>NC_082678.1:20005000-21423119 GCF_025265405.1 Mesoplodon densirostris | reverse complement strand
AAGGAATTTTCTGGCTCTGCTTCCTGGCACAGTCATGAGCCAGGATCTTTTATTCTGATTAGTGGACCTTCACAACTGAGCCTCAGGAAATTTGTAGTTAGTGATCTGAGTGAATTGGACAATTGGATCAGAAAAAGCATCAAGCATGCCTCTCCTTTTGCCTCTACACTGACCTGCAGTCTCTGGAGTTGACCAAAGAAAGAGGAGCTGGTGAGACTGACTTCAGGGAAGAGCAAAGTCAAGAAGCGAGGTCAGCAGACTTGACCCATTTCAAGTCTAATGTACCCAATTTATTAAATGCCCATAAATCTGTCACTTAACTGTATATTCTGCTGTGGTGGTGGTGGAGAACCCATTTAGGGATGTAAGTGCCAGTAGGAGATGAAGAAACATTTCTGTTTTGTTGTTAAGTACTGAGGTGCCATGGTTCTGTTCAACCTTCTCCTTCCTGATGTGCAGGAGTTATAACTGTGGTGAAAAATCACTCAGGGTCTCACATCGGTATCTGCATCCAAATGGCTTCAGCTATACATTCTCCAAAACACAGCATCAAGGCTAACAGTCAACGGGCTGAAAGTCCTAAAACTCAGCACCTGTCTTTTTAGTGTCCCATAAATGAAAAAAGGGGGAAGCACAGGCCTGGACTGAAAGTCTGGAAGGGAGCATGTGTTCTCATGGGGTTAGGGCAGGGCTGCCCCACCCTCTGTGGTAGCTCAACTCCTAAAAGAGGAAAATGGTATCACCCTTAGGACTAATCCCCGGAGTATTGAACCACATCATGAAAAAAAATTCCATTGTTCTCACTATCTGAGTGAGGGCTGGGGAGGGAAGGGAATCTAGGTCTGCAGCATGGGACGTGGTCTATTACTGATACATCAAGCATCCTCGTTCTAAAATGTAAATCGGATCATATAGGTCTCCAGCTGCATAGCCTTCATTGGTTTTGGATAAATTCCAAAGTCCTTAACACTGCATCTAAGACCTTTTCTGATCTGACATCAGCCTATTTTTCCAGATTTATCTCTCACTGCAGCCCTCACCCCCAGTAACTCTCTACATTTGATCCACCCTGCGTTCCCAGAACCTGCCAGCTTTTCTCTTGATATCTGGGTCTTGCCCATGTTTTCCCCTCTGTCTGGAACTTATTTGCCCCACCTTCTCTTTCTCTGGCTAACATCTACTGGACTAGAAAACAAAGGGCAGAAAACAAAGAGTACCAGCTCTCAGCTGAGTTTTTACGTTAGATTAATACTTCGTTTCTCTGAAAGCTCCCAGAACTAAAGAATGTGCAAAGCCACAAATCAAGCAATGCCATATAAGAAATACTTTTTAAGCAATAAATGTTAAATACAGTTTACAAGTACTTGTACAAGCTTGTTAAAAACATGAACATCAATTACTCAAATTTTAAGGTGCATTTGTAAAAACTGACCCATATGTAATTGGTAGATCATCCTTTTTGAAGTCAGATACACATGGCTTCGCAGTTCAGCTCTGCCACTCATTAGCAGTATGACCTTGGAAAATTATCTACCCCCTTTTGGCTCCGTCTTCTCATCTGCAAAGTGGGGATGACTTTAGCACCTGCCTGATAGAGTTGTGGTGAGGCTCAAGTGAGATAATAAGGATAAAGTGCTTAGTGCTATTTACCAGGTGCAGTGAACTGAATGTTCATATCTCCCCAAATTCGTATGTTGAAATCCTAATTCCCAATGTGATGGTATTTGGAGGTGGGGCCTTTGGGAGGAGATTAGGTCATCAGGGCAGAGCCCTCACGAATGGGATTAGTGCCCTGATAAAGGAGACCCTAGAGAGAACCCTCTACCTCCCCATCATGTGAGGACACAGACGAAAGCTATGAGGAAACCAGCCCTCACCACTGAATCTACCAGTCCCTTGATCTTGGATTTCCAGCTTCCAGAAGTGTGAGAAATAAATTTCTGGTATTTACAAGCCACCCAGTCTATGGTATTTTTGTTTACGTAGCCTGAGCAGACTAAGACACCAGGCATGCAGTAGCATTCAACCAACTTAATGACAACAGTCACCATCATCAACGTCACCATCCTCATTCTCATCAAAATGTTAAAACAGCCCTGCCGCATCTCTCTGTGGCAGCTCCTGGTGCTGTAAAACTTGAGTTGGTACCATTTTGCAGCTACCAAAACCATGTGGGGCGTAAACCTAGCCTAGATCACTCCAAAGACCTCCACCCACCACCTTCACATTTGGAAAAAGGAAACTGCAGGAGTCTTCCCCCGTGGTTATGCCCAGGAGGGGGGAAATCCCTAGGACATTCTGGAGGGTCTAGCCAACCACTGAATTAAAGAGGGAAGCAGCCCCCTTTTGCAATCCCTAAAAAGCACGTTGCCCTTTCCTAAGGCTATCCTCCTTCCTTCGTCCAACCTGACGGAGGCGGGGCAGATATCACTCTTATAATTTTAAATGAGGAAACTGAGTCCCTTTAGGCAAGCTCACAGGAGTAAACTCTCCCCCATCCCCATCCCCACTGCCCACACGCCCAGGGCAGCAGCCCCTAAACTCAATATCCTCTGCCCTTCTCAGAGGCGCCACCGTGCTCCTTTCCACAGTTTAACTTTCCTGCCCCTGACAATGGCCGTCTGTGAGCGGCCCTCAGAGCCTGGAATTCGAAATTGTTTTTCTTCCCTCCCTTCCTAAGGACCAGATTGTTCCTAAGCTCCAGGCTGCCTGGCCAGTGCAGGCCTGACAGGCTGGCACTAGAGTTGCATGGAGGACACGGATTTGTTTTTTCAGGATTGCTCATGAGCGATGGAGTGCTGGCCTTGGCTTCCTCGTGAGAGGTGCACGGCAGTTAGGCATGTGTTTGCGGGGAAGTAAACTTCAAGAATAAACAGAAAACACACACACTCCACATCCTGCCAGCCAAGCCCCGGCCTCCTAGTCCTGACAGGTGATCCATTCTGACTTCCTTAGAGACACACACCCAGCCGACTGCACGCCTTGAAGCATGGCGGGTGGGAAAGAGGACAAACTTGGATTCTCCACTTTCTAGCAGGGTGGGCTTGAAAAAGTTACTTACTCTCTACACCAGAGGCTCCACATTTGAAAGCCAGTCAGCATTCTTTTGGTTCCTCCAACATACCAGAGTCTTCCCCACCCCAGGGCCTTTGAAAGTACTCTTGTCTCTGCCTGTGATGCTCTCCCCACGTCCCCTGACTCTCATGAATGGCATCCCTAATACTTCAGGCTTCAGCTTAAACACCATCTTCTCAAAGAGCCTTTCCCCAGCTACCCTGTCTAAAGGAGGTCATCCTCCACCCACCCCACACCAATTATTGCCTACCTTGGGCATTCATTGGTTTTCTTCAAGTATTTGTCACAATATCGAATACCCTTTATTTGCTTTGTCTTCCTGTTCAAACTTGAAGCTCCTTGGGAGCTGCTTTCTGCTGTGCCAGCACAGTACCTGGAATGTGATGAGGACTCAATCAATATCTGTTTAAATCATAATAAATGTCCTTGCTTTGTCCAGGCTTAATTAGTTCAAAGGAAAGATCAATAACAGCCACCAGAACCCAGAATCCTTGATCCTGTGGGCAATTTTATCTCCAACTGAACTCATGTGAATGATAAATAACAGTGGCAGAAAGATGTGTAGCCCAAAAGGCCAAGGAGACTAATGATCTTGTTGCCAGAAAAGACATCACAAACTCTTTGTTGTGTGTTCTATAATTTGGGTACTATACCAATTGTATAACTTTTTTCCCACATCTGCTTGGGAATCCTCTCTACCTGCATAAGTATGGACGTGTGTTTATAAAAATATCTATCAATAAATCATCGAAGAATTTAACAGAAGGCTGGATGAAAAAATATTATCAGTGACAAGCTAATACATGGGAATTTACACTTAAGTTCTATTTATATGATACAGATTTGTCAAGTGCCTGAGATTATAAATAAATGAATGATGCAGTTCTACACTCAATAGCTAATAAACTTGCTCAGAAAATGAAATATATACTTATGAAACTATTCTAGGAGCCAATTACAAAGCATAAAATAGTATAATGAAACTATTTAGTTAAATACTTTGAGTTAGAATCAGGAAAAAATGAAAAGAAAAGAGTTTTGGCTAAAGTCTTGAAAAGAGTGATTGAATAGGGATTGGCACAGAAAAAGTATAAAGTTTTAGAACTGGAAGAAGGATTTGTTTTATTAGTAAATAGAATCCCCTTATTACAAGTGTGTTTTTTATTATTTTTTTATTGGGCTATAGGTGCTTTACAATATTGGGTTAGTTTATACTGTACAGCAAAGTGAATCAGCTATACTTATACATATATCCCCTCTTTTTTGGATGTCCTTCTCATTTAGGTCACCACAGACTTCCCTGTGCTATACGGTAGGTTTTCATTAGTACAAGTGGGGGTTTTTGGGGGTTTGTTTTTTTTTTTTGCGGTACACGGGCCTCTCACTGTTGTGGCCTCTCCCGTTGCGGAGCACGGGCTCCGGATGCGCAGGCTCAGTGGCCATGGCTCACGGGCCCAGCCGCTCCGCGGCATGTGGGATCTTCCCGGACCGGGGCACGAACCCCTGTCCCCTGCATTGGCAGGAGGACTCTCAACCACTGCGCCACCAGGGAAGCCCAGTATAAGTGTTTTTTAAGTGAAATATATTTGACATGTAACATTGTGTAAATTTAAGAGGTACAACGTGTTGATTTGATATATTTATATATTGTAATATGACTGCCGTTGTAGCAGTAGCACCTCGATCATGTCACATGATTATCATTTCTTCTTTTATGTTGGGAATAATTTAGACCTAGTCTCTTAAGCAAGTCTGATGCTTATAATACAATATTGTCATCTATACTCATTATACTGTGCATTACAACTCCAGGACTTATTTATCTACTAGTTGCAAGTTGGTAACCTTAAAAAAACATCTCTCCTATCCCCCCACCTCCCAGCCCTTGGTAACCACCGCTTTCCTCTGTTTTTACAAATCTGACTTCTTTAGATTAAACATATAAGTGATATCAAACAGGGTTTGTCCTCTGTCTGACTTATCTCACTTAGCATAATGTCTTCAGGTACTAACCATGTTGTCACAAATGGCAGGGTTTCCTTCTTTCTTATGGCTGAGTAATATTCCATTGTTCAGCCCCCCCACACACATATATGTATGTGTACATACATCTCACATCTCCTTTATCTGTTCATTCATTGAATTGATGGGTGAGGGCACTGAGATTGTTTCCCTCTCTTGGCTATTATGAATAATGCTGCAGATCTCCTTTCAATATCCTGTTTTTATTTCCTTTGGGAGAACCCCTTATTTACAAGTGTAGAAAATGAGGCTCGGTGAGATTTTCCCCCTACCTGGTTCCTGTAGCAGAGGAGGCTCAGGAAGCAAGGAGCCCAGGTGCCCAGTCTTTCCACTGCATCATTCTGGCCACTTTAGGAGGAGGTGGGGCAAACCCTCGGCTCAGGCACCAAACTGAGTGAGCAGGATGTGGCTGTGGCCATAGCAACAGGACTAGGCTAGGAATGGAGAGACGTGACAGGAAAGGTTTGGAGGTGAACTGGGGGCTGGCCAGTGGCTCATAGAACATCCTTATTTTGGGCATGTTGACTTGCTAAGTGGCTCCTGAGTCATCCCTCTCGAGGCTAGGAACCAACTCAAACAGAGCTCATACATCACGCCTTTCACCTTGAGCATCGTGGGTACCCACCAAATATTTGTTGATTTGCTTTGACCATGATGCTAGACCTAGAAGGGTGCCACGGGAGAGTCTGCATGTGCCATGACCATAGAGTGTCCTGTTTATCTTGGGAAGGTTCAGAGCAGGAGAAAATAAGTCACCTCATTACTGATAGCAGGCATTGCTCCTATTGAATCAAAATGCTCTCGTTGACTTGAAACAAGAAACAGTTGAGCTGGAAGAATGTGGCAGAGAATGGAAATGTAGCAGGAAGGTACCATTTTCACCCTCCCTCTGCTGATCACAACTACACCCAAGCAGGGCCACGTGGGTGTAGTCCCCTTTCTCTAGCTGGAGAAAGAAACTCCCCAGAGAACTGTGGATTCCAGCTCCACTTTTTAATACCTGTAAAATTTGGGGCATGACGTTCACCCCTTTGAGCCACAGTCCCCTCATTTGCTAACACAGGTAAAGCACTCAGCATGATGCATGGCAAAGAGCAGGTGTCCAGGAGACATAAGTTCTCCTTTCCCTCCAGGGAGAGAGGGCGGGCTGCACAGAGAAAGAGGACAAACTTGTGTGGTCTGGTGGCAGAAAGATGGGAGCTTGGGGAAGAGAGAATACTGAGGAATTCTCAAATCATGAGGCAAGCCTTGAACCTTCCAGAGAAAAGGAAGGAATAGAGACATGGTATGAAACAAAGAGAAAGGTTCTGAATATGTGGATTCAAAGTCCACTTTAAGGCAAGAGCATCTTGGGCAAGTTTGATTCACTCTTTGGAACTCAGCTTCTCAAGTAAAAATAAGGAAGCTTTAATATTAATCTCTGAGGGTCCTTAGAGCTCTATGGTTCGAAGGTTTTAAACACTAAGATGGCAAAAAGCAAGGGCCTGGGCAAGAGAAATCTCCTCCATGGTTGTCCTCCCCATCACAGAGCAGAATCTAAGTAGACAAAGAAACACATCAGGACTATCTAAGGATAGTAACCAAAAGATGAAGGTGAAATACACTCGCTATTTCAGCCCAGAGGGTCTCCACTTCCCCTGAGTTCCAGTTACTTTGGGGGGCAGTTGCATGGGAGGATTGCTAAAGGGAACACTCTAATCTATTTCAAAGGGCTGTAAGATTGGTCAAGTAGGTAAGAAAAATCCATGAAAACCGTCTGTGGCTTTAACCATCCTTGACTGTAAAGTGAGCCCCAGTCCTGAGCGTTTATCTCTTGGCTGCCCTTCCAGGGTGAAGGGAGTAATGATAAGAGGATGAAGGAGAGATTCAAAGTGGAAATCCATCCTCCCATACGGCCATCTCAGCTGCACCCTGACCCCTGTTAGTAATGTGGCCTGAGGCTCGCTTCAAGTTGATTCAGTCCCCTGAAACGCAAACACCCTCAAGGTAGGCCAGAGACGTCAGTCGTCACCGACTGAGAACCTCCCACTTCCCAAGTTGGAAAATCAAAGGACGTATCTGTTCTTTGGTCTGGTGAGGCTGACATTGCTATTCCCATCCGAAGTATTTGGATCTGTAGAAGCTGGGTGTATCAGTTTCCTTGGGCTGCCGTAATGAAGTGCCACAAACTGGATGGATTAAAACAACAGAAATGTATTGTCTAGTAGTTCAGGAGGCTAGAAGTCCAAAGTCATTGTCTGAGCAGGGCCATGGTACCTCCGAATGCACTAGGAAAGGGTATGCTCCATGTCATTCTCCCAGCCTCTGTAGCCTCTGGTGTTCCGTGGCTGACAGATGCATCAATCCAATCCTCTGCTTTCTCCTCCCTGTATCTTCCTTTTTTTTTTTTTTTTTTTTTTTTGCAGTACACGGGCCTCTCACTATTGTGGTCTCTCCCGTTGCAGAGCACAGGCTCTGGACGCGCAGGATCAGCGGCCATGGCTCACGGGCCCAGCCGCTCCGCGGCATGTGGGATCTTCCCGGACTGGGGCACGAACCCGTGTCCCCTGCATCCACAGACAGACTCTCAACCACTGCGCCACCAGGGAAGCCCCTTCCTTTTGTATATATATGTCTGTGTCCAAATTTTCCCTTTTTAAAAAGACACCAGTCCTATAGGATCTCAGGCCCACCCTACTCCAGTGTGACGTCATCTTAACTAATTACATCTGCAATGACCGTATTTCCAAATAAGGCCAGATTCTGAGGTACCAGGGCTTAGGGATTCAACATCTTTTAGGAGGACCCAATTCAACCCATAACACTAGACTTCTCTAACTTATGATCAAGAGGCCAAGATTTGAAAGTAACATTCCCCAAAGATGAAAGGCCGTGAACATCTACTTTTTGCACCCAATACTCCTTCATGAGGAATGATACATTAAAATGGACACCAATGCAGGCACCTCCAATGGGTAACTGGCCCATAATCTCTCTCCCTTCACCCAACCCACATCTTAAACCTCCATGAGCTTCCAGACACTCATAATGCACTTCAGTTACAGAGTAATACACCCCTCAAATAATCCCACGCCAAAGCTGTTTATGTAACACTAAGGAGCCTTGATGTAGCTGCATCCAAGTAGAAATAAACATTTTATTCTCTTCAGCAAAGGAAGGCTTCCTGGTGGAAGTGGTCACAGAAGGCTGAGAACAGAAACAGGCATCTAGGAAAAGACATGTATGTGAATAAGGCCCAACGCTGAAAAAGTTTCATAACAAATTGTTACCCGTTTCCCCAAATCCCCACAAAGAAACATTCAAGCTAGAATCATTTCAGGGGGATAAAAAGCGCACAAAACAACAATTTCATTTACTTCTGCCTGGCTTCAGGTACAGAAAGTTTCAGGGGAGGGTCATACAAAAAGGCTCCCTTTCTTGGTGTCTTCTAACATATTATTTCTACATGAGTACTATCAGGCTAGTTACCCAAAGACCGAAGCAGAACAAGAAGCTGATCACATTTCCCAATCTTATTTGCAAACAAGTGTTCATTTCCTGCTTATCAAGGCATCGTGCGGGCACTTTGTCTGTTCAAATCATTGTCTTAAGCCAGTGATGCAAACCACTGAGCAAGGCTGGCCCCAGCCAGAGCCTGGACGCTCAATGTCATTGAGCTCAAGGAGCAGATAATTAGTATTGAAAGGTGTGATTGCAGCCCACTCAGCCAGGTAATCAGCCCCTGATTTCTCTTCAAGATTCTAGACCAATTGGAAATCTTAGCCCAAGAGGAGGCTGGAGGGAATTATCCTGGAAGTGTAGTATCCCTTTTCAAATATAAACACTGGACAATTATCCCAGCCAGTTAGCCCTTCCTTGCTCGGCACACGGCATCCCAGGCGGTGAGCGGAGAGGACCATGCTCTTCCCAGGCAGGTCCGCCTCCTGGCCCCAGCTCCCATGGCCCCTCCCAAGACTGTCCCAACCTTGGGATGTCTCTGGAGACTGAGTCTCTTCATCCTGCTGCTTGTTTTGCAAACGTTTGGCTGCTTCATGGGGACCTGCCCTGACCTGAGGCCTGAACTCCCTCTTGGCTGGGATGGGGAAGGCTTCTTGAGAAGGGCTGATCTCTTTTCCCACTCAGATCCGATGCCTTCGACGTGAGAGATTGGACTGCGTCTTTCTGCTATTCCTTCAGGATGGAATTCCACTTCTCAGTTCTCCGACGCCAGCAGCCAACTTTGCCGGAAAACTTGGTTAAATATTTCAGTGGGCGTCGGCATAAAAACAAAACATCTAAGCAATGAGTTAAAGCCTCAAAAGAGAGCTCTAGTCTCCTTTCTGACATAGGTGGGCCCTCCTCCGTGGACAGTGATGCCATCTGACAAGGAAGATACATATGGAAATGCAGTTGCCTCTCTATCAAAGGATGCTTTCTCCATCCCTTTACAGGGCTTTGCTTTAACCAAACTAACAATGGCCAACATAGTTAGCAAAATAAACATGATTGCCCATAAAATACCGACTCTTCCCGGCTCTGATGGAGGCGGTGCAGGCAGCTACCTGCCCCCAGACTCAGAGGGAGGGCCCAGCATATAAACAAAGTTTGCATGCAAGACTCCATGTATTGTCAACATATCATGTTCAGGTTCCTGCCAACCTCACAGCAGGCACATAACTCTACATTATGTAATGTGGAGAGCAGCAAGGTTCTGGGAAAAGAGGCTTTTTGTTCCTTAGAACCTATCTACCCACTCGGGCAGATGTCTTCTGAATCAGGCCAAGCAAGTCTCAGGAGCTGAGCCCCCAGAAAAGGTGCTCAGGGCCCCAGGTCACTGCTGTTCTTTCTTGCCTCTAGAAAATGCTGAGATTACAGTTTTTATTGCTGGGCAAAGGCCCTTTTGCCTTCTGCACAAAGCTCATCTTGCTTCTAATGCACCCTATTTTCCCCTACATTCTATTAAGAAAATCTCAAATATCCAGAAAATTTGAAAGAATCACCCAGTAACAACCCATGAGACACATTTTTAAGTTATTGCCCTTCTCCTGCATGGCTCTTGTATTCCTACCCTCTTCTCCAAGCCACTTTTTTCAAGAGACTTGTCATGGGAAACCTATGACACAGGAAATCAGTACTCCGTAGTTCTTCAAGGTGATCTCCAGGGCTTCTGGCCATCCTCTTTCAAAAACAAGAAGAGCCTGGGTTACCATTATACACAGATCTGGGTTTTGATCTCAACCCTTCCACTTACCAGCTGTGTGAACCAGGATGTGTTATTGTATTGCTCTGAGCCTCAGTTTGCCTTCAATTTATAATGAGCAGAGAGCTCACCCAATGAACCTATGCTGAGCATTTATTAGACTCCAGGAACCCTTCCATGTGACATCCGCTAGCTCAAATGCTCAAGTGGCCTCGTGAGAGGGGCCCTAGTGTTGCCTCCCGTTGTAGAGAATCAGGCTGGACACCCAGGTCCTCTACCTTGTGGTGCCCTTGTAAAAGGAGCCATCGTGAGCATGGCATGTTTAGTACAAAGTTTTTACTCACTGTGGCTTTTCAATGAATAATTCAAGGATTAGTATTAGCAGCAGTAGTATTTTTAGAAAGGGTCCCCAATCAGCACCTGGTTATAGATGAGAACATAGCCAACAATTAATGCTTCTCATTGCCCTGGATTCCCATACTCCATTCTTTTAACAATTGAGGCCATTACTATTGCTGGATCACTAGGGATGCTACCCGCCCCCCAAATCCAGGGTCCCCTGGAGAGCTGTTTTCTGTCTAGCCGGCAAAGACCTTTCTGCAAAGAACTGCTTTGAGTGCTCAGATTTTAAATTCAGAAAACTGAACAGTATGGTTGTGATAGGAACCAGAGAATGTTAAAATGCCATAGTTGGGTAAGGCCATGCTGTATTGGACAAATAGAATTCAGACACCAGCACTTGTTAAGGTATACCTTTTATTGGCTTGATCACCTTTTTTTCTTTTTTTAAGTGATGGAAATTTATCAAATCTAAACTCTGTCCATATGCCATACTGTAAACATGGCTATTTACATTGTGGAAATATTTCCAGACGGACTCATCCCTCATCTCTTCAGCCCAAAGATATTTTCCGTGGTGGCTGCCATACAAATTTGAAACCCTGAGAGTTCTGAGGCTCATGCCCCACAGATGATTAGCTCTTCTCTGATTCTAGGGGAAGGCATGGGATTCCTTAAGCAAATGGATTGCCATCTTTCAGGCCAAAAAGCTCTTGACAGTTTCCAACCCTTCCCTCCTTCTAAGCTCCTTCACACACAACTCTAACCAGATTCCTCCATAAGGGAGCATGTCAGAGATTGCTAAGGTCAGTCTTCTGGCCTTGGGAAAGGCAAAAGAAGAGTGAGTGCATGCTAACTTTTGATGAAGAATTGCCTTTGAGTGAGAGATGCAACTGAAGCCCAGAGATGTGGTATAGCTTTTCTAAAGTCACAGAGCAAGTCAATCAAACAAAAAACAAAAGAGAGAGAGAGAGAGAGAGAGAGAGAGAGAGAGAGAGAGAGAGAGAGAGAATTTATGAATTCTGAATCCAGAGTACTGCTGTGCCTTAGATAAGGAATAATGCCCATTTGCATAAGTCCAGAGACTCGAGAACTGAAACAAATCCTTGGAGAACAAGCATTTTGGAAATAATTGAAAGCATGCTAATGACATCAAAGAGTGCAGTTTCAGATGCACCAAGATAGGACACTGTTGATGAATCTGATACATTTTGCATCAGATGAAAAAGAAGGGGCATCTTCTGAGTCTTTGCCATTAGTAGTTGAAGAAGAAAAGTTAGAGTTTGGCTAAAAGATGCCCAGCCCAGGAGAGAGACAAAGGTCCACAGAACAGATGGACATGTTCAGAAGGAAAGGGACCACCAACTGATCAAACCGTGAAACTCTCCCCAAAGTAGAGTCACAAGCAACTCCAGAGCTGTATCTACAACCATACAAGGGTTCTTGCTAAAATCTAAAGAGAAGGAGAAGGAGTGAGGGGGGGAGGAGGGATGCAATGGGGTAGCAGTGGCCATCAGGAGCCTACACACATTTATGAGAATTATATTTAAGAACTTGCTTTGGGAAGGATCCTCCTGACAAGTCATCTGGGCACATTAATCCTTCTTTGGGCCGTGGAAGTTCACCGCCAGCAGCTGACATGGCCTCGCAGAGAAACAATCAAGGATGGGCAAGAGAAAGTGATGTTTTAGGTGGGCTGGCCCAACAACTTTGTGGACTGCTGTGTTTTTTAACATACTCACAGAACTACGTGAAGCCAAATGTTCTTCAGGCCGGGCCAGACGTTCTTACCCCACCTTGGGGGTCTGCCAGTTTTTGCTGGCTCTCTCTCCACTGTCAAGCCTTCTTGTGAAATGACTGGTACTTCCTGCTTCCCGTCGCACCCCAGACCCAGACACGCTACCTCTCCCTGGGTAGCCGCCCTATGGTTTTGTGAAAGGGAGCCAAGGGGCTCTTGAGGACATAGGAGCCCTGTTCAGATGAGAACAAGAAAGAACAAGGTCATTTCCCCTGCTGCTTCCTAGTTTTCTTCTACCTTTTTATGCTCCCCCTCATCTCTGACCATGGTCGCTTCTCCCTGGCTCTAATTCAGCATCACATTCCTGCTTCTTTGTGTCCCAGCCTCCCAGCTACAAGGCCACGAGGTGTTCAGAGAGCTCTGGCTCCAAGAAATTCTCATCTCCATAGACCTGTCTACCCACCTCCCACCTGCCTCAGAGAAACAGCCAACATTCCTTCAGTCCCACAGAGAAAGGGTGTGACTTGGATTACTCCATGAAGCCTCCGAGCCAGCATCTTATGCCCCCAAAACAACAGTGTTGTATTTTTCTTGGACTTCCTTCGTTTTATTTGGTTTCTCCTTTGATGAGCAGGAAGAACTCCTCTCCCCACCCTCCTTTTTTTTTTTTTTTTTTTAATCCACCAGCCCAGTTCTTCCGTTCTTCCAGTAGGATCCCAACCCCCAACCTCAATAAGGTGAATCCCTGGATCATGAACTTGAGTGATGTCAGTGAGCTTGAGAAACGCCTTCCGTTTCTCCCAGGCTGTCTCACACATGGGAATCATCTCTTGGGAGCCTACAGGCCATCTCAGATCTGTTTGTTTTGGATGCTAATCCCAGGACGCTGGGTGAGGTGTTAGTCAGACTGACCTTTCCCATTTTCTGAGTCAGTGATCTTAGATCACTAAGTCAGGCTCTCAGTGTTGAAAATGAAAATCAATGTGTGGGCCCCGCCAGAGGGAGCCAGGAAGGTGGGAACAAAGGGGTGAGAGCAGAAGGTGACACGTTGGTTTTGGTTGAGACAAACAAACACAACCCTCTATCTGCGATCAAATCCATCCTCATCAAAAAGGATTCTGAGCATTTGGGATGAGGCTCATATTACAAAGAGTCTTACAGGGACTTGACCCCCTCTAGACACGTATTGCCTCTGAAAGGGCTAGTATCAGTCAGAAGTCTCAAGAGAGCTTCCATCCATCCCCAAACAACCCAGTCTCCTGGTATTCACGGAATTTTCTGTTTAGTTGTCTACTGAGTTGGGAGGTTGGTTGGGCTGCAAGAGATATTTATGGAGTATCTTACCTCTCACCAGGCGAGGGCATTTAGGGCACCCACCAATTCCACCCCAAGCTTCTCTGTCAAACAAATAGATCTAATGGAATAACAATGCTCATCATGCCAGGTGCTTGTTTGGATCCAGGCTTTTTAAATCCAGCTCTTATCTCAGAGGTCAAAGTCCCTAGTAAGCCTGAGGCAACGCCGCTTAAATATCTATGGAAACTCAGACAAGGCAACTTCTCATTTTTAACAGGAGAAAACAGGCTCCTTGAGAAGGAAAGTGTTTCTCAAAAGGTCACACAATATATTTACAGGAACATGGAGGTCACATTTTTGGTCTAAGGAACCCTGGATTTTGGATTATTAACGGAAAGGTATATGGAGGTTGCACTGTGTTGGCAGAAGTTAGTTTTTAGGTTTAACCAAATATGCTGACCATCCCCTCAAGCTCTGTTGCATTAGAATCTTCAGAACTCTTCTATCTCCCAAATCGTCAGTGAAACATTTTTTCTCCTACTTAACCAATTCCAGCACACAATCTGGACTTCCTTTCACTTAAACATATCAAGCATAGCAGGTGCAATTCCCTTCAACAAATATTTGTTGAGCACCAATTACCTTCAAGGCATTTGCTCAAATCAGATAAAAAATGCTAAACCCCCTTGTGAAGCAAACCATCCCTTACCACACTCTCTCGCTGTTTCCAAAATTCAGCACCTCACTCCTTTTTTTTTTTCCTACCATCCTGTTCTCAAGAAGCGACAACTTGATTATAAAAAGAAAGAAATTATCCCTATTTTCTTTTTTCGGAGAATGCGCATACACAGATACATAGCCATGCACACACATCTGTATAAAATAATTATTTGTCAGTAAGATCTCCCCAGACGTCATGGATGAAAATACACTAGGCCCGTCTAAGCTGCGAGTATGCATTTTTTTTTAAGGCTCCACAAAAAGAAAAAGAGAAAAGGCAAAACCCAACAGGACCCTAAAGGAGTCAGATCCCTTTCTATATTGTCAGGTAATTGTTAGCAGAAATCGGCTGTAATAACAAGCCATTTTAAAGGAATGCCAATTCAACTCACTCCTGCTCAAAGAAGATCCAGAGTCTGCCTTTGTTCCTAACCTGGGCAGTTTTGAGAAAATAACAGTACCTTCTTTTAGAAACTGGGGGGAATCTGAAAGGTAGGGCTTCTGCTCTCCCAGATAAGGGCTGGCAAGAGCCGTGGGTGCTACCAAGGGGAGGCTGGTGTCAGCTCTTGCTGGGGGGCAGCCAGGAGCCCCTGGAGGAGAGGGCCATCCTCCTGGGAGGCAGGGAGGTTGGGGGCGGGGCTGGAGGGGTGGGGGCGGGGTGAGGGTTGTGGCAGGAAGAGAGCGTCTTGCTTTCAGAAACTTAAAAAAGGATCCCAACTCCTTGGTGTGGACCGGCCAGCCGAGGCCTCCATAGTGGCAGAAACACCAGTCTCTTCGGAAACGGCTCCCTGCTGACTGTATGTTTGCAGTCTGGGACAGTTTTACACCACTGGTTCCTTCCAAGAGTCTGAGGTTTAGGGTTTGGGTGAGCTTGAGGGTTAGTCTTTTTTTTTCTTCCCCCCTACCTTTTTATTCACAGTTTCCAATACACAAAGCACTTTATACCATCCATGGAAACCCCTGTGGCCACAGACTAGAAAAAGACTATGACGAGCATCCAACACACGTGGGGAAGGCAGAGGGCAGTGTCCAGTTATGTGGCACGGATGTGTTGCTTTTTTAAAAAAAATCAGGTCCCCAAAGTGGCATTTCTTTGCGAAAGGCTGGACGGGCAAAGGCTTCAGCTAAGAGAGCAGCACAGCCTGACGTGATGGATTAAGAAATGAAGTTGCCTTGAGTTGGTCCATTTGGGTAGTTGTGTAGCACAAGCCAGGCCTCTCTTAGACATTCGTGAAATGTTTGTGGAGTGAATGTGCGATGCTTTTTTAAAGGGCTCTGTGTCATTGTTAGAATGTACTGGATGCTTCCCAGAGGCAGGAGTCCTAACGTTTGAATTTGTCATTGTTCTCATCCCCACTAGACTCCCTGGCTCCCCTGAGAAGGATCTGAGCTCAGGAAACATCAATAAAATGTGCTACTAGGGACTTCTCTGGTGGTCCAGCGGTTAAGGGGGTCGGGGTTCGATCCCTGGTCAGGGAACTAGATCCTGCCTGCTGCAACTAAGACCCGGCGCAGCCATATGAATAAATAAATAGATAAATAGATAAATAAATAAATGTTTTTAAAAATAAATAAATAAAATGTGCTACTAAAATAACTGATCTTTGTTCTTCTCTGGAGGTCTCTGTCCCTTTCTGTATACTCTCTGGAGATAGTCCTGTGCAATCACCTTTACCCACCTTTCCTTTTTTTTTCCAACCAATTATACCGGAATGATTGCCAGAAATGAAGACTGAGCCCAGCTGAATTCTAATCTGGCTCCTCCATAGAGAAAACACTAGAGAATGGTGGAAAGGACATCATCAGGGAATCTGAGCTCCAAGTCTCCGCAGCATCTGCCCGCCCCCGCTCTTTGGAGCATCAGCTTCCTCTTTCCTTAAACCAGCATCACAACCCTCTCCCCACGTGCTGTACACCATCAAGTCTCAAACATCAATCTTTGCTGTACAAATGGAATGTTTTCTCCTACAGACCAAGTTTGAACCAGAGGATTCTAATCTTGATTCCTCCCCCAAAGAACGCGCTCTTCTCTTACACTGTGCTTCTCCAGGGTCTGGGCAGGAGGGGAGAATGGCTATAAGGCAAACAGCGAGTACCGATGGGAAGTGAGCTCACCAGGTTTACTGAATCAGTCGTGACTTATGCAAAACGCAAGACAGCCATTTGAGAGTCAGAAATCCCAGCAGCCCCTCTTCCCTCCCAAACCCTTCTCTTCCACTGACAGCCCTTGTTTGGGAACTTTTGGGTTCCCAAACAAGGCTGGGTTGCTTCATAAAACACAGAGTCCAAAGGAAATAAGGCCAGGCCAAAAAGAAACAAGGCTATGGGTAAAATTTCCCCCCACTGGAGAAGAGAGATGACAATGCTGTAGCCCATCTGGTCTTCTGAGTTTTTACACAATAAGCATCCAAGCGTTGGTGGCTATTGTTTTCCTGTTTCACTGTTGCTGTTAGTGTGGGTTTTTAGCCCTTTACCCTTAAAGCTGTAAAAGTTTGGACAAGTGACTTAACCATTCTAAACCTTTTCTTTCTCATCTATTAAATGGGGGAAAGGAAGAAATACCATGAAAGGTTTTCTTGGGGGGATACAGGTGACATATCCAGGTAAAGCCCTTAGCAGATTACCAAGCACATGGTAAGGGCTCTGCAAACACTTCCTCTTATTAATAAATGACCCAGTGGAGCAAAAAGGGACAGGGTGATGACACAGGGTCCTGCCTTCCAGAATGATGAGGACTTCTCCAGGATTAGGGGGACAGTGACCTCCCATTTCTGCTATGTTGAATAAAATGATTTTGAAAACCTGGACAAGCCTGGATCAAGATGTAAAAAAACTGCCACCCAACCCAGAGAAGAAAGAAACCCCAACACATGTCAGAGTGAAATGATGGCTGTGAAACAAAGTCAACCAAGGCACCACTTCTGCAAACCCAGAGAGGTTCTCCTGAAAAGGAAATGAAGAGGAGGAAAGACACGTCAGATGTGCATGGTTCAAGTCACACTTTGTTCTCTGCTCCTCTGAGACAAAGGTGGCCAAACCCTGATTAGGGGAGAAGGGAGGAGATAAGGTCAGAGACACATTTCACAAAAGGGTAGAGCCCCCACCCCGTATCTCCGTGTGACCCAGAAAACAGCCAGAGCCCAAGGAGATCTCCGGGGAAACAGTGAGAACGTGGGGGAGTGGTCTGCTTGGACGAGGAGGCCTGCGGGCCTGGGAGCCAGAGTTCCGTGGAAACAGCAGTGTGTGGCATTCTGTGTGTGTGGGACGCGCCAGGGGAGGCAGATGCGACCCTGGCGACACGGGATCCAGGGACCTGCCTCTCCCCTTAACTGCGTGACCTTGAGCAAGCCACACGCTCTTTTCAGGGCTTCTGTTTCTGAACACGAAAAAGCAGGGAGAATAATTTCTTCCCCTCACAGCGTCCTAAACATGTCCAGGGAATAAAGCTGATGAGTGGATGTAAGGGCACTTCAAAAGCAGAAGCAGGAAGCAGCCGCAAGGAGTATTCATTAGCGGTGAAATTATTTTTCAGTAATAGGCGAGAAGGCACAAGAGCCGATTCTTTAGAGTGATGCGTGTGTGCGCGTGTGCACGTGTGAGCGTGTGTGCGCATGTACACATGCGCATGGGAGAAAAAGAGAGAGGGGATAGAGTGTGAACCCCCAGGATTCCTGCCCCGGAGCGAGTGATTCCGCAGCGTGTGAATAGGCGTTCGGAGGGAACCGTGTCCGGGTAGTTGCTGGTTTTATGGGGCGGAGTGACGGAAATCACAGTGTGGATGGAAATGGACACAGTGCACTGAGTAGGGAGAATACAGGCTCTAAAAAGACTGAAGGCTTCTCTTCCCCAAGCCGGGAACCCCACATTTCCTACCCGGGGTGGCCGCCCACTGGCTGGAAGAGAGTGCCCATCCTCGACCCCCTCACTGCATCACCCCACCCGTATGGCACCAAGTTTCACCCAGGAAGAGCAAAGAGCCGTGACGCTTTGACACCTAATACCTAAATAAATACATGTTGAAATTAACTCCTCCCACCCCGCCCCACCCCACCCTCAAGCCAGGGCAACAGTTCCCGAAGCTCCAGTTTCTCTCCTCCTCCTGTTTCTCCTTGCTTCTACCTCTCCTTCTCCCCTTCTTTCTTCTTCCTCCACGTTAGGCACCGTTTGGAATGAGGGGCAGGGGTGGAGATGGGTGATTCTGTTTTTCAAGTGCCTTTGGTTGGCGAGGATGTAGGGTGTTAGGTCCAAACATTACTACAAGAGTCCCCCAAGTCCTTAGACATAGAACATCCACGTTACACACACTTTCATTCTCTCTTTCCCTTTAAATCCCCCCCGCCCCCAAAGAGGAGTAGGGGAGGGGTTTGTGCTTCTGGGGCTCCTGGGACTGATTAGCCTGCAGATTTCAGGTAGCTCCAGCCACATGTGCAGCCCACATGACACCCCTAATTCCATACCCACAGCCCTCCTTCTCCAAACAAACAGCAGCGCCCTTGGCAGCGGAAAGAAAATGCCTTTCTTAGGGGAGCTGCAGAGGAAAGCCAGGTCATAACTGTCTACTCTGCTCTGGACCACCCCCCTTCCCCACTATCCCCGCCCACCATTCATTCGACAGGCAGCCACACAGTGCGCGCGGCTCATCCATGAAAGGACTGTACCTCATGCTTAGAAAAGCAAGCAAGAAAACCAGGAAGAAAAAAATATTTATTATCCTTGTATATTTGGGTAGCAAGGTCTGGGGGTTTTAGAGGTTCTGATATGTTAATAATGATTTCAGTTTGTGGTTTGTTTTCTCAGAACCTGTAAATCCAGGCCAGAAATGTACAAAGATTGTAATCTAAAAGCTTTACATCCATCACTCCAAAAATTCTCCAAAGGCATGTCTCCAACACTCTTTCCTATAGGAAGAAGTCAGAGGGTAGGAAATTTAAAAGAGGATTCCAGAACAAGGACATACTTCCTTGTGAGTGGCATAGGCAGCCGTCTACGGGACACATTTTGGAGAGGAGCCGTAAAGATATCTCATCCAACCAGCGAAGGTGTCTCACCGCATGACTAGCAGAAATCTACCATTAGGTATGCATTGCTGTGGCTAAATTTTGGTCATTCATTCTCTAAATGAATCTTTATTCGGCAGAGTCTTTGTGGCATATAGACTGGGGATACAAAGAGAATAACACTCTGTACTTGTCCTCAAGGAGATCACAGATTAACGGTGAGCATATCCGCACAAAGGACAAATGACAACACAAAGAGGCATGAACAAAATGTTATAAAAACAGAGAGATAAGAGCAAATATCCATTCCTGGGGAGACCTCAAGTCTTCACAGAGGGGTTAGATCTGTGAAGACCTCCGATCTCTATCTCCTGTTAACGTCTGGCTACCTCTGAGACCAAGAATATACTAAGTATATAGTCATTTATTCCATCGTTTGAATAAGGCTCACATCTTTCCCAAGAGAACAGTAGACGAGGGCCGCTTTTATCTGAGAGAGACACCCTTCCCTGAAAAGGGAGAGGTGTGCTGCCAGCAAGGGTTGTAAGGAAGGCTCCCCAGTCCATGAGAAACGAAACTCTTGAAGATGAGGGATGAGCCAGTACATAAATCCAGGAAGGCTGGGCCACTTCAATACATGAGTCATTGAGAAACAACCAAAAAAAATGGAAAAGCCCTAAGGCATTAGGACTACTGTCAGGAATGAGCAAATGAAGGCAAATCAATAATTCTTTCTAAGGAAATTCCAAGGAAGCTTCGCTTGGGATTTCTTAGAATCAAAAGAGAACCTGGTCTTTTCTCTGAACCCATTCTTAAGTCTCAGAAGCAGCCTCACCCTCACTTCCTGGTTTGTTTGACTAAAAATCAAAGTGCCCTTGGCAGAAGTGGGCTGGCGAAGCCTGGGGACAAAGGAAGGGGTCGGTGACCATTCTTGCCGTCCTCTACCGAACCTGTCCAGTCCTCTTGGCTGATACTAACCCAAGACTTGGCTAAAGCAGGTCTCAGGCCTTGCTGAGCTGAGGAAGTGAGCTTTGAGGCAAACACCTCCACCGATATCACTCTGAAACCCCGCTTTCCTCAGATCTAAGCTCCTGGAGGAGAGTCAGAATCAAGAGAGCCTCCCCCGTGCCAGGAAACTAAAAAGCAATTAGTGACTTTTGCTTTCGGCAGAATCAAAAGGGGAAAAAGAAATCTTGGAGCCTCACAAAACCCCACCTTCCTGGGCCTCTCCGGAACCACAGCATTCAGCCCACTCAGCGTTTGGCCAATGCCACCCTCTCCTCCCTCAGAAGATTTCTTTGCTCCTGGAAAATCATCTGGAAACTGTCATCACCACTGTGCTGGTTGGCAGATGTCCTCCAAAGAGAGAGTGAAGCATATACCCCACACTACAAGGCATTTCTGGGCTTAGACCAAGAAAGGGGTGGGGGGCAGGGCGGGGAAAATGATGGCTGAGGCACAGGGCAGAACAGTATCAGCGGGGACAGAAGGAGAGAGGTGAGCTCTGGGGGCAAGAGGGAGGAGATGGAAAGGGATGGGACACTGAGCCCGGAGCTCAGGACCACTTCTCCCTCAGCACTTTGATGGAGCAGCGAGGATGGGAAGTAGCTCTCTGTGACCCATGCATTCTTTCAGGGCAGGAAGAGGGGAAATCATGGCAGAGGCAGAGAGAGCAGATCTCAGAACATAGTGAGGCCAGAGGACAAAGCAGGGAAAGGGTGGAATTCAGAGGCTGAATTCTGATGGAAACCAGAACAGAAGACAACAACAGCAGGGACCCAATCTTGTCCCCTTTGGATGTTCAGGCACATAGCAGGCCCATCATGCAGCGTCCACTGAACTGATTTATGTGGGAGCTGAGGATGACTATGGTTGGGGTCTCTGGGACAGAGATGACAGGGAAAGAATGACAGGAAAGGGTATGGGAATGAAGAGAACAAGATGTCCCCACCAGGCTGTACTTCCTCCACCCAGAGCTGTACTCCGCTATCTGGGGTCCTGGAGACAACACTCAGACCTATGGAGCCCGTTCCCGCACAGCCGTCTGGGGTCACCCACATCTTGGAAATCTGCAAGCACCGGAGGCACCTGGTTTGCTGCCCAGGATACCTCATGCGTTTAGGGCAGTTGAGGTTCAAACAACAGCTGCATTCGGGGCTCCTTCACAGGCCAGGCCTCTGGTGGGGGAGCAGACCCTGGAGGCAGGGGGTGAAAGCCAGGACAGAGCACGTGAGCCAAGACTACCCACCCTACCTTCCTTTCCTACTGGAGATAGAACCCTCCTTCCATCAGACACCACTTTTCTGAGGACAACCTCCCAGCCTGTAAGACGTCGCCCCTGCTCCCAGAAAGGGAGTATTTAAGGAAAAGGTGCCTCCATTTAGGGCTGTCTTAGACTACCTGTCCCTTTTGAAGAATAATAAATGCCCTGAGGTCCAAATCTCTAGTGACCCTACCCTTAAAGTATACGGAGAACTGCTATTTGTCTCTGCGTTGCGCGTGGTTATGAAGGCAGGTGAGACTAAAAGGACAGTCCTCGTCTGTCAACAGAAGCTGGCAGTTTTGTGAGCTTTAGGGGCACCGGGGAGGGAAGTCGTTTCTGCCACCACTCCTGCCTCGTCCAGGCTGCTGGGCCTTCTCTCATGTTTCCTCCCACCAGGAAACAGGGAGCAGCAGGTTCCAGCCCGAGAACTCAGTGAGACAGAAGCAATCTGCACTTTCCTATTGCAAGTGCACACGTGTTGTCCTAAAGATGGAGACGTGGACACTGTGAGAGTTTTCTGGGTCTTAACGATGTAAAGGTGAGGATACAAAAAACAATCACAACAGCAACAACACAACAAAAACCCTGTTCTTCTCATCTATGCCAGGGCAAATCTCACGCTCGTCAAAAAGGGCGGGTCGGGGGGGCATTTAAGAGTTTACTTACTCCTTTTACATCAGTGAAAGGGCCTTGGGAGAAAAATGTCACGGAGAGGAAAAAGGAAAAGAAAAGAAAGAACCTGCTTTCTCAAAATGCCTCATCTGCCTATTGGAAGCTGGGAGAGAACCAGAGGCACTCCTTGCTTCTGCCTTGAAGCAACCCCGGGAGGGAATCAGGTAGTCATGCTGCCTGTCTTTCCTGCAGGATTGCAGAAAGCGACGCGGACCAAGAAGTTAACTTAAAGTAAACAATGACAAGGCAGGAAGCCCAGCGGGTCCCCCAGGTTCCCTGTGGCCCCCACTTGGAGAATCCCCAAGGCTGTTTAACCAGACTCTTGGTCCGCCTACACGCTACAGTTTTTACGACGTCACAGCTCTGAGAACCCTCCGCCTTAAGACTTCACTCCGGGGAAACTCGAAAGTTGGGGGCTGACCTCATGGCCTTGGCCTTCCCGGGGCCCTCGGGGCAGAACGCGCTACCGCTGCCGCCTGAGCTCCGACCGGAGGGCAGGCGACCCAGCTGCGCTCTCTGCCCTGGAGCCTCGCTCACGCCGCTCCGAAGCGGGGGCCCAAGTCTCGGCAGGAAGGATGCCCGGCTTGGCCCTGAGAACGTACAGGGAGATGCGCTCTGCCCCAGGGATAGAAAAGGACTGCGAGAAAGACACAAGATAATTTGTCTTTAATTCTGACAGTTACCTGCGTGATTGTTCAATAATAGCATTTCTCCCTTTTCGTAGTTGGATGGAAACATTTCCCAGATTCATAAAGATCCGAAATAATCGCCCACCCTTGAGGACATCTTAGAGGGAGCAGCTGTTAGAGTCCCCTCAGGCTGAGATTAAGTCCTCGCTCTAGAACCCGCCGTCCCTTTGGGGAATCGGCACAAAACTCCTGAGAATCTCAGCTCTTTTCTGTCGGTTGCTTCCCTGGGACCGAACACACCCTGAACCGAAAGGGGACCCGAGGGGAGGCAGGTGGGAATCTGATCTACAGAGGAAACTCCTGGGGGCTGAAGTGAGCGCCCTGACCCTGTGGAGCTCTTGGCAACCGAGGCACCGCTGCGTCGAGCGCTTATTTTATTTGTATTTTTGAAACATCAAGGCAAAAGCACCTTCAGCTGAAAATGCCTGAGAGATTTTTAAAAGAGGAAAATTGTGGTGGGACGGAAAAAAAAAAAAAAGCAAAAAACTTGGCCCAGGAACTTTCCCGCAGGCCGTTCTAGGGATGCATGCGTGAAGGCAATCCGAATGACGCGCGGCTCCCTTGTACCTTGACTAAAAACAGATATTTTCGAAAAAGTAAGGTTAAAAAAAAGAGAGCACACTCCCTTTGTAAGCCAAGTCCCTTTGGGACTGGGACTGGGACTTCCCCACTCCCACCCCTCCGTTCCCCTTCGGATAGCCGGCCAGCCCTGGACTAGCTCATCCAGTCTCTTGCTTTGGCTCGGGTCCGCGCCCCCTGCCCGGCCGGGTCACCAGGGAGCACACTGACGGTTCGTGCCCCCTTCACCCGACACCTCCTCCCGTCCACCTCACCCCCTCTTCTCTTCGAAAACAGAGAGGGGAAGAAAACTGAAATGCCCCTCTCGGCCTGCAGTTTTAGGGGCGCTGGAATTATATAGTCTTGGGTGACACTGGTCGGTTAATCTCCCAGAGTAGGGCGCCCGTTTGGGGAGAAATTTACATGGAGAAACATACAGTCACGTGCGTTTATGGAACGCGTTTCTGGGAGGTCTGGAGGCCTGCGATGTCCAAAGATCACATTTATTTGGCCGGTCAACAGATATTTATTGCGTATCTAACGAAGCGACCTGGGACTTTCCTCTGCCCTCGTGCTGTTGCCGTCCGGCCCAACGCTTGTCCTGGGACAAGCTTACCTGCCGCTCCTTTTCAAAGAGAACTGGTGTCCGGCGCGAAGAGCGACAGGCAAACAGCCTCCACGCCCAGTGAAAAGTGCTAATTACCGAGGAGCGGTTGGCAGCGGAGGGAGGGCCAGGGACCTGAGTGTCCCGCCAGGGACTGGGGTCTTTGACCTCAAGGGAATCGGGCCAGGGGAACTGGCACAGAGAAGGGGCATCCCTCGTCCTGAGCACTTATGTAGAAAACGTTGCCCGGGGCTGAGATCTTTGGGAGATGCTGCCGCTCTCACCCCGACCAATTTCTTCCAGGACTTGCCTCCCGGCAGAAAACGGATTTAGACACAGTCCCCACTTTTGCTAAGGAATTTTGTAGAGGGAGGTCGTGGTCCTTAATTCCCCAAGCAAAGGGAACCCCATCCGCTCACACCGTCCACCCCCATCCGAGACGGAACCCCCCCACAGACCCCCGGCGTTTGCGCCAGCCCCCCTCCCCCCCGAGCCAGGGAAACTTGCTCAGCGCCAGCAACCCCTGGGCTCCTGCCTGGGCTCCTGCCTGGGCTCCCGTGTAGACGCGGAAGGAGATTGGCCGCCCGGGCTGGGGAAATTGAGCCCGGCGCCGGCCCCCGACGCCGAGAAGGAGAGAAGCGGTGGGGGGATGGGGGTATCCCAGACCTCGGTTTCCCGAGGTTCCCCTTGGGATCCGCTCGCACCTCCAAGGCTCCGCTTCCGGCGGCAGACCTCGCGGCGCTGGCTGCGGAGCGAGACCCAAGCGCGCGACTCGGGGTCCGTGGAGTGCGGTCCATAGCCTGCCCCTTTTCTTGATCTGCGTCCTTTTCCTCCCTCAGCCCCACTAGACTGTTTAGCTCCCAGGCAGAGCGCTCTGGCTGAAACTGGACCGACAGCCTCAGTTTCCCCGATCTGTAAGCGGAACATTGTGGCACGGGTTTCTTTCCCTCGGGTTCTCTCTGACTCAGGTGCTCCGGTCGGGGACTGCGAGCGTTCTTCCCTGGGCAGTTTAGGGAGGTCAAGGGCGACGCAGAAGAGCCCCGGCAGAGAGGTGGAGGAGTGTTGGCACCCGACCGCTTGCAGAAAGGCAGGATCGCCCCCACTGGCTAATGGACGGTGCCCACGGGTCAGAATTGGCCTGGTCTCGGCTCGCCGAGCAGAGGGCGACGCTTAGCACCTGGGAGCCCGGGGTCACTGTGGTCTCGGTGTCCCCGTTCTGAGCAGAACAGAAACGTCAGGCATGTCGAACGCTTTTTTTTTTTTTTTTTTTTTTGCCCCGTGCCCTATAGACACACACCTCCCAATTCCCCTAACTGGGATGCCCAGAGGTGGATCCGCACGGGAGGGGATATCGAGTAGGAATTTCTGCCGAAATAAATCTCAGCAGCAACACGCAGTCCTGACTGAATGGAACACACCACCCCCTCTCCACCACCATCTAAGTTTTCCGCAGTTTCTGTGTCAGACAGTTTCTGGGCTTTTGGCGCCCCCTCTGGATATAGCTAAAAATTGCAGTCCGTTTTTAAAGTCAAGTGATTGTTTACCAGAGGTTTTCAAAAAGATACAAAAATGCTGGCATCAAACGAACAGAAAAGGGATACACCCCGGTAACTTATGATTTAAAATGCGATATATTACTTATCTCCTATTACGTAATTGTACTAAGAATATATTATGTGTACGTATTTATCTTGACAAATATTTAGTGAAATCTTCCAAAATATCTTAAAGTCACAGTCGTCTTCACTGCCTTTATGCCAGTAAACATGGGAATTACAATAAAATGCGACTAAATACAGATGGCCTGGTTAAAACTTCTGCCCGAAGTTCTGGCCTCTGAGACCCATCTTGGGTCAGGTGTCTGCGAAGGCACAGTTATACTAACAACTGTCCCCTCCCTAGGATACAGAAATCAGTCCATACTAACCGGGATTTTTTTCTCCTAAGAAAGGACGAAGTTGTTCTTATACTTTCCGAGCGTATTCACGGAGCCATGAATACAAGGCTATTGTATGACGTCTCTCAAACGGGTAAACAAGCTACAGGGTACTAAAGACATCCACTTGTGAGTTACATTCGTTTAAAAAGTAAATATTGTTTAACAGGTTTGTAGCTGACTACCTTCTGAAGAGTTCCATTTCCTGTAACAAATGCTGACTTCAGAAAGACGTTCTTTTAAAACGAGATTTTAAAAAATTCTTCAAGGAAAACATTCTTTGAAATCTTGCAATAGTGTCCGCAATTTGCAAATTAGAAATAAGTCTTTGATATGATGCGGGCCGATGGACACTAACAAAAATTTAATTTGGAGGCGAACATTGGCGAGAGCCAGAAAAGGGTGGGGGAAATATTTAAAACTGAATTTTCCACAGTTGTGCGTTTATTTGTGATTCTGGAGACATGCAACCCGCAGGCGACTAAGATTTTTCTTCTCTCCCAGAACAGAGAGCCAACCAAGCTCTAAGCAGTTCGTGTAAACACAAAGGTTGTGCTCAAATCACACTTGAAATACATCAGAGACACCCCCAGCCCCCTCCCCAGAACTCCCGAACGTCTGCAAGTCAGAAAGGACCCGACTAAAGTCAGGACGACAGGCGCTTCACTGCTCCAGGTGTTTTGTAAAAATAAAGGGGGGGCGAAAGCAGGCAAGCAGCACGACTCCACCAAAGTGGAGTGTTTTGTCTGCAGTGGTGCCCGTTGGTTTGGCCTCTTCAAACCAAGGGACCGGCCTCAGCCTCGCGGCCCAGGACAGCCACATTCGCAAAGTTCGACTTCTCAAAGCCAGAGCAGTATGCAAACCCTTTCCAGGGGTAACTCTGCTGACGTTCTGATTCGACCAGAAGTGAAAAGCAGAACCTCCGAGCAGTCGCCCCGTCACGGAGGAGGGTCGGCGGGGTGGGGGACTGGGGAGGGGGCGGCTGGAGAAGGACTTGTCAGAGTTCAAGGTCGGTGAGGCGCGCGGGACAGCTCCCGCGAGCGCGGGGCTGCGGCGTCGCCGCGGCCGCCAGCCTGAGCGGGGACCTCGCTGTGGTTTTCATTGATTCCCTTTGCAGGAGCGCAGCCGAATCCCGACCAGCCGCACCAGCCCCGGCGAACCAGAGCATGTTAAATCTATTTATATGGATTATTACCGAGGAACGGCGGGCGTTGAGTCACTAAAACTTTTGCTTCGCAAGACAATTTCTAAGCGCTTTCGGCGGAGGCCGGCTCCAGGCGCGGAAACCGGGCTATGATTTAAGTCAGGAGCGACAGCTTTTCGAATATGGCAAACTCCGACTAAGTCCCCGGGACCGCGGAGAAAACAACGAACAGAAATGCTTGGGGGTGGGGAGAGATCCTAGTCTACACACACACACACACACACACACACACACACACACACACACACACACACACACACACACGCGTGCGCGCGCAAAGATTCGCGCGGAGACGGCATCGAATTCTGACATTACCAGAGCACGGCAAACTTACACACTTGGACGTCCCGGGTCCCCCGCCTTCCCCGCAGCACCCCCCCCAACCCCCCACCGGCGGACCAGCGGCTGCGCTCCCCTCCCCGCTCCGCCCCTCCCCTCTCATCACCCTGCCCAGCGCCACAATCCTCCTCCCCCCCGAAGTGGATCCAATCAGCTGCCTGCCAAGCCCTGAAACCTGAAATGCCGTGCTGTGATTGGCTGACGTCTCTAAGGTGAGGGGGTGTATTTATTAAAGAGCCGCTGGGCTGGGAGTTAGAGAGCGGAGTGCGGAGCTTGAAACTGACTGGGAACTTGAGTGGCGCCGCGACTTGCCAGTTTCACTCCAGGAACTTTTCTTTGCAGGAGGAGGAGAGAAGGGGTGCAATCGCCCCCCGCTTTTTGCTTTCTTCCCCCCCTCCTCTCCAATTCGCCTTCCCCCACTTGGAGCGGGCAGCTGCGGGCTGGCCCCCGCGCGCCTTCCTAAAAGTTCGCCGCTGCGGCCGAGTGACGCGCCAGGCTCCCCGGGAGCCGCTCGCCCCGCGTCCGGGCAGCCGAGAGGAGAGTAGCCCGCGCCTCGAGCCCCCGAGCCGCCGCGGCTTCTCGCCTTTCCCGGCCACCCGCCCCCTGCCCCGGGCCTGCGTATGAATCTCCTGGACCCCTTCATGAAGATGACCGACGAGCAGGAGAAGGGCCTGTCCGGCGCCCCCAGCCCCTCCATGTCCGAGGACTCGGCGGGCTCGCCCTGCCCTTCGGGCTCCGGCTCCGACACCGAGAACACGCGGCCCCAGGAGAACACGTTCCCCAAGGGCGAGCCGGACCTGAAGAAGGAGAGCGAGGAGGACAAGTTCCCCGTGTGCATCCGCGAGGCCGTCAGCCAGGTGCTCAAGGGCTACGACTGGACGCTGGTACCCATGCCGGTGCGCGTCAACGGCTCGAGCAAGAACAAGCCGCACGTCAAGCGGCCCATGAACGCCTTCATGGTGTGGGCGCAGGCGGCGCGCAGGAAGCTCGCCGACCAGTACCCACACCTGCACAACGCCGAGCTCAGCAAGACGCTGGGCAAGCTCTGGAGGTAGGGCGGGCGCGGCAGGGTGGGTTTCGCGGCGGCGGCGGGGGGCGCTGGCCGGGACTGTCTCTCCGCGCCCCGCCTCCCAGCAGGAGGGAGTTGCCGGTCCCGGAGCAGGCGGGGTGGGGCGGGGGGGGGAGGCGAGGGGGAGGAATGGGGACGAGGTGTAACTTGGCTCAGAGTTTGACAAAGTTCTTGGATTGCTCTTGGGGGAAAGGGGGAGGGGGTAGGTGGAGCGGGGAGGGGCGGTGGGGCGGGTGTGGGGGGGAGATGGCCAGAGGAGGGGAGAACACCAGCAGGAGACTCGGTTGGAGAGGGCTGCCGGCCGGATCTCCCGCCTCAGTGAAGTTCAATCCCAAGGAATTGAAGTCTGCCTCCCCCTCCCTCGAACTGCGCTCCCCCATGAAGCCCTTCGCCCACGGAGATGGGATGCAGGGTCGGGGGAGAAGCCGAGGCTAGAGGGCCCCGTGGCAGGAAGGAGGGGGGAGAAGGGAGGCTGCTGGAAATAGGTGGGTGCAGTGTGTGTGCGTGCGGTGGCGGGGGTGGGGGGCAGGAGGAGCTCCTTGCAGATTAAGTGGTTTTTCAGAAAGTTTTTAAAGGGTGTTGCGGACGGAAGGGGGGCGGGTATAACTCCAGTAGCAAAAGCCCGGAGAGCGGGAGCCGCGGAAAGCTATTTTCATCTCCAGGGTTTCCAAAATAGGAGAGAAGGGGAGAGGGCGGGGCGGGGAGGGTCCGCTCAGGTCGGTCTAGAAGAACGGAGATTTTTGTTTTCTTCTTTTCTTTTACTTTTTTTTTTTTTTTTTTTAAGAAAAGTTTCGAGTTGCGGTAGTGGCTGGAAAGCAGGGAGGAGAGAGGAAGGGGGGGCTGTGTTCGAAGAAGCCGAGGGGTGGGAGTCACCTCCCCCTCCCGCCGACCTGACAGCTCAGCCGGTTTCACGGAGCCCCCCTCCCTCTCTCTTTCTTTTTGTCTGCTACCCACCCCCACCCCGCCCCCAGACTGCTGAATGAGAGCGAGAAGCGGCCTTTCGTGGAGGAGGCGGAGCGGCTGCGCGTGCAGCACAAGAAGGACCACCCGGATTACAAGTACCAGCCGCGGCGGAGGAAGTCGGTGAAGAACGGCCAGGCGGAGGCCGAGGAGGCCACGGAGCAGACGCACATCTCCCCCAACGCCATCTTCAAGGCGCTACAGGCCGACTCGCCGCACTCCTCCTCCGGCATGAGCGAGGTCCACTCCCCCGGCGAGCACTCCGGTGAGTCTCCTCCCGGCCCCCACACCCCGTCTGGCACACCCCCGGGCCCCCAGCCACCTAGTGGGCTCTGCTTAGGGATCTGGCGCTCCCTGGGGAGGGAAACACACTAACACCTGCGCCAAGCCCCTGAAAACACACACACGCGTGCACGCGCGCACACACACACACCCCAACCTAATCCCTGCATCCTAACAGTAATTTTTATTGCGGGGTAAAATGCCTTTACAGCTTTACAGGACTTCTCCCTTTTTCTCTTTGCTCCCCCAGCCCAAAAGCACACACAGGGCTCTTGTACAAGTAGCAATTTGGTCTTCCGGACCCTCCGGGCCTCAGACCCTCCCCTGATAAAAGGAGACTGCCGAGTGTGTACCGGCGAGTTAATCATTCAACGATTTCTCTCGGGCGCAGTGCGCCTCCCCCGCGGATACGGGACACTTTAGCGGAGGGGGGGGGAGGGGGTCCCAGGAGGGTTCCTGAGACTAAAGCCTCCATACAGCCCTGGTTGATTGCTCTGTTTCTTCCTCTTTTATCGTCCTCAGGGCAATCGCAGGGTCCACCGACGCCACCCACCACCCCCAAAACCGACGTGCAGCCGGGCAAGGCTGACCTGAAGCGAGAGGGGCGCCCACTGCCAGAGGGGGGCAGACAGCCCCCCATCGACTTCCGCGACGTGGACATCGGCGAGCTGAGCAGCGACGTCATCTCCAACATCGAGACCTTCGACGTGAATGAGTTCGACCAGTACCTGCCGCCCAATGGCCACCCGGGGGTGCCGGCCACGCACGGCCAGGTCACCTACACGGGCAGCTACGGCATCAGCAGCACGGCCGCCACCCCGGCGGGCGCTGGCCACGTGTGGATGTCCAAGCAGCAGGCGCCGCCGCCGCCGCCCCCGCAGGCGCCCCCGCCGGCCCCACCGGCGCCCCCGCAGCCACCCGCGCAGGCGCCCCCCCAGCCGTCCGCGCAGGCACCCCCGCAGCCGCCTGCGCAGGCGCACACGCTGACCACGCTAAGCAGCGAGCCGGGCCAGGGCCAGCGAACGCACATCAAGACAGAGCAGCTGAGTCCCAGCCACTACAGCGAGCAGCAGCAGCACTCGCCTCAGCAGATCGCCTACAGCCCCTTCAGCCTCCCGCACTACAGCCCGTCCTACCCGCCCATCACCCGCTCGCAGTACGACTACACTGACCACCAGAACTCCGGCTCCTACTACAGCCATGCGGCGGGCCAGGGTTCCGGCCTCTACTCCACCTTCACCTACATGAACCCGGCGCAGCGGCCCATGTACACCCCCATCGCCGACACCTCCGGGGTCCCTTCCATCCCGCAGACCCACAGCCCCCAGCACTGGGAACAGCCCGTCTACACACAGCTCACCAGACCTTGAGGAACGCTTAGACAGAGAGCGACGATGGCCATGATGATCATAAAAAGAACCCAAGAAATAACGCAACCAACCAGAATTTCCTTTGGACATTTTTTTTTTCTTATTTTTAAAGACATGTACGCTGAAGGCAACTCGAACTCCAATTACAGGACAGAAACATAGACTATCCAAACGCATTACCACCTTGTTGCGAATCAGTGGCCAGGCCACTCTTGGCTAGATGGACCAGCAGAACCGACGGGAAACTGGACTGGAAACCTTCAAAGCAAGCATGGAGGGTGATGGAGATTCGTGTGACCAGTTTGCTCAGTCTCTCTGCCTGTTTGGACTTTGTAATTATTTTTTAGCAGTAATTAAAGAAAAAAGTCCTCTGTGAGGAATATTCTCTATTTTAAATATTTTTAGTATGTACTGTGTATGATTCATTACCATTTTGAGGGGATTTATACATATTTTTAGATACAAAAATTAAATGCTCTTATTTTTCCAACAGCTAAACTACTTAGTTGAACAGTGTGCCCTAGCTTTTCTTGCAACCAGAGTATTTTTGTACAGATTTGCTTTCTCTTACAGACAAACAGACAAAAAAAAAAAGCGTGTGTGTTGTATTAACCTACAGAAGCCACAGATTTGTGCTACATGATCAGTTTGGGGGGTTAGCTTTGCTTAATTCCTCAGGCTTTCTGATTCAAGGAGGAGTTGCCTTAGAAAAATCAAGGCCTTATTTTGCAAATACGGAAGTAAACAATAGGCTAGAGATGATTTGGTAAGCTTTATCATATGTATGTTTTTTAAACAAGAGAAAAACACCTTAAAGCCTTAAAACCATGCTGCTGGAAAATCCTTGTGCCCTCTTTTAGTGCATTTCCTCCTGTGTTTGCTAGCTCACCGCAACCTTAAGAAAGAAGCAAAAGGCAAGCAAAGGAGACAAAATCTGTTTGGGGAATGTTTCAGCAGCCAATACTGTGCCCCAGCACACTGCCCCCTGGTTGCCTGCCCAGGCCCCATGTGGAACACAGATGCTAGAATCCTCTCACTTACACTGTCACCTGTACCTCTCTGAAAACCAGCAGTTAACTTCAAGACATTCCTTGTGCTAAAATTATTTATTTTGTAAGGAGAGGTTTTAACTAAAAACAAAAAAAAATCTTTCTCTTTTTTTTTTATTTTTTAAATTTACCTTCTTTAAAATAGGTTGTTGGAGCCGTCCTCAAAGGGTATGGTCAGCTGTTGTTAAATTATGTCCTTAACTGTAACCAGTTTTTTTTATTTATCTCTTTAATCTTTTTTTTTATTAAAAGCAAGTTTCTTTGGATTCCGTGTCCTAGATTTGTATAAATGCCTTTTTGTCTGTCCTTTTTTTTTCCTCTTTGTTGTTTTGTTGAAAACAAACTGGAAACTTGTTTCTCTTTTTGTACAAATGAGAGTTTGCAGATGTAGTGTATCACTGAGTCATTTGCAGTGTTTTCTGCCACAGATCTTTGGGCTGCCTAAATGTGTGTGTGTGCGTGCGCGTGTGTGTGTGTGTGTGTGTGTGTGTGTGGTGACTCAAAACAATGCAAGCGTGTGTCATCGATGTTCCCCTACGTGTTCTCTTGGAGAGGGGGAGGAACGGGGAGGGGGGTCAGCCCACTGACAGACCTTAATTCTTAATTCTGTGGCTGGAGAGTGAGGATTGCTTTTTAAAAAAGACAGCAAACTTTTTTTTTTTTATTTAAAAAAAGATATATTAACAGTTTTAGGATTCAGTAGAGTAAAATCTTAAAGCACTCTTATAATATGGCATCTTTCCATTTCTGTATAAAAGCAGATCTTTTTTTAAAAAAAATATTTCTGTAACTTAAGAAACCTGGCATTTAAATCATATTTTGTCTTTAGGTAAGGTTTGGTTTGTGTTTGTGTTTTGTTTGTTTTGCTTGTTTTCCCCCCCAAACCTTTTGTTTTCTCTGTGAAACTTCCCTTTCCTTTTTCTCTTCCTTTCTTTTTTTTTGTATATTATTGTTTACAATAAATATACATTGCATTAAAAAGACCATGGCCTGTGGACTTATTCGTCTGGTTCTCCTGTTAAAAGGATGGTTTGAAGAGTTGGGGCACCAAAGAGATCATGACATCCCAATTATTGTGATGTTTTTATTTTTTATGCGCACTTTTGGCAATCCTAAAACCTGCTCTGAAGAAAAGACTGTGTCCCCAAAAATCAAAGCAGAAAAATCTTGAAAAGTGCCACCCCATTAGGTCACATAGAGAATTACATGTCCGTAGTTGCCATTCTGGCAAAGATGTTTGTTGTGGTTTTAACACCCTCATGCTTCAGGGCAAAAACTGCTCCCTTGAAGAAGTCAGAGGGGGAATATTAGCCCTGAAATCAGTAGCTTGTCAGAAGACAGAATGCCAAAGGGGGTTAGAGCAAACCTTCTGTGATTATGAACACATAGCAAAGAAACGGGGTGTCCACTGAAAAGGCAAAGGAAGCCAAAGTAAAACTATCCAAAGGAGACCAGGGGGAAATCTGTCCCATTAAGTCTCCTGGTTTATCTGCAGGCACAATGACATGAGATTCACTTCTTTTTCTGTTCCCTCCAGTTTAACTCATTCTGAGAAGATGCAAAGCCATCGTAGAAGTAATAAGACCTAATCCTATTTTCCTTGGCCTCAGTTACATGGGAGTTTCCAGGATCAGAGAATCGTTCAGGTCATTTTTCATTAAACAGATGAAATCACTCCTTCCCTCCCACCCCCAACACTGAGACACCCCACCTCCCCCCAACACACACACACCCCAGCTGATTGGGGAAGTGATTTTAAGGGGGCGAGTCTGCATTCTCATCTCAGGCTGGTTTCACTAATGGGCCCATGTCTCTGACAGTCTTAACCAGCGTCCAAACTTGGTTGTTACCTCACATTGTCTGTTTTTGCTTATTGGATTCCTGGCTTGTGTCCCACGCGAGGATCATGGCAACCAGGAAAATGGTAGTTATCAAATCGAGGCAACATTATACTCTCCTCCTTTGCAAATTCCTTCAACAAACACTGATTGAGGGCCTGTGACCTGCGGGGTGCTGTGCAAATCCCTCCCTGCGCTCCCCCCCGACGGCAGACTCTGTTCCTTGTTTGTGCCATAGCATCCGTTCACTCAGGCCCAGAGTCTATCCTGCATGGGTACAAAATCTCTATTTTTCCCCCTTGCCAAAACTCACAGCGTCCTTTTTAAAAGTCTCCGTGCTGTTCATTAGTTCTCGTACACCCTTATGTGCCCTAAGCCTGTTGTCAATTAAAATCAACACATTCCATCCCATCACGACCACCCCTTTCCCCAAACCTCTACTGTTTGTCAGATTGCTCTCTCTTCTCCTAGAAATGTCTCTCTTCCTCAGTATGTAACCTTTGGCAGACCTTCTTAGAGCCAGAATGTTCTGCTGAGACATTCACTTGCTCAGTGACCTAGGGCAAGTCTCTTACTTTCCTGTTCCTCGGTTTCCCTTTTTGTTAAGAACGTTTATAATCACCCCCCCTCATGAAACAGGGTTGTTTTTAGAGCAGTTTTTAGCAGGGAGCCGTCTGGGAATTGACTGCATCAGAACTGACCGGTCTCTACAGGATTCCTCCTACATTAGAACAAGAAGGAAAGGGCAGAAAGGTTTTCACAAGCTCCCCAGGTGGGTCTGATACACAGGAAAACACAACAGACACTGGAGTGCAGAGCATGCTTCTGAATCGGCTCACCCCCGTCCGCCGGATCTGGTCAAAGCCCAAGATCACCAGATTATAAAATACGTTAGAGGAATTTTTATTCTAAATCCAGAAATGCAGAGCTTATCACCTTGACAACAAGATCTTGATTGGAAACAGCAGAGTCCTCCAGACCAGAAAAAGCTTGTATGCAGATCCAGGGTTATTTGTTTATTTGTATTCAAAATAAAATCTCTCTCTCTCTTAACTATTTTAACAAAAAGGGAATTTTTTAGCAAAATGGGATAAACAAAAGGGAATTGAAAAAACTCATTTAGAATCAGTCTTTTGCACTATTATTAAAATGGAGCTTATGGATTAGTTTGAGCTGTGTGTTTGACTTTCCCACCTCAACGCCGTCCCATCCCTCCCCTTCCCCTGATTTCCAAAATGAACATTTTTGCGGCACCATGGTGGCACTTTTTAAATTAAATTAATTGATGAACTATTGCTATACCAGAGATGGATTTCCTATGTTGCTAAAGAAGCTTAAGCTTCAGGACTCATTGCTTGCACAGGCTCCTTTGAAGGCCCTGTACTTAAAGTTGTATTTTTAAAATTTATATTCTTTTCTTAAAGAGCTCACCCCTCAAAAAAAAAAAAAAAAAGCTTCAGGCCCCACAAAACCTAGGTCTGCCCCTGACTACAGCTGTTGGGCAGCAAACCATGACATCAGAGGCTGCAAACAAGATGCTTTTCTTTCTGTTCTCAGCAGTGAGTGATACACAGTAGGTGATTAATAAATACCAACCTTTTATCATATCCACAGACCTGATGGCAATGTCACAGAATAGGTTATTGGGAACCTATACCATAGCATTCTAACCCTTGACCTTACACAATTTTCTTATCCCTCTGAGACTCAAATGATTCTCATTTCTCGAACGATACTGTCTCGTGGGCATAATAGAGATTAAATGAAATAAAGCGCCCACAAGAAATGTTAATTACCTGTCCTTGCTCATTCTTTCACTTCCCTCTTCCTACTTATTTCTCTTTTTTCCTTTCTTACACCACCTTTCCCCTGTGCTTTCTTAGGATCTCCCATTGCTTCTTGCAGCTGAAAAAAAAGTTTGCTGGGCCCTGACTGGGCTACTCTTTTTCCATCACTCACAGACTAGGACTGATTCTGAATATCTGAAGAAGAATCATTTTTAGACCAATACAACATGGGACAGGCAATGTCATATGTGCATTTATTTAAAACAACCAGGCAAAATGTGGGGCAGTATGAACATTCCCTTGTAGTTTACTGCTAGATACGTTTCTTGAAATTTCAGGACTTTATACTGAACTTAATCCAGTTGCCGTAATTTCATGCTGCCATATTGCACTTTAGGAAGATTTATACTCCTCATTCTTCTCCTAAACATTTTTGGAACATCTCCTGTGGGTTAGGATTCAGCAGTGAACAAGACAGACATAATCCATGCCCTCATGGGGTTTCCATCTTGGAGTGAAGAAGGCAGGAGAAAACAAATAGTACTCCCTGATATTTTCTTGTTCACGTGCTATGAAAAAAAAATGCAACTCATTAGGGCCAGTTGGGAGGTTATTGTAGCCATCCAGGTGAAAGATGATGGTGGCCTGGTCTAGGATGGCAGAGGGTCAAGGTAGATGATGGATTTAGGAATAACTTTGGTGGGACCTTCATGAACTTGCTTTTTCTCTCCTGATCTCCATCCATTTTTCACTGACATGAAATTCACTCTGACCCAATTTACACAGAGGTGACCCACTCTATCTTAGCCATTCCCTCCTGCCCACCAAGAATAATCTTGTATTAGTCTCTCTACTTCTTGATAAAATACGGATTCATGTATCTCACAATCTTCTTTTTCACCAGAGACAACAAGAGAAGGATCCAGTCCCTGGAATCCAAGAGGGTCTCTTGATCTACAGAGACTTGGTTACTGCACCCCCACAGGTTTATGGAATCAGAAACTTGGAAGGTATGTTGAGAAGTCTCTTAGTTTGGCTGGACTCTCACTGCAAAAGTCCTTTATCAGCATCTCAGTTGTTGAATGACTACTCAGTGTTTCCTAGAAGGTTTGCATTGATTGACAGTTCACTTCTCCTATCAGGGAGATTTTTGATGCTGGAAAATCTTATCTCTGCAGTTTCCATCCAATGGTCCAAGGTGACCCACCTCTACACCAACATGATATGAGTCTTGTCTTTCTTCCAAATGATAGACCTTCAACTATTTGTACAGTTTTCAAGTTTTCTTTTAGTTTTTCTTTTTTACCGTGTTAGAATTTCCAATACACTTTACATTATGATATGGTTCCCAAGCCCTTTCATATCTTGCCATTTTTCTTTGCGTATACTTCACTTACCAAAATTTCTCTCAATTTAGCATGCCCAGAATTATTTCCAGGACTCCAAATATCGTTTGACTAACATGGAATACAAATAGATTCACCCCTTTTGTCATCGGAAATTGTGCTTCTATGAATTTAAATTTAAATTGTATTTGTTGTTGTAGTAGCCAAATCACCAGAAAGTCCTCACCAATCCTGTCATTGTGCAACTGATTTTTTGAACTCAGTTACCAAGCTTTACATTTACCTCTGTCTTGACGGGAGAGTAACATATACAGATCCAATGGAAGGAAAAAGAGGAAAAGGGACTGACATCATTGAGGCCCTACTTTGCCAGGCACTGTGACAGATGTTTTATATACATGATCTCATTTAATCCATTTAATAACCCTTAGAGACAGGTGTTATTGTTACAGTTTTATTAAGTAGGAAACTGAGGTTCAGAGAGATTAAGCAATGAACCTAAGGTCACGTAACTAGTGAACATTATAGACAATTAGCATGGACTCCCCCACCCCACAGCCTGTCTCCCCTGCCCCCCAACCTAGTCCTGTTTTCAAAAGAGAATTTGAAATAGAGTTTTTAATGGAGAAAGGAGAATAAATTCTTTTGTTGTAGATTATGTCACAGGGAATATTTTTAAAGCAAAATCTGACCTATGACACACATCCCCACAGCCATAGTTCAAAACCTTCCAATGGCTACCTATTCACTTGGAATAAAATCCAAATTCCTTACCATAGGCTATCATGTCCTACTCCAGGGGTTTGCAAATTATAGCCCACGGACCAAACTCGGCCCACCACCTACTGTTGCAAATAATGGTTTATCAGAACATAGTCACACCCATTAGCTTACATACTATGAACTCGACTTTCATGCTATGATAGCAGAATTAAGTAGTTGCAACAGAGGTCATGGCCGGCATGGCTTAAAATAGTCACTAGATGGTCTTTAAAGAAAAGCCTTGCTGACCCTTTTTCTACAGAGTCCAGCCCTTGCCTATTTCTGTGACCTCCTCTCTTACCATCATCCTCCTTATTCCCTGTGTAGCCACCCTCTGCCTTCTTTCTCGTTCTCGAATCTGCCAAGCTCTTTGCCACGTAAGGCCCTGTGCACTTGCTACTTCCTCAGCCTAAAAGCACCCTTTCATCAGAATTTTTGGTTGTTTCCTTCCCATTTTTCAGATCTCACCTCAAACATCACCTCTGCCAAGGGACCTTACCTGACGGTCCCAGATCAAAGAGCCCACATTGCTATCACCCCAGTCACTCACTCATTTTTCTGTATATTTTTGTAACACCATCACTTCCTGAAATGATCTTTGCCGTTTACGTTCCTCTCCTCTGACTAAGGCTTTGAACTTTGCCTTGTAACCAACTTACCTCTAGTACCTAGGAAAGTGTCTGATGCATAACAGGAGCTCAGAAATTGTTTACTGATGAATTCATTAATATTTCAAGTTTTTTTTATTGCCCAAGATTCTGAGGTAGGAATTGAGAATTAGGTGTTCAAAGGCCAAAAGTCATCAATTACTCTGTAATTAAATCATAAATTTAGTGAACATTGGATGAGCGTTAGCTACGTGCCAGATAGGATTTGGGGACTCCAAAATGAATAAGAGGAGGAACTCACAAGGAAAAGGATAGAGGTAAAGTAATTAAACCAACAATAGTGTTGAGTGTTAAGTTAGAGGTGTGCACAGTATCCTATACAAACACAGAAGCTGGAAGCAGAGGGAGACTTCTGGAGGAGGAGGAGGTCGATTAGCTGAGGGGAGACGTTTCAGACACAGAGAAGGGACTTTCTGAAGCAAGAAAATGGAGATCGGAAACAGATTTGCACTTGGGGACAGCTACAAGTCGGAGTGACTAGAACTGGATGTGGGTAGGTAAATGGCGGAGAATTAGTTGAGAGATAAGCAAGGGTAGAGTCATAGGGAACTTTAGGAGGATTTTAACCAGGGTGGGCACAAGAGCAGTTGTGTGCTTTAAAAAGTTGGGGTGGCATCATTCCAGCCCAGACTTTTTTTTTTTGGCGGTACACGGGCCTCTCACTGTTGTGGCCTCTCCCGTTGCGGAGCACAGGCTCCGGACACGCAGGCTCAGCAGCCATGGCTCACGGGCCCAGCCGCTCCGCGGCATGTGGGATCCTCCCGGACCGGAGCACGAACCCGTGTCCCCTGCATCGGCAGGCAGACTCTCAACCACTGCGCCACCAGGGAAGCCCCCAGCCCAGACTTTTGACTTTGCTGTCAAAATCCAAGAACAGGGAGACCACTTAGGAGTCTCCTGTTCAGTCTACTGGGGAAGAGTGAAAGCCTGAGCTGAGATCAAGGCAGTGGCACTAAAAATAGAGAGAGGATGACGGCTCTGAAGAGACTCAAGGGGTTGAGGTGGAAGGGTGTGAAAACTGGTGGGATGTAGACACAGAGGATGAAGTCAAGGATAACCTCTGTGCTCTGTCTTCAGCGTCAAGGTGAGAGGTGGTGCCATTTAACCAACATTGGAATATAGGAACGTGCTCAGAGATACTCAGTGGGCACTTGGACAGACATGCGAGCTATAATATGGAGCAAACATAGCATGTGGATTGTAATCAACACGCAACTTTATTTTTGCCTTTACTGTCTCTTTAGACTTTATTCCAGAGCTGGGATCTTCCCTTGGCCCTGAGTGATCCTTGAGGGTGGAATTGGGAATGGGGGCCATAAAAATGGGACTTTTCCCAACATTCTCAGAAAATCAAAAGTACTCTGGTTATTTAGTGAAAAAATAGTCTTGTTTCAGTCCTTGAAATGTCCCATCCCAGGAAATACCTAAAACGACTTAATATTAAATCTTCTCCCTCCTCAACTCATGATTGTTTCAGGATGGAAAGCTGGAGTGGGGAAGACGGATGGTCCTACCCTTCTCTGCACATCCCGTCTGCTGTGTTCTGTCTGCCCAACAGATTCGAAGGGGATTGGACAGGTAGGGGAGACGAGGAAAGGGAAGGGAAGGGAACTTGTATCTGGATGGCATCACACTCTTGGGTCCTCGTAGATGGTTAAAGCTGGTGTCCCTGGTGGGCCAGGATCTTGATCAGAGCTGGTTCTTTTTCTCCTGGGGCACTTTTATGACTCCTTATTCATGCAGTTGTCTTAACTCAGAAAGATACACTGCTATTCAAACTGGTAGTTTTCAACCCTTACCCCACTTCTGAGCATGCTCAGAATACCTCCGGCCTTGTCCAGCAGTGAGGTCTCCTTGCCCCTGCAGGAGACTCTGCTACACGGGACCTAAGGTGACCCTGTGCTTGCTCTCTCTCCCAGAGAACCACGTTAGGTAAGTGGAAACACACCACTCAGCCAAGAGAAGTCAGCACCTCTCACATCTTACCCAAGTTACCTAGACTCTTGAGCCAGGCACCATTTCTCTGTGTTCCCCACCTATAAAAACCCATTCCAAAGCTTTATGAGCAACCTCTTTAAAGGCCCATTTATTAAACTTGGGGTTAGTGAATAACACCACCCCACCTCTCCATCGAAGAGAAGATGAATACCCTTTGTGTGGCATCCACTCTCCAAAAGTCAGCCTTCACAGATTTTCTTCTCCCTTTCTGATCCACCTCTCCCTTATTTTCTAGAGGCAATTTTTAAAAATTACATACTATGAAATGCATAGCTCTTAAGTGTATAACTCAATAATTTTTGATAAACGAATACATCTGAACAGTGACTACCCCAATCCAATTATAGAACATAACCATCACCCCAGCAAGTTCTCTCATTCCCTCTTTTAGTCAATCCCCATCTCCCATAGACAACCACTGGTCTGATTTCTATCACCACACATTAGATTTGCCTGTTCTTGAACTTCATACAAATGGAATCATATATGTATCCATTTATATCTGGCTTCTTTTGCTCAACAAAATTTCTATGAAATTCATCAATGCTTTTGCATGTATTCAGTAGTTCATTCTTTTCTCTTGCTGAGTAGTATTCCATTGTATAAATATACAACTGTGTGTGTTTATCCATTTTCCTCATGATGGACATTTGGATTTTTTTTTTTTTTTTTAGTTTGAACTATTGTGAATAAAACTAATATAAATCTCTCTTGGGCAAACACCTAGAAATGTTATTGCTGGGTCATAGAATAGATAAATGCTCAGCTTTGTAAGAAACTTCAAAACCATTTTCCAAAGTGCATAAATCATCTTACACTCCCACAAGCAACCTAAGAGTAGTCCAGTTCCTCTACATCAATACCAACATTTGTTGTCAGATTTTAAATTTTTGACACCTGTTTTTGCAAGTGTGAAATGGCATCTCATGCTTTTAATGTGCATTTCCAATGACCTCTCTTCCTCCAAGACCTGTGTAACTCCCTTGCACATTGTTTTGCATTGCAGAATTCATATGACATCAGATCTGATGACCTCCTACTCTTTTGGAACCCAGATGTTTAGTTCCTTTCCCTGGATGGGAAGAGTCTGAATATCCATTTTTCTTATGACTTTTCATTTTTGCAGCTGCCTCAGCACTGTATGAATATCCAGCTAGAGCCATACAGGGCATGCCAAGCACTGTGAGGGAGCCGACTGTGCTGGCTTTCCAGGTCCATCTGGAGATTAATAGGGCTGGGAATCCAGGAACATCTAATGGGGGCTCTTAGCTCCTTTACAGGTAGCTTGGGAGGGTGGAGGAAGTCAGGATACGGGAGGGAAATGTGAAAACCCAAATAAACATCTGAACTTCTAGGTGGTGCTTATTCAAATTACCCCAAATTCTCTGACCTGTGGGGAGCTGACCCACATCTATGCAGATAAGGGACCTTACAGAAAGACGGTGTTTGTGGGGCTTTCATACTTTATAGCTTAAAGCCCCTAGAAAGGGGGAGATTTGCTCCTATTCTGAGTGTCCCACGTCTCCGTAAATTCAGCAAACAAGTCACTTCTTTTCTAGGGTCCCCCAAAACAGAGATAGGGCAAGGAGTCTGGAGCCTCATTTCCCCTTAAGCCTGAGGCCCCTGAATCCCAGAATGATCATGCCTTAGTCCCCGTCTGCCCAGTCAACAGATCTGCCTCTCTCCAGAACCAATTTTGAAAGTCCCTGAAATTTCTGAAGCCGTCACTGAACATGAACACACATCTGACCTCTGAGTTGATTTCATCACCCAGCTGGCCCCTGTCTGAACCCCTGCCTCCATGGAGAATTCTTGAAATCCATCCTATTCTCCACCTGCAGCTGTTTTCTGGGATTTGAAAAAAAAAAAAAGATACAGCATTTTTAAGTCTCCCCAGTGTCCCTGCTCCTTGATTTCCTATCCCCACCAAGGCTCTTTCCACTCCAGTTTTCAACTGTGTTATCTGGTCATTTCGATTCAATCATAGTGCGAGTGGTTAACTCTTATTTTTTTTTATTTATTATTTTTTTTTGGCTGCATTGGGTCTTTGCTGCTGCGCGCGGGCTCTCTCTAGTTGCGGCGAGTGGGGGTTACTCATTGAAGTGGCTTCTCTTGTTGTGGAGCATGGACTCTCAGCACACGGGCTTCAGTAGTTGTGACATGCGGGCTCCGTAGTTGTGGCTTGCGGCCTCTAGAGCACAGGCTCAGTAGTTGTGGCGCACGGGCTTAGTTGCTCCGTGGCATGTGGGATCTTCCTGGACCAGGGCTTGAACCTGGATTCCCTGAAGGGATTGGCAGGCAGATTCTTAACCACTGCGCCACCAGGGAAGTTCCAGTTAACTCTTGAAACCAAGCCTGCACCTCATGCCAGGCAGCAAAATTAAGATGGCAGGAAAGTAACTTGAGCCAACAGAGCATCCGAAATCAGCCATGAGCAGTAGCAGATCGATGAACATGAGGCCAAATGAAATTCAGCTATCCAGCTAGAGGCCAGCACCCACAGCTATTAATGAAAACAGTCCTCATGGACACAAAGTATAGAAAGAACTGCCTTGCTCTGGTCTACCCAGCCACATTGCTCAAGAGGTCATAATCATCAAGACAACAAATGTTTCTTTCTCATTTACCACCTGACAGGCTCAATGCTAGAAGTCAGTGGTACAGAGGGACCTCACACCTAGTAGGGAGAGATCCCCATTCAACAAGGTTATTTAATAAATTATGGAGAGTTATGTTCCTGGATTAAATTTAGTCCAGGGAGTTCAGTAAAAAAAAAAAAAAAGAGCTTAGAGTCAGGAGTTCCCTAGTTTCTAAATGTCTTCGTCCAAATGTGTATTGCTTTTAAATACCAAATGAAAAATGATTCTTTAATCCATAAATAACTTGATTACCAGAAAAATAAAATCAATATCCTGGTTTGTAGAGCCATCTTCCATTTGATGGGCATTTAGATTACCCTATGTGGGCTACGTGGTCACACGTACCCTCCGTGTTATACTTTATTACAACTTTAGTGATTTAACAGAAACTCTAATTCCCGTTCATGACCGGAAGTGGAGTGGCAAATTCCTCGCTTTCCCAGAAGCTCCATCTGGTCTCCTATGAGAGCTACGCTCTTCCCCCACGTTGCCACATTTTCCCCTCTTGATTTCTGCCCAGCCCAAAAGACCCTCTGGAGATACAGTCCAATAGCTTTTGACAGGGAGCCAGTGATTATGACTAAATGTCTTTTCTGCTTATTCAGTGTACCATCCTGGTCAATTGTGGACAAAAATGACATGGTGTGCCAACTTGCTGTCAACTTGATGTGCCAAGACACTGACAAAATACAGGTTTCAACAAAGTTGGGGGATTTATATGATGTGGAAGAAGGAACAGCCACCCTGCACAGTTAACTACCAGCCTCAGTGAGAGGGCTTCTTTGCACATCTTCTCCTGATACATTAAAAGGTAATTCCATCTGTCTGGCAGTCTGGCTTGGAGAGTAAGGAGGGGAGGAAGGGCATAGGGTCGATCAGATGACCTGCGGGGTGGGCAACAGCTATGCTGAGGACATTATTTGGGGTGATACCCGCCCCGCCTGGGAGCAGAATCTTGACAGACTGCAAGCCCCTCAGGCGAGGACCCACCCCACAAGCTGCTGTGGTCCTGCCACAGCTGTTTCCGTTTTTTATGACGATTTTCTCCGCGTTTCATTTTTCCAGGCCAAAAAGAAGCTCAGGCGGGCCCATCTGTTTCTCTCTTGTGCTTTTCCCTGTTCCCAGAAGCAAAGCAGACGCAGGCATGTGTGCACACACACTCCACACCAGGCACCACAAACTCCTCTCAGGACAACAAAGAACGGAACCACCAGTGGACACTCTCCACCCTGACGACGCTCCAGGCACCTGTGATGAGAGGCGTCCCTGGGAGAGGAGGTGGTGTCCTCAGAAAGCTTTAAAGGAACAGTGTCTGTTGACAGCAGCCTCGGATGCAGGAGCAAACCTTCCTCTGAAAACAACCGCTTTTCTTCCTAGGAGAACTTGCAGCTTTGTCTTGATTTTACTTTAACTTTTCTACTAAAAACAAAAACAGGAAAACGAACAAAAACAGGCCTAATGGTTTAAGCCCACAGTGAAAATTCACTCAAGTTCCAGAAAGCCTAAGAGAAATCATGCCATCAGGTTTAGGAAAAGTTAGAAACGAATTGAAAGACCAGCTTGCCCCTCAAGAGAGAAAGGAGTAGTGTCATCCCTGAAAAGGGCACTGAAAGAGCTGGGCAATGTCTCTAAGGCCCCAGGGACAAAGCTAGAGCTTTGAGGATGTCGTCACACTGAAGTACCCAAACCGGACTTTTTATGACTATTTTTCCTTCACTCTGTGGCAGGAGGATGTCTCCACGTTCTCCACCTAGAAGAGCCGTTGCCTCTCATGCCGAAGTTGGTAGAATTCCCTTCTTGCTTCTGCTGTCGTCAGAGTTTTCTGGAGCATTAACTTTCTTATGTTTCTGGATCGTTCAAGAATCTCCAGCACTGGATCCTAAGAACAATCTCAGCCAAGTAAACCTTTCGATTCTTTTAAGCCCCGCCCCTCCTCCTTCCCTGATGGATCCACCTCCAGTCATCTCTCTGGATAATCGGTCCTCCACCCCCATCACAGTGCTGGATCATTCATCCTTGTACATCGGGGTTTCTCAGCCTCAACACTATGGACATTTTGGGGGTGTGGGGGAATGTCCCGTGTATTATAGGGTGTTTAGCAGCATCCCAGGCCTCTAACCACTCAGTTGCAGTAGCATCGCTCCCCAGCTGTGACAACACTTAATAGTCACTAGATATTGCCAAATGTCCCCTGGGGCAGGGAAACAGTTGCCTTGGTCTAGAACCATTGCTGCGGGTCTGTGTTCTTGTGATTCTTGGTCTAGAGCATGCTCCTACTACCTCCCCTTATTTAAATCTTTGAAGACTTGAGTCATGTCCTCTGAAGACCTTGAGTGAGTCACTCCCGAGCTGGTGTATCTTATGCCTTTTCCATGCTACCAAGGTAACACCCAGGTACTTACTTGCATTTTACTTTTACTTTGTCATTACTTCCCAACTGTTTTATGTGGGTTTGTTTATTTTTTACAGCAATAATTTTCAAGCTTATAGACGACTAGAGTTGCACCTTACATTTTTTGTTTTTGGAATCACCTGTAGCACTTAGCAATTAATACAGTGTTGCATTCATCACAGAGTACATGGCACATATTAAGCCCTCGATAAATATCAGTGAAAGGAAAGAAGGAAGGAAGGGATAAAGGAAAGAAAGAAGGAGGGAGGAAGGAAGGAGGGAAGAAAGGGAGGAAGGGGAGAGGGGAGGGAGAAAAAATATTTAGTATCTTCTTGTAGAATGAGAGAATGAATGGTATTTCTTAATTATCTTACCTTTGCCAAGGTATTCCTTTGACCCCTTACTAGTAACTGCTCGCCAAATCACTGAAATCATCATCAGAAAGCTGAAGTCTGGGTAGCCCTGACTTTGGGCTTGGATGCAAATAGGACCCTGCTTTCTGATAACTTCTGATGTGAAACTTCCCAAAATGCAACCATCTTAAACCAAAAGTGATAGCATGTGTAGTTTTGTTTTGTTTTTCCATCGGAGAGTGCACTTAGGAGCTCCTGCTGCAAGTATGGTCCAGACCTTGGGTCTCCTCAGCACAAACTCAGAAGAACCTCCAGCTGGTCTATGAAGGTGGATCAGCAGTGAAGATAAGGAAGGCATGAAAACACCTGAAAACCAAGCAACCAAAATGGACAACCACTGACCACACTCTTACAAGACCCGTGCATGTGGATTAGAGTTAGGGCGAGGTCTATCCAAGCTTGAAGTGGGACTGAAGGGAGAAACTGAGCTAGAGAGTAGAAGACAGAGTCACCTCACTGATGACGCCTAAGTTGCCACCCTGGAGGTTGCAGATAGGAAAACGGAAGCAAACAAACAAAAACCCAAGATGTGTTGGCCTGGGTCTTCTGAGAAGCAGATGCTGTGATGGGATGATGTGCAAGGACATTATTAGAGGACCTGCCTTTGTGAAGGAAGATGGGTGGGGGCGGTGGGGCGCTGGATGAGCTGGGAGGGCTCTCAGGCCACCAGGCAAGTCTGACCCCAGATGAAGCAGAGTTAAAAGCATCCTAGGTGGCAGGGCAAGGCCGTATGGGAATTATCCAGCCAAAGTCGGCCTTCACAGGAATGCCGGGTCTCCCAGGAGCAGGTCTCCCTCAGCATGGCATCCTTGCTGGGCTCAGCCCTTGGCCAGAAACAGCCTGAGGGAGGCGTGGCTCCGGCAGCAACATGGGGCCGGGTTTCAGAGAGCAGCCGCCAAAGCCTTTGTACATCTACACTCCCTGTAGGTGGAGGTGCATTCTCATGGGAGACAGGGAAAGGGGACATTCAACTGAATGAAAGAAGATCATGTGCATCGTGGGTGAAGAAAGGGATGGTTCTGACTCAGCCCACAAGCTCAGGAATGCTTAAAAACTATGGTCAGAGCCATTGCCTTTTCTCACCTGCTCTCTGAGTGCAAGTAACCACTCCTCACATGGTGAGCTACTTTGCTGTATACAGAGTAAAGATCCTTCATTTTCTTTACTGCTGTGACATTTCAATATTTTTTTAACTATAAAAATGCCCTGGGCCTCCCTGGTGGCGCAGTGGTTAAGAGTCCGCCTGCCGATGCAGGGGATACGGGTTCGTGCCCCGGTCTGGGAGGATCCCATATGCCGCGGAGCGGCTGGGCCCGTGAGCCATGGCCGCTGGGCCTGCGCATCCGGAGCCTGTGCTCCGCAACGGGAGAGGCCACAACAGTGAGAGGCCCGCATACCGCAAAAAGAAAAAAAAAAAAAAAAATGCCCTGCTTGTTGTGAATAATTAACAAATTGCCGATGTGTAGAAATAAGGCGTGGAAAGGCCCACACTCTCCAGCTTCCAGTGGAAACCTCTGTTAACCACTGCACGTGTCCCTCCATTGCACATGTGTCCGGTAAGTGCAAGAATGAAAAGCAGGATATGTGAGTTACTGGACTTCCATCTCTCTAGCACTTTGTGCTGAACACCTGTCATCTTTGATACTCCTGATGAGCCCAGGGGGTAGGAGGGCTCATTAGCCCCACGTCCCAGGTATTCGGATGAGAAGGCAGCGGTCAGAGGAACCAATGAAACACTGAGAGGCAGGTAGGCTGAGAGTTAAACTAGGGCCGGAAAGCAAGGAGCTGACAGCAGAGAACCACTGACCAGATTCTCTGTTATGACTCTGAGCTTCTGGGCAGAGAACCTGCAGCTCATACCAATGCTCATCCTGTTCCTCTCTCTCAAAGATTATGCTAGAATTTCTCTCTCAACAAGATATCTTATATGAACTCTGTGAAAGGTTTCCCCACTCTCCCTGGGAGATAGATTGGGTGTCTTCCTTCCATGAGTGTCAAGACTACATTTTGACCCAAGATTCAAGGGGGAAAAAAGAGATCTGTCCATTCATCTACTCATAATAAATTGCCTGTCCTACCTTTCAGTTGTTAGAATAAAATACCATATCAAGGAAAAGTTGATTCCTGAAAATGCTGCAGAGTTCTCATCTCAGTAGCATACAAACAGACTATTCCATAACCTCCAAATCTTACACTACCCTCAACTGGTTGTACATGCTTTTGAACAAGCAGGCGCTACCCCAGAAGGAAAGAAAATAATACCACCAGGGATGCTAAACTTGCACCATGTTTACATTTGATCATCTCTATTTACAGGGCTGTGAGATCTGCCCACTGGGCTTTGTTTTCTACCTAAGGGATGATTACCCTGAGTTGCCGGGGCTCTGAGTTCCTCATGATCCCCAGTGGTCTCAAGTCATAAATTCCAAGTTGCTATTAACGTGGCCAGACAGATTTTTAAGACTCCTATAGACAGCAGACAATTAACCATCTCCCATCAGCTGGAAAATCAGCTCAACGGTTATTCAAGTTCATGTCCAAACTCCTTTACATTAAGAAAGGCTTAGTAAGGTTCCTCCAGTTTCAGAACTAGAATCCCTCTGAAGCTATGGAGACAGGAAGAAGTCCAAAATGGGAGCCAGCCATGAGGAAGAAGGGTTATGCAAAGTCCTATGTGCATGTGGGTTGTAAGTCAATTACCATAGTCACTAGTTGCTTTCTTTTTTACCCAAATCATTTTATTGGAGTAGTTGTGCAAATAAGTCCTACAAGTTACCAGCCTATACATTTTTTTTTCCAGTTTGCTCTGTCACAGGAAATTTATGTGCAACTGTGTACTTACCTGGGGCAATTTGTAAAATGGCCAAATGGAGATGCTTGACAGTGGCTGGGGCACCAGCATGGATCACAGATCATTCCTGCAGTGAGGCAGAAGGAAATATTGGTGCACAGAGCAAGCCTTCCACCCTCGGTATTGGGGCGCTGGCCACCAACTCAGAAGGGAGGTGCCATAATCAAGCATCACCAGGAGGGATGCTGAGAGCAGATTCCTGTGTCATCCCAGAAAACATGGCAGGTAGGACTGATTATTGCTTGGAAGACCTCATGAGTGAGGATGGCAGGGAACTAACACAAATAAGACAAACAAGTAAGCCTTCCATAATGTGGACTCAATTTCCATTGTTGACTTGATTTCTCACGAGTCTCCTTTTCAACCGTTCTCTGCTCCATGAATGACCGAGTCCCCTCCCCAATGCCTTTCCCCATTGCTGTATATGCAAATTCTATCTGGAGTTCAAGAACCATCTCTAATGTTACCTCCTTCACAAAGCCTTCTGTTAGCCCTCCTTTGTCCCATTTTATGACAATTACGGCTTGAGGTGGTACTCTTGCCTAAGGAGTGGTCATTTTAAAACAATTCTGACTATACCAATCTCCTATGTTAAAATATCTCAAAGGCTCTCCTTGTTTATAGAATAAAGTCCGATCTCTTTTATCAAACCTGGAAAGCTCTTTGTGACCTGGTCTCTCTCTATTCTGAGCAGCTTTATCTCTGCCTCTCCTGGCTTTGTTTGCTTTGCCCTTTAAGCGAAAGAAATACCATACTACTTGTCACTCCTTGCCGTTTCTCATAACTCTGGCTAGACCTGAATGTTCTCTTAGCTGATCTCTTGACCCCTTCACTTGGATAACTCCTACTCATCCTCCAAGCCCTAACTGTGAGTCACCTCCTTCAGGAAGCTTCCCTTCCCCTGAGCTGGGTCAGCCTGTCCTCTGTACTCTCAAGAGCATCTTAACACCCCCTCTTTTCTAGCATTTACCACACATTGTATTGCAATGATCTGTTGCCATACACATTCTTCCCATGGGATTGAAACTTCTGTGAAGATGATGTCAATGTTTTATCTGCAATCCAATACCTACAGAGCAGTTTTTTTTTTGTCTGTCACTGCTGTGAATGTAATTGGGGCAATATAAAACTTTGGTGGAATGTTTTATTTCCTAATCACTCTGATTCCCATTCCTTTGACAGAGTCACAAGGAAAACAAAGCTCCAAGAGGCGTCAGGGTTCTTGCCCACCTGGTACCTATCCTTGTATCTGGTTCCTCCTGGCATTATTGGGGTTGTTGATAGAAACTGTCTTAGTCAGTTTGGGCTGCTATAATAGAATATCATAGACTGGGTGACTTATAAACAACAGAAATTTATTTCTCATAGTACCTGAGGCTGGAAAGTCCAAGATCACAGTAGAGGACCATCTTCTTGTCTTCTTGCTGTGACCTCATAAGGCAGGAAGGGTCTAGAGAGCTCTTGGGGGGTGGTTGGAGGAGGAGGGGGCTCCTTTATAAGGGCACTAATCCCCTTCAGGAGGGCTCCACCCTCATGATCTAATTACCTCCCCAAAACCCCCACCTCCTGATACCATCACATGGGGGTTAGGATTTTAACATATGAATTTTGCAGAGAGACAAACATTCAGTCTATTCAGAAATACATCAACTTCCATGTACCCAGGCCAAGGAAATCTTATTATGAGATGACTTCATTAGTGACACATCATTATTTTAACCATATTCAAAACTTAGGTGTGTCAAGAATTAGAAAATTTAAAAAAAAACATAAAATGATAATTTTAAAAAATCCACACTGAAATTTCCTCTCATTAAGAAGGAATTTCAACACTCTAAAAACTAGAAAGTAATGTGAAGTTGCAATGATTTCCATTCCCAAGCCTGGAAATAACAATGTTAACAGTGAGATCTAGCAATTCAAAGATCTATGAAGGAAAAATAAAATATTACTTAGTAATAAAATATTGCTAAGTCTTGAAATTCTAGTAGAGTGCAGTCTGGGCCTTGAACTTGTACCTTTTATGGGAAATCTATTTGAATGAAGATTATAACTTTTTTTTTTTTTTTTTTTTTTTTGCGGTACGTGGGCCTCTCACTGTTGTGGCCTCTCCCGTTGTGGAGCACAGGCTCTGGACGCGCAGGCTCAGCGGCCATGGCTCACGGGCCCAGCCGCTCCGCGGCATGTGGGATCCTCCCGGACCGGGGCACAAACCCGTGTCCCCTGCATCGGCAGGTGGACTCTCAACCACTGTGCCACCAAGGAAGCCCCAGATTATAACTTTCTACCTGGGGTTACTGGTCTATTTTGCAGCCAAATCAAATAAGAAAGGCATTTTCCAAAGTGGAGCCTGGGCAGGGTTTGAATTTGTCATCCATCTCTTGTGCCTCACTCTCTAGGTCTTTCTTGGTGTTGGCTGCTCTAATGCCCACCTCTCCTCCTGCCCGCAGCCCAGCTGTTCAGGAACAAAAGAAGTGGGGCATATTGCATGACAAGAGTGTGAGGAAATGAAGAGCAGCATCTGGGGAGGATGAAGAAAAGCAAAACAAGTGTAAAGTCTGGAAGCAGTTAGACCAGAGTTATCTTCCTGTCTGCAAACAGGAATCAGTTATTATTTATGCTGTTGTTCAGCTAGATTTTATCTGAATCTGTATCACAGCCTGGTGAATTGATAACAATGTTTCTAGGGGAAAAATACATTCTGAATTCCAAACAAGGTTGTAAATGAAGGTTTGGAAAATAGTCTGTTCTTACACTGGAAATTACATGTATTTTTATTCACAAACCCTAAGATTGGAGTCAATATTTTTAGGTGCTTTCTCAAAACTCTTAATTCTTCCTGAGCTTGTCATTAATCCAAATATCTCTGTTTATGCCCACAAAAAGCGATCGCAATTGATGGTTAAAACTAACATTTTCAGGACTTTACTTTCGACCCCATTGAATTTCATTTGGCTTTTTTGGATCCATTCCTGCTAACTCTCAGATCATTCTGAGTTTTGATTGGTGAAGCTATCAACATTAGTTATGCCTTTCAATTATTGATCACAAACACGTCACAAGCATTTCTTTTAAGGCTTCATTTAATTTTTCTTGATTAAAATGTGGAACGGGACTGAGAGAAAGTAGAATCCAAATGATCCTCCTCTGGAGATTTTCTGTCATGTTAACTCCCATTCAGTGTTGAACAACTGAAATATGTTTACGAGAAATGGCCATCTTGAGCACAAGAACAAATTGGTTTTATATCTGTTTCAAGTCCATTTTTTAAATATTATTTTATTTTTTAATTTAAGTATAGTTGAGTTACAATTTTGTGTTAGTTTCTGATATACAGCAAAGTGATTCAGATATATATATCTAAATTTATATATCAATTAAAAATTATAATATAATTTATATATATATTTATATGTTTTATATAAATTATATACAGAGAGATAGATATAGAGAGATAGACATGTATATATAAAATTCAAGTCCATTTGCTAATGTCATTCTGTCTTGGGTACCACTCAGTTATGATGCTAAAGCTTCATGAGTCAAGACCAGACAGTTGATTGGTCCTGTCATCACACCCTCTAATAAAGAACTCACAAAAAGTATATTTTAAATTACCACCTCTTTGCTTTACATCTAGTGAAAATATCTATTTTGAAATATTAAATTACAGTATAAGAAATCAAATATTGATATTTCTCGAAACTGAGCCTCAGTGTTTTAAAAAAGTTTGAGAAATGCTGCTCAAGTACCCAAGACTCATCCTCCAAGCCAGTGGATAAGCCATGCGCTCATTACTGAGATGCCCTATTTCTTTTCTGCAGAGACACTGTGGGGCAAAGCTAAGCCACTCAAAATTACTTTTAGATGCAGTCCTTTCAACTCTGGCAATCAAATCTTGTTCTGGGGAGGCGAGAACACTTTATACCTTGAGACACATTGTAGATAAGCCTTCTAGAACTTGTAGCAACTGCAGTAAAATGAGTTAGTTGGGCTCCTCAGCTACCCTACTAGATACAATGTGACCAAACAGGGACAGTCCCTTCCCAAGGGCACTATGTGCTCCTGGGCTGTGCAGTCCCAGTGGTGGTAGTGGTGGGGGATGGGGGGGAGGGGTGAGGGTGGGACTGTCAACATAATCAGACATCTACCAGCCTAAGGGGCCGCCTGGGTTATTTTCTAAAGGGACATGGAGACAATGGAGGCCACTGAGTGGGAGAACTAAGTAGAGGAGAGAGGAAAGATGCTGATACCTGACACTTATGGTCCTTACAGTGCGCCAGTGGGGTTCCAAGCATCTTCCCTAATGGGAAGAGACATTAGGGTACTCATTATACCTATAAGGATATTGGAGCCACCAAGACTTAAGTCACAGTGCCAAAGTCAGATGGCTGGTAAAAAGCAGAGATGGGATTTGAGCCCAGGTATTCTGGCTCCAAACCCTCCCCTTGAATTCTACAGCCTCCTAGCGTGCAAGTGAGGGAAGCAAGACTGAACAGCTGCATGGTGCTACATTGTAAGTCCTTCTTCAGGGGAGCACTGATGAGAAAGCTACAACAGAACAGCTTGCTCTAAATAGATGTCCAGGCGCTTAAATCAAGTCCAAGCCCCTTTTGTCTCCATCCTTTCCCCTGGACCCCGCTCCCCCCCAAACCTTGGTATCTTCTGCCCCACCTGCTCCCATGGCAGCTTCTCCCAATATCACCCATCCCCAGGAGGTTGGCAGTCTTGAGGACCTATTTGTTTTTTAATTAGACTACGCACACTCACACTTCCTTCTTGATCATATTGTGAGAGGTGGGAGGGAGAATAAGGGTCTGAGGAGGTGTTGAAAAACATTTCTTCCACCTCAGAGGACCCTTTCTATCCCACTAGGAGTGCTGGCCCCCAGGGGATATTCCACTGGGTGAGGGATGGATGGGGGTTTCCCACTGTGAGAGGGAGGAGAGAGGGAGGAGAAAAGGGGGGAGGGGAAGGAGGAGTTGGAGGGGCAGGAGGGAGAAGAGGAGGGGGAGGGTAGGGGAAGAGGAGTTGAGGGGGAGGGGGAGGGGAGGGGTAGGGGAGGAAGGAGAGGCTGCCTCCTCAAAGGAAGACCCTTTTCCCATGGAAATGCACTGGGGCTGGTGCCATTAGCATCCTTATGCATAATAAGGGCTGGCCTATTGTCATGCAAATTAATTCAGATGACAACACTCTCTCCTGGACAACAGGAGCCCCAGCACGAGGAAGTTTCTCACACTGCTCGGCCAATGCTAACCGGTGGCCCCTACACCATCTTTCATTAATTATTTTTACCCCCTTCGCTCCTGCAAGATTTGTTTTCAGCTACAACCCCCTTTACCTCCCAGCTGCGGCTGCCTGCTTCTCATTCTGGAGCCATCGAAACAACCCCACAAACAAAATAACATGTAAGAACAATAAATAAAAATGAGAGGAAGATCCGCATTTCAGATCAATCCTGGAGAAGAAGGGTTTGACTAAACAGAGAGGTGGAGTTCTTGCCAGGTATCCGCAGAGCACAGGTTCCTTTTTTCTTTTCCCCCCTCTTCCACTGTGGTGAGCTGATCTAAGCAGTATCTCTTTTCCCCAGTGAGCCCTGCTCTCCTGTTGGTCATTCAGGGCCTGATAAGATGGATTCTTTGGGTTTCACTATAGAGGGGCTGACTCATCCTTGCCATTGTTTGGCCTGCCAACCTCTTTCTCCAGGCCACTGACCAAGTATTTCCCACTTGTCCACATCAGCAGACTTCAGCTTGGGCACTGCCACAGACTGAGACCAGTTCTTGCCCTGAAAGGAGTTCACTGTCAAAACAAAGAGTAAACAGCCGTGGCTTCTTCAGATGAGGCCAGAAGAGAACAGAGTGAAAGCAGAGCTACAGTGTATTCACGCTGCCCGCCTGGGCTCCGCAGCCTCCTTCTACCTCCTGATCCCCCCCACAGGTCCAGACTTCTTGTCCCCGACCCTCTGCTGGCCGGAGGATCTCTCCCTGCAACCTTGAGTTCAGAGCTGGTCCTCTCTCTCACCTCCAGGACACCACAGCACAGTAGACGAGTTCCATCCCAAGTCCTGACTCTGTCTCTTTCCAAGCTGCACGATCTCAGGCAAGTTACTTATCTTCTGTGGGCCTCAGTTTAATTACCTAAAAAATGGGGATAAGAGCTGTACTCACCTTGTAGGGCTGATATGGTGATTAAACACATAATCCTTGTAAAGCACTGAAAACAATGCCAAGCACGTGGTAAGCACTCTGTATAAGTGTCAGCTACTGTCATTAATTAATTTTCCCAGACTTTACTTTTTGTTGGCTTATCTGGCTAACTCTCCCCTTTCTAATCAGCTGAGTTCACTCCTCTACATATTGCTTGCAGCCCTCCAGGCAACTCTGTCCTGGTTTCTTCTGCTGTCCAAGATGTTTTGTGACAATAAAATGCACAATGACATGCAGCATTGCTGACACAGAAAGTGTGTAACCCAGGGACTACCCTTGTCCCCTGAAAGTCCAGACATTTCCACCCTATACCTGAGTAGACGGGGTGAGGAAGGACAGGGGAGAGTGGGACATTCTGGAAATCAACTTTAGCTTAAACATTAGTTGAACAACAGACAGGCTTTGTAGCTGGATGCAAATGATATGCAAATGATATGCAAATCTGAATGTAAATACTTGGGGCCTGGGGAGAAAATCCTTGCAGAGACAGTCCCATTCTCTTCTCCTCTACTTCCCAAGCTGCGTTTTGTTTCCTGATTGGTTAGTTTGGAATTCATTATGAAGATTCAAAGGTGCATATGGCTCTCCAAAGCAGTTTTTTTACCTGCCGGTCAGGGGTCTGAGGCTGAAGAGACCTTGGGAAGCAGATAGTACTGAAGGGAGATCTCTGTCCACTCCAACACGAGCCATGAGAAAGAAGAAACATCCATGTCATGGACCACAAGCCAAGGCAACTGCCAACCTCTCAGGGGCCTCCAGCAGGTCTGGGGAGGACTACTTTCCCAGGGCCACCGAGCTGCACCTTCCTGAAATATGGTCACCAAAAACACTCTCACCTGATGCTCACTCTACCGGGGGCTGGTTCACACTATTCGTTTCTTTAACCAGATTTGACAGGAAGCACAAACCAGCTTAGTTGTGGGTGGGGACAGGGAGTGGGAAGGGGAAGAAAGAAACAGGACTACGTTATTCATTCATTCAACAAAATTTTATTAGGTGCCTCCCCAGCCATTACACAGAGGATGTCACCTAAGTTCTCAGAAGTAGACATTCCGCCCATGGGAACACTCGGGCTTACAGAGCATCCCTGGCTCCAAGTTTCACGTCAGTAGAGTTTCTGGGAGAAAATCATATAACTAGACTGTGGTCACTATAAATTCATGATTCCCTAACCTCAACTGGGCCCTCAAAATGGCCAGAAATTATGTATGTTTCTTTAGTCAGCTCGCTTTCCAAGTCTACGGAATGGCTGTGTCTGATTTCCACCTTTCTCAAGGCTCCGGTTTCTTTTCTGAGCCATCATTCCCGAGCGATAATCATGCCTTATACTTCAGAGAAAGCAGAAGTCATTCCACTGAGTTTACAGATAAACCCACACCTGACCTGTCCTCTCCTCCCCTAGGGCTCAGAGGAGGACACAGCCCTTCTCCAAAGACCAGTTGCTCCGGATTCTCCCCAAGGATCCTGCTGTCTCAGTAAGACCTCTCTCTGGGACACCTTCAAATTCCCCTTCACTTCTTTTGCTGGCTCTTCAGCCTTCAAACAAGTCAATAAATACGTTAAATGGATGAGTTCCATCATGTGCTCAGAATAGTCCCTGCTATATAGCAAGCATGTCTAAGAATTTGCCCTAATTATTCTACAAAAAGCAGGTCCAGCTCTCTAGTATCAGAGGCATGCATCCAAAACAATGAGATCCTTTTTTTTTTTTTTGTCCAAGAGTAGCACGGTCTAGTAGAACTTTCTGTGATGATGGGAATGCTCTCTATCTGTGCCACATAATATGGCAGCCACTAGAGCCACGTGTGGCTGCTAAACGTTTGAAATGTAGATGGTGCAACTGAGGAGCTGAACTTTTTATCTTACTTCATCTTAATTAATTTGAAACAGCCACACGTGGCTAGCAACTACTGTATTTGATAGCATGGGTCTCAATATCAGGCAAAAATGTAAAGAGGTGACATTATCCGGAGTGTGGGAGATGGGCACGCCCATACATGGTCACTGGGCCATGTCAATAATGACAGCCTTCACAGGGCAACATGGCAGCGTCTGGCATTCTAAACGTGCCTGCTTCAGGTTCTCAGGATCTAGACTAAAATGAGCACATGTGCCCAAAATAAGGGTGGGGAATTGACAGTTTGCAAAGGTGTGTGCTGGTTTCCAGCTTTCCAGTAGCACAAATCATGCTGTCCTATACATCCTTGCTCATCTGTAAGCTGAAGATAATCATCATACCCAGGGGTGTTGAGAGGCTAGGAGCTAATTTACCTAAGAGCCTAACATGGGTTCTAGTACAAAGTAGATGCTTAATAAATGGTGACTATTATTAGTTAATAGAAATAATAACTAATTACAGAAGTAACATTGATAGGGTCAGTATTGGGACTATAGCCTTGTGACCCCATTTCAAAAGCCTCCCAGTTGTAGGGGTGAGCAAAATTCAGGGGGTCCCGCCAGCTGGGTAGAAGCACCCCCCTGGGAAGAAGATGTGCTGGAGGAGCATCAACTGTGGACGGGCACGCAGCTCAAACTCGACGGTCAGCACAGTAATGGTGTCAAGGGGGCAGAGCGGTGGGCCTCATCCTGAGCCCCTGTTTGCCCCCAGGGGACATCTGGAAATGTCCAGAAACATTTTTGATTATCACGACTGGGAGAGGGTGTGTGTTGCTGGCATCTAGTAAGTAGAAGCCAGGGAGTCTGGCTTCCCATCTTCTTTGCATCCCATCTAGAATCTCTGGTGGAAATAGACTGAGAGTTTGGAAGACCACCAGACTTGGTCTACAGGCTTGCCTCATTTGGTGGCCATAAACAACCTTGATCTGTCTTGGTGGGGGTCTCCCAGCGTTAAGAATTCCTCTGGCTTCAATGGGTCCAAGAATGGACTTCAACTCGGCTGTCCTTCCCTCTCCTCCATGGATGCAATTGCCACAGTGGGAATTTAGATTCTGGCATGCTTTCCAAAAGCCATTTCCTTACCAAATGTACTTTTCCCAAGGCCAACCTTCCACTGTCTCCCTCTTTCTTCTCCTTCCCCTCCACCTGCCACCATTTCACAGGTAGGGGATGCATGTGATGCCTGCATCTCTTGCCTGCTTCTAGCTCTGCCAGGAGGATGTAGAGTCCCATGAAAACCTAACACAAAGGGGAAGAAAGCGGGGACTTCCCTGGTGGCACAGTGGTTGAGAGTCTGCCTGCCGATGCAGGGGACATGGGTTCGTGCCCCGGTCCGGGAGGATCCCACGTGCCGCGGAGCGGCTGGGCCTGTGAGCCATGGCCGCTGAGCCTGTGCGTCCGGAGGCTGTGCTCCACAACGGGAGAGGCTACAGCGGTGAGAGGCCCGCGTACCACAAAAAAAAAAAAAAAAAAAAAAAAGGGGGAAGAAAGCAACCATGGAATCTAGAACAATTCTTCCCCATCTCAGATTTCCAATGGTCGCTTTGCCGGCTTTCTCGGACTACCTGAGCCTGTTGAAGAGCGCCCATTTTCAGCGATGCTCCTTTGTGCCATCGACAAAGACAGATGGTTGGATCCACTGGCCGCCTTCCACATGACTTCATTTGCAAAGTCCAAGGGAAAGGACTGGGCATCGCATCACATCCCCTTAACAATGTGGGGGGTGGGCAGGGAAGGCTCACTGGGCAGAGCAAGGGAAGACAACCCTGAAGGCAGCTCTTCCATCAACTGCCTCCTGCTTTGGATTCTGCAGCTCGCACAATACATCTCACCATGCCTGCCAATCGCCCCGGCAGGGGAGTCGGGGGTAGTTGGTGGGGGCGAGAAAAGCAAAGGCACGGTTCAAGCTGCCGGCCCCGGGCTCGTCATTCCCTGCCTGTGCGCGGACTGTGCTTCTCTGTTCTCATAAGTCACTTCCCCGAGGCGTCACGGTGAGGGCTGAGGCATCTTCCTCACGGCTCCCCTAATCCTTCCGTGTCAAGTAACATATGCATCACTCCCTCACCCTCAACACAGTTTTGGCAGATTCTCCACCAACATCTGTTGCCCGAGGTCTGCCCCATGCAAGCTTCCCCCTCATCAAATGACAGGGCCAGTGGGCAAAGCTTGTCTCTTCCTTCCCCTTCCGCCAACTCGCAGCTTGGGGTCCCAGGGTCCAGCACGGTAGCCGTCAAACAAGCCTGGAACCGGGCAGGAGGCGGCGGCGGTCCCAGGAGTGTACCACCAGAGACATCTTCCTTCCCATCCCCCAGTAGAATGACGCCTGGTGACCTCCCCAACTATATCAGTAATTTGTCTTGGAGAACCGCCATACCTACAGCGAACACAGGAAGGATTAGGACACAGCATATGCCGTCCGGCAACAGAAACGAGCGAAGGTCCTTCCTGAGTCTGAAGGATTACTGAGGGGGAGGAAAGGGAGAGACACAGAGCGAGAAAGATGCATGTGGAATCAGCGAAACCCCCGTGTCTTTATCCAGGACTGAAAGGAAATGGATGCCTCCAAACTGGACGTGTTGAGGTCAAATCCGATATGGGCTTTGAGTTGCAGCCGCTTTAAAGCCCGTTGGTGACAGATGTGGACTTACGCCAAGTCAACCACAAAATAGGATCAAAGGAAGTTGAGAAACAACAACAACTGGAACTCCCCAGCTAAAGTTTTTTGCTGCCCTTGGAATGTTAGCCCCGTGGACCTGGTCAGGAAGGGGAAGAAAGCCTGAGGGCTACATTCAAATGAGTTGGGAAAATATAAAGATCCAGAAACCAGGCTGGTGCCTCGAAGGATGTGGGGTGTTCTCCACTGCAGCAAAGAAGCAGGAAACACTAAACAGGGTGAGGAGGGACACTTAGAGCCAGCACTGCTACTTGGAGAGGAAATCTCTTCACCTGCATTCAAGAAAAACAACTGTTGAGTCATGATTAATGCATTTTAAAGGTGAAAGGGACAGGAGAGTGAACTGGGCTTCACCTCACTGGCTGTGAGGTCATACTCGAGTTCAAATCCAGGTTTTGCCACTTCATAGCTGTGTGACCCTGGGAAAGTCACTTACCTCCCCTCGTTTCATTTTCTCATCTATAAGTAGGGTTGATGGTAGTACCTGTCTTCAAGGGTGTAAGAATTCAAGATATACATATAATGTTCTTAAAACTGTGCCTGGCAAGAGCACAAAGTCAACAAATGCTAACTACTATTGTGACCTTAATTTATAAGAGTAAATGTACATCTCGTAGAATGTCCACCTTAGGGAAGATGAGAAGATCAAAACCACTGTGCCTGCGTTTGCAATCCTAGACTCAAAGAGTATCATGTGACAGTAATTTAAAAATGAAAATTCGGTTGTACAAGCACGTGTGAATTTCAAAGAACTCATTCTTCACATCTAAAGCCAGGCTCAGCCACCCATCCAGTGAAGGTTGAAGGCAACTAAAATAACAAAAATAGGGCTTCCCTGGTGGCGTAGTGGTTGAGAGTCTGCCTGCCGATGCAGGGGACACGGGTTCGTGCCCCGGTCCGGGAAGATCCCACATGCTGCGGAGCGGCTGGGCCCGTGAGCCATGGCCGCTGAGCCTGCGCGTCTGGAGCCTGTGCTCTTCAACGGGAGAGGCCACAGCAGTGAGAGGCCCGCATACCGCAAAAAATAAATAAATAAATTAAATAACAAAAATAATTGCCTTGAGAAGAAAACCATACCCCAGAAAGGGTTAACACATTTGCAAGAACTTCCTCGTTGTGGCTCTGTTCTAACTTGTTCTTTAGCCAACCAGGATAGTTAGAATCGTCAACCACTGTTTAATTTTCTGGCTGCCCTTACCGCCAGTGGAATATCACGCCTTGTGTCCCCCTGTCTTCCAAATGGCCTCCTCCCTATCCTCACATAATCTAAAGATCTGAAATTCTCAGGTCCTTTCAGCCCAGCTCCATGGGATCAATTCCCCAGGTGTCAGGCTTAGTTATGCTGGAGCCCTGTGGGAAAGGGGATATGCTCTCATTGCTAACTCTGGGGCAAAGTCTCTTTAGGCAAGACATCCATCCTATTCACCAACAAATGTTCCCAGCTGTGGGAAAAAGAGTAGGGGCTTTCCACGTCACCCACCAGCTATTCCTCTCTGCACAGAAGCTGGTACCTCGCCTAAGAGCATCTCCGGGCAGGGCCAGCTGAATGCACCCCAGGCTAATAATCGCAGGTTTGGGGGGTACATCCCATACAGTCTCTGACTCTACAAGTTAACAGAGACCTTTTGGTGGGGGAATGGGGGAGACTATGTTTGAATGGAAATTTATCATCTTAGAAAAAATTAGAATTTAATTGAATGAATAGTGTTCTGGTTTTTAGATCTATTCAAAGAAAGCAATGGAAGACGTCTGTGACAGGCGTGGCAAATAAGTTTCATCACATCTCGGCAACGAACCCTGATGGTTTGGTAATAGACTCTGGAAGCGCTCTACTAAGATGGATCGTGAAACCATAAGCCAGCATTAAGTTGGCTCTGACTGATTAGCAATGTCTGCCATGTGCGTGGGAGGAAGTGGACAGTGATCAGTTAGCAATGTCTGTCCTGAGGGGTGGCCTCAGATATGCACCTCAGATAATACAAAATAAAATTCCTAGTTTTTTTTAATATGACCATTCCAAGGAATATTTGAACAGTTTCTTAAAATTCCTGGGCCTTCATTTCCATTTTTGTAGACTCTAAAAAGGAGAGGAGAAGAATTAATATTTTTTTTCATGTTTGAGTGAACTGGTGTCTAAGGTCAGTTTTTATCTATACATGTGAAAGCAAATATGAAAACCCTTCTATCCAAATACCAGGTCCAGTCCTAGACAGGTTTGTAAAAGTTGATTTCTACATCTGTAACAGTTTTCATTTTTTGCTTCCCTATAATAATTTTTTTTAAACCCACATTTGTTTATTTATTTATTTTTGGCTGTGTTGGTTCTTCATTTCTGTGCGAGGGCTTTCTCTAGTTGTGGCAAGCGGGGGTCACTCTTCATCGCGGTGCGTGGGCCTCTCACTATCGAGGCCTCTTTTGTTGCTGGAGCACAGGCTCCAGACGCGCAGGCTCAGTCGCTGTGGCTCACGGGCCCAGTTGCTCTGCGGCATGTGGGATCTTCCCAGACCAGGGCTCGAACCCGTATCCCCTGCATTAGCAGGCAGATTCTCAACCACTGCGCCACCAGGGAAGCCCTCCCTATAATTTATCGATAAGCTTGACTATTCAGCCACCTACCCCATTGCGGGCATTCTTGCATCGCCACATGAGAATCTGAAATATTATCAATGACTGAGGTGCAGGACCTCACTGGGAAAGCAGGTATGTACACAGCAGGCGATGTTAAAGATATGGCTGGGGAATTAAATAAAACAAAATAAAGAAATAAACAAAAAATAGTAGTTTACACTGACTGAAATAGATCAAAATACCTCTCTCTATGTCCCGGATAATTCCTCTCTCTGTCTCTGTCTCTGCCTGTCAATCTGTCTCTCTCTTTTCTCTCTCTCTCTCTGTCTTTCCATCTCTCTCTGTCTCTCTCTCATCTTTGGAAGTCTCCTTTTCAATCTATAAGAGACATACCAGAGGAAAGGAGGAAAACATAACCCTAACCTATAGTCTAGGGTTCCCTCTACAAGGAAGTAAGGAAGAAGAGAAGGATTCCAAAAACATAAAGGAGCCCAGAATTTGGAACTAAATGTAGATTACATTGACTTTATCTGAAAATAATTGTTCGTCCTGATCTATATCTTAAGATTGGCTTTTGTCGTCCTGATAAAAGGGACAAATATCTCTAGTGCTATTAATTTCTTCCTTCTTCTTGCCTTGAATGCAGATGTAATGCCTGGAGCTGCAGAAGCTGTTTTGTGACCATGTGACAATGTCCATGAGGGTGAAAGTCCAAGCTAGGGAAGTGTAGGAAGGTAGAAGGAAGCATGGATTTGGGGGTCATTATTGAGTGTTGAACCAGCCCTGTGCTACCATCCTCCAGACTTCATTGTGAGATAATTAAATGCCTTTACTTTTGAAACCATCCTTATTAAAGTTTTATTATGGCAGCTTGAAGTATTTCTATACAACTATTTACCTCAGTACTATAATTTGGTATTTTTTTAGGCATTGGACCAATATTGATTTCTACAACTGCCTTACGTTGGACCTTAAAAAAAAGAATGCTAAAGATATAAATCTAAATTGTCAAGGGGTCACAGAGAAAAAGTGAGTCATGCCAGCTAGCATAAATGGGGGTGTGGGAATTAGGGGATGGGGGTCTATAAGGAGAGGAAGGACAGAATTTCAATCTGATTGAGTTTTCTAACATATTCTAAATGATGAGAACACAGCCTAGGCCATCTGCCAACCCTTTCTAAATAGAGCATTTCCCAAAGCTGTGCCCTAGGTGTCAACACCTTTGAGACGTGAGTCAGAGAGAGAGCCATCTGTACACACAACCTCCACCCACCTTCAGCTTATCCAGTAAGCAGAGCATAATTGAGTCAGCTCCCAGCACCTGCGTTAATAATTTGGAGGGCACACAGCCTGCCTTTCTCTCTGTGCAGCTCACAAGAACAACCCAGCAAACTTCTCTGGCTTTAGAAGTCAGTGTCCAGAGCTCATGGGCAGTACCATCCTGTGCCCTTATCCTTTCTAACAGAGCCTGGACATACAGTCGCTGAAGCGGTCAGAAAGGGCTCAACATGAGCTAACAGTCTCTTTCCAAATAGCTAGATATTACTCATTTGCCTTGAGAAGATCAGCAAAGAATGCAAATGGCACCTCCTCATCTCCTGATTTATCCAATTAAAACCATATGTGGACCATCCCTCATCCTCTTTTCCTGTGGGCTCTCAGAAACAACTAACAGGCAGGAGGGGTAGGATTGAAAAGTGAAGGGAACATTTCTTGAGCCTCTGCTCTGTGCCTGGCACTGTGCTGGTGGGCACCTTCCTATGCATTATCTTATTTAATCCTCATAAGAATTCTAGAAGCTAGGGGATACTGTCCCCATTTTATGGATAAGGAAGTAAGGCTTGGAGAGAACTGGTGATTTGTCTGAGGCCCACAGCTATGGGTGTACGGCAGAGATCATGAGCCTTCACCCACATTTCTGTGCATTTCTACATTTCCCAATCTTCTTGGCAATTGTGTTGATCGTGTTACTGAGTTCTGGACAGAAGCAAAGCACACCCCTTCTCAGCTGGATGACTAAACCATCTTGCACATTCTTGCACCTATGAGTGGAAGCAAAAGATTCCAAGATGGCCGATCCACAAGATAAAAGGAACCAGGATCTTTGAGTCACCACTTGGAGGAGAGACAGGCATCATTCTGGATCGTGCAAACAGATATTCTTAAGTTAGTTACTAAACCACGATCTATCCTACTTTGTCTTGTATGAAGGTCCCGTTTCCATGAGGGTCTGATACAATACTCTATGGAGACGTGGAGGAATCTTTGAAGAAATGGACACAAATATTAAACAGGTCTGTGGTGTCCAGTACAGCAACCGAGCAAGTGAAATGACCCCAAAATGAGTCAGAAGGATTGCATGTGGACAGATGTATTATGTTCTCTCTAGAGCATATGTGTGTCTGCTTCCCCCCTCATCTTACATGCACACAGACATAATCAAATCCAGAAAATACATGTTGAAGCTAATCCCTTGCCTCAAGTCGGGCCTGAACGTGGTGTAATAGCCCTTGGTAAATTCCTTTCAAGGTTCATGTCTCAGTTTCTTCCTTTCTTCAATGGAATAAAGCCCATGGGTCTCCTTCTGGAGTGTTCTTAAGGTATACAAAAACCGCAAAGCAGACACTTGGTCAATCTAAAAGGAAAGAAGGAATCCAGGACGTTATCAGTAGAAATGACTTAAAGAACCACATGCATGTACAATTTCTCACTCAGGTACATAGTCCAGGCAGGGTTAAACTCTGAGAAGCCAAACTAGTGATTATCCCAAGGAGATCAACTTTTTTAAAGAAGCTGTCAAAGAAAAGTAGGTGGAGAGATGGATTAGTGGACTGGAAAGGCGCTAGAAGCTGCTGGTGAAAAGTAACAAAGATTTCGAGGAGAGGATTTTGAATCCTTAGACCTCCTTCTCATTATATAGCATCTTCCATGGTATGTGACTGTTGATAAATATTCATTGAAGGGGGAATGGACCTAATGTAATGCAAATCACATGCAAAGCAACATGTAAATTGGAACCATTATATGAAGTCAATAGGTGAGGTACTATGCATATTAAAAGTACAGGACAAGAGCTCCGAAAGCCCCAGAAGAGGCCCGTAATACTAGCAGGGGACCTTCCATTCCCAAAGGAATCTGATGGTCGAAGAGAGAGCCTTGCTATCAAAGAATGTCACCAAGCATGAAGTAGGGACGGTGAGGCCAGGACAGAGGGAAACAGGGATGGGGACAGCCTCCTGCCGGCTCTCCCCACCCCTTTCAAAGCTGTATTGAAAACAAGTTCCCCTTCATCGCCTTCCCATACCGATCAGACCTGATACTGACTGATTGGTCAAATCCACTTAGTGACAGGGAGGCCGTCTGATCTGCTTGTCCATTCGCCACGCTATTCAGGATGGCTCCGGCAAGCCTTCCAGCAAAAGAGCAGGGGACCCTGAGACAGCCCGTGAGGCTGGTCACTTTGAACCCGCTGGCACCACAGGCAAGACTTTTACAAGCTTTTATATCGCCCCAAAAACTCTCTTCCTGTGAGCACGCGTGGGCCTCAAGTACAAAGACGGGCCCAGAGACTCTCAGATACAGGCTTTTCCACCTAAGTCCTAAGGGAGTTGCAGGAGTTTGACCATCGTGAATGATCTGAGCCAGGGAAGGTCACAGGCTGTTTCTGATTGGAGCCCTCTTCTGTGTTTGCTTTCTGTGCCCCCATGGACCTCCTGACAGGACTGGGGGACATGGAAATAAGTCAGGGGTGACCCTTCTGGTGACCCATAGCCTCACCAGCCAACTCCTGATTGCAACCTTCTGGCTTCAGTAACAGCCTTTAATGCGGGCCTTCTGGCTCCACTGAGGCCAGAGCTGCTGCAGAGCTGGTGGCAGTAACCACGGCCAGGCTCGGAGGCTCCGTGCTTTCTCTCCACATGTGAGACAAGCCAAGGTCGGTGGGATGGGGGGCACCATACAACGGGAAGGAGCAGAGGCAAAGGAAGACGGGAGAAGCTTCTGAATTCAGCAGATACTCTCCCTTTGGCTACTGTGCACCCTTCTGTGTTCATTATGATGCTGGTACCCAAGCTCGGAACTGCTGGTGTTCAAGTCAATGGATGCAAACCTCATAAGACCGCCTGAAAAATTGCGGAACAAGTCCTGCCTTCAAATCCCTGCCTCTCTGACATTAGGTTGTAGAAGCCCTTCTCACAATTCCCTGATGATATAATAAAACACAAATGTAGATGCTGACACCGCTTTATATACCCACAGCACACACACCACTTCTAAGGGGTCCCCCCCTGCCCCCACGCTTACACACACACCTCTGCATATGGCACAGTCCGGGCAGCCCTGTACACCAGGCACACGTGGCTTTTTCAACAAGGATCTTATGTTGAACAATTGACATGAAAGGGTCAAAGCAACCTCCCTGTTATTTGCAGTCTTGGGTGTGGGACTTTCTCCCCGACACAGACAGGACATCTAATAGACTCTGAAATTGATAACTCCTCCCATCCAATTGTCTCCTTTTACAGATGATAGATCTGTAAGAAAGAAGAAGTGACCTGATCAGAGTTAGTCACACTGCTGAGTCATGAGGACAGCAGGGCTGGAATCCCAGGGACTGGACTCCCGGCCCAGTGCCCTTCACCACCACACACATTCCCAGATGGCTGGCCAGTGCCTAGTACCTCCAGCCACTGCTTCCACAAGCCTTCCCCATCAGAGTCCCCTCTCTCCTACACAGGACTCTTGCAGGAGTATTTACAGCAGCCAGATCCTAAATAAATAGCAGTGATGACCCAAAGAGAGGTCCAAGTAGGAAGCAGAGGTGAAAGGCAGTAATCCAGGCTGGACCTCCACTGGCCAAGAGCCCAGGTCTGATCCAGGTATGTCTGATAGCCAGGTGCCACCCCCTCCCTCAGCTTCACAAATCCAAATCCAAACATATCCTATCTTTTGGAAAACTTGCTTTTCAACTCCAAGGTCCTTTGAGGCTCAAGGAGTTCAAAGACATATAGTATAAAAAGATGAAAGTTGCTGGAAGGAAGTCAGCGTTGATAAGCAGTTCTTTACAGGGGTGTAAACCCAGCTCCTCCCTCTCTCTGGGGAACCAGCAGGATTGCCTTTCCAGTCCATTCTGTGGCTCAGCCCCTCCCAGCCCAGCACAGAATATCAGGCTCCCAACGGAAGAAAACTGGCTGCTTAAGACCCCCGCTGCTTATACACATCGTAAACCCACTCTGTCGAAGTGATACGGGCTTAACATGTCACCTGCTTTCATTTTTCTCTCCTTTTGCAGTAGTGGTGGTGAGTTTTTGTTTTTTTTTTTAATTTACTTCTTTTGAAAATTTCAAAATGAAGCCCATATCACATTATTTAAAAAGTAACTGGCTAATCATTCTCAGGGTTCCCTTTCAATGATTGGCATGGTGTTGAGCCTAAATGCTCTTTTTTTTTTTTTTTTTTAGTTTTTTAAATTAAAGTATAGTTGATTTACAATGATTCAAGTGTACAACAAAGTGATTCAGTTTCAGATATATATATATATATATATATATATATATATATATATATATATATGTTCTTTTTCAGATTCTTTTCCATTCTAGGTTATTATAAGATATTGAATATAGTTCCCTGTGCTATACAGCAGGTCCTTGTTGTTTATCTATTTTATATATAGTAGTGGGTATCTGTTAATCCCAAATTACCAATTTATCCCTCCCCTACTTCCCCCCCGTAACCATAAGTTGGTTTTCTATGTCTGTGAGTCTGTTTCTGTTTTGTAAACATATTCATTTGTATCTTATTATTATTATTTTTTTAAGATTCCACATGTAAGCCATGTCCTATGATATTTGTCTTTCTCTGTTTGACTTACTTCACTTAGTATGGTCATCTCTAGGTCCACTAAATGTTCTTTCAAATGCATGCTTTGCTTTTAAAAAGTGGACCCTTTTCTGTACGTTTGTGTGGAAGCATTATTTAATCAAAGCCTGAGACTCAGACTCACATTCAGGCGGGGCTTCAGAAGAACTCCTTTCCCAGAGTTCATGACCTTCAGTTACCAAGTCTCCACAGGATTAAGGGTTTCTAAGGCATCATCTCCTTTTTGAAAGGAACTTTTAACCTTTTCAGTCCTGGGTAGTTTATTAGAAAAGGACCCCTCCTTGAACCCCAGATTGGAAGGCTGAGCGGCTGAACATGAGGCTAGGGTAGTTTTCCAACTGCAAGCTCCCCAGGTGATCCATCCATCCATCCATCCAGTCAATCAACAAACATGGTGGGCAGATAAACATAACCCCTGACTTCAGAGAGCTACAACATAGTCAGGGAAACACAATAACCAAGGGCCAAAATTGATGGAGCTTAGTTGCCAAGGAAGGGAAGGGTACAGGCTGAATCTGAGAGTCAGGCAAAGGCTCATTCCTCAAGGCCAGGAGGCCCCAGAGGCCATCATAAGGGTTTTGGTGTTCAGCCTAGAACAGTGGGAGGCCCCGGGTCCTGCTTCCTCCTTTCTCCTGCCCTCATGCTCTTCCAGAGAAGACACACCCTTCTGCTTTGCGTTAAAATTTTACTTCCAGGGCTTCCCTGGTGGCGCAGTGGTCGAGAATCCACCTGCCGATGCAGGGGACATGGGTTCGTGCCTCGGTCTGGGAAGATCCCTCATGCCACAGAGCGGCTAGGCCCGTGAGCCATGGCTGCTGAGCCTGCGCGTCCAGAGCCTGTGCTCCGCAACGGGAGAGGCCACAACAGTGAGAGGCCCGCGTACAGCAAAAAAAAAAAAAAAAAAAAAAAAAAAAAAATTTTACTTCCATCCACACTAAAAGTCTCTCCCCCAAACCAAAGAGTATTTTTCATGTGATGCCACCCACAAGAGCCCCAGACACCACAGGCCCTGCATGAAGAAGACAAAGAGCGGGGTCAGAGTCTGAAGATCAGTGTTGAGAAGGCTCAAAAGAGTGGAGGTTCCCAGACTTGACCAGAATTTCAACCCAGCTGGAAAGCAAGTGTAAAGGTGATCCAATTGTAAGTTGGCCAGACTCTCCTGTTCTGTTTGGAAACATGTCAAGATGGCGCAATAGTCGTGTTTAGAAGCCGCGATGGGTCACTGACCATCCCATTGTGGGTCTAGCACATGCTCACTCGGGCAACGCCAACCATTCCCTGCAAGTTCTGACACAGGCAGCAGGCTCCTGCCCTATGGAAAAGTGGTTTTGCTAAGGGTCACCCTTCCCAGTTCCACAGTTGGACAGGAGGCAAAATAAGCTGCAGTGTAATTAGCAAAATGATGGGAAAATATGTAAGCAATTCAAGTACCATTACCTTCCCTCTAAGTGAACACATGAACAGCATTCAGTGCATGGGTGAAGGGGAGATGCAACTATCTGACCCCATTGGACAATTTTGCAAAGATCTTTCAGAAATCTTTAGATTGTGGCAACAGTTCAGTTTAAAATCTTCTTTAAGAATCCAGCTCAGAAAACTGGTTGTCACCTATTCCTAAATAGGATGAAACTGTCATCAATTTTATCTTTTCCTGCTGGTCTTCAGAATGCAGGAGCTGCTTAGAATGGTTTTAAAGTCAGGCTGGTGGCTGGACTGTGAGTCTCCAAACCTTTCCTCTCTGAGTAGCAGAGGCCCTGCACCTAGAAATAGATGTTCTTATCTTTTCACATTGTCTGAATTATATTCTTCTAAGGTATAGGAAGACTTGACTTTGTCTAGTAAGTGGTTTCATTAGCTGGGAATCAAAAAGAAAAAGGGACTGGACTTCTTTACAAAACAGAAACAGACTCACAGACATAGAAAACAAACTTACGGTTACCAATGAGGAAACGGGAGCAGGGGAGGGATAAATTAGGAGTTTGGGATTAACAGATACAAACTACTATATAAAAAATAGATAAACAACAAGGACCTACTGTATATCGCAGTGAAATATATTCAATATCTTGTAATAACCTATAAAGGAAAAGAATCTGAAAAAGAATATATATATATATATGTATGTATACATACACATATATATAACTGAATCACTTTGTTATGCACCAGAAACTAACACAACAACACACAACATTGTAAATCAACTATACTTCAGTTTTTTTTAAAAAAGGGAGGAGAAAAATAGGAAACAAGTCAAGTCAACTCTCGATCAGTCCCTGACGTTTGGGGTTGAGATCTTCCATCGTTTTCTTAGAGGAGAAAGGATATTATATAAAACTTTCCCAAGATCTGGAGTGACTTCTCAGTAGGAACAATGGTCAGGATATGGAAGAGAGTCCAAGATGTGCCACCAGCCAATGAAAGACAACATAGTCATTTTTTTTCACTATTTTTCTCTAAAGAAATACTTTTTTCCCTTCACTCTATGTCCTAGTTAAGTGATACTGCCAGTCATTGAGATGATCAAGCCAGAAAACCAGGCGCCATCTTAGATCATTTTCCTTATTTCACTTCCCAAAGCTAAAAGTCCTGTCAATTTCACATCCTAAAATTTCCTGTCATCTCTCCCTACCATCACCATCTAATTTGGGCCATCCTTATTCTCATCAAAATATTTGTATAGTTTCCCCCAAATGTTGCCATGGCTGGATCCCTCACTTCATCCAGCTCTCTGCCCCAGTGCCATCTGCTTGGAAAGCACTTCTCTGGCCACTTGGTCTAAACTGTGACTCGCCATCACTTTTTATCCTTACTCACTTCAGTTTTCTTAACAGACCCTACTCCCACCTTTCATCATATGACACATACATACATATATACATATGTATCACATAGTTACATATCACATATTTATATATCATATATTTAGTTGTATATATGTCATATATTTCTTGTTGGCTTTCCCTTCCAAAAAATAATCTTCTTTTGTTCACTGCTGTATCCCAGGACCTGGAATGATGCCTGGTGCACCAAAGGAGCTCTATCAGTATTTGCTTAAGGAATGAAGAACCAGGCTCCCTGCTTCCACTCTCATGTATCCTCCATATCGGTGAGACTTACTTTCTGAAATACAGATTTGACCACATTATTTCACCGCTGCAAATGCTTCCATGCCGTCCAGTTGCCAGCATGTCACCATGGTAACCACAGTAGCTGTGGCCTGGAGCCACCACTTCTACAGCCTCATTTCCCATGCCTACCTCCAACTCCCCAGGCCTTACCCACCCAACATACCAGCCATGTGCAATGACTACGGGGTCCCCAAACATGCCATGCTCTTTCTGCCCTCAACTCCTTCATGGGGGACTGGGCTTTGACTCCCTTTGACTGCTGGGCAAACTCTGAAAAGCCATCCCTCATCCCCTGCTGTATCCTGCACAACACTCCTATGACAGGTTACAGAACCTTGCAGCGTATAGAGTGTGCACATGTGTCTTTGTCTGTATCCTTCCTTGGTCTAGGAGAAGAGGCCATATCATAATCATATTTTGGTAGACAATTTTTCTAGCATTGGAAAACTTCTTTCATGTTGGTATCTCTTGTGAAATAGGACAAAGCTTTTGAAAGAGAAGAAGAAAAACTCTTTCGATCTCTCAACTCTGCTTTTCTACATCCTTCCCCTGAGATTTCTTTTTTATTCGGAAACAAAATAGAGAGAGAAGTCACAAAGAGGAAAAGAAAGGAAAAATAAAGAGAGTAGTGAGAGGTGAAATTTTCAGCCAAGTGAGAGAAAAAAAGTAACTGGCTTTTGCATTGCATTGATTACATAACTGAAGCCTGAACTCAGATGACAGAGAACTTGGCAAAATGACTGTCCCCACCATGAAGAGCTGCTGACCAGGTCCAGTGAGTGAAGATGGCGAGAAGCCAAAATGGACTGGACATCGCTTTGGGCTTTGACTTTTCTTTCTCTGGAGTGATGGGAAGACTGAGCTGGGAGATGAGGGTGCCTCAGATCCAGCCCAGGCTATACTGCCCCTGCTACCAAACCTGTGCAGGCAAACCCATTACAAACCCGACCCGGCCTGCTTCCTCCGGCTCCACTCCTCTCCTCCCCACTTCCCAGCTTTCCTGTTAAAGGATTCCGTCCGTCCCAAGACCAGTTTCCTTTTCTTTGCTCTGTTTTCTTTCATGAGCTCACACTGAGTCAGGGGGGCAGCTGGGAATACTGACTGTCAGTGAATGTGTAGGCACTTGAGTCACCCTTGTTACCTCTGCTTCCACCACCCAGAGGAGTGAAAACAATATACATAACATAAAACATAAAAATACACTTCACTTCAGTGAGAGGGAAAGTGCACTAAAGCTTTAAAGGAGAAAAGAGCCTGGATTGGAACCCAGTGGCCGTGGGCTGTTCCCTTGAAGGAGCATAAACTTGAGGGCCGTCTTCAGCTCCAGTCTCTGGTAAAGCAAGAGGAGTTGGGTGGGAGGGGTTCTTGGGGTTGAGACCCCCCCCCAGAAGAGGGACCCTGGGGGTGATCATGCCAATTTGACTCGAGCATATTCCCTGTTCCATGCATTTGAGCGGGTAACTCTATCTTTGAAACTTGAATGTAAAGATCTCTGGTTTGACCCCTGTTGCCAGGTCTCCTAGAAAAGTCTGGAAATGGGGCAGGTGGTATCCCTAAGCCTCCAGAAAATATTTTGGCAGGACAGCCTAACCCAGGAGGGACATCCATTCTTTCATTCAAAAAATATAGTCACTATTATAAGCTCTGATATATGGTGAAACACACACCCTCCTACACACAATTCTTGCCCTCTAGGAACTTATTTTCATTTGTGGGGAAAAGAGAATAATAAAATTCTTTTTAAAAAGAAATAATTCAACTATGTGGCATGCCAGATAGTGAGGGCTGAGGAGGAAAAGAAACTAGAGGGAGGGTGTGTGAAGTGCTGGGGGCTCGATTGACTTGGGTCCAAGAGGGCTGCCCCGGGGAGGTGCCATGCAAGGGACCACATGAGGGATGGTGCAAACCTGTAAAGCAAAGGTTTGGGGTTATAATTAAGCTTCCTGGGTGTCTCACATTCTGTCCCACCCTGAGGCATGAGGAGCAAATAAAAATAAGAAGGGAGGAGGAGAACCGGAAACCACATCACCCACTGTACTTGTTGCCATCTGGTAGACCCTGGAAATCATCAGTGCATTTGGTTACCGTGTTTACACAGCCGGCAGGACACACATTGCTTGCTCAGGGCTCCCCAGAGCGGCCGGAATGGTCCCCGCTTCCCCGGATTCCTGAGGCCCCCGCATCCGGGCGCCGGGGCTCCACCCCTCACAGGGTTTTAAAATCCCCTTGGGTTGTCCAAAGACAGGGGCCTCCAGGAACTCTCTAGACCAGGTTCAGATCTTTATCTGGACCAAGTCCTGCGCCTGGGGGTCAAGCTGGGGTGGAGGGCTTTGGAAGTCGTTTGCTCAACCAAGAAGGGAGACAAGGCTGGGCTGAGCAGGCCACTGGGCTGAGGATAGGAAATGAATGAATCATGTGACATCTACCTGCAGTGCCTGACCCATGGGAAAGCACCCTGGATGCTGGCGGTCACAACTCTGTTTCAGGTACGTGAAGTATGTACCTGCACCCCGAGGAAGTTACATGCAAGTTTTTTTTTTTCCCATGACCTTCTATTTTTGACCGATTTTAGACCAAAGACACTGAGGTTTAGAATGTTCCATACCGCTCAAAAGCTGGCACAGGGCTTCCCTGGTGGCACAGTGGTTGAGAGTCCGCCTGCCGATGCAGGCCCCGGTCGGAGAAGATCCCACATGCCGCGGAGCAGCTGGGCCCGTGAGCCATGGCCGCTGAGCCTGCGCATCCGGAGCCTGTGCTCCGCAACGGGAGAGGCCACAATAGTGAGAGGCCCACGTACCGCAAAAAAAAAAAAAAAAAAGCTGGCACAGTTAATAAGTGGTGGCCAGAATTTGAACTCAAGCATCTCCGGTCCTAAAATGGGCCCCAATCCCTATGCTTTAGGCTCTACCTACATTTAAGGGATGAAATCGAGGCAATACCTCCTGGTCTCACGACAAGCCTGACTCTTCTCTTCCTACTCCAGAATCGGGAAGAGGACAGTTTATACACTGAAAAATCAAGGAAGGGCGATACCCATGTACCTCAATAACTTCTAGTACTTCTTTTCCAAGAGGCTCTATTTATTTCAACTGCTAAGAATGGTACTTAGGATGCTGTGAAGAAGAAGCAGGGGGCTTAGAGTTTAAACAAGTATAAGGTCCATCAGAGGAAGTGCCCAGTCAGGCCTGAATCTTGTAAACACCGTGGCCTCTGTGAGCCTTGACCGTCATGGCATGATCTGCCTAATGTCTCGGATGAAATATTTGTAGCAATTCTGGGACTTGTTTCTCATTTCAGTGGCACTGAAAGCCACCGTAAGAAAGGCTCCAACAATCTGTGGCTTCTGTATAAAAGTAAGCAGACAAGAAGCCGGGAAAGTGAGAGGCCCTGTTTGAAGTCACTCACCAAATTCACGAAGAGCCTGAAGCCGGGGAGGACCCAGCTAACTCCGGGCATCACAGGCCATCTGGCTGGACACACAGGAACCAGACTGTCTTTTAACCCTTGGGCTAAATCATCAGGCCAGCAAAGAAGATCCGCATTTAGAAGAAGGAATATGTTCCAGTGCACCCTAACCCTTTCCCACCACCTGTCACCCCAAACCCCCAGACTCAGAGCTGCTGCATCTGAGACACATCCAAATAGACCTTTGACGCCAGGCTGGGCCCGTTCACCCACATGAAAAGGCAAAGGTAAACACTTTCCTCCCAAGGACTGGCCAAGGCGGTAGGTGGACCAGCCTGGGCCAAGCCAGGCAGGGGCAGGGCATCGGAGGCATTATTGACAAACTGGGTGCGTTCATGGACCCGAGAGTGATGGATGGATGCTCCCGAGAGAGTGTAGGAGAGAAAAGAACTTCCAGAATCTCTCCTCCAGCCTCAGCTCCCCAGGTAGGACGCCAGGGTGTTTCACTTCCCTCCCTCCCCGCTTTCCTGCCGTTGCTCAGAGAGCTGGGCCTTCCTTCAGGCTGGCTGTTTAACGGGGCCGGGGCCGGTAGAGAATTTTCAGACGGGGACTCATGTGTTCTAATCCTATTAAATATGCACCGGCTTCCAAACCCGGCTTTTAAAAGCTTGCTTCCCCCCCCCCACCCCCGCTTTGCCTTACTTAGTCCGACTTTGCTCCCTTCCAGCCTGAAAAGCCATTGCTCAGTTGTTGGCAGGGGTCCCACCGGCATTTTTGCAAGGATTTGGGCTGTGATTCAGCTACCTGCAGCTGTTCCCCGGTTACCACCCACGTAAAGGAATTTCTGATATTAAAACTGGTGACAAACTTCCTCCCCCCTCTTCCCCAAACACATTAGTTTGATTGGCATCCTCAGTCTAAGTGGCCAAGTTCACTCTTGCTTGGTTCCCCATGTTCTCTTGATGATACATTTAATTCCACCCAGCCACTGCCCCACCCCCACCATGCCTTATACACACGTCCCCTCACCCTGAAGGATGCCCTCTAATAAAGACCATTGAGATACCATTGCTGGGGGGATATTTTAAAAGCAATCTACTAAATCTCTAGAGAACTAAATTTTGTTCTCTCTTTAGTTATCAAGTGAAATCCTCTTACCGCCATTGCAAGAAATCTTCCTAACTTCTCCCCCAATGTGGAATGCCGGCCAGTGGGAGTGGGGAGTGGTAGGGCAAAGGGAGAGTTGAAGATTCAAGTTCAGAGAGTTCCACGGAGCCTCTCAGAGCTAATGTTGGGGACCACCTGCTTCTCTCCGACAGCACAGAGATGCCGGGGGTTCCTTTGGACCAGATGGCGTTGTCTCCACCAGGGCACACTGAGGGGGTATCCCCAAAGCTGGGCACAGGTCTGAGCTTCCTGGCTCTGGCCACTTCCCTTTGTGCGTGTGCTGGGGTTGGGAGAGACGGGGATCGGGGGACATGCAAACAGTGCAGATGGCCCCATCCTGCACTTCTGGCAGAAGTCCCATCTCACCCTGGGCTCGTCAAAGGAGGAAGAGATGGAGGCCGGCACAGCACTTACGAAAACATCAGCATTTAGCATTCTAGGTACCTACCTTGAGAGCAGACACTCAAAGGCGGGCTTTTGAGCACTGATTACACTGGAGCCCCTGGATGGATGCCGAGAACCTGGGCTTTCTCTGAGTTTCTCCATTCGGCTTGGCAGACACTCTGCGGGGAACAACAGAAGGGTCCCACCCGTCTCATCCACCCCGAGGCCGTGTCCCCTTGCTTCTGGGCAGTAGCCAGTAATGTGATGCTTCAAGGCCGTGCCAAACCCCCCTGTTGGGAATTCAGCCAATCTTGGGGCTCTTCAGGGAAGAAAAATTCCTTTCCCTGACCTCTGCAGGTGATCAGATTGAGGTCCCTGCAGCTTGAAATTTGATTTGATCTTTGATCTCTGCTTGCACAGCTGCGATGGTTATTATGCACCATAAACGTCCCGGCGCCCTTTCTCACTCACCTGCCCTCGGTAGCGAGTGCTTGGGGCCAGGTATTCGTGTGCTGGGGCCGAATATTACTTCTCTGCTTTTCTCATACTGCACTGCCCCCAGTTCAGTCCTACTTTCTCATTCCCCTCATTCCCAGGACTTAACCCCAAATTCCAAGACCCTGGACATTTTCAAGTCCTTCTAAATGAGAGCATGTGGTTTCAGGAAAAAAAAAATACCACTGTGTGTTAAAAGCCAAATATTTAAACAAGGTCACAGTCCTAGAAGAACACGGCATGTGTCTCAACAAGTTCTTAGAGGAGAGTGGTCCTCAAAATGAGTTTTCCTGGATTTAGTCGACTCTGTCACGGTGAGGTCATCCCCTTCAAAGTGACATATTTAAGATTGCAAGTTTGGTGGAGTTCATCAGACCTATATTCTTTTTTTATTAGTGGTAAGAGGCATATTAAGAGATGATATTCATTGCAAGCTGACTGTGTTTTAGACATTATGCTAATGACTTTACCTTCATGGACACTTCTAAGCCTCAGAAACTCTATGAAGAATATAATTTATTCTCTCAGTTCACAGATGAGGAAACTGAAGCTTGGAGGGCGTTAAGCAGCTGGTTTAAAATTATACAGGCAGTGAGCAGAGTTGGGATTTCCTCATGGACCTGCGTGATCCTGAACTCAAGTTCTGAACCAAATTCATAGACTGGCCACCTTAGGAAATTATGCGGTCAAGAGAACCTTGATATCTTGTCTATGCTGTTCCCCCAAGAAAACCAATTCAAGATTTATTTTGTGGCTACCTCGATTTTAATCTAAAAACAAGATCAGAATAACATATTTCACCCCTTCTTTTTTGAAATTAATTAGGAGCTTGGGATTAACATATACACACTACTATCCATAAACTAGATAACCAACAAGGGCCTACTGTATAGCACAGGGAACTATACTCAATATTTTGTAATAACCTATAAAGGAAAATAATCTGAAAAAGAACATATATATGTGTGTGTATATCTATATATTTGAATCACTTTGCTGTATACCTGAAACTAACACATCATAAATCAACTATACTTCAATTTAAAAAAATAAAAATTAAATTAAATTAAATTAAAATTGAAATTGTATTCAACAGCTTACAAGAATAATAAGAGGATTAAGTCCATCTTTTAAAAGAAACATCCAAATGGGTATAATTTACCTTCATCTTAATATTTAATTCCTGGGTCCCCATGTGACTCTTACCTTTGAGCCTAGACTTGATAAGAATATTTCTCTAGCTAGCTTTTTTCTTTTTTTTTTTTAGTCCCTATTAAGTGTCCGGCATTAAAGCATTGCAGTTGCTTTAAAGCTATGACTATCTTCCATGACTTCAAGGAACGGACTCATTCCTGTGCCTGCTTACCGCTTCCTCTGTGGTGGTTTTGTTTCCCCCCATTCAGCTGCTTTCTCTTCCATGAGGAAGAAGCATAGAGAAATCTGTTGTGTTTTGTCCCTTTGCCTACTGCACGAACCCTGAAAGATCATCTTCCAATTTACAAGTTGTCTCCCAGCATCTAGCTCTAGCCATCTTCTTTCCTTTTATTTTTTTATTGGGTGGATGTTTGTGCTAAGTTTTCCCCACCTCTGATTGAGAACTTCAATAGACCTTCACTTACTAAAATATGATTGTATGCATTACTCTTGGCATCCCGCAACCTTTACAACTGAATTGTGACAAAAGAACTGAGTTACAAAATTTCAACTTATGCAAGTAACTACATCCTTAAAAGGGAGGTGACCATGACCTTTCCACTCAAAAGCATTTTCTCAAATTTTCATATAAACTTACAGGAAATTAGAAATAGTATAGATAACATCTATATAGTTGGTCCCTACACTCAATAATTGTTCATAATTTTGCCATAATTGTTTTGTCTCTGTGTGTGTACTTTTTGGTTTTTGGTTTTTGTTTTGTTTCTGGGCCACTTGAGGATAAGTAGCAGACTTCAGGACATGACACCTCTCAAAAGCCTAGAATGTTGGCATCCTCCTATGTAACCATATAGCACTGATGCACCTAAGAAAAACTCACAGTGGTTACTCATCATTATCTGCTACCCAGACCATGTTAAAATTCCCCAACTATCTTACAAATGTGTTTTAGAGCTGTTTGAGTTTTTGTTTCTGCTTTTCACTCTGAATTAGAAGTAAGATGACAACTCTCTTGGTTTGGCTCTATGTGTCCCATCCTCGGGAAAGTCTGGGGAGCGTCCCTCCTGATTCCATCCTAGGCAAGCTGGAGACGGTCAGTCCCCCTCACCAAGAGCCAATCAAATTCCTGCATTGCACTGGATTATTATACCTACTTCGTATTTAATCTCTTTTAATCACATGTGTCACCAGACTGAACCCAGAAAGTTCAAGTTTTTCAGTTCAGTATCTAAAGAAGACTTCTTATACCCAGGGTGAGTCTGGTTTGGGGCGATGGTGGTTTGTCCACAGAGAACTGGCACAGACATCCAACAGATCTGGTCTTACCAGCGAAAACCTTCGCAAATGAAAACTGTTGACTGTCACCCCCAAAATAGTGTTTTTCTTTTGTTGTGCTTTGTTGTCTAGGGTCTGATTTGTTATTACGTTTCAGAAGCATTTACAGGTGAGTTGATGGATGGAATCATTGGCAGAGGCAACATCAACAGGTGAGTGACCCGTTCAGATGCTGGACCTGGTCATTGGCTGCTAATGCTGAGATATCTGAGTGCTCCTGAAACTCTTGATTGTGAGACTGCGTCGAGGAGGAATCAAAGGGTGGCTATCAGACAGCCTGCTCCTCTCGTACACCATACCCTTTGACAGCACGTTCAAGATGTTCCTGTCTACAAAGCCCTCCATGAAGAAATGTGGGAACCAAGGTGACACCCAGCCTCAAGGTCCAGCTCTACATACAGTTGAACAGTACCACCTTGGTCAGAGCATCTCTCTTCTCCGAGGCTCTGTTTCCTTATCTGCAAAGCGATGAGCTGCTCTAGCCACCTTCTTCTTGGCTGGCCTCACTTCAGGCTCTCCCAGGAAGGAACGCCTGGGGCTCTGAGCACTTCCTCAGAATATAGTTAGAATTTCCTCACTCATCTCCAGGAAGTCACCTGTCTCACGCACACCTGATAAATCAGTGGAAGGTCAGGAGACCGGCAATGAGCAGGCTTCAAGGGTCTGCTGTGCCCTCTTCCTGCCCCAGAAGAGTAGTACAAATGATACACCTGGCCCTCAACCCTCAAGAACAGCCCTACCTCATCCACTCTTTTAGCCCCTTCTGTGCTTCCCATGGATTGGGAAGACCTCGCTTCACTTCATCCAATATCTTTATGAAACGGTGGGAAGTTCAAGTAAGAGTTAAGATATCAGCCCTAAATTAGCTGAGTGCTCTGAGCTCTAAACCTGTCCATTGGCTGCCTCCCCCGCATCTCCAGCTGGATGTCCAAGAAGCATCTCATTCTCAACTTTCATTATGTCTTCAACACAACTCTTAATGCCCTTTAAACCACTCCTCCCCTAATTTTCCCCAAAGCATAAAACCCATGACTGTTTTACCCCGTTGCTCAAGACAGAAACCTAGGAGTCATTCTTGATGCTTCGATTTCTGCCACACCCCAAATCCAATCCATGCACCAGTCAGGTGAGCTCGACCTTCAAAATACAGCTGAGATGTTCCTTCCCATCAGCCCCACTGATGTCCCTCTAATTAAAACTGCCACTGCCTCTTGCCTGAGCTACTGCAAGCATCGTCTGTATTTCCAGCTTCGCTTTGCCCTCCTACTGTCTAATCACTGCTCAGCAACCACTGAATAATCTTTTCAAAACCATCAATCAGACCAGATCTCTCCCTTATTTGAAATCTACAAAGAGTTTCCCACCGCATTTATGATAAGTTCTCAACACCTCGCCTTGGCCCTTCCTCTTCCTCTGTTCACCTGGGCCATCTCACTTCACTCCACTTTCTCCGTTCCCGGCTGCAGCCAGCTACAAAAGGCATCTCGCTGTCCCTAAACACATCGGGTCCATTAGACCCTTTACCCCTGCTGTGCTTGTTCACCTGGGCTGCACTTCCTTTAAATGCCACCTACAGGCCACCTACCTGCCACCCCACGCCCACTATCCCTGCCCCACTTCTCTCTGCCCTCCTGCCCCACATCATATTATGTGTCCTATGTACTTGCTATGTGTCTGCACACTGCGCCCTGTGACAACAGGTGTTTGGCTTGCTTTGTTCAACACCGAATCCCCGGTACCGAGAACACTTCCTGTCTTGAGTAGGCACTCAATAAATCTTTATTGAATTCATGAATGAATGGAACATCATTATTCCAATTAAGACAAACGAGGATGCAGGGGATAAGCAAAAATACCTTCTGTTCTTTGCCATTTTGTGTCACTGCCTTTCATTCACTTAAAAATAAGATTGAACTGTTATGGAGTTTTACCAAACTGGTCCCCAGCGCATTTCTGTCACAGTAGAACATCACTCTGTTCATTGTCTTCCTGGCCCTTCTTACAACCTGTAATTATTTTATTCATCACTACCCCCCTTTTCGTCTGTCTCATCCATTTTAGGATGTAAGATCATGAGGGCAGAAACCTTTTCATACTTGTTCCAGGCCATATCCCCAGCACTGAGCTGTTGACCCGGCACACAGGAGGTGCTCAATACACGTGTGTTGAACAGATAATTAAATAAGAAAGTAATCAGAGCTGGAAACCTCATTGAAAGAGATCGTGAGCTATTCAAGAAAAATAAGCAGGTTTTTTCTTCTTCACTCCCTACTAAGAGCTAACACAGTGCTTTGCACTTAGTAGGAGTTCAGTAAACATATTTATTGAGGGGAATTTCACTGAACAAGCCGAGTTTCAGAGGCTCCAAGCCCTAATTAGAAAAACTCTTCTGGAGAGGGTAAAGGCTTGGAGGAGGAGGTGTCAGGAGACCCAGGTTCCCAGCTTGGCAGGATACAGACAAAGGGTTCAATGGACTCATTTGCATTTGTTTTGCATAAATATGCAAAAGCTGAGTGGCTGAGATGGTGTCTCTAAGTATGTCAAATGGCAACTGACTGTGTTCTCAAATAGGATATTCAGGGTCTTACAAACTGGCAGGAGGTTCCCACCCCCAAAAGAAGGCGCTTCATCTGTGCTGGTTATGGGGAGACACCCCGAATCTGGCTGAGCAAATGTCACCTGACTGGGTCCTCCCCATGCCCTGGCCACTGCCAGCCACTTCCCCATGCTCAGCCCCCGCGGAGACCTTGGCGAGCCTGTCTAAGGTGTGGTAACTTCCAACAGGGCGCCGTTGACAGAGCTTGAAACAAACCTCCCTGTTCACACAAGACTCCAGTGGATGGAAAGAGCCAAGTTGGGCTGTGGACTTGGTACTGGCTGAGGCTCCCAGTGCAGGAGAGAAGTTTCTAACAGAAAACAGTACCTGAAAAAAAAATCATCTTTTCTGGAGCCAACACAGAGTGCTGGGAAGGCTCAGAGAGACCATGGGATTTTTTTTCTTCCCAGTTAATCCAGTTGCCCTGATTTGCATGGGATTTGCATAAACAGCACATTGTGTTCAAGCAGCCCTCACTTCAAGGGCCAAGATTAAGGCTGAGGATTTGTCCCACCCACAGTAGTTTTGTTCGACTTCCACTGTTGAGAAGCTCAGGGATCCCTAAAATAGCTCTTTATCTACTGACAGAGGTGAAAAGGATACAAATGATGATGGAGAATCGGAGGGGCCTGGACCCAGGGGATGGAGCACTCTGTCTTCTCTCCCAGGAGGGGAGGTTGAACGATATGAATTTTAAAGTTGCTTCTAGTTCTGGAATTCTGTCAATCTCTGCAGGGTGCCAGGCACCAAAGGGCTGGCCTCGCCAAAGCCTGGGATGACCCTGGGAGCGAGATGTACTGCGGCCAGATCCAGGTTGAGCTAATATTTGTGGAAGGCTTTTCTGTGACAGCCACTGTCATGTGGGAGAAGGGAGGAGATGTAACGGGAGTGGACAAGGGGAGGGATGGGCAAGAGGGAATGTGGAATTCTTCCACCGCCCCACCACCACCGTCGCCCTGCAGGCCGTGAAACTGGGAGAAGCCCTCTAAAAGGCTCTCATTTACAAACCTCTCTCAACTCCCAGCCATCAAGCCTTACCTGGTCCTTGAATAAGAAACAAGAACTCAGAAGCACTTGTTGGCACGGGCCAATAGTCATATTCCATCTCCCAATGTCAGCTTGACTCGGAGTACTTCCCTGCGGCCCTTCCCACCCACAGTTGGCTCTCCCAGTGCCAATGGGGTCTTTGGAATTCCCTGGGTTTTTTAGCTTGGAGGAAGTTGCTTTGGCCTAAGCTCTCTCAAGCCCACACCCAGATGGCCCAATCTTAGCTTCTGCATTTTGTCAAGAAAGATCCTGGAGCGTACTAGGCTACCCCAGGTAAAATGAACAGAAGTAATAACCTTCCAAGAGCAGATCGGGCCAAACTGCAGGACACTCATGAAGAGGGATGGGGGAACAATGTCCAAGGTCCCTGTTTCTTTCTCCCCCAACTTCCGCCATATATGCAGAATACTAGTTGCTGAGTACTACCTGTGCAACTGAGCGCCTGATACACGCAGCTTCTAGGAAAGCCCTGCCTTGAAAAGGGGAGAGAGGAGGGCAGTGAAAGGGAAAGGATTGGGGCCCTAAGAGCTTCCTGACTTGGCTTCATTAAGCGCCACTCACTTTATCTTCATAAAATCATGTAGGTCATCTCTCTTCTCTGGAGCATCATGGGGAAAGAAAACTGGACAGGAGTAAAATGAACAAGGAAAACCAGAACACTCATATCTAGTCTTAACCCTAAGGCTTGAAAGTTATGGAACTTACTCAAGGCATTTTAATTCTCTAGGGTTTTTGCTTATCCATCTTCTTTATAAAATGGAGATTTAAAAAGTCTGCCATACTTATCCTCCCAAGGCAGTTGAGAATCACAAAAGAAATCACACAGGTACTGATGGGGACAGACAGGTGTCAAGTACTGTTAGTCCTGGACTACCCTAACCCACGCCCAGAAAAACAGACATCCCTAAAGTTTTTTCCAACTTGTCCACAGATACAGAGTTATTCTGATCATCCTGAATTTGATTTCCCCTAAACATTTTATGATCAATTTCATTTTCTTCTTTTATTTCCTTTTTTTCTTTCCTGGAAGATATTGGAAGAAAGAAACTAGCGATTCCTGGAGTTTTTCTATCCACATGCAGCTTCTTTAACCGCCGTTAGGATATACACACCTAACCCATATGAACAATAATTCATTATGACCTTATGGCTTAAGAAAACCCTTTGTGATTCAGTGACTCTAAAATAAAGAGAATTTTCCCAAAAGGAGTAGGGTGTTTGGTTTTCTACGGTCTTAGGATGCCCAGGAACCAAACTTACCATTTAAAGAGGTAGAACAGGGGCTTCCCTGGTGGCGCAGTGGTTGAGAGTCCGCCTGCCGATGCAGGGGACACGGGTTCATGCCCTGGTCCAGGAAGATCCCACATGCCGCAGAGCGGCTGGGCCCGTGAGCCATGGCCGCTGAGCCTGCGCATCCGAAGCCTGTGCTCCGCAACAGGAGAGGCCACAACAGTGAGAGGACCACGTACCTCATAAAAAAAAAAAAAAAAATGTGGAACAGAAAGTCCAGTTCCCATTTTTGATGCTGACCTCCTATCAAGCTTAGATGCTGGTGGATTACCTAGCCCAACTTTAAACAGTTTCTAATAACATTAATTATCCTGCTTCACTTCTCTGTCTCTCTTTTTTAAGGTAGCCAGGAGGCTCAAAAGATTAAACTTGAGGAAAATTTCCCAATGCCTTTAGGCTGGTTTCCCATTTAAAACCCCATTTTCCTCTGAGATCTTTGGCTCTCCATGGCAGATGAACAATATATTTTAGGCCCCCTTCAGCTTGTACCTGAGACCAATGTGCCCCAGCTACTTATTTACAGAAGGTTGGGATGCTCTTCCTTCCGCCATGAAACGTTGCCAAAGTCCAGAGACTACAGATATGGGGAGGGAAAAAACCAAAAAACAAAAAAACCCATATTGTTGCAATCCCCTCCTCCCCCTTGGTCATTAATTGTATCCTGCTGGGAGCCCTCCTGTGCACTCTGGGTGAGCATGTGTCAAACACATTTCCCTCTTCCCAGCACTTGAGGCCAAGGGTATGTTAGCCTCTTCGTTTTGAAACCTCCACTTTGAGACAGAGGGAAAGTCAGACCAGAGGAAGGAGGGAGAGGAAAAGATTACAGCGGTACAGCGGGCTGGGGTCAGGCTCTAGGCTGAAGCCTGCAAGTCTCTTTTTCTCCTCGGACAAAGGAGGGGGGCCGGTCAGCTCTTCTGTCGGACCAGCTGGTGGCTGGGCAGGCAGAAGCGACCCACTGTGGTGACCGGCAGTGAAGAGGCTACAGACTTAGTTGGGGATCTCCTTAAATGATGGAGCAGCTAATCCTCTCTTCGCTTGTTCTGACCAGCCCCCACCCACCCACCCCGCCAAACATGGCTGCTTCCCCTCCCAGCTGTTTTGAATTCTTCTGAGAGAGCAAAGTAGAAAAATCCTTCCTGGTTATTGATTTCCCCCAGGGGGCCACACGGTACACCGCCAGGGACCAGGAACAGTCTGTTACTGTCTATCAGGGGAAGGGGCACTCACACTCTGGGGTGTCCTCAGTCAGCTCTGCTCACGTGGAAGGGTCTTGCATCTCAGAGCTGCTCCCCATGCATGAAATCCAAGTCAGCCTCAGCAATTCCCCTCAAGGAACTGGAGGCATGAGGTTGTCTTCTGCCCCCTGGCTTAGCCCTCTCTTCCCTTTGGCCCCAGCAATGTGGAAAGAAATAAAATTATTCTTGCAGATCAAGGCTGACTCGAAGAGATGCTGTTTCTCCAAGATTCTGAAGGATCTTTTCCCAGGATCCGGAGAGGGAGCTATCAAGCCTTCATTTGGTTTCACCCCAACTTCTCCCTTTTGTAGTATTATACACAGTATCTTCAACTCTCCATTGGTCTCATGCCTGCCTGATCCTTGGGATAAACTGTAAAACTTGCTGGGAAGTGGTTATCAGTATAACAGGGCTACTAAGATGTCAGGCTTAGAGGCAGAGAGATCTTGGTCCAAATTTTCTCTCTTACTCTTATTAGCTGCATGATCTATCTTGTCTGAACATCGTCAGCTTTAGGGTCATCATCTTTTAAAGTTATTTTTAAATTTCCTTTTAAAAGACTGAATGAGAGTATGCATGTAAAGATCATGTAGGTAAAGGGCACAGGACGCTCAAGAAATCTTACTTTAGTATTTCAAGAAGGTTAAAAGTGGTTATGTTATCGACCAGGGTTCTTGGCCTCCTTAATCGATAGAAATGGATCAGAGGCCAGACAAGAAATTCAGGCAAGGTTTTATTGGGGTCCCTGCTGCAGCAGCAGAGAGTGAAAACAGGTTACAGGTTCCCCTGCTCACTCACCCTTTGAGCTGGTTCCTTATATGGGGTGAGGGTGGGGTATATCCAGGGGTCGGGCTGGAGGGATGTGGCTCAGGCGTTTTGCCCACCCCCTTGGTGGTGCTGTGTGCAGGTGGCCTGCACAGTACCCTGCTTTTGCTCCCCACACCCTCTTTTTGCACCCAGCTCCTCAGAAGTCTTAGTTGGGTTTTTGGTCTTTTTGTGTCTTGTTGTCCATAATTTGCCCCAACTGCCCATGCATGCACTTATTTTTAGTCTCTTATAGTTTCTTTGTATTTTGTTGCTTGAGGAGACCTGTGTCCAGGCGCAAGCATTGAAGCAAAGGGTCCCAGTTTCCAGCTTGTCTCAGTAAAAGTGACATCTGCAAGCTGTGTTGGATCAGCCACGTTTTCCAGTGCCATCTCCTGGCCCTATTGCTCCTACTGCCTCATTCAAGGTCATCTCCTCTCTGGGCTGAGAGCACAGGCATGCCCATTAGCCACAAACCCTTCACCATCCCAGGAAAACTCAACCCAAATGGAGACAGGCAAAAAAAAAAAAAAAAAAAAGAAAGCTCCAAAGTCTGGCTCTCTGTGGACCCTTGCTTTACTTCCATTCGGCACGTCACCCACTTCTGCGCTAACTGCACAGCGGCCCTTCCCACCACACTCGGCCCCAGTGTCTCGTATGTCCCCACAGGCTGGCATCTCGAACCCAAGTCACAGCTGGCTCCTTGAGGCAGCCTGAGGCCTGACACCACCTGTAAAGAAACTGCTTCTCTCCGTTGAAACTGCACAGGGCCCCTCTGCCCCGTCCCGGCCACTCCCCCGACGTTGTCCTACTACTGTTTCCGTGTAGCACATCTGGCCAAAGCAAACAGCTCTCCAGCAAGCAGCTGCAGTACAAAGTTGGCAGGCTGTTTCAGGAAGCCTCGGCCTTCCCCCACCTCCTCACCCTGTGAGCGCTCCTGGAAGACACAAGAAATGAGGCCACACCTTTTAACTGGCCTTCACACAGAGCCTGACCTCCTTCTCTGGAGGAACTGGACCTCTCCCCACCCCCCGCTCCACTCCCCTGCCATTCCTGTCATCCATCTTCCATGTGCTGGGTGCCTGAAGCCTGGGACTCACTTCCGTCCTCTTTGAGGAAAGGGATCGTGTACTGTGGACATGGGGTGATAGGAGCTAAAGGAGTAATTAGGAGGCTCAAATGAAGGAACTTTTTTTTATTATTCCATATTCATGGTTCCGTTTGCAGTTTGGGGATGGGTGAGGGTCTCAAATCTAGGAGTAATGAGAAGAGGAAAAATTGGAAGAATAAAGAGAGGAAAAGAAAGGGGGTGGGAGGGGAAAAAGAAGGGATTTTTAGCATCTTTTATAGGTTAGGCGATGTGAAAAATGTTTTACGTGTGTTTTCCCCTTTAAACTCTATAAGGCCATAGGTATTGATTACCCCCAGTTTTATATATAAGACACTGAGGCCCCAAAGACAAGTGTCTTGCTCAAGGTCACTCAGTTGGTAACAGGCAAAACCTGAGTTTTCTGGCTCCGAGGCCAGAAACTTTCCATCACGTTGCTGCTGCTGCCAGTAGCTTGGGGATTGCCTGTCTAATTTACTTATTCAGTCCCATCATCTGGAAAAAGGCATCTGCAGACCCAGTGGCCTCCATCTCATTCAACTATCAGCATGCATCATTTTGGCCAAGGTTGGCAGTCCTCAATTTTGGGTGTCCCTAGGAGCTACTTGGTAGTGGCAATGGTGGTGGTCAGGGCAGTGGGGGCGGGGAGGGAGGGGAGGTGGTAGTGGTAGCAGTGGTGGTGGTGGTTACGGTAAAGGTGGTGATGATGGATGGTAGTAACGGTAACAGTGGTGGATGGCAGGGATGATGGTGACGGTGGTGGTGGTGGTGACAGTGATGGTGACAGTGTTGCTGCGGATGGTGATGATAATGGTGGTGCTGATGGTGGTGCTGGTGCTAATGGTGTTAGTGGTAGTGATGATGATGATGATGATGATGGTAGTGATGATGAGTTGATGGTGGTTGTGATCGTAATGGTGATAGTGGTGATGGTGATGGCGGTGGCAGTGATGGTGGGGATGGTGGTGGTGGTGGTGATGCTGATCCTGATGATGATGGTGATGGTGGTGTGGATGGTGCTCATGGTGGTCCAACAATGATGATGGTGGTGGTGGTGGTTCCATGGTCTTGTTGTCACTAGCGGCAACTGTGGGGTTAATACGAGATATAGATAAGCCAGCTAATTGGCTTTCTCTGCCTCTAAAATCCTCCCTTGCATCCCACACCCCACCTCCTCATCTTCTGATTTTGTAAAAAATGTCCAGAATTCTGAACCTTTGTTTGTTGGAGGAGCATCTGTAAGATGATATGACAGCCTTGTATTTATTTATTTTGGGAAGGATGTAAGGGAAAGAGCTCCTCTTATTTCAACAAAACACAGAGTCCCCAAGGCTTTACAACTGGAGGCCAACTCTCCAGGTGGGGAGGGAGGGCTGACCGAGCAGAGACGCCATCTCTCCTGAGTCTCCCCTTTCCCTCGTCCTGCGTTCCCTGTGACTCCTCTCCCACAGCCCTGTCAGCCCAGCCACGAGTCACTGTTCGTCCTTCAGAGCTCGGGCCCAAGTGTAGCCTGCCATCTGCTCCCTTGATTCCCTTAAGCCCAACTGAGAGCCTAGAATTTAAGTGAGCAAGAGACAGAGACAGAGATAGAGAGACAGAAAGACTGAGAAAAGAAAACAGAAAGGAGAACAAACAAAACAGGATGTTTAGCCAACATCCAGGTTACAAAGCTTACTTTTCTGAACCTTCACAGCTAACTCAGTCCCAGGCTCCCTGGCCATGTCTCAGTCCTCACCTTGTCTCATCAGCACAAGGTGCTTAGGACGGTTTAGGAGACACCTTCCAGGGCTCACACTCCCCAGAGCTCCTGACTTGTCTCCATGGGGAAGGGGTCAGAGCATTTATTACACCTCTACCTCTAGTCACTTGGTGCTCTCGGACCCTAACAAGAGATCACCCATCTCAGCCACCCACCTGGGGTGCTCCATCCCGGCCCCATCGCCCAGATGTCCGGCAACCCTGAAAGAAATGAGCAGCCACCCTGCAGGAGGGCTCAGGGCAGTAGCAGGGTTGAAAATCTGGGGGTCTGGGACCACCTTCAGCCATCTCCCCTGTTCCCTGGTGAAGGCAAAGTTGAAAAAAATTTAAAAGAACAGCAAACTTAAAACCCAAAGAAAAATAATTCGAACATCCCCAGGGCTGCAAACTGTTACTTTAATGACAACTGAATTTCCTTCTGAAGCATGAAACAGAAGGTAAATAGGCAAATGGTACATTGCACTCCCCCCCCCTCCCTTTTTTCCATTAGTGCTGTGTTCCTGGGTGATTTGGGGAAAATCTAGGCACTGACTGCAAGCAGCCAGCTCCCCACCCAGGGGTCTCCCAGGGTGGGAATACCGATGTGAGGGTGTTGCCAGACCCCCAGGCTGCCCCTCTTCTGGCCCTCATGCAACTGCTCCCTTTGGGGCTTGATAAAGGACACAGGATGAGAAGATGGAAAACAAGCACGGGAAGCATATCTGGCACTTTTTTTTCCTTCGCCATTGTTCAAGCAACAATTTACGCCTGGTTAGTTGGGACAGCAGATTTTATTTATTTTGCTAGACTCCTACCCTATTCCCATCCCAGGGGTGGGGCAGGCTGATATTTTTCTTTCAAGGCTGTACTAAAAATTCCAGCCTCCCTCATGACTCTGACCCCCAGAATCGCCACTGCCGGCGGCCAGTACCTCTTCATACCTCGCAAGACGGCGGCCGAGGCCGGCCTCCCCCCACTCCCATGCTATTTGGGGTGGCCTTGAAGCATTTAGAGACAGTAAAGTACAAGACATTCTTCCCCTCTCCTATCTCTCCAATGTGTTACTTGAGGATTGCAATTGTTTCCTTTCAGCAGAACATCGCTGACAAAACTCCTTGGAGGTTATCGCTCCCCACCATATAATGAGTCCTAATCTTTCTACAGAAGTAAAACTGTTGCCATGCCCCGTCCCTCAGCTGGTGGCTTCCCAGCCTCTCTCCTGAGAGTGGAGTTTGGGGGGAAGTCTGCAGGCTGGTACTGGGAGGGTTAAGTTAGCCTGGCCATGGAAGGAGAGAGAGGGACCACAGCATTCTCCTGATCCCAGATGGAGGATGCTAAATAACTCCCTTCAGCAAGTCAGCTTGTTTGGTTGTCCTGGAGTGTGTACTGGGGCTAACTCATCCTGGCCGGTCCTTCCGGATGTAGCCTTGCTCAAAATCAAGCCGTATTCCCCGGGGGCTGCCTCCTCCTGCCTTGATAAAGAGTCTCATCATGGATGATTCAAGGGCTTGAGATGCAAGCTCTAGTGATAGCTGATGAGGCCTCCAGCCCCTACCTCACCTCACTTTCTGGTTGTTGACAAGTTCAGTCAGGCTGGCCAAAGAGCAACCCATCCGAGCCAAGACAAATGATCTCCAGCTCTTGCAGCCCCTGTGCCTCCAAGTCCTTCTCCTGGATGGCAGTCCACCTCCAAGCCTCCCCATGGATCATCCCCAGGTGCCACTTCTTCCACAAGCAAATGAGCAGACCAAGATGGGGAAGGCTGGTTCTCCACTCCACGCTGGCATCGCTGGCTGTCTAGGTAGAGCTTGGCCTGGTTCCTCTTGGACCCTCCTTACTTCTTCCCAGACTCTCTCCTTCCCACTCAAACAGTTCAGGACCTGAGTAGGTGGTTTTGAGTCTTGAGTCACTTAAAAGCATGCAATAGACTCAATCCTCTTGTGTTTAGAGAAGACTTTAAACTAGGCAGGGACACGTGTGTGCACGCGCACACACACACGCACACGCATAGTAGCCCAGCCGGGACTCTAATGGGAACTGGAGGTCTTTTTATCATCCGCACAGCCAGCAGCACTGAGGGTCCCCAGCTCCTGGGGTCCGAGTACAGGACTGGAAGAGGTCAGGGAGATTGCAAGGTAGCTCTGAAGTCTCCATGTGGGCACCAGGCACACTGGTCCAGGACATAATGTCTTTTCTGAGACTTCTAGAGTTAAGTATCTCTTTGGAAACACTGGAAGGGACAGAAAGTGCCGGAAGTGTTTGGGAGGAACCCTACCCCCTCTTCACCCTCAAGGCCAATTCTTGGGGACCAGAGCTCACGCTGATGTACAGCTTGGGCTGTGTCCACACCGAGCTCAAGACTGAGGCTGAAAAGGCTCCAATTCTGGTGCCAATGTAATCCACAGGGAAAGACCCAAGGGCTTCAATAATACTGAGAATAAATCACATTCCCTGACCACCGAGTGATACTTTGCTGTTCTCTAAAGGTTTTTCATATATATTATCTGACCCTCATGACACATCGGTTAGTTAGGTATTATTACCCCTCTCTCTTTTATCAAGGAGGAAACTTGGCTTGGTAAGAGCAGAATGAGGATACAGACCTTGGACTTCTGACCCCAGATCCTTTGCTCCTCCTTTGCAGAAGAAATTTAATTAGACTTGGAAATGGATACTAGTTTACCATAACCTAGGGAGTTAAAGGCTTAAAAGCACAATGATGACATTAACAAAGGCAAGGTGAGAGAAGAGAGGAGGACATTTTTCTTTTAAGAATTTTTAAATTGTTCTACCTTGGCACATTGTAAACGTAATTATGCGTTACTTTATGTAGTTAGTCCATGGTTATTGTAGAAAATTTGTAAAATGCTGATAAGAAAAAGGAGAAAATAAACCATTAACTATAATTCCAGCCACTGTATATGTGTACATACAGACATATGTACATATATATCCATGGAGAGTTGTTCTATTTCTTTATGCATATAAATATTATATATAAAGATCACACATAAATATATATTAATTGTACATTAGTATAGATCCCGGCATAGCTTCTTTTTTACTTCGAAACATAGAAAAATGCTGGAACGATCTTTCCATGTCAGTGGATACATTTATATTATTCTTTAATGATTGCCTAGAGTTCCATTGTATTGATATTATTGGACGCTGATACTGTTTTCATTTTTTTATAATTGCAAATTATGCTGTAATGAAGCTTCGTATGCACATATCTTTGTGCAGCTGTCTGATTATTTCCTTAAGATCAATTTCTGGAAGTGAAATAACTTGGTCAAAACACACGAAGGTTTTCAATCTATTTTGCCAAAGGGTGTGTGCCTTTTTATAGTCCCAGCAGCAGGATCTAGGGTTCAGAAGGCTTAGTCAAAGGACACGGGAGTAGGAGGAGAGCTGGAGGGTCAGAGAGCCAGCTGTATTTAAGGGGTCCTTGCGTGACATGAAGTAAAGATTGGACTTTGATTTCTAGGGATTAGAGAGGTACTAAAGTTTTTGAGCAGAGATTAATTTGGCCAGAAGTGGCAAGGCAGAAGGAAAGACAGATTGGCAGGGGGACGAAACCGGAATAGTAGAGAACCCTGATGTAAGAAAGGGAAAATGGAGCACTAGGGTAGAGATGGGCTGTGTCAGTGTGGGGGGAGGTCAGAGAGGGGGGAAGAGATGAAGAGGAAGAAGGAGGGTGAGGGAAATAAGACAGCTGGGAGTCATGGCATGTATGCAGATAACTAGAGAGGATACAAAGCTTCTGAGTCTGAGCAACTGGGAGAACAGGCACGCTAACAACGCCGAAGCAAACGGAGGGAAATTTCAAGGGAAAGTGGGATTTGGGTTGAGGCGTTTGATGCTAACATCCGTGCAGAGCTGGCCCTCGGGCTGCGGGACACGTCAGCCTCAGAGGCGCAGTCCAGGCTTTAGGAGGTGGCGACATTGCAAGGAGTGGCGGACGGTAGGAAAACAGGGCCAAGGACAGATCCCTGGAGAAAACCAACTTTTGAATAGTGAGGGAGACAGAAGGGCCACAGAGGATCGTACAGAGGGGAAGAAGGAGAAGAGGGAGTGTTCTGAGTGACAGGAGCGGAAGACCGGAAGCCTAGAGGAGGAGTGATAGTATGTTGGAAAGGATGCAAAGAGGCCAGATAGAAAAATACGGAGAAAGCAGCCATTCGCTTTGACTGCACTGGTGAGGTCCACATAGAATGAGACGGGGCACCATCCAACTTGCCGTGAGTCTGGGTAGGACTTGGTCCCAGTCTTTGCTAAGGGCAAAGATGAGAGTGGAGCAAAGCAAAGAGTACACTGGGGCCAGGATGGTGGCAGGAAGGGGACTTCCAGGCCAGGCCCAACCAGGAATGCTTCCACCCAGCTGGCCTGGCTTGAACTATTTAAGCCTGATTGGGGGCGGGGTTGTGGTGGGCAAAGTCTTTTTGTGAATTATCTAAATGAATGCATAGCATCCAGGCTGGGTCAAAAATGAAACGAGATACACACGTTTGCATGCTCTGTTTAAGGCAGTGATACAGTGGTAGCCTAGTCAATTTTTTTAAGTAACATTCCAACCCAGAGTAAGAAAGGTAAGATCTCATTCTCTGTTAGGGGGAGGTGGTAAAATTTCCTTCCTCTTAATTTCACAAAAAAGTTCTTTGGGTCGACACAAATACTACCCTCCCTCTTAAAACATAAAATCTTGAGGTACAGAAAAATTATTCTCCCGGAGAAGGTGAGCACTTGGTTATAATCTCCACGTCTTGGCTCTCTCTGAAGGCAGTTCCCGTAGCTACATCCCCCGTCCTAAGTATCAGAGGGCAGGAGCAACCCACCAGCTGAATCCCTCTGCTCTGCTTTGCCTTCCCCAGGACTCAATTGAGAACGCACACTAGGCAGAACAAAACAGCCCCCAGATCCCCCTCCCCACTCTCTGTTACCATGGTGACACCAGCCAGCCAAAGCCAAGAGATCAGGAAATATCCATAAAGGACAGTCTGGTGGACACAGGTGTTTGGGGAAATCAATGTGAACCAACAAGATCCTTCAATCTATTGAGGGTCGGAGGGGGATAGGTACTGAGATGGGGAACTGGGGGCTAAGGTACCAACAGGTGGGCTTCGTCCTTGAAACTAGAAGCCTCTTTTCTCTCCACAGGGAGTTGCATCATTCTGATACTTGTTAACACCATATACCAAAGCTCTGTTTTCTTTTCCATGTTCATTTCTTCTTGCCGCTTCTTCTTCACCTACAAATCTGGATAACATCTAAAATGGGCAGCTGGATATATGCTCAAGAAGGCATGAAAAGAGGCAAAATATTTGAAATATGGTCACTGGAACCTCCTTCAGCCACTTTGGAAAGTAGACCACAAGGCCCAAATGCCACCCACTCTTTCCAGTTGGAACAAATGATAAACATCTAACTTTACAGGCAGGAGGGCATCTATTTGAAAGGGTAGTGACAACCAAACTTTGAGGAAGAAAAGGAGAAGAAGAGACTGAACCTATATTTTGGTTTATTCTTCACTACTTAGTTTTTTGTGTAACAGGAAGCCGATAGTCAAATATTAACTAGAGTTGTATCACAGCTCAAAAGGTCTGGTGGACATAATTTCCACCAAACAACCATCATCAAACATAAACATAGGAAGAAGGGAGGAAAGAAACTTCTCAGTTACTCCTACTTTTTTTAAAAATGTAAATAACATGTTCCTATTTAGGTGCTTTGAAACTCGGTCATTTGAATCATTCAAATTCTAGGTATACATCAGGATTCTCATAACAAGCCACTCTCCATACTCAGCCCACAGCAGCTGGAGGACTGATTCAGCCTGTTGCTCTAAGCATTCAGGTCATTGCTCTGTCATTGCAGTAGCCATAAAGGTGAAGACCAGGATTTTTGCAGCCAATTGCCAAAATCTATCAGGGTTCATTGCTTGTGGAGGGCACTCAAAACATGTTGGTTTATTGAATATTGAAAGATATTTAAAGTCTTAACTGTAGTAGAAATTATAGCTGAATCTCCACCAGCTCTTCGTTCTTCCATGGTTTAGCAGTCATGGAATTTAAGTGGAGATGGACCCCACCAAGCTGCAAGTTTGGACCAATCAGAGATTAGATTCCAGTCCTCCTGTCACAATGATTGGTTCAGGTAGATGAAGTCTGATACATCAATACATGGTCTTTTCCCATCTGAGTCCTGAGGGCAAGATTGCTAGGACTTCTGAGAGAGTTTGTTCTTACCTTTGTCAGAGAGAGCCACCAAAACCCAGCTCCTCCCTCCTGGACAGCATGATATGAAGATAACAATCCAAGAGATTTGGACATTTTGCCATTCTGAAGGAAACTGGCCTGAAGATAAAGGCAGCACCAATGAGAACAAAGAAAAGAGGCAAAATAAAACCAGGTCCTTGATGACTTAATTGATCTGTTGGATCAAACCAACCCTGAATTCCACTTTATCCAGTTTTCTTTCAATCAAGTAAGCCAATAAATCCTCTTTGTTGTTTAAGCCATTTTGAGATGGGCTGTCTTTTCGTGTACTTGTTTGTTTTGTTTTCAAAATAAAGAGTTCTAATAAATTGTTTTAAAAAATTTAATAACAAAGAGTCCTAACCAATATACTTAATGAAACTGTCATCTCTTTGACAATTTTGTCCTTTTTTTTTTTTTTTTTTGCGGTACGCGGGCCCCTCACTGCTGTGGCCTCTCCCATTGTGGAGCACAGGCTCCGGACACGCAGGCTCAGTGGCCATGGCTCACGGGCCCAGCCGCTCCGCGACATGTGGGATCTTCCCAGACCGGGGCACGAACCCGTGTCTCCTGCATTGGCAGGCGGACTCTCAACCACTGCGCCACCAGGGAAGCCCAACAATTTTGCTCTTAATGGACAACAAAAGTAAGTTTTGGAGTCCTGGAAACTGAAATAGCAAATGGAATCTCCTGTTTGGAGAGATACAAGCTGGGGAATCCACCAAACTGTCTCACCAGGAGTAACCTGTCCAGGGCATTGATGTTCAATTAGTTCTTGATAGTTCTTGTTAAAGGGAGTGGAAAAAGTCCAAGATGATGGAAAACATATTGCAGTGCAAGGTATGTACTCTGAAAAGGAGATCCATCTTTATATGTAGATAAAGCTAGTATTAAAATGAATTTGAGTTCTCTAAGCATAAAATGTGGACCACTGTGAGGACAGACAACGAAAGTGCTCAAGCATTCCAGAAAATAATAAGGAATTTAAAATAGGAGTGAATAATATAAAATGTAAATAATCCCATGCCAGCTGCTGAGAGTCTCTAGGAATTCTTTTGAAATTAAACTATTTGTCATTTAGCTGAAAAGAAATGTTAACTATCAGTCTGCAAGAAGACCCCCTGGCTTCTCTGATCAGTTACATAAGTGAAAGTACTAACAATATGATGCCAAATTTTTTTTTGGAGATTTGGTGATTTATTGGCTATATCTCTTTTCTGCTAATCAAGGGGTAAAGCTGTATTTTGTTTTTTGACCCTCCAGAAATACAGAGTCAAGAAAATATGAGATGCTCAAGAAATAATGGTTCGTTGTATGTATGGATGGAGATGGATGCATAGATGGATGGATGGATGGAGAGATGACAGGTGGAGTTTTACTGGAAAGAAGACTAATCCATACCACCCCTGCTTGTCCTAAACATTATCTGCAAAGGCAGGAACTAGCCTCTAATTCTGTGATTACTAACAATTACATTCTCCAGTAGCATTTATCACTCACCCTGGCCCTAAAATCCTTATAGTTTTAGATACTTCAGCAAATGTCATGATAGTAGATGACCTGTAGTATCTTAGCCTTACATATTGCAGCATCTAACACATATATCTTATTTATTCCTTCTTCAGTGAGGACTTTTATGTGACTTAGGTTCATTGAGTTCCAACCAAACTATGTCCTTTTGCAGAGCCCTCTAACTTTGTTAATAAAACTACCATTTTTCTTTGCCAAGGGTCCAAATTAGGAAAAATGGTTGTTGTTCCAGACTTCTCATTTGGTCCCCACATGCAACTTGCAAGCTCTTAAGAACCTACCTTTTCATTGTTTTACATCTTGTTTCCCCTTTTCCATTTCAACTGCTACCCTCTACTTCAGGTCTTCAGTAGCTTCTCACTTAAACAATATCAATTTCTTCTAAATTCATATCCTATTTCCAGTTTTTACTCCATGCTTTTACATCTTACCCATCATAAGAAAACATGATACTGTTTCAACAGAACCTCCTGTTTTATTTTTCCAAATTGAAGTCTTAACATAAGATGGAAAAAAGCAAAGTTTCCTGGATAAACCTGGAATAGGGTTAGAGGAACAGACAATGCATTACCCCCCATGACAATCCCTTCAGCAATTCTGCAGAACCCTACAGCTCTAGCTTCTCTTCTGATGCAGCCATTGGTGCCCTCTAGGAGAAGGCTGCTGAGTGGATGCAGAGAGCATAGCATCAACTTTGAGATGCTAAAGAGGATGGTGTCCCTTCATCTTCACTGGGCTGTAATCACATCTGGAGCCTGGAAGCAATGGGAAGTGCTCCCATTTCCCCAACTCTGGATCTCATAGTGTCACCTAGGTACATCTCATTTCTGACTTTGAGTTTTTGCTTGCAGCTGTTTTTCCTATAAAAGATCAAGCTTGTGTCTGGGACCAGGCTAGGGAATGGTCACCATTCTGTTGGCTACATTATTCTTGTCTCCTCATCTCTCTCCCAGGGACCAAAAAAATACGATCACACTTCTCTAGATAGATAGATGATAGATAGATAGATAGTAGATAGATAGATAGATAGATAGAAAGAAATATAGATATAGAGATAGAGAAATTGATGGAAGAAAGGAAGGAGAGAAGGGAAAAGGGAAGGAGGAAGTAAGAAAAAGATATTTAATTTAGATATAGATATGGATATACCCGAGATTTTCACTGACCCACCAATTTATCATACCCACCTAGAATAGGACTACTGTTACAGTCCCTGTCTATAAACTTGTTTTCCAAATGGAAACCTGGAGGTTGACCTCAATGTTTAATTTCTTTCATCCAATATCTAGTTAACTGGTTCTGTTGATTCTACCTCTTAAATATTTCTCATTTCCATCACTTTCTGGCCATCCCCACAGTTCATCACCCTACTTTAGGCCCCAAACATCTAATGCTTGAACTGCTGCAATAGCTTTCTGACAGCTCTCTCTACCTTAAAAATCATCTCCTGCCTTTCCATTTGAGATATATATATATATATATATATATATATATATATATATATATATATATATATATATATATATATATATATATATCTGTTTAATTCTTCAGCGTAAAATTGTTCAGTGGTTTTCCTTGGCCTAAAGACAAAATCGAAACTCCCTTAATTATCTGGTTCTTTCTCTGTAGTGGCTTCCTCTATGGTTGTCTCCCCAGAAACTCTTTTGAGAACTGGCCAAATCTCGCATCCCCATTCATGGGGGCTCAGAGGAGATTGTCATGGTGGAACATAAGCCTGCCCCCGGGGCCAGAGTTGCTCAGTCCTGAGTGGGCATTTGGCCATGGTTGGGTCAACCATGGTGAGTTAACTCACCAGGAACACTGTGCAGTGTTCAACTCAGGAATCACTGTGACCTATGTGGCCCACCATGCTTTACATGCACCTGCTGTGAGATAGAATGATGGAAGCAGCAAACACAGAGAAGTGGGAGTTTGCCCCAGAGTGAGGGGCCTGATCGCTCTTGAATCTCTGGTCCTAGCTGTTCCTGAAGCCAGGCTACGTCCCTACTCTTCCAGGTGCATGGCTGAGAGACTCTTCCTTGGATCCCATGAGCTACACGTGTATTCTTCCTTTCAAGTTCTCTTTTTATGCATGCCAATTAGAGTTGGGTTTTTACATTTGCAATCAAGAGTCCAAGCTATGTATCCCACCCTCCCAACCACAACCACTTCTCAGCTCCTTGAAGCCAGGTCTCAGTCATCTCTGTTATCCTCAAGGCCAACTTATTGCTGGCGCAAACCACTTGTTGAATAAGTAACTGGTTTGTTACCAAGTGTAAGTTTCTAGCAATCTCCTTTTGGCCGCCTTCCTAGCTCACAACCAAAGAGAAACTGAATAATAATTTGATTTACGAGACATTTGCAGCTTTCACCTCTTCCATGCTTCCTGGAGCAGAGGTATCTTCTCTTTGGAGAAAGTTTCAGTTATCACAGCAACTGCAGTGGACACTGACATCCACATGTGCTACTCATTTGATCCTCCCAACAATCCCATGGGGTCGTGCTGATGTTACAACCATCTCCATTTTTACGGATGAACTGAGGCCTGGAGAGATGAAACAACTTACCCAAGATCAAATGGTGACACTGCAACCCCAGCATCGGTCTGCCTGGCTCCAAAACCGTGCTCTTACGATTTCGCTTGCTGGCTTTCTCCTCGGATTTCCTGAACCGATTGCCTCTGTTTTTAGAGCAGAAGGAACCCCAGAGTGTGAGCAGGTATTTAAAATTCCTGTTCGTCTGTCTCCAGCCTCTTCTGCCAGGTGGAAACAAATCCACCTGAACACCTGTGGAGAGGTGACTGGTCATATTTTGTGCTGGACTCAAACCAGATGGTCTTTCCTGCCAGCAAAGTGGGACCGCATGGGCCGGGGACACTCTCGATGGTCCCAGAGCGTCCCACGTGTGGGATGTCACACGCCTCTCCCCCTTTCAGCATCGATACCATCCTCCAAGCCCAGAAAGGTAATTTTAGGAGCTGGCATTTTGAGGAAGGAGCAGAAATTGAAGGACCTTCAGAGGTGGGTAAGAAAGAGTTAAGGCCCCAGCTGCGGGCAGCACATGGAGTGTGGAGTTACGCTCAGACTGGGCCTGTTGGAGACCAAGTCAGCTGTCATCGGAGAACAAAGCATCCCCCAGAGCCACTCAAGTTGTGTTACACCCGGGAAGCCCTGAGAGCTCCCTGAAGCTGAGGAGCAATGAGCAGGCCACATTCACACAGGCTGCAGCCCGACCTGCCCCTGCCCCCCACCTCCATGCCCTCCCACGGGGCTCCAGAGACTGCTACACCTCCATCGGCTGGGCGGGTGTCTAGAGAGCTCCAGCGGGGCAGGGGTGTGGGGAGATTTGCCGCGCAGGGGCTCCTGGTGCTCTCAGAGGAGGGGGACAGAGGAGGTCACTCAGGTGTGTGTGTGTGGGTAGGGGGAATAAAGAGGGATCCAGGGCAAGGATGGGGGCAAAACAGAGGCTCAGCTCGGGATTTGGGAGTTCAGATTTGGCTTTCCTGTTTCATTCTGTCCAAGTCTGGGTGATAAAGAGTTTTGTGCTGGGCTTCCCTGGTGGCGCAGTGCTTAAGAATCTGCCTGCCAATGCAGGGGACACGGGTTCGAGCCCTGGTCCTGGAACATCCCACATGCTGGAGCAACTAAGCCTGTGAGCCACAACTACTGAGCCTGTACTCTAGAGCCCGCATGCCGCAACTACTGAGCCTGTGCTATAGAGCCTGCGAGCCACAACTACTGGGCCTGCATGCCACAGCTACTGAAGCCCAGGCACCTAGAGCCCATGCTCCACAGCAAGAGAAGCCACCGCAATGAGAAGCCCGTGCACCGCAACGAAGAGTAGCCCCCACTCGCCACAACTAGAGAAAGCCCAAGATCAAATGAAGCAATGAAGACTCAATGTGGCCAAAAATAAATAAATAAATAAATAAATAAATAAAGGGCTTCCCTGGTGGCGCAGTGGTTGAGAGTCCACCTGCCGATGCAGGGGACACGGGTTCATGCCCCGGTCCGGGAAGATCCCACATGCCATGGAGCAGCTGGGCCCGTGAGCCATGGCCGCTGAGCCTGCGCGTCCGGAGCCTGTGCTCCGCAACGGGAGAGGCCACAACAGTGAGAGGCCCGCGTACCGAAAAAAAAAAAAAAAGTCTTTTCGGGCTACATAAGTAGAACACAGAGCAAAATATTGGCAGAGCCAAGATTTGAACCCAGATCTGTGTGCCCCTGAAAGCTCTAGATCACTGCATTTTCGGGGTCCCTTCCCCTCAATTGAATTCCCAGTCTAAATTAAAAAGTCTTCAGTGTGCTACACTTACCTTCTGTTTTCTTCCTTTGTTTTCTCAGGGCTCATGAAAGATGGAACAAGATGGAATTATCACCACCAGAGGACATCCATCACTGGTAGACAAAGGGTGTGGGTGCAGGAACCAGCCCAATTGGTTCCAGAGCTAGCTCTGCTGACTACAGGCTGAGTACCTCGGGCCAATCACCTACTCTCTCTGAGCTTCAGTTTCTTCATGTGTGAGTGTCTGGAGATAGTACCAATCTCACTGATATTGTGGGGATTAGAGGGAGAAACTAGAATAGGAATGCCTGACCCATTGTATGTATTCTATAAATGCTAGTTTTTTACCTCTTCCCTCCACAGGCATAAAGGCAGCTATTAATGCCTTCCTCAAATCACATGGCTCCAGATGAAATAACCTCCCAGAAATGGTTCCATTTTTCAACTTTCCATTTTCTTTGCTCTTTTTTTGGACCATCTTTTTTACTCTTCCTTAACACCTTCTTGAATCCTGGCAGGACCAACTGCCAAGAAATGTTGTCTAAAGATGCACCTTCATAAAAATGAAGAGAGAGAGAGAGAAGAAAAGAATGATGATGTGGTCGTGTAATGGATTCATTTTCAGACTTGGAAATGCATAAGTAAAGTGAAAAAAAAAAGATGAGTTTTCAGAACCCTGGACATTAGAGTTAAATTGTGTTGCTTTCGTAATCTGGAATGTAAGTCTCTCTCTCTCTTTAAAAAATTTTTATTTTATATTGGAATTCAGTTGATTTACAATGTTGTGTTAGTTTCGGGTGTGCAGCAAAGTGAATCAGTTATACATATACATATATCCATTCTTTTTCAGATCCTTTTCCCATATAGGTTATTAGAGAATATTGAGTAGAGTTCCCTGTGCTATACAGTAGGTCCTTGTTGATTATCTGTTTTATATATAGTAGTGTGTATATATTAATCCCAAACTCCTAATTTAAGTCTCTTAATTTTAGCAGAAATGCCTCTAAGCTTGTCACCACTGCTTCTGGATCTGAGAAAGGACGAGGCACTAAATGAGAGGGGGAGCACGTTCAAAGCAGGAAGTTCATCTAACACTAATGGCCAATGTGACTGCAAGAGGCAGGCGGTGGTGATGTCCTTCTCACCTTTCTCCAAAGTCCTTTCATGTTGCTTCAGAGTGAGGCATCACACACAGGGTCATCAGGCTGGAAACTGGGGACCTCAGACCCTGGAGGGAAGCCACTGTGTTCTCAGGATATTGATAACTTCAGCTTCTGTTTAGGTATCTGAGCTCAGTGGCAGCTCTATATGTCTGGTGTGTTGAATGAATGAATGAAGAATGAGTGAATAGATGACATGGACCCCTCACCTCAAGACTTTCTCTACCTCCAACTAACTCTTGCCCAATGACATCAAAGTATTATCAAATCTTTTTTCCCAGATTTCATTTTACAAAGTCAGCTCCACTCTTGAAATGAATGGAACGTTCACATTGATGTGGGGAGATGCCAAGAAAAGGCATGAAACATGATTGCTGCACCTTAATGACAAGACAGGAGAGCAGAGGTATGACATGATTGGCTGGGGTGGGGGATGGGATAGGACCAGGGGAGCGAGGATGTGCCGAGCCTGGGAAGAAGAACGAATAATAGATTTCAGGAAGACATGATTGCCATGATCATTTTGTGCCGTTTGGCCCACTCGGCCACTTACTGAATGGGAAACCTCAATTTCCTCACCTATAGAATGTGGAAACAAATACCCATGTTTTCACAAAGCTGTTGTGAACACAAATATGGAGCCTAGCACAAGGAGACACTCAGTGAATGTTAATACTCCAGGGCGTAAAGATCTGTGGCCGTAACCCCAGCAGTGACTGTTCCACAGGTAAGAACGCTTCCTGCAAAGCTCCTCTCAAGTGATTAATTATGAAGTTCAAGCCAATAAGAGAAAGAGAGGAAATACCTATTAACTCAGGGGAAGGAGAAGAGTGTGTTCTGGATGATCTCCAGGGTGGTGGCTTAGCCCTAGGAGAGGCCCCTCTGATGGCCACAATGGCCCTGGGGGCCAGGACAGTCCAGGTGCAAATTGTGAAATACATTACATCTGACCTTGCTGTCACCACCTTCCTGGTCTGTACTTGTTCTAACTCCAGATTTTACCCTTATTCCCAGAACCCAGAGATTTCACACTGTCCCCCTCTCCCTGATATAAAGCCTGATCTGCAAACATTCATTCATTCATCTAATGCCAAAACATAGGAGACGGCTGCCAATTTAAAATAGAAACCCACCCCACAGTTATTTGCATTGGAAAGCTAATTAAACAAGAGCGCTGATTTGGCAAACGTCTTTGGAACTCTGGTTTGTTCCAAGCACTGTGACAGGCACTAAGGAGTACAGAGAAATTATCCGTTCCTGCCTTAATAACATGATATGGAGGGAAGGGAACCCTCCTACGCTGTGCGTGGGAACGTAAATTGGTGCAGTCACTATGGAGAGTAGTATGGAGGTTCCTTAAAAATCTAAAAATAGGTCTATCATATGATCCTGCAATCCCACTCCTGGGCATATATCTGGAGAAAACTCTAACTGGAAAAGATCCATGCACCCCAATGTTCACAGCAGCACTATTTACAATAGCCAAGACATAGAGGCAATCTAAATATCCATCAACAGAGGAATGGATAAAGAAAATATGGTATATATACACAAGGGACTACTACTCAGCCACAAAAAAGAATGAAATAATGCCATTTGCAGTAACATGGATGGACCAACAGATTATCACACTAAGTGAAGTAAGTCAGACAGAGAAAGACAACTATCATATGGTATCACTTATATGTGGAATCTAAAAAAATGATACAAATGAACTTATTTACAAAACAGAAACAGACTCACAGATTTAAAAAACAATTTATGGTTACCAAAAGGGAAAGGAGTGGGAGGCATAAATGAGGAGTTTGGGATTAACAGATACACACTACTATATATAAAATAGACGAACTACAAGGACCTACTGTATATGACAGGGAACTATATTCAATATCTTGTAATAACCTATAATGGAAAAGAATCTGAAAAAGTATATATATATATATATATATATATATATATATATATATATATATATATATACACATATATATATCTGAATCACTTTGTTCCACACCAGAAGCTAACACAACACTGTAAATCAACTAGACGTCAATAAAAAAATAATTAATGAAAAAACATACACTCCTCTCACAAGTTTTGTCAATGTGCTGGATTCTTTAAGGTTTATGCATGTTCTGGTTATAGCTATAGCCCAAACTGGAAACTATCCAAATGTCCATCCACAGCAGAATGGAAAAATAAATTATGGGACTTTCACACAATGGAATATTTCACCACTATGGGAATAAACATTCTACAGCTTGATGCAACCATCAGACTGAATGTCGAGTAAAAGGAGCCTGATGCAAAACCACACGTACCGTTGATTTCATCTCTATAAGGTTCAAAAATAAGCAAATGAATTTATGGTGTTAAAAGTCAGGAGAGGGCTTCCCTGGTGGCGCAGTGGTTAAGAATCCACCTGCCAATGCAGGGGACACAGGTTCGAGCCCTGGTCTGGGAAGATCCCACATGCCAGAGCTACTAAGCCCGTGCGCCACTACTGAACCCATGTGCCACAACTACTGAAGCCCGCATGCCTAGAGACCGTGCTCCGCAACAAGAGAAGCCACCACAATAAGCCTGAGCCCTGCAAAGAAGACCCAAAGCAGCCAAAAAAAAAAAAGAGTCAGGAGAGGGGCCTCCCTTGGCGGGGAGGAGGAGAGCTGGAAGGAAGGAAGAGGGGCTTCCTGGGTTCTGTTTCTTTCTTTTTTTTTTTTTTGCGGTATGCGGGCCTCTTACTGTTGTGGCCTCCCCCGTTGCGGAGCACAGGCTCCGGACGCGCAGGCTCCGGACGCGCAGGCTCAGCGGCCATGGCTCACGGGCCCAGCCGCTCCGCGGCATATGGGATCCTCCCAGACCGGGGCACGAACCCGTATCCCCTGCATCGGCAGGCGGACTCTCAACCACTTGCGCCACCAGGGAGGCCCTGGGTTCTGTTTCTTAATCCCAGTGCTGGTTACAAAGGGGTTTCAGCTCATGAAATTCATCAACCTGCTCACCGATGATCGTGGACTTTTTATAGGTATATAATTCTACTTCAATCAAAAAGCAAAAAGCTAGGGCTTCCCTGGTGGCGCAGGGGTTGAGAGTCCGCCTGCCGATGCGGGGGACGCGGGTTTGTGCCCTGGTCCGGGAGGATCCCACATGCCGCGGAGCGGCTGGGCCCGTGAGCCATGGCCGCTGAGCCTGCACGTCTGGAGCCTGTGCTCTGCAACGGGAGAGGCCACAAGAGTGAGAGGCCCGCGTACCAAAAAAAAAAAAAAAAAAAGCAAAAAGCTAGATGTATAACTATGGTAGACATCAGACCAAAATAACACATAGAAAAACATACAGATTTTACAAAGCAACTTTGAGGTTGATGGTATTTTGACTCTACTGCTGTCCTAAAACATGGAGATAAAGAACATGATAGGAAACCACTTGGTTAAGAACGCTTGCTTTGGAAGAGTGGTTTTTCACTTCAGATTGTAAACTCCTAAGAAGTCGTTCTTGACCCCATCCACGCTGGTGAGAATTCATTATGACATCACCAATTCAGCTCTAATGAACTGGACCTTTATAAAAGGTGTGCAGATTTTCTTAAAAAATAGGAATAGAGCTAAAAGCTGTTTCTTCTTGTTTCTAAATTATGTATTTTTAAGTATAAAATGACAAACCAATTAACTTGAGAAAATCAATACCAATTTCAATGTTTCCTTTTGTGAAAAAAACCTCTTTGAGACTTTTTTCCTAACCCATTCCCTGGACCTTCTCCCTAACAGTTTGTCCCTCACAGTTCTGAGCCAATTCAACTCTGTTATAAAGGGAGACATAAACATCCAGGGCCATGCCTGATTCCTACAAAATTCCCTCAGACAAATTATGTCTTAAAGTCTGAGCTCTTAGAAGGTTGAGAATGAATAAATGTATTTATGCATAGATGCAGATAAGTAGATAATAAAGGCATGGTAGCTTTTCATAACCCTATTTAGAGTGAGGCACTCAACTTTTTAATGGCAATGGGGGACTTGCATTTTAGAGACTGTCTTTAAAAGGAAAAGTTTCTCAGAACGTCCATTATCTTATCACGTTTGCAAATCTACCTTGTAACCTCCAATGCCTTGGAAGATGAATCTTCATATTTGAACGTGAACTTTTTTCTATTAAAACCAACCCTCAAAAAAAAATAAGTAGGCTCTTTGGGTTAATTAATTGAATTGAAAGTTTTTTTTTCTTTTTTTTCTTTTTTTTTTCATTTTCAAGTGTTAACCACTCCTAAGGCTGTTTAACTCAGAATCACTGTCTGCTTCATCGCAGTCCAGCCTCCTCTCTCGGGAGGGCTGTGGATACTGCAGTGGGCTGGGTACTTGTCAAAATGCAAATTCCCAGGGCCCTCCCCCAGACAATCTGAAGAGTCTCAGCTGGAGACCAGACTTGCATTTTTAACGCCCACAAAGTGACTGCTACAGGTCCCCCTAGGTGGACTCATTGGGATGTGTGCTATATATAACCCCCTGGATTCTGCATGAATCAAATAAGGAGGATCAGCTGCCCTCAGAGGCCCGGCCACTTCCTCTGTGCCCTGATTCCCTGCAGTTCCCATGTCCAGTCTACACACAGATCCCAATTTGGGAATAGATGGCATTCCAAGGAGTATTTTGTCAAGCTTAATTGGAACTAAGAGCTCATGGGGCTTTTTTGTTCTTCCCTTTTGAATGGTGCTTTGGTCCTTGGGCGCCCTTATTTAACCTATAAGGGAGCAAAGTTGCAGCAATGACTATTGTTGGCAAGCTTCTGGGAGCAGAGGGATAGAAAAGTGAAAAGTCATTGTCAGAATTCCCAGATGGGAATGAGCTTAGGTAAAATGTTGGGGGACAGGGGAGAAGAGGGGGAGTTAGTTTAAAATCACGCCTCTCCCTTTCCTCATTTCTCTTTCCTGGGGCCCTTTCTCTGAGGCTGTTAGGGCTTTCTTAGCTCTCATCCAGCCCATTCCAGCTAATGAAGTCCCCATTCTAGTAATCAAGCTCCCATTACCTAGGACAGCTAATACCTGTTATTAGTTAAGAAAAAGGCAATTTGATGGAATCAGTTTATGCTCATGTGTGAGTGGCTGATACAACTAAGTGATATTTCAATAGCACAGGTCAAAGTGTCTCTGGGCCCTTCTCACTCCAATACTCTGATTTCTCTTGGAAGAAGGCCGCCTTCCAGCCCCTCAACTGTGCACCTAAAAGACATCCTACTTATCATTGGAAAGTTGGCCATCCCACTTAGAAGCCCCTTCCCACAATCTCACAGACATACTCCACTCACAACCGGAACTGGCCAGGATCTCGTCTGAATTCTTGATAGCACTGCTTGTACACCCGTAAGGATCTGACCTGGCTTGTGCATAAAAATGCTACCATTTCCCTCATTTTTTTTCTATTTTTCCTCCTTGCCCATTTGTACATCGAAGGCTGTCCCACTTCCAAAACTCAATGGCAATTATATTAGAAAACAGCAAAGACATTCCCAGCTGCCAATGCAAAAGTGATCACCAACCTGACTGCCACGCAGCTGGTCCTACAGATAGAGTGACCTCCGGGCAGCTCAGCGGAGTGTCCTGTCTCCCCCCGAAATCTGGGAGTAGGTCTCTCCATCCTCATTATACTGGGATCTTCCTCAGCGTCTAAGCTTTTGAAATGCAATGGTACCGATAAAACCGTTCTCAGGACAGACAAATGGGAAGCCAGGTTGAAGCAAACTTAGTGTCATTTTACAAATGGCAAAAAAAGACATTGCATACTTTCTAGGTTAGTCCCAGCATCCATGACAGATCTGAAAGCGAAATCCAAGACCTGGGGGTGGGGTCCAGCTGCCTTCATTCATTTCACTTAATCAACAGCTATTGGGTGATGCCCCTCAAGTACACACATTCTAAATCGACACTGGTCGGGGGCAGGTGGGGTGACAAAGGTGAGCCAGAGACAAACCTAAGTCTTCTGGGCTGGAGAGCCGGGGAAAGCATACTCTGGAATCATGATTACTTAAGCACAGTGAAAGAGGTATGAAATCCCATGAGAGGTCAGAGAAAGAAAAGAGTTCTTCCAATTAGAACAGTGTGAGAGATGCAATCTGAGCTGGTTCTCCAAGACCTGGGATGTAATTATATAAGAATCAATTATATAAGAATCAACATCGGGGAAGAGTGATTTGGGTAGAAGTGCCAGAAGGGCAAAGGGCAGAGAGAGAGGACGCTCCTTCAGACAGACACTGGGAACTGGAGAAAGCAAAGAGAGCCCAGCATCTCCAGGTGGGACGTTCTTGGAACAGGTAAAGGGCGGGAGGCTGGGCGGTGGGCAGGGCTAAGATTACAGGTGGGCTGCCACAGTCACAGGGCTCAGTGAGCAGAGAGAAAAGGCGGGTCCTGAGGAATGTGTCCCATTTTCCTGGCTCCTTGGGGACTTCAGGCATTCTAACAAGAGACGTGTCGCCTGCCAGCCAGCAGATGTGGCCCATGAATAAACATCCCCGCGGGGCCAGGGAGGTGGGGGGAATAACAAATATGAAGAGAGTGGTGACCTGCCCCTCCGTGTCCCCCCGCCCTGCTCCCAGGGCAGCAGACACGCTCGCTGGCCCGAAGGGGCGGACTCAGACGGCCTCGCTCGGGGCTGGGTAGGCTGCACATTAATCCGGGTGGATTTGGCCATCTTGTGACACAGCCAATCAGTTCGAGGGAGGGGACGGCAGGAACGCCTCTCCTTTCACGCCACAAAAGGATTTTCGTCCCTTGAGAGCACAATGAAGGAAGAAAAAAAAAAAAAAGCCAATCAAGGCGGGATCAGCTGTGGGCTGGTCGCTGCAGATCTGTCTGTCCCAGAGGGGGGTTAGGGGGACATATTGGTCCGTGTGGGAAACCCACAGCCTCGGCTTCTCACACATTGTTCTCCTTCTCTTCGACTGCACCCCTCCCCACCAGCCCGTACCCTCCCCTCTCCCCTCCCGAAAGAAAGCCGTTAATGCCACAAAAGATACTTTCCCCATTGTGCCCGGGACAGCTGAGAGGTCCCAGTTAGCCCTATGCAGCTGTGCATCCTCTCCAGGGAGAAGGGGCCTGGGCCATCCGAATGGAGAACTGGATGCTTATCATACAAAGGAATTAAAGCCACTTGGGCTCTCTCCTGCTAATCTAGGACTGGGGCGGGGGGCGGGGGGGAGGTTAAACACGGTTACATTTTCATTAGGTGCTAATAGCAAAAGGGCAGCTCCAGGCAGCAGGGACCAGACATTGTTATGCAGAAAGTGCCCCCCAAAGGGAGGGCAGGGCAGGTGGGGGGGATGGAAGGGGGCAGCCAGTGTTAAAGCTCGGTGCAGGGAGAAAGTGGGGGGCATGCAATGGTGCGTTGTTGGCCCAGGAGTTCCATCAATGGGAAAAGTCATGTTTTCTCTGAAGGAAACAAGTTGAAATTGTTGGGGAGGGGAAGGGCTAGTGGGGGGCTGGCGACAGACTAAGGCCACATTCTGCGGGGAGCGTGGGGTCCCCCATCACCAGTTCTACTCTGAGGCTTTGCCCGGGAGAGTGGAAGATTCTGGTGCGTGTCTAGGAGATGGGGAGAACGAAGGTGAGCTCTGGCTCTGCAGCTGTCTTACTGGCCCTGGGGCCTGGAGCATCTGTGTGACTCTAAGCCTCAGTTTCTTTTTAGTGCCAAATGGAGATAAATCCTACCTCCCCAGACCCTAAGAGTCTTCAGTGAACTTCAAGTGCCGGGTACAAATGAGGGGTCAGAAAGGGGAAAGGCTTTCTCCTCTCACCCTCAACAGAGGAGCCCCACTCCCAACAACTCCTAAGGAGACATTTGAAAAGGCAAAATGAAAGAAGGCCGGCTTTGATACAGTGGGCAAATGTCACTTCACCCCCTCCCCCACACCTCTCCTTCCCTCCACCCCGCAGTACAGACAGCATTCCTGCTTCTTCCACTTGAGAGCAAACTCCTCTTGTCTTCTCTGCAGTTTCCTCCAAAACCCTATCCGGCCCTCAGCTCCGCCACAATGTCTTCTTGCTTAGACTTTAGTCCGTTCAGACATTACCATCTCCCAAACCCTGCATACTTGTGCATACATAAATCAACGGGTAAGCCAGTGAGTTATTTTCTGCTTTGCGTTGCTCCGTGTACGTTTATGAACACACTGTTACAAGGACGTCACTGTGGGAAGATGCTGTGCAGGATGGACTCCGTAGGGATGCAGGGAGGTCTGCGGGGGAGACAAGGAAACGAACCTTCGCACGTGCAGGTCTTTCGCTCTTTAATTCAAGCTCCAAGCCTGTGTGTCTCCCATCATTCCTCAGCGCACTCAGGATTCCCAGAAACTCAGGATTGAATTGAAAGCTAAATAACAAAGTGGTGGATAAAGAACTGCCAAATCAAAAATACGAATGATCCTCTCTACATAGCAAATGGAAAGACAAGTTTCAGTCTCAGCAGCACGAATTCAGAAGAGGCCAAATTCATATGGACATTGACTTTCTGGACCTAGTGGGGTCAGGGTGGGAACCACATCCTTTCACTCGTGGTGACGTCACCGCCGGCTACTCCCATTCTCTCTCGGGTACAGACCTCTGCATACAGTGGTCTTGGATCCACATGGAGCCACTGAGTGCTTCTGATGGGGTTTCAGGCTCCACAAGAATGCTTTTCAACCAGAACTAAGTGCCAAGTCAGGCTAACTGTCGCCAAGAGTTCTGAGACGGGTTACATACGGTGTCTCTCCATGGGAGTCTCTCCGTACTGACTCATGAAAAAAAAATCATTTGAGATGTATGTGTGGATGGGGAGGATTAGGCAGTTATTTCTTAAACTGGCTGAGAGTGTCTTGGTTGGTGCTAACATTTGTCTTATCATGACCAAGTTTCTCTAGTCATTGCTACTTCGTAAAAAGTAGTTTGAGAATCGCAGAGCAATAATAATGGAAATAATGGAGTCATCTACAGGATCACTGGGATGAGAGAACGGATTATTCTCCAATCCAGGTAGCATTCAGAAAACCTCTTCACTGCAAATTCATAACCAGTGGTCTGATATGTAAAACCTTTAATAAGCTTCCTCTTACTTTCACCAAATATTGCATGTGATTTTTGATCTCTTAGTAAATGTCAAGGTCCAAACTAAAGAATTCGGAGGAAGCTAAGCACGGGGGCAAAATGAGGTTTCCAACTTCAACCTGGATTCCCCCCCCCCTTTGAAAGATGAGAATATGCCTCACCCAACTGGTTAATAAAATTAGCATTCCAAATCTTTCCAGGTGCAATGATAGACCCCTTTAGAGGAAACTGCTTCCCTGAAGCCAACAGTGCTCAGAAATTACAACCGGTTTCAGCAATTAAGAGAAGTAAAACATTAAAAAGCATGAGGCAAAGTACATTTGCATGCTAATAGCCCCTTCTGTAGTGCTGGGAAGCTGTGTTTTACAACAAAGCAGATAACTTTCCCACTAGAGAAATATTAACCCTTGGGTTCTCACTGTAACTTCTTGGACCCATTCTAATATCTAGAATTCTTCTGGCCCTGGTTGGGGAAGATACGGGTTAACTTTGCATATCAGTCCATCCACTGTGGCCTAATTCTCTCTGGCTTGGGTAGGAGAAGAATGAGAAGGAGACTTAAAAGTTCTTAATGTCTTTAGGGGTAGAGAGAGGAGGGTGGAAAGATGGACCAGGGGGTGGAAAAGAACATTTCCCTAGAAAACACACAGGAATGTGTTGGGCACAGGCACTGATGTCAAATGAGACTTGAACTTGAATCTGGCTGTACCTCTTCCTAGTGATGTGACATTGGACATGTTACTTAAATTCTTGGAGACCCAGTTTGCTTATGGAATAAGGTGAAATGAGGATTAACTGAGGCGATGGGGGTAACAGTTCTCTTCCCCAGTGACTGTCTTGGTTACTGTAATGGGACTGTAGGTGGCGTTTGCAGTACTTCAGGAGGAACATTACAAAGAGCTTTTGGGTACAACATGAAAAAGCGCTATGGCTTTGTTGAAGATGCAAAGCAGTCCTTTTTGCTTCATACAGAAAGTTAATCTTGGAATAAGCGCAGATTATGTGTAAAGAATCCTTTTATTTCTTTCCAAGGTGGAAACCACCAACATATTAGATTTCTTTAAAGGTAGCAATCCTCAAGAATATACCATAAGCCCCCAGGAATCAGGAGAAAACTCTCAACCTCTATCAGAAGAAGACAAGACATTATGGCATATAGAGCTGGGGTTTGGGAGCTGGAGAGACCTGGATTTGAGATCCACTTGCTTTGAAACTACCTGGCTGTGTAACTTTGAACAAATTTCTTAACCTCTCAGTGCCCCTGTTTCCCACTGTAATGAGGATGATAAAAATCTCACACATTTGTGGTAAAGTTTCTGTGAGTAAGCACTCAATATGTCAATTATTAAGGGATATTTCTTGTTTCTCTTTTAAAAACACGTTTTCCCTTGCCCTTCCCCACAACACAATGAGGAAGCAATGCCCAAAGTATGTCATGTCTTAGATACCAAGCCAACTCATTGAAGTCAAGTAAAGATGAGGAAAGAGCAGTTTCTCTTCATCCACCAATGTCCCTGTCACTCACCGCGGTTCTCCTGATGGGAAAGAGAGGTCGCCGGAAGGAAACAAAAGTTCATCAAGGACTAGCAAAATATTAATCTGGGAGCTCACGGATGGGCAGTGATGCATGCTCCCCAACAGCAGGCATTGCCTTCATGTTCATGCTACCTGTGGGCTGAGCCGCCCGACCCTGGCGCTGTGGGCACTCACTGTGACAGGCTGGGCATCCCCGGTTCTAGATCCACTTCCAAATGGCTTTCCAAGGCAGGGCTGGGGAGGGCGTAGAGAGACAGAAGGTAGACTAGAAGACAAGAGACGGCTCTGACTCTGCCAACGGCCCTTTTCTTTAGAAGGATGTATTTTTTCCCCCTAGATGGGTGTCTTTTAACCATGACTGTACGTTAGAATCACAGAGGAAGCTTTAAAAAAGTATGCTGGGGCTCTACCCCCATTGGTTATGATTCAGTTTCTCTGAGGTGAGCCTTGAACATGGGTATTTTTAAGTTTTCTAATAAGACTAAATTTATTCGAGACCCTAGTAAAAGTTTTGGTTTTAAGTACCCAATAGTATAAAAAGTACAAAACAGATTTATACATTTCTGATATATTAATACAAAGTGCATGATGGCTACATACGGTATACATCCTATAGGCAAAGAGAGGTGGAAGGGGAAAAAGAAGTTTGTGGTTGAGGTCTAGTAATAAATACATAAATACAGAAGTAGAGATGATCCATATTGTAGTATATTCTACCACCAATACTGCAGCCAAAATGTATTGGCTTGGCCCAAAAGTTCGTTCGGGTTTTTCTGTAAAGCTGTTATGGAAAATCCCGAACGAACATTTGGGCCAACCCAGTAACCCTCCCCCCAGCCCCCCCCACACCCCCCAAAAAACCATTTCAACATAACTCAGGAGGAAGATGATAATGGCTGGGATTCTTGTAACACACCTCGAAGTCTATGGGAGAGCTGACCTAACTCACTGTGTAGCATGTGCATATGGTGGCTTGTAGTTTTTTCCAAAGGAAGAAATATAAAATGTTAAGTTTAGATTAGATTAAGAACTATAAAACTATAAGGTGCCCATAAAAAGTGGCTCACTCCTTATTAAATAGCTCTTCAGCAATTCTGATAATGGAGCCAAGCTTGAGAACCGTCGTCCTGCTTGGAAAATCCACCAGGAGCATCCCCACCATCCTCTTGCTTTCCAGGATGTGTTTGATCTGCAGCAGTGCTGCTTGCTATTGGCTGATGTTAGGGTTACCTGGAGGGCTTTTTAAAAATGAAGATGTCTGGAACTCACTCCCAGAATTTCTGATTTAATTGGCTCAAAGTGGGGTACAGGATCAAAGATACCTCCACAAGCATATAATTCCATATATATAGAATTATTCATTACAGCATAATTTGTAATAAAAAAGATTGGAGGCAACTCAAATGTTTATCTATGAGAGTCATTAAATAAATTCTGGTCCACCTCAACCTAGAATACTACACATGTTCAAAAAGAATGAGAAAGATCTCTCTGCACTGATATGGAAAGACCTCTAGGATATACAGAAAAGAAAAAAAAAAAAAAGCAACAGCCAGAAGACTGTTTATAGGGTACTATTGTTTGCGTAAGATGGGAAGAAAATCAAGAATATACTTTTACATTGCTTGTATTTGCATAAAGAAACACTGGAAGAATGTACAAGAAAATAATAAAAGTGGTGACTCTGGGGATGGGGGGTGACAGAATGTTTGGGGACGTGGGTGGAATAGAGACTTTTTATAGTGTCTTGACTTTTGAAACATGTAAATCACCTCTTTTCAACAATGAAGTGCTTAAAAATTTCCTCATGTGTTTCTAATGAGTAATCAGGTTTGAAAACATTTATCTAGAGCAGGAGTCAGCACACTATAACCGGTGGACCAAACCCAGCCTGCTTCCGGTATTTTTTTTTTAATAAACTATTTTAGAACAGTTTTAGATCTTCAAAATTATTGAGACTATAGAAATAGTCTCAGAAGTTCCCCATATACCCTACACCTGGTTTCCCGTATTATTAACATCTTTTGTTAGTGTGGTACATTTGTCACAACTAATGAGCAAATATTGATAAATCATCATTAAGGGCAGGCCAGACTTCGTATTTCATCAGTTTTCCCCTTATGTTCTTTTTCTGTTCCAGGGTCCCATCCAGGATCTCACATTACATTTAGTCATCATGTCTCCTTAGACTCCTCTTGGCTATGATAATTTCTCAGACTTACTTCCCCCATTTTTGATGACCTAGGACATTTTGAAGGACACTGATCATTCATTGTGCTGAATGTTTCTTAATTGGATTCGTGTGATTTTTTTTTTCATGATTAGACTGGGATAACGTGTTTTGGGAAGGAAGACCACAGCTGTCCTGTGCGGTTCCCATCACATCATATTGCAGGTACATACTATCAACAAGATTTATCACTGTGGATGTTAATCTGAGTCACCTGGCTGACGTAGGGCTTTCCAGGTTTCTCCAATGTAAAGTTATTCTTTTTTTCTACTCCCTTTCCATACTGTACTCTTTGAAAGAAAATTACTAAGAGTAGCTCACATTTAAGGGTGGAGTATCTACGCAAATTATTTAGAGTTCTGCGCAGGAGATTTGTCGGTTCACCTCTCTTTAGTTATTCAATCACTAATTTATGTCGTTATGAACTCATGGTTACTTATTTTATACTTTGGGTTATACATAATATTGCTCTATTTTCTGGCTCAACCATCTTTGACCATCAAGGGCTCTTTCAGTTGGTTCCTGTATCCCTTTAACATATCCCATCATCGTGTGGCCCTTTTTCTGGTGCTGTTTTGTTTTCTGAGCATTTTCTTATTTTCTGGCACTACAAGATACTCCAGGCTCATCTTGTATATTTCCTGCCCCACCAGAATTAGCCATTTCTCCAAGGAGCCCTGATTCTCTTTCCTGGAGAAAATCTTGTTATTAAGAACGAAGTTCTGGGCATTAGGTGTGCTCATTGCTTCAGGGGTATCATGGCTTCTAGGTTCTCTCAGCTGACAGAGCAAAGAGACATAAGTGTATATACTAACCTGCATGCACACGTATCTATAAATATTTCTGTATGCAATCATCTGTATCTATGTTGACCTAAACATGAGTTCGTACTGATGTCTCCAACTTTATCCCGTTGTCACATGGATCATTCTAACCTCCTCTTCTTGCTCATGTGTAATCCCCCACTCCAGCAATGAAAACCCTCCTCCCACCAACCTCCATCCATTTTCTTAATGTCCAATGTACGTACATAAAAGTTTCAGAACTGTTAACTCGTATACCTTTAGTCTTACCAACTCCACTCATTTCCAAACTTACTTAGGTCAGTACTTTGTTCTCTAGCGCCATTCACTGATGTGCTTACGTTTGTAGTACACTGAAGTTCTGTGGTCACATTCCTGGTCACATTCCTCATTCCTCCTAGGATCCTCCAAACTCTAAAATGATTTTTTTTAAATCTGTATACATTAAAGTTTACTCTTTGTGCTGTAAAGTTCTATGCGTTCTGTTAACTGCTTAATGTCTTGTACTTATCGTCATAGTATAATATGGAACAACTTCATCACCCTAAAAAACTGTGTTTCTATTCAACTCTCCTTCCTCTTCAAACTCCTGGCAACCCCTCATCTGTTTATCACCTCTATAGATTTGCCCTTTCCAGAATGTCACAGAATTAGAATCTTACACTGTATAGCTTTCTCAGACTAGCTTTCTTTACTTAACAATATGCAATTAAGATCTACCTGTGTCTTTTGATGGCCTAAAGGCTCATTTCTTTTTATTCCTGAATGATATTCCATTGCATGGATGTACCACAGTTTATTTACTGAAGAACATCTTGGTTGTTCCAGTTTGGGCAACTATAAATAAAACTACTATTCACAGGCATACTTTTCTGTGGACAGAATTTTTCAAACCAGTTGGGTAAATACCTATGAATGTGATTTGCTGAAGTGTAGGATGAGATGCTTAGTTTCAGAAGAAACTGTCAAACTGCCTTCCAAAGTGGCTGTACCATTTTGCATGTCCACCAGCAATGAAAGAGACACCCAGTTGCTTTGTATCCTTGCCAGTTTGGTATTGTCAGTTTTTGGATTTCAGTCATTTTTAATAGATATGTAGTGGAATGTCATGGTTTGAATTTGCAATTCCCTAATGACAAACAGTATTGAGTATTTTTTCTTGTGCTTATTTGCCATCTATGTACCTTCTTTGGTGACGTTCTGTTCTTATCTTTTACTCATTTTTAATTAGGTTTTTTTAATTGTTCAGTTTTAAGAATTCTTCTTCATATATTTTTTGATACAAGTCCTTTATCAGACATGTGTTTTGCAAATGTTTTTTTCCAATCAGTGGCTTGTCTTTTTCTTCTTTTAATAGGATATTAATAGCAGAAGGTTTCAATTTTAATAAAAAGTCTGACTTAATTTTTTTTCTTTTCTGGATTGTGATACTGGTGTTGTATTTAAGAATTTATCACCAAACCCAAGGTCATGCAGATTTTCTCCTATATTTCCTTCAAGAGTTAACTTTTGTGCGACATATAAGATCTGAGTCTAGAGTCTTCTTCTTTTGTTTGCTTATGGATGTCTAATTGTTCCAACATCGTTTGTTGAAAAGACTATCCTTTTTCCACTGAATTGCCTTTGTTCCATTGTCAAAGGTCAGCTGACTATATTTGTGTGAGTGTTTTCCTGGGCTCTCTATTCTGTTCCATTGATCTATACATCCATTCTTCCACCAACAGCACACTGTCTTCATGATTGCAGCCTTTGAGCAAGTCTTAAAATCTGGTGGTACAAGTCTTCCAACTGTGTCCCTCTTCAATACTGTGTTGTCAAATTGAGGTCCTTTGCCTTTTCATATACACCTTAGAATCAGTTTATCAATATGGACAAAACAGCATGCTGAGATTTTGACTCGAATTGGGCTGAATCTACAGGTCAAATTAGGAAGTATTGACATCTTAACAGTACTGAATCTTCCAACCCAAGAACATAATATATGTTTCCATTTATTTAAATTTTTAATTTTTTTCAGCAGCATTTTTCAGTTTTTCTGCTTGTTTTTATAAATAAAATTTCATTGGTTCATAGCCATGCTCATTCATTTATGTATTATTTACGGTTGCTTTCATATTATCTTGTCAGAGTTCAGCAGTTGCATCAAAAACCATACAACCCATAAAGCCTAAAATACTTACTATCTAGCCCTTTCCAGAAAAAGTTTTCTGACCCCTGATCTAGAGTTTAAATTGTAGAACACCTTTTCTTCAATTCTGTTTTCTATGATCTCTTTCTTTTTGCTGGCTTTGGGAAAGAAGGCATCATCAAAAAAGGAATGAGAACACCTTAGCTTCAGCAATGAGTTAAAAATTCTCTTCAGACAGTGGACATGAGATCAATAGGAACCTTCTCTATTATCAAGATCTTGTGGGTTGAGTTGGGAAGTAGACTATTACCAGGTTTGTTTATGTTCTGAGCTCAGTGCAACTGACCTAGAGGTATCTCAGAATGCCCATCACAGCACCTGGAACACAGACGGTTCTTAACAAATGCTTGATTGATGGATGAAGAAGGAATAAATGATGTGTGACAGAAGACTCCTGCAGTGGCTCCTCTGGGGTCAGCTGAAGGGCAAAAGTAACATGCTTAGGAGCTATGAAACTGGGGACAAATGCAACAGACCATGAGGCTATAGCCAATGACAGGTACATAGCAAAGATGGTCCTTTGTCTGCCAAGAAAGCTAACAGATAACATGAACACTGCTTTCTACACTTAACAAATGTAGTCTTGCGTTGAGTCTGTATCTGTACCAATGCAATATGGAAGAGAATATGTATTAAGCATCATGTTGTTCCAGGTGTTGACCTGGGGTCTTTACATGTGTTATTTCCAATCCACATAACAGTTGCAAGGTATCCATTAGTATTCCAGTTTCTTAGCAAACTAAGACTCAGAGAGCAAAGTGACTCCCTTACAATGTCTTCATTTTGAAGTAATGGAGCCAAAACTAACTGTGGTGGTATAAAGGAATCTTGAACCACATCACACTTTTCACCCACACTCAGTGTAAGCCCCAGCAAATAGCACGATACGTTGCATAGCACACTGCTTTTATTCGGGTGGCATTTACAGATGCCAGCTCTGGGGATTTCATAGGCATGTCACAGATGTGAAGAAACTAGCAAACGTATTTCCAAGTCTGTGAAAGACCATCCCTACTCCTAGTTTGTTAATCAATTGGTTGGTCAGCCAGGGGCCGTGATGTCCAGTAGCCTTTCACAGTGGGCACTGAAGGGTATCAGCAAAGGGCGAGACCTACTTCCTGCCCACAGGAGCCTCATGCTTTCCTGGAGATCATGCACCTCCCCATGTCCCCAGGGGGGACCAGTGAATCCATTAAAAAGCACAGTCAGACAAATGATAATTGCTATAGATTTATATATACAGGCATGGACTCAGTGTGATTAAAAAGCTGTGGAGCCTTCAAACTCTTCAATTGTTTATGCATTCATGTATAGAGCAAATCCTCATCAGTAACCAATTTCCACTGTCCAAGTGGTCATCTTAAAAAAAAAAAACTAACATTTTATAGCACATTACTGTTCACATAGACCTCACAAATGCATTACCTTCCTTGCAAGGTAGCTGGAGCAGGAGTTATTATTGTACCCATTTCAAAGGTTTGTGTACTGAGGCTCAGATAGGTGAGGTAATTTGCCCAAGGTCATACAGCTAGTAAGTCAAGGTCTGTCCACTAGCTTACCATTCCCTTCACTACTCTCATGTCCCCAAAGCTCTCATGCTCTAATCTTTTCTCTCATTCCATGTGAAATCCACATGTCCCCCAAGGCACTGAGAATGTAATGATGAGAGTCTGCTTTTCTTTTCCTGGAACTTCGACACCAGAAGGCTTTCCAAGAGGTGCTTGGTAATCCCCTTGTCCCATGTCCAGTGAAATGAGATGGCACCAGTTCCAAGGACCAGCACTGATACAGTCTGCCTGGCACTTGTGCAGCATCTGCAGGCTCCAGCTGCCCCAGCCTAGCTAGTGTGTCTCCTTCAGTGTGGAAAGCAGGTAGGCTCAGCAGAAGCCTTCCCAATGCAGCGGCCACAGAATCTTCCACAGACCTCTTAGCACAAGGCAAGTGAATCTGCTTGAACTCTATAAAGCTCTCTGGCCCCAACCCACTCCCTCACTCCACCCACAAACCAGTCACCCATTCTCAGCTCTACCACTGTCTTCCCATACCCTGTGACCTTCTAGTGTCTTCCAGCCAAAGAGAGACCTACCCCTCCCAGGGGGTAAACAAGAGAGGGAGATGGAAGTGGGGGCAGGCTCCTGGAAAGGATAAACGGCAATTCCTGCACTACCTTCCTTCATCAGCAGCTAAGCACCCACCCGCCAACGTCTCAGATCCTTCCTGAAGGACAGGCTGCAGTGCAGAAAGGTTAAATGGATTCACCATTCTGTGGACGGGCAGGGATTATGACCCAACCCCCGGGATACTAAGGCTGACATCCAACCCAAGTGTTCATCTTGTAATTGAAAGGACTGACACGCTTGACGAATAAGAGCTCAGGAACCAGAACTGGGCCAGCATAGGCTCTGAAATGCATCCTACATCCATGAGGCTCACTGTGAACAGGGGCTCTTGCATCTTGTTCTGCACCATCTCTATCTTTGAGCTAAGTCAGTGACATTGAGACCAAGCCAGATCAATGCATTTCAGTGGGCATTGAATCCAGGACCCCTGGCCACTTTTCCATGCTGCACTAACAACATGGACCAACACGGTTGTAACACAGATTCAGCATACAGGAGGGACGTGGGGAGGATTGAAGGACGGAAGGTGAGCCGTCACGGAGGTCAGAGCATCACACCATTGAGACTGGAGAGGACCAGCCTGCAGATGCATTAAAGATGGTCAAACTGAGAAGGTTGTGTGCAGAGAAGAGTCTTGAGCCATTTCAGAACAAGCATTTCATTCTCTGATTCAAGATTCGTAGCTCTAAACATCAACTTGTGAACCACTCAGCAGTCACTTCCTGCTCCAGGAGCTCCAGGAGAGGAAGTATTATTATTAATTACTGCTGTTGCCGCTGGTGGTGGTGTTGCTACTACCACTACTGCTACTGCTACTTTTTCCTTCTCTGACTCATTTTTCCCTTCAGCTTCAATTTCTTGCTGGAACGGCTCAGGAGGTCATAAAGAAGGAGCTCCCAGCACTCTCTCCCCACCCCGCTAAATTTGTTTAAAGAAATATGTATGAATCCATAGAGAGAGACAGATCACAGTCCCAAGATTGGGCGGAGCGACTGCAGCTGCAAAGTTATAAGCCCATAAATAAAGTTTATGGTTAAACTGGCCTGACCTGGCTTTGCCCCTAGGTACAGAAGCAGTATCTTGTCATTAGTATGCAGAACACATCAGCCTAATGTCTGCTCATTTGTTCTCAAGCCACTCTGCTCTATAAATCTTTTGGCCAAGGGCAGAGTAGGGAAGGGGGAGCCCAAATGAGGGGCAGACAGAGAAAGGGTCAGGAGAGAGAGAGGGGGAGGGCTGCCAGGAGAGTTTCACTGCTGAGACCAATAGGCAGCCACTAGCTCTGTCGCTCGGTGGAGAGGAAAGTCACACGTCACAGAAAATAAAGCCTTTAGCTTCTCCGGTGATAGGTGGAGAAATAAGAGACTGTGGGAAACAAAAATCTCATTCATAAAATAGTTTTGAACTCTTTTAGCTCAAACAACCAGTTCAAAATGATCTGTCCTCTGCTTTTACCGAAGAAGCCAAGTCCCCTGCTTTTTTGGTTGCTTATCTTTGTTTTGTTTTGATTTTTTGTTTGTCTGTCTGTTTGGGGGGTGTTTTTTCCCCCCACTTTAAACAGAGCTCTGGGATTTGGCTTACCCACACCACATGGGGGGCCCTTAGAGAAGCTGATGGGGGTGTCTGCAGTATCCCCATCCTTGGCAGTTTGGCACGCCGCTGAGTGTGAGTGCTGAGGAGTCCGTAAGAAAAGGATGGACAGGCGTGCAGGAACGCAGCCCTTTGAAAACCTCTCTGCACGAGGCGTTACTGAGAATTAACTTGGTCTGCTGAAAAATGAGAGTTATTCCTTTGCTGGGCTGACTTTCCACCCATTTCTCCTGTTGTAAGAACCTAGGAATAAAGATTCTGACGGCCTCCTGCCTGGGGATTCTGCTCGGGGAGGCGGGGAGAGAGGTGGGTTCCAGGAGAAGGCAGCCCTATAGTTGCTGCCACTTCAGGGCTTTCAAATTTCCCACTAGGCAGCAAGCCAGGGGACATCTCTCTTTCAGCCTACATCTGGGCAGAAGGAACACCTGCATATTGGAGAGGTGTGTACGGCTCCCATCAGGCAAAGACGGTGGCCGGGAAGGGCAGAGAGCTGGAGAAGAGGGCCCATCCCCCAATGTTGTTCTATGCAAGAAAGATGGTTAGAATTAACCTCGGGGCAGCGTGGAAGGGGAAATCAGAGGCTGCGTGGCCTGCAGGCTCTGAGTGGGGGAGTGGGAGGGATTATCGGTCCCCGGCTGCCCATCCAACCCTTGATGGTGATGCTTGGGGGCCTGAGGGTACTTTTAAGTTGAGGGTTTGTATTTAAGCCTCAGGCCTGTACATTAAAACGAATTTGTTTCTTCCTTTATTCTTGGGTTTCTCAACGGCAGCCATCTTTACATTTGGGGATGGATAATTCCTGCATGCTGCTTGCATGCTTGCGTGTGCATGTCTGTAAGTTTGCAAGGTGGTCGGCAGCGTCCTTGGCTCTTACCCTCAAGGTGCCAACAGCATCCCCCAACCAACTGAGACTACCAGAAAATACCTGCAGACATGGTTAAATGTCCCCCAGGTGCACAATCGTCCCCAGCTCAGAACCACTGCCCTACGCACCTTCTGCCTTGTGCCTCCTCTGGTCACTGCCATCAGCTTCGACTGTGCTGGCCTTGCATGGGCCTTCCACAACAGGCAGGAGGGGCGGGGCCTCCAGGGACACAGAGATGGAGGAATCACAAGGAAAGATGCCCAGTTCCTGGCCTCAGGGAGTTTATTCCCCCAACGTGTTTTTAAACTCATCCTTAGGACCCAGACCAACAAGATACAAGCAAAATGACTCTTCAGGTGGGGCTATCAGATTTAGCAACAAAGCCGACATGGAGCACATTTTTAGTGTATGTCTTGTGTAGCATTCAGGACAGGCTTATACTAGAACATTATTGCTTGTTGATCTGGACTTCAAATTTACCTGGCCGTCCCGTATTTCATCTGACAATATGGTCTTTAGATAGAAGTAAAGGCATCGGGAAAAAATCCAGAGAGGGAACAGATAGTCTCATGATGCAGAAATATGCCATTTTCTTGGAGCAGGATTTGACCTGTAACCAAAAAAAAAAAAATAGGGGACCTTTCCTTCATCTCACTTAATGAGGCTGGGCTGAAAGACCAGAGCATCCCTGAGTGATTGTCTAGATTCCTCTTCTGTTCCCCATTGGTGGTCTTACACGCCCCCTCGGAAACTCTGTCCCTGGGCTCGGCTGCAAGAGGAAACGAGACCGTGGGCGGGCGAGTCCCTGTCAGGCTTTATCTGGAAAAGGGAGACGTGACCACGTCATAAATCCACAAGGAACAGGCACATTTGCTGCTGGAGCTGGAGAAGCAGGGGAAAACCTTCACTGGCCTTTTTCCTCTGCCACCAATCTTGCTCCCTCTTTGAAGGAGAGAGATCATTACTCACGGCCTGACAAAGTGAAAAGAGGGAAGGAGGAGCCGGGGGAGAAGAAGAGAGACCTAGCATGGCAGGTGAAGCATCTGGGGACCCAGAAGGCTGGAGTGGAGAGGGACAGCCGGGCTGGGAAGGCAAGATGGGCACAGCCAGGGTCCAGAGCAGGAGTGAGGCTGACCATGAAGCAAACCCAGAAAATCTGGTGTGTCTGAGTTAAAGGGGGAAACCTACACACAGGGAGGAGGAAAAAGCAGGAAGGAGACCACCACCAGCACAGAGACACACAGGTGCTCATGTAGGTCCTTCAGGGCCATCGGACCCCAGTGTCAGGGTTCAGAAAGACGTGGCTAAAAGCCCTGGCTGGGAGTCAGGACCATGGTCCAGTCTTGGCCTGCCTGGCTCTGGTCACTCACTTTCCCTTGCACACCTTGGTTTTTTCATCTGTCAAATGAAGGTCCTGCTTTTTGGGGGGTTTTAAAAATATATTTCTTTATTTTTGGCTGTGTTGGGTTTTCATTGCTGCGTGCGGGCTTTCTCTAGTTGCTGCGAGTGGGGGCTACTCTTGGTTGTGGTGCACAGGTTTCTCACTGCAGTGGCTTCTCTTGTTGTGGAGCACGGGCTCTAGGCTCGCGGGCTTCAGTAGTTGTGGCGCACAGACTTAGTTACTCCGTGGCATGTGGGATCTTCCTGGACCAGGGCTCGAGCCCATGTCCCCTGCATTGGCAGGCGGATTCTTAACCACTGTGCCACCAGGGAAGCCCGAAGGTCCTGACTGAAACAATTCTTACAGTCCCTCTGGTTGTCAAAATTCTGCCTTTACCGGTTCTGTTTTTCTTTCCTTTTCCCTCTCATGGGATATGGGGAATGCCCAAGCTTGGGGCGTTCTGTCGTTTTCTTCCTTTCATGAAATTCCAAAGCTCTGAGAAACCCCAGGGAACCCTTGACCACTAAGATTTTCTTTGAAGATGATGCAAAGAGATGCTATGTCCAACAGGAGAGCACAGCATGTCAGAGGACTAGCCATTATAATCCTAAGGAGTGAGGAGGGAACCAGGTAACACCGAGACTCAGTCATACCCACCTGTAAAATGGGGGAAGTAATCCCTGTACAGTTGACCTATTGGGAAAACAAAAGAGATGGCTGCTAAGGAAGCATTTTTTAAAATAGAAAAGCCCTGCACAAATATATTACACACACACAAAAACACACACCGAGCTATATGACTCCAGCAGTCTCTAGCCTCCAAGAGGGGAAGCAAAACAAGAGCGTGTCTGGGAGGGAGGGGGCAGGTCTTTGGGAAGACGCTGCCTGTCTGTCTTTCCTTCAGGACAACAGCTGAATTCCAGAGCCTCATCAGACGGGACCTCCATGTCTCTGCAAAACTAAACGGACAAGCATGACCTCCCCTTGGCAGTTAACCTTATTGAAGCTGTCTGGGAGGTGAGACATTTATTAACACAGATGGACTGCCTTCCAAGGGGACCCCACTGCTGAAGGCTCAGCAGAATGAATCCTTCCCCAGATGCAATAAGTCTCTGCTTCAGTGTGGAATTTGATAACATCCCCCTTGCCAAAGGGCCTTGATGGAAGGGAAGCCGTGCTTTTGACATGGGAATAGTCAAACCATGGGACTGAGGAGCTCTACTTGCAAACACCAGTCCTGGGAGGCACATGGTTTCATAATTCTGGATGAGCAGCTGCAAACTCAATTTCCCTGTCTGGGATCTGGGTTAAAACTCTCTACAGTGGGGATGGGGATGGGAGGGAGAGGGGTAAAAATACCCCTGACGAGTCATCCATTCCAATGTTCTCTATACTGGAGACCCAGAACACATATCCGTATTTAAGATGAGATATTCGGGAAAAAATCTCTGAACCAGCTTAAGCAGTACAGAAAATGTATCAGCTATCTACTGCTGTGTAACAAACAATCCTAAAATTTGGCACTTTAAAACAACAAAACTTTATTGTCTCACAGTCTCTGTGGGTCAGGAATCCAGGCTAGGCTCAGCCGGTACCTCTGTCTCTGCATCTCCCAGAGGCTGTGTGCATCTCAAGGCTCCACTGGGGTGGGAGTGGGGAATGCTGTCTGAAGGACTGATATGATCTGACTGATATTTTAAAGTTCTGAGTGGGTGAGTACTTTACTTATTCAGTGAATATCCAGAGCAGTGGTTCTCAATCCGAGCAGTACATTGAAACCCTAGGAGAGTTAAAATAAGAAAAGAAAAGCTTACACTCCACCTCAGAATGACTGAATCCAAGTCTGGGGGCAGGTAGCATCCAGGCATCAGTTTAAAAAAATGAAACATGGACATATATACACTACCAAGTGTAAAATAGATAGCTAGTGGGAAGCAGCCGCATAGCACAGGGAGGTCAGCTCAGTGCTTTGTGACCACCTAGAGGGGTGGGATAGGGAGGGTGGGAGGGAGGCTCAAGAGGGAGGAGATATGGGGATATATGTATACGAATAGCTGATTCACTTTGTTACACAGCAGAAACTAACACACCATTGTAAAGCAATTATACTCCAATAAAGATGTTAAAAAAAAAAACTCAGTGGTGAAAAAACAAAACAAAAAAATGAAAAAAAAAAAACCTCTGAGAGTGATTCTACTGTGCAGTCAGGGTCCAGATCTAGGGCCTAGAGGAGGGTTGGCAAACTACACCCCAAATGGGCTTCTCTGCCCAAATTGAAATGTCACAACAGCCTTTTCAGTCCCTCATGAAACCGTGGTGTGATGCCCTCCCACACAGGTTCCTGAGTCACAGCCTCTGAGTATTCAGAGGCTCAGAGGCAGCGTCACTCACTGTAGCCAAGAGCTGGGGCAAAGTGTGGACCATGTGCACGAGCTGGTTATGTCCTAGGGCAGGATGTGCAAGGCCCACACCTCTGTTCCCAGCGCTGCCTTCTTTGGAGAGTTTTGCTCATGGGAACAGCCCAACATATGTCCAACACAAGGGGCATTTCTCTGGTGCAGTGGCTCTCAGCCACGACCGAGCATCCTTAGGACCCCTGTGCAGCTGAAGAGAACTAAACAGTAATTTGATGCTGGGACCACAGCAGATTCTGGGGAGTCTCCTTCAGTAGGTCTGGGGTGGCAGCTGCTTCGCTGAATGTTGTAAACAGACACTCATGCCTGGGAATCATCGTATTAGACTCTAGCAGCTAGAGCAGTGAGTTCCAAACATGAACCGGCATCAGAATTCCCTGGAGGGCTTGTGAAAACACAGATTGCTGGGCCCCATCCTAGAGTGTCTGGGAATTCCGGGGTGGGATCCATGAATGTGCATTTCTAGCAGCCTCCTCGGTGTTCCCGAAGCTCCTCTGGGGACAGGACTACGAGAAGCGCTGTTTCAGTGGATCGTGAGGTTCTCCCGTGAAGGGGACTTGAAGAGGCAGAGGAGGAGTGCGGGCTGAGCTTTAAGCACTTGAGTCCCGTTGCTAAACTACGAGCAAGGCAGACAGTGTCTCCAAATCTCTGTACGGTTGTGTGTAGACACCCGCCGAGTCCCCTGAGGGCCTCAGCGGGGTAGCCTAACATCAGCTGGTCTCTCCTGGAAGCCACCAGAAAAAGAGCAAGGGTGATGAACGAAGGGTGAGGAGCACAAAGCCTTTCGAAAATGAAGTTACTCAGAGCTCCTTTAAAACCCACCACCAGGGGCTTCCCTGGTGGCGCAGTGGTTGGGCGTCCGCCTGCCAATGCAGGGAACACGGGTTCGTGCCCCGGTCCGGGAGGATCCCACGTGCCGCGGAGTGGCTGGGCCTGTGAGCCATGGCCACTGGGCCTGCGCATCCGGAGCCTGTGCTCTGCAGCGGGAGAGGCCACGACAGTGAGAGGTCCACGTACTGAAAAAAAAAAAAAAAAAAAAAACCACCACCAGTGGGAACCCGAACGTGTAATTATTTAACCCGTGAGTGTCATTAGGCACTTCCCTTCTGTCCCACCCACTTCTGCCAAGCTTTGTGTTTGGGAGGATCAGAAGGGGGTTTTGAGAGCCTCCAGACTCACCACATAACACCTCACATTCCCCTGCCCTGACAAACTTCCTCCAAAAATGGGTCTTGGATCTGTCTGGAGCCAAACCCCAGAGCTTCCCGTCCATCAATTAATATTTATGGCGCCTTCACAATGAGCTAAGCAGGGATATAAAAGGAAACAGTTCCTGCAGACTGTTGTTAAGCCAAAGGAGAGCAAGTACCTCGCCTTCCTTTTCACAGGGTGTTGGCAGCTGGGTGGTTTGTGTCTGGGTCAAAATGAGCATTCAGCCACTCATCCCCTAAGCATTTATTGAGCACTCTGGATGTCACAGGCTCTGCTCTAGCCTCTGGAGGTGTGGCCGTGAGCGAAACAGACAGAAGTAGCTGCCAGAGTGGCGGGGAGAGCAGAGAGGCCCTAAGAAGCTTAGGGGCAGAAGCTACAGGCCAATCCCCTCACTCGGGAGCCCCATCCTGTGACTGGGTCAGCTGGTCTGCTAGAGAGCTGCTTGTGCATTTCATATGCCCTTTTCCAAAATCTACTACTGAGGCTTAAACATCTGCAGTTTCAAGGCCAGTGGGCGAAGGGGTCTGAGTTTAGACACGTGAAATGCACTTTCTCCACAGAGGAATCAGATGCTTCTTGGATTTTTCCAGATCTCTTGCCTGAATGAAATATTCACTCTAAAGCCCTGAATCTGAAGACTCAACCACCCCCTCCCTCGCCCTGGGGCATCATCTCCTCAGCATCTTTGTGCCAGTTCAGAGGCTGCCTTGACCCTTGCTGGAAGCTGTGGTCAATGGTGGCTTCTTGACCTCCCATCCCCAAAGGGACAAGTGGTTTTCCTACAGGTAGTGCCCTTCTTGGAAGGTGGCTGGGTACTAAGGAACCCAGATCCCCAAATCTGAGCCTGATCGGTGTTCTGAATCAGGATCTTGTGAGGGTAAAGTTCACGGTGACAGGTACCATTTGCTTTGTCCAGTGTGGCGACCCCAGCACCTAGCACTTTGCTTGGTTCCCAAGAGGTAAGTGAATGAATGAATGAATGAATGAATCAGAAACAGCTCATGGAACTTTGGAGTCCCAAGGGCTTGTGCCAGGAACACTTCCCCACCCTCATGCTTGTCACGTTGACCTCACCGATGACACTCACAGTGCCCGTCGGGCATGGAGGTGAGACATGAGGCCACAATTGTCGTTGGAGATCCACAGAATAGGAGAAACATCCACCTGACAACCCACACAATTGTCCCGCAAGGGATGAATGGAGGGATGAATTGTGAGCTGGAGAAAAAGCAGTGGGCCTCCTTTGCTTCCCTCCTGCACCCCTGCTTCTAGACATCAGGGAACAAGGGGGAGCTGGGGTAAATTTTGAAAGAGAAGGATTTGAACTCATTACCTTTAAGAGCAATAGATCTGGGATGAATGGGGATTGAGCCCCGTATTTGGAGATGAGAAGGAGGAAACAATACATACAAGAAGCTCAGCATGGTTAGAGTGTGATATGTGAATGTTTTTAGCATGCATAGCATGTTAGCATAAACACACCAGCCTGCGCAGAAAGTGTATACAGAGCAAACCTAGTATATGTTCTACAAGGAAACAAGAATCCAAAAACCAGACAAGTTCATGAGAAAAGTCCCACTTGGGATAAACAATTACCATGGACTTGTTCTCACTCTATAGAACATGCTTTGCTCTCCTCTACCTTGAGATCTTTGCTCTTGGCGGCTCTCTCTTCCTGGGGTGACAAGACTTCTCTCCCTGGAAAACTCCTATTCAGCTCTCAAAACTTAATTTTCATCTCCCACCCCCAAAAAGACTGCTTTCCCCAAGGATTACCATAGCGCTCTGAACCTCTGCTATGGTTGTGTGTATAATTTAACACTGTGGTTGAACGTGTTACCCATCTAACTACTTTATTTGACCGTAAGTTCCTGAAGGCCAGGATCCTTTCCTATTTATGTCTCTCCAGTATCTGGCATGAGGAAGTCCTCAATACAGGTTTTTTTTGGTTTTTGGTTTTTTTGATTTAAAAAAATGCAAAAAGACTGTTATAAATCACGTCCAATTTGGACATCCAATAGGGACACGTCTCTATAAGGAAGACCAAGTTTTCACACAAAGTTGAAAAATACTCCCTGCATCCGACCTTCCAGGGTGTGGACCATGGCGAAGACCACATGTGAACGCTGGGTGAGAGCTACCCCATCATTCAGGCGGCCCTCTCAGAAAGCAGGGAAGCTTGCAGGCGACTGAACACTTATTTGCATCAAATAAGCACTCGCTGGAGTGTTCAAAAACCAGCAGGTTCCAACTTGAACTTTCCAGAGAAATCATTGCCATATACCCTACACTTGGTGCGACAACATGGGCAGCCAAACCGAGAATCCCTTTGCCCCTTGATAAGAGACCCATGGGAGCAGCCGGAGCTCCAGTCTCAGCAAGACCTCCAAAACTTTGTGACGATAAGCCACCCCCTCTCGGTTCCCTGCCAGGTGTCTCAGTGTTGCTACCTGAAAGAGCAGTAAGCAAGTGGAAATAACTGTGGGATTTATCGCTGTGAATTAACACCAAGGTGCTCATGGCTAATGTGGTGGTATTAAGGGCGTGGTGCAGCTTTTGGTTACCGACTGCCTCCTTTGCAGGGTTATAAACTCCAGAAGAGATGTCTCCTCCTGGCTGAAACTTGGCCGCTGGCCTGAGGTTATTCCCTGTGTCTGGTGCCCGACCTGCCTGCTCATCAGCCTGCTGATATCTGCCTGCAGACACTGCTGGGGCCACGAGCTTCTGGAAGACTTGCCCATTGGAAGCCACTTCTGCTGTGACACTGGCATTCGCAGCCCCTAAAGCAAAGAATTAAAGAGTGAGATTGCCATGCTCTAGAAATGTCCAAGTCCTTATGAAGTCACCCAAAGAGCCACCAGGAGATTGTCCATGAAATGAACAAGGCTGTCGTTATAGGGCAGGTAGCTGCAGAAGTGTTAAATCAAGAACGAATCTGTTATTCTTGTGACTCAATTCTCCACCTTTCCAGCAAAAGCCCTCAAAGGGTTGCTTCAGACGAGAGGATTTATTAGGGACTGGGTAGAGTGATGCATCTTTTATTTGGATTACGTTTCTAAGTTATAATGTTTCTCGTCCCTTGGGCAATTCTCACATCCCACGGTGTTTTGCACTTTGCCCATTCTCTTGTCCATAAACAAACTATATCTCATTTTAACTTTCCTCCCTCCAGCAACCCTCTGAAGTAGGCAACAGGAGGTATTAGGACTCTGATTTTACAGATAAAGAAATCGAGTTTCGGAAAAATTCAAATGACTTTCCCAGATTCACACGGCAGTGACCAGATGCAAACCCAAATCATCTGACGCCAAGCCCAGTGCTCAGACTTTCCACCCTAGCATGCTCTTAAAAAAAAAAAAAAAGTCAGCATTTTTCTCCCACCTGGTCCCACTTCCTGCAAAGTGGACGGGCAAGAGGGTCCATGGTACTGAATTATGAATTTCCCTCTGGGAAAAGAAGTGTTGCTCAGTGAGCCGCGACTCTCTTCCACTTAAATTTAAGAGCAGCTCGGTTCAGTTGAGCTCAGATTTCCACTGGTTAGGGACCCAGGATGAAACGCCCTTCTGAACCCTGCCATCCAGGGTTCTGGATCAGAGAAAGAGAACCAAGGCAGATGACTCCAAAGACCACTGCCAGACCCTACACCCCAATTAACCAAGAGCTATATAATAACGTAACCTTATCCTCCAAGTCCTCAAAAAGCAATAGCATGGTAAAAGGAACCAACAAATTAGTAACCCATTACCTACAGATTTTAATTAGTGATGGGAACTAGATCCAACGTGAACGCCTCCCTAGAAATTCTTCCTGTTCCAACCACCTGGCAGGGACATTCACTCTGATCTGGGAGTGCTTTCAGGAAGCTAGCAATGACCAGCTCAATCTGCCGCATCCTCTAAGATGAAGAAAACAACCCTCGGATAAGCCACGGAAGCCCAGCTAATGACTCCAGCAAGGCTCAGAGACACGTGGAAAAGGGGAAGGGTGTTGGTCACAGTTGCCTCTGATTTCTTAGTAAATTTTGGCTGAACCATGTAGAAACCAAAGACCGAGAGACACACCTCATTTTCATACTTGGAGATTTAAGAGCTACTCTTGATTACCCACCTGAACAGACTTCACTAACACAGAGTGTGTAACGGGGTACTTGTGTTTAATTTTGAGATGAACTAAATATGCTTTATTTTGCAATTGCTTCCCTACCTGCTTAGAGTTGCTTTGGCTCACATTTATGTCTTGTGTAGCCCTTGATCACACATCAGCCATGCAATGGGAAAAAAGAGCGATGAGAGGGGAACGTGGACTGAATACGAAGGATACAGCACGGGATTGCACTCATGAAGCGCCTGCATGGCATATGGCCCTTGGTTCTTGCTCACAGCCATTTTCCTTGCTGACCAATGAAAGGAGGAAGAATTAGTTTTAGTGTCTCCTATGTCCAGGGAATTGTCTCCGTCACTGCCAGTCCTCAGGCCCCACCACAACTGCTGCTTCGCTGAGATGACTTGGCTGGTGATCCACAGGATGCCCGTGGGTGCTCTCTTGGCCCCAGATCCACTGGAGCAATCCACAAGGTGATGGGAAGCAGATATCTCTTCTTTTCCCTGGGACCTAATTGAGGGTAAGCCCAGGATTGTAATCCATGTCACCAAAACTTGACTTCTTCCTTCTGCCTTTCTGGTCTTCCCCAAACCATCTACATGAACATCTACATCGTTTCACACAAGGGTCAGGAAGATCTCAGAAAGCAACACTGGGAACTCCACCTTACTTATTTCCTTGTACCACACCAAGAGGAAGAGGTACCATAGAACTCAGGAAGGCAGGGGTCCCACATGGGTGCTCCCTTTTCCTGACCTGTCCATTTTCTCATTTTCCTCAAGAACTCCACTCTTCGACAGAAGAATGGATAAAGAAGATGTAGTACATATATGCAACAGAATACTACTCAGCCATAAGAAGGAACAAAATAGTGCCATTTGCAGAGACATGGATGGACCTAGAGACTGTCATACAGAGTGAAGTAAGTCAGAAAGAGAAAAACAAATATCATATAATATCGCTTATATGTGGAATCTAGAAAAATGGTACAGGTGAACTTATTGGCAAAGCAGAAATAGAGTCACAGATGTAGAGAACAAACTTATGGTTACCAAGGCGGGAAAAGGTAGTAGGACAAATTGGGAGATTGGGATTGACATATACACACTACTGTATATAAAATAGGTAAGTAACGAGGACCTACTGTTTAGCACAGGGAACTCTACTCAATGCTCTGTGGTGACCTAAATGGGAAGGAAATCTATCAATAAAAAAGAGTGGATATATGTATACGTATAATTGATTCACTTTGCTGTACAGCAGAAACTAACACAACATTGTAAAACAACTATACTCCAATAAAAATTAATTAAAAAAAAAAGAAATCCACCCTCCCCCTTGTTCCCTACTTACATCTTGCAAATTTAGCATTCTACTAGATGCTAATGGAGGATCTATCTCATCGACATGTGTTTGGAAAGAGAAGGAAATGAGTCCCAAGAGTTGGGAAGAAGGTAGGAACTCAAGCTCACATTACACCTTCAATAGAAAGCTGAAGCTGATATGCTTACAAGTTGCCTAAAAGCAATCTCTCCTCCTCACAACCAGCATCATTATTTTCTTCTTAGATGCATCCCTTATGGGTCTTAGATGAGGAAAACACATTCCTCCTAATAGTACAGCTTAGATTTTGTTCCTTTTGAAAACAATAATTCTGAAATTATTGTACTAAAATGTATTTGATTCCAGAGATTTACTTATATAATAAGAGTATATTATGAGTGGATGAAATTTACTCTTCCAGGTGGATGGTGACAGTTACAATCAGATAGTGCTGGTGACCTAATCTTTCCTCGGTTTATCTCACCGCAAACTGATAATTCAGAGGTGGTTTTCCAGAGTCTTCTTTTAATGAACAAAGCTTGCCTTGAGCTCCTTCCCATGATGAGATGAAATATAAGTAAAGTTAATAATGGAAAGAACCCTAGAAGTTTCCCCTGTTGTGTGATACGTATTACATTGCTGCAAAATGACAGCAAGCAAGACGTGAGTGTTTTATCAGGGGAGGTCAGCTACTCACAGAACTTGATGGGAAAATTGGTCTTCTCGGTGGAGGAAGAATGTCTCTTCTCAGCTGAGCCCACAGATGTGGGAAGATGTGCGTTTTTTACAAAATGGGATGCTCCCTTAGCCTGCCAGATTACTCAAATAACCCCTGTGACCAGTGGGTGACAGATCATTCTCACATCTATAAACAGGTATGAATAGATTACATAGAATAGGCAAAATAAATCAAAATTGGTTGAACTTTTTCAACCAGCCATGAAAGAATACACGGAAAGCCCACGGGAATTTGATACTTCCCTCTGAAGAACTCCACCAGCAAATGCGATGCTTGCAAGACCAGTCATTGTTCCATGCATTCATGTGATGTGTGTATTATTATTATTATTATTATTTTTTTTTTTTTTTTGCGGTACGCAGGCGTCTCACTGTTGTGGCCTCTCCCGTTGAGGAGCACAGGCTCCGGACACGCAGGCTCAGCGGCCATGGCTCACGGGCCCAGCCGCTCCGCAGCATGTGGGATCTTCCCAGACCGGGGCACGAACCCGTGTCCTCTGCATCGGCAGGCAGACTCTCAACCGCTGTGCCACCAGGGAAACCCTGATGATGTGTGTTTTATTTCAAAGCCCTTTCACACCTCTAACTTGTTAACATCACAGTCTATGAGGCTCATTGTGAGGACATTTGTATCTGTAGGTTTCAAGTGATAAAATGGACAGCAAGGGTAAGTGACTTTTTCACGGTCACATGATCTAATTGAAGCTATGTCCAGGATTGTAATCCATGTCACTGAAACTTGACTTCTTCCTCTCCTCCCCAAACATAAGGTTCTGGTTAACTCATGCCATCTGGGTCATTCCATTTCCAAGGAGAACAAGTGCCTTTCTTAAGCTAGACTAAAGGAAATAATAATCTAGAACTGCTTTGTCCTCTTGACCTTAAGGCACCCTTGTTAAGTGTTGACAGGCATTTGTCAGAATGAATGAATGAAAAAGAGAGGATGCCCATCTCCCCCTCGTCCCTTTTCATGTCCTGTGGTTATTGCTCAGGTATTTCAGCCCCTGCTGTACCAGGGAACAGGATTAGACAGGTTAGCTAGGCATCAGATTTCAGACTCTTCACTTTTTCACTTTTCTTCTCAGCACGTAGGCTTGAGAACTGACACCAAGACAGGAAGAGGGAAAGTGGCAGAGGCAAAAAGGAAGATTAAAAGTTGATAGACAAACCAGAGAGATAGAGGGGAGAGTCAGAAAGCGGGGATGTAGAGACCCCAAGGGATTGCATGTAGCCAAGCAAATAGTATTATGTGGTGGCCATGTCAGTGTTTGACCTGGAGACATCTGAAGCCTTAAAAAGGAGGGAGGGGATGAGGGATTCAGATAGAAGGCACACATGAGAAAAGTAAGTCTTATCAAAAGTGGGAGAATCAATACTGACTGTTAAATTCTGTGCATTCTAGTCTTTGATGAAAAATAGATATAGCATTTACTGAGATGACGATCTGTGTAAACTCCAATGGATAAAAAAATAAATGAAGTTTTTTTAATTGTCTTGAGCTGTAGCAGGAGAGAATAGAGGAAAGGTGCCAGAAAAGATGCCTTATCAATTGTGAGGCTGATTTTTAAAAGAGGCCAAGTGATCCAGGAGTGCATTAGAAGAGGGGACTCCATTTATTGCCTGGATAAGAGGCTGAGCTGACCTCCAATGGCCCACTTGAATTCTACATTCCACAGCTGCCATGTGTAGGAGACAGTCTCCCAGCCGGCACTGAATCCCACAGCAAGGTGAGGTGAAAAGCCGAAAGGACCTGCTGATTGTCAAGTTCAACTTCTTCACTATGATGATCAACAAGGGCATAAAATTTGGAGTCAGAGACTTGGGTTTACTTCCTGAATCTTTCACTCACTGTGTGACTCTGGGTGAATCACTGGAAGTCTCTCTGAGACTTTCCATTGCGTATGACATAAATGATCATGCTCATCACAAAGTATCACTGTAAGCATCATACTTGCAGAATAGGAGTAAAAGTACTCAGTGCCAGAAGATACTTTGTAAGTGTTGGTATCATTCATCTTAGAGCGTCAAGACCCAAGGGGTAAATTAACGCTCAACTGGCTAGTTAATAAAATAGCCGGGACCATAACTTAGCTAATGCTTCTTGCTAGCTGAGAACCAGTGATTCAAGGGTGTTTATAAATGTTATAATGTGGTGATTTATTGAGATGCTCCCTTTTGCTCTCTGGATTGAGCCGTGAACAAACCAATTGCCAAGGCATTCGTTTTCTTCCCACTCATGCTGAGGGTACAGAAAAGGAGTGCTTCCCTCAGAGTTCAATATGGCAGCTTCCCAAGGGCCGTGGGAACTTTCCATTCAGCTTGGCCATGAGGAAGCAGCAGTGGGCAGCCTGGAGAAGGCATGCCAGCATGCTCACAGAAAGCCTATCAAGGTCATAACAGAAATCTTCTGGAGTGCAGGCAACCCCTACGAGGCCGAGAGGTGAGTACCATACTAGGAAGGAAAACGGGACAAGTCACAAGCAAAGGCACTCTTCTGCAGCTTCTCATGAGACTGCCTTGTGTTGCCTGCCCAGAATGCCAGCTAAGCCATAAATCCACCCATTGGGTGACTCCCAGCAACCTGTCCATCCCTGCTGGGAAACAACACATCCGGCCCTTGACAGCACTCTTATGACTGCTTGGCTGAGAAGTGGTATTTTAAGAAAGAGAGAGAAAAAAAAAACCACCCTATTATTTTACCTGGTAATTGACAACAAGTTTCTCATGAGTAATTTTATAGCATTCAGGGTGTGCCGGGGTTTGATTTAATTTCTCTTTACAGGAGCCTCAAACTTGCAGTACAAACACTATTTTGAATGGAATGAAACATGCTTCAAACATCCGTATGGATCTTGTCAAAGCTTTCATTGAAATAGCCTGATCCCCTGCATCATTAAAGGCCTATTTCATTGTTTCCTCTCTCAAATTTTACTTTGGGGAAGGGAAAACATCTCAAATTGGGGATCCTGAAAGATTTTAATGAATATAACAACTCAAGTTGTTATATCTCGAATCTAGTCTACATATATATTTTTTTCTTCTTCCCCTCCTAGTATCCTTATATCCATCAATGAAATCATTTTCTATGATTCCCCACCCACTCTTTCCTTTCTCTTGGGTACTTGCTTTTGAAAACACAGAACTTTTTCCTTCTCTTTTCCACTTCCCATGGGCACTAAGTAACGAAGATGTGTCCTTTCTCCTTTGAAATCTCTTTTAGCTACACTTTCCTTTCCCTTTCTATTTGCTACCGATGTAGATGAACTCTTACCCCTTGCAGGTGGATCGCCAGCCTTCTAACTACCGGACACTAGTCACTCCTCCTGGAGTATTTCTCATACCAGTCAGAACCACGAGAGTTACTGCAAATGAAATTAAACTGAACTAAAACAAACAGATGCTCGGGATGCTGTGTATTTACTAAGTCCCCCAGGTAATCCTGATGTTCTGCCATGGCGCGAAAACACTGCCCCATTTGCTCTTGGTGGCAAGGTGGTCTCTGTGATCACAGCATCTCCTGGGACACGTTCTCAACCTCCTCGTCAGCCACAAGGAGCCACATCTGTTGCCTGCTTACCGTGTGCCAGATATCTCCTCAGTGTTTGCTGCCGACACGGTTAAGGAGCTTCCACTACACACTCTTCATGGAAGAGAAATCTTCTGCCATCAACATCTAAAACCTCAACAGCAGTGACTTCCCATCTTGCCCATGAGCGTGGACATTAGGGAAGACAAACAACATTTGCGTGAGTTAAAATCTAAACTTGCATAGACATCGTTCTCTTTACTTATTTGAACATCAGTGGAAATCATCAAATCATTGTGGACAGCAAGTGAGAAGTGAAGGAAATGCATGTCTCTTTTGGACAGAATTGGAGGTAGCAAGCAGAGAAGAAAAATGGAAAGGCTGAAACAAACAAGTAACTGCCCGTTTAGGATATGGGCACTGCCCACTGGTGCACTGGGACCTGTGGTCAATGTCAACCTCAATGTCAGCTGAGTAGCTTGGCCTCGTTTTACGTTTTAAAGAAAAACCTTAGAGATCATCCCCTTAACCCAGGCTGTTTGGGCAGGGACTTGCTCAAACTCCATCTTCCATGGAGTAAAGTTCTTGGACCCCTCCCCAGTTTCCTCCAAGAATGTTGTCCACCTTCACGTCGGCTCCATCAAGTCCTTGCTAATCCCAGCAGAGTCCTCTCCCTGCACTTGCCTCCCCTGTCACCCTGGCCCCAAGAAAAGCAAAACCAGGCAAGGGGGGTGGCAGGATTACCGCAAATGAAGTAAAGCTAATCCGAGGCAAGGGTCTTTTATCCAGGAGAAGTCTCCATCGAGCCGTCATCACAGCCGTCCACAATCTCCTCTTAATAACTCGCATGCCGGAATGTTGCAAAGATTAAACCTTTGGAGGAATGTGATGCTTTGTAGCCCTCACATGGAGTGCTCTGAGCCAGGGGAAGCGGGGGCAGGTGGAGGGCGAGACAAAAGTGAACAGACGCTGCAGTCTTTCTGCTAAGAGCCTTTGTTCAGCCGGCACGTTATTTGGTGATCTAGATGAGGCATAATAATGCACTTTATCTGTTCAGTTTATTATGTGTGTGTGTCATAGGTGTACATGCACATTACTGGCTATAAAATATATATATGTGCCAGAAAGAGAGAGAAGAGAGAATGTAAATGCCTCTGACTCAGTGAGAGTTTGCTTTCTCTTAGGCAAGCTGGCCTCTGGCACCCTAACTGCCACTAGCATCTCAAGCCCAGCAGTGATTTTTGAGAAGAGGTCATTTCATAAAGTAGAAATAACTTTTTAAAAATAAAAAATGACTGTGTTAATTCTCGCGTTCTAGAGCTTGGACCAAGAACAAGCAAAACGACTTTCCTTGACCTCTAGTTTATTTTCTGGAAGTTGCAGTGGAGGAGAGAAAAATAGGATAAGAAAATGTTCAGGATATTATTGAAGAAATTACATTACTGCATGTTCACTTCCTGTTTGCCAACCGACTATAGCAAATTTGCAGATTTTTATGTTTTCTGGAACATGTTCTTTAGTAATGAAATTTTCATGGAGGGCCTTCCATTGTGGAATTTTAAAAAGAACTTTGGGGTTAAAGGAACCTGGATTCAAATCTTGCCTCTGCCCCTCGGGAGCTGTGTGATCTTGTGTAACCCTCTTTGGTTCTTGGTTAGCTCGTTTTTAAAATGGAATAGCAATACCTACCTTGGAAGTTTCGTGTAGAGTGAAGGTCATTTATGCACCCAATACACTGCACAGAGTGTTATCATTTCATATTTACAAGTATGCACCTGGGGAGTGATTTTGCTCCAGCCTCTGAGGCAGTCCTTCCTACCTTCTGAAAAATAGATGGGATGACAACCATGAAAGGGGTAAGATGCTGAAGGTGATTGGCTCTCTCTGACTGCCTTTGAGAAGCCATCTTAACCCCTTGCAGTGTCCAAGAAAGACAGACAACGAATTCTAATCCATCAAGCTTCCCCAGAGCCTCAGAGTACATGTCATATGTTAGTAATGTAATTCTCTTACGAGAGCAGATTAACATCAAAATTAGTTAATTTAGACTTCCCTAAGAAAAATGGGGAGACATGCACAAAGCATCTTCAGGACCATCTGTTGCCTCTGGGTGAACTCACTATTTACAGGACATGGTTTAGAGCCCTGTATTCATGTAGGGCCAAGGCTGCGCTCTGTCACTGACCACCTGAGTGACTCCCAGTCACCATAAGTTGGATCTCTATAGCTACACATTCATGCACTCATTCACTCAGTTAGCCACTGTTTGTCTGCTTTAAGAATACTCGTGGGAGTTATGATACGTGCAAAGGAGACGTGACAGAAGGACACATCTGCTTGGAGACCACATCTTAAAACAATAATAGACAATTTTGACAAGACTTAAAAATTTTATCCTGGGCCTTTCTTGCTGCCTTCAGCTGTTTTGACATCCATGGAGATCATCAAAGACAGGAGAAGACAGGGAGAAGTGAAATGCACATTTTTATTAAGCAGCATTAGAGGTACTGAGAGGATAAAAAAGCAAGGATCAAAAACTAAAGAAACATCCTGTTTAACACACGGTCGTTGCCTTCAAGAGATATTTCATCTGGAATTGAGAAAAAACTGGGCATAGGTATATGAAGAAATCATCATTTAATGTAGCAATTCACGAAAAGTCAAAGCACTATTCTTTCAACTTTTCTGAGCGTTCAAAATTAAAAAAAAATAAAAATAAAGATGTTACATTCATTTTCACATCAGTGTCTCAAACAAAATCTGTATTATTGGAAGAGTTTAATGCAGGAAACAGTTGTCCTAACCTGAAATGCAGCGGAAATTATCTGTGAGGGAAAAAGGACTTGGGTTGAGTCTTTTGAGATAAATCATAAATCTCATGATTATTGGTGAGATAAGTAACTTTTATTTCTCAAGTACATAGGCTATGCAGACACTCTGCTACGTGCTTTATCAAAACTCCCCTGTGTACATCATCATCATTTCCCTAACATCAATAGCAATAAGTCAGATTGATAGCTCATCAGTACCATGTGATTGTTTTTGAGGTAGATTAATGATTATTAAATATAATTACTGGCCTCAAGAAATTTCTGGACAGGGGAAATATTGAATGTTTTAATAGATAGTGTAAAAGGTGTGAGCTTTAATCCTCACCTGTTCCTGAGTGAATTCTTTTTTAAGTTTGGGGAGACTTCTTTTTTATTGTGGTAAGAACACCTAGCATGAGATCTACCCTCTTGATTTAGCCAACGTAAAAGAGGTCTTTAATATTTTCATTTTCACCACAAGAACTTAACATGGGCATTAAAAAGTGCTGCTTTTAGAAGTAGAGAATGGACTTGAGAACACAGGGAGGGGGAAGGGTAAGCTGGGACGAAGTGAGAGAGTGGCATAGACATATATACACTACCAAATGTAAAATAGAGATCTAGTGGGAAGCAGCCACATAGCACAGGAAGATCAGCTCAGTGCTTTGTGACCACCTAGAGGGGTGGGATAGGGAGTGTGGGAGGTAGACACAAGAGGGAGGAGATACGGGGATATATGTATATGTATGGCTGATTCACTTTGTTATAAAGCAGAAACTAACACACCATTGTAGAGCAATTATACTCTAATAAAGATGTTAAAAAATAAATAGATTATGCCCAGAAACTAAAAAAAAAAAAAAAAAAGTGCTGCTTTTAAAGTTAAGGGCCATATTTAACTGGTGGCTTTGCAATGAAAGAATATAAAGTGGCAAAAAAAAAAAAAAACCCTGCCCTGTGTGATCCTCATAATAATAACCCACGTTAGTTTTGCTATCCCATTTGACAGAGGAGAAAACTGAGGCTCAGCAGCATTAAGTCCAAGGTCTTAGGGCAAGTGAGGGTGGGAAGGCTGAGATCTGAACCTGGTATTGAGCAAGTCCAAGGTCAATGCTCATTTCCCTCATTTCTCTGAGAAGCAGGATTTAGATAAGTCAGAGAGTATGTCAGGCAAAGAGACCATTCTGCACCAGCATGGTGACAAAAATATCCATGGCTTTGAGGAACAGAAAAGGTTGGCTGTAGCAAGGTTCACTAGCTGTTCCTACCTTCTTGCTTTAGTAAGAAAACCCTGAGTCTTAGCTGGGTTAAGGCCCCCCAGCAATAAACATACATTTCCCAGTCTCCTTTGCACCTGCATATGGTCACGTGACTCAGTTGTGACCAATGAGATTTCAGTGGAAGCCATCCAATTTCCAGAAAATGTCCTCAAAGGAAAAAACTGTAACCTTCACTCCTTCCTCCTTTCTGGCTGGACTGTGGGTTTGATAGTTGGATCTGAAATGGCTAATCGTTGTCCTGGTGACCTTGGCACTGTAGGTCACACAAGGGAGAGCAACAAGATAGAAGCAGCCTGGGCCTCCAGGCACTTGGTGGAGCAGCACCGACATTCCTGTCCTGGGCTGCCTAGACTGGGTCTTTGAAATAAGAGAGAAATAAGCCTCTGAGTAGTTTAAGTCTCTGTTATTTGGGATTACCCTGTTACTGACAATGAACTTAATCCTAATTAGAACATAGTCTAATTTGACTTGAGCCAGGCGTTTCTGCAGGTGATCAGTGGAAGAGCAGTTTGGAAAGACAATGAGATGACGGAGAACTTCTCAAATCAAGTTAAGGCTTGTGTCACTTGTTTTGTAGGCTTTCCAGGCAGACAAATATAATAAAAGTGGAATTTCCAGAAGAATAAATACTTTGGCTGGGTTGTGCAGAGTGTCCTAGTTTGGAGAACTAATGAAAGAATTTAAAGCATTTGGGAAATCGCTCCAATAAGCCAGTTGTGAGGTGTTCAGGGCCTCATAAAGGGATGGGGCCGAGGGGTCAGGAACTGAAGCTGTAGGATTTGGATACAAAGTTGATATTGAGGGTCAGACTACAGAGTCATCAAAGATAACTGAGATTTCTCTTGGGGGGCCATGGTACCTCGGCAAAAACAGAGAAATCAGAAGGTGAAAGGACAAGCAAAGAGGGACAGAGACTTCTATTTTAGGCTTGTGGAAATCATGACAAGACATCTAGAGAGATACAGCTGGGGTGGCCATGCCTACAGCTCGTTAGAGGAAAAGCCTGAACAACGGTCAGCATAAAGGATAGAGCTGAAATTGTGACAGTCGATGAGTTTTTCAAGGAACGTCATATGGAAATCAGACCAAAATCATAGGCATAAGGACGGACAAACAGGCAGCAGAGACAGAAGTGGGGAGTCAAGAGGGAAGCAGTGAATAAGTATGATATACTGTCTTGGACACTAAGGAAAAAGCTTCCATCAACAACGCGACGTGCCAGAAAAGAAAGAGAAGCCCCAGTGGGAAAAGATGATTGAAGGTGACAATGAAGAGGTAGGTTACTGCTGACCTTTGAGTGACAGTGTCAGTAGACAGCTGGGAGTGGAAGCCTGGTTTTAGGGGATTGAAGGATGAATGTCTTACAAGGGAAGGGAGGTACATTGGAGAAACTTGCCTGTGAATTGAAGAAAGAAAAAGGAGCCAGAACATCAGGTTAAAAGGACTGTGGTGTCAAAGTCTTTAATGGGAGAGGGGATCCCCGTAAGGATTGGTTAACAGTGACATAAACTGGGATATAAACAGTGATATAAACGGGGATATAAACCTCTCTAAGCCTTGGTAGCTTCGTGTGTCAAATGAAAGTAGAAAAATCTACCGTGTGGTTTCGTGGCGAAGATAAATTAACATCTGTGAAAAATACACAACACAGAGGTAGTAGTTATCCATCAAAGGTCTACTTATTCCTGAATGCCTTCAGATGATTTCTTTCATTTCATCATGTATGTTTAGACCCAGCTAATTGGCCCTCACATGAGTCCTTGTGCTTCTGGAGATCAGATGAGAGCTCGTCATAACCTCCATACCAAACATTTAAAGAAACAGTCCATTGCCCCTATCCCTTGGGACCTTACAGGGTCCAACAGATTCTGAGGATGTGTTAGGGAGGAAGGAAGCCTCAAAGGCAGTGGCTCAAACAATTCCTATTGGTCTACAGCACCCAAGGAGCATACAGAGGTATAGGAATACCCAAAGCAATAGCTTGACCACGTGCTAAGCCAAAGCATACTTCATTTCACCGAATCCATCCTATGAAGTTGATACAATAATATTCTCCATCTCATACCTGAGAAATCTGACACTCAGAGAAGTTTGACAAGTGGTCATCTGTTGCAGAGCTCATGCGAGGGAGAGAGGGGTTTTGAGCTCATTCGGAATCTAGAACCCATGAGTTCTACCATCATTCTATGGATCTCTTTTGGCGTAGGTGTTTTGAGACCTGGAAGCTTATCTAGCACTCTTTCTGCTTCCAGGAGCATCTTCCCAGGAGGAGTCAGCACTGACTCAGATCCTGGGTGAGACGGTCACAGGATGACAGTGATACTAGCTAGCACAGTTATGGTCAAGGGCAGTCAGAATGAAGGGTAAGCCTGTTCTCAAACAGGGAGAGGTCAAGGGGAGGTCAGTGACCCAAGTACCAGAGGCAGCAGAAGCCTGTCACCTTTTTCATCCAGAATTGGACCAGATCCACAGGCCATAGCTTGAACTTCCAAACAGTCTGGCAAATCATGACAAATTTTATGCCTTCCCCAAGGGCCCTTCAGCCACCCAAAGCCACTACGCCATGGAGACAGAGACAGCTCAGACCTTCACACACCACAGTCATTGTGGGAGAGGCTGGCCCCCCAACTAACTCCACCCAACTCAGACACCTCCAAATAGCTATTCTCTAAAGCACGCCCGAGACTGTTACCTCTCTAAATGAAGTAAGCTAAAAGATGAAAGACCAAGGTGATCATTTTAGTCCGGCTTATGCATAATTACGCATTCATCTGTCAGAGCTTTAATTACCCGCAGATAAAGGTACCATTAGCATTTTGGGGAAAAACTGGCTCCAGCAAAATGCATTTCTTTTGTCTCCCAGCCAGGGACAATGAACTTTTATCCTCGGAAGGGCTTAGAAGGGAGACTCCAACCTAAACCATAAAAGGCCCTCAGCCATAAAAGGTGATGCCACTGAGATGGGCACAGCATTCTTGGGAGATGTTGCATGACCGGGAAGCCCAGAAGAGCTTCCGAGGCAAGGGCATTCCTTGAATGATGGAGAATGAGAAACGTCAGGGACGAAAATGGAGGCGTGGAAGAAAGAGGGAAGGGGAAACTTTGGAGCCTTATGTAAAGCATCACCCTGCTACTCCCTGGCATGACATGCAGAATCTGGGGTTCCACTCGAGACTTACAGAATCAGAATCTGTATCTTCCATGAGCCCCAGGTGGCTTATATGTTCATTAAAGTGTGAGACGTGTTGCTTTAGGGATCCTCATACCTCAAGACAACATGCCTACAGCTCATTATTAAAAACAAGGAGGTGGGGCTTCCTTGGTGGCGCAGTCGTTGAGAGTCCGCCTGCCGATGCAGGGGACACGGGTTCGTGCCCCGGTCCGGGAAGATCCCACATGCGGCGGAGCGGCTGGGCTCGTGAGCCATGGCCGCTGAGCATGCGCGTCTGGAGCCTGTGCTCTGCAACGGGAGAGGCCACAACAGTGAGAGGCCCGCGTACCGCAAAAAAAAAAAAAAAATACAAAAAACAAAAAAAACAAGGAGGTGGGCTTTGCTCATCTGTCCTATTTATCTGTGTGTGTTAAAGAGGAAAACTAGAGGCAGAAATGTGTGTGTGTGTGTAAGGAGCGCTTTTCTTTTCTTTTTTAAACAGCTGGCAGGAGGAATAGATTTTTCCCTTCCAGTGTTGCTCTAAAAGGTAAACATAATTGAATGGGGGCAAAGTAGGGGCGGAAGTAAAGACCATAAAACACACACGATGTCAAATTGACATGATTAATAAAGCTGAGAGGCAAAGCATCCCCGGGTGTGATGTGAGATGCTACAGACAGGTCAGGGCAAACGCTAGCGAATCAATTTCAGGGCCTCTCGCCTAAGGGCAGGGACAGGCAGCAACAGAGAGAAAACCATTTCACAATGAGAAGAGGAAACTGGCAAGAAAGAAACCTCAGAAAAGCGGGGGACAGGGTGAGAAGGGATCATGTGGGGAGAGAAATGCCTTGGGTGGCGAGGTTATAGGTGCAGTGGGAAGTCAGTGCAGCATCGAGACCACACCCACAAGATCGGATTAACAGACCGCAAACGCCAGGCATCCAACCCTGAGTTTTGAATAATTAGCCAAAGTTCTAAGGTCTGAGAACAGATTTGCCTTCTAATCCCAACGCTGCTACTTCTTAGAAATGTAAATCTGGAGGAAATGTAAATTTTCTCATTGATCCTCAGCTTCCTTATCTGTGAAATGGGGGTCATTCTATCCACCTCATAGCGTTGTAAAGATGAAGTGAGATAATGCATGTTAAACCTTAGCACAAGTCACAAAGCCATGCCCAGTTTCAAGGGGGTGGAAAAATATTACAGACTTCTTGAAGAGAGAAGCCATTTTTTTCTGATTTATACAGGATATAAATGCATTTATAAACAAACAAACAAACAAAAAACCAAAATCCTTCGTACAATGCCTGGTACATATCACACTCTCAAAAAGATACCTATTATCCTTTATTCTTTTCCCAGCAGTATTCCCAGCATTCCCAATTTCCCAGCAAATTTCTTCTCTTGGCCCTGACCTTAATCTGTGTTCTGAAAGAGGCATGAGAAGTGATTCAATGGCTTTTATAAGCACTGTCCTCTGCTCTCTTAGTGCTCTCAGAGTATGATCCCTTATCCCATTCATTCACTCTTTCAACAATACCGATAGCTTAATGTATTAACCAACTCAGTTGCACCCGTTGGCATCAAAGCATCAATGGGAAGAACAATGAAAATGCACAAAACCAGGCAAGTGCCTGGTATCTTCTTGAACACATGCACTTGCATTTTCTAAATTCTCCTTAAATTACCCAATTTGAGGGTGCCGTCTGTTCCTGCCAGAGCCTCGAATGATACAGAGGTAGTTACTACTACGATCCCCATTTTACAGGCAAGGAAACAGAAGCTTGTAAGTTTCAAGCTCACAAGCTTGAAGGCTCTTTCAAGGCTCTCAAGAAGTGCGGGAAAGGGTTTGAGTCAAATTCCTGGGCCTCCTGGAAGTAAATCTATGCTCTCAGGAATGACTCTAGTAAGAGGTGAGCAGCTCTGCAGTTCCTGCATTCCACGGACCATCCCCCTCCTCGCCCTGTCCCTCTGATGAGGGGACACCAGGCCGAGGAAGCCAGGTTCGGTCACTCCTCGAGTGACTTTTCTGCACTGCAGTGCGATCTGCATCCCAGACCAGATCTGCCACACACCCACCTGTCTTTTGTCCAGATGATGGTGGAATGAGAAGGCAGGTGTAGCCTCACAGACCCCCTCTTAGGAGGCAGAGTGGAAGGTGGGGAGGCTTCGAGAGCAATGCTCAGTGGCTGATGAGTCACGGGTGCATTTGTCAGACACTGCCAGCCCGATAAAGGACCTTCCAGAAGTGTTGAGGTGCAGTCAGCAGCCATGAGGCTCTGAGATCAGACCCACCTGGATTTGAATCCCTATTCTACCTCTTATTGGGCGTGGCCCCTTGGCCTTAGTTGAGTAGCCTCTTGAAGCTTCAGTTTCTTTGCCTATAAAATGGGGATCATGTTAGTAACTACCTCTGTATCATTCAAGGTTCTGGCAGGAACAGATGGCACCCTCAAATTGGGTAATTTAAGGAGAATTTCATAAAGGAACTACTTATAAAGGAGAGGGCAGAGTGTAGGGAAGTATCGGAGTTGGGGATAGTCTAGTACCCTAGGTCTGCAAAGAGTAGGGGCCCATCATCCAGGATGGGAGAGCAAGATCTCAGAAGAACAGTGATGCGACTTAGTAGTAGTTATGAACTCTGATGAGAGACGCAGTCAACAAGGTACCCCTGGGAGGCAGGGCTCAGCTCGATTTCCTCTCCTCCCCTCCTCGGCTGAGCCCAACTGGAGGCCAAGGGCAAAGCTGCCTATTGGTGATATCCCTAGAGCTCAGCCTCGTGGAGGCACAGAGCAGGGCACAAAAGAGTAGAGAGTGGATCTGAAGAGGAGAACCGAAAACAGCCAGCACAATCCAGTTGGGTCATCGTAGGACTCAAATGAGATCAGACACATAAAGTGCCCGGTACAGGTGAGCACGTGACAAGGCTAATTCTAACAATGACCCTTTTCTTTTACCAGTGAGGAAAGTGAAATTTAAGGAGTTTCAAAACTTTTTAAAAGTTATACGGAACTGGGACTATTACTGGTCATCAGTCCAAAGCTCCTCAAATGCTCCCTCCCAGGTATGGATACTATGGCAGTGACAAGGGGACTTCTCAGTGCAGGTGGAGGGAACACCTAGAAGAAAAATCTCATGCTATCAATAAAATTGGTCACCTACCCACCCTTTGTAGCATCTCATATTAGGTTTTGGAAGGAATTAATAGGAAACCTCACCATCTAAAGTATTTATGGCATAAAGAAAGGATTTGGGCTAGACATAAAGAGTCTACGAGGATACAAAAAGAAATATTTGCAAAATGCAGGTCTGCCTTGACTTGATCTGAGCAGATTTAGAGCTAAGCGTAGTCCATGCAGGACCAACACTTCTGTGTACCCATGCGCCCCATGCTGGCAGACGTAGGTGGCTTGTCAGGATTGCCCACAGAGTGGTCTGGAACTTGACTGGATGGTGGCAGTTGGCCATGATCCACCCACCAATTGAGGGTGGCTGTAAGCCCCACCTGCTCAGGGAGAAAGGGTGTGTTCAGCTAGCCCGCTAGAATCTCAGAGCATCTGGGGTCTGCCTTGCTTAAACTCCCAATTTTAGTCCAATGATGTTTACATCTCGCACTAAAGGGCCATTTTGGAAATGATCTCCTAGAAATGACTCTATGGGCACCACAACTCCTGCCAGGTCATACACTCATCTCCTACCCCTTCTGAAAACAAGAAATCACCCCACTACTATCTAACTTGTCCCTCTGTTAAGTTCCCACTGAATACCCAGTGCTACCCCAGGACCTAGCAAGGTGATTGATTAATCTCCTGATGATAAATCTCTTCTAGACCCAGAGTGATTTATATGGAATCTTGACTTTAAATATTCTACTTCTACTTTCTCGGGCTATCTGTGAAATACCCTAAAGGATACTCTTTCTGCAGTCAACTCCCTCTGCCCTGGCTTCCACTTCCACCGTCAGTCTATAAACAACTCTGTACCTGGCCGTAAAGCACAACCCACTGTATCCCCAGAAGAAAAAACATCAACGGATTGCAAAAACCTTGGCCTCATTTGCAAACCCCTATAGCACTTACTCATATCCAAATTGTTTCATCCAGAGCGCATCTAATGGGCAAACAGAGGAGTTGAAACAATTCCCCATTAGAGTCAAACTCAGGTGACACCAGAACGAGTAATCTTCAGGGAGGGTCACAAACATGTGCTCCATCTGGACCCGCTGGGTGAGATTGCCCAACCTTCACACAGCCACCAGCTTGTCCAACAAGCCAGCAAGCAACTCAACCCCTGGGTGCATCTAGACTGAGTTTATCCCGTGACAACTTGGTTTTCCAATGGACTTCTGAAAAGTGCAATTTGAAAATAAGAGAGCTACAGCTTGGTCTCGGGAACAAATTCAAGCAAAAGCATGCATTCTTAAATGGATGCTTAAAACTTCAAGATGCCCTATGTGTCAGACCTCTAATTATAAACATTTCTGAAAACCTGAGCTTTAATTCAGTTCCCCAATTCTTTTCTTAGAGGAAAAATGGAGATACCACTTAGTACTTCTCCACTGGCTTTTGATTTTTTAGGACCAATGTTCAAAACCACGGAAGGCAGCCTGCAGATTGGTTCATCCAGAAACTTGGTGAGAAGACAAACGTGAACTTCCAGGTTTAGAGATTTCCGATAGCTTTCTTAGCCTGTTTCCGCATTTGTAAAACGGGGCCGATTACATGGCCTGTCTCGTTAAGGAGGCTTGAGGAGTCAGCTAGATAATTCATAACACTCTGAGTCTAACAGACTGTAGCATTCAATAAATTTTAAAACCAAACAGGAAAAGGACTTCCCTGGCAGTCCGGTGGTTAAGACTTTGCCTTCCAGTGCAGGGAGTGTAGGTTTGATCCCTGGTCGGGGAGCTAAGATCCTACGTGCCTCCCAGCCAAAAAACCAAAACATAAAAAACAGAAACAATATTGTAACGAGTTCAATAAAGACTTTAAAAAGAGTCCACATCAAAAAAATCTTTAAAAAAAAGAAAAAGCAAACAGAAAAAAAAAATGCCTGAACCCTCCTCTTTTCCTTCCACCCCTAAAGCCCTAAAGCAAGTTAAACACCAGAATGGTTTGCTTCCAGGCAGGAATAGAAAAACTGTCCATCCTAGAGGCATTTAAAATGAAATAGGCATTTCACCTCTTTGATATAGATGCAGAAAGAGGTGGAGTGAGGCGTGAGGGACAGGCTGATTTGACCAGGAGCCTGGGAGGAGAGGGAGGGGAGGTACCATTTTAGTAGCTATATGGTGGTCAGATGAGGTTTGACTCAACGTCTCTTAACTAGTGAGATGCTGACTCAGTTGATGAAAAATGGAAACAGTGAATAGGAAAAAATGAATCCCATTAGGCCACCTCCTCTTGCATGCTGGCTACAGAGCTAAATGCATCACAGGCTTCCAATAACTATGAACTAATAATCAAATTTAAAAGTGAGGAAATCATTGCTCTTCCCAACCTGGCTGCCCGCCCAGCTGCTGCTCCGAGGGTGATGAGCCACTTTTTATCTGAGAGTAGATCTCCTCTTTGCCCGGAGAAACTGTTAGGAAGCCCATCCAGCTGGAAGACTTTTCTCAGCAGTGTTTGCTTGGACCGTATCCTTTCTTTCCCAGCACAATCCTCACACCACACCCCAGGGAAACTCACCCTTGGCTTTTTTTTTTTTTTTTTTAATAAACAACTAGATTTGTTCCAGTTTCCTTAAGGATCAAAGTATAAAGAGTCTACTTTTGGCAAGTCTATATTGCCAAGACCGGAGTTATATTAAAATCGATCAGAGCCCAGGAAAGACCAGAGGAGAGATTCCACTAGTTCTTTAAACTAGGAGAGCCCTGGGGCTTCCATATTGACACAGACTTGGAGCTGGAAAGCACTCTCTTGTCTGCAGAGGATTTATTCCATCTCTGCCTAGCATCCCCTCATCTCCTTCTGTTAGGTCCCCTTACTTTTTCCTGTGAAGTTGCTGACTCAATACTCTAAATAGCCAAAGGGGGTTGTTATCAGAGATGGCAAAAAAGTTGAGTTTCTCAAAGGAGCAGGGGTCAACATATATTAAAGGTGATTCTAGAAACTCTTGGTTTCTTAGGAGTTTCTATGCCACAGAAGCTACTAAAATACAAAAAAAAAATTTCTGACAAGGGCATTTCATTTATAAAGAAGAAATATGACCTAAGCAACTTTAGAGTCCAAAAGAAAGGATGTCCACACATCTCCAAAACGCTAAGTGGATCTCAAAAGGAGAGGTATGAACGTGCAATGCACTTTACACAGGAATCACCAAGGATATCCTCTGATGAGCGCCTTAAATGTATTTAAAATTTTTCCACTTCAAATGTTCCATGTCTATACACACGGATATCTAGGTACCTGTCTATGGCCAAGGTAAGGCTCACATCTGTAGACACTGTAACTTTTCAGATGTTTTTTTCTTTGGAAAAGAATATCCTATCGTTATCCCAATCAGTAAGGGAGTATAAATTATATTTCCCAAACATTGGGAGGAAGCGCAGAGTAAGGCCCAGGCTCCACCAAATTCTCCAAATTGCAGCTGTGGATTCCCTCCCCAATGTCCACCTTTGTGGCACTCACAGAACCTGGAAAATGAGATTTCTGATGTTGCTTAAAGCTTGCCCACACATCTTTAGAAGATGAGCTCCAGAAATCCCTATATCCGTATTTACTCGACCAATTTTTGGCACACAGGTAAGCTTGGTGCTTCAAGCATGCAGCCTCAAAGTCCAAGTCAGAAAAGCAAGAAAATAAAACAGCCAGGGGAGTCCAAGAGACTCACTGTTTTATAAATAAGCCCTTGGACGTTTCTAGTGTCAACCCCTAGACAGGATAGGGGATGTGAAATTATTTCCTGCATCTGCTCTGGGCCCCTCTAGAGGAAGCTCATTTTGATGTTCCAGGGTCCTGCTGGTGTATGATCCTGGGGCACTAGGTAGACAATGGCTCAAATTCTGGCTAAGCAGACAAAAGGCAACTTAGGTGTCACTGGATAGGACCAAGAGTCATCATCAACCCACCCTCCAGTTATTGATAAAACTCAAGGACCCCAGAATGCCTTGGGCTGACACCTTAAGATGAATTTTCACTGACAATTTCAGAGCCAAATATATCCAAAGGTAAGAAATCTCTTAAAAAAGGAGTCAATAATCCAGCTCAACTGTTCTTTACCTTAGGCTAGTGTTGAGAGAAGAAAGAGAAAAAGAAGAAGAAAGGAAGCTATCCCATAATATCCATCCTCAGGCCTCTGAGCCAGTTTACCTAAACGTTGTCACGGTGATGTGTATAGGAGCCCGTCTTCACTCTGAACCACAATCGCTGACTTGACAGAGAACACCCGTCTGGACTCCACAGTCAGGTAACAGCCAGGGAGCACGGTGGCACAGCTGCATTCAGGTTCAAGCCTGATAGTTCAGCTCACTACAAGAAGTCATGAGGTTTTTGCGTTCTGTTTGTTTTTCTCTCTGTATCCCCCATCCTCTTTTCAACTGTTCCTCACTTTTGCAGGGAGAGAGGAAGAACAGGCTTTTTCTGCCCCATGAATCCAGTCCTCCCTGCCGTCAGAGCAGGGACAGAGAGTCAGAACTGCCAGGAACCTCGGGGGAGAAACACTGTGATGGAAGTGACTTGCTCAAGGTCACTCAAAGACAGATCTTTTCTCCTGGCTCCCATGCAGGGCTTTTCTACAAAAATGACAAGGACCTCACCTAGGATTGCCCAGGAAACCAACATACTTCACAGAGGAAACACAGTGCCGGCTGCACACATAGAAAGGGACAACAGATGTTTGATGAATCAATGAGTGACTATATGATAGAGAATGGGCAACTCTTTTTTTTTTTAATTTATGAGCTTTTATTTTACCTTTCATTACCTATATATTATAACTTCATGTATTATCAAAAACATACTTCACAATACTTGATATGAATAGAAAGCCTATCCATAGCTTATTTCAAAATGATAAAGACAGGATTTTTAGTAAATATGAGAAAGATCTTATTTTTCTGCATCCTGTGTTTCAGGAAACATAGAAAAAATATAATCCATGAAGAAACAAAAAAAGAGCATGGCAAAATGTATTCTGAATTTAGCCCTTGATGTCCACCTTAATCTTCTGGGAGAAGAAGCCGTGTAATTATACTTCATCTGAAAAAAATAAAGGTCCGGGCTTCCCTGGTGTCGCAGCGGTTGAGAGTCTGCCTGCCGATGTAGGGGACACAGGTTCATGCCCCGGTCCAGGAAGATCCCACATGCTGCGGAGCGGCTGGGCCCGTGAGCCGTGGCCACTGAGCCTGTGTGTCCGGAGCCTGTGCTCCACAATGGGAGAGGCCGCAACAGTGAGAGGCCCGCGTACCGCAAAGAAAAAAAAAAAAAAAGTACCATCTCAGATCAGCCGTGCCTCTGCATCTCCAGAATAGAACCAGGCTAGTTAAACTTAAAGGAGACCGAACCAATGGAGATGTCTTTATCTTAAGCGAAGCCAATTAGATCAGCCAGTGGCGCACACATCATAGCTCCCCAAATGACATCCCCAGTAACACCGCTCATCTATAAATATAAAAGCACTGGAAGACACGTAAAGCTTCTGCAGAGAGAAAAGCTGCATGTAGAAACAAACCCACAAAATCCTACCTTCTCAGGATAAACTTGCTGCTTCATGGGCTTTTGTGGACAAGCCCTGCTGGCTGGCTTTGCTGCTTTGTCTCCTTAGTGGGAACCATGATGCATTTGGCTGGCTCTTGGCTTCCAGTCCTACTTGTAATCTGAATCGAGGGTAGATGGTTGGTGTCAGACAGCAAGGAGCCTACAGGCTTAGAGGGGAGCCTCCTTGCTTGGTGAGGCTCCACAGGGCGCCCAGGTAGGAATCTGCCGTGCTCTGTGTCCTACGCTGGGTCCCTCTAAAAGTCTAGGAGAGGGCAGAATTCAACTCTGGCTTTAGAAACTCCCTGGGGCTGAGGGCACAATGCACCTAGACACCCAACGGCTTGCCATTCCCAGGGCACCATGAAATGTCTTATTTCAGGATCAAGGCTAAGATGGATGCTGCCGCCATTTGCTGAGAATCCCCAGGGAAAAGCAAGTCCAGGGCTCGGCACAGAAATATATGTGCCATAAATATGTGTGGATTTAAACCAAGAGTATCTGCTTCTGTCCCCTTTCTGGCTTAGTTGAGACCACCTGACAGTTCTTCCTACGCCTCTCTCCTCCACGCTGTAGTCAGTGTAACTCTCCAGCAAACCCGCCTCATTGTGTCACGGTCCTGAACTAAGGTGCCTCACTGGTATTCACCATGCCTTTAGAATAAATTAAAACTCCCTCATGTCAGTCTTTGCAGGGCTGCAATCCCATTCCAACATTCCGTTCTTCCCCCATCTGCCATCTTACATCCTACTCACTAATGACTCTGAACTTTTTCCCATTTCTGAATCACATCCTTTTTTTTTTTTTTCAGTTCAACAAACTTTACCGAGTATCCTTTTATTTGCCAAGCCCTGTGTTGGGCATAGGAATCCTGAGTAAGGGTTCTCAACTCTAGCACTACTACTGACTTTTGGGACAGAGATTTCTTTGTTGTGGCAGCCTATCCCATGCATTATAGGATGTTTAGACCATCCTTGGCTTCTACCCACTAGATGCCAGTAGCAACTCCCCACAAAGTTGTGACAGCCAGAATTGTCTCCAGACATGGCCAAATGTCCCTCAGAGGGTAAAATCATCCCCAGCTGGGAACCATTGTCTAGAATAAGACATGCTCCCTGCCCTCCAGGAACCTGCCCGTGGTTTGTTGGAAGTGATGAGTTCATACACTGTGCAATGCAGCATGAGGGACGCTGAGAACATGAGCTTTTAGACAGACTCACTCTGAGTTAGTGTCCTGATTCTTCTGCTTCCTTCTGTGGGACTTTGGACAATTTCATTAACCTTTCTGAGCCTTCAGTGACACATGTGCAAAATATGGAATCTAATTTCAACTTCAAGGCCTATTGTGTGCATTACATAAGTGAACCCCTGTCAGTACTTGACATACTGAGACCCTCAAGATGTGATCTTTTCCCCCCTTCACCCCACCCCTTCCACATCCTCAGGACACAGCCCAAAAGTAACCTTTGTGCCTCTGCACATGATGCTTCTTCTGCTTAGAATCCCAGCCCTTCTCCCCTTCCCACCCTTGGAAGCTCAGCTCTGGTGTCAGCTCTGACCACCTGGTACACAGAAGCTGGATCAGAGGCTCCCTGCTTTGTGTTCCCCATGCCCTTTGCTTACATCTCTCTTAACATAATGTTCACTTTGTTGACTAGCATTCCTCTAGGTCAAGGGTCAGCACACTTTCCTTTTAAGGGCCAAAAGTAAATATTTTAGGCTTTTGGACCACATAATCTCTGTTACAATTACTCAGTTAGCCACCAGTAGGTAAAAACAGGCATAAACAATAGTAAGTGATTGGGTGAGTTTGCATCCTAATAAAGTTTTATTTATAAAATAAAATGGCAGTGTGGCTGTGTTCTCATGAAGTTTTATTTATAAAACAAGATGACAGGCTGGATTTGGGCAAGTCTAGGACCCCTGCTCTGAGCAGTGAGCTCCTTGAGGTCAAAACCCGAGTCTCACTGACTTTGGTGTCTAACACCTCACACAGCAACTGGTGCATCTTAGACACTATTTAAATGATTAACAGATCAATGGATCCACAATAGTCACCATACCAGTATTAATACGACACAAAACTGTAGAATCTTTTGGAGTGTATGCATTAAGGAGCTGACCAAAACGATAAAAACAACCTCTACTGTGAATTCAGTAAAGAACGAACATGCTTTGAAAGAAGAGTAGACAACCTCCCTTCTCTGGAGCTGGGAGCTGAGGTTTAGGTGTAAGATGGCCAGAGAAAGTATAGGACACGCCACCAAGTTTGAAATTCAGAGAAATAACAAATAAGCTTTGGGCATAAGTATGTCTCATGCAATGTTAGGGATATACTTACAGTAAAAAAATTATTATTTATTTATTTATTTTATTATTATTATTTTTTTTTGCGGTACACGGGCCTCTCACTGTTGTGGCCTCTCCCGCTGCAGAGCACAGGCTCCGGAAGCACAGGCTCAGCGGCCATGGCTCACGGGCCCAGCCACTCCGCAGCATGTGGGATCTTCCCAGAAGACCGGGGCACGAACCCGTGTCCCCTGCATCGGCAGGCGGACTCTCAACCACTGTGCCACCAGGGAAGCCCTAAAAAAATTATTGGTTGTACATCTGAAATTCTAACTTAACTGGACGCTCTTTATTTTTCTTTGCAACTTATTTAGGCATCGACTGTCGATCTCTTCTGTTTCCTTCTCTCAGCCTTCCTGCAGGAAAGATGGAAACCTGTCTGACCTGCTGATCCACCCTCCCACCCACCAGGAAGAGCGGCCCCCCCACCCTGCCCCATACACCTCACGCAGCAGCAAGCAGTTCTGTGGGAACTGGAAATTTAATTAACAAAATGCTAACATGTAATTTGGAGGAGGAGGGAGGAAAAAAAAGCGTTATCACGAAGTTAATAATAGAACTATTTTAATTACGGTATTTAACAAGTTATGACCAGGCCGCTGTGTTCTCTGGGGAAGGACTCACATCGTTCAAGAATCTCAGAGCAGAGAAGGGATGTGATGGGGAGCAGAGGTGGAAGCATCACCACGCTGTGCTTTTCTGCCGTGTGTCTTCGGGTCCTTCGGCTCCGGCATTTAGAAGCCCCCAAGGAGTCGTGTTCCTCGCCTCCCATGGCTCAGAGAAGAGAGCTAGCTGTCCCCATCTTCCACATCAAGTTCCAACCAAACAGGACCTTGGGAGGTACATAAAACCCAGACCTGATATGCAAAGCTGCCCTTTGTCCCCACATGCACTGGAGGTGAAAGAGCTGGATTTTCTTTGGTACCCTGGCTCCTCCTCTCTGTGACCCTCCTGCTCGCTCGTCACCCCGAAGTGGCACCTCTCTGTTCCCTTCCCCAAATGCACTGAACAGCAGCAGAAGCAATGGGCCTTGATGCAGGGAAAAGAGATGGTGGCAGTGTCTCAGAGATGTGACCTGTGGTGTCACAAAGCAGACATAGCAGGGGTGGCAGGGTCACATGGCCTTTTGCTCTCACAGGCTAATCCCCAATCCACCAGTGGCGGGAGAGGGCCTGTCCTCAGTGTGCAAAGCAGTGGATCCCACTCTTTCGCCAAACCTCAGGAGGATGAGGTTGGCCCCAGAGAGTATGAGGAATGTGGCCTCATGGCATGAAACCAGCCAGGCAGGGGACAGGAATGGCCTTGGCCTTCCCCATCACTGATCCTGCGTGCCATGACTCCCAGGCATTTTGTCACAGAGGGGCTTCTGTGGGGGAAAGGGGCAGGCAAAGAGCTGGGAGCTCAGCCTGTAGAAGTGGCCGTAGGTGTGGGGAAGGGTCAAGGAGGTGGGGGCAGAAGGCACTGCCCCCAGGGATGTGCCTTCCCTTCCTGTCACCAAAGGAGGCTCTGCAGACCAGACCTAGGAAGTTGAGAAGCAAGGTCTGGAGTTAGGATCATGGTTCCTCAGGCATTCACGGTATCATTAAGGGAGGGAAGAGAGAGAGAGAAAACATACGTGACATTAGTGTGATGTAGCTACACCCACACAAATAAGCTTCATAAGACAGATTTAATAGATCAAACTGCTTACAGAGTTTCATCCACTCTGGGCTCTAAAATCATCGCTGCAAAGACCAGGTAGAGCTTTCTCGACGCCTTCCTTTTCTTCCCCTTCTTATCTTGAACACACAGGTCACAAGCCATTGGTGGAGCTGTCCACGCTAGGAGGACAGGGATGAGCCGTGATGACCCAGGGTCCAGTGTCAGCCTGAGGGATGATGAGGGTGTCTACACAGGAGGAGAAGCCCAGCATGGGGTGCTGGAGCCCATGCAAGATGAAGAAACATCAAGCATGGGAGGGGGTGGCAATTGTGATAAGACCTGAGTGATACACAAAGGGGTTGGTCAAATGGGTAACTATACTCACGGTAACAGAAGCCAAATTCTCACTGTTGGGAAAGAGAATTACAATTGCAGAATGGGAGAAAAAAAGAATGAACCCTGTGGTGTTGGACTGAAAATTGAGATGATGTAAGGGCATGGTTTTCAATAGATAGAAATGGATACAGAAATAAAAAAGGATGTAAATTTGAGTACGTGTGTGTGTGTGCTGTATGCACTTCCACATATGTGTGTGCACATACCTTCCACTGAGAGGGTCTGGGAGCAGCAACACCCTAGAAGTGATGAGGACATTCCCAGAACTGCGTACTATTTTCCACTAACGGGAACCAGGGATCCTTGGACAAATCACTGATTTCAGGGCTGGGTGGGGAAAGTGCAAATGAGCCTGGATCACTCTGTTGTGCCATAAATTAAGGAAGTACTCAAAAAATAATGAAGACATCTCAAAAGGGCCTCAAGTCAGCTTGAAGGAGCTCCCACTTGCCAAATCTGGGATCATTTGAGCAACAAAATTAATGAAGGAATAGTTCATGGCTAATAAAAATAAGAATCCGTGTGTCCAATCTGATATAAATAAATAACACAAAAGTTTGATGGGAAACAGAATATTTGCAGAGTCTCAAAGTGCCTTCTCACACAAGAAAAATATTTATTCGCTACACAAGGAAAAAAAGAGTAACCTTTAGGATGGAGAAGTCTGGCCGACCCACATTAGTCAAAGGCTCAGAATTGTGTATCATGCATCAGGGTGTGCATAGCTTCTGTGATATCCTTGCCAAGTGTGCATCACCTAAAGGCAATCATCAGCCATTGTCAGACAAACTAAAGCTTAGAAATAGTCTAAGAATGATTGGTCTATAGTCTTTAAAGTTGCCAAGGTCATGAAAGCTGAGGAAAGGCTGAACTCATGGTTCAAAGGGACCAAAAGTGACGTGACAATGAAATAACAACTGGATCCATTCCTGGAGCAATCAGTGAAACATGAACAGGGCCCACGGTTAAGTTGGTAGTAACATGTTGGGAGTGTGATGGCTGGATCCTAGCTATGTAGGATACAGTTATGTATATGCAGCTATGGAGGAAGCTATGTTGTTCAGAGGAATTACATACTAATATTTTCACAGTGATGGGGCATCACGTTGGCAACTCTCAAGTGGTTCCTGGGGGGGAAAATATTCTGTATACAGCATTCACAATTTTTCTCTACACTTGAGGTTGTTTCAAAATAAAAATCTAAAAAATAAAATAGGCCTATAGGGAGACATGATACAGATAGCAAAATATAATAGGAGCCAAAGGGGAAGTGGATTTGGGATTCTATCAAGACAAAGAGATCGATTACAATTCCAACTGGACCCAAACTTGAGTTGGGAACTACAGACTCAACTGTACAGCTTCCCAAAGCATGGAGGAAACACAGAAGGTTCCAAAGTGGAGGCCCATGTCCTCCTCCCCAAAGGACACATGATAATTGATCATCAATGAACCCGAAGCAATTGTCTTGGTACAGGTTCAATGTGGGCATCCTTCTGCTGCAGGGTGCCTTGCCTATGCCCTGGTTGTAGCGGCAGATTCCTGGGGAAGGCTCTGACCCCTTGCTCCTACACAGTGTGCTTCCCCAAGCCTGGCTGTGCTTGTAGCTGCAGCTCTCTGTCTTTCCTGCCTCAAGGCTCTACCCACTCATCTCTGTAGAGCCTGGTAGCCCACTGGGGCAATGACAAAGCCTCAGCAGGAAGCATCCTTTCTTCCAAGAGAATGAGCTGAAAATGCAGCCCTTACTTGTCCACTATTAGTAAGCCTTCTAGCCGCAGTTACCCAGATGTATTCAAGGCTCATCTAATCTTTTTATCCCTACTATTTTGGATCACCACAGGGGAGATACAGGGGAGATTCAGTGGATACTGGAATGAGATGGTTCTTCCCAGGCAGCCAGCCCTGTCAGGGTGACATGTTTGAGGAATCAAAGTTGAGCTTCTTGATCTCTATGAAATACACATGTACTCACAAGAAGGTCACAAACACTCCCTAAAATCTGACCTAAATGCTTATGGAAATCATGGTCTTGTCTGATTGGCTACTAAAACCTCAGAACACACTGATGCTCCCCCTTCCCCCACCCACCCCAGTTTCGGTTTCAGAGATGGCAGATCCAGCAGAAAAAGGAAGGAGAAATTGACCAGAAGACCAGTGCAGGTGTCTTTCTGCATAGAATTCCCCAGGAGGGGAAGAATGTCAACTATGCTTCTCTCTCAAATGCTGGCTTGCCATGCGGCATGGCAACAGGCAGGTCAGTGGGATGGCTCAGATCACATAACACGGCCCTGGCACCCAGAACCACGTGGCACCTTGACAAACCAAACACGAAACTGCCGGGCTTATTCTATGCCACCCGTGCTGCCGGGAATTCAACTCTCATGTGAAATGAGAGTTTGTTTAAAAGTGGGAGAGATCAGCCCAAAGGTCCCAGCAAATTTTATAGTGTAGCCTTGAGAAATAAGTGGCTACCATCATTCTCGTGAGGTTTTGCTCCATAAAGAGCATGATTGTGATCATCCAGCTGAGACACAGAAGTGTTAAATGACCAGCCCAAGCTCCTATTTAGAGATTGGGTCAGCTGGGATGCTTCTGGCCATGAGTTTAAAAAAATAGCCATAGAAAAAAATGACTTTAAAATGAAGACATTTAATTATGCCATAAAGCAAGAGGGATGAAGGTAGATAGTCCCAGAGTAAGTTAATTTGGCAGCTCAAATATGTCAGGGCTCTGGGTCACCTTCCCTGACATTTTCTTCACTTGTCCTCATGTCCACAAAATGGCTGCTGCAGCTCCAAACATCAAATCCTGTATGAAGCACCTATCATCTGCTAAGCATGGTACAGGAATGAGCTGAAAACATGGGATCCCTGACTTCTTCAGGCTTATAGTCTATTTTTGGTCCAGAGATGGCCCTGGATCACATCCATCTACAGTGATTTCTGTTCTTTTCAATTCTGTTTGCAGAAAGCAGCTTTGAACAAATCCATCTGTACTCATATATTGTAAAACTGAGAGGTAGTTTAAGAGCTACCATATACAGAATTCCTTTTCTCCAGGATTCCCACTTTCCCAATTTTCTGAAGGAGTGTTATTAAATAACTTAAAAATGGGGCTTCCCTGGTGGCACAGTTTTTGAGAGTCCGCCTGCCAGTGCAGGGGACATGGGTTCATGCTCCGGGCTGGGAGGATCCCACATGCCGCGGAGCGGCTGGGCCCGTGAGCCATGGCCACTGAGCCTGCGCGTCCGGAGCCTGTGCTCCGCAACAGGAGAGGCCACAACAGTGAGAGGCCCGCGTACCACAAAAAAAAAAAAAAAAAAAAAAAAAAAGTTAAAAATGGAAAGCAACTAGAACAGTGCCTGGAACATGGTGAGTACTTAAGTAAGTTCCCATCCTTGTTCTTTTCTTGATATTTGAGGCTCCTGGCCACCACTGCTACACCTCCTTCACTATCAGGAAAGAGGGTCTTCTTGTCAAGTTCTTAACCAAACTGTTTCCTAGTGACATGATGGACTATGATCTATAGAGTGCCTTCTCTCCAAAGCTTCAATTCACCCACATGGGCATCTGAGCTAATTAGTGTTCTCGGAGCATGGCTTGTACTGTGTCCTGGTCGTGAAATCAATTCCAGATTAATTTTGTACAGAGAAAAAGCTGTTCCACAGCTTCAGGAAACACTTCTTAATTAGTTCAACGTCTCAGAGACACATGCCCTGAGACCAGAAGATGGGTAGATGGATGTCTACATGGATGGGAATCGAGAAAGGATCTTCTCTTAATTGATGCATTTCTACATTTCAGTTACCTGGCTACATGCAATCAAATTTAACATTCTTCACAATCTAATGAAGGAGGTATTATTTCCTTTTATTTTCACATGAAGAAACTGGGACTCAGAGAGTTTCGAAGATTTATATGAGGCCACACATCTAGTAGTAAAGCCAAGATTAAACTCAGGGGGTCTCAGGACCTGATTCTTTTTTTTTTTAACCATTTTTAAAAATTGAAGTATAGTGAATTTACAATGTTGTGTTAGTTTCAGGTGTAGAACAAAGTGATTCAGTTATATATATATATATATAATATACATATTATATATATATATATATATTCTTTTTCATATTCTTTTCCATTATAGGTTATTACAAGATATTGAATATAGTTCCCTGTGCTATACAGTAGGTCCTTGTTGTTTATCTATTTTACATATAGTAGTGTGTATATGTCAATCCCAAACTCCTAATTTATCTCCCCACTACCACCCTGCATCCCCTTGGTAACCATAACTTTGTTTTCTATGTCTGTGAGTCTTTTTCTGCTTTGGAAAGAAGTTCATTTGTATTGTTTCTGATCCTTTTTCTTTTTACCATTCTTGTCCCCTTTATCCAAGGGAGCCACGGATGAGTGATGAGGGTTCAGTGTAATGTATCCCTGACACTGTTATTCAAGCCTCAAAGTACCTGCTTTAGAGGGGTAAGCAAAAGAGCTCCATCTGTCCATTCAATAAACACATTTCATTCATTCAATAAACCCACTCGCCCTGTGCTAAGGACCGGAAGACTTTAGAGGATTCTAAAATCACTAAGACTCAGTAGAGTCCCCATCTGCAAGGACCTCACACCTAGGTGAAGTGATATATATGATATGATAGATAGATCATTTTTTTTAAATGTAAGTGGAAACAGATCCAAGCACGTCTACTACTGAAATTAAAAATATAGGGATTTTTAGCGCTTTGGGTAAGAGAAGGCCTTTTCCAAGCAAAATGTATTGTTATGGAACTGTTACATCTACATAAATAGTAACAGAGTTGGAAGGGAGGAAGAAGAAGTCATGATTTGATACCTCTTGTTGTTGTGCAGGAAAAACATTCCCTCCTGATTTTCATACCCCTCTGCCAAGTGGGAAAATTCCCCTCCAGGTCCCTGTATCAAATCTAAATGCCAAATCTCCAGAGGGCGTGCATGGAGGAGGTCCCTGTTGATCCAGCTTTGCTGCAATAGATTAAATGCAAAAGCAGAAGCCAAGTGGGGAGGACGAGGGAGATGAAGCGACAGACTGAGGTCAGCACCGCAGGGGTGTCATTTTGGGCAATGCATTGATGCTCTTGTCAAAGTTTCCACTTCTCTGTATGCTGGGAATAACTAGTTTTGCCCCTTTGCTGTTAAAACCAGCATTGGTCCCCAGGCTTGTGCCCTGGCAGAAGTGGGCAAGGAGACAAAGTAGAATGGACCCTCCCTGGTCTTCACCTCGTTTGCCCAGGAGACCATGTTTATCAAGAATCCTGCCTTTAGATTTGGGGGAGTCTTCATCGCTAAAAGGAGGCTCATCTCTTTGAGCACTTGGGTCCTTCCATCTCATGCTTGTTGCCTTATAGCCTCTTCCCGTGACAAATCCTGCAGCCATCCTAGGTGGTCCCCATCCAGCGCACACTAGAGCTTTCTGGTCCCTTGACCTCCGTTTCAGTGCTTTTTCACTGCTTTTGCTCTTCACCAACCAACCCACTCTCCTGGCCACATCTTGGACTTGCCATCACCCGAAACAGTCCCACCTCTGACATTTTAACACCTGAGATCTCTGACACAATGTCCTATCTTTCCAGCTCTTTCTCTCTGCCCATTCTCTCACCTCATCACGTTCTCCAGATTTGGGACGCCTCCCTTTTCTCCCAGTTTGTCACCTCCCTCCTGGTGTCATTTTCTTCCCAATTAAGCCCATTTGGCCATGGCTACTCTCTGCCAATAACCAAAACAATGCTGCTTGTCTTTCCACTTCCAGTCCCACTGATGGACCAGGCCAACCAAAGGTCTGCTTCGGTCCCACTTCCTGATGGCTGGGCACAGCTGGAGAATTTCTCACAGACCCCACACATGGGCAGGACTACAAAGGCCAAGAGCCTATCTTGGCTGAGTTCTTCACGGTGTCCTGCAATCCTCCTAGAATTTTCAGATCAATCCCATCCCTCATTCTCCTAGCAGCAATGTCAACATTTAAGCCCCTCCTGCCATCTTTCCCAACAGAGATGACCTAGGTTTTATTTCATTCAATTAAAAGGGGTCAATCAGGTATAAACTTCCCTGCTCAGTATCCAACCCTACCTTCATCCCTACCTCCATCCCTGTATCTCTAATACAAATTGGACCTTCCCTTCCATCCCAGATGAATCCATAAACTCATGCTTATTCCTTCCATAACCTCCCTCAAAGAGTTGGCCCCAATATTTCCTGCACTTTTTATTTCTCTCTCTCTCCATTGACTTTTTTCTCTTAGTCCATTAACCTACTCAAGTGTTTTCTATCTTAAGAAAGAGTCTATAAACCTTTCATCCCCTCTAAATAATATTTGATCTATCTATTTAACGATCATCGATCTATCTCTCTTCATTCACGATACCAAGTTTCACTTAAGTGTAGCTTACATGTAGAGTATCTACTTTCACACCCCTCAATGCCCTTAGCTCATCAGATTTCTTCCCCTCCCTCTCTATACTAAAACGGCTCTCTCCAAGATCACGTGACCTCCTAATTCTCAAGCACAAGAGTGTTTTTCTGTGGTCTTATTTTCCCTTTCTGCGATGTTTACTGCATGACCCAAAACATCCTTCTTTAAGTGTTCTTTCGTTTCCATTTTGGACACTCTCCACTCTCCTAATTCTCTCCCTTCTCCTCAGATTCTCATCCTTAACTCTTACGTGAACTTCTTTCTTTACCCACCTCTCAAATATGAGTGTTTCCTAAGACTCAGTTCTTTTATCACTCGACATCCCTTCCTGTCGGTGACTTAACCATGCCGAGGCTAGCCACCACCCACGTGCTAGTGACTTCTAAGTGACAGTCCCAACCCAGACTCCTCTCCTGTGTTCCACATTCATAAAGCCTGCTGCCTGCTGGGTGTACATACTCATACCTTCCACGTGCATCTCATCCGCAGCATGTCAACCTCTAACCATCTACCCCCTTCCAACTGCTCTCTTTCCTGATCTCCCTATTTCTGAGAATAGAACCATCAACCACTCTTTGTCCAAAAAAGAAAACCAAGAGCTGTGCTGAATGCTCCCCATTCTCTCATACTCACAGGTAAATAAAGATTAAGCCTAGGGGCTTCCCTGGTAGCGCGGTGGTTGAGAGTCTGCCTGCCGATGTAGGGGACACGGGTTCGTGCCCCGGTCCGGGAAGATCCCACATGCCGCCGAGCGGCTGGGTCCGTGAGCCATGGCCACTGAGCCTGTGCGTCCGGAGCCTGTGCTCTGCAACGGGAGAGGCCACAACAGTGAGAGGCCCGCATACCGCAAAAAAAAAAAAAAAAAAAAAAAAAATTAAGCCTAGTCGACCCCACCTCCCCCAAATCTCTCAGGTCAACTGCCCCCTTTCCCTCACCATTTGCATCCCACTGCTCTCAGCTTCCCTTGCCTGGAATTGTGTATAATGTCCTTACCTGGTCTTCCTGCCTCCAGCCTAATTCTGCTACAATATATCCCCAGCAGATACCAAAGTTATCCTTGTAACATGCAAAAATGATCCTCTCATCCCCATGTGCTTAAATTCTTCATTGGTTCCTTACTGCTGATAGGATAAAATGTGCCCTTCTTTTCATACCATGTAAGACCTTTTGTGATCTTGGCCCCTTCATCCCCGTGTAGCCTCAAGTTTGATCATGGCTCCCCAGTACATGCTACTTCAGGCATCCATAATGACTCACCATCCCAGAAGAGCCTGCCAGGTCCAAATAGGAGAGTTTTTATCAAGAGCAATTATCTCGCAAATTGGATCACATAACTAACATGGGATGTCTGCAAGTAGAAGACCCTTGCTACGTGTGAGTTGATATATTTGGAGTAGGGGATGGTTGATATCAAGTCATCCTCCAAATCCCTAGAATGTTTACTGTGGGATAAGCCTCTTTGAGCCCCCTACCCCATTTTCCCACCACCCAGGAATGAAGGCCTTGCCTTAGAGCATCTGGCCGCTGGACTGGCTCATGCAGCAGCTGGGTCAGCACCCCAGAGAGCAGACGGCCCCCCTATGTGTCACGCTGCTGTTCTCCACATGACTTTAAATTTCCCGAAACCAAGTCTCCCTGTTGCTCTTGGCCAGAAGCAGCAGCTTCTCAGCGAGATGGGAGGCGAGGCCCAGAGCGGCCAGTTCAGCCCCTCCTGCCCACGGCTTCTTGGGTACATGACTTAGCAACAAGCTGGCCCTGAGCTAGGGAACCAGAGGGTACAGGCGGAGCCGGCCAGGAAGGGGTGCTCGCTGATTCCGGTCTGGTTTTCCAGCTGCTGAGATACTTTGCTCTCTTGAGGCCTCCAGACAAGCAAATCTTTTGGGAACAAAGCCAGGTTAAAGAGGGTAGCAAGAGAGAAATGGCTTCAAGAGAAAAAAAAAAAAAAGGAAAGGATTCTACTATGTCACCACTTATGATAGAGCAAAGATTCCCAAAATGTTTTAGGCCATTTGCTAGAATTTGGGGTGGGTTTGCAGTCAAGGAACACTGGGCTGGATGGCCTCCCAACCCTTCCTCCCCTCCTCCGCCCATCCCCCACCCCCATACCCACCGAAGAATCCCAGAGTTCACAAATTTATATATCAAGTTTCTTCCACTCTCTTCTCAAGTCATTGTCAAACCACTGCTTGAAAATGGCCAAAGACAAGTGCCACCTTCTTGGTGAATTCACTTTCAAATCACCAGACCTGAAACTAGATTTTTTCACAATTTCCAAAACGCAACAGTTTATGTTTTGGGGCTGTGCCAGCTAGCACAGACCCACTGATCCAAGACTCCAAAAATTCAGGCCAGAACTAAGAAAGCGTGTCTGACTATTTCGTGCCATCTCCAGAGAATATCACCAGGTGTGGCTGGATTTTATTAGGACTTCTGGAGACTTCGTTTCACAAAATATAACCCTAAAAGCTAATGTATTGAATATTGATAATATATCAGGCACTGTATTGGGCACTTCACATGAATTGTGTCATTTAACCCTTTTGCCTCCCTTTATAAGGAAACTAAGGGAGAAAAGGGAACTTGCCTACCTCCCCTCTGACCCCTTCAACCATCCCCAAATGCAACAATGAAGGAAGCCCAGACCTCCCAGAGGTTTTCCCCTCAGCTGCCCAGGGCGCTCTTGGCTTCACCTAAACTAGGCACTGTCTCAGCCATTACAGACCTCTGAACCTTTCTGAAGTGTCCTACCTCTGGCTCTCTGGACATCACCTCCCAGCATTTGACCTCTGACCCTACTTTACAGGCTCCTTCTGATTTGCCTTCACTCTGGGTCCTTTCTACCCAGCCCTGGGGCCCTTGACACCAACCCCTCATTCAGGCAGAAGGATTGCTTTGGCCACTGTGACAAAGGGCTCCCGGGAAGAATCTCAACATATTAGGACTGTCACATCCCTCCTGTCAGCACCACAAACACGTGAATGGTGCCAAGTGGGGAGGGAAAGACAGAGACGACGCTTCGAGATGGACAGAGACACGTCACAGCGTCCAAGCAAAGCCAGCGTGTCGCCTGGTTAAGTTGCTTCAGTCCTGACTCTGGCCCTTCTTCAAAACCAGTCCTTCAAAGAGCAGGACCCTGCCCTGGCAGGAAAGGTGATCCATCCTCCCAAGTTCCTGGCAGCATTAGCTCATCAGAGCCTCCTTGTTCCCTGCCAGGAGATGAACCTGATCAGGATGAGCTAAGGGGGAGGAGTGCCTGAATCAGAAACTCGCGGTCCTCTCACCAGCTGGGACACATCTCCCTCTTGCTGCTAGGAGGGTACATCTTAGGAAAAACAGTCTCAAATGGTTTGGCTGCAGCTTCCCTCTGAGTTTGTTTTCAACTCCTGGTTCTTTCTCCATCCTTCCTACACCCCCTTCCCCATTCTCCGGACAGTCCTCCCCCTCTTATTCCTGTTCGCTAGCTGTTGTCCTGTCGAGCAGACGAAGGGTTAAACATTCCCAGGACTGGAGAGGCCAGGCAGAGATGCAGGTGCTAACAGGGAAAGTGTGGGCTGGAATCTAGAATGATCTGTCCCCATTCCAAGAGGTGGGGACAGAGGAGAGAGGAGTGATCCCAGATTTCACTAGAAGTCTTTGGGCGAAAATTCTGTAAATCTAGAAACAACAAAACTCAACGGAAATTTAATTAAATGAGCTAATACATGTAGCATGCTTGAGACAATGACCGGCACACGGTGAGCTGTATAAACACTTGAAAATGAGTCAGAGTTTGGGGAAATATACATTTCAACATCGCAATAGTCTATATATTCGAGAATCCTTGAAAATGGGTACTTGACCCCGTACCTGTGCATTCTAAGTCTCTGCTCTCTTTGCCACCAGTCCTGAGGTTTTTCTCTCTCCTCCATTTCAGGTCCTAAGAATCTGTGACTTTGCATTCATGGCTAAAGATCTCTACCTTTTGTTCTTACCACCCCGCCTTCCTCTCAAATCCAGTAAAAACCCTGATTTCCCTAAACCTCAGGCTGGTGTGGCTTATGTAGTGTCTTTCCTATCACCTTGGCAACAAACACATTGGCTTCATAATAATAACCATTTAGTGCTTTAGAATCAAGCGATAATTATAGGAATGCACTGGAAAGCTGATGTCAAGTAAGCTTTCCTCTCCCAAACACACTGGCAAGGATCCTGGCTGGGTTTTCAGCAAAGACCCTTTCCGGAAGTCTCATGGGAAAAGGGTCAGAGCTGTGGAGGGAGGCGAGACCCTGGTGGTCGTATCTTCAACGCTGGCTCTGAGCCAGCCCGTCGCTGCTGCACGCTGCCCGTGAAAAATGCACATTTCTTCCCTCCAAAGCAAATAATCCTCAGTGTCCTTCAGAATCACGACTCAAAGAGGATAGAGGAAAAGGAACAAGAACACTTTCTTTCCTCTTTTGAATGCTTCAAGCAGGAAGGGAGGAATGCAGCTAAGAAAGCAGGAAACTTCCTTCACCCAAATGTGCACAGGACCCGCGCTGGAAGCAGAACTCCCAGCTTTGCTAATTGCTCAAGGATTATGCCCGGTCCTGGCTGTGCTGAGTTACAGCTCAGATTCTGCCCAAACCCTCCCGTTTTCCAGGAGAAGGAAGGGACAGACGCCTCTCTCCCGAGACGTGATGAAAAGTATGAGTCACAAGAAGTAGGAGGGAAATTGGCTGCAGGGTCAGGGGCCCAGCGCACCGGCAGCTGGATGGAGCTGAAGCAAAAGAAGGGGGATCCCTAAGGGGAAAAAAAACCCATCTCCAGCTGCCTTCTTTCTAACCCACTCAGTTCAGAAATATGCCAGATACAGAGTGGTCAAGCCTGAGAACCAAGGAGCCATCTGCCGATATGTATTGAGTGCTGACTCTATCTCGCGCTGTTCTCCATGCTGGGCTGACAGACGGCTGGGGCAGTGGGATTCCGATAAGGAGACAAGGGTGATAACCTGGCTTTAACGTGGCCGCACCATGTAATGTCAGAGTTAGAGGAGATCTGAGAAACCACTGATTTGCACATAAGCAAAACAAGGCTCGGAGAGGGCAAGGGGTTTGTCTAAGACACAGAGCTCCCTCGTTGGCTGGCTAGACCTTGTTTGGCCCCCAGGACGATGTATGAGAACTGCAGAGAAGAGCTGGTGCATGAATCCTACAGAGACCAACTCCAGAGTGGGGACACTCCCCTCAGAGCAGGTCTCCACCACTTTGTCACCTGTAGGTCATACGATGGACACACAGGTGACCGCCATGACCAGCTCATCCACCTTCCTTGTGGTCTTGTTCCAGGTTAGATCCAGTACCTGTGATTAACAAGCACCCCCAATCCTAAGAATGTCAGAGAAATCCAGGTGTGGTGGAAAGTTTTTCAATCAAATACAAGGAGGCGTGTGAATCTTTTGCTACTTTTTAGTGAAAGGGAAAGGGACCCACCGCTGATGTAGACGCTGTACCACCTACCTCAGGGCCTTTCAAAAACAAACAATAGGATAAACAATCTGTGATCCGTGTAGACAGTGTAATATTATCCAGCGCTAAAAAGAAGTGAGCTATCAAGCCATGAAAAGACAGGAAGGAATCTTAAATAAATATTACTAAGTGAAAGAAGCCAATCTAAAAAGGCTACATATTGTAGGATTCCAACTATATGACGTTCTGGAAAAGGCATCACTATAGAGACAGTAAAAGGATCAGTGGTTGCCTGGATTTAAGGTGAAGGGAGGGGTGAATAGACTGAGCACAGAAGATTTTTAGGGCAGTGAAACTACTCTGTATGAGACTATAATGGTAGACACATGTCATCATATATTTGTCCAAACACTTAGGACATACACTACCAAGAGTGAACCCTGTTGTAAACTATGACTTTAGGTGATTATGATGTGTCAGTGTAGGTTCATCAGTTTAAACAAATGTCCCACTCTGGTGGGAGATGTTGATGGTGGGAGAGACCGTGCCTGTGTACGGGCAGGGGTGTCAATGAGAAATCTCTGGACCTTCCTCGCAGATTTGCTGTGAACCTCAAATTACTCTCTAAAAAATAAAGTAAAAAAAACCCAAACACCTGTGGTAGCAGGACTCCAATTCAATTCAACCAACATTTAACTGAGCTGCTAATTTCACCAGAAGAATGTTTTTCTCCCCACCATTTGCCATTTTCCGTTTTCACGATTTTCTGCGTCCTGTTTTATTTTGTGGAAATACTGATGAAAATAAAGAGGCCTCTGGTCCTAGGAGGTATTCTCAAGTTGCAGTGCCCACATTTCCATGCTCACCAGGTATTCTCGTTCAAAACGCAGATTCTTGAACCCTACCCCTGGCCCTTTAATTCAGAATCTCTGAGGGCTGGACCAGGTAATCTGCATTTTCACAACTTCCCCACGTGATTATTGTGGGTGCTAACTTTTTTTTTTTTTTTTACGGTACGCGGGCCTCTCACTATTGTGGCCTCTCCCGTTGCGGAGCACAGGCTCCGGACGCGCAGGCTCAGCGGCCATGGCTCACGGGCCCAGCCGCTCCGCGGCATGTGAGATCTTCCCAGACCGGGGCACGAACCCACGTCCCCTGCATCGGCAGGTGGACTCTCAACCACTGCGCCACCAGGGAAGCCTTGGGTGCTAACTTTTGATCAAAAGTGCCTCCTTGGTACCTGGAGCAGAAAAAGCCTCTGGGAAGAAGTGTGCCGGACCGCTGTGGCCTCAGTTTAAAATCTAAGATCGATGGGAAAACACACATAAAGGACCATGGGTAACAGGTTAAGAGCAGGAGACATGGAGCTGACACTTCTTTTACAACAATCGTCAGACCCGACGATACGGGTCCGCTGGGACTTTCCCCTCCTAGACCGTGAACTCCAGCGTCAGGCTTATCCGTGACTGCTCCCCAGCCCCTGGCTCAGGGTAGATGCTCAATAAATAAGTGCCAAACAGAAGAAGTAGGCTCGTCTGGGAGAAGGCACAAGTAAAGATGCAAGCAAAGATTTCCCCAAATGATTCGATCACCCTCCCACCCCCATTTAAATGTGCTGCTTTCCCCGGAGGTCATACTGCAGGGGAAAGTGAAGCTTGGACACAACGCATTAGCTGCTAAGGAGAATGTGACCCCAGGGGAACTTTTTTTTGTCTTCTGGAAACCAGGAACATTCTGTATCCAGAAGTCACAGCTCTAGGGAGCCCTGCTTGCTTGAGGTGGTGGTGGGAGCATTGCTCAGTTTCCAGGATACCAAAACGAAGCAGCTAAACACACACCAAGGTCTCAGAGGGGAGGAGTGTGGAGGAAATGTGTCTGGTAGGGGCTGAGCCCAGCGAGGCTGCGAGGCTGGCCTCCTCCCCTCACCCCCACTCCCCACCATGGGTGGCAGAAGTAAAGCGATGCCTGGGACTTAGAGATTGGCTGCTCCCCCAGCATCTGCCTGCACCCCACCCCCCAAACTGCAGAGTGCCCGGATGCCACCCTCTAAGATACATTTCTTTGACTTTTTTCCTACTCTTCGAAATCGAAAATGCTCCTGGAATTGTTGTAAACCGATTCATGCTAAGAGGTATGTTACTTACGGCTTTAGTTTGTTAGGGCTATTGTAACAAAGTACCACAAACTCAGTGGCTGCAACAACAGAAATGTATTATCTCATAGTTCCGGAGGCTGGAAGTCCAAAACCAAGGTGTCGGCAGGGTGGGTTCCTTCTGAGGCTGCGAGGGAAGGGTCTGTTCCAGACCTCTGTCCTTGGCACGCAGACGGCCGTCTTCTCCCTGTGTCTCTCCATACCATCTTCCTCTGTGTGGGTCTCTGGGTCCAAATTTCCTCTTTTTATTAGGACACCGGTCACCTTGGATTCGTACCCACCCTCATGACCTCAGTAAAGACCCCAGGTCCAAACCAGCTCACATTCTGAGGTTCTGGGGATTAGGCAGGACTCCCCCATATGAATTTGAGGGAACACCATTCAAGCCCTATCCACCAATCTCCTTCCTCTGGGACAGAAACAGGACAGAAAGAAGCTTGAGGAGAAAGGGATCCTGAAGGTTGGAAGAGGCAGTGAACAAAAGTCAGCAGCCCTGGGGGAGGGAAACACACTCACAATTCTGCCCAGCATTGGCCTCAGTCCCTGAGGGTCCTTTAACCGTCGTCATTTTGCCAGGGCATTTGGAGATGCCACTTTTTCCCCGCTGCATGTAACCCTCGGGGGAAATGGGCAACCTGGCGCCCTGCCCCTGCAGAAAGGGACTGTGCAGAATTTGGAGGTCGGTTCACTAGCTCCATCTCTTAAAGCCCTCAGTCGCCCCAGTAACTTGCTGCCAGACTGAACTCCCTCCAAGCCTACCACGCAATGCTGCCTTTGCTCTTGGGTTGCCTTGAAAATATTTCCCATTGGTGACGAGGGGATGTATTCTGTCACTTTTAATACATTTTAAGTTCTCTGGGCATCAGGCCAACCTGGGATCTAATACTGTTGCGTCACCGCCTACATGGCCTTGAGCAGATTGCTTAACCTCTCTGTGCCTCAGTTTCCTCTTCTTCGGTGGAGATAGTGGTAACTATCTCCGTGTTACTGTAATGATTAGACAAGGCAGCATATGTAAAACATGTGCATGTGTAATAAATGCTGGGCACTGCCCACCTCTGTGCATATGCATGCCTCCTACTGTGTTCTACCTGTGCAACAGCTAACAAATGCTCCCTGGCACCTACCGTTGTGCTGTGTACGTGGAGATACTAAAAAATGTGCCCCAAATGAGCTGCGTGTTAATGGTCATGATCTGAGTCAACCTCAGTCTTTTTTTTTTTTTTTGTGGTACGCGGGCCTCTCACTGCTGTGGTCTCTCCCGTTGCGGAGCACAGGCTCTGGACGCGCAGGCTCAGTGGCCATGGCTCACGGGCCCAGCCGCTCCGTGGCATGTGGGATCTTCCCAGACCGGGGCACGAACCCGTGTCCCCTGCATCGGCAGGCGGACTCTCAACCACTGCGCCACCAGGGAAGCCCAACCTCATTCTTTGTGCTGCTCTTTGTAGAAGCCAGGTACCGTCCCAGCCTCTGCACCCCGTACTCTCCCTTCAAGCCCCAAACATCTTAACCTGGATATACCAGTTCCGTGGGTCACTTTACGGAAAAATCCTCTAGTAAAGTTGGGGAGGACACAGTCAATTGGGGCGGTAGGAGGGGGATCACGCCTCAAACTTGAGGCCCCCAGGTCATTACAGCCCGATTTCCAGGGGATGCTGATTCCCAGGGCCCCAGAGAATCCCTAGATCCATATATTCAGCAAAGCAAAGCCAGGTCCTCTGCCCCTGATCCGTGGTTACTTTGGAAACCCAGCACCCAGGCTAAAGAGTTAACATAACCTCATTGCAGAGAGATTTCTCCGTAATCTGTACACATGTCCCAGGGGTCAGGACTGTGCGAGGTGCTGCTCAGACGGCTGGCCCACAGCCCACCAAGTTCCCAGAGCCCTCTCGTTCAAGTCGATTTCAAATTTAATTAAGAACAACCAAGCAGAAGCTGAGGCCTCTGCGGGGCCATCACCCCGGAGCTTGGAGAGGACCAAGGAGATAAGCATCTCATCATGAGACAGAAAGTTGGAAGAGGCTCCCATCACCGTCACCTGCAAAAACAAGCCAGCAATACCCACCAGGGCGCAGAGGCACAAAGAGTTTGGGCTTCTCGGGAGCCAGAGCTGCGCCTATGGATGGTGAGGCAGGGGAAGCTATGCAAAGCACTCTCTAAAGTAGTCTCCAGAGAGCCATGCTCCCACCATCCCCAGAGGCAGCAGAAGGGCCCCGCCTGCCTTTCCAGCTCCCTGCCAGCCTCCCTGGCCAAAAGGCCTGGCAGCAACTCCCCCCTCCAACTGGTGTGAGTTAATAACCAATGTCTGAGAAGATTTTCAAGATGCAAGAGAATAGAAAGGGAAGAGAGAAGGATGGTGAAAGGGACCAGATGGTCTGACAGAAGTCTGGAGTTGGAGCCCCTGGGAGGGTAGAAGCATGGAGAAGGCTTACGGTCTTGGTGGACGAGCCAGATGATTGTTGGGCATTTCTAAAAGTGTGGTTCACTGGTTCCCAACGTCAGAATAGCCCCCAATTCTGGGATGCTTTGGATCAATACAGATTCCTGGGCCTTCACCCAGGAAAAGGCCACCTAAGGGGGCCAGGAAATTAGTAATTTAAAACATCCTACAGGTAATTTTGAGCCTACATTTTAGAAAGCTAGGGTAATCTAGGACAGGGATTGGTAAACTACAGCCCAGGGGTCCCATTTGGCCCGTGGCCCGTTTTTATAAGTAAAGTTTTATTGGAACACAGCCACACACACTGGTTTATATATTGTCTATGGCTGTTTTGCAGTACAGTGGCGGAGCTGAGGGTGCTGTGACCCTCAAAATGTGGTCCTTTGCAGAAAATGTTTGCCACCCCCTGGTCAAAGACAGTGCCACTCAACCTTAGCAGTATGTTAGAATGACCTAGGGAGTTTTTTAAATTACTGATGTGGACCCACCCCAAATCAGTTAAGTCAGAATGGGGGTAGGGAGAGCCTCAGGCATGGATAGATTCTTACACTCCTAAGGTCTAGACAAAGTTTGGGGAAGTCCTGGGCAAGTATAGAGCTGGCAACGATTCAGAAGTTTCTGCTGCCCCCTCCTTTGCCAGTCACCAAGTTCAACAAATATCTGTGGGGCACCTTCTAGTATGAAGAAGACACTAATGCTAAAAGGTGATTCAGCCATACCTTCCTGCTAGGGGAGCACTGATTTTGCAACAAGTGAAACTCAGAGAATTTTCCCCCTTGGATGCCGAAGTCCTGCTCTGTCCTTAGGGGGACTTCCTTCAGCCTGCTGCGGTGGCTTCCCAGCTCTGGCCGGCCCAAGCGCTGGTTGCATCAGAATCACTTGGGGGGAAGGCCCAGTAGAAACCCAGACTCCGGATCCCATCCCAGAACTCTGAAGCCAACTCTCCCAGGCTGGGGCCTGGGAATCAGTTTTTTTTTTTTTACGAGCTGTCAGGTGGTCCTTAGGGCATCCAGACTTAGGGACCACTGGTAGAGATCTCTTTGAGGCTCAGCTGGAGAAAATTTGTTTCAATCAGATGGAAGATTTTCCCCTAAAGCCAAATAGGCTCAAAGGAGTCCTTTTTCCTACCGATAATGTAGATTTGGAAGAGAGCTGATCCTGTTCCGTTTCTTGGCTCCCAATAAGGAGAAATCAGACCAGAATGCCATGATCACTCTTAAAGTCAGTGTGTGTGTGTGTGTACATGTGTGTGAATGAGTGTGAGAGCATGTTTGTGGATGAGTGTGGGTGTATGTACATGTGGTATAACACGTGTGAGTGAACAAGTTAGTGTGGGGTGTGTGCATATATGTGAGTGTGAGTGCATGTAATGTGTGTGAGTGTGTATGTGTGTGAGTGTGTGTGCATGTGTGGGTGTGAACATAGTGTGGGTGGGTATGTGGGTACATGGTGTGAGCGTGCGTGTGAGTCATCGCTACACAAGGATGGTTCTGGCCGGTGATGAAGATCTCAGGGTCTACGGGAGACAGACAGGACCCAGGCAGGGCAGGGCCAGGGGAGGCCAGCGAGGTACCAAAGATGCTCAGCCTCAGGGTCACGTGCCTCACCCGAGTACTGGTCCTGCTGCCAGCATTCAAATCCCTCTGCTTTTTACCTGCTCTGTGAGCTTAGGCAGCTGCTGTAGCTTTTTTTAAACATCAGTTTCCACACCCAAAAATGTGGGATCATAGCCATGCCTACATGGTAGACTTTGAAGAGGAAACAAAAAAGGAAAAGTGAGCTATGCCTTTAAGTGCCCAGTGCAGTGCCTAGATATTAGCAATTGCTCATTTGTTCATCCTTTCATGAAATACATAGTAAGAACTTGCTCTGGACAGGTTCTGTTGTAGGTACTGGAAATAAAGCATTGAAAAAAAATTCGTAATCCCTATCTTCACGGAATTTATGCTCTAACAGGCATGCGGAGGGGAACCCCACCAAAAAAACAACTAAGTAAACATGTAATAGTTTCAGATGACAATAAAAGAACAGTAAGCAGGGCCAGACATCACCCTAATACGGGGACACGGTGTTTGGGTATAACCTAACAAAGGATACAGTCGATGGCAATGCCTCCCCATGGGAATGGTTTGGCTCCTTCATTCCAACATTCTCTAACTTCCTGGGACTCAAATATAGTTATCTGTGGTTAAAAATTAAGCATTCTATCAAGGAAGTTATGTAACACAAAACAAAAATAAAAACATGAAAACAAACAAACAAAGCCCCGCAATCTTGCCAGAGGTCTGTTTTTGCTGGCTTCTCTGCTAAAAGTGAATATTTATCCACACGCTCCACAAGAAGGTGGGACTTCCAGAACCCAGCAGAAGCAGGGCCCGGTTTCCAGAGGCAGCCAGCCGTCAGCTACAGGGACGGCTGGGACCCCGAGGCTGCCCCTGCAGAACCCACACCCTCATTTTTTGTATGTAACTCTATAGATGCATGAAAGACAGAGAAACCAAGATTGTGGCAGCTAGAGCCAACCATGCTCCCAGGGGAGTTTTGTAACAGAGGAAGAAGATTTTGAAATAACTCTCTCTTCTAGCCAGTGGGAAATAAATCTCAATTTCTGGTCAGAGGCTGAGACTGACCGGTCCTTGGAGTCATTCAGGAGGGACACCCAGCACCTCTCTGCTGCACGTCCCCCCTCTGCGCTGTGCCACCAGGGGCGACCACCTCCACACTGGGTCCGCCTGGCGTTCGAAGGGCCTTCGGGGAGTCAAGAGGCGAAATGCTCTATGCCGACTGTGGTTTCTCAGCCATCACCGGGGGGCAGGGGGCAGTTCATATAAACTAGAGACCTCATGCAAGCTTTTTTTTTTTTATAAATTTATTTGTTTGTTTTTGGCTGTGTTGGATCTTCGTTGCTGCGCGCGGGCTTTCTCGAGTTGCAGCGAGCAGGGGCCACTCTCCGTTGTGGTGCGTGGGTTTCTCATTGCGGTGGCTTCTCTTGTTGCAGAGTACGGGCTCTAGGAGCGTGGGCTTCAGGAGTTGTGGCTCGCAGGCTCAGTAGTTATGGCTCGCAGGCTCTAGAGCGCAGACTCAGTAGTTGTGGTGCACGGGCTTAGTTGCTCTGCGACATGTGGGATCTTCCCAGACCAGGGCTAGAACCCATGTCCCCTGCATTGGCAGGTGGATTCTTAACCACTGCGCCACCTGGGAAGCCCATCATGCAAGTTTTGTTCCTGTATTTCAGTTCCTCTCATCCCCTTCACACACACACACACACTCACACACATACACTAGCAGTCAGGATCCTGGAAAGCGTTGGTTCCAGGTTGGTAAGGGTCCTTTAAAACCTATGCGCCCATGCAAACTGGGACTATTAAGATTCCCCTTCAAATTAGCCGTACTCTCTCCCCCGAGGCCCCACGGATACACACCCCAAAGCAACCGAGCATGTTGACAGTATTCAGGGGCTGTTTGCATTTATTGCCGGAGTTGTGAGGGAAGGACAGTGAAAAACAGGCAGCAGTGACATGGGATTCTGCCATACAAACTGTACCCTTAAAGACATTCTGGATGTTTCTGTTGATGGCCACCACACCCTTCCTCAGAGCTCATGGGCCAAGAGGAGACAGACCAGGGAGAGAAGTTATTCCCACTTGGATCTTAGCAATGAAGCAGAAGAGGTCACCCAATATGTATTTCCCAGTACCCGCTCTGTCCTCAGATGATACTAGATACCCAAAATGCAAACATAAAGAAGCCATGCTCTCTTCCTTCTAGGAATGCAGAGTCCATAAGGATAACAGATCAACAGATGCATTTTTAAATGACGATAGCATCCAACCTCCTTTTGTGGACCGTTAAGGCCTTCTGTGATCTGACCTCCACCGATTTTTCTGAACACAGGTCATACTGCTTTTGCTTCATTTACTGTACTCCAGCTACACTGGCCTTCTTGATGTTTTTTGAACATACTAAGAATGCTCCTGCTTCAAGGGCTCAGCATTTTCCATTCCCTCTGTCTGGAAGGTTCTTCCTGCCGACATGTCAAAGGCTTGCTCCCAGGCTTCTTTTGGTCTGCTCTCCTGTGCCCCTCCAGGGAGGTTCCCCTGGCCGCTCTACCTGAAACAGCCCTGTGGTTTCTCTACCTACCCTCTTGCCCTGCTTTACTTTTCCTCCGTGGCACATATCATGTCTGACATGAATGGTACAAATCTATTTAGTATCCATCCATCTCCCTCACTAGAAGTAGACCTCAAGTTTCTTTGGTTCCTTGCTAAGTGCTCAATGCCTAGCATATAATAAACACACAATAGATATTTATTGAATAAGTGAATAAATAAATGCTATAATAAAATCAGAGAGTAGCATCGTCTATCCAAACCACTCCCAGGCTAGTATGGGGATATTCCACTTGAAGCAGCTCCCTTTCCTGGAAAGTTTCCTCTAAGCAGTTTCAAAGATCGACTCTTATTTCCCTGATGACATTTATTATAAGAATTGGAGAAGCATTTCTCTGGAAAAAGAAGTTTACACCAACGTACAATGAAATCTCAGACAACTGTTCCAGATCATGTAAAAATATAATATGGAGATTTTCTAAAATACTGGCTGCAGAGTTTCATAAAACGCATATGTGAATGCCCTGGCAATAAGGCAAAACAAAGTCTAGGTGGTGTGGTGGATGTCGGAGCAGGAACCAGAGCTTCATCTACCAGTGTTTATTTATTTATGCTTAATCTGCATATTAACTGCTGAGCCCAGATACCAGAGGAGGGGGACATTTATTGAGATGCCACCACCTGCCACCAGGTTATCCTCCCACCCCTCCCCTGCTTATTTGCATGAGATAACAGGACAACAGAAGCCAGGAGCTACCATAGCCAGGGGGTCCCGAAGCAGGAAGTGATAAGGGTTAGAGGTAAGGCAGGAAAGCAAACAGGGACTAATCAGGGCGCAGATGACACTTAACCAAATGTGATTTTCCACGTTCCTGCAGATGAGCACCAAATGCAAAACCATTTGCATATATATGCTCCTGCTGCATGAGGCTTCTGCTAACGCTGCAAGGGTGCAGAATTCAAAGGCAAAACTATTTGTGGGATCAGCCTCTGACCACAAGCAAGAGCTCCCTGTGTGAGGTTCAAAGGTGGCAGCGAGTCAGTCCACAGGGTTCTGGTTTCTGTGCTCGAGGTTTCTCTACTGGAAGGGTCCCCTTTCCACAATGACAGCCAGCACTGGTTTTTTGTTTGGGGCATTGCGCTTGGCCATGGAGGGGCCAGATTTGAGGCTGGGAAGTGCCGGCCTTACCCCTGGACCTTCGAAGTGTGTCTCAGCCAGAGGCATTGGGTTGGCTGAGGAGGGCAGTGATTTCTGATAGAAGGCTGCCATTCACCCTCAGAGGAGCGGACCCTGCGGACACCTCGATTTCGGGTTTCCAGCCTCCAGAGCTGTAAGACAGTACACTTCTGTTGTTTAAGCCACCCAGTTCTCGGTTTGTAATGGCAGTCCTTAATACCATCATCAATAATAGCTTCCACTCCACCGCAGGTCTCTGGCAATTGTTAAGTCTCCTTGGGCCCTCCCTGATGCCCTGTGGAGGGTGTTCATGGGACAACCGTCATAAGGTTTTGAAGGACGCTGGGTTCAGCTGACATTCTGCATTAAGGGTTGTGAGCACGCCCTCTCCCTCCCCCTGCAGATTTTCCCTGCTCACGTGGTCTTAGGCAACATACAGAAACTCTACATGTACTATCTCATTTCCTCCTCATGATGACGGGTGCTCTTGTTCCCTCTGTTTTATAGGTGAGGAAGCAAGGGCATCTGTTCCTATATGATATTCATGATAGACTGAGGAATCTGGGCCCCAGAAGAATCCTCTTAAGAAGGGCTCTGCTTGTAGGTAGGGGACGGCCATGGAGTTGTGAGTTCCCCTGATCCAAGGAGACATGTCCCAGAGAAAAAGAGGCACCCGGCCTTGGGCACATGGATTCCAGGGCTTTCTCCCTGAGAGGGGTGTTGTCAGGAATGCTCATGCATAGGACACTCAGCATCCCTAGAACCCACCCAGTCACTGCAAGCAGTGTCCCCACCCCACTGCTCCCCAGGCACTGGAACTTCCAAAATCACCCGCCACACACATTCCAAATACCCCTCAGGGGCCAGTGCTTTATCCAGTTGAGAACCACTGAATCACGCTGCGTCTCATTAGCTTCATCTCTAGAATGAGAGATTGTCCTTCTTTCCCAGGTCGTGAGGGAGGAGAGACTTGAGGTACACAGAGAGCAAATTTTTCCCAACTGCAGCATCACTGGCATTTGGGGTAAGAAGATTCTTTGCCATGGGGGGGTCTGTCCTGTACAGTATCGCTGGTCTTGACCCACTAGATGCCAGGAACAGCCCTCTCCCAAGTTGTGGCAACCAACCATGTCTCCAGACATTGCCAGGTGTCCCCTGGGGGGCAAAACTAGCCCCCGCTGAGAAGCACTGATGTAGAACCTCTAAATACTATGAGGTTTATAGCAGGGACTGAAGGAATTATTACTATTATTATGAGTTCGTTCTCATTTGTCCGACTGAACTGGATTGGTTGCTGTTACTGAGTAGAAGAAGAAGAAAGCTGGGTATACTCATAATAATAGTTATAATCCCTTCGTGGAATTATATATATATATATATATATATATATATATATATATATATATATATATATTACTTTTTATTGAAGTATAGTTGATTTAAAATGTTGTGTTAGTTTCAGGTGTACAGCAAAGTGATTCACTTACACACATATATGTATCTATTCTTTTTCAGATTCTTTTCCATTATAGGTTATTACAAGATATTAAGTAGAGTTCCCTGGGCTATACAGTAGGTCCTTGTTGTTTACGTATTTTATATATAGTAGTGTGTATCTGCTAATCCCAAACTCCTAATTTATCCCCCCCCACACACCTTTCCCCTTTGGGGACCATAAGTTTGTTTTCTATGTCTGTGAGTCTATTTCTCTTTTGTAAATAAGTTCATTTGCATCTTTTTTTTAGATTCCACATATAAGTGGTATCATATGATATTTGTCTTTCTCTCTCTGGTTACTTCACTTAGTATGATCATCTCTAGGTCCATCCATGTTGCTGCAAATGGCAATATTTCATGCTTTTTTTATGGCTGAGTAACATATGGAATTATATTTAAAATGGCAACCCCTCCACCACCCCCAGGACCCCCATCTTCCTCACCTGCTGGGAACACCGCAGCTAAACAGACCGAGGAGGTGTTGGTTTCGTGGCGTTTGCACAAGCTGACATATTTACTTGGACATAAAATATATGCTATTCATTTCATTACTTATTTCATTCACAGACAGTTCAATATCACATCTGTTCTCGGTATTTGATTATGACTTCATATCAGCGTCCTTGATCTTGACTTTAATCTCAAGGGCAAGAATCTTCCTGGGTCTTTTTAATGACTTTTCATTTTAAAAGAGTTTTCCATTTACAGAAAAGTTGTGGTGTTGGTGGTTAGTGCCACAACTTCCTATATGCCCCACACCAGTTTCCCCTACTGGTGACCTTTCATACATCCCTGTGGTACATTTGTCACAATTTATGAACCAGCGTTGAGACATTGTTATTAAATAAAATCCCCAAGTTTCTCAGATTTCCTTAGTTCTTCCTAATGTTCCTTTTCTGTTCCAGGATCCCAGTCAGGACACCACATTACATTTGGTCCTCAAGTCTCCTTACCCACTTTTTAGCTGTGATGGTTTTCAGACTTTCCCTGTTTTTCATGACTTTGATAGTTTTGAAGAGTGCCAGTCAGGTATGTCAGAGAATGTCCCTCCATTTTGACTTGCCTGATGTTTTTCTCATGAATGCACTGGGGTTATGATTTTGGAGAAAGAAAACCACAGAGGCATAAAGTGTCACTCCATCATGTCATACCAGGGGTCCACGCTCTCCCTATGCCTCATCATGGTTGATGCTGACCTTGACCACCTGGCTGAGGTCGTGTCACCAGGTGTCTCCACTGTTTTTCCTTCTTTTCCCTCCTTTCCTTACTGGGCTCTTTGGAAGGAAGTCACTAAGTCCCAGCTCCTTGAGGGCAGAATACCTACATAAATTATTTGGAATTCTTCTGCACAGAAAATTGTCTATTCTCCCTATTTCATTATTTATACTCTCATTTATTTACATCAGTATGGACTCATGAATATTTGTTTTACATTTATAATCCATTTCCACGTTATTACATTTTGCTCAAATTGTTTCAGCTTTGGCCTTGGAGAGCTCTTTCACTGGGTTCTGGTGTTCCTTTCTCCTACCCCCATGGTTGTGTATGTGTGTTTTTGTTTGTTTGTTTGTTTGTTCTTTGCGGTACGCGGGGCCTCTCACTGTTGTGGCCTCTCCCGTTGCGGAGCACAGGCTCCGGACGCGCAGGCTCAGCGGCCATGGCTCACGGGCCCAGCTGCTCCGCGGCATGTGGGATCCTCCCAGACCGGGGCACGAACCCACATCCCCTGCATCGGCAGGCGGACTCTCAACCACTGCGCCACCAGGGAAGCCCCGTGTATGTGTGTTTTTATTTGGGTTTTGTTTTTATTAGTTTGCATTATTTCCTTACTTTCTGGCACTACGGATGCTCCAGGATCATCCGTGATATTTCCTGCCTCAGTCCTAACATCAGCCATTTCTCTAAGGAGCTCTGGTTCTTTTTTACTGGAGGACAGTACGAGAAACAGAGAGCTGAGTATTAGGTGTGCTCGTTGCTGCTGGGGTGTTGTTCATTCTAAGCCATCTCAAATGACAGGGCGAGGAAATCTATATGTGTGTACTAGCCCATGTTCACGTACACATGTACATATTTATAAATGTTTCTATATATAAACATCTGTGTCCATATTAAGCTAAACATGAGTTCATGCTATTTCCAACTCAAATCCACTATGCCGTGGATGAGTCTAGCTTCCTCCCCTTGCTTATCTGTAAATTTCATCCCAACAGTGAGAACCCAGGCTCCCCCCATCCCCCCCCATTTACTTAACTGTTCGATTCCAATGTACTGATATCTCAGCATCAGGGCTGTTAAGCCATAGCCCCATGGGAACTAGAGCACTGTTATGTACACTTCCTCCTGCCTTCAGTCTCAGAGAGTAGTTCCCAAAGTTACTTCGGGCCGTACCTTTTCCTCCCAATCCCTTCAAGGAGGTTGTTTCATATATTTGTAATACAGTTAGATTGTTTGGTCCCATCCTGAGTTCTATCCTGGGATCTCCCAACTTCAAATAACTTTTTAAAAATCACATACATGAAGGTTTGCCTTTGTGCTGTGAAGTTCTATGGTTTTGGCAAATGTATATACCACTACAGGACCAAACACAATTGTTTCATTGCCCTAAAAAATCCCCTGGGCTTCACCTATTCAACTCTCTTTCCCTTCTGAAAAGAACCTCTGATATTTTTGCGCCATTTATAATTTTACCTTTTCCAGAATATCATAAAAATGGAAACACACAGTTTTAGTTTTCCAGAATAGTTCTTTCTGCACAGCAAACTGCATTTAAGATTCATCCACATCTTTGTGTGTCTTGATAGTTCATTCCTTTTTTGTCACTGAATAGTATTCCATTGTATATAGCATCAAATATTCTTGATCCATTCACCAATGAAGGACATCATTGTAGCTCCCAGTTTGGGGGACCATGAATAAAGTTGCCATAAACATTCGTGTGCAGGGCAAAAGTTTTCAAATCAGTTAGGTAAATATCCAGGCGTATGATTGTTGGATTGTAGGGTAAGACTGTGTTTAGCTTTGTAAGACTTTCTCTGTTTGTCGTTTTTTGTTTGTTTCTTTGTTTCCTTGTGTTTTTAGCAATGCTCATTACTAAGATGTCTGTAAGCAAATATTTGATTAATAATTTTTGGTGTATTAAGGGTCAGACTTTAATTGTGGATGAAGGAAAGGAAGTCCCCGGCACATCTTCCTTCATTGCCAGTACGAGATGAAACCAAAGAGGACTTCGGGTATGTCTGTATTCTCCCGCTAACCTCTGCAGATTAAGCCCAGAGCAGTGGGTCTGGGACTGGAGCCTCCATTCAAGTTACCTTGAGGGCTTGTTAAAATTCAGACTGCTAGGACCCATCCCCACAGCATCTTATTCCATAGGTCTGGGGTGGGACCCACGGATCTGCATCTCTGACAAGTTCCCTGGTGATGGGATGCTGCTGGTTCTGGACCACTCTTGGAGGACCAACTCCCTAGAGGACTATCTTTCATGCATCCAAACCTGTCGCCATGTCTAGGATTTGCCTTCACTGCTCAGATGGGAGACGAATCTGAACGGAAGAGCTTGGGAAGGTTCAGCTGAGGGTTAGGGAAGGAGAGCCAAGGAGTCTCAACATGTTGACCCTGGGCATACCTGTCTCCTGCCATCCTGGAAGTACATGATTTTAGAGATGAAATGGACTGTAGTGACCAAAATCCCTTCACTGTAAAAGGGAAGGAAATGAACCCAGTGGGTAGAAGCAATCTCACACGGCAACCAGGGCAGAGCCATGGTGACCTAAATCTTCTGTATCCTCCACAATAGCAGAGCTACTCTTCCTCATTCAAGGCAGCACAGGTGCCTTTTGCGCTCAGAGGTGACAAAGGCAGAATCAAGCCCATGACGGGAGTGATGGTATTTGAATTGTTATCTCAAACTGAAATGAACAAAGCATCGCTGCTCTCATCCACACCCACTGGACACACACACGCCCAGGGGTTCACAGCACCAGCACTCCAAAGAAACAGAGGGTGGGAAATGGACAGGTGGGGAGGATTAAAGATCATGGTTTTTACAGCACCGCTCATCAGAGCCATCATTTGACCATGCGGGATAAAGAACGCCAAGCACCTAGAAGGTGAGACCGCTGAAATTCTCGACTGAAAAACCGAGGGGGCAGGAGAGCCAGAGTTGATGCCTTTAGTTCCTCCCCACAGATAAAAAACTCCAGCCATCTTGTCCTCATAACCCTGGAGATTGCTCACCTGAGCCATTGATCTTATTCATTTAAGATAAATTCCCAACGAGGTGTTTGGAACCGGATCCAAAAAAGGAAAGAGGTGTGAGACTAGCAAAGGAAGACAGGGTGGGGACAGAAGACTTTGTCTGCTTTTAAATATTATTCGATGATTTCCTTGAATTTCTAATAAGCAGGTTGAAGTTTAAATTATAAGATCTCTAACAAAGTCAGAATCCAAATAGTGCAGGAGCCAGCAGACAACAATGGCCATGGCCGGATGGGTTTCAGGTTTGTTCTCTGCAAAGACAAAGCTCCCATTGATTGAGTGGAGACCTGGGCGAGAGGAGGGAGAGCCCGTGGAGGGTTTTCATTACCCTGATCATCGTCCCCATGGCCAGGGGACGACGTCGGAGCAAGAAAGCCTAGCCTTACCTGGCCAGTGTGTTGCTGAGAATGACAATTTGGAGTGAAGCACACAGTTGATATTTGCGGTTCCTCCAGAGCAGGGTGGAGACATGAGACCAAAAGGAGGAAAAAAGGAGACAAGCCGAGCTCTGCAAGTTCATGCATTCAGCAAAAATGTAAAAGCACAAACATCAGAGTAGAGAATGGGTTCTTGGTGGCAAACAACTATGTCCTGATTTGTGCTAGAGGGAAGAGGTCTTGCTGAGGGTTTATGGGAACTGAGGTCCACGCTTCCTTCATTTTTTGTTTAGGAAGAATTTGCAAAACCTTTAAGCCAGAAAAGTTCATTGAATCTGTTCTCTGAGAGGCAGTGGAACAGAGTGGTGATGAAACCAGGATTTTAGGGTGAAGATTTCAATCCTACTTGGGATAATTAATATTAAATCACATCTAAGCCCCATGTTCCTCATAGGGGTTTTGTGAGCATTTAAATGCAAACATATGCCAACATTAGCAGTGTTTTTAGCACTTATACGCACCCAACAATGTATAGCTATTTTCCTTCGGTCTCCTTGCACCTTGAGGAAAGGGGCTCCGAGTAGACTTTGACCATTCTTAGGATCATTCTCCATCAAAGGACCTTCAACCGGTTGCTTTCTTGCTGAAGTTTCAACATTTCTCGTTTCTTCTCAAGAACAGCTGGTCCCAATCTACTAAATAACCCCTTTGCACACTTGAAGACCATTATTAAGACTCCTTTTGGCCATAAACATATGAAGAAGTGTTTAACATATGAAAAAAATGTTTAACCTCACCAGTAATCAAAGAAATCCAAATCAAAACAACAAAATGCAATTTTTGCCTATCAATTTGGTAACTTTTTAAATGATAGTACTCAATGCTGGTGAGAGGAGGGTAAGGGGGCAATTTCGTACATTGCTGGTGGGAGCATAAATTGGTACAGTCTTTCTGGAAAGCAATTTGGCAATATGTTATCAAGACCCTGAAAATTGTCTTTACCCTTTAACCCAGTAATTCCATTTCTGGGAATCTATCTCAAGGAAATAATCGAGACTCAGACAAAGGTTTCTGCTCAACGGAATTTGCTCTAGGGCACAATATTTTGATTTGTGAATAACTAAAAACTACCCAGAAGTTGAGACACCTATTAAAAAGTTATTCAAAGTCATGTTCACAAGGACTATTCCAGGACGTGCAAAGTGGTCACTGTAAAATGGGAAACACAGGCACACAAACCGGGTACAAAACTAAACACAGTAGGATTTTAATGGCATAATTATATATACTTTTTTTTTTTTTTTTTTTTTTTTTTTTTGTGGTACGCGGGCCTCTCACTGTTGTGGCCTCTCCTGTTGCGGAGCACAGGCTCCGGACGCACAGGCTCCGGCCATGGCTCACGGGCCCAGCCGCTCCGCGGCATGTGGGATCTTCCCGGACCGGGGCACGAACCCGCATCCCCCGCATCGGCAGGCGGATTCTCAACCACCGCGCCACCAGGGAAGCCCTATACTTACATTTTTATATGTAAATAGAAAAAGACCAGATGCAAACACAGCAAAATATTAACAGTTCTTATTAGAGGGTGATAGAATCCTGGGTGCATTTTACTTTCTTCTTTAAATTTTACAATAAAAAAAATTTGTGTGAGAGCTCTCATGGCCTTATACATGTTTCCTAAGTAGTTCAGTGTGGTCCCATTCTGCCACAGCATATTGTCCACAGTCTAAACAATGGAATACCAAGGGTTGCAGAGTTTTTCTAAAAAGGGCCAGTGAATATATTTGTGAATATATTTGTGAATATATACTGAATATATTAGGTTTTATGGGCCACACAGTCTCTGGTGCAGCGCCTCACCTCTGCTAATGCACAGCAAAAGCAACTATAGACAATACGACAATGTGTGGGCATGGCTGTGTTCCAGTCCATTTATATTTATAAATTAGGTAGTGGGTTCATTTGAGCCCTTGGTCTTATTATGATGACCGCTAGACTAGATGATCTGAATCTCTCCCAGCAGCCCCCCACCCAAATCTGTAGTTTCAAGCAAATATAGTTAGGGAGACTTCTAGAAGGTAAAGTTCTTCCCCATACCCCTGGTGAGTCAATCGGTCCTGAAACTTTTATTCAGAAGTCAGCTAGGGGGGTGTTCTTCATGGGCCTTGTTTATTCACCACTGAGAGGTGACCCCTCTTTCAGATCATTTGGTCCCCTCCCACACTGGTCATTCTGCACCGTCCACTTTAGCCCTTCCTGCAGATGGGGGGGTGGATGGAGGAGAGTTGCGTAAAGAAAGCCAGAAATCGTAACGATGGCAGGAAAGGGGCTGGGGACTTGGCAGAGTTTGAGATTCCATCTCTCTACCATCCATGTGACAGGAGAGGCTTCCACATTCCTAGGTCTGCTGTTCTTCCTTCTAGCCACTGTGTTCCAGAGGGAGGGAAGGAGAGAGACAGAAGATTCACTGTGCGTTTGCTGTTTCCCAGGCAATGTTCAAAGGGTGGCACAAAGGTGTTGTTTAATGGGCTCAGTTTTATAGAGAGACAAATCCAACCCTGAGCGGGGCACATGATGCACATAAGTAAATGTGTAAGTATGATAGGAAGCTTTGGAGATTCCCTTCTTGTGATTGGAATCCTTATTCACTCACCTGTATATACACAGGTCCTCACCAGGTGTAGGAAGTCTTCCTCCTCACTCCCAGCTCTCTTTCCCTGTCCAAGCTCCGGTTGTATGTTTCCAAAGGAGACACCTTGTCTTGTCTAAACCATTTCAGACATTGGGCTCTTGTCCAGGAGGTAGGAATGGCATCTCAGAGCTGTCTGCATATCAGACATAGTGACACGTTAGGAGGTTCTAAGATGAAAGTGACATTCTAGTGGGATGGACTGGGAGTTTGCGGTTAGTAGATGCAAACTATTACATATAGGATGGATAAACAACAAGGTCTTACTGTACAGCACAGGGAACTATATTCAATATCCTGGGCTAAACCATAATGGAAAAGAATATAAAAAAGAACGTATAGGACTTCCCTGGTGGCGCAGTGGTTAAGAATCTGCCTGCCAATGCAGGGGACACGGCTTCAGGCCCTGGTCCGGGAAGATCTCACATGCCGCAGAGCAACTAAGCTCGTACGCCACAGCTACTGAGCCCGCATGCCACAACTACTGAAGCCTGCTCGCGTAGAGCCTGGGCTCCTCAACGAGAAGCCACCGCAATGAGAAGCCCGCGTACTGCAACAAAGAGTAGCCCCTGCTCGCCGCAACTAGAGAAAGCCCATGCATAGCAACAAAGACCCAACACAGCCATAAATAAATAAATAAATAAATAAATAAAATTTTATATTAAAAAAGAATGTATATATGTGTATAACTGAGTCATTTACTGTACAGCAGAAATTGATACAACATTGTAAATTAACTATACTTCAATTAAAAAAATAAATTTTAAAAAAAGACAAAGAAAGAGTTGAGAACTACCAAGTGAAAATAGCCTAAGTGGAAAGAAAAGCCAGTAATCCAAAGGTTCTCCCAAAGTCCTCTTTTAGTTCTTGGTTTTGATTCCCCTGACATGGTTCAGACTTATTATCATATTTTCTCTTGACTCTGAGTCCAGGAGACAGGCACTGGGGTAAGCCAACTTTCCATAGAGATTCACTCCACCATCCTGGTAGTTCAACAGTGACGAGGGAAGAGAGGAGAAGAAGGAGATTTTGCATTAGAAAAATTAAAAGCTTCAATGGCTTATTTTGCTTATAAAATCTCTCACACCATCACCAAGACAGAAAGTATTTATACGCAATCCTGACCTCCACTTACACTCTCCAGTAGGCTGCTTGTCTTTGACTTGTTTTCCTATTTAGGATTGACCTTAATGCATATCTTACTCTGATTTCCCCTGGATGGAAGTGTTTGGTTATTGTTTTGTTGGAGGAGGGGTGTGTTGAAGGCCCATTGTAATTTCACTATCGCACACCACGTGCTACTTCTATTAAATCTTATTCAATACACAAAAATTAGAAATAGCCCAGTGTACAGAAAGATCATAGGGTTAGAAGTCTTCCGTGCCTGCTTTGAAGGCATGTTCTCTAGAGAAGACAGATCTCAGATTGAAATGCAGTTCTGTTACTTGCCCCCTTTGTGAATTACTTAATCTCTCAGGCTTATCTTTTTTCTATTTAGAGAAAAAAGAAAGCGCGGAGGTGGCAGGCATAATGGTATCTGTCAAGTAGAGCTGTCAAGTCAGAACAAGAGGCCACCTGGGAATGCCTGGCACAGTGTAGGTGCTCAGAATGTTTCATTCCCTCTTCACTCCTTAAACAAGAAATGGTGCTACCAGCTCTGGGAGATCCAGAGAAGAATGTGGTCTGGCCCTACCCCTGGCCAGGTGCCCAGTCTTCAGGTTGCGGATACAGATGACTCCAACCGTGGGCATCTGTGAATGATCATGCAACGTGCTGTTGGAACAGAGAAGAGGGGGAAATTCACTCTAACTACTGGTATTAGCGAAGGCTTCAGGGAAGGTGTGGCATTTGAGCGGAGGCTTAAAGGACAGGGGTGATGGTGCAGAAGCGTCTTCTGGGAGCGGAATGTCAGAGCACAGGCTACAGATGGGGAAGGATAAAACACTTCAGGAAACGATGAAGCGTTCAGGATGGTTCAACACTCAGGTGCCTAAGAGCCCGGAGTGAAGGTGAGACTAAAATAATGAGGCCAGATCATGATGAGCCGCAAACCACTCTACGCTGAGAAGAGTACACGTTGTTATGGCTGCCCTGACATTCTGAAACTGGGAAATGACATCTTGAGGATGTCATTTTCACAGGTGGAATATGTACCTCTGTCTGCCCAGGACAGTCCCGTCCTGTCACTATTAATACAACTCCTCTTCACTCCCCAAAGTGTTTCTGTTTGGACACTAAATTACATGGCCACCCTAAGTTTAGATCACCTTGCTGTCAATGGGAAACAGAAACTGGGACAAAAAGAGGCTAGACCCAGACAGGCCAGTTCAAAAGCCGCCACTCCAAGTATCTGAGTAGGAAACGAGTGTCCATAGGCAGAGAGCTCATGGGAATGGAAAGAAGCTAACAGATCAAAGACCCACTTTGAAGGCAGTTTCAATAAGATCTATGGATTGATAGAGGGGAGAAGGAATGAGAAATATGGGATGAGCACACGGGATGGCTGATATCTGAGATAAAGATGCTGCATGGATGGGCCAGAAGAAGAACAAGCAGCCAGAAGTGAGAATCTGGAGCTGAGAAGAGGTCAGAGATGGAGACGCAGATTTGTCAGACTCCTGAGTAAAATCCTGGCTGAAGGGGGAGTGCGCGAGACCACCCAGGGGGAGGGCAGACCAGATGACCCTGGGGGAACACAGACAGAGGATCATGAGGCATGTGCAAAGGAGACGAAAAACCGGGAGAAGCAGAATCAGGGATGCCCGGGGAGAAGGGTGTTGAGGATGACTATCTGGATCAACAGAGCCAGACGGTCCCGAAGGGCTGAGCAGGATGGAGGAGGGCAACTAGGAAGACCTTTGATAGCTCCATTGCAGCAGGGTGGTGGGAGCAGAAGACAGATTGCAGTGGGCCGGGGAGTGAGTGGGAGGTCAGGAAGTGGTGTCAGTAAGCGCTGATGATTCTTGGGATAGTTCCGTCCGTGAAAAGACTGCGGTTTGAGGGAATGGTCCAGAGAAAGCAAGCACTTGGGGGAGTTAAGTGGAATCTGAACGCATGTGAACACCAAGAGGAAGATGCTGGAAAAGAGAGGAAGATTCTAGAAATAATAAGATGGGAGCAGATGCTTTCTGCTTGAGTGGAGAGGCCAGCTATTGACAAGAGGCAGGACTCCTCCTTCTCTGTGGAGGCTGGAAGGAAGTGGGGCTGGACCAGAAGAAACCCTTGATATGTGAGGATGATACGATGGCAGAGTGAATGGCAGTGATGGTGTTGGCAGCCGTGATAGAAACGGTCGTGGTGCTGGTATTATGCCCAGCGGTTAATAATTATTACTTTTCCTCTACATGCAAGTCCCCTGCCTTGTTTAAGTTAATCCTCACGACAACCCCCTTTTACATGGGTGGTAGCAGAGCCTGAGACAGGTTCAGTAAATGGCCCACCATCCACCATAAAAGCGGCAGAGCAATGATTTAAACCCAAGTCTTCCCAATGGCACAGCCAGACTCCTGAGCTGCTTGGGGTCCGTATAGACCAGTGGCTTAGTCCTCGCAGCAGAGCGGGAGGTGAAGTCATCTTCTATGAAAGATGGGGGTGGATTTGGAAGCCTGAGGAGGGAAGAGAGTTGAAACAGCTGCTGTAAAGAATGCAGCGGGGATGGGCCAGGGAAAAGAGAGGGCACGGCAGCCTCCCAGGGGCACGCCGAGAGCTTTCGGGAGATTCCATCTTGTTCTTATCACCCTTACTCCCAGCCCCATTTCCTGCCGAGGACCCGCACCCCACACTCTGCTCTTTTCTTTAGCTGTTCTCTCTCCTCTTATCCCTCCCTCAAGAGATAGGAGTCATGTGTCTCAAGGAGAACAGGTCAAAGATGCTTCCACCTGCTGGAAGATTGTGGGTGACGGCCAGGGAATGGAGCTGGGGAGGGAGCCCTCCAAGTCTTTGTGCTAACAAAAACTCACAGCTTGAAAGGTCTCAGGAAGCAGTGCATTCAGTGGGCAATAATGGTTGCTCATGGGATGTTTGGGGGCCATGGTCCAGTTGCTTGGATCCAACCAATAGGGAAAGAGAGCTGGAGCCACACACCTTCCCCCAGGCCAACTGGCCACGCCCCTCCTCTCAGGCCACCAGCTTCTATTCCATTCACTGGCCCACCCATCCCATACCATCTCTTTTCTACCAGAGAGGTATTAATTTGAGTTAGCAATCAGTAAAGCGAATTACTTCATTGGAGCCCAGAACTTAAATCTTTACCTCTGATTCACTGATTCAACCGCCTTGAAAATAGTAGCAGACTGAAACACACTGGCCCTCCCTCTTTGGGAGATCACCACTGAATCATTAACCAAAGGTGTTGGCCTTAGGGACAGTCTTGAAGACACAGGATTACTCCTTGTTGGATGTAGCCCGCCAGCGCCAACAGAGCTATTAAACCATCAGTTGAATTAATAAAATCCATACGGAACCAGAGTCTAGAAGAAGCTGGGCTCAATTCAAATTTCCATAAAAGCTAACAAAACCAAAGAATTGGCATCCAATTCTAGAAGTGCACTGGTTTCCTGCCTCCAAATGTCATTTTCAACACGTCGGGACTCAGGATAGAAAAGCTGTGGGCTGATTCCAGAAGCTTTTATGAAAATCTTCTCAGGGCTCTCTTTTCCAGGGGGTTAGAAACTCACTTGTAAGACAGTCATCACATTTGATGCTTAAAAATAGAGAAAAAGCAGAGGGAAAATGACCATGTCTTCTGTTCAGGCGAAAAGGGAATCACTTGAGGGGCTGCAAGCCAGGGATGCTCTAATTTCTACATGTGTGGGACCAGTTGTGAGATTGGAGGCAAGGGAGAGAGAGGGGAGATGAAATTCTTCATACAGAATTCTGCTAAATTTGTGTGTATTTGGAATCTGTGGGCAAACGTTTGAGAAGCAGTGATGTGTGTTTGTGTGTGTGTGTGTGTGTGTGTGTGTGTGCATACTCACACACACAGGCTCCCGGCTTCTGAAGAGGTGTGTTCCATTCTCCAGCCCAAGTTAAAATCAAGAGCCCGTGCCTCTCTGTAATCCCTGGTTTAAATTGGTTTCTCCTCCCACAGGCAGCAAAGTCTCCTGAAAGCCCTGGCCAAGGCCAACTCTCCAACAGCTTACCATCTTTCCCTTAAATCGCCCTGAAAAGAAGCCCAGGGGCAACGAATCTCTCCCTCTTCCAGGCGTTCCAACGTTTCTCTAATTAATGCAGGAGAAAATTAATTACAGAGGGATTTTCAAGACCTCGGCATCTAATGACCAGCCTAGCTTCCCGGCCTCCCCCCTCCCGGATCCCCCCTCCCCGGCTCCCTGCAGCTCTGCATTGGTCCTGCCCTCCTCCCCCTGCCTGGCCCCCTCCCCTCCCTTCCCAGAACCCCGAACAATACCACAGACTAATTAGGCAGGGAAAGAGTTTCTTGGCAGAGACGGCTGAGTGCTAGGTCAGTACCTTGAACAACCCAGAAGAGAAACAAAACAGCATTAAAAGAAAAAAAAAAGAAGAAGAAAAAAGAAAGAAAGAAAAAAAAAAAACCCTGCTAATCCCAAGTGCATTTCCGCCAAATATTCTCCTTTTCAAGTGTTTTCTTCCTGGTAAACAAAGTTCTGTCGCTGGCTCTGGAGATTTTAGGACACGGTTGCTTAGTAATATTGGGGAAAACACGCCATCCTCACCTCAGCTGTATTTTGTTTCTCTTCTCTCTTTCTCACTTCCCCGAGAGGCCCTGACATTCCCACATCGCGAGGGACCGCCTGTTGGTAAAGAAGAACTGGGTTTTCTTTCTTTTTTTTCTTTCTTTTTGGTCTAACTGCTTTCCCAAGCCAAGCTAGGAACAGAGATCATGTCCCCCAGGTCAGTCTTGCCCAGTAGGACCCTTCTGCAACAACAGGAAAGTTCTATGCCTGTGCTGTTCAACAGGGTAGCCTCGATCCAGGAGTGGCCATTGAGCACTTGAAATGGGGCTCACGACACTGGGCAACTGAAAGTTAAATGTTATTGAGTTTTAACTCATTGAAATTTGAAACAGCCTCATATGGCTCAAGGCTTGGAGCATCACAGCTCCTGACATAACCCCAGCAGAGCCACCGAAGGGACAGCCATAGCGTCTGGGTGGCTGTGTCATAGTGAGGGACAGAGGATGCCTTAGTGTAAGGAACACACCGGCTTCCACTTGAATGAAGCCCCATCTCCTCTCTCCGTGGCCTTGGGCATCACTGAAATCTTCTGTTATGTTCAAGACACTCACACCAGTACACCTCAGGGTATGTGTTTGGTCATGGACCCCAAGTCCCCGGCACATGGGTGGGTCCCCTGAGGACCCCTTCCACCAGGAGTACTGAGTACCGCTGGCATGGGCCACTTGGCAACTGCTCTTCTGGGCTTATATTTTTGCTCCCAGAACCCATGCTGTTTCCCACCTCCACGCCTTTGCCCATACTTTACCCTTGTCCTGCTCTCCCTGTTCCTTTGCCTCAGCTTCAGGGATTCCTGTTCAATTCACAAGGTCCTACAGACTCAGCTTGGGCATGCCCTGAACTGGGGGGCCTTCTCTTTTCCTCTCTTGCCCTCCCTCCCCTCTCTCTGCCCTCTCTATCCAATATGGCACCCACGAGCTCCATGTGGCCATTCATTGCCTTGGAATCATGGCTAGTACGACTGAGCAGCAGAATTGTCGTTTTTAATTTTAATGATCCATTAATTTTATTATTTAATTGTATGCAATTTTAATTAGTTGAAATGGAAATTAATTGACAGTGCGTTGACTGAAGCTGAAATGGCCACACATGGCTCCCTCTCTCTCTTTCTCACCACGCCCACACACATACACACACCCGTATATCCCATGGCTGGCCTGGATGCCATTCTGCAGCCTTGTCTCTGTGAGCATCAGCTCCTCTGCATTTACCCAGGATCTTGTCTTTTAATGATCTTTTTATAAATCTATCGTTCCCATTGGAAAGTGAACCCTTAAGGACACAGTCTGTATTTGACTTTGTTTCGTTTCACTTGACAGTGGTGTCCCCCACGTCCAGGATGGTGTCAGGTACACATTCATTTCTCCGTAAATATTTTTCAGCCAAGAAACAGCAATTATTCATCACAGTTTACGCCCTACATCAGGGGTCAGCAAACTATAGCCCAAAGGCCAAATCCAACCCACCGCCTATGGCCCTCAAGCTAAGGTTTGTTTTTTGTTTTGTTTTTTTTAATGTTTAGTTAGATTTTAAATGGTTGCCTACATAATATCCTTGATTTTGTTCTTGGCCTGCAAAACTGGAAAGAATCACTTTCTGGCCCTTTAAGAAAAAGTTTGCTGACCTCTGGTCTAGATCCTAAGAAGACAGGTTGATGAGGCCTAGTGTCACCTGCAGTCAGAGAAAAGGAGAAAGGCTGCTTGGGGAGGGGTGCTGAGGAAGGGGCCCAAAGCTCTCATCTTGGGCATTTGCAACAGAGCTGAACCCAGGATGCTGGGTACATCGGCTGGAGCCGGTCCCTGGGCCCATGCTTCCTCTAAGCGCCTGCCTCTCCCCACTGCAAACAGCTCACGAGTGGGGCTTGGAGGGGCACATGACGTGGACTTCTGAGAAAGTTCTGCCTTGCCCACCCCGAGCCACGGCAAATGGAAGAGGGGCTTTTCGGGCCTCCGTGTTGTGGTTTGGCTGCAGTAAGTAGCAGTTTCCACTTAAAGTCAAGCCCCCGAATGTGTTTTTCATAGCAATGGAAAGGTCTTCCAGAGCAACAGGCACGGGGCTTGGAAGCAATCCTCCGGCGGGCAGGAAGCAATCCACTCTTCCCTTTCCTGCTAAGACATGAACTGGGGTTTCTAAGAACCAAGGCAAAGATTGTTCCAGGAGCTGAGCTAGGTGAGTGACAGGAGCCCCCAGAGTTACCCCATCACCGCCTCGAGTCCCTTCTTACCCTCCACCCACCCTCCATGTCTTCCGGACCCCCCAGCTCCGAAACAATTTGCCAAATGTCAGGGCATCTGGGAGTGCCCGGAAGGCTCCCTTGTTTCCCTGCTCCACTCACTTTTCCCAACGGGAAAGGGCTGAGTGCACCCAACGAGCTAAAAATTTCCCTGCTGGGGCTTCCCTGGTGGCACAGTGGTTGAGAGTCTGCCTGCCGACGCAGGGGACACGGGTTCGAGCCCTGGTCTGGGAGGATCCCCTATGCCACGGAGCAACTAGGCCCGTGAACCACAACTACTGAGCCTGCGCGTCTGGAGCCTGTGCTCTGCAGCAAGAGAGGCCACAACAGTGAGAAACCCGCACACCACGATGAAGAGTGGCCCCTGCTTGCCACAACTAGAGAGAGCCCTCACACCAAAACGAAGACCCAACACAGTAAAAATAAATAAATTAATTAATAAACTCCTACCCCCAACATCTAAAAAAAAAAAAAAAATTTCCCTGCTGGAAAATCTATTTTCCTTCTGCTGCTGCTTCACAGCAAAGAGACAGGAAGCTATTTAGATATATTATCTTCTTGTTCAGAAAGTTGAGAGGAATTTTCTACTGCAGTTCACACAAACATCCCGCCTAATGGCCATTTACTCATGCCCCTCATTAGGTCACCAGCGAAGAATGCTCGGCCTGATTAAACATCATTTGACTTTCCTTACACTTGCCGTCCCAGATCCAAGGGAGGAAAAGAGTTTCCCCTGGCCTGGTGGTGACCAGCCTAAAGGCCATGAAGGTCCAACATAAAGTGATTCTGACTTCCCAGGGTCCTTTATAGTTTTAGAGAGTAATTTCTATGTCAACAGGTAAGAAGGTGGCCTCTATGAACAGTTTCTGGCCAGAGAATGCTGTCTTTTCAGGGGGAATCAAAGAGAATTCTTGGCAGGAAGTAGTGAGAATGCTGTTACCCAAAATGTGATATGGATTCATGGACTACATCAGGTCATGGAGATGAATGAGGAGCTGGAAAACGAGACCAGCGTAAACCAGAATGGCTAACTAGGACTGACCTGGTGTTATGCTCTAGACATTCTTCAAAGTGCTTTACGTGTATGAACTCATTTAAAGCTTAAGCAACTCAAGGAGGTAGGTGTTACGAGGAAATTGACCCACAAAGTCAGATACTCATAGAAATGGTGAGTGGCAGCGCTGAGATGTGGACCTGGCCTGAGTTGTCCAACAGGATTTTCTGCAATGATAGACACATCCTATATCTGTGCTTTCCAATATGGTAGCCACTAGCTACATGTGGCTCTTTGAGCACTTGAAAGCCTCGGTATGGCTGAGGAATTGAATCTTTCATTTTTTAAAACTATAATCTATTTAAAGAGTCACATGTGGCTAGTGGCTACCATATTTCATTCTCAGACTTAGGCAGTCTGGCTCCAGAATTCACAGACTTAAACATTAGACTATCAAAAAAGAGAATTTGGAACTATTTATTTGGCTAAAAATTAAAATATAGAGACAGAGTTTAATCAATATCTTCAAAGACAGGAATATGTGAGAAATTGTACTAAACGGTAATGCAAGAAAGAAAAGTTTGCTTAAACTAAAAAAGTAGGTGCTTGGGTTAGATGATTGGTAAAATACCTATAAAGGAAAGAGGGTGAAATACCAGCACAGTTTGTCAAGAGAGGAAGTGGTTTCCTTTTGTTTAATCAATAAGTTATATTGAGCTCAGATGTGACCTTATTTGGTCCCTGCTCTCTAGAGCCATGTGGTCTAGGAGGAAAACCAAGTCTAATTCCTCAAACAAATCAAGGCTGCATGATCCAGGGTGGATGGTGTTACTCAAGTCCGTTCATCCTGTTGGAATTCAGGTTAGATGTTTATCAGTAACCACAGGAGTGATCAAGGAAGTCTTCCAGGAGGAGGTGGCATTTTAGATGGCCCTTGAAGGAAATGGTTTATATTGGGACAGTGGAAAGTTAGAAAGAATGAATACAGTGGCAGACTTGGTAGGAAAAATGAACTGTTCTAGGTGAGTGTCTTGGAGGCTGAGGTACAGGGATTAATCAAAAATGACTCTGAATTTTTTAGCTTGGATAAAAATAGTGGTTCTGGGGTCAGACACAGGAACTTTACGGGTGGGTAGGAAACCGTTTAGGGAAATTATTACTTTGGTTTTGGGCATGTGGATTCTGAGGTGACAGCTTGTATAAATCTTGGACTAATGTTCACTTTTCAAGAGCCATTAAATATCTAGTTTAGATGGGAATAGGGTGGATCAGAAGGCAATCCAAGATCACCTCCATCTAACACTTAGAGAGTTTGCTTTCCCCATAAGCCTGACAAATCAGACCACGGCAGAAAGGAAGAGAAGCCACAGGACCCCAGACGTATCCACGTCACCCACACACACACACTGGTGACAAACACAGCCCGTTTTCTCTGCTACACTGAGTTGACAGACATCCGGTTACTTCATCTTGGAAGTTATATTCATTTGCCGTTTAGAACGTCCTGCCCAGTGACCGATTTTCTTTTAAACAGCTTTTTTTCCTGATTATATTTGTAATACCTACTCACTGCAAAACATCTGGAAACTTCAAAAACAGAAATAAGGAAATGCAATCACACATTTACACACACACAGAGACCCACATATGTATATGGCTGTGTGTGTCGATGTGTGTGTGTATATAGTTTATAGTTTTCACCCATTTGTAGATGGTATTTTAAAATACACTTTTTAAATTTTTAAAAAATTTGTATTGGGGTATAGTTGATTTACAATGTTGTGTTAGTTTCAGGTGTATAACAAAGTGAATCAGATATATATATATATATATATATATATATATATATATATACCCATATATATCAGATATATACCTGATATACATACCCATTCTTTTTCAGATTCTTTTCCCATATAGGTTATTACAGAATACTTAAAATACATTTTTAGCTCAGAAAAATTTGTACAATTAAACATGAAGACGACATCACTAGCAAATTTTTGTTGAGTTGTCAGTATATTCTAGACTTACAGGGAAAAACAACCATGGATCTCTGCACACAAACACTTCTAGAAGAATCCGTTCCTGAAATGAATCTCTAGACTTTCCCCTTATTGCGCAGCAAGTACATCTTTCACATCTCTTTTCATCATTTGCTTATTTTCCTTCTAACCGTATAGATTCAGAACTACTTGTAATGGACTGAGAGGCAGCCTGTGAGAGGCCAAGAAGAGTCAGCCATTGGGGGTTAGGAGTGAAAAGTAAGAAAGAAGCAGGTGTCCCACCAATATTCCAAACTTCAAATCTGGAATTCCTGACTCCAAAGGATGCCCCAGACAAGACAACAAACTTTGAACCAGCATAAGGGAAGACCGCAAACAGACAGATATTAACAGCCCATGGAGAGAGGGGAAATAATCCCCGGGGTAAAAGTGGAGTGGAAAAGGCAGAGGATGAGGTAGGGTGCGACCAAGGGGAATCTGTGTGTTGTCCCTAAACTGTCCCAGGGAATCAGGGACTGAAATATTCCCTAGTGAATATTATCAGTGTAGACCAGGAATCTATGGGTAATTGAAACACACACACACATATACATAAGCACATGCACACACAAACACACACACATTCACACACACAAGCACACGCACATACATACACAAACACACACACATACATAAATACACAAACACACAAGCGCACACGCACACACACACAAGCACACGACCTCAACCGGAGATTCTTCCTTCCTGCCTTGGTTTCCTGGGGACTCAAGCTAAGGGACTAGGAGACACCCACAAACACCAAGGGTGGATCCTTATCTGGTTCATTTTTTCGAGAAACTGCTGGCTCTGAGCGAAGCTTGTGGGAGGAGAGAGTTGCCTCAGTGTACACTCCTCAGGAGGGGAGGAGGGGCTGGCCCTTCCCCCAAAGATAACACAGCACCCCAACACCGCCTGGGATTCTCGCTCCCAGGTCTTCCTAATGAGCTGTCTGGGGGAGCGGGTGGTGATTTTCAACCGTATTTTGGCCCCTGCTTGCTTTTGAGAATTCCGTCTCCGTTTTTCGATTTCATAAATGCCGTTTGCAATGACCTTTTCCTCGCTGCCATCTTTGACGGCTGCTCAGGCGTGTAACATATTTTTGTTCATCACTCGGTTGTCCACAACCTCCCCTTGCGACTGTCCAGCCCGGGTCTCCCTCCCTGCACCCTTCACCCCCATGTCAGACGTATAATGAATGACCGTTCCTTCAGACAAGGAGGTTGAAAACTTCTGGTCGCCAAGGCAACGGGGTACCCTGGGGTGGGGCGCTGGGGAGGGGGGCTTGCCCTGCCTGGAAAGGACTGGAAGGAAAAGGGGGTGGGGAAGCAGGAGCTGAGATGATATCATTCCCGAAGCCTGAAAGCAGCCAATCGGCTCACGGGGATGTGATGTCACCTCCCACCCCACCCCCTTTTAGCCTAGGTAGCCCCACTGAGAATTCTAGACAAGCATTGAACTGAAGTTGTATTGCTGTGAGAGAAAGGGGGTGGGGATGGCCAGGGCGGGGGGAGGGAGAGAGAGCGCTAGCCACCCTCTGGATGGCCCGAGCAGACACTAATCTTCACTGGAGGCAGCCCCATAAAAATGTCATCGGCTTGAGCTCTCCCTGCATTGCAACACAATGATTTCTTTGGGGAGAAGAAATAAAAACCCAAAGATTTATTTTGCAGCCACACACCCGCCTCCCTTGGAAGAGAAAAACCAACCAACAACAAGTTGTGAATGAAGTGTCTGCAGATCAGCTCCCACCAACCCAGCCTGAGAATTTTCTGAACAGAAAGACAAGAGGCAGCCGCTCACGTGGAACCCGCTGGGCACATGCGCTGCTCTCTGCAGGACTGGGGATAACACAGTGGTCTGGGTGCTGCAGGGTGAGAGCCTGGTCTGGGGCAAAGCTGCCCAACCGGGTGGTACCAGCCACTGAAAGCACTGGTGGGGAGGGAAAGTGTCTGCCCCCAGGCCATGACAGCATGTGGGGCTCCGTGCCAGGCTCCTAGGAGAAGCCCCGGCTGTAGCTGTAGGGAGGGGGCAGGCTCCTTAGAGTGCCCACCCAAGGGTCAGCATCACCCGGGGTGCAGGGTGTGGGGTGGCGAGAGTGTTTTCCCTTGGGCCTGGGAAGCAGTGCTGTTTCACAAAAGTGTCCTCAAGAGTCCAGGCCACGGGACGGTGTGTCCAGGGGCCCAGACCGGGTTAGGGCTGCTCTCTCCTTAACCTCGAACAGTGCAAAAGGTGCAGGTTCCCCAACATGGTCTTTCTGGAGTCTTTCTGGAGTTGTCCCACATGGACCCACCTATATCAGCTTTGAGGAAGCAGAAGCAAAGGCCCCATGTCCCCTCCGTACTGTACAGGCGTTGACACCAAGGCCCAAAGAAGGGAAGGGACCAGCCCAATGACCAACAGAGTCACCAGTAGATCTGGGGCTCCAGCCCACTGTTTGCTGTTCTTAGTCACAAGCCTGTGATACATGAGTAGTATTTGAAGATGGAAAGCCTGCAATTTCAGCATCACTGGTTCACCATTTTCTTTATTTTTTTTATTGAAGTATAGTTGATTTATACTGTTGTGTTAGGTTCTGGTGTACAGCAGAGTGATTCAGTTATATATATATTCTTTTCCAGCTTCTTTTCCTTTATAGGTTATTACAAGATATTGAATATCGTTCCCTGTGCTATACATTAGGACCTTGTTGTTTACCTATTTTATATACAGTAGTTTGTATCTGCTAATCCCAAACTCCTAATTTATCCCTCCCCCCCTTTCCCCTTTGGTAACCATAGTTTTCTACGTCTGTGAGTCTGTTTCTGTTTTGTAAATAAGCTCATTTGTATCATTTTTTTTTAAGATTCCACATATAAGTGATATCATATGGTATTTGGCTTTTTCTATCTGACTTACTTCACTTAGTGTGATAATCTTTCGGTCCATCCATGTTGCCGCAAATGGCATTATTTCATTCTTTTTTATGGCTGAGTACTATTCCATTGTATATATGTACCACATCTTCTTTGTCCATTCATCTGTCAATGGACATTTAGGTTGCTTTCATGTCTTGGCTACTGTAAATAGTGCTGCAATGAACACTGGGGTGCATGTATGTTTTTGAATTAGAGCTTCCTCCAGATATATGCCCAGGAGATCATATGGTAGCCCTATTTTTAGTTTTTTAAGGACCCTCCATACCATTCTCCACAGTGGCTGCACCAGTTTACATACCCACCAGCAGTGTAGGGGGGTTCCCTTTTCTCCACACCCTCTCCAGCATTTATTATTTCGGTTCACCATTTTCTGCACAAGTAATTACGTGGTTGGCCTGAGTTCATGATGATCTCCACCCCCTTTCCTATGAGCTGTGAGCAAGGTCTCTCTGCAAACACCTACCATGCACCCAGCCTGCGTCCAGCCTCCCTTGCCCACAAGTCCTGACACACACAGAACCATAAGGCACAGCCATGCTCCCAAGGGACCCACATCCAGGAGGGGGACAAAACGGGGGTCATGAAAACATGTGCAAATTTTACCCATGAGTGTTATGAATCGGGGCTGTGGATGCTCCAGGGAAGGGGTGACATCCAGGCTTTAGCAAATACTTATTGATTTCCTACTCTGTGGCTGGTGTTGAGAATAGAAATATGGCTAAGTCTGAGTTCCACCTTCATGGCACTTATATCCAGGAAAAGAGACTGAGGCTGTAAACACACAATATCTCCCCATGAAAGCTCCAGAAGGCAGGGTCTTGGCTGTATCGATGGTGTTTAACCCCCAGCACCAAGCATGGAGCCTGGGATAGAGCAGACACTCAATGACCAAACAGAAGGATGTCTCTAACTCTGGAGATATGAGCAAGGAAGCGACACCTGAACAGGGCTTTGGGAGATAAGTAAGAATTTGCCAAGTGGAAGGAGGGACAGTAATCGAAGTAGAGGGGACAACATTTGTAAAGACATCATGTATAAGAATAGAACAGTACAGGTTATGCTAAGATAACAAATAATGCCGAGGTCTCCATGGCTAAAAATAGCGAAGGTCTACCTTTTGTTTTTGCTACACGTCTATTACAAGTCAGCTAGTGGCTCTCCTCCATGCCCTGGCCTGTCCTCTGACGAGGCTCATGGGGTAGCCACTACAGGAATATTGTTGATCACCACGGAAGTTGTTGAAAAAGAAGGCTTAGCTCTCAAGTGACAAGTCTCTTCTGCTCACAACTCATTGGCCAAAACTGGTCACATGACCCCACCCAATGCCACCAGTCAGGAAATACAGTCTTACCACGTGCATGGTGGGCAAAGAGCTGAAAATATTTCATGAGCAGTGTTAATGACTATCATACATGGACACGTGGGTGGCATAGTTGGGGAATATTGTTGGGGAATATGAGCTGGAGCAGTCCAGGAAGGCTTCATGGATGAGGTGGGCTTCAACTAGGCTCTGAAGACCAGGCAAGAGCCAGGTAGACAGAAAGAAAAAGGTAGGGCACTCCTGACAGCAAAAATGCCTTAAGCCAAAGCCAGACACGGAATGAAGCTGGTACCAGGCAGTTGGCTGGGGGTGGGGGAGGGTAGACTAAAGCTGCAGGATTGGGTTATTTTACTGACCGGATGCTGATCCTTTCGCAGTGTCAAGCGCCCAAATGACAGGTGGGTCTCCAGGAGCCCAGACCTCCTCTGCTACGGCTGTCTCACTACACAGACACCACCAAAACCCAGTCCATAGCACCTGCCATCCAGAGCTCAGGGGCAGAGCAGCATTGCAATAAAATCACGAATGGCCTCTGGCTTCTGATAAAACTGGTTCTCGACGGCCCACCTGCCCACTGGGCCCACAGGCAAGGCTACACGGAGAAGACACTGGCTCTGTGAGTCACCTGCTCAACCTAGGACATGGCTGCTTGGGGAGGGCGAGGCCTGAACCCAGCTCCCACTGTACTAGGGCAGATTTCACAGGGTGTTTTTTTTTTTTTTTTTTTAAGGTTTTTAATACTATAGTGTTGTGTATGAACTGGATTCATCGGCTAAAGTGGTGTCTCTGAATTTCAGTATCCTTAAGGATTTTGTCTTGTTGTAATCAAAGCAAAAAGAAAATGCTGTATAAAAATACTCAACTTCCTCAATGGTTGACACTCAGATCATATACTTCTTAATAAAGAGCATCTTCTGCTAATTAGCCCTGTATTTTGTTTGTTTGTTTGTTTTTGGTTTTTGCGGTATGCGGGCCTCTCACTGCTGTGACCTCTCCCGTTGCGGAGCACAGGCTCCGGACGTGCAGGCTCAGCGGCCATGGCTCATGGGCCCAGCCGCTCCGCGGCATCGGGGATCCTCCTGGATCAGGGCACGAACCCGTGTCCCCTGCATCAGCAGGTGGACTCTCAACCACTGCGCCACCAGGGAAGCCTAATTAGCCCTGTAGAGTGAAGTACAGAGGAGATTGCTCAAGTATTGGATTTGAGAATATTCCTTATGTTTGACAGAACTAACGATGTATTTAAACAATGTATTATGAAAAGCTAAATTCTACAGTATTGTAACTATGTAGAAAATATAGACTTACATAAAATCAAAATGCTAAGAATTTTTATATTTTTTCAAATTATTTTTTATTGGACTATAGCTGATTTACAATGTTGTGTTAGTTTCAGGTGTACAGCAAAGTGAATCAGTTATACATATACATACATCCACTCTTTTTAAGATTCTTTTCCCGTATAGGTCATTACAGAGTATTGAGTAGAGTTCCCTGTGCTATACAGTAGGTCGTTATTAGTTCCCCATTTTGTATACAATAGTGTGTATGTGTCAGTCCCAATCTCCCAATTTATCCCTCCACCGTCTTTCCTCCCTTGGTAAGACCATGAGTTTGTTTTCTACCTCTGTGACCCTATTTCTGTTTTGTAAATAAGTCCACTTGTACCGTTTTTTTTTAGATTCCACATGTAAGTGATATCATGGTATTTGTCTTTCTCTGTCTGACTTACTTCACTCAGTATGACAATCTCTGGGTCCATCCATGTCGCTGCAGATGGCATTATTTCGTTCTTTTTTATGGCCAAGTAATATTTTTATATGAAGGGAGTTTGAATGTTAATAAATGTTTTCCACTTTACAAAAATGTCAGATCAGGGTCCACAGAACCCCCAGCCGGACTGATCCAACAGGGCCAGGAAGAATCCCCATCCTGAAGCGTTCTCACAAGGCCACCCTCCTGTCCTTGTGTCACATAGTCCCAGCCGCAGCCTCCCGACTAGGAAGTTTTGGAGACAGAAGAGTGTCTGGGAAGAGGCGTGGAGGAGGAAAGGGGCCATAGGTGCAGTGGGACTGGGACCCTTCCTGACAGTTCAGTTTGGCTCCATTCACAGGGTCGGCATCCTGCACTCGGGCTCCATTTGTGGCCTGTTCCCATGCAACTTTGGCCTTCTCCCTGCGGGCAAATCAGGGCATTTCCAGAAATGATTATAATCAGCCACGCTGGCCTGAGAGCTGCCCCAGAGCCCTGCCAGGACTAAAAACACACTGTTCTTCCATTTTATGAATGAGCAAACCTGTATGCTTTCTCTAAATGTCGGCGTCAATCACCAGTGTGCATTCCCACCTTGACACAAGGAAAACCACCCCAGGCTGCAAAGGTGGCTTCTTCCCTGAGAGGGAGGCCCAGGGGCCACCGCCTCCATTTCTTCTTGGCCCTGGGGAGCTGCCTGCTGGGCTGTTCCCTGGCTCTGTAGAGAAAGCTCTTGCTCAGACAATGACTCAACCCCAAAGGGGCGACAGCTCACCTTTCCAGGGGGCCCCCTGGGAAGAGGTCCAGACAAGGCCCAGCCACACCTGCTGGGGTTCAGGGCACCCTTCTAAGCTGTCCTCCTGGGAGCTCCAGGTCTCCCAGACCCACGGCTGCACCTTGCCTAGCACAGCACACACAAGGGAGCGCCTGCCCGAATTGGCCTCTGGAAAGGGGTCTGTGCCTCCGGCTTTTTGTGTAAAAGCTCCATGTCCACTTAACTAACAAGTAATCATTAATATTACCCCTGGCCCATGTATCCAACTGTTAAACTGACGCTAATGAAATGAGTCTCGGGCACCATGACCAATATTAAAACTAAGTGTGAACTGTTAATTTAAATGACCCAGGCTGATTTATATATCGTGCCTTGCATTTAACCAGAATGGACAGTACTTTATATCAAAATGCACAGACATTTCTTCCACTCTGGCTTTATTCTTTCTTACTACCTCCCAGCCCCAGCTGGATCAGACCAGACCACACTGAACGGTCCTAGCCTTAAATTTTGGGATCATAGTTTTGCCTTCTTGTTGACAAGGGACTCCCAACGGAAGGGAAATTTCGTGGAAAATCTAGTGTTGAAAATAATGCAGTACGTGTGACTTTGGAATCTGCGGTGATGAGCAAGCTATGGAATCGGGAGAGATAAATTATGAATTTGGGATTAACATATACACGCTACTCTATATAAAACAGATAATCAGCAAGGACCTGCTGTAGAGCACAGGGAGTTCTACTCAATATTCTGTCATAACCTCTATGGGGAGAGAATCTGAAACAGATTGGATATAGGTATACGGATAACTGAATCGCTTTGCTGTACCCCTGAAACTAACACAACGTTGTAAAACAACTATACTCCAATACAAAATAAAAACTAAATTTAAAAAAAGTTTGAGTCTTTGTTATGATTAAAAATAAATGTGTGGGGCTGGGGGCCCATTTGGGGAGGAGTCTCCCAGGGGGGAGGTGCTAACTCAGCAGACGCTGCTTCTCCATCTCACCCCTATGAGGCTGGCCTCTGGGAGGCAGGAGAAAGTCAGAATCCAGAACCGAGTTAGGGAAACCCTGCCAAGGATGCCCTTACTCCTTCCCGAGGATACTGGGATCAGAGGTCTCCCTTAATTTAGATGCAAGTGACGCATTCATCCCACAGAACACTACACTTATGCTAGCCAGCCCGCCTTCCTCCCAGCCCCACCCCTGGCCTCAGGAACACAGCCCATTTTGCACACTCAAGACAGCTACTCAGCTTCCATCATCTCCCCATGAATCACAGGCTCAGTGTGGGTGGGTGGCAGCCAGGAGAAACATAGCTACAGGCAGCTGTGGTTCTCAGGCAGTCCTCGGTGGGACACACATGGGCGAGACCAGGAGACCAGGTGGCCACGGGACCCCGAGGCTCCTCCATGACAGAGGGCTTGGGCGTTTGGGGTTAGGCAGCTGTTGGGATATTTCCCTCCAAAGACCTTAGAAGCTGGTGCTTCCATAGCCAGCACTGAGAATGAGGGGCTGTTCCAGGTGGGCAGATAGCATCTTCTCCCTGTAACCACCTGCAGAAGACCAGGGGGACCAATGCAGAGGGACAGGTAAGGAGCCATCCACCCAAGGAATGAGTCGAGGCAGCCCAGAATAAAAGATGGAGCTCACCCTCCCATCCTGGCCGACACACCTGCCCTCACCCTGCTGTGTAGCTCCAGTCGGCTTGGAGCAGGCTCACTTAGAAGAAAGGCTCCAGCCTCTCACTGCCAGACTTTGAAAAAAAAAAGAAAATCACGACTTCATTTTGATTCCTAGATTTATCACGTATTAGCTGTGTGGCCTTGGGCAAGTTACCTACCCTCTCTGAGCTTCACTTACTACATCAGTGCAATGGGCACGATAACAACTAAACCATTCACACAAAAGGGTAAAGCGAGACACTACATATAATGCCTTCTGCACAGTGCCTGGCACATGGTAAATGCTCGATAAACATTTTCGCCTTCCTTATTCTTCTCACCGGTGTAAACGTCACCTCTGGAGGGGAAGTGCTCTTTCCTAGGCTCCCACCCTTTCCTCACTCAGCGGCTGTATGTCCTCAGGTTTATTCTGCTCACACCAGCTCTCTCTGGGGACAGGGGCCACCACAGGTGGCAGGATCTACCAGCTGCCAGGTGGCACGGGACGAGCTGAAAATCTCCGCGCAGAGCCAGCTTTTTCAGCAGGTCCATTTCCACCTGGATTGCCAAGTCCCAAGGCCATGCCCGCGGGGTGTCACGTTCAAGTTCAGTGCTCCCCCTTCCTCCCGGCCTTGCCTCGCCTGCTCCTTCCCGAAGCTTTCAGACAACCCCGCTGCCTCCGTCAGGCCCTGACTCGTCCGGCTGGCTTGCCTGGGTCCCGAGGCTTATCCAAACATCTTCATCGCTTTTCATAAATTCAATCCCTCCTTATCAGCTGCACCATCAGGAGGAAGGGCAGGAGGGGCTTGTGACTGAAGTGGGGGAAAGAGAAGCTCTAATTAGCCTCCTTGCTCCGAGGGGTCACCCACAGTTCAATCACCCTGGCTTCACGTGGCCCCGATCACGTAGTTGTGGCCGAGCCGCGCACACAGCATTTGCATCTGTCCCTGCCCCCTGCGTACCGGGCTGGGGTTCTGTCCCTGTGTCTCCTCCGGGCAGGAAGGCCTGCAAGTTGTAAATGGAAATGAGCTGGCTTGATACCCTCCGAACGTCAGTTCTATAAAAACAGCTTTGTCACCCTTTCCCAATTCGTAGGAGCTTCTCTGATCCAACTGGTCCCTGATTTAACTGCTACCACAGAGCCCCAACCTCCAAACACCTCTTATTGGAATGCAAAGTGCTTTGGCCAGTCTTCCAATACTATCTCCAGGATCATGATCTGGAAGAGCAATGGGCTCGGGAGGGCTCATTGAGACCCTGGATTCTGCCACCCTTTAGCTGTGCAACTTTGGAAACGTTTCCTTGTCTTAAAAATAAAAAGTGGAGATGATAATACCTTTCTTCTCTACCTCCCATTGCTAGGAGTCCTGAGTCAGAACATATGCAAATATGCTTCCTTATGTGTCAAATTCTAAACAAATGACACATATTCCTAACTATCCAGCCCGCTGGATGTGTGGTAACATATTGCCACAAATAGGCTCAGAAGATGCTCCTTGTATTTTTTATTCAACTCTGCCATTCCTGAAGCCCAATTTCTTCCACGAAGACCTTGACTTGACTCAAGAATCTTGCTGATAGGGTTTAAAAGCTGTGGCTAGTTTTTCACGGTGTAACCCTGTCACACAAATGCCACCCCCAAGCGCCTCTGGACACTGACTCTTCCTGCATATTCTGGCCAGGAGACCTACCACATCTGTTCCCAGATCCCTGCCTCAAATCTCCAAGATTAGCAAATAAATTGGTTCAATAATCAGCATTTTGAGGACCCTCCTCTGTACCAAGCCATATCCCAGCTCCTAGAAAAGGTCCTTGACTTCTTCATGGCTGCCCAGAAGGATTATAGATAAATGAGACCATAGAACTTGTCATCCAAACTGGAACACTCTGGAGAACGGACACCTGCTATTAGTAACTACGCTGGGAAAACCAGTGTAAGCTGGGACTCTCTCGGGCACATGGAGAGGTGTGGTTATGGATTTTCTAAATCTTGGGAGAGAGAGGGGAGGAGGCAGGAGCAGCTTCTCAAACAGAATTTAAAAAGCGGATGCCGAAGGGGCTAAATGAATGAATTCTTTGGTCACCGTGCTCTCTGGGAGAAATGGAAACTCTCATTCTCTAACTTGGTTCATTCAGGGTCCCACTGGGGAATGAGTGCCCCCTCCCCCATGCTCAGCGCAGCGCCTGGCACATTTACATGCAGTACTTGGTGGCCGGCCTGAGCTCCAAGGAAGAGACAGATCTCAGGGAAAGAGACACAAGCCTAGATTCCCCAAGAGGTCCCAGCCCGAGCATTTATGATTATGATTATAACTGGCATGTGCGCGGTAACCAGGCCTTCCGAGCACATTCTCATGCATTTTCTCTTTTGATCTGAAGCAGATAATGCAGACGGGAGCATGCGTCTGAAAGGCCACCCTGTGGAACAGCACACTGGCTGAGCAAGAACAAAGACCATAAATGAAGAAGGATGTTTGCACTATGCTTCCCGCTTGCCTGAAAACAGGAAGCTTCAGAGGCCTACTCTGGCGAGGTCTCCACCTCTTCCTTACCCCAAAGCTACACGGCCTCAGAGGCTTTCTTTTGATGACATTTTTTTAATGCGGCAAATCTCTTCCGAGACGCTTTTTTTCCCATCTCACTTTGTTGCAATGAGAAGCAGCCATGTCTGTTCTGAGGGGGTCAGTGGGGGCATGAGGATGGCCAACAGCTGCCCCGTTTCCTCTTGTGTAACCTGACATACAACCTCTGCAGGACTCACCTTCCACAAGCACCTTTGAGGAGAAGTTGTCACCTGTGGGGAATGCCAGCAGCTGACCCAATCGAAACAGCTGGGCAGACTTCCAGGACTAATGACTTGGAAGAAGACAGAGGTGGCAGACCGTTGAGGTATGCCTTCCTCCAGATGACAAGGACTGCAAAACAGCGAAACTGACTTGTCATGAGGATGGTATTCATTGACACCAGAAAGGAGTGGAGGAGAGCTCTCTTGCTGACAGAGGAGGACCAGGGACCAGCCAGCTAGCAACCCTGAGGGCTGGATATGGCGGAGCATAGGAATGAGAGTGGGTGATATCTCTGGAAGCAGCAGGCAGAACATGGTCCAGACTGGCTCCACGTGTTTCTATTCTGCAGCCTCAGCAGCCTCTGGGTCTTCCAGTCTCCTGTTCTTAAAATTTAAACATGGGCAAGAGAAGAAATCTTTGAATCAGAGTCTCCAGAGAAACAGAAACAATAGGAGAGATATAAATAGATAGATAGATAGATAGATAGATAGATAGATAGATAGATAGATGATAGATAGATAGATAGATGATAGATAATAGAGAGATACATAGATGATAGATGATAGATAGATAGATAATAGATACATAGATGATTGATAGATAGATAGATAGATACATACATACATAGATACATACATAGATATTAAGAGATTTTTCTTAAAGAATTGGCTCATGCAATTATGTTAAGGGCTGGCAAGTCTAAAATCCATAGGGCAGACAAACAGGCCGGAAATCAGGTAGGAGTTGATGCTACAGTCTTGAGACAGAATTTCTTCTCTGAGAAGCCTCAGTCTTTGCTCTGAAGGCCTTCAACTGGTTGGATTAGGGCCCACCCACACTGTCAAGAATAATCTCCTTTCCTTAAGGTCAAATGGTAGTCAATGTTAACCACATCTATAAAATACATTCACAGCAACATCCAGGTTCATGTTTGATTAAATACTAGGTACTAGAGCCTGGCCAAGGTGACCCAGAAAACTTGCCATCACAATGTCACTCATGAGAAGTTCTCAAGCCATTTTGCAGGCTCTGCCGTCCTCCTGAACAAGAACACAAAGGTCTACCTTCAAGTGACAGCTTGTTAGTGGCAGGAGTGGTGGGAGGGTACTATATTCACCTCTAAATCACCAGCCCACTTCGTAGGCTGCTAGAGTGAGTAGGTACCCAGTAATGTCTCTTGAGTTGGACTGAATTAAATTGAAGATATTAATTCAGCCTCATGAAAAGTTCACGGACCTGAGAATCAGAAGACCTGGGTTCAAGTTCTAGTTTTACCATCAGTTGGCGGTGGTCTTGCAGGCAGGTCATTTTTACTCTCTGGGCCTCAGTAAGATGTATAGAAGTTGAACAGAATGTTCTTCAACCCTCATCAATGATTATTCCCCATTAAGGACATGTGCCTTAATGCCTTCAGAGGCAGTTGTACTCCAAGAACATGGCGGTAACATCAGAGCAAATCCAAAGAGTAGACAGATGATACATAGACAGATAGAGATAATCTGTAACTAAATATATCAAGTAGAATATAAAATTATATGAGTGGATATGAGGGGATCTGCAATGCACATGTTTTAAGATTTGGATCTTCCTCTTCCATTTCTTAATCTTGGTTCTCTTTGACCACTCACTGAAAATCTCTGGCAAAATCATATGCTTTGAATTTAGAAATAACTGCAAAGAACAGCCCAAGGACTATGGACTATGTTTACCTGTCTCCATAGCTGAAGATAATAGGGTCAAAGACAGCCACCCTGGAGAAAGACAATAAGTGCAGAAAAGGGAACAGAAAATTTGCAGAAGAAACCCAAATGGAAAAAAGCAGTAAAAGATGCTCCACCTCGTGGTAATCACAGAAACCAACATTAAAAAAAGTATTTCTTTTATTTTCCATCTGATTGGCAAAATTTAAGTGGGTTGATACTACACCGAGTTGGGGAGAGTGTGAGGAAAATATACTCTCACACATTATTGAAGCAGCTTTCATTGAGGTCAGTTGGGCAGATCTACCAGATTTAAATTATATTACTTAACCAAACTCTATGTTTAGGTATCTATCCCAAGGAAATACCCACTCTAGGGTGCATGTGTGTGAGTCAGTATGGGAAGGCTTATTGCAATTTTGTGTGTAACAGTGAAAACCTACAAAAAACCTACACATCCACAAAATGGTTAATTGGCTTGTTTATATCCAGGGTATGGAATATCATGCAGCAGTTTTAAAAAGAATGAAGTATCCATAGATATTGCTAGGGGGAATGGCAGAACAGTGCATCTACCAGGGGCCAAATTTGTTTTAGAAGATCTATATTTGTGTGTATATATAGATATATGGATATCTACAAAAATATCTAGAAAAAAAGACTAGAAAAAAATGCACCAGGCAGCAGGAAGAAGAGTGAGTTTGGTCATGGCACGAGCAGAGATTGAATCATTCAACCTATACACGCTTGCAGTGTCTTATTTGTTTACAATAGCAATGTCACCTGTCAATGTCACCTGCCAATTGTCACCTGTATAATTATAATAACAATAGAAACAACAACAACAATAATACTAAAAGGACAAACAAAAGAAAGTGGGCAGATTTTACCGGTGCCTGATATCATCTCAGTGTCGTCCATCCTCTCTGCTACCCCAAACTCTCCAAAGCTTAGCTAACTCTATAGGAATGTGAAAGCAGAGTTCACTAAATGCCACTGCAATATTTAAATGCTTCCCGTTAACCTTCAGTTATTGTGTCAGTCAGGGTCTTGGCAGGAAATGCACGACACACTCAAATTAGTTCATTCGAGGCGAGTTAGTAAAGGGATCATTTTACAAGGTGTGGGCAGGTGCAGGAAGCGGTGAGGGGTGGTACCATCCATAGGGGCTCAGCTGCTGCCCTTGAAAGAGCAGATGCCAGTGAGCACGCAGGGGGATAGAGTGGGGAGGGGCCTGTGAATACCTCAGCTCCACTCTCCTCCCTCTCTCCTGTCTTCCACCAGTACTCACCATTGTCCAGAACCACGTGGAAACCAGAGAGGCAGAAAGACTTTTTTTTTTTTTTTTTTTTTTTTTTTGCAGTACGCGGGCCTCTCACTGTTGTGGCCTCTCCCCTTGCGGAGCACAGGCTCCGGACGCACAGGCTCAGCGGCCATGGCTCACGGGCCCAGCTGCTCTGCGACATGTGGGATCTTCCCGGACCGGGGCACGAACCCGCATCCCCTGCATCGGCAGGAGGACTCTCTACCACTGTGCCACCAGGGAAGCCCAGAAAGACTTTGGCTGCAGTTTATACAGGTTAGTCTCCTGGAGCACAGGTGAGGCATGTGGGAGGGGCCAAACAGGAGAAATCCACACGCGTCGTTGTCTATTCTAATGAGGGAAGACATGCAAACTCACAATTCGATTTTTAGCTCAAGCATCACACATCCATTTGGACGTACAGTTATCTATTAGTCTGCCCTTTACTTTCCTCTCTACCACTAACTGGCTCTGTGCCTTTGGGCACCCTCCCACCCCAGTCCTGGTTCCCTAACTTCTTGATCTGTAAGACGAGGGTGTTGAGTGGACCTCATTACTGCCGAGGTGCCTTCCAGCTCTAACTTGCATGACTAGGAGTCCAGACTCTGCCTGAGCCTTGAGTCCTTCCCATGGCTGGTAACCGTTAGTGACAGCTATCAGCTCATTGGCAGTAAGAAAACGGCCAACGTTGAAGGACTGGAGCAGGACGCGCATCTGCGGGGATGTTCAAGCAGCTACTGCCTCTGCCACGTGGCACAAAGAAGGTAAAACAGCTTTGAAAAAGTGGACCAATCCTCAAAAGAAAACCAAAAGGGGCTTCCCTGGTGGCGCAGTGGTTGAGAGTCCGCCTGCCGATGCAGGGGACACGGGTTCGTGCCCCGGTCCGGGAGGATCCCACATGCCGCAAAGCGGCTGGGCCCATGAGCCATGGCCACTGAGCCTGCGCATCCGGAGCCTGTGCTCCGCAATGGGAGAGGCCACAACGGTGAGAGGCCCACGTACCACAAAAAAAAAAAAAAAAAAAGTGGACCAATCCTTAACATGTCCTCTGCCTGTCCTCCCCAGTGGAGTGGTAATTGAAATCCACACTGTTGAACCCACAGGTGGTATTACTGATTCATCACTTCCAGACAAGAGGTAGGTATTGGGTAAAGGCAAAAATAGGTGACGGAGATTTTCACCTAGTCCAATGCCCCCTTTCCCTTCTATGCCCTGCTCAACCCCCAGCCCCTTGACTCAATTCCCAAGGAATGTTACCAAGAACCCTCATTTCTCAGCCAAAGACTCACATCTGAGGAATGTAATATGCCATACACATTTATATGGGCCCCCGGATACCATCAAAACAGGAGGATGGTCTTGTATACAAGTGACCCCATTGTGGTTTGGCCCTGCCCCTCCAAGGCCTTAGGTTCTGAGCTCTCTTCTCTCCCAAAGACAGCCACTCCTTTGAAATCCCAGCATCTCCTTTGTCTCCAGAACATAAGGCCTCTTGGCAGTGACCTTGAACCAAGAGTGCACAAAAGCTGAGACATCATCTAACTTCAGAAGGGTGCAGAACCCAGCTTTAAGCCCAGAAGAAGCTGTAGTCGCAATCACAATGGCTTAAAAAAAAAAAAAAAAATCATTCCCCACCATCTTTCCTGCAGACTTTTGGTTTCAGTATATGGTGAGTTCACTTAAAGGCAAAAATTTTATCGTGCATTCCCTTCTAAAATGTTATAGCTGTACTTCTACTGGGTAGGCACCCATAACAATGAGCCATGGAATGGAGCCAATCAGCTGAAGAAACTGATACTGAAAAAGGAAACACATCTTACCAGTGAGAGACTCTCAGGTATGAAATAAGTCCTCCAGCAATGCAGGGCATTGCTGGAGATTTAGTCACACCATGTTAAGATCTGTGCCAGGATGAGATACTCAGTTACCCATCTTCCCAGGTATCAGAGCTAAGAAAGAAAGGGTAAAAAGCTCTGAGTACTTCTTCCTCTGAATTTACTTGATTTTTGTTTTCAGGGGTTGAGGGTCCTGAGTATTCTCAGCATTAGATACTCAGGCCCATAGAGATGAGAACTGCCCTCTCATCTATGGACTTCCTAGAGGGAAAAGAAGGGAACAAACAGTAATTGATCATGAACAGACAAGCCAAACGCTGTTCTCAGGGCTTTATAAACATCATTGTATTTTATCTTCACAGTGATGACGCCCATTTAAAAATGTGGAAACAGAGAAAAAAGGGAAATGAAATACATTTCCCAGGATCACTGCTACCTTGCAAGGCTAATATTTAAACCTGGGTCACTCTCACTTGGAGCCCTTGCCCTGTCCACGTCAGTGCACTACCTAGACATGGGTTCAGGGAAACTGAATCTGGATTTAAGAGCTTTTGAGATTTCCAAAAGGCATCACTTGTATGTTTCTGCTTTGTGGGCTGCGCCACTCTTCCCAGCTCTGGGTCTGTTTCCCCACCCTCCTGAGTCAATGTAAGGGGGTCTGGCCATTGCAAAGGAAGGGCCTGCTAATGAAAAGGAATGGAAAGGCTCACCAACCTCAGTACCCCCATCAGTATCGGACTGCATTTTTGCCACCACCGAGGATTGAAGATGGCACCAGCTACCTTCAGATGAGGCAGAAAGGGAGCCAGGCTTGAAGCAGGACAAGCTCCCCAAAGTGAGTGTGTGGGGATAATGTTTCTGAAGTACTAACCAATGTTCATACTCCTGCCTGCACCCTACAATATTTCCTTGCACCCCTTGGCCTTTCCTCATGTAGTTAGTAAGGCTCTACTGAATCTACTGCATTAGAGAATGGGCAATACAGCAAAAAAACCTAGGAAATAATAAATTCTTGGTTTTGAGTTTCAAAGAAGGCTTTGAAAGTGTATAGCAAATACAACAAATATGTATGGGAGAACATATGATGAGGGAGGGCAAAGCAGCTCTCAGATAAAGACTAAGAGAGGGCTTCCCTGGTGGCACAGTGGTTGAGAGTCCGCCTGCCAATGCAGGGGACACGGGTTCGTGCCCCGGTCCGGGAAGATCCCACATGCCATGGAGTGGCTGGGCCCGTGAGCCATGGACACTGAGTCTGTGCGTCCGGAGCCTGTGCTCCGCAATGGGAGAGGCCACAACAGTGAGAGGCCCGCGTACCACACACACACAAAAAAAGAGAGATTCCCTGCATCAGGGGAGCAAAGGAAGCCAAGCAGAGAGAGTCGATATCCTGGGAACCAGGTAAGGGGTGCTACCAGGAGCCTTGGGGCAGTAGCCGGAAGTGTGTGGCCCTGGAGGGTCTCTGGCTGGGAACAAGAGACAACCTAGCAGTGACCAGTGTGAACGAATGGCCAGAGACCTCTTGATGTATAGTTGGAAGTCTCAGAGGAGTCCCGTGTGGATAAATGATGCAGAAGGAGCATGCTTCCCAGTCCCCAGTGCCACTGCATTCAGTTAGCCTGCCTCACCCCCTGACATCTGATGCAACTCCAAAGACAAAGGTGAGGGCGGGGTGCGGGGGGGAGAAGTTGAAATGCCCTGGTGGAATGGAATTATAAGAAAATCAAGTTGTAGTTCTTGCACTTCTGAGTTTGTAGACAGAGGTTCGCACCTGCTCTCTGAGCCAGGCATCTCTCCAGGACAGACCCCCACCCCCCGTCCTCTCCCCACAGCACCCAGAGTTCACACCCTCCCCTCCTTACCCCAAAGCCCCTGGGCACCTGCCCCATGGGCGTCTCTGCTGCCCAGGAAGATACCCCTGTATCCCTGTGTGCTGCATGCCCTGTGGGGCTGGCTCCCTTGGAATCTTGGGCTTCAATCTGCCCCATAAAAGACTGCAGCTCCGGTGACAAGCCCATCCCAGCCCGATTCATTGGCAGAAGAAAATGCTGGGGCAGGAGAAAGGCTAAGCAAGGAGAGGACACTCCCCGCCACCCACCCCGGTCTCTGGGAACACCATATCTGAAGTTTATTTGGCCACCCAAGGTGCTGGGCTCTGCCAGACCGGATAACCATTCCGGTCTGACAGGCACCCACGGCCCCCTGGAATGTGCCTTTGGCCCACCTGGTAGTTCTGTTTTCCTTTTCCTCTGAGATCTCCCTGGGCTGCTGTTTTCCCCTCATCACCCTCCCTCCCCCCTGACTTACACAGCAGGCTCAAGAGATGTCACCCAGCCAACCTATAAGAGGCAGGTGACAGGATACCCCACCATGGTGATTTTTTTAAACTTTTAAAACCTTGGAAGCACTGCCAGGTGAAAAATAGTTTGAGTGGTAATTCTCTGCCTCTCCTTCCCCAAAACACATGTTTGTCTTTCCATAATATTGTTTGAGCATCTGTGATGCTCTGTTCTAGGAAATGGGGACCAGCTGTGAGAAGGATCTGTGAGATCCCTGCTCCCAGAGAACATACATGGTAGCCCAGGAGGGCAGACCCAGAGATGAGCCGCCCAGATCCCCCTTCAAGGAAGGACTCACTGCCTGACCAGAAGGACAGCCTCAGCCACTAGCGTCTCCAAGGTCCTCTTCAGCTTTCAAGCTGAGGTCATGCTCTTCTGGGGCAGCCCCTGGTCAATGGCTGTGCAAGGTGATGGGCAAGGACCAAATCGTGTCCACCCACAGGGGTTCCTTCAGTGAGTCATCTCTGCTCCGGTGCCCCTCACGGGCCACAGAGACTTTTTAGGTCTTCACACGCTGATGGCCCCTCCTGCCCAAGCCTGCTTTGTCCCCTTCCTTTTATAGGGGTTATTCCCATCGTAGCATCTGCTTCCTGGGGAGCCCATCCCGTAGTTGGGGGCCATGCAGACCAGGGAGATTGCAAATAACGACCTGTGCTATGGAGAGAGAACAGGGCAATATGATAGTGGTTGACTTGGCAGGGGAGGACAAGGTCAGCACGAGCTCAAGGGCACACACCTTCTCTGAGAAGGTGACATTGGAGCTGAGACACGACAGAGGAGGAGTGAGCCATGCTTGGGGCATCAGGGGAAGGAGACCAGGCAGCGTGGGGAGGAAGATATGTGGCAGAGGTAGAGAAAGGGGTGACTGTGGTTGGAGCACAGCCGTGAGCGAGGGGGGAGTGATGGGAGATGAGCCAATGGGGCCGACAACGCCTTGTGCATCACACCAGTGCGCCCAGCTTCTCTCGTAGGTGGAGCCAGAGGATGACAGCCCTGTAGGTGCCATGGTCCCCTGGGCAATTGTGATGAAACAATAAAACGCGGCAGTACCTTGTAATTGAAACATGACTCGGGGCATATTAGCAAGAGCTGCCTAGCTGATCTGGGCTGTGCCCGAAATGAGACAGGTGGGGATAGTTCTAGTTCTGGCCACTCGGAAAACCATACCGGAAGGCAAAAGAGTGAAAGCCGTGTTGCTATGTGAATACCCATTCGAATTTGTTTTAAAAGATGAATCACTCTCAGACCTCAGGATGTTATTCATAGCAAGTCACTTGCTCCCCTCCTCAGAACTGACGGTGACACACTCGCCTGTCACTTCTCCATGGATTACAGCGGCTTCCCTGGAGCCAAGTGGGGCTGGGGAGCAGGGTTTCCTGAACCGTGGAAGAGCTCCCACCTCCCGCCTGGACACCTGGGACGCAGCAGAAATTCCAGAGAGCCTTTTCCTGAATCAGTGGCTCTCAACTAGAGGCAATTTTGTCCCTGGCAATGTCTGGGGACATTTTTGGTGTCTACAATTTGGGGGTAGTGCTACTAGCATCTAGTGGGTAGAAGCCGGAGATGCTGCCAACACCCTCCAGAGCACAGGATGGTGCCAACACGGAGTCTTCTGACCCCAAATGCACATACTGTGGAGGGTGAGGACACCTGCCTCAGAGCAGGGTTCTCCAGGGTGGTTCCCAGACTAGCAGCTTCAGCTTTTCCTGGGAACCTGAGGAATGCAAATCCCTGCGCCCCACCCCAAATTTTCTGAATTTTCTGCCCCAGCTATTTCCTTCTTTCAAAGATGGCAGAATGAGCCTCAGACAAGCCCCATTAGGGAATTCTCAGTATTGATCTGAAGAGGTCACCTCGCCCCTTTCCCCATCCAGATCCCAAAATTAGAGCCGATCAAACCAGGAGCGATTCTGCCTTCCTCCCAGGGGACATTGGACAATGCCTGGACACATTTTTTTGTTGTCACGTGGTGGAGGGCGGGATGATCCTGGCAGCTGGTGGGTAGAAGCCTGGGATGCTGCTAAACACCCTGCAATGGGAGGACAGCCCTCACCGCGTAGAATGATCCAGCCCCAAATGTCAATAGTGCCAAGTGGAGTCTGAGAAACCCTGCCCTAAATCAAGAGCCAAATTTTGCATCTCGGAACCAAGGGATGCTTTCTGGCAGGTGCCTTCAGGTGAGAGCTTACAGTAGTCTGATAAACATGACCAATGGGGGCTTCCTTGCTGTAATTCTGAAACTGCAAGCACAACCTCTGAATGTTTGCACTGTCCTACTTATTGTAGTTCAAGTACCAAGAAGGAGTTGCATTGCAGACCCTCCCTCGCTGGCAATCTCCTAAGGCTGGATGGTAGGGCCAGCCCGGGTACAGACCCAGGCAGAGGTGTGGGGATGGGCAAGATGACCCTCCCAAGGGAGGTCCTTTCCAGGCAAGCATTCCTATGATAAGAACGTGAAATGTGGCAGAGTGCTGCGTTTTAATTAATTTTAGTCCCTTTCAGGACCACAGTTACTGTTATAAAAACACGGATAATACCAAACATATGTTGAATGTACACAGCCGGCTGCAGCCCTGGAGACCCGGGGACGTGCGAAGTCATATGTCATGTGGGCTGGTGAGAAATCAGCAGGCCCCTCCCCTGTGCCCTCGGAGACCCAACGCCCTCCTCGGTAGGCCAGTTCTCTCTCTGTCACCAGCCAAGCCCCTTCCCAGGCCGGCTTCTCCCCTCCCACCAAAGCTCAGAGCTGCCCTCCCCTTCCCCGCAGAATCTGCTAGTGCGGTGAGGTGTCGGGCCCTCCAGAAATCCCAGTTTAATTATTCTATTGGAAAAAGGGTTGGGGGAGGGGGAGAGTCAAGAAAAGGCGCATTCTCTCATTTTGGAAGAATGCTTCATTATCTACCTCTGCAGCGTGTGAAACACCTCTCGGGCTGTAGGCAGCGCTGAATTATTATGTGAGACGCTCAGGCGCCTGCGCTTTCTTCCTCCTCGCATCCCCCCGCCCGCCCACCCTGCTGGTTGAGGGGTGCGAGCAGCATGGCCCCACTTTCAAGTGAAGCCTGGGAAAGGCCAAGAACTACAGGACAGCTCGGCGTTGTCAAAACAGGCTGCGACCTGGCCCCATGCCTGCAGCCCCTCCAAGAACTCGTGCCCAGAAAATACTCCCCAGGAAGAGCGCTCAGGCTGGCAAGGACCCCGGAGTACATCTGGGTCCATCTCCGCTCTTGCAAGAACAATTTCTCCTGCATCCTTGGCCTCTTGTTCATCACTTCCGGTTCCCAGGGGCCCCTTGCCCCCTAAAACTGCTGAAGTCCAAGTTAAGAGGTTAGGAGTTTCATTTGTAGCTAAAACGGAACTAGAGAGACCTGCAAGGCGGTAGCACTTTGTGACCGACAAGTGAGTTTGTCAAAGTCTTCCATAGCCACAGTCTCACTTAGCATCCTCTCCTCTTGGAGATGACAGAGCAGGTATTGTGAGCCTCATTTGACGGATGAGAAAATTGATACCTAGAGAAGTAAAGTGGCTTTTCCAAGGGCACACAGCACTTACAAGGGTCATTGGGGGGGACCTGAGGCCCTTGCCCTCAGCAATACATCATCACCTTATATCTGTTCACTGAACTGCCCCAGGGGTGGATAATCCCACCCTCTTCTCACATATTCTCTCCAACCCTGGGCTTCTGCGGCCCCTGGAACACAGGAAGGATCTGGGTCTTGTGTTCTAGGTGGTGGCCTCCATCATCATAAGGCATCCATTCTCAGATTCATAACACTTGGGTTCAGGGTTACGAGCCAGATGTTGCTTCTCACGCTGGGTCCTCCCCAGGGAACAGGGGCTCCACCACTGGCCTTGAACATCTACCCTCTTCCTCCCCATCACCGTCCCTCTCCTGCAGGATTCCCTACAGGACTACCCTCCCCCACCCAAGGCACTGAAGGGCAGGCCAGGCCTTGAGTCCATCATCTATGGAAAAACCAAAACCTCTTTCTCATTTGTGGAGAATCTGATCCACCCAACCTTCTAAAGACCTGAGTGGGCTATATTCAACATCCTGTGATAAACCATAATGGAAAAGAATATGAAAAAGAATATATATAACTGAATCACTTTACTGTACAGCAGAAGTTAACACAACATTGTAAATCAACTATACTTCAATAAAATTTTTAAAAAAAGAAAAAAAAAAAAGGACCCGAGCAGGGAGTTCTTTGAGAACAGCCCCTTAAAAAGAAAAAAAAAAAAAAAAAAAAGAAAAGACACACAGATTGGCATTATTGTATATTGTATGATTAATTCATTTAACTCTCACAAAAACTCCATAAGGTGAGTGCTATTTTTGTGCCCATTTTATGGATTAAGTAACAGAAACACAGAGTTGTCAAGTAACTTGCTGGAGGTCACATCACTAGCAAGTGGGGAAAGTATGATTAGACCATTAAAAAAAAAACTATTACTAGAAAGGGAGAGATAATTGCTTATACAGGAGCCATTTCTCCAGGAATATTTCCAGGGGGATAAAAGTCACCTTCTCATTCTTTGAAGTGTCCTGTAGTTGTGAGAACAAGACAGAATCTCAATGGAAGATTCTGCCACACATATTCTTAGTGCATGACCATCACTTTCTCCCTTGGATGCTCTCCCACGGCTGTCTTAGAATAATCGGCATAGTGAATGCTGGCTGCTGTAACAAAACACTCCCCAAATGTCAGTGGTTTAACACAGGAAAGTTTTCTTTTTCATTCTTGTCATAGTCCGAATGAATGTTGGATGGGAAACCTTCCAAGTGGGATTTCCGATGATTGCGGTGCCCAGCTCCCTGGATCTTGTTCTGTCGTACTCTTGGGGACAGTGAAGGAAAAAAGCAAGCACATGGATAACATCAGGAGGACATTTTACAGGGCACTGGAAATGGAGTGCATCCACTCTACCCATATTCCATCACCCAGAAGCTAGTCAGATGAAGGCCCAAACTAACCACAGGGGAGGCTGGTAAATGCTGATTTCCAATGTGCCTGGAAAGAGACTGTGAGATGGAGAGCATCTAGTGGGTCTCTACGATACCACTTCTTCCAGGTCAATGTCTTCAACTCTACCTCCATTGCATGCCCCCAGTGGTCACTCTGTTTCTCTTCAGATGTGATGCTTAGGATTAAACATACTCCTGTAGACATGGCCTGCTCAGGCCAGGAGACCCTGTAGCATCACCTTTGTGGATCTGGACACCATATGTCCATTAAGGCAGCCTACCAGCATTTTTAACATTTTTAGCAACAGTCACACTGTTGGATCAAATTAGGCTTGTGGTCAACTAAAACCCCCAGATCTCTTTCATGTGAACTGCTGCCAATGGAAGGCCCTCTAATCTAGTTCTTGTGCTTCTGAATTTTGAGACCACATGAAACTGAACAGCAATAGTTGAAAGTCTTCCATCTTGCTGGGTTTGGCTGAGCATTTGGGTCCGTGGAGAGTATCAGGGATCCTAACGCTGGCATCCATCCTATGTGGCTTCACTCCTAGTGGCATCGTAGGACTTTCTTGATCTTTTGTCAGGTCACTGATAAAAATTTAGATGAGCATGGAGACCAAGAGCAAGACTACGATTTGAAATGAGCCTTAGGTACTTTGGGGATGGTTGTTTAGACATCTGGGAATCCGCCAAACGACTATTTTCCAGCTCATGTTTACTCTTTTAACCAGCCAGTAAAGTCAAGTGAAACTTCATTTATTTAGAGCTTGCTCTGGGAAAGTATCTAATTTCCCCCAGTATATCATTCTTATCAAATTCAATATGCTATAAACTCTAGGTAACCCACAGTCATGGTGACTTACTATTAACAGAATTCAAGCTGAAAGTTAGGTGTCCTGAATCCCAGGGATTCCTGCACCATCATGAATATCATGTGCACCCCATATACCAAGAAAAGACCGAGGCACGTGGCCTTGAAACAGAAAACAACCCCGCTAAAGTCGTGCCAAGTGGCTGTTAGTACATCCTCTGAAATGCCCACATACTTTCCAGCTTGCAGCTTCCCATCCATCAACCTACCTCTTTGCCCTTCCAATTAGAAAGACAAGAACTATGACAGTCAAATATCATGTTGGGTAAACTACCTGGAGTCATTCAGGTGTGACTCATGTCCTGTGTGTGTTCATCACAGGCTTGGAGGTGGCCTCCGGGGGTCTCCCATGACACTACCCATCAGGGTCAACCTCCACACAGCACCCAAGGTCAAACTCAGGGGGGAAGACTGGTCTGAATGAGAGAAAACATTCAGTTACAGAAAGCCGCCAAAAATAGGGATGCTGATACTATTTTCAGCTAGAGTACATGGTCTAGAAAGGCACAGCCAAGTAGAGGTTCTGTGGGATCTGATAAGAATCCTCCCTAATTAACACACAATTGTTTCCAAGCAGCTGTTTCTAAGGTCTTGGAAAGCTCCTTGCCTCAAGTAGACCAAAAACCTCCCCCTCTCCATCAACTACTGTTTCTATCGTTAATTCCCTGGACTCAACTTTTTATCATACAAAGTTTAAAGGTAAATCTAAAACATGGTGAAATTATTCCGAATTCTTAATGAATGAAATCCCTGTTGATTACCTTTTTAAAAATTTTTTCAGTTTTCAGGAACTTACTGGAGAATAGGAGAAAATCATGTGTCTTTTGTGGACTTGAGTTTTAATGCTAACATATAATATCTAACCAGACAACTTTCTATGCAAGAGTCAGGCACTGGGCTATGTGCTTTCGTTTATTATCTTAGTTTATCTGTCAAAACAATCATATGAAACACTGAGAGCGAATTAGCCCCATTAACAGATGGAGCTAGTGAGACTTGGACTGGTCACAGTGAGTGACACTTTGCCAGGAATCATACTTAAGCTCTGACTCCAGTAAGACTTTCCTTTTTTAAGGCAATATAGGCACAGTGATTAAAACCTACAGGCTTTTCATGGGCCCATGAAAACATTTGAAAGAAAAGAGAAAGAAAAAAACCCCCAAAAACACTGGCTTCAGAATATAAAGAACTATGAAACCTATCTTTACCAAATGTTTAGTCAAGCATCTACAAAATAACATTGTTAACTGGCCAATGGTAATTTCACTCCATTCTCAAATAGTTATTAATGAATATATAAAGCTTAAAACACAAGAACAGATCTTTTTTTCTGAAATCTCCAAGTTAGAAAAAAATCATAAAAGTCTCCTCATTCTATTTTTTCCCATAAAATTATATGTAATGTGGAGTGTGGGTGCATTTTAACTCTTTTGATAAGATGTAGGGTGGAGCCTCCAAAAATAAGAAAGCTTGGGAACTGCTAAGATCTGAAATTGTCCATGGATTTGAGAGTCTCACCTTATTATCCCTCTGCTGCACTATATTTCGTGTCCAAGTTCATACTTCTCGGTCCCTAAGATGAAACATAAGCCAGGTGTTCTTGGTGATTTTTACATTCATTTACTCATTAACTTCTTCAATATCTTGGCTTTTAGGGTACCATCAAGTTGAATGTATAGGACTTCCCTGGTGGTGCAGTGGTTAAGAATCTGCCTGCTAACACAGGGGACATGGGTTCGAGTACCAGTGCAGGATGACCCCACACGCCGTGGAGCAACTAAGCCCGTGTGCCACAGCTACTGAGCCTGCGCTCTACAGTCCATGAGCCACAACTACTGAGCCCACGCGCCACAACTGCTGAAGCCCACATGCGTAGAGCCCGTGCTCCACAACAAGAGAAGTCACCGCAGTGAGAAGCCCACGCACCGCAACGAAGAGTAGCCCCCGCTCGCCGCAACTAGAGAAAGCCCGCGCGCAGCAACGAAGCCAAAACTAAAATAAATAAAAATTTTTTAGAAGTCAAATGTATAAAATGTTATTTCTTTATAAATAGTCTAAATTAAGGATTTAAAATACTGTAAAATTAAGGATCTGGGCTTAAGTCGGATGGCCTTGAGGACACACTGGTATTTCACGATGATCGGAGCAAGGGCGGAACAATCTAGCAAACGGGCTTTGTCACACGTTCAGCAGTAACCTGGCCCCGCTCAAAGGGACTATTTCATGCCTAGGGACACGGACCAGGCTTTTTCCAGGAGGAGCTGGAAGGGCTGAAGGCACAGAAAGCTTGCCAAACCCCACATCCACCCACTTTCTGCAGAGAAATCACACGCAGTGTCACCGGTCACAAGAGCCCCAACTTCCTGGAGGCAGTGTCCGGGCCAGGCATCCTGGGCATTGACCCCACTGCCAGGACACTCTCTGCAGCTCATGAGGCTTTGTGTGTGTCAGAAGCCAAGACAAACAGGCAAAACCAACTCCCTGATTTAGAGAAGGTTCCAGAGCACCCAGCTAGAGGTGATGGTTGGGGGCAGGGCAGGGTGGTGTCAGGGCTGAGGTCACATGAGCCCGGCTAACCACGCTTCAAACACATACCAACAGCACCTGACGCTTTTTAGAGTATTTGCTTTGGAAGATACTTTCGAACTTCTATCCTCTGATCTAAGCGCCATGTCAACTCTGGGAGCTACATGAGGCAGAATGCTTCCACTGCAATAAATAGGTGAGGCTCAGGACGGTTAAGCCACTCCCCCAAAGCCACCCAGTGATGCCAAAGCCTTCATCAGCCCAGGGCCTCTGGTCCCAAGGATGGTGTTTTTTGGGGCTGTTGCCAATGGCTACCACCCGTGGTCTGAGCCTCCTAAAGAGGCACCAGTGCACATCCTCCAGGTCAGGATACAGAAAAACAAAAGCAAAAACAAAACCTGGAGACTCAGGCCTGCTGGAGGAGGGCCTCAAACTACCCATGCTCTTGATTCCAAAATAGTGTTTGGGCATCTAAGGCCCGGTAACTGAAACTAGGCTTCTCACTTTTGTCCTCTGGAGGAGGCCAGCTGTCCTGGAAGGTGCAGCCTCACCACAGCCCACTGCCCCTCCCACCCACTACGCTCCTGCTTTCTTGAGCTTGCGGGTAGAGCTGCCTTCTGGCCAGACTAAACCCCATTCTCTCTATGCTTTAGACACCGGGCATTCATCCTACCACGTGGCTTCTACTGCTATGCCAGCTGCTCACGTCGCGGGGGCAGGAGCATCTCTCAGAGCAAGACTGCTGCATGCTCTGCCATCTTATTCCTCCCATCACAGGTAAGTCTCCCAGATACCTAAGGCCCAGGCAGCCCAACACAGGACTCTGCCCATTAGGAGGTGAGCTTCTTGAGGACATTCTGGGTACCGGTTCATCTCTAAAAGCCCTGTTGTGTCCACCATAGTGACCTCTCCCCCTGATCCCCCCCCATATATCATTCCATAGGCATTTGTTGAGCTTCCCTGGAGAGCCAAGGCTTGTGTCAGGCACCTGGGATACAGCTCGTACCTTTGCGGAGTTCATGGCCTAGGGGACCAAACAGATAAAGAAACAATTACTATTCAAACTGATTCATATGATGTGGGGGAGCACAGGGCAAACTGTAAACCCAGGGAAAAAATTTGTTTAAATGTGTATAACTCAGGGAAGGCTCCCTGGAGGAGGTGATGCTGGAATAGAATCATACAACCTGGATCAGATTCTGTTTCCAGTCAGGGCTCTGCTGGGTCATTTGGGACCAGCCCAACCGGGCAAAAACTCTTATCCACATTCACACCAGTAGGTGCAATCTCCCGGGAATATTGCCAGGGTCTCCAGGGACCCCTGCCCCCAAGTCAGTAGCTGGTCTATCCCATCTCCCAGGTTGGCAGTAAATTTTCTCTAGAACCTGGAAGCTGCGGCAGCAGGGAATGTTCTGATGAGAGCCTTCCTCATGAAGGCAGGGGGATGGCCAGAAGGATGAACCCCAGAAGTGGGCTACTCAGAATCAGTGGCCTTTGGGGGTGGTGGGGGAGATGAGGACCCACAGATAAGCCACCAAACTTGGGCTCTCCAGGCCCCTGGAGAGTGAGATGCCGATTTGGCTTGGCAAGCTTCCCAGGTGATGAGACACTGAACAAACCTCAGTGGTGGCAGCCGTGCTATTCCAGACGCCAGGCTTCTCTCCACAATCACGTTAAGCTCAGCTGTGTCTGTGCACAGGGACAAGGGCCATCTCCCAGCTGGCCGCCAGGAACGTGGGACCAGCGGCTCCGAGCTGAATTTCTACCCCATCCTGGGACTACATGCAGGCCTGGAGCGTGTTGGTCCGACCTGGCTCCTTCCAGGGGAGGGGCAGACGCAGCCTGGTCTCTGGGCCCCAGCAGGGTCCCGTGGGATGAGGTCTGACAGCAGAGGGTCTGGGAGAGCCACAGCGGGCAGGGGCCGTAAACCACAGAATTACTTGAGGGGAGGAGGAAGGACATTACAGGGCAATTTCCTCCTTGCTTGTTATATGTGCCAAGTGCTTTACTAGCGGAACAGAGGCTCAGAGAGGCTGAGTAACCTGCTTGCGGTCAAACAGCCCAAGTGACTGCGCTGAGGTCGGAGCCTGGCTTCTCTGATCCTCACCAGCCTGCTGTCCTCCCCCATGATCTGGCCGGAACAAAAGCCCCTCTTCTGCCCCACCCGACTGCTGTTGGATAGAAAAGATTTTCAAACTGTCCGGAGGTCAGGAGAGAGGGGCAGAACAGGAAGTGGCGCGTCCAAGAGCAGGGGCTCAGCGATGCAGGCACCTGGGCTCAGCCAGGGAAGCTTGTGCGGTGCTGTGGGGAGGACCAGGATGCGGGTCCCGGGCCAGGACAGAAGCGGCGCCCGCTCAGTGGGCTCCCCTAGCACGTCCATCCTGTGTTCACCGGGCGCCCCTCCCCACTGTCAGCTCGGACCCCCCCCTTCCCATGACCCAGAGGGGACCTCCCAGGGGACCTGTGTGCATCCACCTGGAGCCTCTAGCCCCCGGCTCCACCGCCCACCTCCTGCCAGCTCCGTGGAGCCAGGCGACAACCTCTCCACCACCCTCGGAGGCGGGTGGGAGCGCTGGTGCCTGGCTCGGGAGGCTCCTGGAAGCCCTGGTCACGGATCACTGCACTCCGCCATCGGATTAAAGGGGCTCTGAGCGAGCGCCGCCTGCATGGCCGGGCCTGCCGGGCCTGCCGGGCTGCTCTGGAGCCAAGCCAGCCACCCTTCCCTGCTCGGCCCAACCGCTGGGGCGCCAGGCGGCCCCAAGGAGCTGTGGACGGAGAACGGGAGTTCAGCTGGCCTCAGCTTCTCCTTCCGGCTGCCACCAAGGGCAGGGCCCCTCGGGGACCGGAGGGGGCCTTTCCTGAGGGGAGGAAGGCTCAGCGTGGCCAGAGTCCCTGGATGGGCACCCCAGCCTGCTCTGCGGACAGTGTCCCACCCGGGTCTTGTTTAGAGTGAATCACTTGGAAGAGACCTGAAACCGTATCCTGCAGGAAATGAAAGAGCCAGGAAGAAACCAGGTCAAGCTTCATGGATTCAGGCCACCAGGAAGGAAGGCAAAGAACGCGAGGTTTATGGAGTATCTTCTCCACGCCGGGCACACTCAGGGCATGTGAAACCTCGCCCTTCCAGCGAGGTCGGGCTTTACTCCGTTCACAGGTGGGCCAAGACAATACGTGATTGGCTGGTGGTTACCTAAGCGTCAGGTGGCACAGCTAGGATGCAGATCCAGCTGTGCCCAACTCCAAAGTTGAACTCTGTTCTTCATACCCAAGACCGTCAATAAACTGATCTGATGGTGGCCTCCAGACAACCTCGCCTAAGCCTCAACCCAGGAGCACAGAAGCACACAGCATGGAATTCTCAGAGGCTTACCTCCCTCTAAGAGGCAGCATAGTGTAGAGTCAAGAGCATGTAGCCTGAGTTCAAACGCCGGTTCTGCACTTACAAGCTGTGTGACTTCAGGCAAATATCTTAACTTCTCTGTGGCTTAATTTCTTCACATGCAAAATAGAACTATGGATGGTTCACCCTCGGAGCTTCACAGTGAGGATGAAAGGAGTGATTCTGGGTAAAATGTTTAGGCCGGTGCTTGAATGTTGTAAGCGTTCAATAAACTGTAGCTATTATTGTTATTACTGTTACTATCAATGTCAACTCAAATGTCAAAGACCCAGCTCCTGTCACCAGACCTTCCTTCACCAAATCCCCTTGTCTAAACCCCAACCAAGGAGCAGGCTTTTCGGCAGGTTGCTACTCAGGGCGGTCCCGCAGAGAGAGCTGCATCGGGCAGGAGGCGAGGGCTGGGTGATTGAAAATAAACACTCATCAGCAGACCACACACTTCACCTCTTGCCCCTCCCACCGGGAACAGCAGGAGGAGAGCATGCAGATTCCTCATCCCAGTTGCGTCAAGGCAAACATGTTTTTCTTCTTCGAGGGAGAGGAGGCCACATGAAACCAAAGGCAGGCATCCCCAGACTACCACCCTGGATGTCACCTAGTCCCTTAGGCAGCCCCACCTGATACAAACGTGGGGAGGAGCCGGGAGCTGGGAAATTTGGGGATCGTCAGCGGTTAGGAGGCCAGGGGTGGGCACGTGAGCCCACAGAGTGGTCCCATGCGCAAAGATGCACGAACACACCTTAACTCAAGGACCCTGGCCTCTGCGGGAGCCACAACCCTCCTCAACCTTCCCCCCCGGACACAAGACACAGAGCCACAGGGCTTGGGGGACTCTAAAAGGAACACAGAGTCAGACACAGATTCTCACATAAGATCCCTGGAGACCGGACCCTCCTTCACCCGCTCCAGGACCATGCCCAGACCCTCTCAGGGTGGTGAAAGTCCATTTTCTTTTGAAAGACAAAAGCCTCTCCCCCTTCCTCCTTCCTCATGGGCCTCTGCCATAATGTGTTTCTGCAGGTCACCCGTTCTAGTATTTAACCCACTGTCGCACCAAGGAAGCCTCCCTCTGGGTGCCCAAAGGGCCCCGGGTTGCAGCCACACTAAAATAGGATCACACCTTTTAAAAGATATTTCCACCTCGCAGCCTGAAATCAGACTTCACCTTTTTCCCATCCTCCACAACCACCATGCTGGCCCTCTACACACACACACACACACACACACACACACACACACACACACGTTTCGCTACCAGGCTTCCCTAAGCCAGTTTAATTGAAAAGGCATGATTTAGGCTAATTGACAGCAGATGGGTTCGGCTGCAAAACTCAGAGGAGCATTTGCTGAACATGATTTACAGCAACGAGGCAAAACTTTCTCCTTTTTATATCTTTCTTCGAGCTCCACGGCCAAAACAGCTCAGCAGAAATGAAAGGAGAAAAAAAAGTAATTAAGTGTTTAATTTTTTAACAATTTTTAACTCCCTTTTTAATTGCTTTACATAAACCTGTCCTAGAATTTTACAGCCTTCAAATCTCTGTCTAAGTCTGGTCCTTGTTTCTGGTTTTAATTACAGGGAGGCTTGTCTGGCACATTAAATTAGAAGAAAAAAAAGAAACACACACATGCACAATTTCAGAAATATTTTTCTGTTGGACTCCCAGCTGAACATCTAATATTTCAGCGTGCGGACGGGAAACCTCGGCCCGGGAGGGCTTTGGTGGAAGGAAAGTAGACTAAGGGCTTCTGCAGCATTATTGCATCACCTCCTAAACTGTCTCTTACTGTTATTAGGATCGAGAGACCAGTCATAGGACAGCGTCTGATAGCCCACAGTGACCCTAGACACCTCAGTTTTGCTCGGAAGGCTTCCCAGAAAAGCTGGGCGTGTGCAGATGTCTTAGGCTTTGGGAAGACCTGAGGTTCTCATTTCCAAGCCAGGCCATCAGATCTTCTCACTTCTCGGCAGTCCATTTTAAGCAGGACAGGAGCCAGTGAGGAACATGGCGTGCACAAAACGAAGGAGATGAGCCCCCTCATTGCAGGGTGGATGGGAGCAGATTCGGGCTGCGGGATGACCAGGAAGCTGCCCCTTTGCAGAGACAGCTGAAGCCGGGTCTGGACCTGCAATGACCAGCGGAACTTCCTGTGGTTTCCAATATGGCAGCCACTAGCCTCCATGTGGTGGTTTAAATTTAAATGAAGGAACGTTTAATAAAATCTAAAATTCCATTCCTCAGTTGCACTAGCCGCGTTTCAACGGCTCCGTAGCCTCCTGTGGATAATGGCTCGTTAATATGTGGTACAGTGTACCTATGGGGCATTTCCATCTCCAAAGAAGGTTCTGTTGCACCGGGGTGCTCTGGACTCTTGCTATGGAAAGTGTCGGCAGTGTGGGCGTCCCCGGGGAGGTGGCTGTAAACGCGAGATCTTGGGCTTCACCAAGACTTGGAAACTGCTTCCTAACAAGACCCCAGGTGATTTGAACACACATTCAGGGTCCCATCCCTGACGCAGTGTGGCTGACTGGGCCTGGAACGGAGGAATGGTCCGTGGGTTCCCTTCAAGGTGTGATCAGAGCGTGCAGATGCGGGGTAAGGGGAGGCGTGCCATAAAATGTCCTCAGGACACAACCCCGCAGGGCGGAGGCTCCCCGGCTTGTGTTCATTAGCTCCGAGGCCCCAGACCCCCGTGGCAGACCCTGCCCAAGCCTGCCCTGGGTCCCTCCAGAACTCACGCTGGGAGGGCAGCTCTGGGGATGGGGCCGGGCCAGCGCGGTCTCCCCACACATGGTCATTACCTCCCGAAAACCCGGGAGTTATTACAATTAAAACACGTTGTAGGGGGGAGAGGGGGCTGGGGGGAGGTCCCGTTAGGAAGGAACGCTGGGATTAAAAGAAATTAGGGCAGTTGCCATGGCGACGCAGCCAGGCAGGGCCTACCCTGTGATTATTTCAGTGGGAACGAGATGCGGGCAGATGGGGCTGGGACGGGGGGTGCTGGGGAACCGTATACCCAGCTGTACGGCTCAGATCTATGCTTTTCCCTTCAGACTGGGACACAGCAGCCCGGGAAATTCTCCCAAGGCTGATTCCTGATGGCGTTCCCGTTCTCTGGAACGACGGCTTATCCCGTGGACCACGGTGCCCCAGGAAGTCTACACCCCAGGCCTCAGTCTGGTTTCTTTTGAAACCAGGAAACTCCCAAGAGGCCTCCTGCTCTCACGCCCTCGTGGGTGGAATGACCTGGCCTGATTTCCTATCAGCTCAACTCCTGCGATTAGGAGACCTGCGGAAACCCAGCCACCCATTTCTCTCACCTGAAACGGGAAGCACAGGTGTGCGGTGGGAGATGTCGGAGGAACAAGGGGTGAGGATGACTTGGAAGGGGGCCCATGCTAATGTGGGAGACGGAGGTCCGTGCCTCCGTTTGGTACAGCTACAGGGCCTGCAGAAGAGGAAACAGTAATCAGCTCTCCATCTCACTGCTTGTCTCCTGGGGAGGCCCAGCAGCCCTGAGCAGGACGGAGAAGCTGTTTGGACACCTCTGGGGGAACAGAGAGGATGGGCTGGGATGCGGTGATGGGGTAAGAGGGAGAGGACTCCAGTCTGCTTCTACAGGCTGCGCAGCCAGCAAGTCGTCATCTTCTCCGGTCTCATTTCCTCTGATGTCACCCTAGTGGACTCAGGCCACAGGGAAAGGGCTAAAAGCACTAGCCAGGGTAGAGGGGTTTCACGCTTAGGGAGGTTGGCTTCCATCCTGAAGGTTAACCAGACCCCAGGCAAGTCCTTGGTCCTCCTCAGGCACCCAGGCTGGAGACCTTTGAGCTGCCAAAGCCGCGGGCAGGAGACCCCATCTCGGAACACTCTCCTCTCCTGGCCCCTCCCTCCCTTTTGAAGGCTGATTAGTTCCAACCCCAGAAACCACTGTTCCTCATCATGAACTTCCGCAGAGCTCTCCCTGTTTGTATTTGCACCATCCAAGGAGCTCCTACATAAAATGCATGGCGTCGATGGTAGACCAAGTGCAAGACTTGCCTCAGTCCCAGACTCAGGGAGTGAACTTGGGCGGCTCCGTCAACATCTCCAGCTCACTTTCCTTCCCTGCAAAAACACCATCTCATTCACAGCGTCATCATGAGGATTTGAGATGGTGGCCTTCACATGGCTCTGCCGCAACAATCCTTCCCAATTTGCTCCAGTCCCGGGGGCTCTGGGGATGCAGAACTTTCGGTTTTAAAATCAGGACAGTCCCCGGCAAACTGGGACATGTTGGTCACCCTTCCAGGCACAGGGCGTACGTCTTGGAGGTCCAGCTACTATTGTACGTAGGGCCTTTGCTCCCTTGTAAAATTCTTTATACATTGTATGTATGTACACAAAAGTATGCATATATATATATATACACACACATACCTACATGTGTACATATATGCATGTGCATTTTCCAAAGAGATAAACTGGGAGGTAATTATTCACATGTCAAAAAGAATATTTACCTGGCAAAATGATAAAATGTAGCATTCTTCTCTCTGCAAGTTTGGGACCAGGAATGGGACTCTGTAGATGGAAAATTCAGAGAAACGAAGCTGATGGATTAGAAAGCGACGAGCAGTCCATTTCCTTACTGAGATCCTTTCATTTCTGGGTGAACCCCGCAGCCTTTCGAGAAGATTCTTTTGCACCCAGCATTGCTGCCCTCTTTCTGGGGTGGGGGAAGCCGAGCACACAGCCGCCACTGCCAGTCGTTTGTCTGGGGAAGTGCTGTCAGGAGTGGCGGTTTTCAAAAGGCTCCCGGGTGTGCTCAGCCCGGATGGGAGTTCTGAGCTGGTGTTAGCTTTTCATCACACGAGCACCCTGTTTATTTTTCTGCCCTCACCTCAGTTCGGAGAGTTCATAGACCGCCAGGTTTTAGCATCTCTGAAAGAAACTCCAGGTGGAGAGTTCACACACAAATCGAAAGCACCAATATCATGTCATCTTGCCCAAGACTTTTTTTTTTTTTTTACCACTTAGCTCTCGGAACAATGCGTAAGAGGGGATAGGAGAGAAAGGGCGGGAATGACAAAGGGGTCCCCATCCCCTCCCGGCCCACGTCCATCTTGAAAACCCAGAGGCACAGCTGACTGGTGCAGGCAGCTTGGCCCTGTAAGGGGCTTTCAGAAGGGATGGAGTGCCGCAGGGCAGGCCAAGTGGCAGTCCTAGCCGCTGGGCCATAATCTCTGGCTCCACCACAAGGAACCCCCCAGCCTGGAGCTCCAGCAGCAAAGGCCAGTTGGGCAAAGCGGGTGGCACCGAGGGCCCCGTGTCTCTCCACCTCCCCTCCCCTCCCCTCCCCTCCCCTCCCCTCCCCCTGAGGCTCTCAGGTGCAGCCGGAGCCCTGTGGCTACAATCTGTTTCCTGAGCTTCGCTCACTCCCAGTTCAAACTGGGAGGAGAAAGGGCCCAGCTGGAAACACATCCTTTCTCCTTCAAGGTGAGGTGACAGCGGGGCCAGCACAGCCAGCGGGGAGGATATGAGAAGGTGCTGAAAAGGGAGAACTCTCTTTTCTGCTCGTTAGAGGGATCAAAGTCCTTATTTAATGAAAAGAAGGCAGATCACCTCCGTGCTCCCAGGAGCCTCAGCCTCCCCGAAGCCAAAGCAGCCCCAGGATTCCGGCCCCAGAGCTCCCGGCCTAAAGCTTGTATCCAAGGGAGCAGCAAATGGTCCACCTGCCCAGTAACACCGGGCAGTTGTGCCAGGGACTTTGCAGTGATGTCTGGTCTTATTAGCTCTGACTGTCATTTGGTGAGAGGTGCCCCCCGCATCTCCGAGACTAAGGCTGTCTTGTTTGGAAGAGAAAACTGAGCTAAAGGATTCCTGAGCCCCTCCCATACACCCCATCTCCATCCTACCTACTTCCTCCATTGAGTTTATCAAGCTACTTTGAACTCTCTCTCTCGCTCATCTTTGACCTCTTACAGGAGAACACGGGCCTTTTTTGTGTGCCTTTGTATCGCATGCACACAGTCAGCACTACGTAATGTTTGTCTACGTAAACAGATTCTTTACAGCTTTCCTACTATGTCTGTCCAGGAGGGACAAAATTTCTATGGTACCCAGGCCAACGCCCCAGGAATCCAGGCAGGGTATCCTGGCCTCTCCTTGTCCCTCACCTCTCCTTTTCCACCAATTTTCCCAAAGGAGGCCCTCCTCACACCAATTAACAACGAAAAAATGCAAACAAACCTCAGAGGAAGAAAAGTAGTAAAGAGAAAAAACAAACAAACAACAACCGAAGGAAAAGAAAGAATGCGATGTGCAAGAGTCCACATAGACTACGAGCTAGCAGAGCCCAACTCCCCCCCACCCCACCCCAGGAACCAAACAGGAAATCTAGAATCATTACCAAATGCACTTCCCCTTCATGCTTTCCCCCCGGGCCCCCAGGGTCAAGGATGCTCAGACCCAGCTAACCGGCTGGAAGCCGCAGGAGGGTGGGGCTTTGATGGATTGATTGGCATTTCCTCCCTCTCTCTTCCCTCCTGACCTCTTGATAGGGTTTCTCGGTGGATGGCTGGTGGGAAGGGACGGAAGCCTCTTGCTGCCTCCGAAGAGCCACAGGGCTCCAGGATTTTCCACGCAAGCCTCCCACGGTGCTTCCACAGAAGGTGGCAGGCAGCTGGTCTCCCTTGCCCCGCTCTGCAGGGAGCCCTGTGACAGCCCTGGCTTTGGGAGCAAGACCTCTTGCTCTTAAAACAGATCAAAACTTTTGGCATGAAAACAAAATCTGTTCCAAGGAAGCCAGTTGTAACCCTTTTGGAGTAAAACGCAGGCCACGAGATCGAAGTAAAAAGTCAGCAGAAACCAGAGCTACAGGGACCGTGAGTTCAAGTTCATTCTCCATGGGTTATTGCTTCTGCTAGGAGTGCAGCCAAGGATTGCTCCCCGGCTCTGTGCTAGCTGTCTCACCAATCCATCGAGGGTCACCCAACTCTTTTCTGTCAGGGGCCAGAGATAAATATTTTCGGCTTTGCAGGCCCCAGGGTCTCTGTTGCAAACGCTCAACTCTGCCATTATAGCATGAAAGCAGATGCAGACAATACATAGATGAAGAGGCGGGGCTGTGTTCCAATAAAACTTTATTTATAAAAACAGGCAGCTGGCCAGACTTGACCTGCCCCGGGGCTATAGTTTTCTAATTTCTTGGCAAAGATCATGCGGACAACAGAGTAATATGATAGTTAAAGAGTATGGCCTTTGAAGTCAGGCGGACCTAATTCATACCTCTGCCCAAGCCTTATTTATTAGCTGTGTTACCTTGGGCCAGTCACCGAACTCAATCAAGCCTAATTTCCCCATCTTTAAGATAGGATACTAATGCCTGCCTCATGGGGTACTGTGACGATGAAACGGACTAACAAAAATCGCCTGACACTCAATCAATGCTGGCTGTGAGTCGTTCTCATCATGAGGGAAAGGAGGTGGGTGGCTTTGCGTCTTTCGTGGTTGGAAAAGCCTCTGCACACATGGGTGATGAGGGTCCGCAGCATCTTTCTGTGCAAAAGTTCATTTCCTGAAATTTAATATTCCATCGATTCCCTTCCTGACATGAAATCAGCGCTTGCACATTAGAATCATCTGAGGGGTTTTCAATCTCATTGCCCATGCTGCAGCCCGGGCCAATTAACCAGAATCTCTGGGGGTGAGACCTCCCCCCCACTCCCAGCCATCCAGTTTATTTTAAAGCTACCCAGACGATTCCAGTGTGAAACCCAAGCTAAGACCCACTGGACTACTCGGATGCAGAGAACACGGAAGAGTACTCTCTTCCTTCTTGCTCAAGGTATGGTCCAGGCACGGGCAGCGTCAGCATCACCTGGGAGCTTGTGAGAAATGTAGACTCAGGCCCCACTCCAGACCTGCTGGATCAGACCCTGCATTTGACAGAATCTCCAGGGGTTTCCTGTGCGTATCCAAGTTTGAGCAAAACCAATCTATTCCACATGGGCCCCAACAGACTTCGCTCATTACCAGGATCCCTTGCAAAGCTCAGAACATTCCTAGACCTCATCACCAACTCACTGAATCTGAATTACCATGGGTGGCCCAGGGCTTGGTACTTTCCTCCAATATTTTATTTGAAAACGTTCAAACATTGAAATGTTATACCTGCCTACCCACCTAGACTCTGTGACGTCAAGATGCCACTATGTTTCATCACATATCTATGCATTTATCCATCCATCGACCCATCTTACTTTTTAAACATAGGTCAAGGTAAAATGCAGACAGCAGGACCCTTCAGCCCTAAATATTTCAGCATGTACATGACATCGCTAATTTTTAACAAGGTTTCCTTGATGAGGCTATTCATCTAGGGACAGTCTTTTTCTCTGTCCAGAAAGAACAGTACTTAAGACTTGGTAAAAAGCATTCCTCTTCCTCCTAATTTTAAAAAAGGGATACTTCAGCCTCTCTCGGTGCTATCACTTCCAGTATTACGAGATGATTTCTGGTGTTTGACCTACTTCCACGTTGCTCCATGAATCCCATCTCCTTTCTCCCTTGGTAGGATGTTAGAAGACAGTCACTCACTATTACCTCTACCGGATCTCTTGTATTTAACTCTGTTAGTCACTGGATGTTCCAGAACCTCCCCAGGTGCTTTCCCTCCATAAAGCATCTCCTGGCAAAACACTGGATCTTTTCAGCAGCGCATCTGTGGAAACCAATAGCCTTCTGCATTTTCCAATTCTGTAGCTGAGAAGCTGTGGAAGAGGCTTAAGGACAACACGCTCTATTGCTGCTACTTCCAGGTTTTGGAAAACCATGGACCAGAGAGCAGTGATCTCAACTATACCTCTGGTTTTCCCTCCATCTTGGGTTTACTTGGACCGTTACCCGCCGAATACAAAACTCCAAATGGGGCTGCCGTTAGAACCAGTCCAGCCTGCACCCTTCCTTCCGATCCTCCCCGAGGCACTCAGACAGATAGTCATCAAAGCCCTCAGGATGAATTAATTAGAGTGATTGCCCAGTGATTTCCAAATACTCGTTTCAACCATCTACCAAAAGGCTGTCCCAGAGTCTGAACACCGCCCAACCACACCAAGTCGCTCTGTCTTACGTAACAAGATAAAAGGGCCAAGAATGAGGCGAGAGTCGCTCAGCATTTTCACCTACAAACCTAAAAAGGCCTGGGTTCTCTGACCCCCACCCCAGCCTGCTTCATGTCCAGACCACCCACTCTCTGTTTGCAACTGTTCCTCCACCCTTGAAATCTGACACCCTCCTCTGTAAGAACCACCCATGTTTAAACAAATAAATATCCCACAGTAACCAGTTCCCTGGTGGGATTCAAATAAATGTCCCAGGAAGGAGTAAGGGGGGAGGGGGAGGGTACCCTGGGCCTTCTGTGCAGCTTGCCCGCCTCAGAGCATCCTTGGGCGGGGGTTTCGCTGCAACCATTGGGTCCGTGGGTGCTTATGTCCAAGACTAGCAATGAGACCCACCCCCCAAATTGGGGAGGGACTTCATGGGCTGAGGGGCCCTGTACATGCCTCCTGGGGAGGTGGTGGCTGCTGGAACTCGGGGAGCGGCAGGGATGGTGGGGAGCGGGTGCTCAAAGAGGAAGACTCCCCCCCACAAAACTGTGCAGAGATTCCCTCTGAGCTCCGGGGTAACTCAGCCATAAACCCTGAATTCCCACTGCCATTTGGGAGGGTGGAAGGTGGGTGGCCGAGAGGAGAAGGAATCGGCTCTCGATGACTCAGAAACACTTAAATATAACCCAGAGACTCGCCTGCAGTGAGGAGGGGATGGGTGGAGAGAAGCAGGAGAGACCCACAAGTCAGAAATCTCCTTGCCTCTGACTCAATGGAGAAAACCACCGGGTGTCCTCGGTTTCACGGAACGCAGAGGGTTGGGAAGAAAGGCTCAGCTCTGTCACGGGTCGGTTGGTCCACAGAGTCACTAATGAAAAGGATTTTCAAGCGTATCTGAGAAATCAGAGGGAAGATGACAATTGCCCCATTGCCACTTTAAGAGAAACTCCAGGAGTGGCAGCCTTCCCCCAACCCCCAGTGGGGGGAGGAGAGGCTGGCCCTCCCTCCTCAGAAGCTGGCCCAGTGGGTTTATGGATGGAGGAAAATGTGGACGAGACCGTGCTAGAAAGCTGGCCGCACACCACTAGTGCGTAAGGAAGAGAGGGGGGACGAGGGTGACCACGTTTCAAAAATAAACACAAACCCCAAAATAAACACTGTTAATGGAAGTGACTAATCAAGGGTGTGCTGAACTTGGCGGTTCTTGATAAGATACAGGGGGAAATGCACTTGGAAAAAATAACAGATTTTTTTCCCCCTTTGATAAATAAAGCAATGGGGAGAGGGCAGGGCGGTGACGAGGGTTCATGCTTGCTTCAACCTGGCAGCAGAGGTTGAAAAAAAGCACAGTTTCTCAATCCTGACACTACAGACATTTGGGGCTAGATAATCCTTTGTAGTGGGGGCTTGTCCTGTGCATTGTAGGATGTTTAGCAGCATCCCGGCTCTCTACCATGAGATGCTCATAGTACCCTCCCCTCTAGCTGTGACAACCAAAAAGATCTCCAGACACTGCAAATGGCCCCTGGGGTGCTGGGTAGGGGGACAAAACCACCCTTGGTTGAGAACCAGTGGTTTCAAATCAGGAGCATAGCTGAGTTTGAAAGTCACCTACGGGCTCCTGGAAGGGCTCAGAAGGACCAGGCAGCTGGCCAGCAGGAAAGGGATGTAGCGTCTCATGCATTTGAACATTCGCTGGTCATTAATGCTGTGCGCCAGCAGGAAGCCACCCACTGGCCTCCAGACCCACACGCCCAGAATCCTGTGGGTTAGGGAGGCTCTAAGATTTAGCCTGTTAGCCAGTGGGTACACAACTCTACTGCTTCCAAAGTTCTCGAAAAACTGTTGCCATTGGTCTCAAAGCTGCCTGGGCCAGGAAGGTGAGTGACTCTGGCCCATTTCACAGAAGACTTCTGCAGAGAAAGGACATCAGGGATGCCACTGGAGTCCAATGGGCAGAGCCAGCTGTGTTACTCAGCTCCAAAGGGAGCTGCAGGGGGGCCCATGGGAGTCACTTCTCAGACACCAAGTTTCTCTTGCAAGACAAAGACTGATGCGAGGGCAAGGGACGGTGGGGAGAGGGTTTTTAAAGACACAGAAATCCCTTGGCCACCCACAACTTTCTCTCTGCCCACCAAGTTTCCTGTATTTAGCACAGCTGTCCCTTTGGTAGGGGAGGGGGAGAGTTATCCAAGTCCTGTAAGCAAAGCGTCAAACACCTCCTGTGCCATCTTTGCTGGCAAGCACCTCCACAGGAACCACCTTTAGTCCAGGCTGCCTCTGTTTCCAGAAGAGAATCGCATCCGAGGTCAGTCTGCACCCACGCAGCCTGGCCTGCTGTTGTCATGAGTCCATGGGCGGCACACATCACCAAAGCGGGTATTTGCTGCAAAAGGGCTTTCTGTTGGACCGACTCGGGAATTTTAATATGTCGGTCGCCTATGTCACTTTGCAAGAGGGAAAATAGTTCCAGGTGTTGCTACCTTGCCTCCGTAAGCTCTGCCCAGGGATGGGCTGCTGGGCTGGAGGGGAAAAGTGATGGACGGGGACGAGATGAAGAGAGGTGAGAAGGTTATTGGCTGGTGCATCCTGCTGTGAGTCTTCGCCTCTGCCTCTCCCTCCCTCCAGCCCCAATTCTGGAAGCTACCTCCCCGCCTGGACGGGTGCTTTCCTCCTCAGCAATCTGCTTTCCACCAAAAAATTGTGTTCTAAATAGAGCGGAACTGAGAATGGGATGCAGCCCGGATGAAGTCTTCCCCACCCTGGAGAGCCCAGCGTCCCCGGTGGAGGGCTGGTCCACCCCCAGTGCCTCTTATTCAAAGCATTCTTGACCCTGGAGCGCCCAACCCTGACGGCAGGCATGAAGCTACCATGAATGGATTTTGCTTCTACAGCACTTTGCCTGGACTGGATTCTTCCTCCCTCCTAGGCTTTCCGGATACCTTCTCTGGCCTCCTCTCCCTGCAGGTACTACCCTCTAGGCATCCAGGGAGCTCTATTCCAGGTGGAGACCAGAGGCCCGACGCATCAGTGCTCACCGTCAACTTGCCGAGTGAGGTTGGGTGGCTTAATTGACCCACCTGAACCTCAGCATTCCCCAAACCAAGGTCCACGAACAAGGACCGCAGTCTCTCATCGCATCAGGTTGTTGAAAACTAATTTTTATTAAGTTAGAAACTCCCATTGCTCTCAAAGGGGCCTGGGCACCAGGCTGGGGGTGGACCTTTAGACATATCTCCTCCTGTGTTCCGGAAAAGTTCTACCCAAGGCTCATCCCTACCAGGCACAGAGCCAGCAACACGTTTTGGGATCGAGGCTCAGCACGTGGTTCTGTGCATTTCACTCATTAACACACACCAACAGGATTATTCCCATGCCAACCAGGTTTTATTAACGAGGGTCTCACACCCCCTGGAATAAGAACCCTTCAGCCCTCAGAAGGCAGGGCAGTGAGAAAGCCCGCATCCTCCAAAGAGGAAAGTGTCTCCAACATCCTCCAAGGGGCGAAGGGTCTCGCTTCGCCCTTCACCACGTCACCAACTCGTGACCCAGGTAAAGCCCAGGACAAGTGACCCTGTGACAGCTCTGGGATGCCTCTGGGAGAAGGTTTGGGAGTGGCAGTTGGGAAGGCCATGTGCAGGCTGGGGCTCACGGGGAAGCTGTAGGGGGAAGGGGGGTGACAGAGCGCACCCTCCACCCCCCCGCCCCTGCCTGGTGCCACGCTGAGTCCAGCCTTAAGGACTCCAAAGCCAGAGCCAGCCCGTGTCTTGTCCATGAGTCAGCGCCACTCCGCTTCTCAGGGCCTCTCTGAATCCAGCACCGCCAAGAACACCAATTCATCCAACCAGGCAAAGGCAAGGAATTTAGAAAGTGAAGTGAACTTATGCAGAAAGTTAAGTATTACCCACACTGACCACTGTCCGCTTAGGGTGTGCCTTGCCTTCCTCTGTCCCAGAAGGAAAACAGGGCAGAGGGGAATGAGGAGGGGGAGGGGGAGTCTAAAATATGCAAATAGGGGCCCTTCATAACACTGCATTTCTAAACAAGTAAACAAGACTAATCATTGTTCCAAGTTGTTTGGTTCTTTTTTTTTTTTTTTTTCCCCACCAGTTACATCTATTTCAGAGCTAGGAAAGAATAAGTTAATCCTCTCTATCTCCTTTCTTACAAGTCTGGTTCAGAGCCCTGGAAAAAAAATTAAAATGCTGAAACAAGGTATTTTTTCCCCTCTGGATGAACTGCTTTACAATAAGCTACCTGCTGGGGTCAGGAAACCTGAGATCAATGGCTTTCTGCTCCCATGAAAACTCACAAGGGGGATTCATGCTGAAGAGCTTTCTGAAAGAGACGGTCACCCACACATAAACCTTTGTATCTGTTCCAGCTTTTATTTGAAACCATTTCTCTCCTTTGCTTCACCTCCTTCCCTCCTTCCTCCTCCCCAGAGAACAGCTTCCATCCACGGCAAGATGCCCGCCATGTCCTTGCCTTGTCTGGAAGTGAAGCGGTGATGGAAGAGACGAGAGAAGGCAGGCTTGGGGGGCTGCTCCCAGTGCCCCGAGAGGGAGCATAGTTTCTTTACTATTAGGTGTGTGGTGCTCAGAAGGGGGAGAAATGGTCAAAATCAAAATAAATAGCCAACGGAAATAGGCAGCCCCTCCTGGGAATGGTAATTGCCCAGAAGGAACGTTTATCCAAACACATGAGGAAAATGGTTCCTGTTGAAGGACCGGGCTAGGAGCACTCCTTACTGGAAAGGAAATTTGTTTACCCCATTTTATTTGTTCCTTAGTTTTTAATGCTGTTCTGGCCCCATGTCCTGTAAACAGACCAGCTTTTCCATTCTCCGGCGGTGCCAGGAGAACTGAAGACAGAACAGACGAGCTGGTGCCAGAATCCTGAGCGACTGAGGTTTCACAGCTACAAGAATCCACACCCAGCCGGGGGGCTGAGAGAGGAGCTTGTTGGTCTGCAGTGGAGAAGAAGGGTGTGATTTGAAATCTAGGTGTGGAAATGGGGAGAAGGCTGCCTGGCTTGTGAGATCAGCTCCTTTCTCTGCCCGGGTAGAGGAGGCAACAGAAAGGGCTTCAAGAACCCAATGTGTATGTCTGATTGAGTATTCTGTAGGGCTTTCTTAGTCAGTCGAGGCAACTGACAAGTTCTGGAGAGAAACTGGACTTGGGGAGAAAAAACCTGACTTATATTAGAGTCAGATGAAGCTGAAGGTCTCCAAGAAGGAGAATCACTGTTCCGAGGGCTAGTATCCAGGCATCATCATCTATACTCTTGGCTGGCAACCCAGCTCTAGCCCCCAAACCAAACCAAACAACCTAAAGGGCTCCCCACAGCTGGAGAGATTCAGTGATGCCTTGTTCACACTGGGGAAACGTAGATGTAGTGGCGGAGTTCACATGTGAAGTCTCCTACTACCCAGGCGCAGAAATCACGTGAGCCCAGAGTCATGGCAGATGAGTCCATACAGTTCCATGTTCAGAGCATAGAGCTAAGAGCCCACATTGATCGAGCGCCACATCCCTGGCACCGTTCTAAGTGCCACACCTGCAGTAACGCATGTAACCTTGCAACCACCTTAGGAAAGCAGTTTAAAGATGAGGTTAAGTTACTCCCTGGAGGTGTCACTGCTAGAGGTCTGGTGATGTCCTAAGACAGGAACCTGAGTCTCTGAATATCTGCATGAAAAAGAGCAGCCTGTTTCTACCACAGCCAACTCACATCCCCCTGGAAAATGAATGAGAAAGAGGCATTAGGTAAAACAACAGAGATTTGGGGCTCTTTTGTTACAGCAGCCTACAGTGACTAATACAGTTTGCACAGAGACACTGTAACACTGCCCTTAGGGCAGGGGCCTTACAGGGTGTGCTCTAGGGCAAGTCACTGAACCTCCCTCACCTTACTTTCCTCACCTATAACAAAGAGGTCTTAATACCATCTCACAAAGTTGCTGTGATTCCAATCAGAAGCTTTTTTTTTTTTTTGGTGGTATGCGGGCCTCTCACTGCTGTGGCCTCCCCCGTTGCGGAGCACAGGCTCCGGATGCGCAGGCTCCGGATGCGCAGGCCCAGCGGCCATGGCTCACGGGCCCAGCCGCTCCGCGGCATATGGGATCCTCCCAGACCGGGGCACGAACCCGTATCCCCTGCATCGGCAGGCGGACTCCCAACCACTGCGCCACCAGGGAGGCCCCCAATCAGAAGCTTTTAAACCATAAAGCACTGTAAGACGCTGGGCTGTATTCTTTCCTGAACTGCCTGATTTTTCTTGGCCAAGTGCTTTACCATCTCCTGAATGTCTGAAATTGGTCTTGGTGACTAGAGCCCACAGATGACACCCACTTTGTCCAAACTCTAATTTTACTCATTTGGACAAAGAAGAGGGGGTGGTCTTTGAGTTCTTCTCTTCCCCCCAAAAGTGAAACTTCTGCCTACCTTTCTGCTCTCCTCCCCACAGAAGGGCTGGTTAATCAGATGGCAAATGGGAACAGACTCTGCTCTCCCTGGGTCCACTTGCTCTCAAATGGTGCCTCTTTCACCTTTGCCTTATGTCCCCCAGTGGTAAGCCCTGGAACCCAGGAGGTCCATCCCCATTAGCAGGGGATCTGCTCATCATAATCCAACTTCTCTGTTTGCGACTTGCTGGAAACGTTCATGACAGGGTGAAGAGCAGGCAGCATTATCCACCCAGATTCTCCAGTAATACTAACCATGAGTTTATCTGGCAAATGCGATCGATGATTTTATGTGCGCCATTCTTGTCTGACCAGACTGTAAGATCCCAAAGGCAAAAGACATCTTGTATGTGTTGTGTTTTTCTTCTGTATTTCTCCCTATTAGACAGTGTGAAATTCTTTAGAAATTCTGACCTAAACTTTTGATTTTAAATTTCTCTTTCCTACCTTAAAAATCACCCTTACTCTCAGATAACTGGCAAAAACCAGACATATTCTATTTCAAGAAGAGATTCTGCAGGGAAAGCAACCAATCAAGGAACAAGCACATTTTCTCTGCTGTTCAGAAAACGTTTTATTGGTTAATAGGCAGACAAAAAACAGGCAACCTTAGTGGTATACACAGTAACAGATCACTAATAGGGAAAGTCAACTCAACATCTTCCTTGTATATCTACCAGGTAAAAGCCACTATGATACAACTTAAGAGCTCTGAACTTCAGGTGTCCAATGACCTTGGCATGAATCCCAGCTCTCATATATAAGACTTGAGCAAAGCCATGGATCCCTGTACATCTCTAATTTCTGAGGATGAAATGCCAATCACAGTGCCTGCCATGTGATCCTGAACATTACTGGGCATTTTAGGGATAAATTTCAAAGTGTACGGAGTGACCCTGTTCCTGCTTTTATGAGAGGGAGAGACAGACAGACAGACAGACAGAGGAATGTTGGGAGAAACAAGTTTAAAACAAGTTCAGTATAAGCATAGTAAATGACACACAAAAGGTGTTCTGGTGAGGAAGGAGGGATCAGCGTTCGGGGGTACCTAGCCAGTGCCAGATGCCTTAAGAGAATATGTGACAGAGGGAGAGGTCACAACTGGTTGAGAGGGAAGAAGAAACCCAAGGCGGCGTCCTAGAGCAGGGAGCATTTGAAATGAGCCTTGAAGGATTAACAGGATTTCAGTAGCCTGGTGGCCCAACATAGATCTTTTAAAGCATAGACTCACCCAGGAAGAATTGCCAGAGGATTAAAACTCATGCTGAGTTCAATCAAAAATCACCACTGGAGTGTGAAAGGAACTTTCTTAATTAAGCAATTCCAGAACATTCCCAACTCTTGACTGCATGAGCAGTGGTGGGGAACTGCCCGTCATATCCGGGTGGGCTGGTAAGATGCCTTCTCTACGGACGGTGACCAGGGTGGCCTGGAAAAGGGCATAGGGGTCTGACATGGAGCAACGTACCTTGGTGTGCTGTACCCCACGGTGGGTGGGTATTAGCGAACACCACCCAGGAGACCCGAGTACCCTGGAACTGCAGTGCTTTAGAACAGACTGAAGATGTTTACGGCAAAGGGTAAAGAATGTGCCATCTAGTTTAGTTTCACCGCAGCTCATACGTGGAAACTGGATAGACTGGGTGGCTGTCTAGCCCCTGGAGGTCTGGATATCTCACTCCATGTGGTCCTGACCAGGGTTCTTGGCCTTCCTCAATCGATAGAAATTGATCAGAGGCCAGATAAGAAATTCAGGCAAGACTTTATTGGGGTCCCTGCTGCAGCAGTGGGGAGCAAAAACAAGTAACAGGTCCCCTTGATTGCTCCCTGGGGGGGGGTGAACTTGTTCCTTATATGGGGTGAGGGTAGGGGCGTGTCCAGGGGTCAGGCCGGAGTGGTGGCTTAGGTGGTCTGCCCACCCCTTTGGTGGTGCTGTGTGCAGGGGGCATGCATAGTGCCCTGCTTTTGCTCCTGACACCCTGTTTTTGCTCTTCAGAAACAGGCAGTTGAGTTTTTGGTCTCTTTGTATCTTGTTGTCCAGAACTTGCTCCAACTGTGCATGCACGCAGTTATTTTTAGTCCCCTATAGTTTCTTTGTATATCATTGCTCAGGAGTTGTTTGTCCAGGTGCAAGCACTGCAGCAAAGGGTCCCAGGCCCCAGGTCCCAGCCTGTCTCACATGGGGAGCGACAAGCCCGATCAGTTCATCTTTCAGAACATGAGGCTGAAATCATCTGTCACTGTGAAACCACTTAGAAACGGGAGATCTGTACCATTTTTCCAACGGCTGTGATGATGCTCATTTAAAGTTTAATGAGGGGCGGGCAAGAGCTTCACCCAACAGCCTAGGACCTAACTTTTGAAGAGCTCAAGAATGGAGGAGACGCCCAAGGACCACCTGGTGGGCCTGCAGCCCCGAGCCACCGCACCATGGTCATGGGTAACCCCCAGGGCAGCCGGAGTCCTGAACACAGGCAGCTTCACACCCAGGACAAGTCTTCCACATCCTGCTCTCCCCCCCTCTCCAAAACCCAGGCCTGAGCTACCCTTACCCTAGAAGGTGGGAGTGGGGGGCCGGCAAAGGAGGAAGGAAAGGAGAAAAAGACAGAATACAATTTAAAAAAAAAAAAAAACCTTCGACAGAACCTGATAACCTGGAGTGCACGGTGATCAGTGCTGGACAGCATACAAAAGCCAAAAGGGAGGTCCCAGGACAGGTCAACTTAAGACTTAATATTTGCCTTTCACTAAGCAAACTAATAAATCCCCTACAGTTTTAGCCACGCAGAGCTCCCAGTTTTCATTTATTGGTCAAAACGGCAGGTGGGTTTTTTCCCCTCCCAGTCCCCCCAGGTAAACAGCAGTCCCCCTTCCCCTCTCCCGTCATCAGTCTGTGTGTCTATTTGCCTTCCCCCTCGACAAACTCTTGTTCCGTATAGCTGACAACAAGGGCAAGCAGCCTTGAAGTAGGTTTTGGTCATGGACTTCCCAGGACAGCCCCGTTTTTGGCCTGTGCAGCTGAAGGCAAAGGCAGAGAGCTACTTGTCAGACATCAGCTGCGTCAGGCAAGGCTTAGAACTTGACACATGGGAGGGACCTTGGAGGATCATCAAGGCCACCCACTCCACCCTCCCCTCTCCCATTTTATTGATGAGAAAACTGAGAGCCGGAGAAAAGGCTTGAGTGATTTATACATGATCTTGGAGCAAGCTGAAGTTAAGGCAGGACTAGAGCCAGAGAGGGAAAAAAAAAGAAAAAAATGAAAATCTTACCTACTGTATAGCACAGGGAACTCTGCCCAATATTCTGTAATAATCTAAATAGGAAAAGAATTTGAAAAAGAATAGATACATGTATATGTATAAGTGAACCACGTTGAAGAATAGATACATGCATATGCACAACCGAATTAACTAAGACAACATCATAAATCAACTATGCTCCCATATAAAATAAAATTTTTTATAAAAATAGCAAATCTTGGGCTTCCCTGGTGGCGCAGTCGTTGAGAGTCCGCCTGCCGATGCAGGGCACACGGGTTCGTGCCCCGGTCTGGGAAGATCCCACATGCCGCGGAGCGTCTGGGCCCGTGGGCCATGGCCGCTGAGCCTGCACATCCGGAGCCTGTGCTCCGCAACGGGAGAGGCCACAAAAGTGAGAGGCCCATGTACCACAAAAAAAAAAAAAAAAAAAAGCAAATCTCTTAAGTGATGAATTCTATCCAATATGACGGCATTGTGGACGGCAGAGGTAGAAGAGGCTTTGGGGAGTGTGTGGCCTGACTCCCTCATTGTACATGGAAGGACTTAAGAAGGGGGACTTTCTGAGACAAAAACTTAGGTCTCATTGTCTTCTGACTCTGTGCTTTTTATCAGCATAAGACACCTGGACCCAGAAATAAGATGCACTGTGGCTCAATATCCGATGAAGAAATTGACATTCGTGGACACTTGGGAGCCCATGAACCGCTCTTTAAAATTCTGCTTCCCCACCAGGTTGAATATCATCCAACCTTCTCTCCCAGTTCTCTCCCACTCTGCCAAAAAGGCTGACCTCCCCCAGGCCTGGACCATCCCTCATCTGATGTGGGAAACAGGATTCCTGCATTAGTCAGAGGTAGATCTAGATAAGAGTGATGCTTTAGACCACTTCCAGCTCTGGGAATCTGGGATTTGACGTGGATGAGAAGATAAGAAAAGAGAGAAAAAGAGGAAATTGTTGCTTTTGGCACAGCAGTGGGACTTCTTCTGGAACCAATGACCGTGTGTGGGAGATAAATGAAGGAACTATCTGAAATGAGTCCATCCTTTCAAAAAGAAAAATGATACCCCAGGAGCTGGCTAGCATTCCTTCAATGGCAGTGAAGGCAAGGAGAGTCAGAACAGAGGCAAAGACCCAGGTGCACAAGGTCAGGTCTTAACCTCTCCACGTGTGTAACGAGAGAGTCCTTTCTAGGTGTTTGTGTGCTCACCTCCACCCTGACCGGCGATGACCTTCTGGGGCCACACCACGCAAGGTGAGCATGATTAGCTGAAGGCCCGTGTTCCAGGGCTCCAGGTGCTCATGCTTGTCTTTCAGCAGAAAAGGTAGAGACTTGATCCCTTCGGCAAGAAGCAACAGCTTCAGGATGGCACGCCATCCCGAGAGCCTGGCTTTAGCTAACCTGAAAAGAACCTGTAATTTGCCTTCAGATTGTTCTCACTTGTCATGAACACCCCACGCTGGGCTGGCACAACCTTCTCCTCCTTCCCTGCTACCACCACCAAGTTCCACTGCCTTATCCCAGATGAAGCCAGTCTCTGGAAAGGTAAGGGTGAGCTGGGGGGGTCCCATTCAACACTATCTGAGTTGAACTCAAAGGTTATCTAGGAGACTTCAGACAGAAAGTACACACTTAGGCCCAATTTACATGCCCCTGATATTTGAAGGGACCCTAGAGTTCAAAGGGATTTCAGGAAGTCTCGTAGCCAACTCCTTCCCTCTCCAGACAACACCATCCCAAAGGTATTTAGCTCTTAGTCTCCGTCTAGCTAAGATGCAGAATTTTCTTCTTGGCTTAGTATTCTACACAGTGTGTGCTTGTATGATACGCACGCACACACACGCGCACACACACACACACGCACACACCATAGTCTTTTTTCCATTGTTTCCAGTGGCTGTATTAGTTTTTGTTTCACAATGAACTGTTTTGTTCTCAGTGGAAAAGATTCACTTCACCTTTATAAGTAGGATTGTACGGGAAAGGAATCCCTGGTACCTTGAATGCCTGCCATGCCCACCTGTCCACAGCACGCTATCTGAAGGATGTGGTCTCAGCTGGTTCTTTTTTTTTTTTTTTTATAAATTTATTTATTTATTTTGGGGTGTGTTGGGTCTTCATTTCTGTGCAAGGGCTTTCTCTAGTTGCGGTGAGCGGGGGCCACTCTTCATCGCGGTGCGTGGGCCTCTCACTATCGTGGCCTCTCTTGTGGCGGAGCACAGGCTCCAGACACGAAGGCTCAGTAGTTGTGGCTCATGGGCCTAGTTGCTTCGTGGCATGTGGGATCTTCCCAGACCAGGGCTCGAACCCATCTCCCCTGCATTGGCAGGCAGATTCTCAACCACTGAGCCACCAGGGAAGCCCTCAGCTGGTTCTTTATAGCCAGGTTTTGATTCAATATCATCCAGTCCTTCCACCTTGGAAACAACTGATGTGGTCAAGATCGGTTGGTGCGCCTGGTCCATCTAGAGGCTGCCCAGTGGCCAATGAAGTGGCCAGATGCCAGGGCTCTGAATGGCATCTGGCCAAACCAATCAAGAGCATCAGCCAGTTACAGCAGATGAAGTAGAAGCAGAGGCAAGGTCATCGAGTCTCCAGTAGGGTGACCAGTTGTCCCAGTTTGCTTAGGACTGCCCCAGGTTTAGCACCAGAAGTCCTGCATCCCAGGAAATCCCTCAGTCCCGGGCAAACTGGGACAGATAGTCACCATCAGCTCATCACCATGGCAGTCTCCTAGAATCAGGAGCAGCAGGTGCTGATGCTAACAGAAGATCAAGATGAGCATGGTGGTTCAGTTTTGCTATCCCTGGAAACCACCTACTGAGACTGGGTATCTTGAATGACTTGGGCTTCTTGGGAAGGCCTGGGTGGGCAGCTGCTGAGCAGACTGTTTCCTTTCTATCAATACGTTGTTTCCATGGCAACCTGAAACAAACCAGCATTTACAGAGGTGATATACATGGGTCTCTTTTCCTTAAAACCCAAAGGAAGCTAATGTGACGAGTGTGTATGCAGGTCAAGGAAGGAAGGTGAAAGCCCACAAACAAGCTTCCCATTTCAACAGCACGAAACATCCCTCAGAGGCTCCCCTCATTTGTTTGGTGGTGAATCTGAGACACCAAGATGGACCCCATTGCTTCCCTGACAAGAAGCTGACATCACTAAATGGTCATACATACGCAGCATCTACAACCCAGGGAACACGTATACGTCTGGCCTGAATTCTTTTTACAAAGGCAAGTCATCCATTTGCTTCGGAAAGAGAAAGTACACACATCTTTGGCTCTGCACTTTGGACAAGGTTGAACCACGATCGACCTCCAGGAAAAGTTTTCAGCCACATATATGGCGGCTACAGCGTGAAAGAAACAAACAGGACTTGTGTTTCGTGGGGCCCCATCTGTGGTCGGGCGTAGGTGTCACCAGCACACACTGGACGGAGAGGGTCCTCAAGAAACACCATCAACTCTGGTCGCCGGATACTCTGTAATGAAGCATCACGTTCTGACATGGACCCCAACTGCCCAGCGGGAAGGAAGAGAGTCTTCACAGTGGACCATGCATCCGTGTAAACAGAAGGCGTATTCATTTTCTGCTCCTCCAGACGCACACCTGCATGCGATCCAAACCAAGAAAGTTGAACATGGGGGACGTTAGCTCCCTGCTGAAGCCCCCTCCAACATCCTAGCATATTAGAGCCTGAAGGATGTCTGCACAGACGTGTAACACTCTGGAGCCTGTGGGGGCCAGATCCCACACAGATGAGAAGGGATGCTATTCCAAGGCTGCTTGTACAGCAACGTGCAAACACCGGCCTCTTTAGAAGAAGCAGGAATAAAAAGTAAGATCCCACTGACCTACGTGTAGGTAACTATTCACACTCTGTATCTGGGTGGGAGATAATGGAGTGAACGAGAAGAACTGCTGAGGCCAAAGGCACAGCAGACATGGTGGGTGCAGGGGGCAAGAAAGGGTGAGGCAGAAAGCCCTCTGGTTCCCGAGGACTGGTACAGGGGAGTCTTAAGACCAGGCAGCAGCAGAAGAAACGTTTCCCACCAGAAGGAAGAAGAAGGCCCGGGATCCTGGCATCTTCTTTAATTGTAGGTGGCCTCCAGTTCACGCAGGTCAACACAGACACTATTCCTCAGGGCAAGGGTCTTTGCTTCCTCCTCAAATGTCTTCTCCAATCCAGAAGTTTCTTTATTCTCCAAAATAAGAATTCTCAATCAACTCCAGAGCTCCTGCCTTTTCAGAGATGGTCCTATCTTAGCCAGGTCCTGCAGTGGTCCTAGTGGCAAACTTTGGCTCCACTAAGGTTCCTGGTGGGAAGTGTGGGTGAAGAGGAACAGCTCTTTACCTGTCCTGCCTTCCAGGCCTGTGGACCAAAAAACAGCGTAACAGTGAGATTCCGGCTTCTATCCTTTCAACAGATGTCTTTCAACAACGAGCATCACCTTACTGCCTTTAGTCCAGAATGTTCTAGCTACTGAACAGAACATACACTGCTTCTAAAAGCATTATTTTCATTAAGGAAGAAGAAAGGCCAATTTATACCATTCAAGGAACTCCCTGTATGCTGAATCATGGCTGGGAACCCTCTACACAAATCTCACCACTACACCCATAAATGATTAAAAAAAAAAAAACCCACTGAATACAGCCTGCTCAGAGGAAGTGGAAAATTCTATTTTTCAGCATGTCCCTGTTATATCCACGAGATATGGGGCCGGGGGCACGGAGGTGTCAGACTACCCAGTTTACACATGGGAAAACTGAGGCACAGAGGGTGCCCATGTTCTCAACATAGGATGACAAGCATCCGGTCCCTCATCCTAATGTGCACTTCAGCTGGAACGTCTCTCTGCTTTCACAAGACCCTTAACAACGAATTAGGAGATTATCCAGAGTGGATGGGGCCCCTCCAAGGAAATGGGAAGATACAACTTAACCTCAAAGAAGAACCTCAAAGTTCTTCTAAACGTTCTGGTTTTCTTTCCCCTCCTGGCCAGCAGCCCTCTGAGCTGCCCCAGAGGAAACCAGGGAGAAGCCCTTTCCCCAGGGAGGCTCACGCAGCTAGCAAATTAACTGGCAGCCCGGTGAATCACACAGGGACTTCCTTCTTGTCGCCCGGCAACCACATGCACTTGGCAGTGGGACATTAAACACAGAGGGGAATGTCGGGAGGCATGGGTAAAATAAAATAAAAAGCAAAACACACGACCCCACCCCCACCCCCTCCCCGGACTCATCCCAGCCCGGCAGACCCAGCCAAGGGGGCTGGGGGAGGGGTGGAAACGAGGGCATCAACCCAGGGGAGGAAAATGAGGTTAGGACCAGCCTAAGCAGAGCCTGACACTCCCCCCTTCTCTCATCAAACTCTTCTAGGTGTAGCATTTGTATTTGGCCAAAGACACGCCTCTATTAGCTTAGAGAAAGGCAGTGGGGACCTTGCATTAGCAGGCACCTAGAGATTTGAAAGATTACTTAGAAACCCAGCCCGGAGGGGTTAGGACCTGGGACTGCCAGGGCGGCTGTACTTGCCTCTCCCTCCAGCATCATTCCCCAGGTTAAGTCCCTCTGCCACCTCTAGGGCCCGATCCCCTTCCCCCAATCTTCTCCCACTCGAATGTTTTCATGCCCGTTGCTATGGCCGGAGCTGGTTAGACAAGCCTCTAAAGCACCACCTGGCCCTTCAGACCCTGCCTCTGGCCTCTTTGAAAACTCCCGGGACGGAAGTAAAAATGGACATAGATACACTACCAAACGTAAAATAGATAGCTAGTGGGAAGCAGCCACGTAGCACAGGGAGATCAGCTCGGTGGTTTGTGACCACCTAGAGGGGTGGGGTAGGGAGGGTGGGAGGGAGGAAGACGCAGGAGGGAAGAGATATGGGAACATGTGTATATGTATAACTGATTCACTTTGTTATAAAGCAGAAACTAACACACCACTGTAAAGCAATTATACTCCAAAAAAGATGTTTTAAAAAAAAAAATGCATGTAGAGTTGACATGTGGGACAACCCACAGGAGAAAAACTGGGGACGAGGAAAGGAAGAACAGCAGCAAGACGGCCCCTGTGATGAGCTGAACATTAGCCCCAAAGATACTCACATCCTAATAAATCCAGCACCCTGTGACTGTTACCTTCTACAGCCAAAGTTAAGGATCTTGAGATGCAGAGATTATCCTGGATTATTGGGGGAGTTGGGGCAAATGTAATCACAGGTCTCCTTATAACAGGGAGGCGGAGGGAGATGTGAAACAGGAGAAGGTGCAGGAGACGTGATAACAAAAGCAAGAGGCTGGAGTGAGCGATTCAAGGAAGAAAGCATGAGGCCAGGGAAGCAGGTGGCCCCCCAGAAGCTAGAAAGGCCAGGAAACAAACTCTTCCCTAGAGCTTCCAGAAGGAAACAGCCCTGCAGATACCCTGACTTCAGCCCTGTGAAATGACTAATGTAAGAGACTGTAAGAGAATAAATGAGTCTTGTTTAAAGCCACTAAGTCTGTGATAATTTTATGGCAGCACAGAGGAAACTAAACTTGTCAATCAGGGCATATCTTGTCTGTTTCCCCACAGACCTAGAGACGAGGGTATCACAGTATAAATACTGGTGACAATGGGGAATTTGGCTTGGAGAGGTCTAACAGCCAGTCTACAGGCTGAGAAGGAAAAAGTCAAGTCTCTGAAAGTAACTGAGGCAAGAGGCAGCCCAAGCTTTGAAGTGGGCTCTCACTTCACTGACCCCACTGGTGACCGTCACTGAGGCCAATAGCTTCATCTCTGAAAGCCTCAGTTTTGTCATCTGCAAAAAGAGAGATAATATTATCATACCCGCTGCAGAGTTTTTAGGATTAAATGAGATACTGCGTGAAAAGCACATGGCACGTGGCAGATGCCAAATAAATGATACCTCTTAGGAAGGGTTAGACATGCAGATATGGGCAGATGCTGTTAAGTGCCCATCCCAGTATCTCTTCTCCCTTTTCTACTAAGCAACATAACTCTGATCTTTGGCTGGCACATTGTGGCCCAGAGTAAATAGACTATGTTTCTCAGCCTCCCTTGACAGCTAGCTAGGGCCATGTGACTAAGATCTGGTCAAAGAAATGGAAGTGAAAAGTGTTGTGGAACTTCTGGGGAGGCTGTTCAAAAGGTGTTTGAAGGAGCCCCATTTTTCCCTATCTGCCTTTACTCCCTTCTGCTTCCAATGAGGATGTAATGGCTGGTGCCCCAGCAATCATCTTGGACTTTGAGGGGCTCCAGTGAAAATGGGAGTCATGCACTGAGATAATCTAACCAGAAGGTGGAAGCCTAGATCCCTGATAACTCCAGAACTGCCATACTAGCTGTGGGTGGCCTTTCTTTGGATTTCTGTTACGTGAGAGAGAATGCTCTTCTGCCTCAGTTATTAAGTCACTGTTATTTTAGAGTTTTCTACTAATCATAATGGATCCAATATACCACAGATCTAGGGAAACAGGATTCAGAGTCATTCTAGAGTAGGGGTCCTCCATGTGCAGCCCTTGACAACAGCTTCAGAAGCACCTGGGAACTTAGAAATGCAAATTCCCAGGACCCACCCCAGACTTACTGAATCAAAACCTCTGGGGGTGGAACCCAGCATTCTGTGTCTTAACAAGCCCTCTGGGTCATTCTGGTGCACACTCAAGTGTGAAACCACCATTCTAGAGCAAGGTTTCTCAAACTCTGGCACTAGTGACTTTTGGGCAGGATAATTCTTGGTCAGGGGCGGGGGCGGGGATGCTGTCCTACGCATTGTAAGATGCTCAGCAGCACCCCTGACCTCTACCCACTAGAAGCCGGGAGAAGCCCCTCTCAGTGTTCAAAATGTCTCAGACACCGGCCTACATCTGGGGTCGGGGCAGAGCGGGCAACAAAATCGCCCCCCGTAGAGAAACACCGCCTCTGAGTAGTGGTTCATTCTTGACTTTGGCTGCACATTAGAATCACCTGGGAAGTTCTTCAAAATTCCCCGGCCAAAATTCTCACGCCAGCCTGGTGAGGTCGGAACCCACTAGGACAGGACGAGGTAGCAGTTAAAGCTGTCCAGGTGATGCCGACACGAGGCCAGTGCTGAGAACTGTTGCACATTGCACAGGGCCAGTGGGCCCAGAGGAGAGCCTGCTCCAAGCTGGAGAAGGTAGCGACGCACCTGAATCCTGACGATGGCCAGGACACAAGATACTCCTAGGCAGAAACCGTAATGAGGGCGACCCGGGGAGACTTGGGAACGAACCTCCCAGCTGCCAGACAGGGTGACTGGATGGCGTGGAATTCCTGGTGGCTGTGTCACCTCGTTTCCCATCAGAACAGGGTGGACACCTTTCAGCGTCTCCCATGAGTAACAACACAAAGCCTCAGTTTCCTCCCTTAATGAACCCGGCACACAGTGAGCCAGCTCCCACCAGGCACTATAAACATGAGCTCACTCAACAAGAACAACTATCTCAATAAAGACAGCGATACAGCGAAGGGGCCTGTTTAGAAACGAAGAGCCTACGTTCTCCATCCAACTGGTAAGCTCCCCAGGCACTGAAACCAGAATCCTCCCACACGGATACGCTCTGAGCAAGGAGAAACTCCACATGTATTGAATGTAGCCCTGAAAATAAGCTTGGCTGGGGGTCCCTAAGTAGGTCGGAGGGGAAAGGGAGGAGAGAATTAGATGAGAAACCAGCCACCAAGCAAGAGGGAGAGCTGAACAGGTTGACAGGTTGACGCTCTGACTTCGTGAAAAGAAGGATGCAGTCATGTGTAAATTCTCTCTCCTGCCGGGACTTTTTCCTTCATTATTTCAGCCCCAGCCTGCCCAGCCGAAATGCTCAGCCAAGCGTTTCCTTGTTTCCTTTGGCCCAAATCGTGAAGTCCAGGATGTCACCGGGGGAGGCGTGGGGAGGGGGTGGAGGAAAGGAGAAAGAGGAAGAAAAAAAAGAGGAGGATGGGAAGGAGGTGATAAGGAAGAGAGAGAGGAGGGGCAAGAGGATGCTCACAGCGCCAGGATGAACTAGCCTCTCTGGTCCCTGCCCACGTCAGCCCCCCTGGGCCGCTTGGATGGAAAGATGAGCAACAGGTGTGAGTCTGGAACTCCTACAGGAGACGCTAACTCCCCGTGGGTCTCTAAGAGGGGAAGGCTCAGTGGGATGGAGCCTCCCAGCGTGTGCCCTTCCCTTCCTGGGGGCTCTGCCAGTCCACTTAATGCACCTGATTGGAATAAGGTAGAAGAAATCCGGCTGCCCTGTACCAGTGCTATCAAACGGGCAAGGAGCCCGGGTGCCTCTTCTGTTCCCAGAGACTTTTAACAGGTTCCTGTGCAAAGAATGCATAGGACTTTACGGCTCCCACTGACCATTTCCAAGGCTCCCACCTTCCCTGCCTACATACCGCCCTTCCTCACAGAGTCAGAATGCATCTCACTCTTGGGCTTCCCTGGTGGCGCAGTGGTTAAGAATCCGCCTGCCAATGCAGGGGACACGGGTTCAAGCCCTTCTCTGGGAAGATCCCACATGCCGCGGAGCAACTAAGCCCGTGCTGCGCCACAACTACTGAGCCTGCGCTCTAGAGCCCGTGAGCCACAGCTACTGAAGCCCGCGCTCCACAGCAAGAGAAGCCACCACAACAAGAAGCCCACGCACCGCAATGAAGAGTAGCCCCCGCTCGCCGCAACTAGAGAAAGCCCGTGCGCCGCAACGAAGACCCAACGCAGCCAAAAATAAATAAATAAAATAAATAAATTTATTAAGAAAAACAAAACAGAATGCATCTCACTCTTTTTTTTGGTGGCGGGGGGGAGGTACTCTCATTGTTGTTGCCTCTCCCGTTGCAGAGCACAGGCTCCGGACGCGCAGGCTCAGCGGCCATGGCTCACGGGCCTAGCTGCTCCGCGGCATGTGGGATCTTCCTGGACCGGGGCACGAACCCGTGTCCCCTGCATCGGCAGGCAGACTCTCAACCACTGTGCCACCAGGGAAGCCCGCATCTCACTCTTAACTACAATCCCTGTGTTCCCTCCAGCCTGTAAACCTTGTGTGCACATGTCCTGACTCTTGCAAATGCGTTGAAAAATAAACTTTAAAAAGCTTCCAGATGTTCTGTTGTAGGGGTGGTGTTTCTCTGCTCCTGTCTCCAGGGGCCCATGCACGATGCCCAGCAGTCTGACTGCCCAGATGAAATCTGAGGCGGCCAAGAGGCACTGCCTGGGGGCAGGTGGGGAGGATGCCCCTTCCCCCCAGGACCACACTCAACCACTGTCTCCATCACTCTATCCCCGCAAAGATGTGACCTTACACACCCCATTTATTCTCCCACCATCCCCCATGCCCGCCCTGTTTCTTTCACTCTTATAGGTGAGATCTACAACCCGGAGGTTTGATCCACATACTGCAAAAACCTTCAAAATCAACAGAGGTGCAAGTCTGCGATTCCCAAATGATCAGTTTTGTTCTTTCTGAGCATCCACCTCATTTCTCCCTTAAAACTCTTTTTTTTTTTTGGCTGCACCATGCAGCATGTGGGATCTTAGTTCCCTGACCAGGGATCGAACCTGCGCCCCCTGCACTGGAAGGGTGGAGTCTTAACCACTGGACCTCCAGGGAAGTCCCCTCCCTTAAAATTCTTATACCAACTGCCTTTGCCGCATACAGTCAAGGACAAAACAACATGGAGTGACTCTTCCACGTAAGATGTTAAACCATCACCTGCAGGTACATCTTAGGAGCTGGACCAGCCAGAACAAGGGAGTGGAGTTTGTGACTTGTCAAGGCCCCTCTGGGGCTGGTGGCCTCTGATCTCTAGAAAGGAAATTGCCAACGGGCAGCCTTGTGCACACACAGCCACGCACACACCCTTCCCAACACGCACACACCTGAGGGCCCGGGATTCTTTGCACAAGGTGACGCGGGCTCCCTTTGATGCTCGCCGGATGTGTTCCCATTGGGCGAAAACCAGACCTCAATAAAACCTGGCATTATCAAGAGGCCGGTGGTGGGTGATTGCACCGGCCTGTTATCTCTATGGCCCTGGGTGGGGCTGCTCTGTGGTTCTCCGCTGAAAAGCATTAACTTCTAGGTGGATCAAAGACGCTTCCGAACCAGCCGGCCCAGACCCCTTGTTTATCCGCAGGGGACTGTTCCCAAAGATGGACTTTAAGATAATAAGGACCCCAGTCCCAGCCTCCCTCTGTCCTCTCCTTATCATGCAATATGTCCCTCGGGGGCCGCCCAACGGCCAATCACAAGGCCCTTCTCCTCTCTCTCTTCAGATGGCCCATTTAACAACAGCAAATGAGGGACCGGGCCCGGGAGTGTCCCAGCCCTGCTGCAACCATGGGTATCTGGGGACAGGGAGACACCTACTTGGGGACCAGGCAGGAGCTCCTCTTCCCTCTGTGAGTCACACCAGGGAGGGGGGTCCAGAGAGCAGGGCGTTTGCTACACTCTTCCCTCAAGAGGGAGAAACTGACAGCCCTCACACCTGGTCCTTGACATCCCTTATTGGACTCCACTGCCTACCCTAATGTTCAAGGCCTGCAACCCACCCACAGTGAGGACACAGAGGGACCTCTGAGCTGTCTGGATCTGGACACCAAGACGGACTGTGCATCGGCCTGGAGAGAAAGAGCATGTGCACTGAAGGAAGGCAGGTGCTGGCAGGTGCTTGAATGCCCCGTGAACGTTCCTGAGGCCCACACAGGTCTGGCAGCTGGACGGGTGAGGCCAGGGTTTTCTTCTTTGCATTCAGAGTACCTGGCTTACTGTGTGGACCTGGAGAGGCACATGAATGAACGAATGAATGAATGAACGAACGAACAAACAAGTGAATCACTAGCCACTCGGTGGCATGGACACTCAATCCTACCAACGGGAAAAGCTTCAGGGAGCACATCTCACTGGAGACACCTTAGCTCAATGACACAGAGTCAGATCAAGGTTCAAATCCTGGGTCCCGGGCAAGGGACCTCCATTCTCTTTAATCCATCTGTAAGCAGGACTAATGGTCATACCTCCTCCATCGCAGGGCTGTTAGGAGGACAGAGGCTCAATGAGTAGTGTTTGTCATCATTACCGTATTTCCCTGTAGCATGGTCTCTATTAAAGATTCCAGGTCGTATGTTTCCAAGGAAGGAGGAAGTAAGTGCCTTGGTTATATTCCCGGTGCAGCCCAGACCTAAGGGGTGCACAAAACTCCAGCTCCATCCTCCAACACTCCTTTCTTTCCCCCTTATTCGATCCATAATATTCTTTCAGGCATTGAGATTAACGCCTACCTCTTTCCATGCTCCCTCGACGGCCCCTAAAAAGTCTGGGAACTCCAGGTGTAGGGAACTGGGGAGGCAGCCACGAGTCATGAGCAGGTGACAAAGGCCGTGCACAAGGCCAGTGACAGAACAGGACCGTGCCCTTGACTCCAGCCTAGCTGAGGCCACTGGGAACTCCACCTCTGCCATCATGTAATGGTGAGATGCACAGACCCCCTCTGCCTTGAACTCGTACGTCTTTCCCTGGCTTCTCTCATGCTTTTAACGTGTGTCCTGTCTTCCTTAAAACCCTGGTTTGTCTGTCTCTGTCTCACTCTCATTAGAGACGCCACAGCCTGAAAAGCCAACCCAACAGGGAAGGATGCCTACGGGGCTCTGTCTTGTCGGCCCCAGCCCCGGCCCCGGCCCCGGCCCGGACAGCGTGTGGTGCACGTGTCAAGGTGACAGGGAAGCTGGGTCTCAGCGCCCTGCGGTCACAGCGGGGCCAGGCTGTTCCCCAAGGCTGCAGCTGGGCTCTCAGAGGCGCTGGGAGGTCAGGCAGCAAGTTCACAGGACAGGCCACCCACACGGCACATCAGGGCCGCGGGGCTGTCCCCGGGGCCAGCTCGGCTCTGGCCCTCGGCCCTGACTCAGAACACTCCACCATATGGCCTCCCTTGGGGAGGATGAGAGGAAGAAAAGACTGAAACCAGGGGCAAGAAAGAGCCCCACCTCCCTTGACGTGCCAGGGACCCTTCCTGGACACGGGGGTGTGGGGTGTGGCTAGCATTGTCCCTACCAGGTCCAGTGAAGGACAGAGGCAAGTCCGATGGCAACATGCCCGCAGTGAGACTGAGTGTCCCTCTCTGCAACCCCCAGATGTGTTTCCAGGGTTTGATGTGAACTCGAAAAACCCTGGACCTTAGGCTACTTCACACTTTTCTAATTAAAGACCCAAACTGGATTTTCATGTTTGCAGAGAGAGCTTTGACCAAAAGTGTAGGCTGCGGAGCAAAACAGGAAGAGAAGGATCTTTCTCTTGTTCTCTCCCTCCCTTCTTTTCTCTCTCTCTCTCTTCCCTCTGCAAGTACAGAGGGATGGGGCGGGGGGGGGGGGGGGTGCAAACGAGATCTTGGCAGCCGTAGCCTCTAAGGTCCCCTGGAGCCTGCCTGTGTTCTGTTGAAAGCTTTTCTCTTTTCTTTGGTCCCATAGACACCAGTCCCCATCCCGGTTGGTTGGGCAGGGGTGGAGGTGGAGGGGAGCTGGGCGAGGCTCTGGGAAAAGAGAAAGAGGCGAAGAACAGATCCTCGGGCACAGCGGCCAAGAAAAGAGCCCGAATGCCTCGTCTGGGCAGAAGGCAACCTTCCCAGGTTTCTTGGCGTGCTGGGACTTGCTGGAAACCAGAGCCCTGGCTGGCAGGACGAGGGTGGACAGTGGAACCAGCCGAAGGAGGGGGGCCCCAGGGGGGAAGAGGGGGAGGTCTCAGTGAATCATATAAATTAGAGACAGAAGGGATGTCAAGCCACCTTCACTTCCTTCCTCTCCTAATGGGAATTATCTCATTAGCCCTGAGCTTCCTAGAGGCTAACTTTAAATGATTCCTCTAACGGGGATTTCAATCTACAGCCCGCCCCCCTGCCCCCCGCTTCCCCATCAGATCTGACTTTAAGGAGAGCTAAGAAGGGCTCTTAAAGGGACAGTAGCAAAAAGACACCAGATAGGGAGGGTGGGAGGGAGACGCAAGAGGGAGGAGATATGAGGATATATGTATACGTATAGTTGAATCACTTTGTTATAAAGCAGAAACTAACACACCATTGTAAAGCAATTATACTCCAATAAAGATGTTAAAAAAAAAAAAAGACACCAGTTCAATCTATTTAATAACTCTGCAGACTTTCTCCAAACATTTCACACAAGGTTAGTTTTGCCCTTTCACCCTTTATTTCCACTTACAGCAATTTATTGTAAGAAAATAGTCATGGACGTGGTAATAGGCTCAATAATGACACGACTTAACGCACCCCTCCCCCAAGATAGACATATTCTAATCTCTGGAACCTATAAATGTTACCTTATGTGGCAAAAGGGACTTGGCAAATGAGATTAAGGACCTTAAACGGGGGAGATGATTCTGGATTATCCAGATGAGCCCTAAATGCAATCACAAGTGTCCTTATAAGAGGGAAGCAGAGGAGGATTTGACTCCAGAGAGGAAGACACGATAGGACCACAAAGGTAAAGATGGGAGTGATGTGGCTACAAGTCAAGGTATGCCGACAGCCTCCAGAACCTGGGAGAGGCCTGGGACAATTCTCCCCCCGGGAGCCCCCAGAAGGAACCAGCCCTGCCAACAACTTGATTTTAGCCCCATAAGACTCATTTTAGACTTCTGGCCTCCAGAACTGTAAGAGAATAAATGTGTGTGTGTTTTCTTTTGTTTTTTTTTTTAATTTAATTTTATTTATTTTTTTAATACAGCAGGTTCTTATTAGTCATCAGTTTTATACACATCCGTGTATACATGTCAAACCCAATCGCCCAATTCATCATAAATGTGTGTTTTTTTGTTTTTTTGGTTTTTTTGCGGTACGCGGGCCTCTCACTGCTGTGGCCTCCCCCGTTGCGGAGCACAGGCTCCGGACGCGCAGGCTCCGGACGCGCAGGCCCAGCGGCCATGGCTCACGGGCCCAGCCGCTCCGCGGCACATGGGATCCTCCCAGACCGGGGCACGAACCCGTATCCCCTGCATCGGCAGGCGGACTCTCAACCACTTGCGCCACCAGGGAGGCCCTAAATGTGTGTTTTTTAAAACCACCAAGTCGGTGGTAATTTGTTACAGCAGCCACAGGAAACTAGTACAGATATGAATCCAGCTCTTGCCACCAGCATTGTCAACAGGGCCTTATTTCACAGCAAAGGAAAAAAACCAAAAGAGCATTGAAAATGTTCAAAAATTACCATGGCATAATGCTATGATGAAATAATACCCCTAAAAATACAGAAATACTATTTCATAATAATGGAGTAATACATAACTGAAGATGGATCCTAAATATTTTCCTTGCCTTTTGTAAATGTTTCTAATGGTAAGCATCTTTTAATGACTTCTGTCATTGTAAAAGTCACATATTTATTTGCAGGGTGGTATAAGGGTTAAGTTTGGCTCGATCCCTTTCCATGAATAAAGAAGGAGGAACTGGGGACAGGTTAGCAGAGAGAGGTCAGAGTCAGAGAATCCAGGGTGGGTACCTTTCTGGGCTCTGAAAACTGTCAAGTTTCCTGGCAAACGGGTTCTCCTCTATATACAGCACAGCCTGGAGTCATGGTCCTCCACCCAGGGGCCCCTCTGGCCTGCAGACTCTCCTCCCTAACAGATGAGCCGCCCTGACGTGTAGCCCATTCCCCTCGGCCCCTCACCTCAAGTCTGCTTCCTCCAGCCCCCCAAGAAGCATGTTTATCTCTGCTTCCGTATTCTGATGCCGCTCTTTGCAGTTGGACGATGTATTAGTTTCCCAAGGCTGCTGTAACAAATCACCACAAACAGGTGGCTTAAAACAACAGACATCTATCTTCTCACAGTTCTGGAGGTCAGAAGTCCAAAGTCAAGGTGTCGGCACGGTTGGTGCCTTTCTGGAGGCCTTGAGGGAGCCCTGTCGCCCAGCTTCTGGTGGCTCCCAGCAAGCCTTGGCTTGTGGACGCATCACTCCACTCTGCCTCCAAGTTCATGTTGCCTTCTTCTCTGTGTCTGTCTCCCCTTCTCTTCTCTCCTAAGGACTTGCCATTGGATCCTTAACTAACTACATCTGTAAAGACCCTATTTCCAAATAAAGCCCCACTGTGAGGTTCTAGGTGGACGTGAATTCTGGGGGATACTATTTAACCCCCTACAGGTGGTCTGCGGCTCCTTTCTCTCTCCACTTCTTCAAGTCTCAGTAACCTCAGTCTCCTTTGATTCTTCCAGGTCTCAGAAGTCAATCCCTTTTGGAAGTATCCAGAAGCAGAGGGAGTCTCCCTCAATGAATGAACTTCCCAACAACTGCAGTTGCCAATGTGAGAGTGGGTGGCCTTGGGAGAGATGGAATTCTCTGTCGTTGAAGTGTTCACGCAGGAAACACCTCTCTGGAAAGACGTGCAGGAGGTCCTGGTTGTGAATGGGGGATGGGATTAGGTAGTCAAAAGAGTTGGGTTTTATGAGAACAAGGATTGTACCCAATCCATTCAGCACAGTGCTGGGCAGAGAAAAGGCACTAAATAGATGGTTATTTTGCCCCATCAGGAAAGATTCCTTCAATCTCAACAGTCCTCTTTTCAATGAATGCATGGAACACTACAAAGCAACGTAAACTAAGAATTAGATGATTTGTGTATTCAACAACTATTGGTCAAGCACCTTCTTGGTATACAGCATACGATCGGACACTCCTATGCGCCTCTCTCGTCTTTGATGGCTAGAAGGTGACAAATCAGGACAGATCAGACGGCAGGAGACACCAAAATCACCACCCCAATGATTACGTGGACTTGGCGCCACCAGAGTTTCTACATGGGCAGTCGGAAGGTCTCTCGGGAAAACCTAAGAGGCAAGGCCCTAGGATCTCTTTCTGCTCCTGCCCTGTCCACAAAGAAAGGGAGGGAAGGCAGAGGAGCATGTCCTGCAGCAGCCAAGGGCAGGCTGTCTGTTCAGGCTGGAGCCCAGACAAAGCACACGCACCAGGCGGTGACTTAGCTGCGTGAGGCCCAAGAAGCTCTTAAGCCACAGGTGGGTGCCTGCGAAGCCACCTTCCCAGGAGAGCACAAGCCTCAGGCCCTGCTTTACTGCTAATCACCATAAGCACCCCGGTGTCTCAACCCCAACCTGGGTGGCCTTTACCACTCCCGGAGCCCTGTCATGTGCTCCGTGATCTCAGCTGGCCTCACACAGACCCTGTCAAGTAAGCAGGACAGGCGTTGTTATGATTCCCACTTCACAGATGGGGAAACTCTGCTGCAGTAACTCGACTTCCTCAGGGCCACCCAGGGAGCACGTGCCCCAGTGGCTAGCCCAGGGCTCCTTCCATAACCCAGGGGGCAAATGGTGACCCTACCCTCTCTGTACTGCCCCCCAGGACTTTAGGGCTTTACATGTGGCAACAACTATTGGGGGACGGCTCTTCCCTCTGGGCAATGGGCTTCCTTTTTGGACCCTGGGAGCCTGACTCACCAAAATTCCCGCCTCTTCCCATTTAATCTGTCCTCCTGTTTGATGCCTGGAAGTGGAAGGGCATGGACTTGGGGGAGGGAGGGAGGAAGGCATGGCTTGTGCCCAGGCTGGGCCGCCCCAAGAGCAGTGAAGGATGCTTTGGGGGATCTGGGAGGAGAAGCTGCCCACTGTGTACTTTTTTTTATTTTTAAAGACTTTTTCGATGTGGACCATTTTTGAAGTCTTTATTGAGTCTGTTACAATATTGCTTCTGTTTTATGCTTTGGCTATTTTTTTTTTTTTTTTTTTTTTTTTGGCTGTGAGGCTTGTGGGATCTTAGTTCCCCAACCAGGGATCGAACCTGCACACCTTGCATTGGAAGGTGAAGTCTTAACCACTGGACTGCCAGGGAAGTCCCCCCACTGTGTCCTTTTCCAGGCGTGGAAAAGAAAGAGGAGAGGGCAGAGCTGATGTGAATGCCGTGCTCAACTCACAAGCTACGGCTTTCCCAACCTGCCCTGTAAACGTGCTCAGAGCCGGGCCCTCTGTTTCCCTAAGCTGTCCCAAGCAGCCTCAGGACGTGGTGGGCTGCCCGCAGAGCAGAATGGAGCAAGAACGCTACCCTCTTCTAGGGTCACAGGTCAGTAGGGCCTGAGTTGATGATCCCGGGTCCGGGGCCTCCATGGGAGGTGGCGGAGTTCCTCTTCGGTGGGGCCCCTGGACAATGTCACCCACACCACCCGAAACCACGCACTGCAGGTCTGACGGAGCCTCAGAAAGCAGAACTCTGGGGGCAGCACGGGCAGGGCAGGGAGCGCAGGCAGGCAGGGCCAGCGCATCCGCAGTCCACTCCTGGAATGCCCATGTTCGGGCTGATCTGTCGGCTGTGGTTTCCCCTCACCAAACCTCGTCCTTTGTGGAATTTGCACCCCGAGGGGCACCTTGAGAAATGCTCTACAACTAAGAGGTCCATGGCCTCTTCTGCACTTGGGGTCAGGCCGGAAGGAGCCCTAAGAAGGTCAGTGGATGGTGTGGGGGCCGTGAGCAGTCAGGCCGCCTCCAGCAAATCCAGGCCAGCGTCCGGTTCCCATGACGCTCTTACCGGCAGCGTTAATAACTAACCATGTTCCAGACAGGTGCTGGCGGCCTGGCCTTAGGAGTTCTCGTTTAGAGTTGAAAGTGAGTCACTTCTCTTTTATCATTTGCTAGCAGAGTGAGTCACCGGAGCTTCACACAAGCTCTCACACCTTGGCCAAGGGACATTCATGCCCATACCTTCGACCACCTGTTTTCCAGGTCAGCTGAGCCCCGTGGAGCTGACCCTCATTGGTTTAGGCCAAACAGCATCCCTGGTACCCAGCCTCCACCCTTCCTGCTCTTCACCCCACTCCCTCAACTGGGACAGTGAGTCCTGACCCACCAGGAGTCTGGAGAGAGAGCCTGACAGGTGTCCACCCAGGCCTGAGGCTGGGTGAGGTCTGTGTCACCTTTGACCTTTAATAGCGCTCTCCTACCTTCCCAACCCTCTGTTTGGGAATGGACTAGAAGTGGAAAATTCCAGAACTGATGAACCAAAGGACACAACTGTGAGGCAATAAGTCAGCTTCCCTCTTGGGAATAACAGGGGTTGAATGTAGGTAAACTGAGTCCCATTGCTATTAACATGCTTCCCTCCTTCTTGTGTCAGGTGAGAGGCAGGACTGGCCACCAAGGCCAAGATGCTGGCATCAGGCTCCTATGGTGGGTCTGGAGTAAATCTTTCAGGAGGAATCACCCAGATAGACGTCTAATAAATCTCATCCGGGAAAACAAACTCATGTACCTCTTTGGGTAATCCTTCCTTCCCCATTCATGTATGGTCTCTCCTACAAAATAATATTTTTTTGTAATTAAAGAGACAAAGTTAGAGACAGAAAAGGAAAATATGAAAAGAAAGCACAAGAGTTAAAAAAACAAAAACAAAAAACCCTCACTGAAATAGTTTGGGGATTTACTTTTTTTTCATCCTCAAAAAGTCCCTCTCGCTACCTGGTTTCTAAAACAGACAGTAAACAGAGATGACATCAAATTGGATAGCAACTGGGCATCTCCTGGCCAGGAGCTGCGGCAGGTGTGAGACTGACAGACTGAGAAAAGATGACACTATTTCTATCCTTAGAAGATGAAAACCAAGGAGGAGAAATGACAGCAGAGGCTGAGCCCTGGGTGTGGTGAGAAACCTGACACCCTGCCAGCCGCTGGCCTTTTGGGTGAACTCGCTTGTCTAGATGGGGCGCCAACGTGGAGCTCCTTGTTGGTGAGCTTTGTTTATCCCCCCACCTCTCAGGTATCACAGCGTGACTCATCCCCGGGGGCTCAGAGAGGTCAGGCTGTGGCTGTCTTCAATCCACGGAGCACCCAGTACTTTCCAAACTGCATTTTGAAATCCACCGGCTGTGGCAGTGGCTTTGGCCTGACCCCTGCAGGGTGTGAGGTGCTTTCCCTGCTACACACGTCCCGCACATAGCATCTGCGTTGATAGCACTGAGGGGACACATGCCAGGAGAGAGACTCCACCCCCGGCTGCTGGCTTGAGGGACTGAGTGAATCATGAGGCCTGACCAGTGACCACGATGTCCCAGGGTGAAGTGGGAGGCCTGGGGACGGAGCCCGCTGCAGGGACCAGAGCCATGGTGACTCACATTTGGACCCCGAGGGAAAGTTCCGTCGGCGCGTCCTCTGGATGGCTCTCGTCCCCTGGGTGAGGTCATCCCCACGGCCGCTCAGAACTGCGACGTGCTTCGTCTTCCCAGAGCCCCAGCTTTTCCCTCTCAATTATGGTTATGGCAGGAATCACCATTTTAGCCGCCGCACCTCTCCCCTACCCACCACACACACACACACACACACACACACACACACACACACACACACGCACGCACACGATGGATGGACCGGAGGAAAGAGCCCGTCCTCCCCCCGGGGCGTCAGATTTTTCATCTGTAAAAATAGCTCCTCTTCCTGATGATCTCACACAGGAGCCTCTGGGGCTCAAGGGCAGTGAATATGATTGTTGGTTGAAAGGAAGTCTGCTAAATCAATGCAAGTCGGTAATATTTGAATATTACTGTTTACGACTACCGCTCCGTGGACCCAGCCATCGGGCCACCATCTCGTTCCATCTCCCTGGGCCATTTGGTTGGGAAGTAAAAGAGTGCAAGGCGATGGGTAGGAAAGTGTCCCCAGGAGAGCCGGTACCCAGGAGCTTGGTGCGGCCATTTGGAAGTACACTCAAGCGTGGGGGAAATATGCAGCAAAAGCCTCCATCCTGCCCTTCGTCTTGTCCTTTCTCCAAGCGTTTCCAACAGAGCATGGACACATTTCTAAGGCGTCACCAGGTACATGGGGGTCCGGGTCACAGTCCTCAGCTACCTCTTCCGCCATATGTATGAGTCACAGAGAAGTCCCCCAAAGATGGGCACTAGGCATTCCATTATGGGCTGAGTTTTCTTTTTTCTTTTTCTATTGCTGGTTTTTTTTTAATTTTTATTTTATATTGGAGTATAGTTGATTTACAATGTTGTGTTAGTTTCAGGTGTGTTATGGGCCGAGTTTTCAGTGCACCTGCCATCATAGGGCATTTGCTGACAGCCAAGACCAGGTCTTCCTGGCAGCATTTTAAGAAAGACTCTGCTTCCGAGGTGAGCTCTGGACCCTGCTTCTGAGGTGAGCTCTGGACCCTGAGCGTGCCCACCTTGGTGGTCCCTGTGACCACAGGACAGGAAAGGTGAAAGGAGAGCCAGGACATTCCTACCATTATGCCCCGCATCCCTGCACTTGTCAAGGCCCACGTTCTTGGGGGGAGGGGGAAAGGGGATGACCTTGAGCAGTACTGGTCACTCCAAGGGGTGAGAACCCCACTGCCAGGGGTCCTTTGAGAGCAGCCTGCACCCCTCACCGCCCTGACACAACTAGCACGGGGAAACAGGGGTAGCTGGGCTCTCTCCTCCTGTAATGTTCCCCCTATTTCCTTTATTTCTTCCTCTGTCACTACTATTCTTTGCTGCCGAGTCTGCAGCCTGCCCGTGTGGCCCCGGTGGCTCCACCGGCAGGGATGAAGGGAGACGGATCCTTGTGCTAAGCCCCAACCCCAGTGCAAGGGCCTCTGCTGAGTAAGGCAGGCACAGCTGTTGAGACTCAGCCCCTGGGAAGTGGCAGTGGAAGTTTCAGCTCATCCCCACCTTAAACATCATTCATTGTCACGTGTACAGGAGCGAAGAGGAGAGAAGAGGCACCTTCAATGTCCTTTTTGTTCGTACCCTCATCCCTCAGCTGCCCCGGCCTCTCGGCTTCCATACAAGCCCCTAGGAAGTGGGCTGCCGGCACGGCCTCGCTCCAAATCCTGCCATGGCTCCCAGGGCCCTCGGAGGGAAACCCTGATGGCCCCAAGGCTCTCCCTGGCCTGTGCCTCATCCCCAGGCACTGAGCTCCCCCGCTCAGTTCCAACCCCACCTGCGCTCCTGTCCTCAAAGACACCGGGTACGCTCCTGCCTCAGCCTTGATGGAGCTGTTGCTGGCAGAGACCTCACCTCCTTGAAGGCCGTGCTCAGATGTCACCTTCTCGTCCGACCTATTCAAGGCTGCAACCTGCCCTCTGCACCCCACCCAGCACATCTGAACAGCTCCTGTTTCTATTTTCTTTTCCACAATGCTATTATGTACTAGATAAGTTAATTATTTACTATTCTGCTATTATGTACTAGATAAGTTAATTATTTACTATTCTGTGTATTATCTACCCACCCTCAACACCCCTTAGTCCCCCCACCCAGCACTGGAAAGCAAGCTCCATGAGCACAGGATCATGTTCTCTGCCTAGAAATGTCCTGCCACAGAGCAGGAACCCCAGAACGATCTGTTAGATGAATGAATGAAAGAACGAATGAATGAACGAATGAAAGAATGAATGAGGGCATCACTGCCATCCCAATGGGAGTAGGGACTGTGCCTCTTATGGAATGAACTGGCATTCAGGTGGGGGGGGTCGTCCAGGGAGGGAGGGGAGAGGGCAGGCTAAGGCAGAGAGGCTGTTCTCAGAAAGGCAGTGCCCACAATTTGCTTGGAAATCCCCCTGGAGTCACTCATTAACCCCCTGCCCCCGCCCCATGGTTCACACACAGCCTGCCAGTCACCCAAAGCTACACAGCAGCTAAAGCCTCATTTAAGCAACTGACTCTCCTTTCCAGGCCCATCCTCCCACCAGGTAATCCACACCATCATCGTCCGAGCACCCAGTCTGTGCAGGTCCTAGAATGAGCAGCGGAAAAAGGGGTGGGATAAACAAAACAGCCCAGTAACAGAAAACAAGCCCCACCCTGCCTCCACCCACCCTCAAGGCACCAGCTGGGGAGGCACAGCAAGATGGCAGGTGAAGTCCTGAAAGTAAGGTGATGTGCCGGGTGTAGGGGCTGCCGGTGCGGCGGGGCCCTACGGGTGTGGGGTTTTGAGGAGGTGAGGCACACAGATGGGGACATAGGGAGAGGGTGTGGGGAGAGGCGGGGGGCAGAAATAATCCAGTCTTGGGGGGTAGGATCCAAAGCAGGTGAGCTCAGCTGAAAGGCTTCAAATTCGAGTGCAAAGTGGTGGGCAATAAGATTAGGTGCCCAGTGAGATCTGTTTGCTGAGATGATCAATAGAAATCCATGGAAGGTTTTTCGTTTGTTTTGTTTGTTTTCAGTCAGAAAGCGACATGATGAATCCTGGGTTTAAGAAAGAGGCTTAGGGAAAACACAAATAGAATTATTACTTTGGAAAAGAAAGACTGGAATTCCAAAGGTTGGAGCCCCTAGGGTGTATCCCAGCTTGTGCTACCAAAGTCAAGAGCAGTGGGGCGGCTGGGAAGAGAGAAGGATCAGACTGGAAAATCAGGGTTGCAGCAACATGGATGGACCTAGAGATTGTCATACTGAGTGAAGTGAGGCACAGAAAGACAAATATCGTATGATATCGCTTATATGTGGAATCTAAAAAAAGGGTACAAGTGAACTTATTTACGAAGCAGAAGTAGAGTCACAGATGTAGTAAACAAACTTATGGTTACCAGGGGATGTAGAAAATGAACTTACGGTCACCAGGGGAGGGATAAATTGGGAGATTGGGATTGACATATACACACTACTATATATAAAATAGATAACTAATAAGGACCTACTAATTATAGCCCAGGGAACTCTACTCAGTACTCTGTAATGGCCTATATGGGAAAAGAATCTTAAAAAAGAGTGGATATATGCACATGTATAACGGATTCACTTTACTGTACACCTGAAACTAACACAACATTGCAAAGCAACTATACTCTAATAAACATTTGTTTTTAAATTGAAAAATCGCTGTAGAGCAATTGTTGGGACTCGGTATTCTAGTGGATGGAGGAATTAGCATCACTCATTGGCTGCCTTCCTTCTGATTGATCCATGTAGATAATGATAAATGAGCAAGAGAACTAACAGACAGGGCACCTATTGTGATCTACGCTTTTTTGTGTTATCTCGTTTAACTCACGAACTCCCCTGAGGATAAGGCATTAGCATCACCAGCTTACAGATGAGGAAACTGAGGCTTAGTAATTTACCCAAGATCACATCCAGAGCTTGTAAGAAAAACAACAACAACACTGACATTGATTGTATGCTTCGCATGTCTCAGGCACGGTGCCAGGCACCTAACTCGGTGTATTCTCTCATTTCACATCACACCGTGGCAGGGATAATCCTTATTATCCCCATTTTACAGTTGTGGAAACTGAGGTTTGGAGAAGTGAAGGTCACCAGCCTGTGGTCACAAAGTGAGAAAGTAGTGGAAGTAAGATTTGAACCCAGGACTTCTGGGTCCATGCTGTTTACCCTGATGCTGGACCAACAGTGGCGAATTTGCACCATAATCTCCCAGTTCCAAAGCCCTGCTCTGCATAGCACAGCACGCCCTTTACTAGACCATCTGCTGACTCCAGTCAAACATGCCCACGTTCCGAGCTTCCAGCTACCTTGGCAGGACTGACGTGTACGGGTGCCTGGGACTTACAGCCAGAACTGCAACTTCTGTGGATGACGGGGTCTAGAGAGCTATAGGCAACCCAGCCCTCGCACCCAGGGAGTGGGCCCCTTGCCCCACATCCTGCTTTATTAGGGCCAGACTGCAGTCAGCAGCATTCCAGAAGCTCTGCGATCCCCTTGAATCCTGCAGCCAGTCTCTGCTCCTGAAGGGCAACAGGAGAAATCCATACGCCCCCTTGCCTGCTAGACCTGCAGCCCTGAAGTCACCTACCTGATGGTTCTCCCTGCAAAATGCAAGACATCTGTGTCCCGCCTCGGACCCATGCGTCTAAAGAGCAGGCGGCAGGAACACTGATGCAAGGCGCACCGGGCGACTGGGACGATTCACTGTCGCTCGGAATGGAAAGAGATCCCAGCGCTGGTGCCAGCTCTGGCTTTGAATCCTGGCTCCCTCGCTAATTAACTGTGCTGTCCCGGGTGAATGACTGGACCTCGGTTTCCTCCTCTGTAGGTTGGGTATAACATGACTGATTGGCTTGGGCTGTGAGAGGTAAGAATGAGTTCGTCTAAGTAAAAGCTGTGAGAGTACAGCCTGGCCTGAGTTAATCGTGATGACTGTTAGAATTTATCAGCCTGTGTCTCTGGACCCTCACTGATGGCCAGTGCAAGGCTCCGGCCTGCCAGTTGCCACTCCAGGCTGGCACGCAGGTGCGTAGGGATATCGTGGCAACCAGGTATGACACGGAAGGAGCAGAACCCCCAAAGCAAGAGGAGCAGCAGGGCTGTGCCCTGATTACCATGTGCAACTCACCTTTTATCTTGTCCTTCTTTCTCAGTTCAAAGCACCTACTCAGGTCAGTCACGAACCTCTGATTTCACCTGGAAAAAGAAAGGGAGATTTACAACAGGAAACCGGATAATGAAACTCATCTTCAAGCTTAAAACGAATGCCAGACAGCCTCCCAGGGACACAGGAGTTTATAGCTGTTTATTCTTCAATATAGAATAAAACTACATTAATTCAGAATAAAGGGAGAAATCCATTTCCTATCCATCGTGTACATGGCAAACTGAAGAATACTTTCAAAGAAATATAGCTTATCACCATAATAAACTAGATCTAGAATAAACTAAGACATGAATGGGTATGACACTAGATAGTCATTTTTTTAAAGTTATAACAAAATTTAAATTCACAATGGACCTTTACTACAAAATTCATCTATTGCCACAGTCCTGAGTTGGGGAGACTTTTGCTCAAAGATTTCTAGGACAGTATTTCTGAATTTTTATATACTCTGACCTTATGATATGTTTGAATTCACTGAATGAGATAACACATGAGGAACACCTAGCTCTGTGCACTCAATAAATATTAGCTATGCTTTTATTAATTTTACTCCTTTGCGGGTTTCTAGAGAACAAGGCTATTCCACACCACCCGTAGAATTCCTGAGCAAACATGCACAGTTATCAGCATAGCCACTGTTGCTGCAAAAGAATAGATATTTAATCTTTAAATCCGACCTCTGTTCAACCTAATTCAGACACCAGGAAGAGTAGTATTTCAAAAGGTGTTTAAAGATAATAGCCTCATTCTAAGCTTCGCCATCATAAGGCTCAAAGAAATCACTCTAGACCCTTAGGTTGGCAAATGAAAACAGAGAGAAGAAAGAAAAAGGAGGAAAACAACACCATCAGGTTTGAAACAGAAAACCTGTAACTTTCACTCACAAGAGAAAGGATTGTTTGGGTGGCATTTCGTTCCTTCGCTGGATGCACACACATCATCGTGGGGCTTGGATCACTCCCTAGGTTTCTAGAGTTTCCGAGGATGGGGCTGGGCTGCAGCCGCTGGATCAGGATCCCCGTACGCTCCAGGACCCCCTCCCCTAATCCTGGGGACATGTTCGCTGGGCTGGCTTCCTCAACCACAGCCAACCTCAAATGCAGTATAGGCCTCTTGACCATGGAGCAAAGAACTTGACAGTTTTAGCTCCGATGAACCGTGCAACTCTTGGGACCTAACCAGACAACTCGCAAATGCTAAAAAACTCATTGAAAAGAAGCAAGCAAAACAGCAATGTGCCCTCCAACTCCAACCCCAGCACTCAGAATGGATTCCCATTCCTGTTACTATTTTATGCAAAGCCACCCCCCTGCCCAACCCATGTTCAGCTTATTAGGTGGAAAGCACCCGATAAACTCATTCAAGCTCAAGCCTGGGTGACTGGAAATGATTCCAATCAGCCTTCCAGGGGAGACCAGAAATTTAATGCAAGTGAATCTAAACTCACCCTGCCCCCATGACATCTCAATCCAGCCAATTTAGCAGCAGACATTGGAGGGGAGATAGTGGGACACTCGAGGGGGTCTTCTTTAAATCTTATGGTGGGGGAATGAGATGGGGAGGGGAGGGAGGGTCCCCAGACTTGGCTACTCACTGAAGTCGCCATTCCCGCTGCCCAAGGGGAAGCCTGGGTCCCGCCCTCAGTGGTTCTGATTGGTCCTGATTAAGGTCCAGGCACTGGGTTTTTTTTAAAAAAAGGTTTTTTTAAGTTCTCAGGGAAAGTCTAATATGCAGCAAAGTTTGAGGACCATCTGACCACCTGGAGATTCAGTAGGTCTGACATGGCGGGCGGAGATTCTGCATTTCTGACAAGCTCCTGGGTGAACCCAACGCTGGGTTGGGCCACAGAAGCGAGAGCTTAGAAGGGGTCCCCTCAAACACCTCCTTATCCCCCTCCCCAGAAACCTCATGCAAGCTGACCCCTCCCGGCTCTTCCGCTAGGGCTTTCCCCTCTTCGCCAGCTGGTTTCAGGACCTGCCCAGCTGACTCCTGCAGTGTAGGAGGGTGAGAGAGACATTACTTGTATCCCAAGAGAGAGCGGCCCCTCCCCCTCTCCTATAATCCAGTTCTAGGCAATCCAACCTCTAGTCTGAAATACATTCCTAAGAACCACTGCTTTGAACAGAGTGGTTTGTGTTTGCTCTGGTCTTTAAAACAAGCAGGGGTCTCTTTCCCCTTTGCTTTTCTCGTCGGCACGGCCATCCAGGGCAGACAAGATGCAGGGCCTCTCGGGAGGCTGGATGGAGCACGGATGCTTCCCCTCTCTGCCCACAGCACACTGGCTTCCACATCTGCCGAGGCTGCACGCATACCTCCCCGCTGCCTTTGCATCTTCAGGGCAACAGCGGGACGGGGAGCAGATGGTCCTCCCTTGGAAGCAGGCCAACAGCAGCATGCCACGCCCAACACCAAACCTCAAAGGAAGGCCAGAGACTGCCACAGGCTACCCACAGCCTGCCCCCCCACAAGGTCCCTGCCTTCCTCCTGCACCCCCCAACCCGGACAGGTTCCTTCCTGACATCTCGCGGATGCTGTGAGCCAAACATTACCTAGTGGTTCTCAGTCCAGCCACCTCCAACCAAGATGGAAGGGGCAGGTCCTCCTGGATAACTTGGACTGAGGAACAAAAGGCCCGGCTGGTGAGGCCCCAAGAAAACATTAGCCTGAAACATGTCCCGTCCCATAGCAGACTGCTGCAGGAGAAGACCAGGGTGGGGGAAAGAAGAATAAATGGGCTAGAACACAGGCTTTCAACACGTTGTAAGCGAGAGCCCCGCCTCTGGGCAAAAAGGGATGCAGTTTGGGGGAACGCTTGAACCTTCTGAGTGGGTCCAAAATCACAGGAGAGGGACTTCTACAAAACAGGCCAGGTAGCTGTCAGGACACCAAACTGCCAAGTCCCCTTTCTAGGAACCTACCTAAGGCCGACACACCCACTGGGCACACCTGCCCAGGACTCAACGATAATTTAGGGGCCTGCGAAAATGTTCCAATTTCTTTTAAAATTAAAAGGAATAATCTGACAATAAGGTTAATGCCTATGTAACAATGAATCCAGCCTGGATTATATTCATCCTTTTATGGAGGCATAAAATACCATTATTGATTGATGGATTGATTGATTGATTGATTTTTACCAGGAAAGGGGCTCCCAAAGATAAGGGTGCCTAAGGTCACAAAATTCTCAATTCAGCCCTGAATTTGCCTACTTCCTTCCAATCTCCCGACCCCTCAGTCTTCGCTGAGACCCTTTGTTGAGTGCTCCCACTGACCACCCCCGCTGCAGCGTAAACACTGAGCATTGTCCCACCCAGGCCTATAAAAGATAATTATACCGGGCTTCCCTGGTGGCGCAGTGATTGGGAGTCCGCCTGCCGATGCAGGGGACACGGTTTCGTGCCCCGGTCCGGGAAGATCCCACATGCCGCGGAGCGGCTGGGGCTGTGAGCCATGGCCACTGAGCCTGAGCGTCCGGAGCCTGTGCTCTGCGACGGGAGAGGCCACAACAGTGAGAGGCCCGTGTACCGCAAAAAAAAAAAAAAGGTAATTGTACCATCTACTCTGGCAAATTCACACAATGAATTCGAGGTTTCGATCAATAAGAAAAATGAACCTGGATCTTTACCGAGATTTGTCTCCAAGTCAGGATTAAGGTTTCTTTCTTTCTTTCTTTATTTTAATTACCAGCTCCTGATCACTTTTAAATAAAAATTCTTTGACTCGTGTTAACCATTAAAAAATACACAATACTTAGCTCAGTTTTTCTTGGTTTATGAAATATCTATGTTCATATGAGAATAAGTAATTTAGAATTATGATTAAAGTGAGCACTTGCCTACTGCTACTGTATATATTTTTTCTTATCTAGTACATACTTTATACTGTTGTACACCCCCTCCTGGAAACATATTTTCCAGGGACACAATATTGAAGTGTTCTGTATGCTGCAGTTTAACAATAAACATTTATTAAGAGCCAAAAAAAATTTTTTTTCTTGCCGTAGAAGGGCACAAAGGCCTTTCTCTGCCTGCTGCCCCTAGTAAGCCTCTTAGCCACCACCATTATGTTATTTCTCTTTGAGGATATAAAATAGAACTACACTGGTCTCCATTTCACAGGCTGCTTATTGGTGCTAAATTAAACCATGTGTTCAACTGCAGAGCACATTTCCTGGCCCGTAGTTAGTAATAAATAAATGCTAGCTATTATTATTATTGTAAAAACATTACAGAATTGAATAGGTTATAAAAACAAACCTGGAAGAAAAAGCAAAGGTTAACAGCTGTCATCTAGGGGTAAGTAAGTTGATGGGTGATCTGTGTTCTCATTTTTGCACGTCTAAAATGAACAGGTATTGTTTGGTAAAGAAAAACAAAATGCCATGGTATTCAATAAATAATAAAAATGCAAGGGACACTCATCGTCTTGAACTAGAAATAAAACTATAGATGCAATTTTTAAAAACAGTCAAAATAGAAGTTGCAGGATAGCTTGTGAAATCAGAAACAGCTTGGAAATCAGGGATCAATGGCTGCCAGCTTGACCCAAAGTTGGGGTTTGAGGTGCAATCCGGCAAAGGTTCCCCTGGGACCTCTTGCAGGATCAGGGTGAGACCAGAAGTCGGACACACCCAGACGGCAAGGGCCGCGGGGTAATCTCAGAGGCAGCCTGAGATTTCACTGATAGGAAAGCAGCGCTTTCCACTGAAGGATATGGTCAGTACTGGCTTGAACTGTGTACTTGACCAAGAATCCTTGCCCTGTTGACAGGCTGCAGCCGCAGGGCTGAGCAGACCTGCTTTGTGGCATTTTCCAAATACCTGCGCTGTTATGGACAGAGGGCTCTCTGATGGCACTCACGTTTTAGTTCAGGACCTACCACTTCTCGGAGCCTGTTACTCAACTCCAGGCTGCAAACAGAGGCCAGGCTCCATGACGCAGCTCGCAGAGGCCGTGTGGGAGATAAAGGGCCTGCTGCCCGCCCCCGCCCCAGGAGCGTGGACAAGAGAGGGGGTATGTGAGCCTGAGGACTGGGATCCTCGTGGACCCCGTTTGGGTGCCCAAGTCTCACGAGATCGCCTTCCCCCTCTCTTCCTTGGATCCTCTTCTTCCTCCTGGTCCAGCACAGAGGGGAGCCCTGAGGCTCAGTCCTCAGCCAGCTGAATTTCCACCCCTTCCTCTCATCCTGGATGAAAGACTCCCCAAAACCCTGGCCCTAACCTTTATCCTAAGCCCCGGTGTGCCAGCTGCCTACAGGGCAGGGTGATCACCGATGGCCAAATCATCTCAAATTCGCCACATCCAAGTGGTACCTCTTCTACTGCCTCAACCGGGCTCCCCTTGGAAGCTCCCCACTTGGGTGAATTTCGCTTCACTCTCTCCATCACCCAGATGGGCAGCCCTCGCCCTAACACTGAGCATCACTCTACCTCCATTTGGTTCTTCTGCTAATGTTGTTCACGGTCTGTCTTCTGTTACATCCCCATGGCCATGATAACAGCCCGGGCCCTCGATAACCTCAGGTCCATAATGTTCCCATAATAAGACTGTCATTTTTTGTTTACTGTGTCCCAGCACTTCACATGTGTGCCTTACTTAATTCCTCATCTGGTATCACCGCTCACCTTGTCTACTATCCTTCCACACACTGGCTCTGTTTCTGGGCTGGGAAGCTCCAAGTTCTTCTGTGCCTCAGGACCTTTGCACTTGCTGTTTCCTTAGTGGAACCACTTCCCTTAACTTCCAAAGTCTCTGCTGCTCAAGACGGCACATTCTCCGAGAGGCCCTCCCTGACGGCTCTATTACATGGGCCACCCAAGCAGTGCAACTCGGCTGTGTCCTTCACAGCACTTAACCTAATCTGAAATGCCCGTATTTGTTTATTTCATTTTAGATCTCTGCCTACTAGATCCCCGAGTGCAGACAGTGTATCTGTTTTGTTCTCCATTGTATGATCAGCACACATTGTATGGTACAGCCCGCTTTTGGCTGAAGGAATGAATGAATATTAGTATCCCTACGTAAAAGATAAGGTAATTGACGTACAGGAAGATTTAACACTTGCCCAAGGTCACGTGGCTATGAGTAGTTGGGTCAATATTTGCACCAAGCTCCTCTGGCTCCAGGGGTGAAGCTGAGTGCAGCCTTGTTACTCTGCCTTCCACTGTTGCAATAACCCCCAACACAGGCTTCAGACTTGCCTGCTCCAGTCCACTCTATAAAGCTCCCCGGCTTATCATCCTAAAGTATCAGTTAACTCAGCCAGACTCTGCCTAGCAGTTGTCGGTGGCTGCCTACCGCCTGAAATCAGAGGCCATGCGCACGCAGATCCATCCTCTTCTCTCTCCAGCCTTGCTGCAGGACTGCTTTGCAGGCCCCTCAGCCAACGTTTGCTCCCCGCAATCTGCAACACCTCCCTTGCCCTGCCTCTCCCCAACACCTTCCCGTTAAGCCCGGCCCAAATCCCACCTGACTTGCCAGTTGTCAGTTGACGGCTCACACTTGAGCCACAGGACTACTGCCCGTACCCCTACGTGTGTGCTAAACACAAGATCCTGGAGGGGATAGGTTATCTATCTTCTCTCCCCAGGGAGACCTTAAATTCCTTTGGGTGGGCAATATGCCTCACCTGTTTGGATTCCTAAGCGCCTAGTACAGCGTACAAATCATTCATCATAGCAGCCACGTGCTCTGGCCCGTGGTACTCCATAAATGTAGGTGGCTGATCTCAGCAACGGCAAAGCTCTCCCAGGATTGCTAAGCCAGACGAGCTGGACTTGCTGCTTTGGGTAGCTCTCTGAGCTCCCGTCTTTCCCAATCCACCTCATTCTGGAGCTGCTAACATTGGTCCTACTTTGAGCTCTCTCCTGGGTCTTCCCTGAGCAGAGTTTTTATGTTTTTCTTTTTTTTTTGCAGTACGCGGGCCACTCACTGTCGTGGCCTCTCCCATTGTGGAGCACAGGCTCTGGACACGCAGGCTCAGCGGCCATGGCTCATGGTCTTAGCCGCTCCGCGGAATGTGGGATCCTCCCAGACCGGGGCACGAACCCGTGTCCCCTGCATCGGCAGGCGGATTCTCAACCACTGCGCCACCAGGGAAGCCCCTGAGCAGAGTTTGTTTGTTTTTTTTGGGGGGGGGGTTGCGGGCCTCTCACTGTTGTGGCCTCCCCCGTTGCGGAGCACAGGCTCCGGACACGCAGGCTCAGCGGCCACGGCTCACGGGCCCAGCCACTCCGCGACATGTGGGATCCTCCCAGACCGGGGCACGAACCCGTGTCCCCTGCATCGGCAGGCGGATTCTCAACCACTGCGCCACCAGGGAAGCCCCTGAGCAGAGTTTGTTTGTTTTGTTTTTTTTTTTGGGTTTGCGGGCCTCTCACTGTTGTGGCCTCCCCCGTTGCGGAGCACAGGCTCCGGACACGCAGGCTCAGCGGCCACGGCTCACGGGCCCAGCCACTCCGCGACATGTGGGATCTTCCCAGAGCGGGGCACGAACCCGTGTCCCCTGCATCGGCAGGCGGACTCTCAACCACTGCACCACCAGGGAAGCCCCTGAGCAGAGTTTTTGACATGAGCCTAAAACAGAGCCCAATCTACCAGGCTTTAAAAAAAAAAAAAAAAAAAAAAAGTGTTACAAGCTTTCTCTTTTAAAATCACATCTTTGCCTCGAGGGACACCCTCTGAATACAGCGTGTACCCACCAGCGACACGGAGGTGCAGCGTCACTGGACAGGGATTAAGATGTTGCTGTGGTCCAGTGCCACCCCCAGCCTGCTGGGGGCTGACCCGCGAAGGTGTGCGAGGCCCGGGTCACCCACCCTCCAGACCAGCCTGGGCCCCCGTGTGTCAGTTTCACCATGTTTGAATGGAAAAGAAAATGCTCAACTCAAAAACACTTTTCCAATGATATTCTAAGGAAAAATGAGATCACAGAAAGTCAGGGAGGTCAATTTAAACGGTGTGACCCCCAAGCAACATTTTTTTTCAAAGAATTCCCTTGAGATGATTGCTCACCAGATTGGGGGAGGAACACATCTGTGGAGACCTCAGCCCCAGAGGCCACCTGGGCGGCAGCAGCAACACTTATGCTAACAGGAAAAGCCCCGATGACGCTCCCTAAGGCCACACTCTGACTGCAAACAGGCCTAGATGGGTCCCGAGGTCCCCTAGGTTTGCAAAAGCGGCCGACAGCCCCCTTGCCAGCCAGGTCAACATTGCGCCTCTGCCAGGGATACCAAATGTTCCCTCAACCCACCCCAAGCCCAGCTCACTGAGCTATGAACAGTTATTAACGTTAACTCAGGGCGTTAATTAAAAAATGTTCAGCCAGGCAAATTCTCATACTTTAAAAAATTCATTTGGGCAATTGTCTTTCCATGCCGCAAACTTTCCAAACAGGTTGACATTTCACAATGTTGTTTGTTTTAATCAAAACACGGGGAAAGAGCCGGTTCCTGGTTTCACTTTTCAGGTGCCTTGATTTATGGATGGGCAAATCCCCACTTAATAGCTGTACCTCGAGGCCGGGGGACAAAGAAGCTCCCACCTGCCAGGGTTGGTGTCCGGGCTGGCCAGGAGGGAAGTGGTCACAAGACCTGACACAGCCCTTCTTCTCTCTTCCCCCCTGTCCCAACGCCCAGCCATCGGCTTCCTCTGTTGCTATTCCAGCGAACTTAGGAGTTAGGGGGAAACGGGGACTAAACCCTTAATGGTTCTCCAAGTTCTTTCTTAAAGCAGCAGCACTCAGAATCAGGCAGGATCATGAGTGTGAACCCACCTCTGCCACGTAGCACAAGCCTTGGGCTTTTCTGTGCCTCGGTTTCCTCATCTGTCAACAACTGGTATAAAAATAGCACCTCCCTATAAAGCTGTTTGACGGGTTAAATAAATTAGCATTGGTAAAGCACTTAGGACAGTGTCCAGAGTGTAATAAATGTTATATATGATAGTTGAAATGCCTCCCCTCCTCCCTAACAAACTCAGATGCAGGACCCCAGTAGTCAAGTACAAACAAAGTTGGACCTGCCCTGGCTGGTGGGAGCGTGGATGCCAGGCCACCCAGTGCCCTGCTTCTCGGGGAGACACTTAAGTCCCTCCAAGGCCCATGTGGGCCCCAGGGACACAGTGTGGCAGCTCATTCTGGGTACTGAAGGCTCTCGCCCTTCTGTTTGATGCACAGAAGCCTGCCCCCATCAGGGAATGAGCTCTCCCGGGAAGCCTGGGCCAAGCACTGCAGTGCCCCCCCACCCCCAGGTCCCTGCCGTGTCCAGGGCAGGCAGATGACAGATGGGCAGCCAGCGTGAGGTGTGAGGTTTGGGAGGGATGCACACTCACCCCCCAGCCCCTCCTCAGGACCACAGCGTGACCAGCCGGCCTGATGGACGCTGGACACCGATAGCAGGTACCACACACCCCTGCAGGGAAGGAGGGGTTTTCTTAAGGAAAAACCACCACGAAGCCTCCCAGCAATCCTGTAACAGCAAAACACAAAACACAGGCGGGCACAGACCTTGTCTAAAATCACTGCACACCACAGGGGAATTCTGATGTTGACAAAGCACCTACTATGTGCTCGTGCTTTTAGGGCAGGTGCCAGAAATGCCAAGCAGGAAGGGCAGGTTCCAGACTCCCCAGAGTAGAAAACCTAGTGGGAAAAGATGACACTGAAAACAACTGATGCTCGTATTTTGTGATACGTATTATAACGTATTACATGTGGGTATATTACATATTCTATGTGTACATTATAGACTACATCATATGTGTTATATGTATGTACATACATGAAGTGCCCAGTATGTGCAGTGAGTAAGTGGGGGAGAACATGGCTCCCACCGCCCTGGGGGCAGGTGGGAGCATCTGGGCAGGTTGGGAGGGAATGGCTGCAGGGTCATTTGCCAGATGGTTCACCTGGCTTAGTGGAAAGGAAGACGCTGGGCCTCTCCAGGTGTGAATTACCACTCTGACAATTTTTAGCTGCACCACCTTGGGCACCGGCGTTTTTACCACTTTTTTGAGCATTAGTAAAAAGCGCATAGTCCATAGTCACCTGCAGGCAGGCAGACAGAAGATGATCAATAAATCGCCAAGGAGAGAAAGTGAGAACGCTTGGCAAAGGCAGTGTCCCAATGAGGCCGTTGGGAGGTGCGTGGCTCAGCTCAAAGCCAGAAAAGCAAGCGAGAGGCCCTCGTGGGAGTCCCGGGGCAGCCCAGCCCCGACCCTGCATTTATGCTGCTTTATCATCTCCATTGGCAAAATCGGGACCATCATTCCTGTTCTTCCTGTCTCCCTGGGATGTCTGGGGACACAGGAGAACCAGGCTGGGGGCTGAGGGGAGACAGGGTGGAGATGTGCCATTTCAGAAGAAAGGCAAACCGTGAGCAGGAGGGATGATTATTTTACTTGTGGAAGGCATGTGGGCAACGGATGCAGGTTTCTTTGGGTTTATCAGAAAATCCTAACAGAAGAGAGGTTATTTAACCGAGACAGGGAAAGGAATGTGCAGATATTTTAAAATATTAAACGGAATTCCTAAAGCCTCACAATATGACGCCTCCTTCTCCAGGCTTGGCTGATTTTAAAGCCTCGAGCTGTGACTCGGGGCCGGACAGATCAGAGGGTTGATTAACTTGGCTTTCCTGATCCCACGGGGACAGGCCCCTCTCGGGACCGGGCAGCGCAGGGACCCAGCCTGGCTCCACATATGGTCTGACACCAGCAGCTCCTGGGCTGTGTGTGGAGCGTGATTTTAGACAGTTACTTAAACGAGGGTCAGAGGTAAGACAATGGTGAGTCTCAGTCATCACATTCCAGGCTTCCAAGGAGGCCAGGGACCTGTTGGGACTCTCAGGCCGCACACCCACTAGCCTATGGACAGACGTGATGGACCCAGGAGGAACGCAGGAGGAGATGGAGGGAAAAATGGAAGAAGTCCAGTCCCTCTGCCAAAAGACTCAGAAACCCCCAAACACAGGGCTAAACAGCCCTTTAAGAGGGCAGCAATTCGCACACGAGGGCATATGTGTAAAGGAGCACAGAATAAACACATGCCTGGCCACCCCGGGGCTTGGAGTCTGATGCAGAAACTGGACACAGCCCAACTGCACAGTGCACACAACGCACACACACATACAGGCTGTCAAGCCATGCCTTATACCAGGACATGAGCAAGCAAAGTTTTATCAACTCACGGAGCTGAAGGGTCAAGTCCAGAATTACGGAAGAGATCGTGTGGGCCTATCGCCTAAGACGTTTCGTTAAGAAGTGGGTGGAATTTCTATTTACGTAGGCATAGGCGTCAATACAAACTTCAGCACCACTGGTTTCTCGGAACACTTGGTATACATTCAGCTCCTTCTACCTGGCTGTTCGGAGACCACACAGCTCTCGCATGCTCTTGTAAATTTCCAGCTCGTCTGTATTCTAAGAGCCTGTGGCCCTGTATTAACTGTCCCTGCTAGGGTGGATGCCCCTTGAAGGCATGGTCCACACTGACTCATCTTTTCATGCTGTTGGATTCATGTAAAAACCCTTCAGAGTTTCTCCTTAACAAATCCCACTTCCCAAAACCTCCTCCATTCAGGAGGGAGATGAAGATTATTCTACTGCCTTATATGTAGGAAGATCTGGGGGTGAACAATTCTGCCACCATCAGATTCTAGGCCATTTCCAACGAATAATGGGCAAAATTTCCCACTACAAGGTCAAGGGATTGTCGAGAAAACCAGAGGCTGTAATGTCTGCCACTAAGTGGCTTAGGAGCCTCATAAGTTAGAGAAGATAACGTCTTCCAATGTTTCGCTGGTGTGAGTGATAGCTATTGAGTAGTTTTGAAAACAGCATTCGCAATCACGTACACAAGGCAGCAGAGAACAAGGGGATCCACAGGAGACCAGGAGCCAAGAAACCTTTATCTAGAGCAGGGTTCTCAGCATCAGCCCTAGAGACATTTGGGGCTGGACCATTCTTTGCAGTGGAGGCGGTCCCGGGCATTGTAGAATACAGGATGTTTAGCAGCATCCCTGATCTCGACCCACTAGACGCCAGTAGCATCCCCCAGTTTTGACAATCAGAAATGTCTCCAGACCACTGTCAAAGAGTGGGTGCAAAATTGTCCCTGGTTGAGAATCACCGGCCTACAGTCAGCTCAGCCACTAATTAGCGATGGAATCTGAAGACTGTCAGGGGCCTTCATTTCTCAGAGGCCTTAAGTTTCTCATCTAAGAGATGGGGCAACTGGACTAGATCAGTGTCTCCCAAAATAGGGGCGATATATAACCTAGTGGCACCTGGGATAAATTGGCCACACTCCAACACGACATGAAATGACACTGAGTCACACAGAAATACTTTTCCTTTTTCTAGTCTCTTTTCATCCTTTTTTTTCCTTTTTTAAAAAAATTTCTTTATTTTTGGCTGCGTTGGGTCTTTGTTGCTGTGCATGGGCTTTCTCTAGTTGCAGCAAGTGGGGGCTACTCTTCGTTGTGGTGCACAGGCTTCTCATTGCGGTGGCTTCTCTTGTTGCAGAGCACGGGCTCTAGGTGCGCGGGCTTCAGTAGTTGTGGCACACAGGCTCAGTAGTTGTGGCCGTGGGCTCTAGAGCTCAGGCTCAGTAGTTGTGGCGCACGGGTTTAGTTGCTCCGCAGCATGTGGGATCTTCCCAGACCAGGGATCAAACCCGTGTCCCCTGCATTGGCAGGCGGATTCTTAACCACTGAGCCACCAGGGAAGTCCCATCTCTTTCCATCCTGATGAAAGCAGGAAGAACATCTCCAATTGATGCTTCCAATCTTGAACACCTCTACAATTCTAGCTACACAAAAAGAGAAAGAATACTTCTCGGGCTCAGAGCCTTGGGAAAGCCACAAAATCTAAATCTTTCACAATTTCATCGTATCTTCTATTTACACCCAGTGACTCTGGACTCCATTTGTGATAGTGATACAGGGTTTCCTTTTAAAGTGTGTTTAAATAAATTATGAAACTGGGTATAAAAATATTAAGAAAATAATAGTACGTGTACCAGTGTACACGTACCAGTGTGGCAAAAATCGTAAGTCTTAGGAAGCGCAGGAAGGGTTAACTCTGCCCTACCCCCACAAAGTTCTAACTACCCATTGGACATTTTCTTGGATGCCTCAGATTAATCTCAAGACTTGAGGTGACATTAATAATTTGGAAGTTTTTGGATCCAAGATCCCTCTATAGTTCTGTTGTAAGGCTTGGTCATTTGTTATCTGTTATGGGTTAAACTGTATTCCCCTACCAAACCCCCAATTCATATGTTGAAGTCCCAACCTTCAATCCTGCAGAATATGATCTTATTTGGAAATAAGGTTGTTGCAGATGTAATTAGTTCAGATGAGGTCATACTGAAATAAGGCTGAGCCCCTAATCTAATAGTATTGGTGTCATTATAAAAAGGGGAAATTTTTACTGTACACCTGAAATTAACACAACATGGTAAATCAACTATACTCCAATATAAAATAAAAATTAATTTAAAATAAATAAACAGGGGAAGTTTGAACACAGGCACACACACAGGGAGACTGTCCCATGAAAGTGAAGGCAGAGATGAGGCTGGTGCTTCTACCCACTAATGAATGCCAAATATTGCCAGCAAACCATCAGAAGCTAAGAGAAAGGTCTGGAACAAACTCCTTCTCACAGCCCTCAGAGGGAACCAACCCTGCCAACATCTTAATCTTGGACTTCTAGCCTTCAGAGCTAGGAGGCAATAAGTTTCTGTTGTGTAAGCCACTCAGTCTGTGGTACTTTTTGTTATATCAGCTCTAGCAAACTCATACATCATCTTAAATTAGTTTGCTAGTTTGGCAACTGTATTTTGAATTCCTGAATCTCCTTACAGGGCAGGAAATGCAGACATACTTGCAGAAGAATTTGTGTTCATTTAGAGATGGGCACAGATGACAAAGGAATACCAAAAAAACAAAAACAAAAACAAAAAACCAAACAAAACCCTCTACACCATCTGTGTTTATATACATTTTTCTATGTTTGCCATAATTACATCTTTGCAAATTGCATAAATTAGATATTTGCTCATTGCTTTCTCTTCTCTGGTTATCTACCCTCAGTCAGTCTCCAACTATGAAATATGGGTGCCCGGCTTTGTAGTAAAAGGAGGCCCAGGGTGGAGGCAAAGCCAGACCTAGAACTCAGGTCTCCTAGCACAGGCGTTACCACCTAGACCCCAGAGCCTGTAGGATTCACACTCTCCTCCCCGGAGAAAATGTCTTGGGCCTCTTGTGCAGACATTCACACCAACTGGGCCTTTCAACCAGAAGGTTCTGGCTATCCAAAGATGCTTGGAGAAAACGCCAAAGTTCCCAACATGTGGGCATCTGAGAATTCATGACCAAATGCAAACTCTCAGTTTAAAGGGATGCTGTGGTGAGTGAAAAAACCCATCAGCCCTTTAAGCCCTCCTGCAGAAAGTGCCGACCTGACATGATCACAAGATAAGCAGCTTTGCAGGTGACCAGGGCCACCTTCCACATAGCCAGGAGCAGAAGGAACTAGAGATTTACCTTATACGAACGCCACATCAGAACCCAGGAATTTTAGAAATCTGCCAAGTAGCCAGGACGTTGCAACTCCATCTTTTCAGTTAAGAAACATGCCCCTGCAATGATTCATCTCTCCAATAATGGCAAAGAAACTCATGATCCTGCTGGCATTTTTTCCCATCTAAAATAAATATACCATAATTCTGCACCTCTGATTGCAACTGTAAGGTCGAGAGATCAGTAATCAGGCTTGAATGTTAAAAGGAATTCCTTTATTTCCCCTTCTCTAGAGGCAGCCAAGTATAAACCAGAGCCAAGAGAAATGCAGGAAGCCAGAAAGCACAAGTGCCCAACTGCAGCCATGTCTGATCCTCCATGTGTGCCATTCCCCAGCTCCCATCCTGGAGGTGTTAATTCAAATACTGCTTGGGCATCTATGGGGTGTCAGATGCCATGGTGGCAGTTGGGGCTTCATCAGTAATAAGCTGACAGCCTCTGCCTGTCCTGCCGGCTGGTATTCCAGGCAGGTCCACAGATCATGAACACAAATAAAGACAAACATTGGATTATCAATGATAAAGCTTCTGTGAAGAAAAAGAGAAGAATGCTATGGGGGTGGGAAGCGAGTTACAGTGGCAGCAGAGGCCCCTTGAAGGAAAAGACATTAAGCTGATACCTGAAGGGTAAGACTTAATTTAGCCCCGTGAGTTAATGCAGGGAGCTGTCACCTGCTGCCTCTACCCCAGGCATAACTGGGGAGGACCCCAGCTCCAAGGCCACACTGCAGAGAGTGGCAATTCTGAAATGGTGAAAACAAAAAACAACTAGACTTGAGAGAACACAACACCCATGAGTATACCAAGCCAGGGGAACACTCATTTTCACAGAACTGCAGACGTGACCTCGAGGTGAGGGGAGAAACTCAGGGAGCCCTTGAGAGCAGTGTTTCCTTGCAGCACCTGCCACTGAGCTGAGAAGTTCGGAAGGACCCAAGCAGAGCCGTGAGATTGTACTTTTCTGGCCCTCTGGGTTCTGGGAAGGCATTGATGAGGGCCTCAAGCATGACCACTCAACTTATCACCATGAGTGAAACTTGATAAAAATAAAAATAAAATAAAATAAAGGCTTCCTGATTCCTAGCCTCTGGTTGGGATAACCTTCCCGAGGCAAGCCTGGAAAGTCCCTAGGCTGCGAGGTCACTGGGGCTCAAAGTTCTCCTCTTCTCTGCACCACCCATCAATGGAAAAGTACTGGCATCTCCATGGCTGGGTTTCTCCCAGGGGTCCCTGCTGGGGCCATGTCTGTGAGCCCTATCCACCCCCCATGGGGAAATCCCAGCCCACTGGATCAAGCCCTAACCTCCTTCTCTGGCCCAATTGGTTTCACGCCCTCGAACAACCCTGCCCGAATAACCAAGCAGTCACGCGGGGCCAGAAGCCAGGAAATATGCCTTGAAAAGCAGTAAGCTCTTCAGCTCTGACAGCTGGAAGCTTGGCTGGGACACTGCCCGGCGAGGACAAGGAACATGGTGACCTGGGGGAGTGAGATGGGGAGGAAGCCCCCATACCCTGTATAATAACAACAGAGGGTCAAGTCTCCCGGGACACGCAGTGATCCTGAAGGGGGCGCTTCCCAGAGTATAGGGAAAGCTCTGGCACGGGAAGGCAGCGGTGGACACTAGGACCCTCGGGCTTCTCTTCGTAAGATGACACACCTGGCTGGCCAGGGCACACCTGGACTCCGGGGCAGGCCAAGCTCTCCAACAGTTGTTCAGTGTTCCCTGACCTGGCAGCCAAGCCCCTCGCAGACGGCGGGGGGGTTCTGCTCCTTGGTGGGCCACGCCCTCCCCGGGCACATATTCTCTCCCGCCAAGTGTTTCGTCCAAGCCCCGGGCCCTGACCACAAAAAGTGCCCTTTTCTTCGGCGGGCTCACCTCAGACGTGAGGTACCACAGAGCCAAACCGCCTGCTAAAAGGACATCCCCAGCACATTTTTTTCTCGTCAGAGGGGCCGTGGCTGGCAGCCACAAACAGCACACCCTTCCCCCCACCCCGGGGCCCTCCAAAACTGCTCCCTTGGTCCCTGCTTTATTTATGGCAGAAGAGTAGCTACCTAAAGGAGCTGCTGGCTTAGGTAGGGTGCTCTTGGTTGACCCAAAGCAAGTGGGGCAAATCTCTGGTGAGAGCCAAGCTGTCGAACAGGGTTGCACGTCAGTGCTGCTGTACCCGCTCCAACATTTCAGTAAAAATGCAAAATATAATGGCAACGCCCTTCCCCAGGGGTTTGGGGTGGCGGGGTACCGGGGAGGGGTGGGGCGAGGGTGGACCACAGCCTGCGTGGAAATACTCCAGTGTGCCCTGGGAAATGTTCCACCCGAGTGGTGGGAGAGGAGGACACTCTTCACAAGCGTTTAGACGATTTCTTGTTTAAAAAAAAAAAAAAAAAAAAAAAAAAAAAATTTTTTTTTTGGGTCGTACAAAACCTGGTTGTGAAAGGAAAAGAAAATGCCAGCCCTGTTTGACAGACATCAGATTTATGACCGTTTTTTAAAGCCTCAAGTACGTCACAAGAACTGGCCCACCCACTGTCCAGCCCCAATTGTAAACACGGCCGGGGGCCCAGTCCCGCTCTCCCCCTATCGGACCTGTGGTCCTCTACCTCTGAACAGCCCTTGTTCCCGTCCACTGGTCTCTGCTGGGTTAAAAAGATGCCTGGCTGTATATATATGGAGAGTACACCATGGAGCTCTCTGAGCTAAACCTCCAAGACAAACAGGGCCGGCTCACGCCTCCACCGTCTGCAGGCAGGCCGCAGATGTTAATAAACAAGGTTGGGGTTTATGGTCTGCCCATTGATTTCTCCATCCATTTTACACCCGACAAGTCAGGAGACCGTTTTGTTTTTCTTGTTTGTTTTTTTTTTCCCCCCTTGCCTTAACGTACAAACTCAGTAAACTGTTGTCAGGCTTGGCGATAAATTTATGAATTTTGGCCTCCAGATGTGGCTGGAAATAAAAGTAAACACAGGGAATGAGCAACTGCCTTTCAGGTTTATGCCCGGTGAGGCTGAGTCTGCAAAAACCAGGGCCGAGAGAGACTCTCGTCTGCCCTTTTCAATGAGACACCAGGAGATAGTTTTCTTAAAGGCAGGGATGCTATTTAGAGCAGGAAAGAGATGCCAAGGTCCTCTGGAAAATTTTAGGGTGAGGATTAGAAGGTAGATGTTTGGACCCCCGTCCAGAATCATTCATAATCGAATCCCTCACTGGCCTGGTGGGTCATGGCCGTGGCCTCCAACAACTTGGGCCAGGACACAAGCCTGCTGGAAGAAAGTCTTCAGATGAGAAAGAACCGAAAAAATGCCTTTCGTGAGATCTTCTTTTCTGGTATCATTTATCCGAAAGAAGAGACACGGAGGCATTCAGAAAAAACCCAAAGGATCAAGTGTAAACTGACAGGTGTGTCTGTTCCAATCATAAACCAATAGGTTCTACTTGATTTTGTAGGTCAAAGGCTTGAAGGCATTTCAAATCAGAAATCCAGCTAACTAGCCGCAGTGAGACACAGGACAGAAAACACCATATGCATCTGAAAAAGGCCATGTGTTATAACTTGGCATTTCTTATGTTTCTTCTTTAGAAGAAAAAGAGAGAGAGAGAGAGAGAGAGAGAGAGAGTGCCCTAGGCATAGCATTTGAGTGAAGTGGAAGACTGTGTGTCTTTTCGGAGTGCGTTTGCTTCAGCAAAGTCATGAAACAAAAAATTCATAAGGCAAAGGTTTCCTTGGTAACAATTCCGTGGAAATATCTGTGAAGTCGTGACCAACTGCACATACCGAAGATGCTCCCCCCTGGAAATGGCTTGGCAAGGGGGGAAATGACAGGCTAGAGTGTGTATTAACAGGGAGGGAGTGGTCGTTACAACCCCTCTTTGTTCCAGAGAAGAGGCTAGTCACTCACCTCCAAAAATCGAGTAACAGAACTACGTTTGCATTAAGACTGGATCCAGGAAGCCACTGGGAATTGAAGCTTTGGGGAGAGGTCATTAGCAATACACTTGGGACTTATATTAGAAGAAAATCGTTTGGGTTTTACAGCAATGGATTTTATACCTTGTTTTGTTTTTTAAATGGAACTCTAAGATGAACCGTAAAGAATTCTTCCTCTGGATAAGAAATCACAGGATCATCAAATTATATATCCTCAGGAAGATTCATGAAAGGTCCACTATCAATTCTCCGCCTGTGTACTTTGATGAAATCACGGGCCACAGCCATGGAGCTGGATGGCTCAGCTTATAGACCTGAAGTGTCCTTCATTTAGCCTGATGTATGCTTTAACCTTTCTAAAAAATTAGGTGATAGGATGTAACAATGGGAGATTTTTAGGTTTTGCATACAAATGTGGATTTCTGGAGGGTCTTGAAAAATGAGAAGATCTGGCAACCTCACACCTATGTTCCTACAAAGGAACAAGTAGTCAGAGCCGAGAAGCAGCTGCCTCTTTAAGGCAGGGCATGTGCTCTCCAGTGTACTGCAGTCCACACCCTGCCAAAGCACATGCCTTATTCAGTTGAGTTACCTTCCTGGACCCTGTAGGCATTTGAGTTTATAATTCCTGGTAAGAAAAAAAATCATCTCCACTCTGAGGTTTCTATTTGATCTTTCCCATGTGAATGTCAACAATGGATGTTGATCCACTAAGCCCTTCTACGTACATATAAGTAACATGGCTTGGTAAAAAGACACTCAAAAATAAGAGACGACTTAACACCAGTAACCGTCACTCTTAGATTTTCCAGTGCAAGCCAGTAGCACTTTCAGTGCTGTGACACTCCAAAGTTCCTAACCATGAAATGACTTGAGCAGATGTATTAGATCTTTATAGATGTTACTTAACAGCAGCATGAGAGGAGGACCCAAGAAAGCAACCAACAGACACGAGTCATCTCTTTCGCTTAACACATTTTAGTAACTATCACATATGGATCACAATATTAATAAATTCTTAAGGGACTTACAATACAGTAAGTGTGCATTTGTGTAAGGACACGGGAGCCAGTTTGAAGGAGCTCCCATTGGCAAATCTGGAACATTCTGAGCACCAAAATAATTAACAAAAGTAGTGAACTATAAACCACTGAATAATTCAGGAATTCATGAGTCCAGTGAATGGACAGGTATATAAATAAATAGGGGGGAGGGGGGTCTCTTGCTAACAGTAGAACGCCAAGAACCAAATGATAAATTTTGAGTGAGCACTGGAGTTGGAAACTCATTTGCAACCATCACGGTAAAGACTGGATCAGGCAAGAATCATCACTGGATGCTAATTCTAGGAGGAACTTTGGATGAGTATCTTTGCATGACTTTAAAGGTTCTCCCCAGCAGAATGTTCATTCGTTGCAAGGGAGAAAGAACACAGTAATTATACATTGGAGAAGTCAGACAACACTTTACGTGGGCCACCAAAATTAGCATCACCAATTGCGAACAGGTGGACATTGGGTACCACCAGATGTGACACGATGAGAAAGATACCATACCCCATCCAGTATTCCGGCCAAGAATACATAACCTCAATCTAATCACGAGGAAACTTCAAACACAAAATGAGGAGTTTTCCGTTAAAAAATGGAGGAGGAGGGAACTGTATCCTTTAAAAATGTCCATGTCATAAAAAACAAAGAAAGGCTGTGGAAATGTGCCAGATTAAAGGAGGCTAAGAAACATGACAACTCAATGAAATAGCTGACTCTAGACTAGCTTCTGTAATGGAGGGAAAGAGTATCGCAAAGGTCATTATTTGAACAACAGACAAACCTGGAACATGGATGGAGATGAGACAAAAGTATCGATGGGAATTTATGACAGTGATCATTGAACTGCTGTTGCATAAGAGCATATCCCTTTTCTTAGGAAATACAACTGATGAATTTAGAGGTAAAGGCCCATGATGTATATAACTTACCTTCAAGTGGCTTAGAAAAAAAACCTACACATATACATATATATATACATACACACACACACACACACACACACATATAAAGAGAGAGAGAGCAAATCAAGCAAATGGGGTAAAATGTTAAAAACACGTGAATCTGAGTCAAGGATATATGAGTGTTTCTTGTGCTATTTTTAGAATGTTTGAATTATTTCCAAATTGAAAGTTTAAAATGTGTGAGCACGTGCACGTGTGTATAAAAGCAAGACACAGCACACAAGCAGATTTTAAGCACAAATGTGTGGAACAAGCCCCTTGGAGTGGCAGAAGTGGGCATCAGGCATGGTTTAATGTAGGTCTCACACACAGGTAGCTCTTAGAGTTAAAAAGGTGGAATTTTCCAGACAAAGGGAATAAGAACCAAGATTAAGCAACTGGAACCTAAATGCCTGCTGGGGAAAAAAAACTGCCCAGAACATACTGCATACGTCAAAGGGGAATGGATGCTACTGCTGGAGAGACTGGGAGCCTGGGGTGGACCTGGATGGCAGGTTAAGGAGCTTATTTTCAGGATAAAATCCAGGGTAAGAGCAAGAAGGCTTTCAGCAGGAGGTGGCATATGCAGAAAGGTGCATAACCTACTAGTGTGTAGGACAGGCTGGAGGGATGGAAACTTGAGCCAGGAAAACCAATTAGGAACCACTGCCAAAGTCTAGGTTGGTGGTCACCAAATGGCCACAAAATTAAGGTCAGGGTCCCACAAGACATAGGCACACTGAGCATCGTTAGAGGACTGAATACATAATGTCTTACGTAAATGTTGTATTTTTCAAATATTTGGTAGACAAATTATTAAATTATTACCCAGTCAATAGGAGCCTGTGAAAAACTGTAATATTAAAACGTGTCTTCACATTCAAAAGGGTGGGAAGCTTTGAGGGTGAAGTGTTAACCTCCCATCCAGGGTGATGCCCTGGAGAACGGGGAAAAAAGAGGGCGGGTAGACCCTAAGTGCTGTACAAGATGGGGGGAACAATACTTTTAGTTCAATTATAACACATCCTGTTAAAGACCGCAGAGTATAACGCACACCCAGGAAGTACCAAAGAATAAGACATAACCCCTGTTTTTGAAAAGCCAACATTCCAGGTAAATATTAAATCATAGTGACCAGCTGAATCACTGCCCAAAGGTAAAGAGGTAATGAAACTTAGCATTGATGTCCAGACAAATGATTTTATCCTAATGAGAATGAGGACACCCAGAGCAGAGCACATCCCGGAGCAAGAGGCCATCGGACTTCAAAGGTAATGAACTTGAGGAGGTGAACCTAAAAAAAGGACACACAGAGCTGACATGTGAAGAAAGCTCAAGGCTATGGATGCAAGTTTGGGGTTTTTTCTGAGGGGTGTGGCCAAAACCATGGCAGTGGGTTGGAATTTATAGAGACGGAGGGCTGAAGCTCATTCATGAACAGAAGGTGGGATGAGAGGGAGTCTGTGGGTGGTCAGTGTGGAGTGGTCAGGAGTGAACACAGGGAGGAAAAACTAAGAAAAGGCAACCAGATCTGAAGTGGTTTGGAGGGACCCACACAGAAGAGGTATAAAAGCTGGAGTTGTATTTCCAAGAGGAAAGGATGGATGAGCTGTTAAAATAAAATACAGGATTCATGGCAATCTCCCCCTCTCTGTGCAAGGAAAGAAACAATGAAGTAGCCATGTCTGAGAAAAGCGCTAAGCTAAGAAAGGGCCTTATCTGTGGTCACAGAGAGGGTAAGAGAGAGAATTAGAGAAAAGAGAGGGAGTGATCATTCATGTCCATTTTCTCAATTGCAGGAAGGATTGTTTGGGCTCTCAGCTCCGGAGAGAATCACAATCCAGGGTGAGAACAAAGCAGCCATGACTTGAGAGGAACGGATGGGGACGGAGGGGCAGCCTCAATGTCAAGAATGAACCGAATGGATCAAGGTGAGGATGAGGCATGAACAAACCTGAGGGGCTGGGCTTCTGAGCTCTCTCACTTATACAGTAAGTCCCCTACATACGAACTTTCAAGTTGCGAACTCTCAAAGATGTGAACGTGCATCTGGTTCCAGCAAGGAATCGGAACCTGTGCCATCAATGTCAGGCGTGAGTGAAATGGCAGGTTGCCCTCCATCTCCTGTTGCTGACGATCCTTCAGCTCTACCGTCTCCCACCTCCTCTCCCTCCTCCAGTCAGTAACTCTTCTTGCCTGCTCACTGGATGCCAGCCCCTGGGTACCAGCTGTTGTAGTGTACGACTATACCTTTCAAGGTACGTACTGTAGGATGAAACATGTTTTATTTATTTTTTCATGTTTGTTTTATGTATTATTTGTGTGAAAAGTATTATAAACCTATTACAGTAGAGTACTATTTAGCCGATTGTGTTAGTTGGGTACCTAGGCTAACTTTGTTGGACTTACGAATAAATTGGACTTACGAACGTGCTCTCAGAACAGAACTCATTTGTATGTAGGGGACTTCCTGTATTTGTGATTTGGGGAAGGAAGGGTTAAGTGGAATAAGGGAAAAGGAGCACAGATGTGTCCAGCAGGGAGAGGCAGGAAGAGCCTGCACACAATGGAGAAGGACAAGGCAGAGACCAGGTAATGTGCCTTGAGAGGGTATTTTTAATCCCAGTGGGAGCCCCCTCCCTTGTCTCCATCCCATTCTATCCGAGTATCATTTACCTGGCTTGGTTAGAAACCACGGTAACAGGAAGCCCGAAGAAATGATTGAAATGAGAGGAGGACACAGTGCCACATGGGGCCACACTTCTGTTCTCTGGGGAACTGGATCCTTTAGCAACAAAGGGCGAGGTGACAAGCAGGCCTCTGCAGACGGTTCCAACAACCGGATCTGACCTTTAAGGGACGAGCATGATGGCTGCGGCAGTGGATGGGGATCCACGGAGCCTGGGTTTGCAATGTCGCAGGAGCTTCGGGGCCTCTGAGCTAGGAGCATCCTCTCTCCCCTGCCAGCTCACTCCCACTCCAGCCCTGCTCTCGTGGTCTTTGCTCTGCATCCTTTCCCCATCCATACTGGGTGCTTCATAACCCCAAGATCAAAAAGAAAGGTGCTATGGACTGAATCCTGTATCCTGCCATATGCTGAAACTCTAATCCCCAATATGATGGTATTTGGAGATGGGGGCCTTTGGGGGGTAGTTAGTTCATGAGGGTACAGCCCTCGTGATGGGATTAGTGCCCTTATAAGAAGAGACAAGAATTAGTCACCAAAAATTAGTTCATAAATTCAAGGTAAAAGACAGTCCTTCCTACCTTCCAGACAGGAATTTACTTTCTCTCTCTCTCTCTCTCTCTCTCTCTCTCTCTGACCCCCCACCTCCCTGCCGCTGCTTCCTCCCTCCCCCTCTCCTTCTCTCCCTCTCTGTTTATAAGACCACAACAAGAAGACATCTGTCTGTAAACCAAGACCCTGACCATGCTGATACTCTGGTCTTGGATATCCCAGCCCCCAGAACCCTGAGAAATAAATGTTTGTAATTTAAGCTCCCCAGTCTGTGATATTTTTGTTACAGCAGCCAGAGTCGACCAAGACAAAAGCAAAGGCTTTAGATGAACGCGGTGCTGAGCTGAGGCTGTCCACTCCTTCACAGACAAGATTTAAAGCAACCCAGAATGTCCCCTGCCCTATGTCGGGCACACATGAGGATCTCCGTGCCGCGAGAAGTTTGTCCAATCCATACCTGGTGGCGCTACCAACATAAACAAAAGCATACTCTCACTCCACCCCTCCAGCTCCGACTTGAAGTACATTTTCTGCCTTGATTTATTCGAGTCTCTGGTGGAGCGTATTTAAGGGCCAGTATCACAGGATCCCCATGTGGCTCCCAGGGACCATCTCCCCTGAAGTTAGGAGACTCAGAGACCCGTGGTGACCCACTGGCAGGTTTCAATGTCTCTTGAATTCTGAAGATTCTACTCTTTTGTTTTTTGAACCCTTGGGAAATAGTATGAGATGGCTGCTGTCACCCTGTAGCTTCTGTCCCCTAAGCCCGCCCTACTGGTTCTTTTCCCTGACGCCTCCCATTGGCTCCCCTCCTGGCCAGGTCCAGAAGAGTCTGGGATAAGCGCAAAGGAAATGCCGCCGTGTCCACAGGCACCCAGAGGCTGCTCCCGCCACGGTGGTCCTTGTCGATGCGGTCACGGATCGTAGCCAGACACCCTTGGTCCTTATGCTCGGGCCCTGCCAACCACAGACGTCTTCAAACAGAGCCTGTGAAAAGGAGCATTGCTCCAGCCCCGCTCCTACCAACATCCTGGGAAACAGGGTCCACAAGGAAAATATTTTCTTAAAGTAACTCCCTGGTTTGGGGGGATTTACCTGCCATAGGGGCATTATTTATTTATTTATTTATTTATTTATTTATTTATTTTTAAAGAAAAGCATTGAGCTGCCCCTGTAAGAGCTGCCCTTGGAGAGAAGGGAAAAGAAATGTCACCCTCTCTCTCTCCAGACCCGCCTGAACTTGAGGTTTGGCTCAAATACCAAGGCAGGGCCGGCCAAGAGAAAGGTGTGGTGCAGGGAAGGCCATGTCCAGGAGTCCGGCAGCTGTAAACTTGAATCCCAACCCTAACCTCACCTAATCCCAGCCTGGAATGCTATGACTCACTTCATCTCTCTGGCCTTGGTGGCACCATCCAGTAAAACATGGGACTCCTGACCTCACTGGGGAACAGGGAGATTAGCTCATGTTTATCAAGCTCTTTGAAGATGAAAAAAGCCTGTGCCTAAAGGGGGCTGTTATGATTATAACTACCTGTGAAAAAAGAGAAAAAAGATTCCCAAGTAGGCCTACTGATCAGCCCCAGCACCCAGGGAGCCAGAAGTACAGGGAGTCCATCCTTGCAGGCAATAGCTCTCAGCTGCTTATATATCAATACTTACAACCACGGCACTGAGACTGTGTTTCCCAAAGCTTGGGATGGGGCACATCAAGGGAGTAACCCAGTTTTATTTTAGGTGGTGGGAGGACAGCACAAGAGAGCGCCAAATCCCAGCAGGAGGAGACAACTCTCTTTACCTTCTTCTCTTTTAATCCTACGGATTACCTGCAAGGAGAAAAGCTCGGTTCGGTGCTGCCTGGGATGTCTGTGACATCTCCCCACGTGCTAATTTCCCTTTATTATAAAGAGAAAGATAGCCTCAAGCCCAGAGTCTTGGCAGACAATAGCATCTACCTAGAATTTATAAACATGGTTTTGATTTCAATGTGCTCATTATTTTTATATTTACTTTGGATGTATGGGAAGTGATACTGGTTCACTTAAATTTCATTTAAAACTAACGTTTCTTTACACCAGCGTTTCTCCACCTCAGCCTTATTGGCATTTCGGGCTGGATAATTCCTTGTGCTGGGGGCTGTCCTGTGCACTGTAGGATGTGTAGCAGAGCCCCTGGCCTCATCTGACCACTAGATGCCAGTGCCACACGCTCCCGTCCCTCCCCCCACAAGCGGTGACAGCCAAGAATGTCTCCAGACATTGCTCCATGTCCCCAGGGGGACAACACCCCTCCTCTGTTGAGAACCACTGCTTTTATTTTTTTAAGTTATAAGTGATTTTTTTTTTTTGCCGTACGCGGGCCTCTCACTGTTGTGGCCTCTCCCGTTGCGGAGCACAGGCTCCGGACGCACAGGCTCAGCGGCCATGGCTCACGGGCCCAGCCGCTCCACGGCATGTGGGATCTTCCCGGACCGGGGCACGAACCCGTATCCCCTGCATCGGCAGGCGGACTCTCAACCACTACGCCACCAGGGAAGCCCTATAAGTGATTTTATAAGCGATTACCAAAGGGGAAAGGCAGTGGGGGGAGGGATAAATTAGGAGTTTGGGATTAACAGATACACACTACTATACATAAAATAGGTAACTGACAAGGACCTACTGTATAGCACAGAGAACTATACTCAATATTATATTACGCAATTACCTATAAGGGGAAAGAACCTGAAAACGTGTGTGTGTGTGTATAACTGAATTGCTGTACTGTATACCCGAAACTTACATGATATTGTAAATCAACTATACTTCAATAAAAAGTCTTTTAAAAAAGAGAACCAGTGCTTTTAAATCAAGTCACTTAAAAAAAATAAATAATAGAATTAAATAGTAAAGGTTGGACTAAAATGGCTCCAGTTTGGGAAAACCTGTAACAGAGAAGCAGTCCTTATTGGGCATGTCTGCTTCAGCTCCAGAACCACAATTTAATGCCCCAAGGGCAGGCACTGCTTCTGGATCCAAATACCATCTTTCCCAAAGGCTCCATTATGGCAGGGGCCTTGTTTGTGCTGATGGATGGACGAAAGTTCCAACCATTTCTGGAAGTCACAAACAAGAATGCTTAGAAACCATTTTCATTCCAGGCTCCTCCCAGGGGCCACGCTCTGCTTATCAGATCTCCAGAACTCAGCAGACACCTGCTTGCCATGGCTGGAATAACTGCCTAGAAGCCAGAAAGAGGATGAGATTGGGGCAGTCACTGGGAACCGTGGGCGGAGCCCATTCCGAAATGTTTTGAGGCCTCAGAAGGGCCTTACGACATCTCCCTGTTCTTTCTTCCAGTGGAGCAACTGAGGCCCAGAAAGAACGGCTCCCCGTGATGTGTCCAGGGCAGAGTCCGTCTGTAACAGAACAGGGCCTTTTCCAGCATTAAGTTTCTCCAGCACGGCACTGTGCATGGCAACATGCAGGGTAAAGAAAATGTCACCGCCCTCACACCCAAAATATGAGGCAAAGGCTTATGAATGGGCTGCTTTCAATGTTCAAAAATCAACAGCAGCAACGCTATATAAATGAAATAATTAAAACCTGCATTGGCAACCACTCAACAGCAAGGGGAAGGCTTATTCCCTCACCACCTCCAGCCCAGCACCCACCAAGCACAGGCTGTGAGAGCCACTATCAAGGCCCCTCAGCACCGCCATGGCTGGCTTTCCATGAGATGTTTTCCTTTCACCTCTCTCTCCCCTCCCCACCCCTTTCTCTCTCTCTCTCTCCCCACCGCTCCCCCATCCAGCATATTCATTCCTCACCTCCTTCTTCAGAGATCACAAGGAAGTTAAATGGACAAACTTCCTGGTTCATGCAAAGTTGAGACTGTCAATTAAATAGACGCTGGAAAAAATAGTCTAATTTCGAAGACCTGCTGTCAGCTCTGCCCGAAATGCTTCTCTATCTCAGGGACCAGCACCAGGCACCTAAAACAAAGTCCCACTCACAAAAGGAACTACTCTGGACCATCAGCAGAAAGGATCTAAGAGAAACATGGATGGTACTTTCTCAAAGCACTTGAGCCCTGTCTCCTGGGAGAATCAAACCAAAGTAAGATTGTGGCAGATATATATATAACACGGCAACTTACAATGGTTGTACTATCAATGGGCCATCCTATCAATCAATAAATCAATATGCACTGAGCCTGCCACATGAAAGCCCAGAGCCAGCCCTCCAAGGACCATCCAGACCCATAAACCATGGTCTGAGCCCTAAGAACCCTACATCCCAGCATCCACTTAGACAGATGCCACAGGATGGCATGTGATCCACTGCCAAATGCACGGCACACTTACTAACGCTGTGAAGTCAAGAGAAAAATTTCTGAGGGCCAAGGTTATGGAAGAGCTGGGTCTGGAATGCTGAGAAAGACACAGGCCTGCAGAGAGACCCCAGGCTGGATATTCCTGGCAGGAGGACAGGCATGGGCAAAGGCCATGTGGTGAGAACACATAATTCTGTGCTCTTGTGCAATTTCTCTGCAGCCCAGACAGTGATGCCCCTCAGCTCTACGCCATCCACTGGGTCAGGATGCACCCGACTGTCTATTAAGCATGATATGTACCCTCCAAAAACAAACAAACGAAATCAGTGCCTGAACTCGTTTCTGTTCAGCTTTAGAATGTAAATGATTGTTTTTTAAAAGAACAAATTTCTACTTTGCTCAGAAGCACTGTACAGGAGATGGCATTACTTTATTCAAAAAGCATCTGCTCTGTTCACATTAAGTGCCAGCATTCTGCCAGGTTTTGGGAATAGAAGGAATGGACCCACTCTCAGGAAATTTTCGGTCTAGACTGGGATGCTGAAGGAAGGTGAAAAATAAATAAAATTTTAAAAATTAAAAAAAATTTTTTAATCTGTACTATGGATAACTTAAACAATGCTGAGTTTAAGAACATCATCTTTTCCCATCCCCAACATTTATTCAGCCTTTATGGTCTTCCAAGTGCTTGCACGGACATGGTCCCTTTTGAAGATGTACACAAACCCCTAAGAATGAACCAGGGGTATTACAGGCTCTGAACAAAGCACAAATAAGCCACTTTTGTCCCTGAGAGAATCAACAGCCCTGGTGGCAGGATGTACGGCATGTTCTATAATCTGATTAAAATCTCCTGTCGGCAGTTTTACGCTCCCTTGCTCATCCTAATATGAAAAATAACTTCTTTCCTGGAGTCTCACACAGGTAAACCCAGTGACATGGGAAGGATGGATGATTGAAGAGTTGTCTTTTGTGGCTAAGAGTTAGGGACAACTTAGGTGTCCATCCCCAGGAGAATGGACCCATAAAGAGTAGTGCGTGCACTTTGCTCCTGCCTAGATCAGGAGCTCCCAAACTTTCTCTGTCGAGGACCAGACAGTATGTAGTCTCTGTGGGCCAGAAGATCTCGGTTACAACTACTTAATGCGGCTGCAATGGTGAGGAAGCAGCCACAGACGACACATAAATGACTCGGCGGGGCCGAGTTCCAATCAAATTCTATTTACAAAAACAGGGGGCAGCCACGGCTTTCCTGGTGGCGCAGTGGTTGAGAGTCCGCCTGCCAATGCAGGGGACACGGGTTCGTGCCCCGGTCCGGGAGGATCCCACATGCCGCGGAGCGGCTGGGCCCGTGAGCCATGGCCGCTGAGCCTGCGCATCCGGAGCCTGTGCTCCGCAACGGGAGAGGCCACAACAGTGAGAGGCTCGCGTACCGCAAAAAAAAAAAAAAAAAAAAAAAAAAAAAAAAAAAAAAAAAACAGGTGGCAGCCAGTTTTGGCCCAAGAGCCATTGTCTGCTGACCACTGGCCTAGAACATTCTTCCCCTAGACACCTGCCTGGTCTCTGTTCAGATGTTACTTCCTGAGAAAACCTCTCCTGGCCATCCATCATCACTCTACCCCTTGACCTCTCTCTTCTTCTCCGAGCATTGATCATTTCTGGATCTATTAGTGTATCTGTTTATAGTCTGCTATCTCTCTAGTGATGGAGAATGAAGACTTTTCTCTGTTGTGTTCACAACTAGTCTGTGGCACTTAGTAGGCACCCAGTGGATACCTGTGGGGTGAATGACTGGCCGCTGGCTCATCCATCTGTGCATGTCACCCAACAATGCATGTGGCTCATACTTTAGGGCAGGAGGAGACTGAGAGGTCAGCCAGGTTATCAGACCACCGCCCCGCCCCAGGGAGGCTGCGTGCAAAACCGCCCTACACAGATCTCTGTCTTTTTTTCTCCCCCCTTTCTTTCTAGAATCTCCAGAGAAACCCGACAGTGAAATGCTTCTTGGTAGCAAGCCCAGGTCATTGTTTTGAGTCGCTACTGAGAAGATCCCATGAGCCAATGACATTCTCTCTTAGAATCTGCCGACCCTTCAGAATATTCCACAGAGGATGTTAAGAGAGACAAGAGGGGAAAAGTAACTCCCAAGAGCCCACCCTACGTTCCCCCACACACACCAAACCTAACCCTAACCCTAACCTCAACCCTAAACCTAACCCTAACTCTAAGTCCTTCTCAGGAGGCTGAGCAAATACCTCTCCTTGTCTAGTTATTGTGGGTCCTTGAACTCCAAACCGGTTTCTCAGTGCTGACATAGTGAAACCTGCCTTCCTAAACCCCGGGGCTTCTCAAGAAGCCAAAACCTCTACCATTGCACAGCCCACAAGACTTTGCAGAGTGGATTATAATCCCCAGCCCCCATCCTCCCGCGTGATTCGAAACTCAGCTAATCTCTACTGACAGATCGGGGCTCGACGGTTCTGTTTCTCCCCAGGGCCGGTGGAGACCAGACAGGACTGCCGGCTGCAGAAAGAACATAATTCCACCAAACCCACGAAAGAACCAAACTGAAGCTTTCCCCTCCACTGCAATCTGATGGATCGCCAGTCTGGGGCTGTTCCCCTACGCCGGCCACGCCACTCATTTTTCTACTTCCTGCTCCTGGGGACATGGAAGGAGCTCCAGATAGCCTCCAGGTTCCTTATGGCTCAGTCTCAGTGGAAGTTTGTGGCCACACTTTCTGTCCAACCGGTTCTGCCTTTTATTTTTGTTTCAGGGAGGATTATCGCCATGGTAATATCCAGGTGACAGGAACAGGAGGGGGAAGAAACCCACCTGTGTTCAACCTTTAATCCCTGAGAGCATGTCAGAAAGCAGCAGCCTTGGAAAACGAGAAACCTGGCCGCTGTTTGGTACCCATCCCAAGACAGAATAAACTAGAAAACAGCTGAGCTGCGGCCGACAGGCAGCTCTCCTGGAAGGAAACTTGGTCCCTCCGGCCTCCTCAGACACTCTGCAAATCACCCCCCATGAGGAGGCTGGCCTAACAATGTATTCATTTTCACAAGGAGCGTGGCAGAAAGGAAACAGAAAGCCAAGTCCGTGATGAGGAAAAAAGGAAAAGGCTTCTCGAATGCGTTTCAGATGACTCTCCACGATCCAGGGATAACCACAGCACGTGTGTCTCCTGCCCCGGCAGTGCTGGCCATTTCTATGATTGCTGTGCCCACTGCGTGGCCACCTTCTCTCCCCCTCTACTCTCCAGTGGGTGGGACAAACAACACAGAACCCAGTTCCTGGGTATTAGCTCAGCATCCCGTCCACAAACGTCCCCTCTCTGCTTCTGAGGAGCTGCCAGGCCCCTAAGCTACACCTGCTCACAAAGAACAAGAGGAAATGAGGAATTCACTGGAAACCCACCAACTAGGTTGGGATGAACCCCCACAGGTACCCCTGGGGGCTACCAGCACATACACAGGAGACAGATGGACTCAGTGGAATACAAGTTTATAAATATGAACGCCTAAGTGTAGGTTACTGTTTTTAGGAAGCATTGCTTTGGTTTAAAGAAGCATTGTGTACTGGTGAGTGTGACGAACCAGCCATCCAGCAAACATCACAGATCAGGGGGCTTCCAGAGCCAAGTCATGTCCCCAGTTCATACACCACGCCACTGACCCTCATGTGAGCCCCATCACGGCGCCCTGTTTTTTCATTTCATTGCTAAGGAGGCATCTACTAGATTCCTCCTCTTCTCGGCTCCAGTGTCCATAAGAGATACTCAACTTTAAAGGTTTTCAGGTTCTTGCTACCCAGGAAGGTTGGGACAAGTGAAGGGCTTTTCAACAGGAGGGCATCACAGGTGAGCAAAAATAAAGATTTTATAAAAATATAAAACAAAGATTTAATTCAGCAATGACTGGTAACAGTGCAAAGAGAAAGGCTACCTGGTATCTGGTCATTTGGGAGTCAGGTTTGTAAAAGAAAAGGAAGTGGTAAGAGAGGCTGCTGGGTGGTCTATTCTTTCCCTTATGAACCACCCATGCAGAAGAAGCCCTCATGGGCTGATTTGTCTAGAAGTTGCCAGAGCTGTATGGCTGAGGCTGGGAGAAAGAAACAGCTGTAGAGGGCTCACCTGGCCTTTCTGAAATCAATTAAAGGTGGCCAGCCCCCTCTAACCACACGATTCAAGTGTGCAGGCAAATGAGGAGACCCCATGGTTGAACGGGTAATGTTTCTTGCAAGTCATGGGTTTGGAGAAGGATTTTGTGGAGGGAGAGTCTTTGAGAAAAATGGTGGGATGGCTACAGACAGGCAGGCTCTCCATCAAAGCCACGTCTTCCCTGTGGTGGTGGAGATGAGGGTCCTCACCTGCCTCCACAGACACAGAGTCAGTAGCTAACAGTGAGGTCCCAGAATGGACCAGACATGTCCCTTACAACGTGAGTGCGCACACGCATGCACACACACACACACACGCACGAAGGTTCAGAGCCTCATCTCCTTTGTCTGGGATTTTTCACGCTGGGGAGCTGGGTGTTACCCATGGGAACAAGTTCTTCCGAGGCCACATGTTGTTGAAACTCCTCTCCCACGGCCAACGTCACGTCTCCCAGACACTGGCTCCCTTGGGAATGTGTGAACCGCTCCTCCAGAGCCAGGAGCGAAGGCTGGGGTGATTCATAAGCTGTGCTCTCAGCCAGGTCACCCATGGATTCGCGGTTGCCATCCATTACTCAGTCTCATCCCTGAGCCCGTCCCGGTGGCTGACCCCAGGCCTGAGGCTGCTGCTTCCAGCCTGGCCTTCAGTCCGTGCCGGCCCTCTCTCCTGCATCGGTCCCCAGCACACTCAGTGGGTCCTGTGAGCAGCAGGGAGTGGGGCGGGGATGGGGATCCCAGCAGGCAGAGAGAAAAAGGCAAGAAAAAAATGCTCCCTTGGTTGAAAAATTCAAAGCTCAGCTCCACTGTCACCTCTTCTATTTTTTTGCGAATTCCTTCCATGTTTTTTTCCTGATACACGTTCTAATAGTTATTATCGATGCTATCATACTGTTTTGCATCTTGTCACTTAACAGAACATCTTGAAGAAGCTTCCATGTCAGCACACACACATTTACCTCACTGTGTTTTTGTTTTACTAGAGTTGATCCACAGTATTCTGTTAGTTTCAGATGTACAGCAAAATGATTCACTCATACATATATATTTTTTCTGATTCTCTTCCGTTATAGGTTCTTACAAGATACTGCATATAGTTCCCTGTGCTATACAGTAAATCCTTGCTGTTTACCTATTTTATATATAGTGGTGTGTATCTGTTAATCCCATACTTCTAAGTTACCCCTCCCCCCTCCCATTTCCCCTCTGGTGTCCCTAAGTTTGTTTTCTATGTCTGCCCTGTCACCTTTTTTAAATCACCAACGACACTTCACTCAGCTTACTCTTCTCACCATAGTCCCTAAGTTTTTTTTCTTCTGGGGTTTGTGATCCACACATTCGAGGGTCCTGGCTGCCGTAAATCCTCTCTATAACAAGGCGGAATGAGGCAGAATATAAACAGACAAATACACACGACAGGTGAAATAAAACGAGCTCCCCAAGCAAGGCTCTGTTTTCACAAGTGGGGTCCACTTGGAAAAGGGAGGAGGGACGGGGGGATGGAGAGGTGCTGGGCCTGCCCCCTGCTCTCCTGGCCCTCCCACCCCTGTTGGTACTGACCCATTCAACAACCTGGCGGGTTCTCTCCTTAAGGGACTTAAGAACACACAGCCTCTGCAAACACTTGGGGCCTGGGGGCCTGAAACTCAGCGTCTGTTTCTGAAAAAATAGCATGAACATCACTTGCAGGATTTCCAAAACTCAGACCCTGTTTCCTGTTTTCTTATTTTAAAATAGCAAAGCTTTATCTTCTTTTCTGACACTGAGTGGACTCTATTCCAATCAGCATTAAGCCTATAATTTTTGTTCTGGGTGCCCACACTCACCCTCCCTGTTTAATAATTAGTCATCTAGAACAGGGATTGGCAAACTTTCTGTAAAGGGCCAGATAGTAAATATCTTCAGCTTCATGGGCCGTATGGTTTTTATCACAACTACTCAACTCTGCCTTGGCAGTGTGAAAGCAGCCACAGGCAACGTGCAAACAAACGGGCATGGCTAAGTTCCAATAAAACTTTATGTAAGAACACTGAAATTTAAATTTCCTATCATTTTCACGTGTCAGAAAATGTTACTTTTTAAAAGAAAACCTCAGTGCGAAAATGATTCTTAGCTCATGACCTATATAAAAACAGGTGGCAGGTTGGTTTTGGCCAGAGGGCTATAGTTTGCCAACCCCTGGCTGGTCTAAAATCAAATATTTAAAGGGAAACCCTCTGTGAGCTCTTTCTTTTGAAAAGAAATGGAAGAATAATAAGAGCTAACATTTATTGAGCACGTACTACAGGGAAGAACTCCACATGGAAAACTTCTTTTTATTCTCATCATAATACTCATCATAACACTCGAGGCAGGTAAATATTACCTCTGTTCTGTAGATGGGGAAATCGAGGGTTATGAGAAAACAGTGGACACGTCAAGTTCACACAGCAAGGATTTGAACCCAAGCAATGGGACTGCAGACAGAGACACAAGGACACGCGTGCTCAGCAGCCTTGGACAACATCATAAGGAGGAGATGAGGAGAAGCGGCCACCTGCCTCACTCGGGCGTCGTGTGACTAGTTCAGGAAAACCTCGCATCCCAGGCCCCACTGAGGAGGGACACCCATCTCCTTCCTGCGCCCATTCCTTCTCAAACATTCTCCCAAGTGAAACAGAGCTCGAAGAGACTCCAAGAATAGCTATAGCTTTTGGGTGAGGGAAGAGGGTGGTACATTTTACAAACTGGTAAGTACTGCCTTGCAGGGTGGCTCACAGAAAGTAGAGCAGTGAAGGGGCAAGTTCACTTGGGGCAGAGACGTGAGCCTCAGGTCCTTAGTGTCAGCTCTGGTGGGTGAACTGGCTCACTGGCTCCCGAGGTTCCACCCCCCGGCTCCCCAGAAGTAGGGTTCTGCCCGCTCACAGCCCCCCACGAGAGGCCTCTGCCTTTCAGCCACTCGGGTCTCTCTTCCCACAGCGGGCCTCCTCCTTCTAGGCTGGATGCAAAATCGCTCTGCCACCCAGACAGAAGGGGGGCAGGGGAGAGAGCTGGGTGGCTGCTTTCCATTCCCTTTAGGCTCACTGCCCAATTTCTTTTCCATCCCGGGCACCACGGCGCATCTGGGTAGAAGATCATCCCTTGGCTGCTCTGGTCTCACCACACCCGGTGGAAAGCCATGGATCCTGGATATAAACCTACCAGAGCGAGGGAAAGCTTCTGCTGGAGCAGCACTCTGCCCATGGGACACGCACGCGGCTTTCCTGATCCTCAGGGCTTCTGGAAAAGGAGGCCCGACCCACCGGCCTGGGCACTCCGAGGGGCCGAGCAGGCAGGAGGCGAGCTTCTCATTATGTAAAACACTTGGCTCTTCCCTCTTCCTCAGCATCCTGCTAGCAATTTTGTATCCGGTTTGGGAATTCCAGGAACATCTGCCATTGTCTTCTGCCCAACCACACTGGTGCGAACGGAGCCCCAGGGCGTGATCGTGTTTCTACCTGCCGGTTGCCCTGTCATTAGCCGTGAACTGCGCAGGGAAACATACAAAACCGCGGCCGGCAACCACACCTGCAGAATTCCACCTCTCTGCCTCATCCTGCTCAGACCAAAGGCACAAAGACCAAGTCCCTCTCCTGCAGGGAGAATCGCAGGGCGCAGAGGCCCTGTTTGAACAGCGGACATCCTCTAACCAAACAGAGGGCACCTTGTCAGCACTGCACTCGCCCGGCATCTCCTTTCGTGTTAGCTTTTGAGTGGCAAGGTCAGGGGAGGCCGGGAGGAAACAGGCGAGGTGCGGCTGAGTTCCAGAAGAAGCACCAAATGAACCTTATCTACGAAACAGAAACAGACTCACAGACGTAGAGAACAGACTTGTGGTGGCCAAGGGGGAGGGGGGGAGGGAGAGGGAGGGACTGGGAGTTTGGGGTTAGTAGATGCAAACGATTACATTTAGGATGGACAAACAAGGTCCTACTGTAGAGCACAGGGAACTATACTCAATAGCCTGTGATAAACCAGAATGGAAAAGAATATAAAAAAGAATGTATATATGTGTAAAAAAAAAAGAAGACCAGCTTGGGTTAGTTCTATTTCAGGCAATGCAGACGGCCTCTGTTCAGATCAGACAGTGACTCTTGGGATAGAAGCACCCAAAATGCAAGAAACGGTCATCTCTGGAGCCAGCGACTTCTTCCTGCCTCTCTGAACTTCAATCTGTAAAACGGGGTGAGACCAGAGCCTACCATTGCTTAACGAACTAGATTTTGGTGCATGTCATGCGTTTACAAGGCTGCACAGGCCACAGCCCACACTGAACCGATGGTTTTGAACAGTTATTATTATAGGTCTGCATCCCCATTATAAACCCTGTTTTCCTCCCCCACCTGCACACTCCTGGCTCCCTTCTGTGTCCCCCATGTCTCACCTGCCTCTACCCAGCTTATCACTGCCATGTTCTCCAGGGTCCCATCCTCACCCTCCCCTCCCCTGCATCTCCCAGACCCCCCGCTATGGGTCCACCCCAGGGCTACATCTTTCCTGGGTGTGGGTGCACATCCCCCGTCTCCCCAGCGTCTCGTGGCACAGGAAGGTTGACCATCCCTGGGCCCCGCTCCACCCTCCCCTCCATCCCATGTGCTTCCTTTGTTCATGTGTTTATTTCCCACCATCAGGCATTCGCTCAGCTCCAAAGGGAACTAGACGCCACGCATACATTTATCCCTAGGATCTGGTATTATCTGATGCAGAGAAGGAAGCCAATAAATGTTTAAATAAATAAAGCACTACCTCTGGCCTCTCTTCCTAATTTCAAATTCCCATCTCCAGCAGCCAAGAAGACATCTTCCCATGAGCAACACCCAAGCAATTCCAGAAACTCATCGTAACCCCTCCTGCGTTATCCGTCTCGGCTCACACATGACACCCAGTTAGGACAAGAGAGACACACATCAGGCTCAAATTAAATAATTAGGGAAATAGGGAGGACCCGCCTATTAGGTTAGACTTGGGCTTATACTTGGGACATCACCTTGGATGCATCCCGCTCTTAACCCCACAAGCATTCAGACCCCAGGTTGTCAATTTTGCCCCCCAATGTCGCCTGCTTCATCACCCCGTTCTCTCCACCACTGCTGAGATCCTGTGCAGACCCTTGTTGCTGGGCCTCCCCTCTACCTTCTACCCCTTGCCCACCTGCCTTCTCTCCCTCCCTAGCCTGCTGCCAGGGGGCTCAGGACGAGCCAAGCCCTAACTCAGAAGCCTTCCAAGTTCTGCAAACTCCCAGGCCTGCCCTTTAAGACATTCCCTCTTTTTTACCACACCCACTATCTTCTCCTAGGAAGCCCTGCCCAGATCCACCTCTGGCCCCAGGGCTCAAAGCATGCTTCCACCTGAAATGGCCATCTTTCCTCCCCCACTCCAGCTCTGCCATGAAAGCCGGAGACCCTTCGAGGCCTCCTGAAAGCTTTTATTCCTCTCTGACAACTTTCTGCATCTCCCCTAGACACTCCTGCCTGGCATGTTCTCCCACTGAAGTCGCCTGGATGCTAAGCCTGCACTCACACACTCTACCTGTGTTATGCTGTCTGCCACCCCCTTGAAGACAGGAACCAGATCGTACACTTCTAGAAGGGCCTAGAAGAAACGCTTTGCACGTGGCAGCCACTCATACATTAGGAGTGTATATATAGTAAGAGGACACATAAAGGTACTTTTCCTTCTTTCATGCAATGACCACTGGGGTAAGCTCTGTACAATGGGCATCAGGGTTCACATTCGCTCCCACCAGGTAGGACTCACACTTCCAGAGGCTTCTCCGTGGAGGCCTTAGGGAACAGTGGGAAACCCCGACACGCCCTTCCAGGCTCTCCAACTCCCTTCAGCCCCTGCATTCAACCATTCAGGATATTTGACCCTCATGTAAGATTTTGTTTACACCAAGGGATAAGCGGCTACAACTTTATAAACTACTAACGTACTTCTTAAACAAGAGAAGAGTGAGGCCCAGAGAGGGGAGGTGACTTGCCCAAAGTCACACAGCTACCGGGAGGCAGATCTACCTCCAAATCAGCCAATGGACCTGCACTTGCCAAATTAGTCTACTTTCCAGAGAGAGGTCCTGCAGCTCATTGCAGGGAAGCACATGCACAGACCTCAAGGTCATCACCTGGTGGGTAACTCAAGGCTTCTGCTAAGGCAGAGAGGTCTCAAACTCAGTCGTCTTCAGGGACCAGGTGGAAAACAGAAATGAGTGAAGCTGGCTGAGCATAAAAATGAACGAAGAGGTGACGGGAACTGTGACGAACCCGAGGAGGTGGCACTTTGCAGCTGCTGGAGTCTGTAGCCAAAGAAGAAGCTTGGCTCTGTCCTCAGCTACCTTCACTTTCTCAAGGAGAGCCAGAGATCCAGAATCACATGAAAGACCCACAGTTGAAGTACTGGCAACTAACGCAAACCATTTTAGCACAAGGTCTACGCACAAAATAAACACGCCCATACCCAGATCTCTGGGGCCCTTTGTTGGTGAATCCCACCCCCTGAGAAATGCCTTTCTGGTTGAAAGATCAGTTAACAAGACAAAGAGAAGCAAGGTCAGGGATCCAGAGGTTATAAGGAACGTTGGGTCTGCAAGAAGCCTTCCGGTATAAAATATAACTTCTAAAAGTGAGTCAATTTCAAACAACCTACAGAAATCCCATCCTTGTATCCGCCATGCCCATGCAGCAGCTCGGGATATAGGGTGTTCCAGGGAGAACAGACAGTAGAAACAAACCAGCCATGTTTTTCTAATAAACCTCTTAAAATGCTCTCCTTAAGTAACCGCGGCTCTGATTTTAGAGTAAGAATGACAACAATAAATTAAAGCAAGGAGCCCCAGTGGTTTCCAGCTGGAGTCTGCTCTCTGATGGAGCATCTGAAAATTCAGACGGACGTAAGTAGGAGAAATGACCCTAGTTATCAGGGCCAGCCCATCTCCCACTTCCCTCCGCATCCCGCCCCTAAAACACAATGATTTACAGAGACTTGGGGAGGGACGTCTCGCTTCCCCTCTGCAGAATTTATTTCTCTTTAATGGGCTGCCATGCCTCCCCTCCCTTCTAATCTCTTCCTCTCCCTGCCGGCTGGCCCTCTCCTGCCTCTGCTCTCTCGGCTCTTCCAAGGGACAGTCAGTGGGGCAAGGTGGCAACATGCTACTGGCTGAACAGAATGGTTAAAGGGACAAGCTAAAGGAGAGGAAGTGGCCTCCGGCTGCAGGGGCTGGCCTGGCAGATGTGGGTTTCCCTAGGCCCCCACCTGGCTTTTACTGGGGAAAGAAACTTCTTAAAGTGAACAATCCAGCCTATGGTAAAAAAAAATCGGAATGTAGCAGACTGTTGGCCACAGCGCGGGGGATGGGAGATTCAACCCCTTTAAGGGGGACACAGATGATTTATGCTCCTTGCACACGGCTCCAGGACTAATGGGGACCAGGATCTGTAATTATACAACCACTGCAATTACTCCAAATCCCTACCCTTTCTTGCTCTCACCCAGTTCTTGTCTTTTCCAATAAGCGATCGCTCTGAACCCTGGAAACCAGAGGTTAAAAAGTGATGGAAGGTCTTAGAAGTTACATACCTGCTGGTGAAGGTTCCTACCTTGGACTGTGAGAAGGTCTCCTCTGGGGGGAGAGCTGAAAAAAATCCCCAGTCCAAGTAATAAGTCACCTGTTTGTCATATGTTACAAAGCTCCTTCTTTAATATTAGTTCCTTAGATCTTTGCAACTTTGCTAGGCCAGTGTGACTCTACTTTGTGAAAGAGGAACTGAGGCTCGTAGAGGTTAGATGACTTGCCCCAGGTCACACAGCCGGCTAGTGACAGATCTTCCTAGCCCAAGTCTAGAATGATTCCTACTTAAGTACTCCTACCAATGTTGTTTGGGAGCAGGCAAAAAAAAAAGAAAAAGAAAAAGAAAAAAATATATATGTATGTATATATAACAGCGAAAAATGCAAATATTAAAAGTTAAAAGAAAAGATCTAAAGGCCCATCTCAGGTGACACTAGGACAGAAACAGTCAAGCAGGCATCCTGCTAATTCACATTTTTCTTTTCAACAACAGGAGAGGATCTTCCTCCCCTCAGCATCCCAGAATTATGTGCTCTCTCTTCCCTTCAGGCCCCAAACGCCTTTTAATCTTCGCAATAGCTCTACAAGGAGAGCCGTGGGGCAGGAGATTGTCAGGGATGACGGACTCCAGATCACCCATAACTTCGTCGGAAACCTGCACAAGCTCCCTAGAGGCCAAGTAACCCAGATGGCTCCTCTGAGAGGAGTTTTCTCTGGGTGGAGCCAAAGCAAAGTCAAGGTTAGGCTGTGGTCTTCAGGCCCTAGACCCCCCAGATTCTCAGAAGGAAGGGTCTCTGTGGACAGAGTCCTTGTGTTTCCACACCTGGACATAGGCTATCTCCACCCTAGTAGACAGACAGACACCTGGGGCTACCTGATGGAGTCGGCTGGAAGTGAAATGCATATTTATGAAGAGCGTAGGTCCACCCGAGTTGTGAGAATCTCACAGTTCCACTGATGGTCTATATGAAGATAGACTCAAGATCAGGTGGCCAGGCACAAAGACTCCATCCATTGTGAGTAAACTTCAAGGCCAATCCATACCACAGGCTTGGTAGACCAGTAGATCTTTCTTTTCTTTTCTTTTCTTTTTTTTTTTTTTTTTTTTTTTTTGCTTTGTTCTCTTTCCCTACATGGACTTCCATGCCAAGGTTTCTGGCTGGCTCTGACCCTCCTAAGAGCAATGGGGAAGGCTGAGTGTTCACTTTTGCCTAATCTATGCAAAGCAACCTACTTACGACATCAGGAAAGGCTGGTCCATGATTCTAGCTTCAGAGATGCAAGTAATGGGTCCCCAGCTGGACTTGACTGGGGTTTTGCTCATAGAGGGGAAGGCTTTGGAGAGAAAGAAAGGGGACCCTTACCAGGAAAGCACACCCTCTCTTAGAAAATTAGGAAGTTGTGACCTTTAGTCTGTGGGTCACCCAGCTCTCATTACCTCCTGGCTACCCTCCTCCCTCAGACACTACCTGGAGCAGGTCTTATTCTCAGCTGGCTGCCCACGAAGGCCCAGCAGGTGTTAACTGATCAACAAGGTAGTAATTTAGTCATATATATGCCTAAGTGTAGCCAACCCCTCTCAGGGCCTTCAAAAGAAGATTCTTTTTAGGCGAAAAGTCTCTAAAATTCAGAGGAAAGGTGCTCTGACACAGGGTTTCTCACCCTTGGCGCTCCTAATCTTTTTGGCTGGATAATTCTTTATTGAGGGGGGCTACGTTGTGCACCGTAGGATGTTTAATTAGAAGCATCTAAACTGGCCTCTACCTACTAGAGGCCAGTAGCACCCCCCCTCCCCACTAAGTTGTGGCATCAAAAATGTCTCCAAACATTGCCAGTCATCCCCTGGGGAGGCAAGATGGCCCCTGATTGAGAACCACTGATCTGATGGTAGAGGAGTGGGGTAGAGGGGAGAACGAGAGGACCCATTTCTGAGGCCCCATCAAATTGCATCACCCGGGCAGCTGCTTAACCAGGCCTGCCCATAAAACTCTGACCATAGGGCATTTTGGAAACCTCAAGGTGATACCAGCAGAGGGAATGACATGGCCTTCTACATCAGAAGCAAAAGCCCAAGCAAAGTCATATTTCCAGAGTCCTCAATCCTTGGCAGTGGCAAGAGAGAGACTGTAGACATGACAGCTAAACCCAAACGTTTTTGAGAAACCAAGCGCCGCTTCTCAACTCCTTGCCTTTTAAAGGGCATGACTTGTCTCTTGATTGTTTTGCTTTCGGTGCCTTCTTTGTCCACCATCATCGTTGCTTCTCTCTCCCTTCATCTCTTCTAAGGAAAAGTCTTGTGATGTTTCTTATTGGTAGAGGAGGAAAGAGGGACCCAAGTTGGTTTTTATTGACCTGGGCAGGTGTCTGTCAGGCCCCTGAAATTCCCCTGGAAGCTGGAGTCAAGCTAGGACCCTGATGAAGATGCCGAGAAAACAGCAGAGGAGAAGGGCGGGAGGCAGGCCCCTGATTAATTGAGAAAACGCAACCGTGCCACGTTTGAATAAGATTGCCCAGTGGAATGCAGGGCCCTTTTTTGTGTGCTCATTCGTTTGAAACAAAAGCGAATAGAGTGGACAACAAAGGGGTCAGGGGGAGGAGACACCGGCAGCCAATGGATTCCTGCGAACTGACACTGCTGAGGAGATGGAAGTGCTACGGTGACAGGCAGTCGAGAGCATCTGCGGATGAAAACTGTCCACCTAAGTCCTTAAGCTCATTTTTTATTCCTGTCTCTGATGAATAGTTTTTCCCCAAAATTTAACCACTTAAACTTCCTCTCTAGGCCAACACTGTCCAGAACAGAAGCCACTAGCCAATAACCACTGGAAATGTGACAAGTCCGAATTGAAATGTGCTGCTAAGTGTAAAATACACACCGGATTTCCTAGACTTTGTATGGAAAAATGTAGACTATCTCACTAATAGATTTTTTTATATTGACTGCATGTTGAAACAAGATTGGGGATATACTGGATTATATAAAATATATTATTAAAATTGATTTTATCTGCTTCCTTTGTCTCTTTTTAAATGTGATTACTAGAACATTTAAAATCACATACGTGGCTTGAGTTTGATTTCTGTGGGACGGTGCTGCTCCAGATTAATAGTTCTCAGCTGATGCTTTCTCCCTCTTCTTCTCCCTCTTCCCCTGCCTTGCAGACCTACCTCAGATTATCTGGATCCTTTTAAAGAGTATATCAATCTTCACTCGTTTGCCAAAAACAAAGTGTCTTCTGTACATAAAGCACTAAGTTGGCATCTGTGTGGGATACCAAAATGAATCCGAGTCTTGGATAGAAGATCAAGGCTCTGAAGGACCTGATACGGCCCATAGCCCTCATTTTAGAAGTGAGATTGAGAGAGCTGGCCCCAGGGGGTCCACCAACACAGAAACTACACATGGTCTCCCCTCCCAGGCCCAGCCGCCATGTTGGATCAATTCCATCTAAGCAGCTGGCGAAGTTTAGCTTCCCCTTCAACATAGAAGTGACTTTTCTGGTTCTGCTTATCTTCCCGGTGACACTAACCCTGCCACCTGCTGTCCCTCTATATATCACACCTTTCTTTTTCCCTTCCCTGGTGAACACGAGGACTGTACATCTTCCACAGAAGAACCTGTTTGGGGTTCATCCAAGCCAGCTCCTTCCCTGGTCGAGGGCTTTGGTTGGTCAAGTCAGGGCAAGTCCAAAAAGAGAGCAATGGGAGATGGTTAAGAAAGGACATTCATCATCCCAACCTACGGCATGGCCTTGGAAGAATAATGTTCATCTAAAAAGTCCAAGTTAAGGACATCAGTGACCAGTACCGTCACTGGAACAGGGGTTCTCAGTTGGAAGCAGTTTTGACCCTACCCGGTGGCAACTGATAACATTTGAAGACCTTTTTGGTTTTCAGAACTGGGGTGGGGGAACATTCCTGGGGCCTAGTGGGTATAGGTCAAGGGATGCCACTAAATATCCTACAATGCACAGGATGGTGCCCCACAAAAATGGCCCCAAAAGTCAATAGTGCTGAGGTTGAGAAACCCTGACCTGGAATATGGAGGCGACCAGCATCCTGCATCAACCACCACCAAGCAGGAGCTTTTGCTCTAATCTCTGGCGTCAGCAAACATCCATCCTCCCCCAACACCACCTTTCAACAAACACTCCCGGGCATGGATCCAGGAAAACCTGAAGGATCAGGGCAAGAAGAACGACTGCGAGAAGAAAAACAGTACAAACATGATTAAATAAATTAGCCCGGCTAATTACCAAGTGTCTACCTTAGCACCTGGAGCAACAGCTGGTGTTACACCGAATTGAGCAAACATCCTCCCCAATTCGGGCAGAGGCTCTGGGCACACTGACTTGCTCCTCCCTGCCTTCTTCTGGCGAAAGACTTGGCTGGGAAAAGACGAGGCAATAAAGTCTTAGAGCAGAGTGCCCGCCCTCTGGAGATGGGTTCCACGCCACAGCTACCCCAGATGCACCTGCAACACCCCACCAAGGACATTCCCAGAAGGGACGATTGCTCAATGCCATAAAAGCTCCCCTTGGGCTGAGGTCCCAGCTTCCCAAGCTGCTGACCTTTGCAACTTACCCAGTCTCCTGCCACCGTGAGCATTGTTTGACTTTTGCTTGGGAAATATCCAAATAGAATGTGACTGTCCCTCTCTCAGCCTGTTTGAACCACTTCTCTATTCTGTTCCTCTGGGCCGAATTGTATTTCCTTGATTTCTCAGTTCTGGAAGACCTGCTATTTATTCTATGAGGCATCCCCATGAAGACCCACAGCTCTGTGATGTTCCCCCTGGGCAGCATGGTCTAACTAGAAGCTGCTGAGCTGGGTAGACTCTCTGGGCTACCCAGTGGCTCCGCGTGACAGCCATGCGGTAACCAAACACTGCCGCATCATACATCTCTCCAGTGCCCATGCTGCTTCCTCCCTGTCACCACTGAAATGAATCACGACCATGGGGACGCAGGTAAAGAGCACCAGGACTCCGCTCAGGGGCCACATTTCATTTTGATTTAAAACCTGCTGTCAGGGCTTCCCTGGTGGCACAGTGGTTGAGAGTCCGCCTGCCGATGCAGGGGACACGGGTTCGTGCCCCGGTCCGGGAAGATCCCACATGCCGCGGAGCGGCTGGGCCCGTGAGCCATGGCCGCTGAGCCTGAGCATCCGGATCCTGTGCTCCACAACGGGAGAGGCCACAACAGTGAGAGGCCCGCATACCGCAAAAAACAAACAAACAAACAAAAAATAAAAAATAATAAATAAATAAATAAATAAAACCTGCTGTCAAAGTGATTTTCCCAGATAGCACACTTTACAGGGTTGAATAGCGGTCCCCAAAAGATATGTCCACATCCTAACTCCCAGAATCTGAGACTATGTCCTTATTTGGGAAAAGGGTCTTTGCAGGTGAAATTAAGGATCTCAAGATGAGGTCCTCCTGATTACCCAGGTAGGTACTAAATCCAATGACAGGTGTCCTTACAAGAGACAGAAGAGAAGACAGACACACAGAGGAGATAGCCATGTGAAGATGGAGACAGAGATTGAAGCATGCTGCCACAAGCCAAGGAAAGCTTACAACCACCAGAGGCTGGAAGAGGCAAAGAAGGATGCTTCCCTAGAGCCTTCAGAAGGAGCCCAGCCCCGGTGACACCTTGATCTTGGACTTCTGGTCTCCAGGACTACAAAAGAATAAATTCCTGCTTTTTCTGCCCAGTTGGTGGCAATTTGTTCCGACAGCCCTAGGAAACTAAACTAAGACACACATTCAACCCCACTCCTATCTAATCAACAATGTTGCCCATGTATATGCTTGCTTAGCATAAACTATGGAACTCTGGGCTTGAGTTGTGTGTTCATTAATGCACTTTTATTAGATGTCGATCCTAATCTCACCTCCTGGAGAGTTTCCATAATAACTCCATCAAAAATGGTCTTTACTCAGTCCTCACATACCCCTCTGCAGCCTCTGGTCCTGCTTCCAGTTTTTTCATATCCCTTATTGCTCCCCAGCATTATGTATTTATTTGTATACTTGAAAATCATCTGTCTCCACCATTTGAATATATGCTCCTTAAGGGCAGGGGCTAGTTCTGCTTATTTACTGCTAAAAGTCCAATAAGGAGAATGCCTAGCACATAGTAGGGTTTCTTTTCTTTTGCTGTATGCGGGCCTCTCACTGTTGTGGCCTCTCCCTTTGCGGAGCACAGGCTCCGGACGTGCAGGCTCAGCGGCCATGTCTCATGGGCCCAGCCCCTCCGCAGCATGTGGGATCTTCCCGGACCGGGGCACGAACCCGTGTCCCCTGCATCGGCAGGCGGACTCTCAACCACTGCGCCACCAGGGAAGTCCCATAGTAGGTTCTTAAAAATATTTGGTTGGATGAATAGAGTCATATCCTTATCTTCAAAAGCAGAGAATCTAGAACATTCTACCGTCTTCTAATTCGAGAGCATTTTTACAAATAAAAAAGTCTTCCTACACCCTCCCTTCGGGTTACCGAGGTCTTTTATACATATCACAGTAGCTCCATGGGTTAGAAGTACATCAAGATTTGTCTTTGGAAAAAATGGGAATTTTCTCTGAAGGGAAATTCCTGTGCTCCTGGTGGCTAAAGTACATTGCCTAAAATGCCCCTAAATTTTTAGTAAATGACCAGTTCTTTGCATCTCCCATTTCTAGCACTTTCTTTAAGAAATACAAGTTCAGATGCATGGTGAGTGATGACTTAGGGAAGAGATGGGGACTCAACACACATAGGTCACTCTGATCAACAGGCTGATGCTCCCCTGAGCAGCCAGGGGCTCATAGTGGATGGTTGCCTGTAATGTTCCTGCACACCTGAGGACATTCATGACACTGAAGTTACAAAGAGAAGATCCAGTTGGACCTCTTCTTTAGGAATTCTAGACCCAAGAGTTCTCCATGTAAAGGAATTATACCTTTGGTCAAAAGGTGGTTGCATTTCTAGCTCAGCCCAGATGAGAGCAACAGGACCCAGATAACTGGCCATAGAGAAAGCTCTGGTCTTTCTGGAAGGCATAAATTCACTCTTTCTAGCCTTTAGGTCTGCTAGTAACATCATAGAGCATTTTTTAAGGCAGGATAATAAGTAAACAAATCTTTAGGGGTTTGATGCAGAGGGACATTAATAGGAGGAAAAACTTTGAGTAAAGGAGAATTTGAAAGCTTTAAAGAGCCTTTGACCTTCCAGAGAAAGCCAAAAATATTATTTGTACTTCGTCTGCATTCAGCTGGAATGCTTACAAAAACTGGTCAGGGTAGTGACACCTTTTCCTAAGCTTTCCATCAAAAGTGGTCTGTCCACCATATTGTTTCCCTGGCCCAAGGAACATGTTGGGAAAGGAAGTCCACCCTTAAGAGACAGAGAAAAACAACAAAGTGATCTTTTTTTTTTTTTTGCTGTACGCGGGCCTCTCACTGCTGTGGCCTCCCCCGTTGCGGAGCACAGGCTCCGGACACACAGGCTCCGCGGCCATGGCTCGCGGGCCCAGCCGCTGCGCGGCACGTGGGATCCTCCGGGATCGGGGCACGAACCCGCGTCCCCTGCATCGGCAGGCGGACTCCCAACCACTGCGCCACCAGGGAAGCCCTAGTTTCTTTTTTTAAAATTTTATATCAGAGTATAGTTGATTTAAAATGTTGTGTTAGTTTTGGATGTCCCTGGTGGCGCAGTGGTTAAGAATCCGCCTGCCAATGCAGGGCACATGGGTTCTATCCCTGGTCCAGGAAGATCCCACACGCCATGGAGCAACTAAGCCCATGTGCCACAACTACTGAGCCTGCGCTCTAGAGCCCGCGAGCCACAACTACTGAGCCGACGTGCCACAACTGCTGAAGCCTGTGCGCCTAGAACCCATGCTCCGCAACAAGAGAAGCCACTGCAATGAGAAGCCCATGCACGGCAACGAAGAGTAGCCCCCGTTCGTCACAACTAGAGAAAGCCCACGCACAGCAACGAAGACCCAACGCAGCCAAAAAATTAGTTAATTAATTTAAAAAAAAAGAAATCAAATAGGGGAATAGAAAAAAAATTTTTTAATGTTGTGTTAGTTTCAGGTGTACAGCAAAGTGATTTAGTTACACATATACATATATCTATTCTTTTTCAGATTCTTTTCCCATATAGGTTATTACAAAGTACTGAGTTCCCTGTGCTATACAGTAGGTCCTTGTTGATTATCTATTTTATATATAGTAGTGTGTATATGTTAATACCAGCCTCCTAATTTATGCCCCACCCCACCTTTTCCCCTTTGGTAACTGTAAATTTGTTTTCTAAGTCTGTGAGTCTGTTTCTGTTTTGTAAATAAGTTCACTTGTATCATTTCTTTAGATTCCACATATAAGTGATATCATATGACATGTCTTTCCCTGTCTGACTTACTTCACTTAGTATGATAATCTCTAGATCCGTCCATGTTGCTGCAAATGGCATTATTTCATTCTTTTTTATGGCTGAGTAATATTCCATTGTATTATACATATCACATCTTCTTTATCCATTCATCTGTTGATGGACACATAGCCACCAACTTTTTAAAAACTACCACTCATTGAGTTTTGGGGAAATATGAGAGAAGAATATTCACAATTATCTAAAAAGGCTATAAATATAGTTCTCCTTTTTTGTAGTACATATAAAGATGAAACTGGATCTTCATATACTTCACAGCAACATACATCTCTATAGACTGAATGCAGAAGCTGATATGAGAATCCAGCCACATTCTATGAAGGCAGACAAAGTAGAGCTTAGCAGATATAGAAAAAGAAAATGCCACTCTTCTCAATTTTTTTTTGTTTTGGAAAATACAACTATCTTTCATAAAACAATATTATAAGGTTAAAATGCAGTGGGTTTATTGTTATTTCTAAATAAATAATTTCTAAGAATTTCTCGGTTTTCATTTCTGACGCAGTCAATACCATAATTGTGACCAACATAAAAAAGCTCTTTGGGGCTCTCAGTAATTTAAGACTATAAAAGAGTCCTGAGACTAAGAACCACCACTATAGAAGAATACTTGACAATTTTGCTAAATAGGGGAAAAAAACAGATTGTAAAAGATTATGGTAAATGTCCGTGATCTTATTTTCTTCTTTGGGTTTTTTCCCTAGTTCCAATTTTCTATGAATACACAGTGCATATTGTATTTAATGTTCTACAGATACAGCAATAGGTGAATCAGTAGATAAATACTTTAAAAATTATTTCTGGCCTTCTCCCCTCTGGGCCTCTCTAGTGAAGTCCTAGATGGTGTCTGGTACATAATAGTAGGCTGTCAGCAGTTCTTCCAAATGGCCTGGAAGAGTTTTTCACACGAGGCCAATGACTAGTTGGCCTAGTATTATCATGTTTTAGGGAGGTTTGTCTACTTTAAAACAAAAACCAAAACAAATAAATAAAAAAATACAGGTGTATCTCATACACCAATGCAGCATTTAACCAACTCCTGTATTTAATACTGTTTTCCACAATGCAAAGAACAATATTTAGAATGTATCTTCGACTTAGGTCCAGAGTTAACAATTCCGAAAACAAAATCTGTTTTCTTCTGGGAAGTGGGAGAGTTATCAAATACTCAAAACAACAACAACAACAATATATGATCCTTGCAATTCAAACTTTTTTTAAAAAAAGCTATGGGAGACAGCGGGAAAGTCATAAAACTAAACCCAGGCCGGCTGGGGCTGGGGAAGGGCTCAACTTTGAAAAGAAGGTTGAGGATTGAAGCTTGGATTCGTTTGCTTCCTGTGAACAGGGAAAATAGCCTAAACAGCAATGTTCACATATCACTCGAAGATGCTAAGGAAAGAATAACTGAAAACAAAAACCAAACCTGCCTGGTGTTTGGTCACCTGGCTCTTCCTGGGTGGCCCTGAGCAACCAACTCTGAGATTTCTGATTCTGCAGTCACAAAAAGAAGGTCACGGGCGTTCCCAGAGGAGCAGGGAGAACCCGAGAGCTGAAGACCAAAGTGGCTGGTTCTACAAGTTTCTGGAATGGGCGCCCTGGATTTCAGAAGCTCCAGAGACTCGGGCTGGTCCAGAGAAGGAGGTGCCCCCAAACTCCATTCTCTCCTGCACGGAGAGCCACCAGGAGACTAGGTTTGAAAACCATTCCTGTTGACATGCAAGCAGGCTGGGCATCCAATGCTGTTTCCCAAAGGCCCAGCATCGCAGCCCCTGAGGCTATTTCCTGATCAGCCCCAAGGCACACAGACCCCTTCTGAGGTTTTCCACGCCACCTCTCCAGGCGGCTCTGGCAGGTCCACAGGGCTCCCTGGGGCTGCATAATTAGTGGGCTCCAGACTGCCAAGCCTAGTATGCGGTTCCCACCCTATACACAGCCTCCAGCCCCCTCCCTGCCCCTCCTCGCCCTCGGTGGGTCCCCACAAGGCAGCTCTGGGGCTGCCACCACCCACCACTCTCGAGGACGCTCTCTAATCCGCTGGCACATGCAGAGCCAGGGGACATAATGCCGCTGTCACCACCTCGGAGCCAAACTCAGTCTCACCCCATTTGGAGGCTAAGCTCTGGTGGGAATAAGGAAAATGCAGAGTGCTAAAACAGATACTGATCTCTCCCCGAGATCCAGTCCTCCCCATCTCACTCCATCCTTCTCCCCGCCGGCCCCCGCCCCGCAAAATCACAAATTCTACTATCGTAAAGCAAGGTCTTAAGAGGTCATTGAGTCCATCCTCAAAATAAACGTGAAATGTCTCTCTAAAGGGCTGATTCCATGGCCACCCCCCTTCTAGATGTACATGGGCTGTGAATGCATGGTCACGGTCATGCATTTGACCGGTAACATTAAACACACAACAAAACACGATCTGTAACTGTCTCCAGGCCAACCGGGTCCCTCCCCTGGGCCACATGGACACCCTACTCCCCACCCAAGCATTCGTGATGCTCTCTTCAAATCAGCCTGGAAAAGGCAAGAGAGAACACACCACTTGATGAGTTTTCCATTTGCAAGAGTAGGGACCTGAGAAGCATACCCCCTCTTTGTGCTCTACAGTTTACTTTCAGCTTCAGCAAGCGAAAGGATTTTTTAAAATATAATTTTTTAAAAAAGTTATATGAGTTTAATTAAATGCACTTATTAAAAGGGTGAAATATTTGGAGAGGCTGTTTTTGCGCTAGAGGCACATTTTCCAGCGTGCTGTAGAGCGTCTGCATCCGTCCGCTCTAGGCAATTTTTAATACACAAATAAATCTGCACCTGACGTGCTGACAGATTATTATGCAGTGTGGCAGCCAACAAAAGTAAACACAGGGGCACGTTTTAACCTCTTGCAGTCCCAGAGCTTTCCCTGCTGGGCCCAGCTCAGGTGGACTGGGCTGCTGGCAAAGCCTTTTCTTCCAGTGAGCATCTTCCTGTCCTGGGGCCTGTCCTGTCCCTACAAACAGGGGGCTCCTCTCCCATCAGGCTGCCCGGAGTGTGGCATGAGCCAGGGGACAGGAGGTGACCAAGAGAGGGGACAGAGAGGAAGATGGGCAACATGTGGCGCACCCTGTCTTTCTTCCATCCTGTTTATACTACGGCCATGAGCTCCACGGGCTTCTGCACAGCGGGCCGGTCAGCAAGCTGCCAGGACAGTCCTTCCAGCCGGCAGAGCTGGCTCTGCAGATGGCGAGCCCGGCCAGGTGTTTCTCCCAGCTTTGCCCAAAGTGCAAGTGTCAGGACAGTTACTAGAGAGCTAAAGGAGCATCAGGCTGTAGTATATTATCTCCAAATACATTTTACCTCCAAACCCTCCAGGGTACGGCTCACTAACCCACTTATTATTACCACTAATTTAACAGCCATTGATGCTTCACCACTGTTATTTCTCTCAACAACCTTATTATTCTCCACGTACAGCAGAGGAAACTGATACTTAGAAACAGTAGGTGACTTCGCCCAAGAAATCCGTAACGTGAGCCCCAGAAGTACAAATACAGAGACGCGATCACATCAAGCTTTAACAACACCCTGCAGACATATTTCAAATTATGACTGATGGAGAAATAGTCTCATCTTTTCTCTGTGGATAATATTAAGAATACATTAATTTATTTTTAAAACAAGAAAATTTGGGCACAGTGAAATGTCATCCAATAAACAAAAAACAATTTCTGCACTGGGTGGAAGGCTGTACCAGGTGCCCTTCAAGTATTCTGCCAACACATCTCTTTGCAGAGCTGACTGCTCTGACTCTGGGACCCACCCCCAGCCCTAGGATTTCGGGGAGAAGCTTTGGCACAAGCTTCCCATTTAGCAAGTATCTTCATTTCCATCCTGCCCCTTCAAGGCACTTGGATTGAATGCCCCCTTCCATGCTGCTTGAGAACTCTGGGATTGTGGTAAAGGAGAAAAGACTTCTCTTTGTGGTCACGCTTTCCCTCTGGTCTAGGAAGGACCAGCAAGATGTGGATCGTCGCACTGAAAGCTTCTGCCGCCGGAAGCTGGGAGATCCAGTTGGCTGTTACCAGGCAGATCATCTCGCTTGTGGACATCTGTCAATCTCCTGAGTTTGGGGAATGTCCCCACGGGCCTGCCACCTGCTACTGAAGTTGAAAATGTCTAGTCCTTCTTTCTGCAGTTTCCCTTGCATGTAGGGAGAGACCAGTGGGCTGGGGTCCCCCAGTCAGTCCCATCCATGACTGACTTTGAGCCTGGAGCGGTAATACAAAGCAACGTAAGTCCTGAGAAATCCTCTCTGGAGAGGATGCGGTAACAGCAGCGGAAGAAAGGATGCACTGCTTGGAAAGGCAGCAGCTCTAGTTCAGCCTCCTGCACCCAGCATCAGTGGTGTAGGCTGTGATGGAAGTGCCCAGTGATTAGAAGCGATGTCGTCATCAGACCAACTTGACAGCATCTGAGACATGTTCCTGGCTGCAGAGCCTCCAAACCTGGTTCCCCCACCCTCATGGAGATGCTGAGCTAATGCAATCTGCTTTTAATAAATCTTTTTCCAGCTTAAATTAGCCAGGGGTGATTTCTGTTGCTTGCAAACAAGAACTCTGATGGATATAGGATTCTGTACAAAAATCCTGGCACGGGTACTTGGAAATTATAACACTGAACCTCTTAGGTTGGGTTTTTGTGTTTTTTGCCTTTATGAATTTTAACTTTGTATTGCAATAAAATATACAACAGAAAAATGCACATTTCATTAGAGTACAGCTCATTGAATTTCGCAAAGTAAACATATCCGTGTAACTAGTACTTCAGATCAAGACACAAGATCATTACCATTACTCCCCGAAGCCCTTCTTGTCAGCACCATCAACCAAGGGCAACCACTATTCTGACTTCTAACACCTTAGATTAGCTTTGCCTGTTTTTGAAATTTATGTAACTATAGCAATACAGTACATAGTCTTTCTCTGGTCTGTGCGTCACCTCTGTTTATCTTTCACTCAACATTATGCTCAGGAGATGCATCCATGCTGTAGCTGTAGCTCACTCAGTTTTGAGTGCTGTATAGTATTCCAGTGAATGAATCGACCACAGTCTTATTTATTCATTCTACTGTGGACAGGCATTTGGGTGCTTTCTAATTGGGGGGCTATTTCAAAAAGGGCTGCTATGCAGTAGTTACAATAGCCAAGACATGGAAACAACCTAAATGTCCATCGACAGATGAATGGATAAAGAAGAGGTATATTTATACAATGGAATATTACTCAGCCATTAAAATAAATGAAATAATGCCATTTGCAGCAACATGGATGGACCTAGAGATGATCATACTAAGTGAAGTAAGTCAGAAAGAGAAAGACTAATACCATATGATATCACGTATATGTGGAATCTAAAATACAACACAAATGAACATATCTACGAAACAGAAACAGCCTCACAGACACAGAGGACAGACTTGTGGTTGCCAAGGGGGAAGGAGGGGGTGGGGGAGGAATGGGTTGGGAGTTTGAGATTAGCAGATGTAAACTATTACACATAGGATGGATAAACAACAAGGTCCTACCGTATAGCCGAGGGAACTATATTCAATACCCTGGGATAAACCGTAATGGAAAAGAATATGAAAAAGAATGTATCTATATGTATTACTGAATCACCTTGCTGTACAGCATAAATTAACACAACATTGTAAATCAACTATACTTCAATAAAAATTTTTTTAAAAAAGGACTGTGATGAGCATTCTAGTAACATCTTTGGGTGCAATGTGAACATACTTTTGTTGGGTATACATTGATGTTCATAGAGTATATATATGTTCAACTTTAGTAAATGCTGCCCAACAGTTTTTCAAAATGGTCCTGTCCATTAGAATGACTTTAACTGAACTCCCAGAACAACGTTTGCCCCTAAGATATACGACACTGGGGAAGAATGAGAAAAGTAAGGAGAGCCATGTAGGTAAAAATTCATATGGGGGGGCTTCCCTGGTGGCGCAGTGGTTGAGAGTCCGCCTGCCAATGCAGGGGACACGGGTTCATGCCCCAGTCCAGGAAGATCCCACATGCCGCGGAGCGGCTGGGCCCGTGAGCCATGGCCGCTGAGCCTGAGCGTCCGGAGCCTGTGCTCCACAACGGGAGAGGCCACAACGGTGAGAGGCCCGCGTACCGCAAAAAAAAAAAAAAAAATTCATATGGGGACATTTTCCCCCTCTTAAATGATTCCATGGCAGACGTATTCAGAAGCCCTGGTATTTGGCACTTTGCCACTGGCTTGACCCGGGTGAAATGATTGCTGACAGGTCACCGTGAAAGTCAAGGGCACAGCTGGGACAAGACTTCTGAACTCTTGGCCTTCTGACCCAGCAGCAGAGATTCACACATTCTTGGCGGTACCACTGGCCCCAAGAAACCGGCAGCCAAGTCTCTGCACCTCACATAGCATCACCTCCTTGCCCAGCATCCGAGAGGAGGTTAGCATGCGGACTGAATGCCCTCGGGCCCAGCAGTAACTGAAATCAGGCTGCCGGGAGGGCCAGGCATGATGGGGATCGGGGCAGGGGTCGTGGGGACTTGAATACATCGAGAGCCAATGTCCAGTCTTAAGGTGATAGCAGCAGTCAGCTCACTGATTTTTGCCCTCTGGGAAAGAAAAGCCCACTGCTGCCAGATTTTCTGACCTTCCAAGAGAAGCTGGAAAACGGGATTTTTAAATGAGATATTGCAATTGGCAATATGGGCGACTAACTTTAAGAAACCCATAAAAAAATGAAATAATGCCACTTGCAACAACATGGATGGACCTAGAGATGATCATACTGAGTGAAGTAAGTCAGACAGGGAAAGACAAATATCTGATATCACTTTTATGTGGAATCTAAATATGATACAACCATAATGGAAAGGAATAGATTTTCAAAAGAATGTATATATATGTATAACAGAACCACTCTGCTGTACGGCAGAAATTAACACAACATTGTAAATCAACTGAACTTCAATTAAAAAAATAAATAAAATATGATACAATGAACTTGTTTACAGAACAGAAATAGACTCACAGACATAGAGAACAAACATCATTATCAAAGGGCAAAGACAGGGGGAGGGATAAATTAGGAATTTGGGATTAACAGGTACACACTACTTCACAAAGAACAGATAAACAACAAGGACCTACTGTATAGCACAAGAAACTGCATTCGATATCTTGTAATAACCTATAATGGAAAGGAATCTGAAAAAGAATATAGATATATGTATATGTATAACTGAATCACTTTGCTGTACACTCACTTGAAGCTAACATGTTATAAATTACTCCAATAAAAAATATTTTTTTTAAAAAGAAAAACACCGGGGCTTCCCTGGTGGCGCAGTGGTTGAGAGTCCGCCTGCCGATGCAGGGGACACGGGGTCGTGCCCCGGTCCAGGAAGATCCCACATGCCACAGAGCGGCTGGGCCCGTGAGCCATGGCTGCTAAGCCTGTGCGTCCGGAGCCTGTGCTCCGCAACGGGAGAGGCCACAACAGTGAGAGGCCCGCGTACCACAAAAAAAAAAAAAAAGAAAAAGAAAAACACCAAACACTGTCAGCCCAACAAAACACACTTATGGATCAGATCTGGCCCAAGACCCACAGGTTGGCTGTCTTCGACTCAGATGCACTCAGCACTGTACACTCACCAGAAGAGGTCTTCTGTGACCTGAATGAAAAGAACTGACTGTGAGCTCCGGGGGGCAGAGACAAGAACCAAGTTCCTTCTCTCTTACGTGGATGGACTCCCTCCTTACCGAGGACCCTTTTTGTCACCCTGATTAAGTCACCATTAAACCTAAAGCCCTAAACATCGTGAACGCCTTGGACAAGGTGCCTCACACCTGAAGGAGAACAGCTCTTCCTGCCCTTTGCTCTACGTCTGGCAAGGTTGGGTCATGTAATTATTGGGGTCGCTGCCTCCGCCCCCAGCCCTCGTTTCACTTGGCAGAATCCAAAGGAATCGACCACACCTGGCGAGGTGAGGCACAGCCTGAAAAACAAGGTATCCACGAAAGAAGTCATCCGTGAGAAGGCAGGCCCACTTCAGCACATCAGACCTACCTGCCCATCAGCCCCATTTCCAGAGGTGAGTTTTCAACACTTTACTGCACCGAGCCAGCTACCCTCGCATGTAGGAAAGCAGGCCAGTTGACAATGTTTTCTACTTCTCCTCCAACTATTAAGCACAACTACCAGCTCCCTGCTTCTGCCCTCATTTCCTCTATCCAACTGCCGTCAGAAAACGCATCTTGCACACATGCAAACAGACGCACACGAACACACACTCAGCAACTCCAAGAGTGGACAGGTGGGAACAATCTAGCAACAAACAAGGATAGAAGTAAACTTGCACTTATGTTTTCCTGGCCCCGTGTCCCACTCTAGTTCCTAGTTAGGCTAAGCTCCTAGTGGGCACTTAATAAACATCTGTCAAATGCCTTTTAGTTCCCAAGACAAATTTGCAAAGTCTCATATGTGCAATTAGCAAAGAAGCCAACGGCCGCTTCGGAATGACATGAGTGCTTACCAAGGATGTGTAATCTCGCCACACCCCGTAGGCAGGTTAGGACAGGTGTGTCCCCCCAGACAAGGAAAGAGAAGCACAGAGGGCTGCCGAAGCCACCTGGGCAAAGAGCAGTCAGAGAGGAGAAAGGAAAAGCCTGTTCCAGACCGTCAGCCTACTTCCAGACTGGTCACGTGTCATCTGGTGACCACAATGATTATTCAATAAATTAATAACCTAAGTGCTCAATAAACATTAGCTACGTACCAGACACTTTACGTCATGGCCTAATGTAATTCTCACAACAACCCTCTAAGGTTTGACTGCAGAGTCGTAGGAGGATAAATCACCTGCCCAAAGACAACCTCAAGATAGTCTCATAGGTTCTCAAGTGGGGGATTTCGGGAACCATGATGCGGGGACATCTTGGCTTTGTCACAATGCGTGGGTAGGCAGGTGTCATCCCTGCTGAATATCTGCATCATGTGAGAGTTTCCCTACTTAAACACCAGCAGCGCCCCGGTTGAGAAACACCGGTTTGTTTGTTTTTAGCAAAGGCAGAGCCAGGAGCTGAACTGGGACAAGTCAGCCTCCAGAGCCCCTGAAATACCTACTTCTCCATCCTGCGATTTCAAAGATGGTATTAACGCCACGTGGACCGTTTCCTGGTAGAATGACTGATTGCCCTTTGGGCAACATCTTAGAATAACTTCAGCACGGAGAGAACAGATCTTGATCGAGAACTAAAAGGGCGTCTCTCCAACAGAAAAGAAGATATTTAAGAACTATCCCCTACAGGGGATACGGCTCTGAATTTAGTGCCATGAGGATGTGTTTTATTTTATTATTATTTTTTGAAAGATAGAGGCATTGCTTCAAAGGCTGCAATGTCACAGAAGAGAGAGAATTAATAGACTAAAGCGGGCCATGAGCGGCTCCCGCATGACCAGTAAAGATGACACATGCCCAAAGATTTGAGTGCTACGCGAGACTCTCTGTGACTCGGGTGTTCAGAGGAGGTGTCATGAAGAAAGTAGGACTTCAAAGGGGGCTTCAAAAGACAGAACTGATTCCAATCAGCGGGAGAGAAGGACAGGAGGAAAGCCGGCCTGCAGAAGTGAGAACCAGCCTCGGAGTTGAGGGGCGCTGAGAAGACCATCCTAGATGAATCACAGATTCTGTTTCAGAGCAAAAAGGGGTCAGCCTACAAAGGGCTGAGGAAGGATTCCATCGATACCCAAGGAATTCCAATCTATCTTGTAGGATCTAGAAATCCATCATAGGTTGTGCGTTGGGGCAATGAAAGTCATCATTTCAGAAGTAAACAGACTGGACAGGCATGGGTGTGGGCGAGGGGCCAGTGAGAGGTTCTCTCAATAAATCAGGAAGAACCTCCATGCAGTAGTAGCAACAGAAATAGCCACCAAGTCCTGCCAAGCCCTGCTCAATACCCCTTTTTGTGTTCAACTGGATAGGAAACCTCATCAGAGACCTGACAGAAGGGGAAGGGCTGAACCTCCCTTCACTTTTCAGAGTCTGATAACCAGAAAAATGATGGCACTACTGCTTTTAAAAAATACTGAGGGGGCTTCCCTGGTGGCGCAGTGGTTGAGAGTCCGCCTGCCGATGCAGGGGACACGGGTTCGTGCCCCGGTCCGGGAAGATCCCACATGCCACGGAGCGGCTGGGCCCGTGAGCCATGGCCGCTGAGCCTGTGCATCCGGAGCCTGTGCTCCGCAACGGGAGAGGCCTCAACAGTGAGAGGCCCGTGTACCGCAAAAAAAAAAAAAAATTACTGAGGAAGGGGAGTTTAGCCACAAAGCATTCAGCTAGAAATATGGAGGGAATGGGAAAAGGTAATGGAGGGGTCAGAGCTGTGATTCAGAGTCAGTCTTGCCTTTCTCAGATACAAGATGAGACCTCTCCCATCAGCCAGCTTTAGGGATCGGTAGCCTCAGCTTCTTGTGCTAACATCAGGTCGGTGACTCTCACTGAAACTCGTCTCCTGATACCACAGCCTCACGTAGTCCACCTCTGAATTTAGGCTGGCCCTGCGACTTGCTTTAACCAATAGAATGGAGCAGAAGTAATGCTGTGCTAGTTCCAGGCCTAAGTCTTAAGGAGATCTGGCAGCCGTGTAAGCAGCCATGCTGCCCTATAGGAGGGGTCACGTAGAGAGACCATGTCGAGAAAAAGAAGCCCTGAAATGATCAGGATAATACAGACAAAGGGCCGGTGTCCCAGTGACCCAGCTGAGCCCAGCCCGCAGCTGAATGAAACTTCCCAAGCAACTACCACCCAGACCAACAGAAGAATCACCCAGCCCAGCCCAGCCCAGATTCCAGAATCATGAACAATAAAATAGTGGCTGTTTTAAGCCCCTAAGTTTTGAGGTGGTTTGTTACACAGCAGTAGATAAGTGATACACGGCCGCAAGGCCATCAGCTGTGCCAGGGTGCCCTGCTGGTCCGTGCAAAGCTCTGCACACAAGCACGCATGTGCCTCTCCTTAGCGATGAGAAGCATGAATATAAACAGCAGTGAGGGTTTCCCTGGTGGCGCAGTGGTTGAGAGTCCGCCTGCCGATGCAGGGGACACGGGTTTGTGCCCCGGTCCGGGAAGATCCCACATGCCACAGAGCGGCTGGGCCCGTGAGCCATGGCCGCTGAGCCTGCACGTCAGGAGCCTGTGCTCCGCAACGGGAGAGGCCACAACAGTGAGAGGCTCACGTACCGCAAAACAAAAACAAAAACAAAAACAAACAGCAGCGATACAGAATCCCTGCCTCCTACAAGTGATTCCCAACTTACTGGTACCCAAGCTTAGCACAGAGCTGGCCCTAACCCTAACCCTAGCTAGATAAACATTTGCAAAATGGATGCATAACAACCAATCTCATTTTAATAAACTCTAGAGATGCCTGTCCAAAGCTTACTTATTCCTGCAAACCTTCCCAGGAACTCATAACCTTCAACATCAGGAAACCATCTCATCAATCTGACCATAATCCCCGAGGCTCCTGAAGCCCATTTCCTCTTCTCCAGAATGAATGGATACCAGAGGGTCATCCAGTCAATGTTCGCCAGTTCAGCCCCATCCTCAGCTTCACCCAGCTCTCCTTTCATCAAGAAAGAAGGCATTTGACTCCTGCAAATGGAGAGGTGCTGTTTCTGTTTAACAAGGACCTCCCAGGGATTTTGTTAAAATGCAGATTCTGATTCAGTAGGTCTGGGGTAGGGCCTGAGAGTTTGCATTTCCAGCAAGAAGTCCCAAATGATGCTGATGTGGTGGACCCAAGGGCCACACTGCATGGCTCTCTCATGTTATAGGTGTGGAGACTGAAGAGCAGAGAGAAGGTTCTGCCACTAATTTCAGGTCCCAGACCAGACTGCACACTCCCCACGGAAGGGCTGGGCTTAAACCAGGGTGGGACGTCAGGGCTGCCCTTACTCAGCTACAGAAAACCAGTTCTAGTGCTGTAGCCCTCCAGCCACCTAAGAAAAGGCTTGCTGTGTTGGAATCACCCACGGAACTTATAAAAGGCAAGTTCCCAGGCTTTCCTGTGGGAGACTGACTCAGTGGACCTGGTGGGAGGCTCTGGAAACTGTGTCTTTAAAAGAGCTTCCTGGGTGATTCTGATGCACAGCTGGGTTTGGGATTATTCATCTAGACTCCCTGGGAGACACTGACCCCAAGAAATTGAGACTCAAAATTATTAACTAGCCGATATTTAGTGAGGGGGTTCTACATTCCAGGCACTCTTCTGATTTAAGTCTGCATTAAATGATTTAAATTTCACCACAATTCTATCTGGCAAGGACTATTGTTCTTCCCATTTTACAGAGGGCAAAACCAAGGGCACAGAGCAGCTATATAACAGCAAAAGTCACACCCCTAGTAAGTGGCTGAGCCACGATCAGAACCCAGGAATTTAGCTTGAGTCCACATCGTAACCACTATGTTCTATTCCTCTTGTCTACAGTAAAAGTAAGCCCCTTGGAAGATCCTAAGGGTAAACTCTGACCCACCAGAGTAGTATTTTTCCAGGGGGAGAAACGGCAGATCTGAGTCAGATTGGGGAGACACTGGGTTAAAGCAAACGAAACAGATTTCTTCCTGCAGGACTTCTGAGACTTCCCCCAGCAGATATAAGCATATTAATTTCCAAGGCGGGGGTGAGGGTGGGATGTGCATTTTGCAACATTCTCCAAAGAATCCTTTTGTGCAAGAGTGGAAAGACAGAGAAAAGGGCATCTCGAGGTACGAGAAGGATGTCAGGAAACTCCCCTTGGGAACCACAGGCCCAGAGCTGTGCTTCTCAACCTTTCAGGCACCCACGAACCACCTGGGGACCTTGTGAAAATGCAGCTTCCCATTCAGTAGGCCTGGGTGGGGCCCGAGTCTGCATTTCCAGCTGCCAAGGGATGCTGAGGCTGCAACCCGCTTGGCGTGGCGAAGGCCTGGAACGCAGCGCTGGCCGGCTCTGCCCTCTTCTACCTCCCCAGAAAAGCCTTATTCCAGCTCACCATCCCCAAGAGAACAGCCCTTACACACATTTCCAGGGGCTCTGGCCACCGCTTACCTCCCCAAGCCTGGAACTAGTCCACACATTGCAAGTTTCATCACAGACCCTCGGGGAATCCAGACGCTTCTAGAAAAGCATCGATCCCAAGGTCTACACCCCAGCCCTTCTCTCTGTCTTTTCCACCCTTTGCACCCCTGCCCTGGCCTCCGAAAGCTCTCATTCTGAAGGTGAAGTCCACTCAGCGGGCAGCCTCGCTCGCAGCAAGCAAAGCAGAGGAGGTGAAAGGAGGATAAGCAGAGAGCAAATGGAGGCCCCGTGAGGTCTTGTGACCGGCTGGACCTCCTGGTGCCGCCGAGATGGCAGTGCCAACGCGCAGAGCTGAAATCCTTGGCCGGTCTCCGAAGCAAACACCCAATCCAAACAGGCCCTGGTGTGTCTCTGAACAGACTGTGTAAATAAGTGGGGGGAGGAAAAAAAAAAAAAAAACCCAACTGGCCACAGATCCCGCTTTCAAACACGTTGAGACAAAATAATCCCTCTCTCTCTTGCTCACTCCCTCCTGCTCGCTCTTTTTTTAAAATTTCCACTGGTGCTGAGGCCTCAGTGGAGCCTGGCTGGCGGCTTGTTAGAGCCTGCAGCCTACCTGTCCTGCATAGGAATGAAGCCTGGATGAGTTACATGATCTGCCCGCGCTGCAGGCCCGGGAACCCCAGCTCCTGCCTTCAGAGTCCAGGAAACAGAGAAAAAGCTGTTCTCAGAGCTCCGCGGAGAGGGGACCACCCCACCCCCCACTGGGGGTGGGGGGGACAGAGGGGAGCAGGATAGGCAGGGGGGAAGCGTGCTGTATGGGACACAGTCCAATCACCCTGGCTCTTAAGCAGGGTGGCCCGGTCCCCTAACCCTCAGAATCACACCCTGCATCCAGACAGCAAGCCCCTAAAACAGGATGTTGATGCCACAGAACAGAGCCGGAAATACAAAGCAGATCAGAAGGAACTCATCCTGGGGGACCTCTCTCCAGGGGTGTCTGAACTCTGAGTGTGTGTACAGACAAGGGGGCAGCTTTCTTGTGGTCTGCTGCTGGTTTTGTATCGGGTTTTGACCTTTCAAGGGCAGGGGGGCGGGGGGGGGGACCGGGTCCATGAGTCACTGGCAGAAGAGGACCCACCTCCCCCTCTCTCTGCAAGTTCAAACAATTGAGCTGTCTTGCCCAGTTTCTTGCCAATGTCTCTTACTCAATCTTGGATCCAAAGGGCGGTGGAGAGGGAGGCCGGGAGGGGAATCCAGACGATTCTCTGCCTCTCACATCAGGCCCAGATGTTAGAGGGGTGCTGTGGAGACAGGACCCAGAGGGGAAGGCAGGTGAAGAAACGGTGGAGGGTGATTTGATGTGCGGAGCCCTGGGAAGCGACGCCAAAGTGAACTGGACGCAAAGGACCAACTGCAGGGAGATTTCCGATTCCTGTCGGCTCACCAGCTCTCTCCACGCTCATATTTTAGAAATAGGGCCGTGATTCCATCCTTCACAAAGGCTCATCCCTGTAGGCTTCTCACGTTGATTATTTACAATTGTTGTTACTAAGAAGAGGCCAAACTCAGCCGGGTGAGCCCCAATCGCCCGCGGCTGGTCAGGAAGAGAAGTCTGGGTCCCGAATCCAAGAATATCATCAAATCCTTATGAAGAATCCATTGTTGTAATTTTAAAACACTGGTTTGAAGAGCCTGTCTGAGATTATCCAGGTCTGTGGGCGGAGCTAGGGCCACACCCATTGTGGGCTTTATGCTTTTCAAAATTAAAAAAAAAAAAAAAAAAAAGCCCTTACACATGGATCTCCATTGAACATGGAGCGTACACTCAGTCCGCAGTCATAGACTCGGGACAATATACTCAAGGGAGAGCCCAGAAAAATCGGACGAGATGATCCCAGCTTTTAAGGAATTTATACCTTTGCTGGGAGAGATCCACCTTACCCACTGGAGTTGAATGGCTTTTGAGTCCCAGATCGAACACACTTGTAAACACAATGATTCTGCATGCTCTCTCTCTTCCAGTGAGCTTTCGGTACAGGCATCACGCTCGGGACTTTCTCGGCTGGGATTCTAATCCCCACAACCACCTTGTGAGGTGGAAACCATGATGATCCCGTAGCACAGATGAGCACATGGAGGCTTCGGAGATAAGCCACAGCCGGGTCACTCATGCAGGTGACAAGTGACAGTGTGCACTTCCTTCCCTCAAATCTCTCCCAGCATTGACCACCTTCTGCGTGGAAGTCCAGCTGCTTTCATTCACCTTCTATCCCAAACAGACAGAGCAACCCAAGGCAGGCACCATGGCTTATTTACTTGCAAACGGCCCTCAGCCCCCAGCTTAGCACCGTGGAAACAGCAGACCCTTAGACAACGCTTATTGAATAAATGGATAAAAAAAACTTGCAAGAGGGAAAAGGCAACTCTATCCCCTTATTCAGATATTTATTGAGTATCTATTATGTGTCTCTCATTCTGCTGGACATGGGGACCCAGCTGACCTGAAGAGCCCTCCCTGGTCTCAGGGGCTAGGTCTGGTGATGTAGAAGGTCCTAGAGTCACAGGAATGAGCTGTACTTGCCCAAATCCCAGAGGAGCCCTGCGGTGCTCCCTGCACTGGGAATCTGATGGAGACACAGTGCCTGCCACGGAGACGTTTATCATCTAAGGAGGGAAAACATATCTGCAAGAGCGAGACTGGAAAATGGAATCAGAAAGTTCTGGTTTCCTAAGAGAAAGGAAGGTTCCTGAGGTCCTCAGAGGTCAAACCAGAGGGAAGCTGGCCCAGAAAGTCATCCTTACATCAGCATCCCTCCTCCTGCCCTCTCAACCTACAGTGTGTCTAAGCAGAGGCAACACGCATACCAAGAAGTGAGGACACGTGATACCACCACACACGCACCAGAGTGGCTGAACCAGTCAAAGGTGACACACCAAATGTTAGAGGAACAACCAGAACACTCACACATGGTTGGCCAGAGCGTGAAAGGCTGCAGGCACTTTGGGGAAAGGTCTGGTGGCTCTTATAAAACTAAACAGATACCTACTCTGTGACCCAGCGATTCCATTCCTAGTTATTTACCCAAGAGAAATGAAAACATGTGTCCACAAGAAGTTCTGTTCAAGAACGTTCAAGGTACCTTGATTCAAAAAAGCCCCAAACAGGTGCTTCCCTGGTGGCGCAGTGGTTGAGAGTCCGCCGGCCGATGCAGGGGACACGGGTTCGTGCCCCGGGCCGGGAGGATCCCACATGCCGCGGAGCGGCTGGGCCCGTGAGCCGTGGCCGCTGAGCCTACGCGTCCGGAGCCTGTGCTCCGCAACGGGAGAGGCCACAACAGTGAGAGGCCCGCGTACCGCAAAAAAAAAAAAAAAAAAAAAAAAAACTGTGCTGAGTAAAAGAGTAAGAGGTACAGGATGGAACACACACTGCATGACTCTGTTTATATGAAGTTCCCCTCAGAATCGGCAGAACTAATCTGGGGAGAAAAAGAATCAGCAGAGTCATTGCCACTGGGAGCGTGAGAGTGGGGACAAACTGGCAGAGGCCATGTGGGACCTGGCTGGGGCGCTGGTAGCGTCTGTATCTCTGGGACACTTCCGACTTGTGCAGAACAGTGCCTGTAAATTTCACCTTAAAATGAAACCAAAAACACCGTTCAACCCAATATCGAGCTCCGGCTAATGATATGCACGCTGTAGTATCTGGAGGGAAGCATATGCATGCGTATCACTTACTTTGAGTGGATCAAAGAATATGGGACAGTAAGACGCCTGGAAGTTAGGCTGGACATGTGATAAAGCAAGTCCAGCAAAAGTCAATTATAGAATCGATGCGGTGGGTGTATGGGTGCTCAACGTATGATTCTTTCAATTTGTACACATATTTGTAATTTTCCATTACAAAGTTTGGGGGTGGGGGGGATGAAGGGCACCTCAAACAGCTTCGTGTGAAAAGAACATTGATGTGGTGAGTTTTCGGAGCTGTTCACACAAACCCATGGAGTATAGATTTAGGAGGCTGGGGAGAGCCGAGAGGCAGGCCAGACCTGGGAGGCACTCAGGTCTGGGTTGAAAGCCACGTGACGTAGCGATTCACTTCGGGGTCTGGGTCAAGACCAAAGTCAGTGCAGCCTGGGTCTGCAGTCAGTTACTCTGCACAAGATACAATTTCCTGTTCCTTGGATTAAGCGCCTCTTGGACTTGAAACACCTCTCACTAAATAGCATTTTGATGAGTTAAGTGGAAATGATTCAGAAGCAAATGGGTTAAAAGTTTCTCGGCACACATACAGGATTGAAGCAGGAAATAAAAAAGGGAAAGGAAGAAGGCACATCACCGGGCAGGGGAAGGGTCCCTGTTTCAAACTGTGCACAAAACCACCTTCTGAAAAATACTTGACTGACTCCCTGATCTCCATCTCAGATACCAAGGGCTTTGGGGGCCCTCCTCTTTAATATTCAAACGACTTTGAAAAATATTTCTCCTCCTGGAAAGCAGAAGGGAGAGGAAATGCTTTGAAGCCCTCCTAGTTATTTAATTTTTTTTCCAAAGGTAAAGTAGTCTATTTTTAGCCAATATTAAATAAACATCTTCCTAAACGGTATGTTCAAAGCCTTTGAGCCTCTGATGTTGGTTGGGGATGTTTTTTGTCTTGTGTTCTGGAGGGTGAGTGAGGATGGGGCCTCTCCTTGCTAAATGTTCCAGAATCATGGAACACTAGACCCAGGAAAACTAAGCAGCCCATATGCTATTATGGAGGAGAGGGAGGCCCGGACAGGCTCTAGTGACCTTTCTAGAGAGGTCAGCAGTGGCCCGGCAGGTTTCAGAATGCAGGTGGCATGGTTTCCAGGGCAGAACATTCCATTCTCCGCAGGAAAGCACCAGGCTCCGGCTCTGAGTTGACCATCCTGGGGTCAACCTTCCTGGACATGCGAGTTTACGGAAACATCTTTTATCAGTCACCACAAGGGATGATGATCACAGCCACGCCCCCAGGGACACACGGAGACTTCTCAAGTACTTAGAGGTAAGGTAGGGCAAGGAAAAGTGAAGTCAATGCACCTTTATGAGAGAATATGGGCTGAGGGGAGAGAGAAAAAAAAAATCACACCTACGAAGGATTTTTTTCCAATTGGCCCCATTTAGACACAACATATACAAATGCAACCCGCAAAGGTTATTTGGGCACAGGGCACGGGACGGTGGGAATGAATTGGGAACAGCAAAATCATGATTCTCCAATACTCAATGTTTTAGTAACAGGCCATAAATTCTTATTAAGTGAATTAACAAATAAATATAATTCACACTCTCTTCTATCATATAAGTGATAATGCTTTAGTGTAGAAGTTTTCAGAAAAGTTGTATTCAGGGTAAGACACAACAAACATCAGATTCTCTTAGGGACAGAGACCACTTAGGCATCCAATGTTAGTAACACAGTATTACTTTAATTAGCTCTTAAAAATGGCCTTATGAGATCAGGGTCATAAAACCCATTTTACAGATTCTGAAAAAATGATCCACAAAGTAAGTAATTGGCCAAGACCACACAGCTGGATTCAAACACAGGTCTCTCTGATTCCAGAGAGACTTCATCATATGCTCTTCATCACAGACTATCTTGCCTGCCTGGCTGTACCCAGAAGGAAGAACTAAAAACTCTATGAAATCTAATGCAGCGAGAGATAGGCTATCGGATCAGAACAATGATAACAACAAAATTATATTCGTATGCTACTTTCCTTTGCCAGACAGAATGAGTTTTATTGATTTTTTTTAACCTAAAATACCTCTCATTGTAAACTAGAAAATTAAGATCACCTATCATCACAGCACTCAGAGGTAATCTGTTAATCTTTTAGTTAAAAATCCTCCCCCAAATTTTAAGTGTTCTCATATGCTTTTTTTAAACTTTTTATTTTGGAATAATTTTAGATAAACAGAAAAGTTGCAAAGGTTGTACAGAGTTCCTGTGTGTCCTTCACCCATGAAGGATAACATGTCATGAATATTTTACATAACCATGGCTATCTGTCAAAACTGAGAAAGGAACATTGGTACCTACTGTTAAACACAGATTTTATTTGGATCACCCTAGTTTTTCTACCCATGTCTTTTTTTTTTTTTTTTTTTGTGGTACGCGGGCCTCTCACTGTTGTGGCCTCTCCCGTTGCGGAGCACAGGCTCCAGACACGCAGGCTCAGCGGCCATGGCTCACGGGCCCAGCCGCTCCGCGGCATTTTCTACCCATGTCTTTTTTCTGTTCCAGGATCCAGTCTGGGGTACCACATTGTAGTACACGTGTATAGTTTTTAAACAGATTGCTTTTTCTCAACCGTGCATCATGAACGTATTTCTGTATCAACATAGAGAGATGTCCAACAGTATTTTCAACAGCTCCCTAGCTTCCCATTCTATCAGTGGGTGATACCCTCCTTTCAAAGGGCATTTCCATCAGTGTAGGATAGGCAAACATCCATGCTGTGCACACCTGTCTGAGATAGCACCAGGATGAATTTCTAGAAGTACGCTGAGAGCGGGTCAAGAGTATGTCCTTCAAGGCTTTTCATTCCCTGGGTCTCACTCTCCTCCTGAAAGCCTGAACCCACTTGCCTCTCCACCAATAGATTAGTAACTTTAACTTAGATTCATTTGGGACCATAAAAGACTGTCTTGGTAAACCAACTCTTCCACACTCTAGAGAGACAACCATGGGATGGGAAAGAGTTAATGGGCTTCCAAGACAGTCATTTCCCCAAAAAAACCAGACTGATCATTTTCAAGAGCCACCCCGAAATTACACCTTCATTCTCTCCCATTCCAACCAGCCCCACTCTTTGGGCCTGACGGACAGCGAGATTTTCAGGCCTTTGGCATTTCAGTTGTACGGGGCAACCCTCACTGAGTTTAATTTCCTTCTCATCGCTCTGTACTGTCTCTTGAGACTCCCCGGAAGGGAAAGCTCTGAGCAGGCTTCTGCAGTAATGCATGTAGCAGGAAGGACAAAAGGATTTGATAGTCAGCAAAGTTATATGCTTTTTTTTTTTTCCTTCTGGTGGTGAAAGGAACAGGGGGAAGGGTAGTGATTACAAAACTGCTTGCCTATCTAAAAACAGCTCAAAGAGAGCTTGAACCAGGGACCTGCCCAGCATGCTAACCGTGGCCATGGTCTCTCTTCCAAAAGAAGCCCATATTTTATCTGGAGACTCCATTCTTCAACGCAAAACACTTTGTCCCCGTGCACAGCAAAATGTTATATATTTGAGATGACTGGAGGGAAAAAAAAAAAAAGGTCGCAGGGTAAGTTCAGAGAAATGGAGACCTACCCCATGCTGGGGAATTCTTAAGTGCCATCCTGGCTTGCAAAAAGAAAAGAAAAGAAAAGAAAAAGAAAAAACAAGCTACTGGTCAGAGGGAACACACTTCCATGCCAAACTCAGCTTGAATTAATACACAACACAACCTCTTAGAGGGGGAAACACTGCTTTAAACTAAGAGTCTCTTCTCTAAAGGCAACTGATTAAAAACAACAGGAAGTCAAGAATATTCTGGGAGGAGAAAGGGCTGCCCCATGAGCTATTTCCTTCACCCCAATGTTTGCAATCTTGTCGCTCTGGTCAAGGCCACGCCTTCAGGTCAGGAGGGATCAACTCTCTGAGGCTAAGGATGCCAGGTCCGTTTCCTCCAGAAGAACAATGCCCATACTCTTGGACTTATTATCTCCCTGGGGCCTCTGTGGGTCTGCTTGAGTGGCTGGGAGAACCCATTTCACTTTTGAATTCCACCCAGAAACCACAGGAGGTTCTGCCCAGGGAAGAGAAAAATCTAACTGGTTACAGGGATGTAAGGTCTGCACAGGGGACATTCCTGTCCCTCTCTCCCAAATGGGCCCCTGGCCGTTATGGAGAAGAAGCCTTCAGCTGAGGAACAGCATATAGAATCTGAGTATGAGGAAGAAAAAAAAATAGGCTTTCAAATAGAGGAGACGTTCTCTCCTGATTTGCTGATGAAGTACTGTAGTCATTTAAGAAGAAGGAGTTACCGCACAGAGAAACAAAGCCTTAGAAAGCAAAACACCGTTGTTCGCATCTTCCGGGGTGAAGCAGCCCATTTCTGCTAATGGAGTCCTTTTAGGCCAAACTGGAGATCTCTGACGTTTAGGTGATTCAACCTATCAACCTTAAATTAAAACTCAGGCCATTACAAGATCAGACCTTAGGATTCGAATCACGTGAGGGTATCAGCGTGTGTTGGATCGTGAAGCGGCATTTGCAAAAAGTGACCACACTTCCATGAAGCTTGACCAAAGCCCCGAGCTATAAGCAGTACTCCCTCAGTGTTGTGTTTGTTTTCTTTTAATTGTGAATACTTATGTGTGCTCAGGAGTCACAGACTGCAACAGAAAGAGGAACTACGGACAGACCTTCGTACTGTAAATAAAGCAGGCTGCTGGGCTCAAATAAAACTTGCAGCAAATTAAGCCTGACGTTTAGGAATAACCACGGTGTCAGAGCTCCAGCATAAAAGACAAACCTCTTACAGGGGTGACAGAAATGACACCTCTGAGGGCAGAGGGAGGAGGGAACCAGGGAAACAGAGAACTTCCTGTAAGTCCCTCTACTGGCTGGGTCACCGACGCCTTAGCCAGGACGCAGACGTGGGCAGCCTGGATCCAGAATGCCACCCTGGGCCGTGCCACAGCATAAACAAAACAACATACTCCTTTGCTCAGGGGGTTTATTCCAGTCAAGGCAGGGTGGATGTTGCAGACCTCAGAGTGGGCTTGGAAGCACCTGCTGGAAAGAAGGAGGCTGAGGACCCCAGACACCCACTTCCTCCCAGTGTCTCCAGGTCAGAGAACCCAGAAGGTGTACTTCAAGGACAGCCATGCCCCTCCTTTAAAGACCATCAGTTCCTTGTTCCTTCATATCATCTGTAATCACTCCAAGTACGTATTTACTTGCATTGTAAGCAAATGTCTGTAAGAACTCCAGAGCGTTTTCAGTCCCTTTGAACTTGGTTTGGCTGGTTCGTGCAGTGTCCTTTCCTAGTTTGTCCCTATCCCCTCCAGCCTCCCAGAAGAGGACTGGTTTAACCCCTGGGTCCCTCTTGCCGGCCCTCCTTACTGTGCCTACCAAGAGGTGAGCAGAGAGAGGAGGGGAAGGGGAACCCGGGCATCCCTGGACCGGCCACCCAAGCCTTCAGGCTGTAGCAAACAGATGGCGTGGGCTGGCTGGGAGCTGGGCAGGACGCGGCTGAGCTCTCTGCCAATCTCCCGGGAGGGAGCTGAACTTGGCCACCCATGTGCAGAGGGCCTTATTCTGCATGCACACAACCAAGGCAGGAGGCTGGGGTCTACCAGATGGCAGAAAGGTGGACTGCAGGAGCTTTGGGATCATCCGTCCATTCACACATTTAACAATTAAAGAACCTGCTCTGTGCCAGGTTTTGGAGACACAGGGTGGAAGAAAACCAGCCACCTCCCCAGTCCAGTGGACGAGAGACCGACATTAATCTAACAGATGCGATAGCGCATCTAGGGCTACAAATTGAAAAGAGCCCTTGGAGGTTTGGGAACCCAGGTGGACCAGCCTCACTGACAAATGAACTTGGCCTGCAAGGGTAGAGAGGAAACTCAAAGAAGCAACTGTTGATCTGCTCTTGACTTTGGGTGAGTTCATCCTTGGAAGCCTCGACTTCCTTATCTGTAAAATGGGCCCATCTCCATGTGGCTACTGGAAGGCTTAAATGTGAAACTGTGTTTTTAAGGACTTCGCTGAATGACAGCTCTCAATAAATGTTAACCTGCTTTATTAGGAGGATCGCTTAAAATAAAGGGATCAGGCTAAAGCCCACAGGGCCTGCCCTGAAGACTCCCTCCCTCAGCAAAGCCAAAGAGACCCACCCTCATCTCTTCCCTGGCAGACAGGCCTGGGCTTTCCCCGAATCTCGGAAGATTCTGATAGATTCTGACCCTTTGCATTCCCTGATCTAGCCCGATTCCAGGGAAAACCTCTAACCAGTCCCTTGATTTCAGTCCTGGGTCTCTTTAAGCAGCCGCTGCCAGCGCTGTGGGAGATTCGTGGTGACTCAGCCCTGGCCCCAGAGAAGCTGGAGGCTCTATCTATCGCTCAGCCAGGATGTGGCTCTGAGCCCGCGAGCTGCTGGGAGGAGAGAAAGCTGTTCTCTCAGGCCTCCTTAAGCTCCCTCCCTTCTGTTTATCAGGCTTGCTGCATCCCCACCACCATCCCCCCCCCACCAAGTGCACACCGGGAGGCTGGCTGCATCCTCCCAAGGGCTTGAAAGGCAAGACAATTGCCTGCCTGGACCCCAGGAGGGAGCCAAGCAACTTTGCATAGAAAGCAAAGACTGTTCCTGACTCCTCTTCCCTCTCCCGTTTGAAGCAGCTCATCTGAGTGTAGAGAGCTCTGCTCTGTCCCTCCTCGCCCAGGGCACAGGAGCAGTGAGGGAACCGGCAAAGTGAGGGCAGGAAGCCTCGCTCCAAGCTGGTGGGCCCACAAAGTCCAGCTGCCCCACTTAGATCGTAACTGGCCTATTTCCACCCATTTCCAAGCAACGGGACACAAAATCCATAGGAACCTGAGCACTGAGCCAGCAAACTGGAAGGCATGGGGACCACTCTCGCTCACACTCCCTGCATCACAGCGAGTGGGGGGCTCAGGCTTAAGGGGGAAGAAGACGCAGTCTCTGCCCAGAGCTCAGGACCCCAACAAACTCCTTTCAGGGCTGAAGAAGAAAAGGAGCCTCAGCCTCCTGCAGGCAAACGACAAGGTCACCCAGCGAGGGGGCAGCTCGCTCAAGGGTATTCTCACATCCACCCTCCCCGCCCGTGGATCCCTGCTTGTCCGTGGTTTAGGGGTCTTCCAGGTACCCATGCACAGCTGGGCCAGCCTCGGGGAGTTAGGACAAGGCTGCCCGAACCCTTCCTGCTGACATACAACTTACCTCCTCTAGTTCAGACCTCCTCTACTTAGCATATTCCTTAAGACATTTGGGCAAAGACCTAGCAACTGTTACTCAATTTCCCTAAAAGAAAAATCCCTTTACCTGTTTTTATCCATCTCCCTAGGACCACTTTCTAATTACATTATCTGAAACAATGTCATCTCAAGGGTTAAGTACATGGAGGGATGCCTTCCCAGGTACTCAAATCTGTAGGTAGTTGGGAGTTGCTGGGCTCCAAACTGAAATCTTGGGGATATTTTAGGAAGGGAGCCTGACATGAAAGATGAAAATCCACTCAACACAAAAAAAGGTGGGTTTTCCTGCCTGTCAATTAGAACTTAATAAACCTGACTTTAGGAAAGTATCTACAGGTTCATCCTTGCTAAAGAAAAAATACACACACACATTGTTAGAGAGAAAAAAGAAGGAAATCGGCATGTTTTTGCTTGACTGAAGTGGGGTCTTTTTTTTTTTTTTTTTTTTTTTACTTAAAAGTAAAAACCTCCATCGTTCAGGAAACAAAAGTGGGCTGAGTCCCAAGGGCCAAGCAAAGCAATGGACACATCCTTCTGAGGAGCCTGTAGCTGGAAGGTCAGACCTGTGTCTGCCCAGCTCCCCTGAAAGGCCCACGGAGCACCAGCCAAGAGTGAGAACCAGGCTCTGTGCAGGGAGCGGCCCACCTCCTCCCCTTTTTTAAAAATTCATTTTATTGGCCTTCCCTGGTGGTGCCGTGGTTGTTAGTCTGCCTGCCGATGCAGGGGACGCGGGTTCGTGCCCCGGTCCGGGAAGATCCCACATGCCGTGGAGCGGCTGGGCCCGTGAGCCATGGTCGCTGAGCCTGCGCGTCCGGAGACTGTGCTCCGCAACGGGAGAGGCCACAGCAGTGAGAGGCCCGCGTACCGCAAAAAAAAAAAAAAAAAAAAATTCATTTTATTGAAGTATAGTTCATTTACATTGTTGTACCTATCTCTGCTGTACAGCAAAGTGACTCAGTTATACACATACATTCTTTTTTTTATATTCTTTTCCATTATGGTCTATCACAGGATATGGAATATAGCTCCCTGTGCTCTGCAGTAGGACCTTGTTTGCCTTTGCACTGCAAGACACACATGGACTGAGGGCAAATGAGTCACAGACGTGGAACCCAGCAAGGAACTTTCACACCTCATTCACTACCCAGAACAGCCCTCAATGGAACCCTACGTCACGTGCTCACCAGCATCTCACAGGCTGCTTCACATGCTCACATAGTAGGTGTTCAAGAAACTTCGAAGAATTACACTAAACCTGATGAAGCCACTTCTCCCCTGACCCGGGAGGCCTGGGCCCTCGGGATGTACTAACTCTTTCATACCTTCCAGACCCCACCTGTGTCACATGAGATTAATGAGTGCCGTGTCACCAACATCCCTGGGGTCGGCCTACTGGAATGGAAACAGGAATGAGGAACATCCTTGGAACGGCAGAAATTCCCAAAAAGGTGGCAAAAGAAAAAAACAAGAAAAAGCAGAAACGGGGACATTTTGTTTTGTGGCTGACTTCTATAGAAGCAAGGTTTTCTCCTTGTCTCAGACCAAACCATGATCTGAGTTTGGAGCTTTTCAGAATCCTGAAAACCAGCAAATGCACCTAATTAAACGATACACTAAAACCCTGTGCACTTTCCAGAAGTTGCCAGAAGTCTAGAATGGTGAAAGTTGATGGGGAGCTGAGGGAGGGAATAATGCACTGATTTTTTTATCCTAGATTTTATTAATAAATAACCAGTTACTGTCCACATCCTAAACGTCAGGCCCGACACAGTGATTTATGGCTATTAGTGCATCTAATCCTCATACAGTCCTCACAGCCCTAAAGGACGGGCACTGTCATCCCTATTTACAGGTGGAAAAACCGAGGGCTCGCAGCTAGGTGAGGGCAAAGGGAAGACTCAAAGGCCCAGCTGACTCGAAGCCCACACGCCTAACGCTGTTACATGGACCCTCTGATCACAAGTGAGGGCTCTTCTACACGATGTGCGGAGCCCTGGTGGGGAAGGTTGCACAACATTGTGAATATACTTCGTGCCACTGATCGCAAGCGTAAATTTGATGTTATAAGTATTCTCCCATGATTTGGAGGCGAAAAAGTGAAACTCTAAAGATCGCTTGAACTTATTCAATCAAGCGTGAGACCAAACCACGGAGCCAGGTCTTAGCCTCTCTGAGGCTTAGAACTGGAAGTTCCCCTAAGACCCTCCAATTTATAAAGTCAGTGTTTAAAGAGAGGGTGGAGTGGGCAGAGAGGAAAGGAAGAGGCTTGCAAGGCAGCCAGGCATCAGAGCCACAGGCTGCGGCAGCTCCAGACCCCGAGGCACCCCCCGCCTTTGCCTCCGCCCACCTGGCGGGCATCGTGGTGACTTTCTTGGGGCTGGGAGCCCAGTGCTCTCAGTCCGCACCACAGACTCAACAACGGTTTATCTGCACTGGGCAAACAAGGCAGCGGTAGTAAGTGGCCGAACCCTGACAATATTTAATGACTCAGGGGTGGAGGCAGCTTTGCAGGATGCAGGAGGGCAGGCAGAAAACTCCAGGGGAAATTCCGTGGGGGGAGAGATAAAAGGGGCCCGTAAAGCAATTTTGACAGGTTAACAGACAGGTAATATTCCAACACTGTTTACTTAACCAGGCTAGCGCCGCATGCGGCCCCGATAGCCTCCGCAGCTGATGGTTTCACGGAAACAAAGATCTAGTCAGAGAAAACCAAATAACAGCCAGTCAGATGCTGGCAGCCGGGCCTGCCTCTCCCCCAGCTCGGAAGCCACCCGGAGATGCTTCCTGGAGACCGATCTGGAGAGATAACTTCCAGCGAGACGGATGTGGTACAGGAGTTGCCACCTGGGAACAGCTCCTTGGAAAGGCCGGGGCACACACGACAGGGCAAAATGCCCCCATGCCCCACCTCCCACATCAAGGCAAGCCAGTTCTGAGATTCCCAGTCCTAGAAAGACAGCCTTGCTGGTCCCACCCTCTGTCCCAGGGCTGCCGGTTCAGGCTACTTAGACAGCAATGAAATTCATGCCAGCTCCAAAATCCCAACTTATCCATCTAGATTCAAACTCCTGTTCTGCCATCTCCTACCTATAATACTCAGGATAAGTTCCTGAACCTGCCTCCACTTCCTCATCTATAAAATGGGACCAGAGTTCTCCCAAGGCTGTTTTAGGATTAATTATGTGTTCACGTAGTTGGTATAAATAGCAATACTACTGAATTCATACTTAAACAACTAATAGGAATAAATAAATAACGTGAGGGTTGAATGGACCACACTGGCTAGTGATAGTAGGTCCCCAACACATTTTAGTTTCCTTTGACAAATGCCTCTACCACCCACCTGCCCAGACTGAGAATGTGATCTGCTGAATATAGCAGAACAACTTACAGACTGGAAGGTGCTTCATTTTTTTAAAAGGGATGAAGGTTGTTCTATCTCCACCCAAGCTCTCAAAGAATGGGGAGAAAGCTCCTCATGGGGAATAAAAGAGGTGTCACCCTGGCTTAGGTACCAGAGGAAGTCACCAAAACCACCCCCCACTCTCTGACACCTTGGCAGACACACTCAGCTACTTGATACAGTTCCATGTGCCTGTATTTCTCGGAGAACGCAAAAGTTCTCAAAGCCATTGAACCAGCACGTAAGGGGTGCCAAGATTCTGACTTCATTTCCTACAGGGTTCCCTGGCCTCTGTTACAGGACACTATTTTGAGGTTGGATTATATATTTTTAGGTTATTTGGAAAATCACTGTGGCTTTAAATAATAAAATTTTGAGTGACATCTGTCAGCCCTGATTACCATGAGTCTGCTAACAGCATTTTCTTTCTTTTTTTTTTTTTTCTTTTTGCGGTATGTGGGCCTCTCACTGTTGTGGCCTCTCCCGTTGCGGAGCACAGGCTCCGGATGCGCAGGCCCAGCGGCCATGGCTCACGGGCCCAGCCGCTCCGCGGCATATGGGATCCTCCCAGACCGGGGCACGAACCCGTATCCCCTGCATCGGCAGGCGGACTCCCAACCACTTGCGCCACCAGGGAGGCCCACCATGAGTCTGCTAACAGCATTTTCTTTCTTTTTCATTTTTTAAAAGTGCAGTGAAGTAAGTGTTACCCAGAGAGGCTCGTAAGAGTCTAGAGGGTTGTGTGTTAAACGCTCTCTTGAAATGGGTCCCAAGGTGTGTACCAGAGACCTAGCTGCAGCCCTGAGGTGGTGTGCCCACGAGCTGAACAGGCAAACACTGCCGGAAATATGGGGTCAGAATCAGAAGCTCCCGCAAAGAGCCACAGGGGCATCTGGTCAACCTCCTTCGTTTCACCAGTGGGGAAGCAGAGGCTGAAGCGGGTAGAGGCAGGTCTCCTAAGGCTCCATCCAGTGCTCTCCAGCTTATCTATGAGGGCCCTGCACTTCCTCTCGTTCCATAACTTGGACCAGCACACCAGTGAGAGTTGTCTCCTGCTGTACCAGCCGAGGAATCATCTCACAAAAGGAGCCCTCCCATGAATCTCTGTCCCACCTCTTTATCTTCAGGATGCAATCGTCATCCCTACTCAGAAAAGCGCACCTTTTGTTTTTTGTTTGTTTTTGTTTTTAGTGGATTTTTTGGCAGCGCCACCCGCAGCATGTGAGATCTTAGTTCCCCAAACAGGGATCGAACCCACACCTAAAGCGCATCTTTTATAACTGCCTCTTGGTTATTCATCACGTGAGTCTTACCTAGTACAGGACTGGTAGTTTAAGAAATATCTGTGGCTACTGCAGTTTCAGTCCCGAGGGGAAGGTGCCATCTGCAAAATGAGCTTGGAATACCTGGGCTCAGACAGTCTCTTCCTTAGAGAGCAGGGACCCCTGGACCAAATATTTGCCAAAAGTCATCTCCAGAACCCACCACCCCCTGCAGTCACCAACAAGCTCTGTATCAATAATTCGTTGATACTTCCCTTTGGTAGAGAAAACCATGGGGACATAGGTCGTTTGCCTCTAAGCCCTCAAGGTAGTATCTGTGAGTGCCAAGAACATGCTGGACACTCATCCAAAACGGACAAAAAGACTGTTAAAAGAGTCAAACTTAACTTTTTTTGGCGGAGAGAGGGAGATGAGGATTGGAAACAAAGTCCGAGCTAACCTCTGGGCATTATAATCATCTGCTGATATGATTTCACAGAATCCTCCTTTTTCTCCCCACCCCGAAAAAGTTGGATCAGCATATGTTTAACGTCTGAAATTTTGTTCACCCCTCTCTCGTTAGGATGTTAATTTAGCGCCTAACACAGGAAACAGTCAATGAATATTTGATGAGTAGATGAACAAATTTGGAAGGTAAGCGTTTTAGAGGAAACAGTGAGATGGATAAATGCATGAACGGGAGCACACACTCTGTTACAAAGATCCTGGGATTGGAGAGGGGTTGGGGGTTCCATTCAAACTGATGGGAACACCAAGGGGGGAAAGGGGGGGGGGACTGGGATGAATTGGGAGATTGGGACTAACGTATACACACTAATATATATAAAATAGATAACTAATGAGAACCCGCTGTATAGCACAGGCAACCCTACTTCACTTCGCTGTACAGTAGAAACTAACACAACATTGTAAAACAACTATACCCCAATAAAAAAAGTCTCTGGGCTTTGAAGCATCTTCCCCATAGTGACCTCTGTGACATAGGGAGGGCAGGACTATTCTCCACGTGTCACCAAGGAGAAAACTGAGCACCAGGCACGATGACAAACCTCCCCAGAGTCTCAACATGAATTCACAGAAAAGCTGGGAGCAACACTCGGCTCACTCATCTTGCTGGGTATTTTTGATTTCTTGAAACGTTGTTTTACAGACTTAAACCTCTCAAAAAATGTATCTTCCACGGCCCAGCCAAAGCCTTCCAACAACACTAACTGAAGTGACAAGGAAATGATCCCACATCCCACCAGCCTCGCCAGCAGCTGATGCCTAAACAACGTCTCCGCATGTGGCCTTTACACCCAGGAAAACAATCCTAATCACATTTCTGGAAATCGACAAGAGGCGGCTGGCCAAAAGAGGGAAGGATCAGACCACACCTCAAAGGTCTCTGCGCAAGGCACACTGGAAGTCAGAAACACTTAACCCACACCTGGAAGTCCCCCAACAAGACGCCAGCTGCCTGGTCAGGAACATGTTAGATTTTTCATACACGCGAAATTAGGAAGACTCTGAGTCCATGATGCACCTGCATCAGAAAGCTCTACGCTCAGGGGCCAGGTGGGGTGCAGGCGGGGTGGGGGGAGTGATGCATTGGGAGTATGGGATTAACAGATGCACACTACCATACATAAGGCAGGTAAACAGCAAGGATTTACTGTATAGCACAGGGAACTACATTCAGTATCTTGTAATAAACTATAATGGAAAAGAATTGGAAAAAAGAATATAGATATATACATATATATGTGTATAACTGAATCACTTTGCTGTGTACCTGAAGCTAACACAGTGTTGTAAATCAACTAGACTTCATTTAAAAAAAAAAAAGAAAAGAAAAAGGCTTATGCTCCAAATGAGATCTATTATTCAGCCTTAAAAAGGAAGGAAATTCTGACACAGGCTTGTCAAAAGGACGAATAGTCTGATTCCACTTATATGAGGTACCTAGAGTAGCTGAATTCCTAGAGACAGAAAGCAGAACGGGGATTGCAGGGGCTGAGGGGGCGGGAGGAATGGAGAGCTGTTGTTTAATGGGGACAGAGTTTCCCTTTTGCCGGATGAGAAAGTTTTGTGGATGGACAGACAGCGGTGATAGTCACACAACAACGTGAATGTACTGAACACCCCTGAAATATACACTGGAAAATGGTTAAAATGGTCGATTTTATGTTATGTACATTTTACCGCAATTATATAAATACATAATGGGAAAAATAATTCTATGCTCAAAGGGTAATCTGAGTTTCACCCACCTTCTCCCCAACAGGGCAGGAAGCAGGATGGAAACTCCCTCAGCAGACATGGTTTCAAAGTCACGGTGCCTACCACTCTTCCACCAGTGGCCCCAACACAAGACAGGAGCCAATGTGAAGGGCACAAAGTCTCCCCCGACATTCTGAGACTGTGTCCCCAAGGGGAAGCTAAAACCAACTCATCAATCAATCACCAGGAAGCTCACTGGAAAGCAGCCTTCAGTTCTGGAAACACAGGGACTCAGGAAAATCAACGGGGATTGCTACACATGAACTGTCCAAAGTCCAGAAAACTGCCACTCTTTAAAGGAGGCAGAAAAGAATGAATTAAAAACCAAGAAGGAAGAAGCAACTGAGGATAGGTAAAGAAGGAACCCCCCCAAAAAAAAGGACCCCCAGTGCCACTAGGAGGAAGACTTCTAGAACGTGGCTAGCCAGGCAGAGCCGACAAAGGTTTTTCAAGCATCCTCTCTCCCGCTGGGCAGGCAGGAGTTCTCTCTAGAGGAATACATTATCTTTAGCCCCTTTCTAAGAAGTCCGCTCCAAGAAAAAGAAGACATGCTTAACCAGAGATACACGCTAGAAAGGGCAGCCGGCTCTTAAAACTTGGGCCATAAATGTGTTCGAAGGCTGATTTTGCCCTTAAAGGAAAGAAAATGTATGGTTTGTCAGATAAGTAGAAAGGAAAACCCTCAGGATGGAAATCTGGCCAGATAAAAGTCTACAAATGAGTAAAAAGTTTTCTTAAAATACAGTGTCTAAATATTTCAGCCACAAAATTGTCCTAGGATCCACCAAGCTTCATTTGTAACTCCAACCAAACGTAGCCACATCTCCACAAGAAAATATTCGTTTCTTTCTTTGTTGGACGGTCTTGTCTGTGGACCATTTAGCTGGGAGAGTGTAACCCTTCCCTTCTGCCACATTAACGGTACGATTAACCATACAGTGGTTAAGGGAGAGAGCGGTTATTGACTGAGAAGGCACAAGATGGTACCTTCCAGATGGCTGGAAATATCCTATTTCTTGATTTGAATGGTGGATACATGGAGGTATACATATGGAAAAATCCACTGAACTGTATTATTTAACATTTATTTATTTGTTTGTTTTTAATTAATCTTTTATTGGTGTATAGTTGATTTACAATGTTGTGGTAGTTTCTGCTGTACAGCAAAGTGAGTCAGTTATACATATACATATATCCACTCTTTTTTAGATTCTATTCCCATATAGGTCATCACAGAGTACTGAATAGAGTTCCCTGTACTATACAGGAGGTTCCTTTTTTTTTTTTTAAACATCTTTGTTGGAGTATAATTGCTTTACAATGATGTGTTAGTTTCTGCTTTATAACAAAGTGAATCATCTGTACGTATACACATATCCCCATACCTCTTCCTCTTGCGTCTCCCTCCCACCCTCCCTATCCCACCCCTCTAGGTGGACACAAATCACCGAGCTGATTTCTCTGTGCTATGCTGATCTCCCTGTGCTATGCGGCTGCTTCCCGTTAGCTATCTGTTTTACACTTGGTAGTGTATATATGCCCATGCCACTCTCTCACTTCGTCCCAGCTTACCCTTCCCCCTCCCCGTGTCCTCAAGTCCATTCTCTACGTCTGCGTCTTTATTCCTGTCCTGCCCCTGGGTTCTTCAGAAACTTTTTTTTTTTAGATTCCATATATATGTGTTAGCATACGGTATGTATTTTTCTCTTTCTGACTTACTTCACTCTGTACGACAGACTCTAGGTCCATCCACCAGGAGGTTCTTACTAGTTATCTCTTTTATATTGGGTTGGCCAAAAAGTTCGTTCGGGTTTTACATAGCACCTGACAGACAAACCCGAAAGAACTTTTTGGCCAACCCGGTATATAGTAGTGTGTATATGTCCATCCCAATCTCCCCATTTATTTTATATATATTACTCCTTAGTAAAAAAATAGACACACATATATACATATAGATTTTCTTAAAAAAATCACCGCAGGTTTATTTTATGCCCAACTAGAGCCAAGCTGTTTGTTTAAAAGGGTCCAAATCAACAGTTACTTCATTCCCCAAGCTCCCACCTCTCCTCCCCTGAACCCCACATTCCCGTTGTCTAAGCTGGTTCTACCAACAAGCCATCTGGAGGAAAAAGAGTAACTGAAACTCAGTTCAAGTAGCTTATGTCTTGTTTGGATGGCTTTTGCAAGATGGTAGATTGAAAATGATAAAAGCAACTAGAGGTCCTCACCAATCAAGCTCTCCCCAAAGTGTGCTGACACCTGTCACTCAAGAACTTTGACAAAAGTGTCCTCTTCCTACACTAGAGGAAAACGTGGAACGAATATGCTGCTCTCAACATGGCAGGCTCTCAAATACCAAAATCCGTGGCTATTCGCACTTCGATTCCCTTTCCTCCAGGTGATTCACTCATTCAACATACAATATTGATCGTGTGACCACAATAGGACAACTATTTCTTACACAGCCTGATTTTTCAGCACCTGCCCCAGACTGTCCTGGCTTCACTCCCCCAAATACACTCCTATGTATAGGACCCCCAAATAACCAAGTACTCTTTTTTTGGTTTGGTTTGGGGTTTTTTTTGCGATACGCAGGCCTCTCACTGTTGTGGCCTCTCCCGTTGCGGAGCACAGGCTCCAGACACACAGGCTCAGCGGCCATGGCTCACGGGCCCAGCCGCTCCGCGGCATGTGGGATCTTCCCGGACCGGGGCACGAACCCGTGTCCCCTGCATCAGCAGGCGGACTCTCAACCACTGCGCCACCACAGAAGCCCCCAAGTACTCTTAATACTCTGTGCGGCCCAGAATAGATTATTACTTTTCATTATCTGAACATTGTGACCCTGCTAATGCAGCTTAGTGTTCCAACCCTATGACTGACTTCCAAAGAATCAGCCCTTTCCCTCCCTGGCACACTTATGATTTTGCAGCAAATGTAGGACCCAACATTGCTGAGTTTTGTCTCGCTACTTTCAGCCCATCATTCCTACCCCTTGTGGTCGTTTGGAATGCGGTCCTCTTTGGTGTGTGCCAAGTGTCCTCCTGGCCTGGGGCCATCTTTGTATAAGTCCACCACTCTTCATCCAAGCAAGATGCCAGAAGCCACCGCAGACTCCCACATGGTTCAAAACCAGCCCACCCAAACTGGGGGATGCAAATTGGGGGATGCAGATACACTTAAAATTTTCTAGTATCTACTCTACAATTTCAATCTCATCCAGAAGCATTTCAAAAAGGAATGTCAGGGCTTCCCTGGTGGCGCAGTGGTTGAGAGTCCGCCTGCCAATGCAGGGGACACGGGTTCGTGCCCCGGTCCGGGAAGATCCCACATGCCGCGGAGCAGCTGGGCCCGTGAGCCATGGCCGCTGAGCCTGCGTGTCCGGAGCCTGTGCTCCGCAACGGGAGAGGCCACAGCAGTGAGAGGCCTGCGTACAGCAAAAAAAAAAAAAAAAAGGAATGTCGTATTTCTTGAAATCAGGATGCTCTGGCCTGCAGCATTTCTCTGACTGACCAGCCCCAGAAAACTGTGTGAAGTGTGTGCCAGGCAACCGCTTTCTCTTTTCCACATCCATCAAAGTTACCACCAACCTCCTGCTACACAATTAGGAGACTGTTTTCTTGTCCTTGTCTACTTTCCTCCTCCTGTCATCGCTCAGTCACTACTGGTCTTGCTAATTTATCCTCTGGGAAATGTAATGCTTTCCCTATGGTGTATGTAGTCACCATCCCCGTGGGGGTCACACTGGACCCTTGGGTCATTACAAGCATGTGTTTGTGTTCGATACAGATTCCCAGGCCTGGTTCCGGACCCACTGAGTCAGGCTCTGAGGGTGAGGCTCAGAGTTGGTGCAATGAATCAGCCCCCGAGCAGAGAGCAACACAGCCTGGGAAACATGGGCTGAGGCTGACTCAGGTGCCCAGGCTCAGCAGAAAGAACGCCAGGTCCAAATGGTCTCCCTGGGACCGTCCATCCCATGCCCAGCTCCCCAGGGTCTCCCCTCTTCCCTTTGTGATCACATCATTTCCCTGCTTAGTCACCCACAGTCTCCAGCTTACCTGAGCCCACAAATCCTCACTCTTCCGTCTGGCGCTCCATCAACTAGCTTCTCCCCCCACCTTCCTGACCTCACCTCATTCTCAACAGTCCCTGCCATCTCGTCCCCCGAACCTGCAAGGTACCCCACCTTCCCATTTCCCTCCACCCATACCCACCTCCATGGAATGCAGCAGGCTCGCATTTAAGGACCGTGATGCTGCATGCACAGGGCTCCTGGACTTGGGCTCCCACAAAGTTCTCCTCACCCTCTCCGCCATTCTCTCAATGCCCGGGATGCCCCTCGCCACCCCAATTCCACTCATTCATTCAATGCTTTTTCAGCTCAGATACATCCCTCTGGCCTCCTCTTTTGCCCCCTGCTTGCTGCCTCCTGCCCCCAGCAAAGGTTTCACACGCTCTCCTTGGCTGGCATTTTCCTAGACAACCAGGGGGTAGCAGCCCTCTTGGGTCCACCCAACCTCTGGCATGATAACTCTTAGAGGCCTGGACCTTTCCATTCCTTACTATGCCTGCTCACAAGGGTCCCTCCCAGCCCACCCTCCCCAAAGGTCTTCAGGTGGCCTTAGAAAGCTACAAGTGCCGTCCGTAGGAAAACCTGAGGGAGGATTAGAACAGTCTGTCCTTGAGGACTATGTTGCATTGCACGGCCTTGGAGCATCAAAATCAGTGTTTATCCTTCAAGTCAGCACAAGGAAAATACACCCACTGGGGAAACAGAAGCCCGCAGAGCCCCAGCACCCTCTACCAGCCCCTTTCCAGAGCTGCTCTTCCCCTGGACTTGGTCGCCTAAGGAGATCTGCCTGCCTCATTGACTGCACCAAATAGAAAGGGTAGCCCTCATGGTTCCCTCTAAGGCATTCATTTGTGGTTTTTATTTATAGTCCTGCATATATCTGTGCACAAATAGATACGCCAGCCAGGAAGCATGGGCCCAGGTACACATGCAAGTGCACACACACACACACACACCAGAAAAAGCAACATTTATTTCTAAGTACGCACATCCCAGTTAAAGATAAGTCCATTCACTGCTTCTAGAAGCCAAGAACCTATTAAGCTTCACATGTTCAATGCCAGAAACAACCCTAAAAATAAACATCTAGTCATCAGCTCTCAAGATCATACAATGAGTGCAGATAGTAGGAATTCTAGCAAGTTTTCTCCCTTTGCTCTGAATTAATCTAAGAATTTGGAAAATGGATGGGGAGCATCTGGCCTCCAGAACGGATCCCCAAAGCAGCCTGCCTCTGACAGCATGAAACCATCTATTCCCTCTGCGATTGAGGAACTGGCTGCTTGTACACAACTCACTCAGAGACCCTTTAGCCACTTAGTAGGCCCCGAAACGTGTTCAGATAGTCTCACGGGGGTGGGGATGGAGGCCAGAGAAAATATTCCTAACGATGCGACACCCATTGGTCGCTACGCACCACAAGGCGGCAGAATGGACAGGCCAAGAGAGAACCCAGGTTGGACTATGCCTTGTACTTTAAAATATAACCACCTCACTCGCTGAAATTCCGCAGAAAAATATCCAGTAGTTGATGTGAGGTTTCTAGTATCTCTCTCTCCGTGCATTTGTTTCTTTTTTTCATTTTGATTATCATCCAGGACATCAGCTCCCTGGCTGTCCCTTCTCACTCACTCCCATGCCTATCCGGACAAAAGAATCAGAAGTCCTCTCCTATCCACCCACAAAGGTCCTTGATGAAAAAACAAAATTCCCCGCTGGAGCTATCTGGAGCCTGTGTTACAAGAACAGAGCCTGCAATAATGTTGCAGGTTGCAGCTCATGAGTTACCCAAATGGTGGGAAAATTTTTGTTGAGCACACACAAGCCAACTGGAAGAAACGGAAAATGTTCTCTGGCTAGAATAGCTTGTGCCTGGACCCATGATTTAACAGAGAGGAGAGGCCAGGAAATCAGCATCCTCAGTAACTTGTGCCTGGGTTTAGGATGAGAGGGGGTTGGAAACCCATATTACGTATAGTCTACAATATGTCATTTCACGGTGGCATGGGTTCAATAAAGGTGACTTCCAAGAAATTTCCAGGCTGCAAAGAAATGTCCAGACCAAACCCCTAGACCTCCTAGAAGTATCGGTTCATTTCTGTGTCTATAATCTCCCAGGAGGGTTTCGACGTTAAAACTTGAAAAGCATTTCATAGAAGAGAATGTCTTCTGCATCTTGGTTCTATACCCTATCCTCAGCTTCTTCCTTGTATCCACCCACTCTGGCCTTTCTCCCATCCTCAGCACCCTCCCAATAAAGCCCCCCTACTACTCCAAGATATGCAGCCGAATGCCTTCTGAGCGGGTGTTAGCCTAAACTCAGAGTATGTAAGAACATAGAAGGCGTGAAAAAGCAATTTAAATTAAAAAACACACTCGCTTTGACATTCACAGCACATCGGTGATCCATCATAATTACACGTCTCCGAAACTCAAATTCCAGCCATCAATTCAACCCACACTAAATTCCAATCACTCTTGAAAGGAAACATATCACCCCAGTTCAAAGCAACATAGTATATGAATATGTCAAAAATAATAGCCAAGGTTTCACAAGGATAATATTAATAGTTATGTCAAGTTTTCCTTTGACAACTGTCATCCATCATAAAGTTTCTCATTCTTTCATGAAGAAATACACCAAGGATACAAGAGGAAGGAGGGAAAACTCTGACTAGGAGGGGGAGAGAAGTGACGTTAGTTATTATCTGTCAGATAATAAGAGCTAATGTTTTTTTGAGCACCACTTCCCGATCGAGCTATGTGTTTTTACACGCACTGTCTCGTGTTCTCTTCCTCAAAGCCTTTGCCCCCCAGTGTGCACCCAACTTGCTGTATTACCATTCCTTAAAGACACCCCATCAAGCCTCTGTGCTTCAGTACATGACGTTCCCTCTGCCTGAGATGCCCTTCTTGTCTCACCACCTCCCTGAAACATTCTTTGAACATCTCCTCTTATTCTTCAAGGGACACTGACTGTCCCTAGGGAAGGCTTCCCTCTGGCCCCAGAGTCCCCCATCACTCACTGTTCCCCTAGAAGTCCAGACTTCTCTCCAGCCACTCATCACAGGTCACTGTCATCACCCCTTCACAAGCCTGTCTACCCATCATCTGAGAACTGTCCTCAAGGGCACTGATCTAAAGGAAGCTTTGTCTCCCCAGCATGTCACACACAGAGCCAGGCCAACAGGACAAGCTTCACAAATATTTGTTGAATAAAGCAACAAATGAATACATTTCTCCCATGAAGATCTACAGATAAGAGGCTTTAGTTTTTAAAAGCAAAGCACATATCAAGACTCATTCCAGGTACAGGTGTTTACCAGTGGAAGACACACACCTCCACCCCGGGACAGTCCACGGGGATGGTGTCCAGCCTGCAATTTACTTAAGCAAATTTCTCCACTGTCCACTTTTCCCAAGCAAACAACTGCTTTGCTTTTTGCTCTCTCTTGCTAAGAATTTTCAGAGAGTGAGTCTTAAAGGATTTCAGGAAAGGGTGAGAGGGTCAGGCCTCACTGTATTCATCTAATAAGGTTTAGGTCCTAAGGCCAAGCAGGGTCAGCTTGACTCTCCCTCCATCAATCCAAGGATAACAGCTTCTTCACCTGCATTTCAAGCAGGAGAACCACCCACTGCCTGCAGGAAGCCACCCCCGGATCCAAGTCACCGGGCTGCGAGGACATTCAAACCGAGGACAGCGAGTTCTCCCTGCTTGCCGTGTGCAGAGATGAAGGCCCTCGGGTGTGTGCACACGGCTGTCACCATGCAGTCGGCGGGTTGTGTCTTAGGTGCCTTTTCTGGAGACATTTCTTAGAGATTCTACTGGTAAGGCAGAAACTCCGGAGGGGTCGGACCGCAGCACGTAGCTGTCCAGCTGGTTCTTGGATAACTGTCAGACAGAAGATCAGATCTCAGGAGCCAAGTGCACGTTCCTCTGTCCTCTTGGCCCGGAGGGCTATCACCCCCCTCCCCCGCCGCCAGCCCATCATCCCAGGCGGCCTCAGGGAGCAGGGCAGCGGGATGGTGGGTCAGCCGCTGGGGAATCTTACCTGGAGCAGGCCCTCGGGAGGGTAGAGAGCAAGTCAGTCATTTAGTTCCTCTGAGACCTGCGTGTGCGTGTCATCCAGACCCCAGTCCAACCTCATTCAGGTGGATGGTTAGGCAGACAGATGAGGGTCAGGTTCCCAGCTCTGCCCCCAGAGAGCTGTGTGACCTAAGGCAAGTCGCGTAACTTCTCTGAATATGTTTCTTCATTCATAAAACATAAATAACACCTACCTCCCAGAACTGTGGAAGGTATGGGGATAACCTATGCAGAACACAACCATCTGGGCATAGAATGTGGTCAATAAACAGAAGCTTTATGGTATTCACATTACATTTGTAGTATTTACATTGAGTGTTTAACTCTAAGTTCCCAGAGGGCAGACTTCCTTCATTTCCTATGAAGGGTGTTCTTAGGACAGGCCTGACGCAACACAGCACTGTTGGGAATACCATGCTCTACCTGCTGGCACGATGTACACATGGTGACACACACCCAGGAATGCACAGAGGTCTCTGGGACAGGCAGACAAGAGGATCACACAGCAACAGCCTTGGCCTCCCCACCTGGGACAGACAGGAAATGCCAACGTCCACCCAGGACCTTTTTCATCACGCTTCCCAAACTCCATCACCACGGGGCTATTTCTAGGGCCAGCATCTCCCATCTCCCAGCAGTAAATCCACAGGCCAGCCACCAGCATCATAAAATAGAAGCAGCAATAACACTCGCTGAGTGAAGAGTCACCTGTGGAGCCTCAGGGCAATGTGGGACCGCACAGCGTGTTCTCAGGATAACCGCACCTTGGATGGGACCCGGGGTGGGGACTGGTTTCATCCAGTCACCCTGAACTGCCGGGGGACCGCTTCTGGTTTTCACAGGCGGTGACTGGCACCCATCTCAACCGGACATCTATTCCAGTAACAATGTGTGTGTGTGTGTGTGTGTGTGTGCGCGCGCGCGCGCACGCACACACGTGAATCTTCCAAAACTGTCCTGTGCTGTCTCAGACTTTGTCACTCAGGATGGAAAGAAACGTCAGCAAATCCTAGGGAGAAAACTGATGGAGTCGGCTGGACCTAAAAAGGAAACAGCTCTGGCCCACACCGATCCATCCAAAACAAAAGCCCCTCCCTACAGATCCCTAGCCCGGCAGAAAGTAAATGACTTCACCCTGGCAAAGCCGGGTCCCCTGGTTCGCCCCGAGTCCGGCCTCCTCTCGCCGGCCGTTGGCACCATCCTCACCCTCTCCAATGGGGACAGGGTCTGAAGAGCCCGCATGCCCCCTCGCTGATGGATTCTGCTTTCATTGAAGCTCATTCACACCCAAGTGTCACCCCGGGCACTGCCCTGTTAAGCCTCGCCCCCTGAGTGTCCAGTGAAAGGACTTTTTCTTCCTTGAAGGAATCTGCAAAGGTACAGCAACAAGGAGACGGGGGCCCTTCGGCGTGGGAGCCCCAGAAGTCGCCCCGACCTTTCACCTTGCCCTGAGGGGCTTTCTCTGCCTCTCCTCCCAGCTCCCCTTGCAGGGGAGATGCTTTGTCTCGAGGCATCGCCCAGTCTCATGCCCTGGGTCACGTCTTCTAGCGTCCGTGTTCTTTTCACCTCCAGGGGTGAGATTCTCCACACACATGCAAGTGTACGCACGCGACACACACACACACACACACACACACACACACACACGTGCTTGGAGGCGTATTCTCCATTCCTGGGAACAAGACATGATGATACCTTTATTTTTCATGTCTTATGACCACAGCTGAGCACGACCGTTACGGAACACTCTGCTCCTTTGTTCAAAACTCCAGGGTTGTTTACTGCACAGCTTCTAACGCGGGGAACGGGTCCCCTGACTTTTGGAGGAAGACATCCACAAAGCTCTTGCAAGGCCAGGACGAGCTGCCTTTGGCCAGATGCCTCCACGTCCAAACCCAGGGGGATGGGGGTGTAATGGGAAAGGGTGAGGGCGGAGTGGGGAGCACCAACCACTCAGCAAAATGGTTCCGAGGCCACAGCTCCGGGTCCCGGTGGCTGCGCCAGTGCCTGACATCCGGGCGACTTCGGACACGGGACCATGACCTCTCCGGGTCTCCCCTCCCACCATGGGGATCACGACAGCACCAGAGCTGGGCCCTTGTGAGGATTAACCGGAGTCATCTCCACGAAGCCCTCAGCACCGCGGCAGGCTCATGGGAAGCGTTCAATAACCACCAGCTCTGAAGAAGTTACCATCCATTATCTAAACTTCCCTCGCAGCCACGCTAGGGATGGACTGCGGGGCATCTGCTGCATCTGTGGCCCATCGAACTGAAGCCGAGCGCGGGCGTCATCCGCCCGAGAGCACGGAGCACGAGGCCAGCAGAGCCGGGCTGTGGGCACTGCTGCACGTGGCTGCAGAGGGTTGTCCCCACCGTCCGGCCCCAGGGCCACCGCCAGCCAGGGGACCTGAGTGCCACCTTCCCTGGGCCATCAGGGCTCTGGTTCCTCTGTCCCTGTCCCCTGAGTCCTGAGAAACCACCTACCCCCAGAAGGCAGCCAGGCAGCAGGAAATTTTTGAAAAAGAAGAGAAAAAGAGAAGAACGCTTTCCTTCTCCGGGGCAGGTACCCCGCTGCCCTCAGAGGAGAAGAGCTCTCCAGGCCTGCCCTCCGCTCTCTGTTTCTGCCCTCTGCCGCCCTGGGTGGGCACACGGCTTGCTGAGTCCCGCACGGCGGCCTCCCTCGGAGCTGCCGGAAGACATCAGCTCGGGCCACCCCATAGCGCCCGCCCTGGGAGGGGAGCAGGCCTGGGGGAAGCAGCCTGAAGCCCCTACACGAGCCTGCTGCATTTGTCCTGCGGTCCTGCGGTCCTGCGGCCCTCCAGAGGGGCAGGGGCCTGATTCTGGGACCCCTGAGCCCTGCCTCTCTGGCCCCAGACCCCAGGCAGCCGGGGAAGGCGCCCACCGACGTGCAGAGAGATGCCAGAAGACACCAGGCAGGAGGCAGCTCGGAGCTCGGAGGCCTGGACGCTGCCCTGGGGCCTCCCCAGAGCTGCCGAACCGAGAGGGGGCTGCTCCCTTTGCGACCCGAAACCAACCGGGCCAAAGAGCCCCATCCGCGCGATCCTGCCCTCCCTGGAAGCTACAGTTGCAGCATTCCTTTTCCAAATGTCTGAATCATGGCTTCCATGAGAACTTTTCAGGCAGAAACCTAGCTGACAGCCGCCTGCATGTAAAAATTCAAAAGTGGACCCACTTCTGTGTGACTTTCAGAAGCCGGCTTGCCAAGGGAACACGTACACCGCAAATTAAATTTAAAAGCCCAGCCATTCACTCCAGTGAATAAACTGATCCCGTGAGGGGGATGATGGGCGACAGGCCTGTGCAGCGAATGACAGTAAATCTTGGAACCAAATATCAAAATATGCAAGTCCTTTCTAGGTGAAAAATCGTGGCTGCTTTTTATTTCCTTCTTTGTGTTTTTCAGCATTTTATCAAAGCCCACTGCAGAATGTTTGGAGTCGGATAAAAAGCTCCTCTTTGAAACGCCTTTTCTCTTCTCTTAATTTTCTTCTCTTACATTCCACTCTGGCCAGCTCGCTTGAACTGGGTGTTCAAACACCTTTCTCTCCCAAGCACAAGCCCTAAGAGGCGTTTTCCTGGAGCAACGTTAGGGCCACGGGGAAGCTTAAACAGAAGAAACAGACCAGCCCGGCCATTTCTCCCTTCAATTCCTCCCCCAAATCAGAGTAGAGATTAAATTAAACTGCATGGCTTCAGGGCTCGGGGTAACTGACCTGGTAAATAGTTATTGGTGAGACCGCAGAAACGTGGTACAAGCACATAAACAAATGAAAACAAGAAAGAAAGATGGTTTAAGAAGAATAAAATCAGTGGCAAGGGTCCTCTGCATGGCCAGGCCAAGGAGGGAAAACAGTGCCAAAGACCCGAGCTTCTGCCCTCGGGGGTAGTCAGTGGGGAGGCCCTGGGTCTTTGTGCTCCCGGGAAAACTGGCCGGAGGGGAGGGAGGGGGTGCTGCGCCCCACAAGCCGGGCAGAGCCAGGCGCCTGGGGTTACCGGGCAGTCTGGCCCCAAGGCGGCGGCAAACGCACCGCCCGCGCCCGGTGGAGCCACAGCGCCATCATGCGGCCGCTTGGAGAGCAGCCGCGCAGGACTCAGGGAAGAGGACTCCCAGCCTCAAAGGGCCCTGGGTAGGGTCTGGAGCCAGGCCTGGGCCCGCCAAGCTGTCACTCCAGGCCCCGAGGCAGGAGCCCGCAGACGGACACCAGCTGTCCAGACAAGCTACACAACCCAGGTCTGGCCTGGAACCGGCGGCCCCAGAGGATGCTCTGGGGCTGCTTTTGCAATCCCAGACCCGACCCACCCCTCTCCTCCAGCAGCTTAGTCCAAGTGAAAAAGGTTTGCTTCCCAAAAAGAGTGGGGTCAGAGGAAAGGGGAGGTCTGATGGGCAGCAGGACTGCCGGTCACACCACCCAGGGTTGCACGGAGGCACACAGAGCAGTGCATCGGGAATTCAGCCTCAGGCCTGTGAGACGGGCCACTGGTACATGTGACCCCAGAGAGTCTGGGCTACAACCTAGAACACGTCTCTCCCGGAACACAGCCCGGGATCCCGTGTGCCACCCAGGACAGAATCTGGTCCTCAGAAACAAACGTTGGGATTACGGGGGAACTAACTCAAGAACATGGGATCTCCATCTTAGACCACTGGAGGAACCTGACACAGGAAAAAAAAAAGAAAATCCTTAGAACGCCAGCCGGGAATATACATATTCCTAAGAATATTATATAACAGGAAACCATAGCAAAGGCGTTGAACAAATCACTTTATAAGCATCATCTTATTTAATCTTTGCAACCACCTTAGAGGACGGGCACTTTTATGATTTCTGTTTTACAGAAAAGGAAAGGGAAGTACCCGGAGGTTAAATAACTTGCCCAGGTCTGCAGCTGGCAAGCGGCAAAGCCAGGCCTGGATCTCGGAGCCTGGAGCCCGCTCCTTTGCTAACTGCCTCCTCAGTTCCGTCTTTCCACCCAGCTCCCCGTCCCGAGAACGAATCCAGGTTCTGTGGGACCTGAAGCTCGTACATTTTTCTGGAGGGAGGGGCGGTTTCTTTAAGAAAAATAATGAGGTTATAAATACACATGAGCGTTTAAATCCACACCCACCCCTTCCCCACCCCCACCCCCGGTGCAGGGCACGGAGGGCCCATGCAGGTGAGGGGCTGGTGCTTCACTATCTCCAGGGCAGTTCCACGTCTGCTCTCCTCCACACTCCCCTGCAGCTGGCTTTCCTGAATCACTGCATTCACCCCTCCCGGCCTCTGCTCAGGCCCCTGCAGCTAACATCCACGCCCAGCTCATACCTGAAACTGCTTTCACTCAAGGTCACCCAATGACACCCCAACTGCCAAGTACGATGAGGACTCTGCAGCTCTTCCCTCCTGGAGGAATCTGCAGCCCCGATGACATTTCCCCTTCTGGAGACTCTTCTAGCACGTTGGACACTACCTTCTCCCGGCTCTCCTCTTGCCATCTGGCCATTCTTTCTCTGTGTTCCTCATTGGTGGAATTTCTGTCTCCTGTTCCCAAAATGTCATGGTGAGCACGGGCAGAGGAATGAGGGTAACCTCAGAGACAAGGCAAACCCAAGGTTGCACCCCCGACCCCTGGTTAAGAGCTGTGTGACCGTCAGCAAACTAGTCACCCTCTCTGAGCTCACTGTCTCTTCTGCATAATTAGGATTATACACCGTAAATTATTTAGAAGGTTAAATGAGATAATATATGTAGTATGCTTAGTAGGACGCCAGACACACAGTGGGGCTCCATGATCACTGAAAGCCATGGTCAGCCCTGAGCACTAGGTTACTATTTCCAGCACCTACAGGATTATCTCACCCACGGGGCCCTCCAGGAACTCAGCTTGTCTAAAAGTGCTCTTCCCACCACCCACAAGCCCACCCCTCCCATTTTTCTGCTGATTTCTGAATGGCACCACTGACTATTTGGCATGGAGACAAGACACCCAGGACCCATCCTGAATCCACCCTCCACCACACCCAAAATCTCCCTGGGTCCACACCTAGGGTCCCCCTCAAGCCACACCATCCTATCCCACTGTGCCCACGTTCTCCTGATCTCGCCCTTGGACCTCTGACCAGCCTCCTAGATGAGGGGCTTCCCCGCTGCCCCTACCCATCCTCCTCACCAGAAGGCTGAGCACCCTCAAACCATCTCCGATCATGCTATTTCTCTACTTAAAACCCTGCAATGGCTTTCCTTTTCCATCAGTATGAAGTTCAACCTGACCACAAAGCCCAGGATTCTCATGTGTCTCATGCCCATGTGTTTGCATCATCTCCCCCCTAAACCCGTGAAGGATTCTCCTAAAGGATTCTCCCCTAAAGGATCCGCTCAGACAGCCCAAACTGTCCACACTTCCTCTCCCCTCTGTGCCTGTGCCCGCACGAGTCCACCACTTGGAATGCCCACCACCCCTTTCTCTACCCACCACTTTCAGAGCCCAGTTCAAATGTCACCTCCTCTTGGAAGCCTGCCAGGATGCCCCCTCAAAGTTCAGAACCAATTCTCTGTGTATCCTGTGTATACCCAGATCACAGCAGTATTCGAACCCTACAACAGTAGTATTTACTTCTTGTTTCAGAGGCTATGTGGTAAGTTCTCTGAGAGAACCAACATCTTAAAAGAAAAGAGAGTGCAGTGGTCAAGAGGGTGGCTTCTGGAATCAGAAACCCTGGGGACAAATCTAGCTCTATTTATCCTGTCACCACAGCTGGGTGACGTTACATCACTTCTCTGGCTTCCATTTTCTCATCTACTTCATGGGATAAGGATGGGATGTCCCTTAGAGGGGGTAGGAGGGATGAAATGGCTTAGAACAGTGCCTGACACAAGCCAACACGGACCAATAGAAGTAAAACGCCAGCCCCCTACAATCTTAAATCGTCTAGTAGCCACATTGAAGAGGTTAAAAAAAAGGCAGCTGAAATTAATTTTAATCATGTTTATTTAATCCAATAAATCTCAAATCTTGTCATTTCAACATAAAATCAATATTTTTAAAAACCATTCATGAGCTCTTTTATGTTGCTTTCTCCCCACTAAGCCTTTGAAACCCAGTGTGCATTTTCCACTTAGAGCACATCTCAGTTCACACGAGCCACACCTGACCTGCTCCCAGGCCACGGGTGGCTCCTGGCTGCCGTCGTGGGCAGCATGTTCTGGGTGACAACCCCGCCCGCCCACGGAGAGGCCTCCTGGAAGCTTGTGCCTGGTTTCCTCCAGACTCCACCCCACACGCCTTTTCCCTTTGCTGAGTCTAGCACAACTCCATCGAACCCAGAGAGCTCCTTGGATGCAGGTTTTTCAGGACAGCATGTTCACTCTGGTCTGCAAAGCTGGATGGTCCCTCCTGCCTCTGTGCCCTCCCCATTCCTAAGGCACAGCCCAATCTTAACCCACAACCATCAGAGGCAACAACGCATTTAAATTTCTGAGCCAGCGTCAGACAGAGGAGTCCATTTTTTATTCATCTCTGCCTCCCAAGGCCCAGCACATCACTCCGGAGGGGAACTAAATATTTCCTGAATGTTAATCACATGTACTCTCTATTCCAATTGCCTTTATAGCTGAGGGTATGATAAGCTAACACAAAGAGTTTTAAGCCTACAGCGTCATAAGCGAGAGTTTTTATTCATTCCTCCCCAAGACACAGGTGCTATTCTTTCCATTTCACTGATGACTCAGAGAATTTGCCCAAAGTCACTCAGTGAGTATATCCTGCCCAAAACACATTTATGATGTGGCAAACACTAATTACTCTTATTTTCAAACAAATAAAAGGTGAGCATTCAATGTCCAGGCTGGCTGTGCAGTGCCATCTGTTTGGTCAAGGCCGGCTTGTAAACAGCCTTGACTTCTGTCTTCCTGTGCATCTCTCTCACTCTCGCTCTTTCTCTCTCTTCTCCAGCTGCTGCAGTGTGGCCTGCCCTATCGAAGGGCCCTCAGTCCAACAGCCTGCAAGGAACCCAATCTGGCCGACAACCGCTGAGTGAGCCTGGGAGTGGACCCTGCCCCACTCGAACCATCAGATGAGTGCAGCCCAGTCATCATCTTGACCGCAGCCTCCTGAGAAACCCTGAGCCCCAGGACACAGCTAAGCTGCGCCCACATTCCTGCTCCACAGAAACATGAGATGATAACTGTTTTGAACTCCTGAGCTTAGGAGAACCATCATGTAGCATTTCCTTCTCTCTGGAGAATTGCTGGTGTGAGCCAACAAGCCTTTATATCATTCACCTAAGTGCCTGTAGGGTGATGAGCTCTGCCATCCCATAAACCTTTGAGCCAGTTGGGGTGGAAACCCCTGGGAAAAGAGCATCTCCTTTAGACCCTGAAGCCCCCACTTTACCCAGCTCTCCCCACACCTCCTCAGATCCATCCCTTATCAGCACCTTCCCCTTTTATACACACCTGCACACACACGCACACACACACACACACACACTGGCCCCAAGTGTGCATCTGCCTCGCAATTTATGACCCAATTACAAAAGCCATCAGCATCATGCATGTGTGTATTAAATAGAAGCCAGTGAAATCTTAGCGGCAGAAAAACACAAAAGGGGAGGCGGGGAGTGGTGTGCCTCTGTGCAAGTGGTCCATGAGGGGTCGCAGGAGATACCTCCCAAAAACTTAAAAAAAATAAGAAAAACCGCTTCCTGTGAAGTGTCAAACTAATTAAGTCAGAGGATAAAGAGAGAAGACAGTCCCCCAGACGAGTGGCATTGGGATGCTTAGCGGGTCACACTTATGCGGCTGAAGCCGGCAACCCGGAGGCAGTGGCCTCTGCGCACACAACTCACACGTGCGTGCACACCTTCCAATACGTGTGCACGCCCACCCCTGATGCATGCACTCACACGCCACGCACACACTTATGCACCTGCACACACGTGGACTCCCGTCATACACGCTCACACATGCATGTGCACTCCCATGTATGTGTGTGCACATCCCACCTACACGCACAATCACACGGATACATACCTGCACTGAGACTCAGTGCACACACACACACACACGTGCACACACTCACCCCAGGTTCAAAGAGCCGACCCAGGCAGTGCGTGCTCAGCTCCAGCTGGGGAAGAAGAGGCTGTTTCTTCGACACTTGAGGTCACGTCTCTCTAATCACTAACCCCACGTTCACCAGGCAACAGCCTGGATACTACAGTGTGGCCTCTTAGATGCCTTGAAACCAAAGAAGCTGCTGCAGCAGAAACCCCAAGAATTCCAACACGGGAAAAGGAAGGCTCCTGCTGTCAGAAGATCCATCCACAGCCCTCCTGCTCCCCCCAGGGCCATTCTGTCCCCAGACACCCGGTCATCTCCAATCCTGATGGAGTCGGGGCCCATGACACCAATTCCCAGACCCTGGAGAATGGCAGGCCCACTGCAGTGAGGCCTCTGACCCCTCAGCACTTCCTCTCAGCCCAGGCACCACTGAATGCTGGGTGAGCTGGGGGCAGGGCGGCAAGAAGAGGCTGAGTGGAGGAGTGCAGGGTGGCTCCCCGTACCAAGGTCCCCTCAAGGTGCCACCGTGGATGCCAGGGAAATCACTGAAGCTGAAACTGGGTAAGTCAGCACTGCTGGAGATCCAGCCCCAGGTGGCCTGGCCATGGCCTTGGAGAAAGCCCTGAGCCGTTCAGCCTATCAGCCTCCTCGACAGGAAGCTGGGAACGTCGCATGCATCTTCGAGCATCCTTGGGGTAGGGTCACAGCGAGAACTTCTGTGCCCGAAGGGCGGGGGGTGGGGCGGAGGGGGTGGGGGCAGTGACTTTCCCAAAGGCGGCTCAGCAAGAGCAGGGCCTGGACGCCATGCAGGGGTGGAGGCTGAGCCCTGCTGCTTCTCCCAAAAGAGTCAGCCAAAGTCCCCAGCCACTGCAAGGGGCAATGCCGGGGCCTGCTACCAACAGGGCCTCCCCAGTCCCAACCCCCGACCCCCGAGTCAAAACGCAAGTGAGTAATTAAACCTGCTCATTTATCGTGGGCTTTAAAAAAAACCTAGAGCTAAAAGAAATGATCAAGCACTATCCCCTCAAAACCCCAAACTACACCTAGGGACTGTCCCTCCAAGCTTGAAAGGAATGATTCCATGATCAAGACAAGGAAAAAGGGGTTTTAATAGGCACCCGTGCTGATATAAATTAATGACTGAATGGATAAACTCAAGGGGGAGGAGAAACAAAAAGTTCCTTACAGAAGAACTCCAAACAATGTATGCAGATACCTAAACCCCTCCAGGAAATGAGCTTGCTTCCCCTCCCGCTGAGCGTGGGCTGAGCTTGGTGACTCTTCCAATGAAGAGAGGACGAGAAAGGAAAAGTAGAAATTTCCAGTGGAGAAACCTGGCAGCCACCCCATTATCCAGGTGATCAAGGTCAACACCATGCTGATATCACATGCCCCTGATACAATATCATGAGACTACTTCACCTCTGTGGTATTCTTCCCCAAACCCCAGTCCATTATGAGAAAACACCAGACAAACCAAAACTGAAGGACATTCTTCAAAACACATAACCAGTACTCTCCAAAATCGTCAAGACCAGACGACAGTAAACGTGATGTGGGATTCCGACTGGATCCCAAACAGAAGGAAGTTATTAGTGAAAAATTTAGTGATACCCAAATAAAGTGTGTGGTTTAGTACACAGCATTGCAACCATGCTGATTTCTTAGTTTTGACAACTCTCCCAGGGTTATGGAAGATTATGGGGAAACTAGGTAAGGGCTATGCAGGACCTCTCTGTACTTAACTTTGTAACTGTTCAGTAAATCCAGAATTATTCCAAAATAAAGAGTTTATTTTGGAAAGTGTACTTGACACAGCAGGTGGATAATTAGTCCAAACCATCATTCCCCACCCCACCCCCACCCCCGGAACGATACAATAGGATGATGTCAGAAAGTTGTGTACGGTTTCATTCCACGATCCATCATGAAAGGCAGCAGAACAGCTACTTTGTGCCCGGGCTTGATTATCTCTAACCCCCAAACTACCAGGAGGACCAGCCTCCCTTTACGTGGGAAACTGACCAGGGGGGAAGTTAAGTAACCTGACAATGTCACACAGCATTCTGGCACGCATCTGATCCAGGGCTGGCCCCAAAGCGCGTGTTCTCATCCACGAGCCCCACTGCCCCTTCCCAGACTGGACCCATGGAAGACCACCACCTCGTCCTATCAGAGCCCTGGGTGCCCTTCCAGGAGGGGTCCTCTGTCAGACGCCTTTCCCAGTCCCAGCCGCCGGAGTGAGAGGTTCTTTTGAAAGCTGATACAGAGAGGAACCACTAGGTGGCGAAAGACCCCACCAATGTCAAGAAACAGTGTCCGCCAAGGACAAGAGACCACACCCAGCTTAGACAGTTCTCTGCCTAAGAGTGCCAGCAGCAATGCTTGTTGTAAGCCATTCGGGGCTTCCGTCTTGGCCAAGATTTGCGTAAGGGTAGAAAGGAGGGGTGTCCCTCAACCACTGTTATAATTTTGGAGGTCCAGCTGCAGAACTAACCAAAGACTTATTCCTTCCTTGGCAAAAACCGGTAGACAGCTCTAAGCTCCTTACATAGGTAACCCCCCAGATACACACACACACACACACACACACACACACGTGCACATATATACACACGCAGCGGGGGTGGACCTTTAGATTCAGTCTTCAGAGTCAAGGTTAGCAGGACTTGTCTTGACAAACATGCTAACCACCACCACCCTGGAACACAGACATAGGTGTTGGTCCCCGTCTTCGAAACCTCAAGAGCTCCAGCTCCAGAACCCGATTGCCTAGACTGGAACCCCAGCTCCGCTGCTTACTATACATGTGACCTTGGGCACCTGGCTTAGCTGTGGGCCTCACCTTTCTGGTCTAACACCTGGAGATGGGAGCAAGACCGAGCCCATGAGATTCACTGTGACAATTAAACAGATTAACAGGTGAAAGTCACTTAAATCAGTGCTTAATAAATGTTTGCCACTTTTCGTTGTTGTTTCTCCTCCTTGAGGGGGTATATCTGCTCCACCCCTCAACCCTCCAGCCCTGAAGAGAATAGGATGCCTTCATAAGGGAGGAGACAGTTGCTATGGCCACCCTAGAAGGAGCCCGAATGGACACGTGCCTTGCTGTCTACTCAGTTGTGAGAACCGAAGGCTTGGCTCATGGGGTATCATCACGACTTCTAGTCCGTTTCAAAGACCCACCATAGCAGACCACACACCTCCCTCCTCAGGGAGGACATGGGACAACCTGCATCTCCAGGGAGACTCCAGAAAGTTCCCCGGGCAACGGTGCGATGTTTTATCCCTGCTTTACTGAGAGGTTTTGCTTTTCAAGGTCAAGGCGAATGTGTAGGCACAACTGCTTTGAAACCTGTTCTAGGCTCAGACCCTGCAGCTTGGAACGACTCTGGCACCTGACCTTGTGATTCTTGTTACTCGCAGAGCAGAGACAAGGCTCCCATTGGGGCAGGAGCCCCTCGATGCTCACAGGAAGGTGTCAGCCTCCTCCTGTCACCTGGGCAGGGGGCGTCTGCTTCACACACACACACACATCCATAGAAGACCTGGCTGCCGCCAGGGCGGGACCTGCAGAGCAGAGCTTCCAATGTTGTGCCGGGGAAGATCCAGCAGAAGCTCCACTGCCAGCAGCCGTTCATGGAGGGGAGCAGAAAGATGCGCACCGAGCTGTTCCTTCTAGACCAGCGGGGTTCCCAGCCCTGGAGCATCAGCACCACAGGAGCTTAGAGAAATGCACATTCTTGGGCCCTGCCTGAGAACTACTGAATCAGACACTCCAGGGTGGGACCAGAGGTCTGTGTTCTAATGGCCCCCCTGGTGGCTCAGATGCCCTCAGGCTGGAGAACCACCACCCTGGATATTGGAAAGGGCACTTTCATCACACCCAAGTGTCAGTGCACTGCTCCGGCCTTGGTGTTTACACCACAGGCCTCTTTAGAGGGACACGACAGGGCACAAACCTAGACGTTTCTTGAAGTTCAGAATTCCCTGTGAGAACAGGGTGCTCTGGGGAGCACAGAGTCCCCGGGCATCTCTACTGGTGATGACACACAGACAAAGGGGTCTGATGAGAATTGACAGAACTGATCTAGAAAGCTCTCGACCACTCTAGACCGTATCTGTGCCATCCTATGCGATCATACAGGGATTATAGATTTTATTTGATCCCAAAATATTTTATCCTGGCTTTATCCATGACTTCATCTTATTTTTTCTACGTTTATTTTTCCTACTTTTTTAATATAAAAATACAATTTAAAATAAGCTTGCCTTAAATCCTTTTGGCGACAAAGCCAGGTTTAAATATGTTTAATATTTTTCAAAGGCACGTGACTTTTTTTAAAGCAACGTCCAAGTGGGGTGAAAAGGTAGGCTGGATTTTGTTTCTTCAGCCTCAATCTGAAGTTGGGGAAAATTTGTAGAAGCACCTGCAATAACCTGAGCTGAACACTAGAGGGCACCACAGCCCACGGGTCTGGCTGGCTCAGCAGCGGCCCCGGGCGGGCTCCAGGGATGGAAACATCAAAATAAGAGAAAAGCCTACTTCAGACGCCATAACCGTCTGAACCGCAGGAGACTGCAAGATGCTGCCAGATGCAGGCCCTCTTCGGGCTCCGAACCCCCAGGGAAGTCAGTAATTAGGTGTCTAAGGGCACGGAGAGCTGCAAACCTGGGCCACTGGGTCTGCATTTGGATTAAGCTCCCGTGTGTCAAGCGCTGCGAGGATTACAAAAAACCAAACAGATGATGCCACTGAGCATGCACACAGCACATCACTTTACAGAACATGTTCTCCTATACAGACACCCGCGTGCACAGCGCCTCATCACACCGTCAGGGCGCCCTGGAACACGGATCCATCAGCCCACCCTGCAGATGAGGAAAGCGAGCCCCAAACGTGCCAAGAGACTTCTGCGGCCTGATGTCTGGGCTGGCTGGTGGCCGAGCTTGGGGACGTCTAACTCAGACCGGGAGGTTAGCACTTAAGCACAGCACCTCCCAAAAGGCAAACAAGAGCCTGTTCTCAGGAGCGAGTCCTGCCCTCAGCAACCTGGAGGTGGGATAAACCTGGGGGGAATCACTGCTGACAAAGCTCAGGGCAGGTCCCCAGGGTCCTCGGCCCATAGCCAGCCACGCAGGGAAAAAGCCACCGCTCGGAGGTCTGCAGCCCCTTTACCTCCCCCACCCTGGCTCTTAACAACACTTGCAGCTTGTGCTGTACATTACGACATCACATCTGCTGCTGCATCGCTCTAAAAAAAGTAGGGTAGGGACTTTGCTGGTGGTGCAGAGGTTAAGAACCCGCCTGCCAATGCAGGGGACACAGGCTCGAGCCCTGGTCCCCGAAGATCCCACATGCCGCAGAGCAACTAAGCCCGTGCACCACAACTACTGAGCCCGTGCGCCACAACTACTGAGCCCGTGAGCCACAACTACTGAAGCCCGTGTGCCTAGAGCCCGTGCTCCGCAACAGGAGAAGCCACCACAATGAGAAGCCCGCGCACCGCAACGAAGAGTAGCCCCCGCTCGCCGCAACTAGAGAAAGCCCGCGCACAGCATCAAAGACCCAATGCAGCCAAAAATAAATTAATTAAAATATATATATACATTTTAAAATATATATATATTTTAAAAGTAGGGTAGGAGTGTGTGTGTGGGGGTGTATGTTCCCCACCCCCCAGAGACACGTGGGCCAGGAGAGACCTGCCTGTCCTCACTCCCATTCACCAGCCAGCAGTGTCCTGCCCCAGAGAGACTCAGAAAATACAAGAAAGAGACAAGGAGCCTCGCCACAAATCCACAGAGACCAGAGGACACCCCAGGCAGTGCTCCTGCCCCATGGCCAACAGGGACCATGGCTGCCCAGGCAGAGGGTGGCCTCCTTGCCACCCAGTCCGACTCCCTGGGCACAGCAGGTGTCAGAGCCAACAGGCCAGGACTGCCCTGCAAAAGGGCACAGCGGGAGTAGCCACTGATTTTTTTGTAGCTACTTCACCTTAAGGTCAAAAATGTGGATTAAATACTCTGGCTCCATTGTTCTAGACATATTGCCTTTCTGTCCTCCACTGATAAATATTTTGTGTCAAAATAATCCCCCAGGGGCTTCCCTGGTGGCGCAGTGGTTGAGAGTCCGCCTGCCGATGCAGGCGACACGGGTTCGTGCCCCGGTCCGGGAAGATCCCACATGCCACGGAGCAGCTGGGCCCGTAAGCCATGGCTGCTGAGCCTGCACGTCCGGAGCCTGTGCTCCGCAACGGGAGAGGCCACAACAGTGAGAGGCCCGCGTAACACACAAAAAATAATAATAATAATCCCCCAGAATGGTTTTCTGGCAGAGAATGACACGTCTAGCTTTCCGACATCCAAGAGAGGGATGAATCTGTTGAAATCCACATAAACCTCACAGGATGCATCTCCCCTTCATGAATGCCACCTCACTGCAGCCCAGAGTGACCGTGAACTCCTGCGTGGTCTACATCGGTGGTCCTCGGAGCATGCCGCCCTGAAATTCTTGGCTACATACACAGCCTAAGCCAGTCCGTACAGACCGTCACGCCCCTCTCAGCCCTGTGTCCCCCACGATACATGAACCCAAATGCCTGGGGAAAGGGATCTGGAAGTAAGCTTTGCTTTGGGCGGAAAACTATATTCTAATTCATCCACCTAATTCCTGAAATAAGGCTCAGCAGGGCCCGTGCTTGGAGCGGATGTGAGAGAGCCCTTTTCCCGGCCACCACGCTCATCGGCGTCCACATGGAGGATGGATGGAGTGGGTCTCAGGGCCGAGCTCCTGGGGGAGCTGCAGCCCCTCTCTGGGACCTTCATCTCAGAGTGAGAGGCTCGGCCGTGGTAAGCTGGGCCGGGAGACACAGTGCCAAGGCCCACGGTACTTTTACAGGCCCGTGAAAGTGTTTTAATTTAATTTCTTTTAAAATCAGAAGAAAAAGGAACACAAATTTTCAGGCCGGAGAAAATGTTTTAATATGTAATATTAATGTAGTCATAGTTATACCAACAGAGTTACAAAATTTTTCTTTTTTTTTAAAGAGGAGGGGAATGACAAAGGCAAACATGCCCAGGACTCATGAAAGTCTGAATGCAGCCCTGAGCAGCCTGGGGTTGGGAGAGACGGGGGTCCCAAGTAGGACAGCTTAGGCACACTTGCAAGGGGCTGGAAGAAACCCCTCCTCCTCGGCCCTGAGGGTGGAGCTTCTGCATCCCCAGCATCAGGACCACTGACTCCATGCTGCTCCCCGTAGCTTCCTGCCCCCAGGAGACTCTTTACAAACCAGGTGCACTTGGCAAAGGTTCTCAACCAATCCCAGGGCCAGGGGGCGTACAAGGCAAGAGGGGACACTGGAGTGCTGGGTGGGCACAGAAGGCCAAGGAGATGAGCTCGGAGCCTTCCCGCTGAGACCAACCCCCTCGCAATCCATTTGCTCCCTTTGTATTTTTATTTTAATATTCACCTAGCATAAAACTGTACCATTTTAACCATTTTCAAGTGTCCAATTCAGTGGCACCTAGCACATTCCCAGTGTGGTGCGAGCATCACGCCTCCTTGGTTCCAGAACATTTTCATTCTGCCAAAAGGAACCCTTTGCCTACTAGTCACTCCCCATCCCCCCACCCTCCTCCAGGCCCCGGGCAATCATTAATCTGCTTTCTGTCTCTATACACTGGCCTATTCTGGTTATTTCACATAAGTTGAATCACACAGTGTGTCGTCCTTCTGTTTCTAGCTTTCAACGAGAAGAATGTTTTCAAGGTTCATCCATCTGCTGTAGCATCTACCAGTACTTCATGCTTTCTGTGGCTGAATAACATTCCACTGTATGCTAACTCTCATTTTTTTTCTCCCCTTTATAGGCCTGAGAGCACTCAGAAGGGAAAGCAAACCTCTGTGATGGTTATCAAACTTCAGTGACAAGCGCTCAGCTCAGTAAGAGATGTGGGTCTTAAAAGCAGAGGAGTGGGCAACGGCATTTTTAAATCGCAGCATATGTGCAGAATCAGATACACATACAAACCATACAAACATCCATGTGGATGTTTATGGCTTCTGTCCTAACGTCCTCCCCTCCGCCCCATTATCCAGGGCCTCGGGAAGTCCAGCTCTGATTCGGCACTTGGATTACGGGATTCTAGAAGCAGCAAGGCGAGCTGGGTCTCCCAGACTTGGCTGTAAACCTGTTTCACCTGACACTCTGTCAAACACTGGCTGTCGGGTTTCCCACCACCTTCATCCGTGGAGTGGGGAGGGAACTCACCATGTGTCCCGGAAGAAACAAAGTCAGAAAGGGAGGGTGGGAGGGAGTGAAGGAAAGGCTAAGAGATGGGAGATGGCAAAGAGGGCAAGTCTGGAGAACTCAGCCACTCAGGGCTTGCCCTGCAGCGCCCAGGAAGCAGAATCCTTCCAAAAATGAGGGTGTTTTTATTTGAAGTGAAGGAGAATGCAGAGGGCAGAGCATGAGGCCCACAGCGAGAAGCGCCGGCTGAGACCTCCGAGGCCACAGCCGACCGAGTCCACGGGCTTCTGCTGTTACCACATCTCCAAACGCCTGGTTAAGAGAACCAGGAATCGGGGCCACATTTTGCTCCTTTCCCCCAACCTCCCCGGAGCTTCAAGGAACTGGTTATGGTTGCCAGATCAGGGACTCAACGTCAGTTCAGATGTTTCTATTACTAAAAAGAAAAAAAAAAGGTACCCAAGTACAAAGACGTTTATGGCAGCCTTGTGCTGAAAAATGGAGCCCCATTTTTTTTTCTTGAAAGAAACATTTATTTATGATCTTTATTGGTCAAAGTTTCAAACAAATCCAGAACAGGTGTTCACATTTTGAGCCTTTACTGAAAGACACTATGTCACGCGTGAAATAAACGCTGATCCCGTGGGGTGCTCCCCTGATGCATTTAAATACTGGGCTGATCAGTCAGAAGACGACCTATGTGACAGGATCTGCTCAGAAATCTGCTTGAAAAAGGGCATGATTTAAATCTCGTGGTTTTTCACAACATAAATGTACTGTAACTTATAATAATTTCAAAACAAACTCCCCAAGAATCAACTCTCTCTTTACATAAAAAAAGTAATCAATTTATACTCTTCTTGAAAGAGCCCCTCATTGGGGACTTGGTAAGAAAACAACGGTCCACTGACTCACTGGCCCTCGGGCCTTGAAGGATCATCATCAACGCTGAGACACAGGAAAGCCACCCTTGTTATAAAAGAGGAGAAGAGAATGGAATCTGCACTCTGTACATCACACCAACGTGACATGCACATCCCTCACCATGTCCAAGGAGACGCCTGACATATTGTCCGAATTTTCTGACACAGTTTTAACGTCCATAGCTGCCATGAGAATGGACAGTAGCAGCCTCAGCAACAATCATTCGCGATCTGTTTATTTCCCTGACGTTCTGCATCTCCTTCCCTCCTCCTACGAAAGGCCTTTCTTAGACAAGCTCTCTTGGAGTAAGAGCTGGCTGCCCCACCACACGCACGCGTGTGTGTGTGTGTATATACACGTGAGTGTCCGTGCACACACACACACTCTGCAGTGCCACTTAGCCATTCTCAAGGCGGGGCAGTTGGTGGCACTTGAGGCCAGGACGTCAGCACAGGGAGCAGAATTAGCTTTTCTCTTTCAAGGGGTGTTTTCTTAACACTCAGAGCTCCTGAGCGGGACAAGGTCGCAAAAGGAGGAAGACCTCTCAGCGCCTGGAAGGAATCCCCCAGTGCAGGAGGCTCCCTCCGGTCCAGCTCTTCTGTGCCCCCTGGTCCTCCCAGGAGGGGAGGGCAGGAAGAGAGAGGAGGGCAACGGGCAGAGCCATGGGTCAGTGAGGCCAAAACAACCTGGAGGGAGAGTCCCCAAGGGACACGGAACCAACCCGGAGACTCAAGTTTCTCCTTCAAGTGTCCTTCCAGAATTCTGCACTCCACACAGAGCCTGGACGTCCACTTCGGGGGACAAACAGTCCTTAAGCTGCAGCTGGGTGCCAAGCAGGTCCAAGAACAAAACCGAAGAAGGGTCTTCAAATATTTCCAGGATGCGGAGTTTGCGGGGGGAAGAAAAGGAGAAGCCAGAGGCCAGGAATACGCCTGTTATTTGAAACACCCAGTTCTGCCAAAAGGTAAAATGGAGAAAAAAAGTTTCAGAGCATCATTTATATGATAAAAGTCAGCCATCTACTACTACTCAATAGTTATATTAGGCAGATTGTGATGTCAGTCTTGCAGAATATTGTACAGGCATTAAAACTAAATGCAAAGACGAGGAACATAAGAATGTGAAAAACAAAAGGTTACGTGAAAAGTGAGAAATCATGTGCTCTGAGATTATGATTCTGCAAAGTCCACAGAAAATGCAAACCCTTGATGATGAGGCAGGGTTCTAGTGAGAGAGTTTTGTTTTAAATATAAAGTTGTTCTGAATAACAAATACGGTTTAAACAGTGGTGTAAAACAGAAACTCCCCAGAGCCCCTGGAGAGGGACGGTGGCGAAGAGTACTGACCGCGTGTCCAGGAGTCCAGCGTGCTCACCCCCAGCCCCAGGGTCAAGTCCGTCCAGAGTACGGAACCAGCATCTGCCGTCATGTTTCCCCGCCCCTGACAGCCAGGTCAGGGGCGGCCGCAGTCCTGCGGCCTCCTGATGGGGGCCCTGGGGGCTGCCTGCCTCGGGGCAGAGCTTCCCACCTTCTCGGCCACACCGGGGTGCATCCCCGCCGGGAACAAGTGCCCCCCGCTGCCTCCAGCAAAGCCTCGCGAGTTCTTCTGCCTGCACCACAGTCCCCTCTTCGCTCCCCACGTCCCAGCCCTCAGGGTTCCATGTCCACCCCCTTTCCTGACGATTCCAAGCGGCTGTGGTCTCCCCGACCTGGGAGCCAGTGTTCTTGTTCATTCTGCCTTTATTCACTCACTGCCCTTAGGTTGTTCACTTCACACCTTCTCTTCCAACTCCGGCTTCGAGATCTGAAGGTCTGGGGGGCTGCGTCTGCCTCACCTCCTCCTCCCCTGCCCGTGCCAGGCAATCAAGACCTGTTTGCTGACTGAATAAATGGCCCCTTCCCCTCCCTGTCTCCTTGGATTGGGGTTGAGGTGATAGGGAGGAAGAGGACCGAAAATGAAATTAAATGGCATTTTTGCTTTTGCATGCAACAGCCTTGGGAATCAGCCGGGTGCGGGGATAAAAAAATCAGCAGTGTGGGGAGCCTTGGAGAGGAAAGGGATTCACCAACATCCTCCCAGACCCCCTTTGCAGGGAGCAGGAACAATGAGATGGGAGGGTCAAGTCCTTCCCGGCTGGACCAAGTTCCAATCTTCCACTGATTTTAATTGCTAGGAAACAGACCTTCACCGCCTGTCATTATGACTTAAGTTACAACAGCCGGAAGGAGGAAGCCAGGTCCATTACAGCTGGCTGGCAAGGTGGGACACGTGGATCGGGAGCCCGGGCAGGAAGTGCTGAAGACAAGACACTTCTCAGACCCCCAGGCGCAGCCCACACTGCACCCCACCCCAGGCACCTGTGTTGCATGTTTCCAGTTAACCCATTCATTGCCACGTACTGAAGTCTGGACACACACGCTAGACTCAATGAAAAGTCGGTGGTGGCCACTTTCTCAGAAACATGCTAAGCAAAGGAAGCCAGATGCAAAAGGCTACAGATGTCCCATTCCACGGACACGAAATGTCCATAAAGGCAGGTTCACGGAGCAGATCAACAGCAGCTCAGGGCTGGCCATGCGGATGCCTCAAACAGGCATCAAGGGGCTTCCCTGGTGGTGCAGTGGTTGAGCGTCCGCCTGCCGATGCAGGGGACACGGGTTCGTGCTCCGGTCCGGGAAGATCTCACATGCCGTGGAGCGGCTGGGCCCGTGAGCCATGGCCGCTGAGCCTGAGCGTCCGGAGCCTGTGCTCCGCAACGGGAGAGGCCACAACAGTGAGAGGCCCGCGGACCGCAAAAAAACAAAAACAAACAAACAAAAAAACGGTATCAAGGAAACCTTCTGGGGTTGATGGAAATGTTCTAAATCTTCATGGTGGTGATGGTCGCACAATGCTGCACATTTACTAAAAGTAACTGGGTTGTACATTTATAACAGGTGAATTTTATAGTATGTAAAGTATACCTCAATAAAGCTGGTGTAAAAATAAAAAGCTGGTGGCCAGGAAGGCCGCTCCGAGGGAAAAGAATCAAGCATCTGTCTCAAACCTATGATGTGTCATGAGTGAGCTTTACCGCGAATGTCCTTTGCCCTCTAACCCTGGGGGTCACAGCCCCAGCTGACAGTCAGCTGTACAGACTCCAGGCTTCAAGGTCCAAAAGGCTGAGCCCCTCACCAGCTGTCTGATCCTGGGCACGCTTCCCAGCTTCCCCGAGCCTCGGTTTTCTCATCTGTAAAATGATGACAGTAATATTCACCCGCATGTGTCGTGTCACCAGAAGGTGCAGGTCACAGGCCCTCCAATGACACTTTTAGCGCTTTTTCTTTTAATTTAACAGGTACTGAAAGAGGTCTACGCAGTGTGCCTGGTACTATGCTAGACGCTTTAGGGGATACAAAAGCAACAGAAAAGGGCTATTTTCAACTTTACCGCCTTGTTGATATACTTATAAAGCAACTCGAGGTAGTTGAGGACAAAACCTCATAACCAGGATCTAAAAAGTCACTGCCGAAGAGTCCTAAGGTCAAGAGGGCGTGGCATGGAGGGAGGGGTGCCCAGAGGAGCTGGGGGCTGGGCCGGCGTGGACCAGAGGCAGGAGGGTCGGGGAAGAACAGGGCTTTCCAGTGCCAAGGTCCGGTTTGAAATCCGGGCTCTGCCACTCCCCAGCTGTGATGCTGGGCAGACACTCAACATCTCAAGCCCCGCTGGGAATCCCTTCCAAGGTTTGTGTCAGGAGGAACGAGAAAGGCGCAGGACAAAGACCTGCTGTAGAGCACAGGGGACTGTGCTCAGTACTCTGTAATGGCCTATATGGTAAAAGAATCTGAAAAAGAATAGATACGTGTATATGTAGAACTGAATCACTCTGCTGTACACCTGAAACTAACACACATTGTTAATCAACTGTACTCCGATATAAAATAAAAATTAAAGGAAAAAAGAATGTCGCAGGGCCCGGGCACATAGTAGGTGCTCAGTTAGGATCAGGAGAACACACTGAGTCACAACGGAGTGAAGACTGGACGTGGAGCAGCCGTGAAGGGACTGGCCTGGCAGAATACCATCTCCGAGCGCCCCTCTTCCTCCCCCAGAGGCCCCCTAACTCCTCTCCTCCTCGGCTCTGGGTCCCTGACAAACAACGAAGGAGGCCCCGACCCCAAACAGTTAATAGGGAAGACAAGAGCCATTTCCTTCAGGGAAGAAACGGTCCCACTTAGCATCTGTCTCAGCCCAAGTGGGCCATCTTCGTGAGCCCGACATGTCATCATACATGCAAAATGAGGGAGGACCAAAGGCCAGAAAAAGGAGAAGCACACCAGCCCGCGTGCAAGGCCCAGGAGTCGGGGCTGGTGGGCAGCGAGAGTCAGCAGGGCCAGCTGGGGATGCGGGAGCGGGGCGACAGGAGAGGGCAAGGTGACCGGCAGGACCACGCCCCTCCCCAGCCAGGGAAAGAGCCAAATCCCCTCCTTCCACCGCAGGGGGGCAGGGGTGAACCTGCTGCATCCTCTGGGCTCTCCCTCAAACGCAAAAGATAGAATTTTGATGATGCAAACAGCCCCCTCCCAAGACAATGTGCCCACAAGGAGCGGGAAGGCCTTTTGACCTCGGGAGGGAGCACAGGCCTCAAGAGTCGACAGACCTGGGCTGCCAAGTGGGGGACCCTGAGCCAAGTCCCGTGGCCTCTGTGACCTCAGGCAGGCTCTGCCACTGGGAAAGGAGGTTAAATGACAGCCCTCGCGGGGCCGTCGGGAGGGTGGAGATGGCCATGGAATGCCTGGCACAGAGCAGCCCTCCAGGTCACTGGCAACATCGCCTGGTGCTCGGAGCCCAAGGGCTTGGGTTTGGGGCCAGGCTGTACCCCTTCGTAGCTGTGTGATTTTTGATAAGTTACTTGCCCTCTCTGTGCCTCGGTGTCTTCATCGGTAAAATAAGGACAATAGTAACGCCTACTTCATAAGGTTATTTGAGGAATAAATGAGCATGTGTGTGTGTCTGTGTGTGTCCGAGCACACCTACATGCACGTGTGTGCGCATGAGTGTGTGTCTGTCCTAGAGTGATGGATGTTTAGAACACAGAATAGCAGCAACTGCTATTATTAACGAATACCATTAGTGCTTATTATTAACTCTCAGTGGTAGCAGAGGTCCTAACAACCTCAACACTGCAGCACTTCCTTCTCAGACCACATCTCTCTCTCCTGTCAGAGGCAGCCTCAAGGGGGTTAAACAGGCCCCTGGGCTGTCCCAGAGCTGAGCGTCCACAGCCAGCACCAGGACTCCCCATCACGGCTCCCACGGGCAGGTGGCCGGCAGTCCAATTTCACCCAGCGCGGGCTTCTTACGGGCAGGCAGGGCTGCGGTCTGGGGAACTGGAGACACCCCCAGAGGGGCAGCCACGCCTGGCGGAGGCCGCCACATGCATCCATCACATGAACAAGGGCAAGTTAATTCTCCAAGGACCGCAGGGTCCTACCTTCTGCCAAAGAGAGAAGGATGATGGGAAACTACTTAAGGCCTACCAGCCCCTTGGGTCAAAAAGCAGATAATCATTAGTTAGAAGTCTGAGTCACTGGGTTTGGGGATACAGGTCCACGGGGGCAGCAGGGGCGTCTGTGGAAAGATGACATCGTGGGGAGGTGCTCGGTGGTGGTGGTGGGGGGGGTCTTGTAGGGTCTCCCTGCTGCTTGCAGACACCTGAGGTCTCCATCTATACCGTGAGGCCAGGGGAGCGCCCTTCTCCCCACATCCCTCAGGGCCTCACCCAGCTTCTGGGGGCTTCTCCAGCCACCCTGAGCGACAGGCGAAACTGCAACCCACCAGAAGCCTCCACGTCCAGGCAGACCCTCTGTCCATCCTCTCCCCCCAAAGCCCAGGTCTCTTCTCCAGAAGCAGAGCTGATAAGGAAGAAGTTGCCCGAAAGCTGCCCCAGAATACAAGGCATTGGGGCCGGCCACCCGGAAACTTCCACCAAGCTTGGGTGCCCGGCTTGTCAAGCCCCTTTCAGGGGCCCAGGCTCATGGAACAGAAGCCGCGATTCTCTCCACACCCGTGCCCTCCTCGCACGCCCTGTCCCTGCCCCCAGCCCTCGCTGGCCCCGACCTCCCGAAACAAAGGTGCTTTTTTCCCTGCTCCTCTCGGGGTCACCACATTTTCGTCAAACCTGTGCTTGTTTTCTTTCTGCTGGGGCCCATCTTGGCCGGCCTCCTCGGGCACCACCATACCCTGGAGACAAACCCCGTATTGTTTCCATAGACCTAATAAATGACAACACTCCACACCTCCTGCCACTCACCCTGCTCGCCCGCCCAGCTCCCCCCCGGCCCGGCCCGGCCCGTCTGAAGTCTCCCTTGTGCTACGTGCCGCCCTCCCCCAGCCAAAGAACAGGAGGCTTATGTCAAGCGGGGAGAGGAGCTGGCTTGTGCTAGCGGTGCCTTCCCGTCTGCGTACCATCAGGTGAAGATCTGGTCCAGAGAGACGCAGCATCAGTGAGCAACATCCGCGAACCGGGCCCTTCCTCCCTTCCTCCCGCTCAAGCCCGGAATGGAAGGGAACGGGGGAAGGCGGCCAACGGTGCCGCAGAAGGATGCTCAGTGAGTTTTCCAAAACACGTCTCTCCTGAGCAAGCAGGCTTCTTCTCGCCCTTGGACAAAGTCGATGATGAAAGGGATAAGGGAGGCTTAACAAGCACAGCCTGACTTCTCTCCCCACAGGCCCAGTGGATGAGGTCGGTCAGGCGCTGTCCAGAGGGGACCGCGGGCGCCCCAGGATGGGTGCTCATCAGTGAGGGGGGATGTGGGATGTGCCCGTGTGCGGGGTCAGGAGCCGAAATACGAGACGCGTGTCGCGCCACCCAAACACAGCTTCGCGCGCGGATTGTTCTGGAGTCTGTAAACAGTCCCCTGAGCCTCCAGCTTTCGTTGAGGGAAAAAGAAACCAGAAAGGGACAGCAGCTGCCTGACCTCTGCGGCCAAGCGCTCCGGGCCCCGACCTCACACTCAGCAAGCCCGGTCACCAACCACCCAGGAGATGGGCACCTTGACTGCTGGCCCCAGCCCGGCTCTGCCTGCCCTGACGGCCCTCGGCAAGGCGGGATGGGCCAGTGGGCTCTGCGTGCTCACTGCTGCCACTGCACGAGCCCCTCTCTGGGCAGGGAGGGGTGACACACTGCCCAGGGCAGGAGCCACTGAGCCAGTAAAGAGCCGGGAGACAGATGAGCCCACGGACACACCCAGACACACTCAGGAAGCCATATGCAGGCACATCCTAAAACGCGACTGTTTTATGTGTAGGGCTGGACGGGACTTGAGAGCTCACCCCTGCTGTTCTGCCTACAGATGCAAGCACAGAGCGGTAGAGGAACCTGACCAAGATCACTCATCCAGGAAGGAAGAAGCTAAGATTGGGACCTAGAGCCTCGACCCAGGGTCCCACATGACTCCCGCCCTCTCCTCTGTGTCACCCCTCCGGAGATCAGTGAAACCCAAACCTCAAGTGCGGAGTGGGTCCATTACACCCACCTGGATGAAATGAGGGTTCACAGCCTGGCGACGGGGAAGAAAGGCCCGGGGCACCCCTGTCAAGGCAGCCACCCTGCCAGGGGGGACAGGGGGATGGGGTGGGAACCCAACACACACCCACCTGCCGTCTGGCCCCATCTGGTGGACGGTGCCATTGCGGTGTGAGTGTCCCCGGGATCGGCAGGGGCTTCAGGCCAGTAATTCGCATGTTCTGGGTCTGGTTCTGGAAGACTGGTCCAGGAACACACCAAAGATGCAGAGACCCACCCTCCAGCGGCCCGAGGCGAGGCTGCTGCTGCTTCTCCAGCGAGCCTACCCTCCAGCCCCCAGCCTCGTGTCCATCGTCACCCACTCCCCGCCCCCCACCCAGGACAAGAACTCTGTCCCCTCTCTGCTCTGTCCTTCCACCCAGCTAACTGTCCTGTGTGCGGTCACTGTGCCCGAGGTCCAGAGAACCGTGGAACGGAGCACAGCTTGCGCCTCACAGGGGCCCCCTTTGGCTCCCCCATGAATCCCCCATCCACCCTCCCCAGCCTCTCCCTCAGCCTCTCCCCGACGCCGCTGCCTGGAACCTGCTCTGAGATCCGCCCCTCCCTGGGCAGGATGTCCATCTGCAGAGCCCAGGGGAGGTCAGGGTCTCACCAAGGTCTCTCCTCCACCACTGCCCAGCATTTCGGGGGGCGGCTCTCCCAGCTCACACTCTACACAGGTCCAACAGGATAAGGCAGGCTCAGCCGAACCAGGGGAAGGCCCGGGAGCCTCCTGCCTCTGGGCGCCTGACCGCCCTGGCGGCTATGACACGACAGCACGCGCTCAGGCCCGGCTGGGAAGGCCCTTCTCGCCACCGCCAGACCCCCGCCCGACTGCTCCAGGCCGCCCACCCCCGGATGAAGGAGGAAGGGTGCGCTGCAGGGTAGAACACAGGCAACCCGGGAATTTCAGGAGACAGCCCTCCGGCCGCCGACTCACACACACCCAGGTCGATGCCCAGGGCCCACCGCTCCACCCCAAGACAAGAAAGTGAGAGGAGGGGGGCACAGATTTGGGGCCGGGAGCTGGGTCAGGGTTCCCCTCTCTAAGGCCTGAGTGGGGAAGGCTTTTTCTCGGCCACACTCCAGCAAGGTTCCCCAATCCTCTTGTGTGCCAAAGCAACCGGGCGCCTCCTTCCCAGCCCCAACTGAGCCCACGGGCTCCAGCCTCTCTGCCGCTTGCCCAGTGGAGGAGCAGGTGCCCGGGGTGCTGAGCCCTCCAAGTGTACATGGTACCAGGGACGCAGGGCAGATGATGACACCCAGCAAGGCAAGGGCAGGCAGAGGCTTTAGAATCAGACACAGCAGGGCCGGAAGCTCAAGCGTTCCACTGCTGGGCGACATTAGGGGAGATGCTTTCCTTCTCTGAGCCTAGCATTCCAGGTCTGGAAGATGCTGTAAGGATTGAGACATCGATCCACGTGCAGGGCATTTAGCATGTTCCACAAATGGCAGCCCAACGTGAATAGCTGATCACGGAAACCTCTCGTTTACACGGCTGAGTGAAAAGCTCTGAACCATGTAGTTAAAAAGGGCTACACCACATAGTGACAGGTACGGCCACCTGGGGAAGCAGGGGGTGCCCACACACCCACACACCCCTAGATGCGACGCACACCGACAGGGCGCACGGGCGCACACGCACCCAGGTGGCCAAATTTATCCATGATGTTTGCTACCCAAAGTCCCTCAGATCGAACAACTTCTAAACATACACACACACAGCTGGGGCCTGGCCCACCGAGTGGGTGAGGTGTTTCTGGGTTGTTTTTCTTTTAATCCAAATAGATAACTGAAACTAGGAATTTCTCCCTGGCAAACCAAGACAAACTTGCCAAAGAGCATCCCAGCGATTTAGAGAGGAGAGGGAAGGTAATTCCAGCAGAGTTACAGCCACTGCCCCACACTGAGATTTCCCCCCAAAATAAAATGATACAGTAAAACCCCCTAACTCTCCCGCAGCCCCCTCCGAGGTTCCTCAGACCCCACCTCCCACCCCATCTCCAGCACGCAGTCTCTGCTGGTCTCCACGCAGGGGTGAAAATAAAGGGAGTTTTGTCCTCCCCTCCTCGGCGGGTCTGAGTGAGTTTATCTGACACTCCAGCAGGCTTTGTAAACTGAGTGTCCCAGGATAAACGCTCCCTTAAGAGTCGCTTGGCCTGGGACAGAGGGACCCTCTCCAGAGGAGAATGGGGAGCTTGTTCCGATGGTCTTTTAATATGGGGGGCGGGGTGTCACCGAGGACAGGCCTCCAACAGACTCTCACAGAAGGGTCTCTGTCCTGGGGCTACAATGGAGGGAATTCTTAAAGGCACAGATGCTGAAAGGGGGAAGGAATTTTTTTTTTTTTTTTCCCTAAGAGGAAGGGAGGGAGGTCAGGGCGGGAAGGAGAGGGGGTGTGATGAGGCCGTCTCATTCCCCAGAACAATCCAGGTTATAACAAGGCATCTCAGCCTGAGAGCAACAGATAGGCAAGCAGATCAGAGGCCCCACGGAGCAGAATTAAAACAGACAAACAAACAAGCAAAACAGAAAGGAAAAAGAAAAAGTTAAAAAAAAAAAAAAAAAACACTTCATCTGATGTATGCGGCCAAGGGTATGGCCATGTTATCCCATGATTTAAGTATGTCAATCTTGTTCAAACTTGACTCTTGTAAACATCTGCTTTTGCTCAGAATAAAAGATGAAGATTTGATACAAAAAAAAAAAATTCTACTCGAATCTGTTTGCTTTACGGGTTCCCGGACTGCTTCCCAAATCCAGGATGTGAACCCCCCAGCCAGCAGGGAAGAATCACATTTTTTCCTACGTGAAGGGCCTCTATTCCATTATTAATCCTTGGAAGGCCGTCTGAGTCCAAACGTTCACTCTGGGAAAGGGGGAAGCAGAGCCCCCGAAGGCCCTTAAATAAATAAAATTCTCTCCATCCACAGGGAGAGGAGGGTCATTTATTCTTCTAGTTCTTGATTTTGGTACAAGGTCACCCTAACAGATTTCTGAAGACATCCCAAACTATCACAAATGACGTTTTATAAAGACTGCACTGCGAGCCTGTTGTATGTTTTGATTTCGTTTAAGTTGAATTGAGCATTTCTCCAAGAAGTCAAGCTGTGCTCCACAAAGAGTTGGGAGTGGTGGGACCACCGGGAAGGATCAGGCATTTCTTCTTCGCTACCTTGCTCATGGTCACCTGCCCAAGACAGCGAAGGAAACAAGGAGACATCCTTGTTCATCCCCCACGCTGAAATTAATCAAGGAGTCACCTAGTCCACATCTAAAGTACGCAGGGAGGAAACCGAGGCCCCACGATGTGACATAACTGCCCCAAACCACAAGGCAAATTAGGAGACTGAAATGGGCAGAAACCAGGTCTCCTGGCTGAGCAACCATCTTACGGCACAAGGGAGAGAAACGTGCTCAGGACCACACCAAGCAAAGCCCAGTAACACCTTCTGAAAGCAAGACACATCGCTGTTTTTCCAATGGCATGTGTTGGGATAATCTAGCCAGAGGCCATGGACCCAGCATCCACAGACACAGAGTGGCAAAATGGCAGAACAGTGTGGGCCTTGGACCTGTCAGGTCACCGAGTATATATTGTCTTTACTGGAGTCGGCATCAGGCCAGTTGCTATGAAATTGGAGAATGAACACCTCTGATTTCATTGAAGAAAAAAGATCCATGCATGTGAAACAATATATAGTATTAGGCAGGCAGTATGTAATGTTATAGGTTATCAGTGCTGTAGAAGTTCAGGAAAGGGAAAGACTGGATGAAAAAGAAAACATTGCAAAAGTAGAGAGTAAGTGCCCGGTTGGTGAGTTTATTCAAGTCTAATCCGGGCAATTACCGGACAAGAACATTGGATTCTATGGCCCCTGCACTGGTGAATGTCACTGACCTTGCACTGGGAGAGTCCAGGGAAGGAGAGCAGAAGGACATAGCCCATGAGGAAAGGAGCAGCGAACAGGTCACAGGGAAGAACAGGCTGAGACAAGCTCATTGCAGACCCCAGGAAGGAAAAGCTAACTGCAGCGCCTCCTCTCCCCAGACCCCACCCCATTCAAGCCAACAGAGGTTCCTGGGGCTGGTCATTTGCCATATTTGCCTTGCACATCCGAGGGGACATTCTTTACATAAGTCATCACACGTAAGCCAATGGAGGCTGCAACCCAAATTCTGCACTTCCAAGAAGAAAGCCAAAAGTGAATTGGACCTCTTGGGTAGAAAATGGGAATTTTCCTCCCCAATTAAACCCAGCAACATCTGAGCAAAGCTGTAACTGCAGGCCAAGCAGACAGAGCCGTGGAGTTGGTCCATTTCTTTAAAATCGACACAGGGTTTAAGCCAAGAAGCAGGGAGAGAATAAGTGGGAGGAGAAATGCAAGATTCAGTCCACCTGGTCCAATAAATGAGACATGCTCCGACTCCCATCTGCGTCCTCCAACCTCAAGGACACACAGGCTCCATCCTCCACCCCACCCAACCACGTCCATTAAAAGGGTCTCCTAATTGTGCAAAGGACAGGGTCCACGGCGGCTGATGGGAGTGCAGCTTAGAGGGGCAACAATTTCTCACCTGATCCTTATCCCATTTGGAGGTGACGATGGTACAGCATCGGCAGCTCTCTCCGATTTCCAAGTATAACATCAGAAGGGCAAGACTAGCCATGGGTCTGCTCTGAAAGCACAGCTAAGCTTTGAGCTCATGGAGTAAAGTGTACGCAGTGCTCTTCCAGCGACTGAAAGTTAGAACCTCAACACAACACTTCCCCCAAATGCCTGGACAATGCGCCAGTCTGCTTTTCTGTCCCACTCAAATACATGCACCCACCCTTCCAAGCCCTCTTTATCCCCAGAGTCATCCTCTACCTGCCCACAATTGCAGGAGATGGAAAACATGATAGGAACCCAACTCGGTATGCCCTGGTCTCAGCATCCTCCATGGGATTTCAGTAACAAGGGACGTGATGCTGATGCATGGTTTGGACTTGTGCATCTCCTAAGTGAATAGAGTCAGGACCACACTATGGGGAAATGTGCTGGTTTGAAAAACAAACAGACCTGCATCTGGATCCTGACTCCGTGTTTGCCAGCTGGGGTGTGCAGTGAGATTTATAGCTCTCCAAACCAGACTTTACATCTGTAGAGAGGAAATTGAAGATGGCAAAGCAGAAGAGTAAGACCTGGGGGCAAGGCCTAGAACTTGGTAGAGCAGTTCCGGAGAATTCCTCATCAGGGAAAACTCTAGCAGCTGCATCTTTCAGTTAATTTTGCCATTAACGGTCTTCACATTGAATTCGCTGTCCCATCTGCAGAGAAGAGTGAAGTCTATTTCCAGCTCCACTCCCAGAAAGACGCAGGGCCTCGCCTCCACCAGGAGAAGGAGGAAGAAACACTGCTTTAGACTTATCGGTGGGTTACTGGGGAGGAAGAAGTGAAGGACGGGTGAGAGCTCTAGAGCCGCTATCAAATCCACGTGATATGTGACTTCTAGCACTTTTCAGAAAAAGCAGGGAGCCAAGCTTGCAGCTGGAGGAAGACAGTCACGTGCCAACCTGGAAGCAGATCAAGTTCTGGCTCTGCCGCTGACCAGCAAGGTGACTTTGGACAAGTAGCTTAAGCCCTGGAAGCCTCAGCTTCCTCATCTATTAAATGGGGCAACGCTAAAAACAGCGGCCAGCAGCCTCCTGGGACATCATCGCCTCACACACCCCCTTTCCTCTCACTCCACCACCCTCCCTAAAAAGGCTGTTGATACTCCAGCCGCAGAGTGGAAATAACCTATCAACCTGACAATGAGCTTTTCTCCTCACGATGGCAGAGGAGGATGGCTGGGAGCACCTGCCAGGGCAGCAGGGTTTCCTTGAAGAGCTCGTACAACCCACGAGCATGAGTCACAGCTCCTCAAACAATGGCTACCTGTGTACCGTGCGGACAAAGCAAGGAAAATAGGGTCCCTCACCTTGAGCTCAACAGCCTGGAGAGCAAGGCTGTGTCTCTAACATGGAGCCCCCAGAAGTTGGGGCACAAGCTGGCCCAGGGATGTGCAAACACAATGGAGCCATCTACGTCGATCCGCTTGGGAGGCCGCTCCAGAGCGAGCCCTCCACCTGACCCAACGGGGTAGCCCGTCTCCTCCCTGGGTTGTCAAACACAGGAGCCCGGCGAGAAGTCGGCGCAAATCCACTGGCCCCAGCTCCCGTCATGGGGCTTCTCCTACCCCGTACGGGACACACGTGCCCCTGCAAGGTAGACTGGGAGCAACGCCACTAGTCAAGAGATGCTCAGAATTAGGGAAGGTGTTTTTCTTCGCTTTGAAGAAAGCTCAGTGAGAGGTGCCCCTCTAAGCAGCGGTTGCTATTCCCAGGAACCACCCTTTGTGCAGGGAAATGAGAACCCAGTCGTGGGCAATGCACCGGGAGGCTGGACTTCCCAGCTCCCCGATGGAGCGACACTAAGTCCCTTGAAAAAATAGACTCTCGGAACTTCCCTGGGGGTCCAGTGGTTAAGACTCCGTGCTTCCAGTGCAGGGGGCGCGGGTTTGACCCCTGGTCGGGGAACTAAGATGTGCCACGCGGTGCAGCCAAAAAAAAAGGAAAAAGAAAAAATGGACTCTCAGGTTCAGAAATTCAGAGGAAAGAACTGCTGAGGTTCATTCACGTATCAACTTTCACTGAGCATCCACCTGCCCTGCGCTCTCCCAGGTCCCACGTATCCACAGGTAAACGGAATCAATACCCTGCCCCTACTGTAAAACGCTCTGCTGTATTATCCAGTAGCCAATCCGTCCGCGGCAAACATCTGGTGTTGTCTCTCGGCATCGTTCCCGCCCCAATTTACAGAATCCCCGTGGCCCTGGGGAGGGAAGCTGCCTCCACCCACAGACCCAGGTGTGAGGCACGTGAGCACAGGACACAATCAGGGCATTCCGCCTCCTGGCCACAGGGATGGGTCCAAGGGTGAGCGCACTTCCAGGGTTGTCACTCGGAGATGCTGAGCCAGAGGCATCCTCTTGCATCCACTGGGTCTGCAGAGGCAGGGGGCCTGCCGATGCTTCTGCTCTTTCTGCTTCCACTAGGGAAGTAAAGCTAAGAATGAAGAGAAGTGGAGAAAAACAAAGAGCCAACAAAATCCCCCAAAAGCACAGCACCTAGACTTCACAGTTAGATGGACAACCCCAAACTCATTGGTTAAAGCCAGTAAGAGTTGGCTTCTCTGAAACTTGAAGCTAAAAGTGACCCACCTAAAAATACCCTTCTTTTATGGATGAGGAATTGAACGCAGAGAGGCTCAGTGACTTGTACAAGGTCACACATGCATTGGTGACTGGGGCAGGATGGGGCCCCAGTGCTGAGCATGCACCACGACCTGGGTTGGAACCGTGGCTCCATCCTTCAAAGCTTTGGGGCCTTAAGGATGTTCCTTAAACTCGCTAAGCCCCAGATGTCAGAGATGAGAGTGTCCACACCCAGGGTGGTGAGGACCCAGGAAAACGGGCTCTGGACCACCCGCCCTGATCTGCCCGAGGCTGGCTTCTCTCTCTCCCCAACATAACAGCGCCCCTGGTTGCTGGCGCTAGCTGGTGGATCCCTTGCGTGGGGATGTGGAAGGAATAGAGCTGCTTCCTAGTACAGGGGACAGGCGACATCCAACGGCCAGTCTGACCAGTGAATGCGGCCATACAAGCAACTCCCCCACATCAGTGTCCTACAGACAGCTGCCCAGGGCGACAAGGGCAGAGACAAACGTTTGGAAAAGAGGAAAGGAGCTGGGGAAGGGGGGGCAACAGGGGCCAGGGTGAAAGAGGAAAGCAATTCCAGGAAAGGCGGAAAAGCCCAGTGGCCGGGGTGGAATGAGAAGCCAGGGCCATCTCAGCTCCCTGGTTAACCACATTCCTGGTTCCCATTTCGGAAATTTAATTAAGAACCCAAACATCTATATTTCCCAACTGGTTGGCCAGTGGCCACGGATTCCCTTCGATTCAGAGAAACTCCCTCTGCGTGACCCTGGGGCCACGACACACGCCCGGTGTGAAGCCAGAGGAGGAAGGGTCGCGGGCAGGGGTCACGGGGTGGCAACTCCCCCATAGAGAAGAAATCCTCCTCCTGGCTTGGGATGATCCTGTTCTGTCACCCCAGCCATAGGAATAGCAGTTTTGTTTCTCGTTGCTTCATTTTAAAAATTTTTAAAAAAAGGGCTTCCCTGGTGGCGCAGTGGTTGGGAGTCCGCCTGCCGATGCAGGGGACACGGGTTCGTGCCCCGGTCCGGGAGGATCCCACGTGCCGCGGAGCTGCTGGGCCCGTGGGCCATGGCCGCTGGGCCTGCGCGTCCGGAGCCTGTGCTCCGCAGCGGGAGAGGCCACAGCAGTGAGAGGCCCGCGTACCGGAAAATAAATAAATAAATAAATAAAAATAAAACCACTTACTGTGGGTGCCTTCCCTACGCCCACCGTGAGGCCGGACACACGTGCTTGGGACGTCGAATGACAAACGGGATCAGACAGACCTTTCAGGGCTCACTCACAGCTTCGGGAAGAAAACCCGAGACCAGAGGTGCTCATCTTAACCCAGGCACCGACCCAGGGCTCCATCAGAGCTGCCCTAGAAATCTGACATCTCACCCCCAGGCTCAAAAGGGCGTGTCTTAGGACACTCGACTACACAGAAAAGGGTTCTGCGGAAAAGCAATTTATCTTTCCCAAAAAAACCACACTCAGCAAACTCCATACATGCAATTTGACCGTGCAGGACACGTGGACAGAGAGGATTCTCCCTGAAGTTCTCTCAAATCATGAATCCCATCTCTGTCTTCCCAGCCCGCCCTGCCCCCTCCCTCCCCCACCAACACTAAAAAAAAAGTCACTTTTCACAGGTGTGGGAGGTGAGGGGTTAGGGGCTCGTTGTCCTGGGTGGTTATCTAGCTGTGTCATTTCACTCACCTGTGCCTTAATAGCCTCTTCTGGAAAATGTGGATGACACTTATTTCAACAGGTTGAGGGTGGCACCAGATGGGGTAGGGAAAGAAAAGCACTTGAAAAACTCCAGTGCAAATAATGGGGGCATAAGGAACCCACTAGATCACCGAACGTTTTCATTTAGAAAGAATGGATGCAGCAGACTCGGAGCTGAGGGCCCCCCACGTAAACTCTGATCCTTACTTCCCTGGGCTCTTAGCTCTTCCTGAAGATTCTTCCTCAAAGTGAGAAGGAGATCCTAATGGCTCCCTGAGTATACACTGGAGGAAAAGAATCTAACCGTCCTAGTCAATCTGCATTTAAAATTAGTTAAGTGCCAATGCACCTCCACTGGGAGGGTGACTATTACTAGAAAAGGAAGAAGGAAGGGAGGGAGGGAGGAAGGAAAGGGCTGTCAAGGATGTGGAGAAATTGCAACCCTTGTGCCTTGCTGGCGGGAATGTAAAATGCTGCAGCTGCTGTTGGAAAACAGCATGGCAGTTCCTCAAAAAATTAAACGTAAAATGACCATATGAACCAGCAATTCTACCTCTGGGTATACACACAAAAGAACTGAAAGCAGGGACCCGAACAGATATTTGCACCCCTATGTTCAAAGCAGCATTATCCATAACCAAGAAGTGGAGACCACCCAAGTGTCCATCAACAGATTAATGGATAAACAAAATGTGACATATACATAAAACGGAAAACTATTCAGCCTTAAAATGGAAGGAATTCTGACACACACTACAACATGGGTGAAGCCTGAAGACATGATGTGAAATAAAGCAGACACAGAAGGACAAATATTGTATGATTCCACTTACAGGAGATACCTACAGTTGTCAAAATGATGGAGACAGAAAATAGAATGGCAGTTACCAGGGGCTGGGGGCTGCGGGAGTCGGTGCTTCAGGGCCACAGAGTTCCAGTTTGGGGTGATGAAGAAGTTTTGGAGATGGATGGTGGTGATGGTGGCACAACAATGTGAAAGTACATAATGCCACTGACACACTGAAAAACGGTTAAGGTGGTAAACTGACGTTATGTCCATCTTACCATAATTAAAAATGGTTAAAATTTTTTCCAAAGTTAGTTAAGTGAAAAAGATACAAGGGCAGAAACGATCACTGTCACTTAGAGCTCCCGAGGATTTCACTCACATACTGAAGACTTTGTCCCCAAAGGTCAGCATCTCAGACACCTTCTTTTCCACGCCTGAAGCACAACACTGGCCCAAAGAGCACTGCCGCCCAGGTGCTGACCCAAAGCAATTGCACCAGTGTCTAAAGAACCATCCAAGGACTTCCCTGGCGGTCCAGTGGTTAGGACTTCACCTTCCAGTGCTGGGGGTGCAGGTTTGATCCCTGATCAGGGAGCTAAGATCCCACATGCCTCGTGGCCAAAAGACCAAAACATAAAACAAAAGCAGTATTGTTAACAAATTCAATAAAGACTTTGAAAATGGTCCTCACCAAAAAAAAATCTTAAAAAAAAATAAAGAACCATCCAGCAGGCACCAATATTTGCAGAATTAACAAGCAAGGGAATCTGAAGCAACGGATTGGAAATGCGTCTATAATTAGGGAGAGGGAATATATACTCCATTGGTGGCTCAGAAAGCATGGCCAAAATCCCCAGTGGATTATCTGATGGAACTGCTGGGCAGGCAGAGATGGTCTCTCCCGCCCTGTCCTGCTTGGGCTCTCAGACCAGTGAAAGGAAAGGAGAGGAAACTGTTAAAGAGAAATGAGGTCAAGGGCCCACATTTTAGGCAAAGGCGGCGGGTCTGAAAACCATTAAAATCTGACCCTATAAGAAGCATTTTCCAAACACCTGGGAGCCTCACAGACCCGAGGGGAGGGACTGATTTATTTCCGGAAACCCAGAACCACAGTCCCTCTGTCATTTGCCCGAATGCAGCTGCTTCTGTTTTCACCATCTCCAGAAGGCAACTGGTTTCAAGACTTCTGTGTAAAAACCTGTACCGGGCTCCCCTGGTGGCACAGTGGTTCAGAGTCCGCCTGCTGATGCAGGGGACGCGGGTTCGTGCCCCGGTCCGGGAGGATCCCACATGCCGCAGAGCGGCTGAGCCCGTGAGCCATGGCCGCTGAGCCTGCGCGTCCGTAGCCTGTGCTCCGCAGCGGGAGAGGCCACGACAGTGAGAGGCCCACGTACCGCGCAAAAAAAAAAAAAAAAAAAAAAAAAAAAAAAAACCTGTACCAACACACCAAATACGGGAGGAGGTGATGATTCACATTACCAAAAGAATTCTTTGACAGAAACTTGCCACTTCAGCATTCCTGTAGTTTACAAACTTCCTCCAGGCCTTTCACATATCATGTGATCAACCGAGATTGGTTTTGTATAGATATTCTTCCAAGCACAAACCTAGTCTGTAAAGCAAGGGAGCCGGAGTAGTCTCGAACACACTGTCTTTCGCCAATGGCATAGCTCAAAGAGAGGAAATCTATCCAGGACCATTCCTGTCCTCTTGTGAAATGAGCTGAGTGCATCCATCCTGTGATGAAGGGGGTGCTAACTAGATGTAGGGGACCCCAACCAGTTCCACGATGACAGTGGACATTGCCCAGGACGATGCTGGCCAGAAAGAGAAGTAGCAGGGTCTGCCTGGGCACACAAATGTCCCAGGGAGCTGCCTCTTAAAGCTGCCCAGGCTCCCAGGGAACTCACAAACCCCAGAGGAGAGGCTGCAGATCTTATACCTAAAGCCCAGAACTGCAGTTCTTTATCGTTCACACAAATGCAGCCACTTCTGTCTTCACTGAGTACAAAGGGCACCAGATTTCAAGACTTCTATGTTACAACCTGTGCCAACAAAACAAGTAAGTAGATGTGGGGGCCAGACCAGGTGGAGGCAAGCCGGGAAGACTTCCTGGAGGAGGAGGAGGACAGAGAAGCTTTGTGGCTGGGTACGCTTGAGTGGGAAAAGGCTCATTTCTGGCTTTAGCTGGCCAAGAAGTCAATCAACTCCCTGTTTCTTACAGTGTCCACCTGTATTAAAATGGCCTGGGGTGCTTGTTAAAAATACTCATTTCTGAGTACTACCCTTGACATGTAGCAAAACAGAACCTCTAAAGTTGGGGGGAGGGTGGGAATGGCTGCTAAGAATACTCAGATTTTTACCAAATTCTCCAAGCAGTTCGTTTTTATGCAAACCACAGGGTGCAGGCCAGGGGGCTGGGGGAGCAGCTCCAAGTATGCTGGCTGAACCGGGTCCACGCTGATCTGGGAAGAGCTGGGCAGGGAGGACCCATGAGGAGTCACCGAGGAGAGGGACAAGGCAGGTGAAGACAGAGGGCTGTTCCAGGACTGTTTAGTCACAACATCCCCCAAGCCCTCTCCCACCGACACTTCCTTTTATGATCCTCACTGGAGCTGGCTGGTGATGGAAAACGTCTGTGCCAGTGCACAAAGGACAGGGGAGAGAGGGAAGGAGGGAGAGAGAGAGAGAGAGAGAGAGAGAGAGAGAGAGAGAGAGAGAGGATGAATATCTTTCAGTTTACAAGCTATATAGGAAGGCTGGGAGTATAAGAAAAATCAAGTCTAGGTGACCAGACCCTAATAGTAATGAGAAACTCTATCTGGACAACAGAAGTCTGGTTGGTTGAGATTTAAGTAACCTCAGAACTTCCTCATCCCAAACAAACATCACCTACACTCTAACTGCGGGCAGCCACCCCCAGCTGGAGAAGACAGCCCGAGTTTGCCTGTGTATTGTCGGTGGAAGCTTTGGACTATCGTGGTCTCTGTTGCAGGCGGCAGGAGAAGGGCCTCTTTCATGAGTTTCCTCAACTTCACACAAGTGCTCTCTTATGCAAAGACGCTGGGCCAGCCTCCATCCACATGGGTGGTTTCCAAATACCCCTCCAGGCTGGCTCTCCTCAGCCCTAAAGAAGAGGGGGACCCCACCCCCCAGCCCAAGATTGCTGGACAAAACCCTCAATACACACTGAGGCACGAGCGGAAACCCATGTTCCCTTAGATCTGCCCAGATCACCAGTAAACGCTGCCTCTGCTGGGTTTGCACACTTAGCGCCTGACACACCTGCTGCTCAGGCGGCGTGAATCACAGGCGCGGCACGCTGGACTCGCCGCCGGCGGGTTCGGGGCTTGACAGCTGGCTCTCACGCACCCGGATGTCATCCTCCACCTACACACACACCCCCGCCAAGGCACGTTGGGACAGATCAGGCTACAACCCAACTTCTACGAAACGACTCATTCCCAGGGGAGGTCCACGGAAGGAAGGAGAAGGGTACACAGAGACGCTTCTCCCACTCATGGTCAAGCGTCCTCTCCCCTCTACACCCTGGAGGGTCTCATCTGCCCTGCTGGCCATGAACAGTGAGGAGGGGGTGAGTTAACCTGGGGAAGAAGATGGGATGGACTTCTCAATGTTGAACCATCTCCAGAATAAAGACCGTCTGCCTAGATGAATAAGCTTTAGCGTTCTCCTGTAGCACAGTGCTTATCGTTAAGGATCCTATATTGTACACTTAAACATTTGCTAAGAGGGGAGAGCGTCCATTAAATGTTCTTGTCGCCAAAAAATAATAAAATAATAAATAAGAGGGCGGGAGGAAACTTTTTGGAGGTGATGGGTATGCTTACGACAAAGATTGTGGTGACTGTGGTGTCAGTTTCACAGTGTATACTTATCACGAAACTCACGAGTTGCAGACATGAAACATGTATAACTTTCTGTATGTCAATCATGCCTCAATTAAGTGGTCTTTAAAGTAGACAGCCTGCTGAATCCCTCTCAACTTTCACTTTTTCACAAGACAGCACTTTCTGCCATGCAGGATCCTGAAATGGATCCCGGACCAGAAAAAGGACATTAGTGGGACAACTGGAAACATTTGAATAAGGCCTGGAGATTAGTTCAAAGTATTCTATCAATGTTAATCCCCCGCTTTGATCATCTCACTGTGAATCTACAAGACGTTAACATATAGGGAAGCTGGGTGACAGGTATAAGGGAACTCCGTGTACTGTTTGTGCAACTTTCCTGTAAATCTAGATTTCTATCAAAATCAAAAGTTAATAATAATTTTTAAAAGGACAGCATTTTAAATCCAGCTTCCTAGTAAATCTTAGTCTCTGGCATTGCTAATATAATTTCGAGCCTAGTCCTGAAGGCAAATTTCAAGTTACTCTCATAACCAATGCTGATCAACTCTTTGCTTCAGGAAAAACAAAAACAAAAACTGTGTTCACTCAGTAAGCATTGTGTGGGCTCCTACTGTATTCTGGCTCCCAGCTGTGGTATTATCTGCTGGCTAAGTGGTGCAATCTTCCTCCAAGCCCACCTTGTAAATGTCTACCAAGAGGGGCACTCCTCTGATTTTAGACATGACCGACTTAGAGCAAAGAGAGTGATTTCTGGGAATTTTCCAAAGGAAATAATTCAGAATGTGCAAATCCTTATGTACAAAAGACACTCACCAATGCACGAATTCAAAGGGTAAAAATTTGGAAATACCTTGGTGTCCAACAATGGGAGAATTGTCACGCAAACTATGATTCAATGCCTGCAGTGAATACAGTCATTATGTGGGGAAGTGTTCAAAAAAAAAAAAAAAGTGAGGGGGAATAAAGTGGGAAACAAAGTTGTATATATTGCAGGATTTCAGCAGTGAGGACATATGTCAAATTGCCAGCATTACTGTGGGAACTGGGTGTTTCCTTTCCTGCTTTTTGCTCTTTTTTGTAGTTTTCTATAAAAGAGAGAAAGGGTACGGATTACCTTTAAAATCAGACGGGGTGCAGAGGCGGGGCTTCCGGCCATCAGTGGGACAATTTCAACAGTTCCTCTCCCAGAGAAGGTGAGGAAGGGCCACAGGGTACATACTGCACCAACGTGGGCAGTTCCACGGACCTGGCTGTGGCCAGGGCACAGGCTCCTGGGGGAGGGGCGGTACCAACACACATCACCTTTTTTCTTCCTGTGGTGCCTGGCTCTCCCCCTCTTCCCAAGCAGGTGCTCACGGGAGGCACTGGCGCCCTGCACACAGTCCAAGGGAGACCCGTGACAGCTTCCAGAAATGTTCTATGCGGGAGAGACTTCTGGGCAGGAAATGGATCATCACAGACAGACTGCCAACAGGGCTGGGGGGAGGGGAGGGAACCCCACATCTGGGAAAGCACCCCCGGGAAACTATCTTCGGGGGAAAGAGTTGAGGACAAGTGCCAAAGAGGGAGGAGGAAAAGGAGGCCCCTGGTTTATCTGCACATCAAGGCGGATTCGCTCATTCATTCAACAGACATCTACTCTGCACCTACTCAGTGACAGGCACGGCGCCACTCCAAACAGCGCCCACACAAAAGGACTAGGAGAGGAGGGGGCTATGGATTCAGAAGCAGCTTGCTTCCAGTTCAGGACTCAAGACTACGCCCCCTCCCCGCGCTGGCCGGGAAATCTCTTCCATTAACAATTTGCACTGACGGCGGGGGGCGGGGGTACGCCCTGGACCGAATGCCTGCTACCTCCCACCCGTTCAGAAAGCCGCCTGATGGGTGGCGCAGTCCTTGCAGTAAAGCCGCTCACCAGCAACCAGGGCCGGGGACCAGGGACATTCACCACCCCCCCGGCGAGAGGGGCTCCAAGCGCTGCGCCCCGATCGCATTCTGGGTCGCCAGTGGGCAGACGACGGGAGCTCACCGAGGCGGCTCAGCTCTCGAGGTAACGGGCCCTGCAGGGCGACGAGGTGGGAAGGTAAATGCGATGGGGGGTCGGGCGGGTGCGCCCAGGACGCGGACCTCTCCCCAGCCTGGGGCTCTGTCCCGCGGGGCAGCCAGCGGCCAGGCGGCGTTGGAAAGGGAGATGACCGAAAGCGCCCAGGATGGGCGATGAGCACTGCCACCGGGAGAATTGGCTCCGCTTGGAGGCAGAGGGATGGCTAAAATGACCTCTGGGAAGATGTCAATTACAAGAACAAAAATTTCAACCCAGAACCCCAAGACCTTCATAAAGCGACGCAGGGGGTGAAATCGCCCCCTCCTCCCCCGAATCGCGGGGCAACTTACCTACAGGTAAGGGACTCGACTGTTAGGTAGAATGTGCATCAATCCACGGATGGAGACGAGGTTGTGGGTCATCCGAGCCCGGCCGAGACGCACCAGGTAATCCATGTTAGGGGGTCCGGAGGCCCCTACCCCATTCCCCACTTTCCATCCAAGGCCAAAGCGCCGGCAGCCCCGGCCTCTGCGCCCGGGACCCGCGGAAATCGCGCTTGGGTTCGCTGGCCCAGGTTCCCCAGCGACGCCCCGGCGACCCCGGCGAGCGCACCCCGCCTCCTCGCGCTCGGAGAGCAGCGTCTCGCCTTTCTTCGCTGCTCATTGCCAGTGCGACCCCAGAGATCCCAGCCGGGAACCCCTCTGCCGAGCCCGGGAAAGCGCCAAGGGCAAATCCGCCAGGCCTGGGGTTTGCAGGTCCGCGGGGCCCGGGCGCCCACCGGGCAAGAGAGACCTGGGTGAGAAGCACCGAGCAGCGGCTGCCAGTTACGGGGTGTGACGCCCCGCGGCCACAGCGCCTCGCCCGCGCCACCTCCGCGCTCTGCCCGCGGCCGGCCCATTCTGCCTTTAAATAGCAGCCGGGCCCGGGACGGGACGGGGCGGGGCGGGGAGGGCGGGGAGCGGGACGAACTGTTTCCTGGGAGATGTAGTTCCGTCTTCCAGCCACAACGAACGAACTCAGAGCAGCGTAGGAATGGTTGGGGTCCGCCCGCAACAGCTGTCCTCCCCGGCGCCCTAAGTCCGGAGACAAGGCTGGGATTCCAGCCTCACTGCCAGCTCCGTTAGGTCTAGTCTGCCCTCTGTGCATAAGGTGGGTCACACCAAGCTAAATTCTGCCCAGGACGACCAACCTTAGTAGCCCTGGAGTCGGGCAAACCCAACTAAGTTGCAGCCCCTGCCTGCCAACTAGCTGTGTGAACTTCACGTTGGAGTTACCACGTATGCCTCGGATTCTTCATCTGACACAGAGACAGGATATTAGTTTCTGCTTCCACTGGATCATAGAGGGAGGTGACCCTCCAGGGCGGCCTGATCTCCCCATCCCTAAGTGCTAAGCAAACTTGATTTCAAGGCTCCACTTGTGCAAACCACTTGCCACCCTGAGACCCTCCCAGATTAAAATTCTGGAGCTCCCACGGCCCGGTCAGTCAGGCTTCAATTTCTGCAGCCGCCTCTCGTTCATTCACCACCTGCACACACTGGACACAGGAAAGCAGGAGTCAAGCCGGAGGGGCTCACTCAAGCCTGAGGAGTAAACAGCATCGTGATAACTGCGTGGATGTGAAAGAGGCTGTATGGACCACGGGCACCTAACCCTGCCTGGGGGCAACAGCCAAGGCGTCCAGAAGGCGGGTGTCTGACCTGATTCTGGAAGGAATGGTTAGGAAGTAGCCAAACAAAAAGACACAAACACAAAACAACCACAAAGGAGGGCAAGAGAGCCATGCATATGGAGGAAACACTGAGGGTATAAAAGAAGGAAGGGGGACAGGCGGAAGGGGGCGGGGCTTGTGTTAATTTCCTGGGGCTGCTGTACAACTGCGTGGCTTAGAACTACAGAAATGTATTGTTTCACAGTCCTGCAGGGTATTTATGGATACGTGTATATACATGGGTGAGTATGGACACATGCATCTCCCTGCTCTCTCTGCTGAGAGGTCCTAGAAGCAACGATACCCCAGTAGCAATAAGCACTAGAGCCATGGTTTGTTTCTAATACCACTGTCCAATAAAAGGAACCAGGGCTCCTTGGAGAAATGGCTGATTCTAGGACTGAGGCAGGAAATATACAAGATGAGCCTGGAGCATCTCATAGTCCCAGAAAGTAAGACTGCATGAAAGCACATGCACACACGCCACACAGTGCTGGGGTACATCAAAAGGATACAGAAACCAATTTAAAGAGCTCCTAATGGCCAAAGTTGGGGAATGATCTGGGCAACAAAATAAGTACAATAGTGTAGGATTATAACCCAAAGTATAAAACAAATATTCATGATTCCATACGGATATACGTTGATAATTGAATAAATAAATATATGAGGGAACATAAACAAAATTCATGTAGATGTTCTGCTTTGAAGGAACTAGAGCACAACTTCTGGCTCCTTAAGGGAGGGCTGCTCTTCCTTCCAAGAGTGAAGTGTGGAGGGTGGGTAGGGGACATCATCTAATCATGAGAAAAATTCCAATGCAGGGACATCCTACAGAATGCCTGACCAGCGCCCCTCAAAGCTATCGAGGTCACCAAAAATAAGGAAAGTCTTATGTGAGAAACGTCACAGCCCAGAGAAGACTAAGGAAATAAGCAACTAAATGTAATGTGGGACCCTGGACCAGAAAAAGAACACAAGATTAAAACTAAGGAGATCTGAATAAAGCAAGAGTTTAATCAATAATAATGTACCAATATTGATTCATTCACTGTTGCAAGTAAGATGCTAATAAAAGATGCTAATAACACGAGGAGCTAGGTGTGAGGTATATGGGAACTCTCTGTACTATCTTTGCAACTGTTCTGTAAATCTATTCTAAAATAGATTAAAAACATATATATATATATATATATATATATATATATATATATATATATATATATATATACATACATACACACACCCCTTATAAATATCCACCCACATGCAGGTGGTAAAAAATTGCAGTATCTACTCTCCCATGTATCAAGTTTCCACATTTTGGGAGCAGGTTCCTAGTTCTCTGTTCTGTTATTGGTCCATTTTTTTCTAACTCCATGCCATCATCACATGCTTTAATTCTTATGAAATTCTTAGATCTTAATATTCAGTGGGACATTTCACCCACTTTCCTTCAAGAGTTGCTTGGCTATTCTTGGACTTCCGCATTTCCAAATTAAATTCAGAATTAGTGTGTTAAGTTTCAAGTACATATAAATGAAAATCGTGGAGGAAGAATACCTCCAGAAGCCCCTCACTGCTCACAAAATTACATGTAAACTTGACAGTCTGGCATCAAAAGCCTTCTATGGTCTGACCTTATCCAACAACCACCCCCCTGTACTCTAACCTAACTGGAATATTTGCTGTTTCCAAGCCGACCTCAGCTTTCTCTAGTGCTCACTGTAGATCCAAGTGCCTCCTCTACCCAGACTGCTTCTGCTTAGGGAGCTCTGTACATATCTTCTACCTACCTTCCAAGGCCAGCTCACATGCCACCTCTTCCATGAAGTCCTCCCAGATGTCCATGACCTGAGAGAACTCCATTCAACCAACGAGCACTTTGAGTCTTTTCTAGACTAAGCTTCTTGAGGTCAGGCATTCATTCCTCTTTGTCATGATCCTCTTATCCCCAACGTTGAGAATGTCGCACAGAGTAGGGGCTTCAGAGGTATTTGGAAATTCGATGTAGTGCTTGCAATAGGGTTCCTGGCACCAGCGCACACTTGTTTTTACCGGTAGTGCCAATACCAATGTCATAGTTGCTGAGGTTCTCCGTTCTCTGGGAGCTTGCTGTGTGCCAGGCACTGTCCTGAACATTTATGATGCATCATGTCATACAGTCTCTCAATATGCCAACGGTAGGTGCTACTATTAATCTCATCTTAGAGAAAAGAAAAATCAAAGCTGGGAACAGTTAAGCGATTTGCTTAATGCGGAGCAAATAAAGAGCAGAGTCAGGGCTCAAACCCAGAGGCATCTCTCAGAAACATCTCTACCCTACTCCATGCTTCCAGATAGTGTGGCTATACATTTCCGGGAAGCAAGGGCTGAATCTTCTTACACCTGTACCTGCTGCACCAGAGTCTGTTCCAAGAGGAGTAGGTGCCCTGCTCAAGCTGGTGTCAGAACGTGGCTGGACAGGTAGAAAGCACCCAGCAAAGTGTCCTTCCTATGACAGGTGCCCAATAAACGTCAGTGACCCCATGACTCCACCTGCTCTCGGGTCCTTCCTTCTGCCCTATCCCTGCCCCACGTATGCTCTCCCATCACCCATTCTACTCCCCCTTATCGAAAGGGGATGCCTCCAACAGTCCTGCAATGGTGACAAACAAAGTGATGGATCTAAATGGACCACAGTGCAGGAGAGAGGGGTCAGTGTGACGGTGGGAATAAAGCACTGGCTTGGGACATGAGTGCTCAAAGCCAGACACCTTGTCTTCATCAATCAACAGACATAACACATGGTATGAGGGCACAGGTCTGCGGGTCATGACTTTGGGAAAATCTCTAAGTTTCCATTGTTTTGCTCATCAAAAAGGGGAAATCTACCTAAGAGTAGGTACCCTCTGAGGCAAGAAAACATCAGATTCAACGGGTGATCTGAGCCAGACTAAACCCTAGGCTCAAAGCCCAGCTCTGGTACTTTCTAGTAACAGGGTACTGATGGATCTGTCCTCAGTGTCATCATCTGTAGAATGGGGATAACTCACAGGGCTGTTTCAAGGCACAAATGAGTTAAGAGCTGGAAAACATTTGGGACAGTGCCTGGCACAGAGCAAGCACTCAGTAAACACCAGCTCCTCGGTATGCTCCTGGGACTTGTTCAGCTCTTTGCAGGAGCATCTCAGAAGTGCCAGGGGCTTAATGCCTCCAAGGAAAAGCCTCAAGCAACGAGGGAAGGGAGTTGTTGGATAAATATCCCATCCTTTCCCTCCTTCGATTTGGCCATTCTGAATTTTACTCTACCCAGTTGCTCAAAGGGTCCCCAGTAAGATTCAGCCCTGAATGCCCAAGGCATAACCTCTCATTAACCCACCATTAACTGACTTCCCCCCTCCTGATTCACTCTCTGCACCCCCATCCTTCAAGGTGCTTCCAAAGATAAACTCCCAAATCAATTACTTACACCCAAGTACACATCTGCTTTGAGAAGAATCCAAAATAAGACACCATCCACAAACTGGTTTTCTTTTCTAGATTCTTTATTTGTGCCTATGATTTTCTAAGTCTCCCAGACATCAGGGTTGAAATCTTTGGATCAGTTCTGATTCTTTTGCTCCGTCCCTTCTCCGAGCCCTCCATGCTTGGAGATGTCTGATTTCCACCATTTGTCCTACCCTAGCTTGGGTCCTCGTAACCTCCCACCTATTACTTACACCATTCTTCCTGCCTGGAATGTTCCTCCTCCTTTGCCAGGCTTGTCCGTACTGAGTGGCATCCCTATGCCACGCCCTGTGTCAGGCGTGCCCTTCAAGGCTCCTCTGGGCTGGCCTTCCCTACCGCCCCATTCCAGGGCTGGCTCTCTTCTCAGAACTTGCTTTACACCATTATGCATGCCATTCATTTAACATTGACAATGTGCTCTTTTTCATCACTGATTATTTGTGTTATTGGCTCCTCCAATAAATTTTATTGTCTTAGGGTCAAGAAGCATATCATATTTTTATTTTTTTATTATTATTATTTTTTATTTTATTTATTTATTTTTTTTGCGGTACGCAGGCCTCTCACTGCTGTGGCCTCTCCCGTTGCGGAGCACAGGCTCCGGACACGCAGGCTCAGCGGCCATGGCTCACGGGCCCAGCCGCTCCACGGCATGTGGGATCTTCCCGGACCGGGGCACGAACCCGTGTCCCCTGCATCGGCAGGCAGACTCTCAACCACTGCGCCACCAGGGAAGGCCATGCATATCATATTTTTAAAATACCCTCAAGAGGGCCTACGTCCACATTGGCTGGTTCCATTAGGCTGACAAGCTTACCTCGGTAACAAGGTAAAGGCAGGTAAATGGTGTCCTGGCAAGTGGACAAACTTATTCATTCCCCACATTGCACTGAGCCAACCCCCAGAATCTCAGCCACAAAGCTCCACCCAAAGCGCCATCTTACAGCAAGCTGCCCAAGCTGGTAGAATTAATTGGCTGCACCTACACACCAACACCATTCTGCCAGTCAGTATTTTTGACGGTTTATGGCATCATGAGAGGTTAAGGTGGGTGGTGTTACCACATATAAAAAGGATAGTGTCGGGACTTCCCTGGTGGTCCAGTGGTCAAGAATCCACCTTCCAATGCAGGGGACGCAGGTTCGATCCCTGGTCAGGGAAATAAGATCCCACATGCCGCGGGGCAACTAAGATGGCTCGCCCCAACTACTGAGCCTGTGCACCTCAACTAGAGAGCCCGCATGCCACAAACTACAGAGCCCACGTGCCCTGGAGCCTGCGTGCCACAACTAGAGAAGAGAAAACCCACACACCACAACTAGAGAGAAGCCTGCACGCTGCAACTAAGACCCGACGCAGCCAAAAATAAATTAAATAAATAAATAATAAATTAAAAGAAAAAGAACAGGGCTCAAATGGTGACATCCCCACCACGGCTTGCCAGGTCTCACAGGACCTGGCCCCCCGCTGTAAAAAAACAACAAAAAACAACAAAAAACAGGATAGTGTCGGCCCGAGAAGTGCTACGAAGAAGGGAGGTTGGTAGTTTTCTGCCTCTGCATGGAACTGGGGACCACTCACTCATTTGATCATTCATTCATTCAACTATTTGTCATCAAGTAAGCACTGGACACTATGCAAGGCACTGGGGGTATAATTACAAAGTTGAGAGTCAAGGTCCTTGTCCTTGCAGGGGAGACAAACAATAAATAAGTGAATAACCAAATTAAATACTTGCAGAGTGTGATAAGAAATAAAGAAACCAACAAGGATAGAAAGAAGAAGCTATAATAGAGGAAAAAGAGAGTCTGACTTGGAGAGGCTTTTCCAAGGAAAGGACAAGTTACAAAACTGATTAAAACTAGATCATGGCTGGTGCACACACCTGGGCAGCCACAGAAGGCTTCCTGGAGGAGCTGGACTCTACTGTGGCTTTAAAAGCAGAGAAGTTAGGTTAAAGGATGATGTAGAGGTGGCTGAGGCAAAGGCTAAGATGCAGGAAAAAGGTGCATGTGAGGGAGATGACCAGGAAGGAAAGAAAGCTTGTCCTCTTCTGCATTATCAGCAGGACATTATCAGAACAGGTGTGACACAATCTAACATCCAGGTGAGATGCAGCACCCAGTTCTCCTCCACGTCTCCCATGATGGCAAGACGCTGTTTGACCCAGAACACACATCTTCCCCTGGAAATGCAGCGGCTTCAGAGAGCCCCGGACGCCCAGGCGCCTGGGCCCAAGGTGACGGAAGGAATGGAATCCATCTAAGAATACGCCTTCTCCTTTTCACAGAACTAGCAAAATTAAATATAGCATCGCACAGAGGGGTCCCCGGGTGTGTGTGGTGGGGAATCAGAGCTTGACTGGCCCTGGGGTCCTCCTTGGGTTAGCAGGAAGCCCTACCCTGATTTTGCAAGAAGTTTTGTGATGCAAATCGTCTCAAAGCACTGGTCCAGGCCTTCACCTGAGTTGCCCTCCATTTTCCCTTGGGTCATTTCTTCCACTCCAGGGAGGGGGTCAGGTGGGTGGGAGATGTGATTGAGCGGCGCTGGAAAAATGCCTCGGCCCCGCCCACTGCTCCTCCCACCCCCCAGGAAGGAGGAGACACACACCTGCCCTCCTCTGAACACACTGCGGCTTTGTCTGCTGGAGGTTCTGAAATCACCTCCTCACTTGCCTCAACCAACTCTGAAAGCCTGGGCTGGATGGATTGAGGGGCAGAGCAGCAGAAAGGAGAGGTAGCTAATAACAGCCAACAAGCACACCCACGCCTGTCCCCCAACCCCAGTGAGGCACAGCCCACCGTTACCCTACCTCCCTGACATGAGAAAATCGCTTTGGAGAGGACCGAAGACCTTGACCAAGGTCTCATGGCGGGCTTTGAACTGGCTTTGAACTCCAGTTATTCTGACCCTACAACCTGTAGATTTTCCCTTGACATCCCCTACCTCTCTGATGGCCAGACTTCAGAGCAACTGAAGCAATGGGTCTCTATTGCTCTAGTGAAGGCATTCCAGGTGGAAGGATGTAAGGGTGTTGAGGGGATCAGGTGACACAGTCATCCTCTGGCAACTGTGACTGCTCTGGGAAAGGGGGTTGGCGAACACGACAGAAACTTGCTCCATCAGTCCAAAGCACACACAAAGATGGTCACAAAGGCTTCGTTCCTCCTCCCGCTGCGAGGTGGAATCTAATTTCTCTCTCCTTGTTTCTGGAGATGAGTGACTTGCTTTAGTGCCCAGATTTCTGAAGCTAAACTATAAGAAGCCATTCAGCTTCTTGGCATCTTTGAGCCACCGTGGAAAATTCTGAGTAATCTGAGAGCACCTTGGAGAGACCATCGGTGCTCTGGCCAGACCATTGGTGCTCTGGCCGACCACCCCAACTGAGACATCTCCAGCCAAGTGTCAGAGATGTGGGTGAGGCTACCTTGGACCCCCACAAGACTAGCCATCCACCAGCTGAAAACCACTGAATGGCTGTCACTGAAGCCACATGAGACAGAAAAACTGCTCAGTTGAACTCTGCTCAAATTCTGACCTACAAATCTGTGAGATAGAGTACAATGTTTGTGGGTTTTCAGCCACTAAGTTTGGGGGTAGTTCTTTACACAGCAGTGTATCATGGCTGTTTATGGAATATGTATAAACATATTCCACACTCAGATGACTTTTTTCTTTTTTTCTTTTGTGAACAAGGAAGCACATAGACTTAATTGCCAAGAGCAGCCATCTGCACCCATGCCAGCAACTAGCCTTAGGGTGAAGGCATCTCTGGGGCTGGGAGAGCTAAAATGAAAGAACCAGGGTCCCCAGGGACATCATTGATCTATTGCATCCACTGGTTCTGGAGCCATCCTACCACTAGAACCCTTGCTGTGTGAAGAAGTACATGTCATCACTGTTTAAACTCGTAAGTTATGTCGGGGTTTGTGTCACTCGTCCAGAAGGCATCCCTGACTAACCAGTCATGTTGACTGCTCCAGGCTGAAGTTGGAATGCCTAGCACACTCTGGTACTGACACTGCTGTGATCTTGGTGAAGTCACTCGACCTTTCTGGACCTGTTTACTCCATCTCAAATGTGGGGAGACTTTTTCCTATCCCTCTTTATTTTGCAAGATGACCTTGAAAATCAGTGAACTGCAAATGGCCTATAGAAACCCGAGGCAGTGTTGGTATTTAGGTATCGGTTTCTTCCCTCTTGCATCTTAAAATCTAAGAGGCTTTGTGACATCCTTTTACAAACATTATATCATTCAAACTTCATGTCCATACTTCAAGGAGACAAGTACCACACTTCGAGGTGACAAGTACCATGATTCCCACTTTGGGAGATAAGGAAACAAGGAGTGGCTTGCCCAAGGTCACACAAGCTGTGGCTTGAACCCATGTCATCTCACTGATGGTCCATGATCACACTGCCTCAGTCACCACCCTATCAAATACTTAAGCTGCATCCAGGCACAGTCAGAAAGTAATGAGTTATTCCTACATTGGCACTGCCATTACCCCATTTATTTATTTGCTTAACCGATAGCTTCTGTCTATTAAATTGTGAATATGTCACATGGTGCTTGTTGAACTTAGTAAAGTCTCTTTAAACCTCATTACTTTGTTTCTAAAAAAAATTGCTGTTTATCAACACCCAGAAAGAACATTAATTTGCCTAGTACTCCTCCCTTCCTCTGAGGACAGTTTCTCTTCCCACCATGTGAAGAGAACAGACCTGCAACAAGAGAGAAGAAAGCTACCCTGCAGAGAAAAACAGTACCACGTGTGTTCTGAAGACAGACTGTATTCTTCCCAATCTGCCTTTGATATTTCATTCTTCCGTTTGGGTTTATATTTTTCCCCCCAAATCTTTCCAATCAATTCCTTTTCGGGTCCATGCTAATTCCAGCTGGGTGTCTATCACTTGCAGCTGAAGTTCAGCCCCCAAACCACGTGCTAGGATGTCATGATAAAGACAGCCACAGCGACTATCAAGATGGGAAAGCCATCACAGCGTGGTGTGCATGCATGCATTGAAAAATAGACTGAAAGGAGGTCCCTCAGAACACTATATATAGAGCTGCCATATGATTGGGCAATCCCACTCCTGGGCATATATCCAGACAAAACTCTAATTCAAAAACATACATGCACCCCTATGTTCATAGCAGCACTATTCACAATAGCCAAGACATGGAAACAACCTAAATGTCCATCGACAGATGAATGGATAAAGAAGATGTGATATATTCGATATATATAGAGATATCTCTCTATATATATATAATAGAATACTACCCTGCCATAGAAAAGGATGAAATAATGCCATTTGCAGCAACATGGATGGATCTAGAGATGATCACACTAAGTGAAGAAAGCCAGACTGAGAAAGACAAATATCATATGATATCACTTATATGTGGAATCTAAAATGTGACACAAATGAACTTATCTACGAAACGGAAACAGACTCACAGACATGGAGAACAGACTTGTGGTTGCCAAGAGGGAGGGGAGGTGGGGGAGGAATGGACTGGCAGTTTGGGGTTAGCAGATGCAAACTATTACATATATCATGGATAAACAAGGTCCTACTGTATAGCACAGGGAACTGTATTCAATATCCTGTGATAAACCATAATGGAAAAGAATATGAAAAAGAATGTGTATATATATATATCTGAATCACTTTGCTATACAGCAGAAATTAACACAACATTGTAAATCATACTATACTTGAATAAAATAAATTTAAAAAACAATTAAAAATAAAAGTAGACTGATGCTTATAGACTGTCGTCCAGCTAAAAGATTCCCTAAGTTTTAGAAGAAGTCTCAATAAACTTGAAAAAGACAACTGCTCCTGCCCAGAATTCCTTTGTGCTTAGGTAATGCTGGCTCCACTAACCGTGACCCATCCTAGCAAAAAAGTCCATCTCTATCGGCACCGCAGGAAAGAAAGCAGAAGCTGATCAAAAGGCGTGGCTTCAACTTGGAACAGCAACTCCCCTTAGTGTTAAGAGGAAGGTCTGAAGTCACCTGGGTAAGTCGGTTGAAGACACAATACGACAGAGAAGAATCTAGAAATGTTAAAAAGCAAGAGATGAAGACCCAGTACATTAACATTCAGAAGAATGAAGGAAACCTTGACCATTTCTGAAATGTCAGCTCGTAAAGCTTTTCTCAACTGTAATGCTTATGCGCCCATTTCTTAGGCGGCCTCGGTTGATCAGGAATATCATCTGTGAGACAGAGAGAGAATACATCCTGTGTCTCTTTTGACTCTAATTTTTGTATTATTCAGGGTCCTAACAGCATCCAGATGGCCCAACAAACTGGGAGGCTGAAGAGAGCTTAAGGAAGGGACTACATACAAGGGGATGGGAAGGAAAGGTTCAGGGAAACAGCAAGGGAGAGGGCAGAGCCTCAGGACGGTGGTGAGGCTGGAGCCCCGCTAAGTCAGCAGAACAAGGGAAGCTGTTGTTTCCAGAATTGGGAGAGGGCGGCTACATAGGAGGGACCACCTGCCAAGAACCGTGGCCACTTGCCTTTCACCCGCCAGTCTCTGGCCTGTTGCTCCACTGGCTGCCTCCAGAGGCCAAAAGAGCCTGTTGATTCCATGCTGATAGGGCAGCTCTTGGAGCACAGAGCAGGGTGGGGAAGGGTGGAATAGGACCGGGACGGGCAAAAGGAAGAGATCCAGCCCTTGTGGAGGCATCACAGTGGAGAGCTAGGGAGAGGTGACAACCCTGACTGCCCCCCCAAAAGCTCCAGACCTCCATTTCCAACTGGCTCTGGGACACCTTCCCCTTGGTGGCCTGCTGGCCTCTCAAATGCAGCACATCCAAACCACACTGCTCATCTTGCTTCTCAGTTCTGGTCCTTCCCTGGACCTCCTGATTTGCTCTGTTCCCCGAGTTCTGTCCTGCTGGTCACCTAGGCTTAAAGCCTCAGGGCCACCTCCCCTCTGCTCTCTCCATCAGTTGCTAAGCCCTACATTATCCTATGCTTCACCGTCTCACCCATCCTGTCTCTTCTCCTTTTCTTCTATCTAGACTGCTGGCATCTTCTTCTAACTGGTTTCGACATTGCTAACATCCTCCCCTTTAAATAAATGTATCTTACAGACCGTAGCTCGATGCATCTAAAACATACCACGGGTCTTGATTCGTCATACCACGACTTAAGCAACCCACCTCCTCCCCATTTCCCAGATATGTCACAGGCTTGTCGGTCTCGATTTCTCTGTTAAAACTTTTCCTTTGCCTGGAGGAGGGACCACCCTCCACCTTTACTTCCCGGAGCCCAGCCTTCCTTCATGCTCCCCAAAGATTCTTTCCCTCCTCCACTCTCCCTAGATATTTTTGCTCGTACCTCTCTTAGGGCATCTATCCCATTCTACCTTATACAACCATAATCTAAGGACGTGGGTTCTTTCCTAGTTTCCCTACTACATTGTAAACTTGAGGCAGAAAAGCATGCCCCGTTCGTTTCTGTAGTTGCCCCTAGGAACTACCCAACCAGCCAGCTCACTGTAGGTGTTTAATACCTGTGTACAGAATGAACGGATGTGACTATCGCTTCGGAGATTTTCCACAGGCCAAATGTCCAGTCTCCTTCTTGGTCTGTCTCTCTTGTCTACATAATAATGCAAATCAAGGCCAGCCCTAATGAGCCTCCACGTTGCTGGTAGAGCACAGGACTAACCCCATAAGAGACCTGGACTGCTTTATGAAAGCACTTTTCAAACAGCTTTATAGCACAGCCCGGCACACAAGGTTGGGAATAGATATCTAGAGATTTATCGGATCATTAAGGGAAGTAGAAGACAACAGGTATTGTGTCCATCTACACAGTCAGGGAGACCCAGGGCACCCCCATGCTCAACATCAGCCCTCGGGCTCCGTGGCATCCACAAGCCACCCCAAAGCACCCGGTGAGGTCTGGATGAGCCCGTCCCGGGGTTCATGTAGTCAGGGAGAAGAGGCTTAAAGTCTGAAGTCCACGATAACGGGTACAGGTCGGGGAGGCTGGGGGAGGCGAGAAGAGAGGGATCGTCAAAAGTGCAGTGATTTAGTGTCTGTCTCTTTCCCCCTCTCCCTCCCTCTCTCCCCCTCCCATTACCCTGCCTCTTGCACAAGGAACTATTGAGAAGGGACAGAACAAACGCGCCCTTATGCAGCTCCCGCGGAGTCCCGGGGTTTGTCCGAGACAGCTGCCTGGAGCACGCTATGGTTACTCATTACCCGAGTTCCCAGGCAGGAAAAGCAGCAAACTTAATAGACCCGAACTAACCCTCAGCACAAACACTCCAGCCGTAAATAAATAAATAAGTCAGGTGTATCAGGACTGGGGGAGGGCGGGGGGGGGGAGGGGAGGGGAGGCAGTGCAAGCTGACCGAGGGGGGGAAACAAAGTGAGAGTTGCTAAAAGGGGAGGGGGAGGAGGACGGAGGAAGGAAAACTCCCTTTGGAGGAAGGACAGAGGGGTGTTTGTGCCGCTGGCTTGTCCGAGCCTGCAGAGTGGACTCGAGTCTCAGCTGGCCATTCGCAGAGGTCGCGGAGAAAGAGGACTTTGAGAGGAAAGGCAAGAAGGCCCCATTTCTCCAGCTCCCTGGCCCTCAGCCTCCCGGGCGTGACTTGCTTCTGGAAAGGATCACCTGCCACCACATTTGCTGGGGGAAGAGGTGCTGTGAGACACGGCATGAGTTTATCTCCCTCCTGACTCCCAAAGCAAATGGTCTGGTCACAGTCGTCACGACACCCATCGAACAGATGGGAAGGGTGTGGACGGACGGAGAAGCCAGGGGGACTAAGAAGCAGGGCAAGGGCTGTCATGAGGACAGTCATAGCCCCCAGGTTTTTGCTTTGTTTTGTTTTTGCGGTACACAGGCCTCTCACTGTGTGGCCTCTCCCGTTGCGGAGCACAGGCTCCGGACGCGCGGGCTCAGCGGCCATGGCTCACGGGCCCAGCCGCTCCGTGGCATGTGGGATCCTCCCGGACCGGGGCACGAACCCGTGTCCCCTGCACCGGCAGGCAGACTCTCAACCACTGCGCCACCAGGGAAGCCCCTCTTTTTTTTTTTTTTTTTGCCCCCAGTTTTAAAATATCGACACCATTGGTTCCTGACTGGCAGTGGTCTCTCTCCCCTCCCCCTGCGGATACGGTCTGGAGACATTTTTGGTTGTCACAGCTGGGGGGGGGGGCTGGAACTGGCATTTAGTGGAGAGAGGCCAGGATTCTGCTAAACACGCTCCAACGCACAGGACAGCCCCCAAGACACAGAATGCTCCAGCCCTGAGGTCGCAGTGCTGAGCTTGGGAAATCCTACTCTGGATCGAATTCTCAGAACCGAGTCCGCAGCCCAGGCCACCTCTGATTTTGCAGATGGCATTAGTCAGTCCATCAGCCCGTGACAGTTCCATAAACCCACCCATTCTTCCAGGATGCATGAGGGAGGGAAATCCTAGACCCACACGTCCAACAGTGACGTAATCTCCTTTTGACTAACTCTGGAGACAAATCCACAGAAGATGTGTATCAAACACACTGGCATTCCTAAGTCACTACCTGACCATTTAGCAGATTGGCCAAGTAACTTCTGTACCAAGGGGTGTGAGCACCCATTACTTTGTCTTAGAGTCTCTACCAATCCTGGCACATCGGGGGTTTGGGAGGTTCCGTTTGGGTTTTGCTTTCTCTTTCCTCGGTTTGTGGTTCACTAGTGGACCGGTCTTACACAAGACTCTCACCCTCACTGGATCTCAATCTAATAAAGTCAAGGTGGGCAGACATGGTCCCCAGTCATCATCTCAGGACCACTGCAGTTTAATGAGCTCTTTCAAGAGTTAAAGTGGTCCCAGCAGACCTCCTGCAAAGATGAACATGACCTGATTAGGGGAGCCAAGTATGCAGTAAGTGTGGACCACTTCAAGGGCCAGTATGAGGTTTGTTTTCCAGTGTGGCCCTGGCCGCCAAGTGTTGGTGGGTCTAGCACAACCCTCGGTGTATTTCAGGAAGACTCTCGATCTTTCCCCAGCTGCCGCAGGAATTGCTGCTGTAGGGTCAATGATTCTGTTGCAGTTGAGCTACTTCCTCAAAGGGGTGGGGGAATGGGGGATGGGAGGGGGTGATGTACATGTGCACTAAGTAGGGTGTGCTGTGTATGTGCATGTATGTGATGTCTGTGTGGTGTGTGTGCCTGCATGTGTTGTGTATGTGTATGTGGTGTGTGCATGTGTGTAGTGTGATGTGTGTGTGTGTGTGTGTGTGTGTGTGTGTGTGGCCAGACCAGCGATTAATGCCAGGACAAGAAGGCCAAGGAAGATTCCAGAGATAAGACTGTCCTAAAGCATCTCTGATTGATGGACACCTTTAGGAAGACAGAATACCTGGAGTCTAGAGGCTCCAGGAAGAGGCTGTCTGTGTTTAATTCCTGTCTCTGCTGCTTTGGAGCTACGTGACCTTGGGCAAGGAATTTAACTTTCTGGTTTCCTCATCCCTATAATGGGATAATAAAAGTACCTACGTTGAGGTTACAGGAATTAGTGAATTCATGTCAAGCACTTAGTGCTGGGCGCCTGGCAAGCACTCAGCAGATGTTGGCTATTCCCCTTATTGCTGCTTTGGGAGGAAGTTCTTCCTGGAGTCTAACCTAACACGGCCTGCTCCCTACCCTGCTTCCCAGGAAAGTCACTTCCCCTGGGCTGATCACATCTCTGCCTACGAGTCCTCTGCTGACTTCACTTGCCTCTCAGTGGAGACCTCAAAATCTGCCCACTGCATCTGTTCCCAGGCCACCCGGCCCAGACAGGAAGGGACAGCGTGAGCTGGTCACCAACCTTCTGCCTTGGGGACCCCGAAGCCTCCCCTGGTGGCCCAAAGAAAGCTGGGCTGGGGTTTCCCCCACCGACGCCCACGGCAGGCGCCTGCCTTCCTCGGTCTCCCAGATGCCTGATGACAATATTATTGCCACAATAAAGCAATGACGGCCACTATCAACACTCCATCAGCCTGGCCTGCCTTTCACAACCGGTTTCTCAAAGCTGCCCCTCCCTTCCCTGCTGTTAGCCCTCCGATTGCTTATCTGCTCTGGAGACAGAAGTCTCTGGTTGAATTGTGGCAAATTAATTATTGAACTTCATAGCCAGGTCCTCCCCACGCACACGACAATCACTCCCATTGACTGCCGAGGCCAGGCGGACTCCGCCGTCCCCGCAGGCCAGCTGGGGAGAGAGTCGGTCCCACCCGGGAGACGGGCTCCGAACTGCTGAGCCGGAAGCCTTTCCCCACCCTTGTGTCCCTGATACCTGAGTGAAAGGGCATCTTTATAACAACACCCGCCGCAGTAAACGCTTTCCTTATGAATCAGTCAATGGTGTTGAAGCCACATAACTCACCATCTTATTTCCGCTGAGCCATATAAGCCCCTGTGCCTGGCTCAGAGCAGATGTTTAATCGGGGTTCAACTGATGAAGGAACACAGAGGAGCATCCTCTCCAACTCAATCCAAGCTACTGTGTCATCGTCGATATATACAAAATAACATCTGTAACTCATTTATTTAAGCATCACTCATCGCACTTCTTCCTACAAAGTCTCAGAGGTTGGCACTGTTACCATCGATATTGAATTTGCAGATGAGGCATAGAGAGATAAGGAGGTGAAGTCACTTGCCCAGGACCTAATGAGTAGCAAACCAGGATGCAAACCCAGGCGGAGTCCACACACCCACGTACCACGTCACGCTGCTGCTTGTGTAGACATCACCCTCACGTGTGGGCAACAGGAGACCTGGACGCCACCACCCACCTTAAGTTCTGGAACACGATCGGTACCGCTGACATTCTTTGCACAGTCCTCTCTGCTCCCCAGAAGGACGAAGACGCTGACTTCTGTTTATCATTCCCTTTATTTTCGGTTTGACTGCATGTGTATTGATCTCTAAAAACACGTTGCTTGGTTTTGCTTTTGAACTTCATCAAGATGGTATTAGGTTCCATGCAGTCTGCAACTTCCCCGACCCTGAAGTGATGAGCATATTTTCCTGTGTTTTCTTCGCCACCATTTTTGTTTCTCTCTACTTCAACACTCCTGGGTATCATCCGTGCTATTTTAATTTACATTTCAGGATATACTGTTTACATTTCCCTCTTTATCCAGTAACATGGAAGGCTCTCTACAATGAGGATCATGAAATGGGACCCAGGCTGGACAAGGGGTCTCTGGGCACTTCTGGGCAGCCTGGGAATGGCCTTGGGCATACAGATCAGCATCTCCTGGGTGTTTCGTGACCTGTGATGCAACATCCCAGGACTGCAAGGTGGTTAAGAATGAGCTTTGGGGCAAGCCTCTCCTGGGTTTGGATCCCCCTGTGTTATCAGTTACTGGCACAACCGTGCTACAGACGAACCACGGGAACACTCGGTGTCTTACAGCAAGAGGCATTTATTCCCACATTTGCAGGCCTGCAGGTTGACTGTGGATCTGCCAACCTGGGATGGATGCAACTGGGCGACATGGCTGGAAGTTGCCTATTGGCTGAGCTTGGATCCCAGGCTATGAGTTGATATTAGTTTTCTATCATTGTGCTTAACAAACTACCCCAAAGCTTCGCAGCTTAGAAAAACAATGATTTCTTTCTTTCTCGTGATTCCTCAGGTTGGCTGGGCAGGTCTGCTGATCTCACCTGGGCTCACTCGTGCGGTTAGGGTCCCAGATGGCCTCACTCAGATGTCCGGCAGTTAGTGCTGGCTCTCCACTGGGGAGCCCAGGTTCTCTTTCTCGTGGACTCTGTCTCTAATCTGGACCAACGTCTTCACAACATGGGGGGCTCAGGGTTCCCAAGAGGGAGTGTTCAATATGCAAGGTCTCCCAAGGGCTCGGCTCTAGATCCCACACACATCACTCTGGCCACATCCTATTGGTCAAAGCAAATCACGAGGCAGCCAGCCCAGATTCAAGGGGCGGAGGGTCAGTAGACATAGGCTCCCCTCTTGATGTCACAAACGGCAACTCCACATTGTGAAGGGGAACGGACCCGGGGTGGCATGATTCATTGGTGGGGCAGGGCAGAGAGTGAGTTACTCAGTCGATCTGCCCCAGGTGGGTTCAGATCCACTCCACCTGTGTTTTTGCCAGAGCTGAGACTGAAGGGCCAGCAGAGACCTGGGACATGCTCTTCTCGAGGTGGACCACAGGAGCCCAAAGCACCAAACCAGGAAACCTCTGCTCCTGACCTGGTTGCTCACATTCCATGAGCCAAAGCAAGTGACATGGCCAAGGCTAAGATCCCTGGTGCAGGGAGAGTGGGGAGAGGAAGAGGGTGCATGGAAACGGAGCAACCATCAAAGCTATACTAGGACCTCTGTAACTTGCAGTGTTTAGCGCTTGCCCCCAAAACACGGGTAACTCCTCCTTTGGAGGGTTAAGGCAGGGGTGACCCACTCGTCCCAGTTTGCCTGGACTCTCCCGGTTTTAGCTCTGAAAGTCTCACATCGCGGAAACCCCCTCTGTCCTGGGCAAACTGGGATGGTGTGGGAACCCTGTTTTGAGGACTAAACCTCCAAAAGCCCCCAACCAGCTTTTATTATGAGGACTAGCCCCGCTCTACAGAAGCAAAAAGCAACTTCTCAGCGACCACACAGACAGTCAGTGGGAGAACCTGTGTGTCCCTCGGACCCTTTCCAAGCGGCTGCTGCCTACCCCCCTGCCCTGCCCCCCCAAGGCCCTCCTCTCATGAGGTCCTCTCTCTGTGGTCCTAGTAACAGGCCCTCTGGAGGGGAACGGCCACCTTGTAAAGAGAGAAACTGAGGCCCAGAGAGGTTAAAGGGGGCAGCTGCTGGCAAGAAACGTGGAACACCTGGGCCGGGCTGGAGCAGAAGGGGCACCCTGGAAACGGGGGCTGACCCACAGAAACAGAGGGTCTAGCCTATAAACAGGGGGAGCTCCGAAAAGGCAGGCAGGCCGGCAGGGGGGTGGCTGGGCGGCCTCCACGTGGCCTGATCATCGGCTGGTATGGCTGAACCTTGGGCGAGCTTCTCACCCTCCTGTAGCTTCAGGCCATCAGAAGAGAGCCCTGTGCTGGCTGTGAAGTACTTTGGTTAGTAACCTTGTAGGCAGCTCCAGAATCTTTGGCCTTATGGCAGTGCTTTGGTATTTTAATTTGCATATAAACTACTTGTGAATCTTGTTTTAAAAAAAAAAAAAGAGGAGTTTTTGATTCTGTGGAGTCCAAGACACTGCATTTCTTGGAGGAAACCAACACTGCTAGTCCAGACCACACTTGGATTACCAAGGCTTTAAATTACTGTCTGACCCTTTCTATTCTGGGGAGTGAATGCATACTCCAGAAAGGACATCATTAATAGTTCAAGGTTCTGCAGTGATAACTTTCTCTTCACTATCTCCATTATAATTTGAAAGCAGAAAATTTGTTTTGATTTTTTTTATTTCTCTGTAATCATCCCTCACTTGATTACTTTTAAATAAATGCTTGCTCAGGTTTCACATGTACAAAATCTCCCTGAATCCTATTCAATGTATGACTCAAATTCTCAGAACTAGTTTTTTTGGTTACAATTAAATTAATTTCACAGCGGGGGGCGGGGGAAGAAAAGAAAAGAGCCCTATGCTAATCCACCCAGAGCCGGATTCCAGTCCTGCCCTGGCTTCCCACTTACTCGCTGTGTGGCCCAGGGCAACTTGTCCAAGCCCCCTGGGTGGGTCTCAATTTCTGTTTATGAACCACCTTCCTGACTTCCCAGGCATCACTGGGCCCCTCAGAGCCAGGAGGTACCATGACAGGTCAGCCAGTCACCACCCTGCAGGTGAGTCCCCAGACAGAGTGGTATGTTCTATTTTTCTTGAGGAACGGATAAAGAGGAGACCCGCTGTGATGTAAGAGTTGTTGGATTTGGAATCAGAACACACAGTTCTGGTCATGTGTCCTCCATTTAAAAGTCACCCTTCTTCTTGAAGCCACGGTTTTGCTTGAGTGTGAATCTCAATTCTTGGCCATGTCTTAGCTCAGCTGCTGTAACAAAATACCACAGAACAGGGGGCTTGAACAGCAGACATTTACGTTCTCCCAGTTCTGGAGGCTGGAAGTCTGAGATCAGAGCATCAGCATGGTCAGATTCTGGCCTGAGCTCTCTTCCTGGCTTGCAGATGGCCACCTTCTCGCTGTGGGCTCACAGGGAGGAGGGAGATCTCTCTCTCTCTCTTCCTCTTATTATAAATTTATCAGATGTTATCAGATGAGGACACCACCCTTATGATCTCACCTAACCTGAACTCCCTCCCTGAAAGCCCCACCTCCAAGTACAGTCACGTTGGGGGTTAGGGCTTCAATGTGAATTTTAGGGGGGCCCACGTCAACACATGGCACCTTGCACTTTCACTGATCTTTGGGTCAAATTAAATGGACATGTGACCAAGCTCAGCCAACTTGAAGGTACACACCCGGGAGAGGGTCCCGGTGCGGGGCTTCTGCTGGCACGTCAGTCAAGTGCTGAGTAAACCAACTGGGACCAAACTGACGAGGATGGGGGACATGATACCACAGAGCACCCCCAGTTTTCCCCAGGTCCCTCAGGGAGTCCCAACTCTGAGGTCTGGGATTGCCATTCCTGAATCCCCGTCCTGGATTCATTCCTCTTCCGAGGGCATTTGGAGGACAAATACTTTCTGATTGGAGTATCTTCCAAATACTCAACATCTGGAAGGACCTGTGACAAAGGCCCCCTTTGTGTGGCAGGGAAATGGGCTGGCGTTAAAATACAGCACTAGGTCCCAGAGAGCTGGGAACGGCACGGGGGCAGAGAGGGTGAGGGAGTGAGCGAGGAGAATGGGCGTGAGAGCCAGGTCGGCAAGAGGTGGGCCCAGGAGAGTAAGACAATAAATAATGGCCAGGGCTTGTCTAGTGCTTCCCATGCGCCAGGTGCTCTTCTAAGTACTTCCTTTTTTTAGCGCCTTATTTATATCAAAGAACACTGAAGAGGTGCTCACGGAGAGGGAAGAGGATGGATCTGAGAGCATGTGGGGAGGGATATTGAGAGAGAGGATGAAGAGAACAGAGGGAGGGTGCAGAGACGGAGGAGTTCACACAGCAAGGGAACATGTTTCACGTCTGGACAGGGCCAGGCAGAGGAACAAATGCTGCTGGAATGTTCAAAGGGAACAGCATCCCAACTCCATTTCTAGCCAGATGATTTCCTCGCTTCCTTGGAACCGTGTGCAGGTACACACAGGTACAGGTGTGCTTGCCGAAGCCTCGGTCCCTCTGTTCCAGCAAGTGGCCGCGCCTGCCTGTGTGTGTGTGTGTGTGTGTATGTGTGTGCGCGTGCACGCGTGCGCCTGTGGGGGTTATGGTAACCTGGAATAACAGAGCATGGGATGCTGTGGCACTTCCTACCCGCCCTACAGCAACCCCACCTCCACCCCAGCATGGCTCCAGCCCCGAGGCTGTCCCCAAACCTGACAGGAGCCCCCTCTGTGGAAAGTTCCTCAGAGACTGAAGGTCTGGGATGCCAAAATTCCTATCAAAAAGCCAGGCATGGAGAGCTATAAGGACACTGCTTTCCTAAAGTATCCGAAAATCAATTCAGCTTTTGCAGAATCGCAGAATCTTGGAGCTGGAATGAATCTCAGGACTCTGGTCACAAATGGGAAGGGGGTGGATGGCCCTGGTGGCACTTGTTTAAAATGCAGATTCCCAGGCCCTGTCCTAGACCCATCCAATGAGCAGGGAGAGGGAGAGGGAATCTAGGAATTTGCATTTGGTAAATGCTACAGGTGATTTTTTTAAAATTTATTGAAGTATAGTTGATTTACAATGTTGTGTTAATTTCTGCTGTTACAGCAAAGTAACTCAGTTATACATGTATATACATTCTTTTTCGTATTCTTTTCCACTATGGTTTATCCCAGGACACTGAATCTAGTTCCCTGTGCTATACAGTAGGACCTTGTTGTTTATCTATTCCATATATAATATTTTACATCTGCCAGTCCCAAACTCCCACTCCTTCCCCTGGTGACCACAAGTCTGTTCTCTATGTCTGTGAATCTGTTTCTGTTTCATAGATATGTTCACTTGTGTCATATTTTAGATTCCACATGTAAGTGATATCATATGATGTTTGTCTTTCTCTGTCTGGCTTGTTTCACTTAGCATGATAATCTCTAGGTCCATCCATGTTGCTGCAAATGGTATGATTTCATTCTTTTTTATGGATGAGTAGTACTCCACTGTGTGTGTGTATATATCTTCTTTATCCACTCATCTATCGATGGATATTTAGGTTGCTCCCATGTTTGGGCTGTTGTAAATAGTGCTTCTACAAACACTGGGGTGCATGTATCTTTTCAAATTAGAGTTTTGTCTGGGTATATGCCCAGGAGTGGGCTACAGGTGGTTTTTTAATGCACATTCAAATGCAAGAAGTCTTGGTGCAAATCATGACCCACCTTCCAGCAGAGCAGCACTGACTAATCTGAGACACATGCTGTTCATTCAGTTCTTGAACATCTCTAAGGCTGCACAGTTGTCAGCATTCAGAAAGTCTTTCCCAACTTTCCTTTTTTTATATCTAACCTGTATATTCTTCTTGAACAAGAACAAAGTGCTGGGTGAGCTCATTACATATTACCTTATTTAATATTCGTGACACGCTTCTGAGTTACATACAGGATGGAGGCAGTAAGAGAAGCAGAAGAGAACAAGAACAAGGGAGGTCACAGGAACAGGGGAAGAGAAGAGAAGACATTCCCTAGTCTCCTGGCTTTGGGGAAGCAATAAGCTGACTTCTTGGTGTGTCCTTGTCACTTTTACAACCAGAGTATGTCGAGTGGCATCAAAATTCAGAACTGTCACATTTGGAAAAAACAAATTCTACTTTTGTTTTGCCAGACTCCCTTGCAGCTAGGATTGGCCATATTAACGTATTTCTGACCAATGAGATGTTCCAGGAAGTCTGCTGAGTTGCAAACACTTGCTATGTGTCAGTGGCTGCTTATATTATACTGTTCCGAGGTACACTGAAGAGGCAAAGGAATTGGAAGCACTGGTTTCCTCCAAAGGCAAAGTGTCAGGTGGGGTGGGGATAGCAGATACCTTGAAGGTCTGCACCAGGGGCTGCTAGAGCACCCAGACCCCCAGAACATCCCCACACTGTGCAGTCACTTTCACCCCCAACCCAACAGGAGCCTGAGGATTTAGTTGCCAGAGAAACTGAACGAGAGAGAGTCCAGACATGGGCACTTCTAAGGGCAGGGGCAAAGCAGGGAGCAAAGATGGGGATATTGAAGGAATGTCCACATGCCCCTTCACCAAGTCAGGTCTCCAAACGTTACTGCTCAACTTACTTCCCCTTGACAAGAAACATCTGGGCTCCTCTCTGGTAAAATTAATCATCCCAAGAGAAAAGACCCAACAATAATGATATTTGAGGGCCCTCAATGCAAAGTCTAGTTTTTCCCCAAATGCCTTCCATGGGGCTGACTAGCTTTCACATCCCATCCAATCTCACTCCTACATACAGAGCTTTCAATGAGACAAGCATCACCAGACATTGGGGGAAAGTTCCAAGCAGGACAGACAGAGACCAAAACAACAAAATGAGGTAGGGGTTAGGAGGAGAAGAAAGAAACCCGGGGGAGATGGAGGCAATGCAGGGAGCAGAAGAAAACAGAAACATAACAAAAACCACTAACTCCTTTCGTTATTATCCTTGGAGAGATAGAAGAAAGTGCTGCATCCCAGAAATAAGAACAAGAGACCCCAAGAAGAATTATTATGGCAGTTTGAGCCCTTGGAAATTAAAAATGTGACAGCAGAAATTGAAGAGAAAAAATCAGTAGTAGAATTGGAATATAGTGTTAAGAGAACCAAGAGACATAAAAAGATCAGGTAAATCCAGAGGAATAAGGATGAGGATCAAGCCAGGGGTGCCAAGACCCAACAAAGAAAATTCCATGAGAGAAACAGAAAAAATTAAGGGGAGAAAACTGGGAAATAAATAATATAAGAAAATGGACATGAGTTTCCAGGTTGTAAGGGGGTATCAAGGGCCCAGGACAAAGAATGAAAAGAGACCCACACCAATATCCTGTATCATAAAATTTCAGCTCACTGGGAATAAAAAGAAGACCTTCAAAGGAGGGAGGTAGGAGGGGAAGAAAGGAGACAGAGACAGAGATCTCCCGTACAAAGGACCAGGAATCCAAATAGCATCAAACTATTCAACAGCAGCACAGGAGAGAAGGTCATGGAGTCTCGGCAGAGGTGAGGGGGAGAATCATTTTCTTGCCCCTTCCAGCTTCTAGAGGCCACCTATATTCCTTGGCTCATGGCCCCTTCCATCTTCAAAGCCTGCAATGACCAGTCCATCTTTCTTACATCACATCACTCTGCCCGCCCGCCCCTCCTCCCTCTCCAGCTTATGAGGACCCATGTGATTACACTGGACCCACAATCCAATGGAGAGAATCCAGAAGAATCTCCCCATCTCAGGGTCAGCTGATCAGCAACCTTAATTCCATCTGCAACCTGGATTCACCCTAGCCTGTAACAGAAAATATTCACAGGTTCTGGGGCTTAGGATGTAGACATCTCTGTCTACCAAAAGGGGCATATTGCAGCTTTGTACAAAATCTGGGTCATTTTATTCAGGAAAAAAGGGAGAGCAGATGCAAGGCAGGCACACGCTAAGGATTACGGAGCAGAAAAGGTAAGAGGAGGCAGGGCCCCCCCATGGCACCACAGAGCCATTGCTCCAATCCCAGACTGGACCTCTATCACATTTTAAATTACGAGAGAGAAACATACCCTCGTTTGGTGAAGCTTCCGTAGGGAGACTTCTGTTGAATGAAGCTCAATCTAAAGCTAAGGGAACTGTCACTTTCCAAGGTAAGAAGTCGACAGATAATGTCTGAAACCAAAACAGGGAGCGATGTGAGGACAAGCATGCTGTTGGGAAATATTCGGAGGTAAACAGCAAAAGGAACATCTGCAGGGGAGTGGAAAGGGATTCCCAGCTGAGGAAGAGGAGGGAGAGCATGGCTGCCTTTCTTTAAAAATGTTATCACACTGTTTGATTGATTACGCTTCATTTACCTGGTCCTTAATAAAAATAAGATTTTAATTTTAAAAACGATGAAAATGGGGCTTCCCTGGTGGTGCAGTGGTTGAGAGTCCACCTGCCAATGCAGGGGACACGGGTTCGTGCCCCGGTCCGGGAGGATCCCACATGCCGCGGAACGGCTGGGCCCGTGAGCCATGGCCACTGAGCCTGCGCATCCGGAGCCTGTGCTCCGCAATGGGAGAGGCCACAACAGTGAGAGGCCCGTGTACCGCAAAAAACAAAACAAAACAAAAAAACAAAAAAAACGATGAAAATGGTTTGGAGCACTATGGCAACAACCCAGAGGTGCAAGGGAAATACCTACCCAGGCGATGTTCCCTGGCTGGGGTGGGTCAGGCTGGAGGAGTCTCCTGGGAGACGGGAAATGGTCCCTGAGGGTGCCAATGGGAAGCACAGCCTCTGCTCAACAGGTAAGGAGGTGCAGTGCCCCCCTCCTCCCCATGCAGCTAAAAAGCGCAAGAGGTCAGGACAGGATCCAAAGTTTCCCGTCCCTGACAACTTGCTGCTTTTAGGAGCAGCACCCCAAAGAGCAAACTAAGAGAAGAAACGTCAGGGGCCGGTTTCCAGGGAGAGGAGAGTGACCACGGCCATTCCTCTCTGCACATCTGTTCCTCTAAGCCTGGCCCTGGGGAACAAAGCCAAGATCTTAATCGCCCAGTGTCGCTCCGGCACGCTGAGCCTGTGATACACCTGTCTCCGCCATCAGGCAAATGAGTGGGTTTGCAGGCAGGGGCCTGCCCCGCCAAACAATGCACCCCTTTGTCCCTGCCCAGAGCTCTCAGGATCCGCGAGGAGGCCAAATCCATCAGCGCTTGTCAGGGCCCTTGATGCACACAATGCGAGTTATGATACACATTCTCCGGCAAAGCCCCAGGCTTCCAGCAGGCAGCTCGAGCTGACACGCAAAGTGTCAGTCAACCTTCCACAAGCCCGGGGTGGGGACCCGGGTAAGCTGGGGGGTGGGGGGGCAGGGCACCAGCTCTCAGTCCCAGAAGCCAAGCAGGGCCAGAGAAGGTGTCCCTGGAACTCTGATGCATCCTTTCTAAAAACCAGTCCCGAGTGAGCTGCATTAAGAAAAATTGTCTTTCCGTGTGGGCAGAGGGATCTTCCAGCTACTCGGGCACAGAGGATGGGCACATGTGCAGGGCACGTCCCCACCCCTGGCTCACGTGGCCAGAAGTTTAAGGTCCCAGAACCCTGCCTGGGAAGGAGGGAGGATGGAAGTTTGAATTCCTGAATGAGATTCCCTACAAATGTGACACCAGCCAGAAAGGTGGAACTCTGTCCTTTGTAGCCAGAGAGGTGGCAGACTCTACGGAAGTTTGGGGGTTTTGTGTCCTGAGAGAACCCAGAAGCGGCCTCTGCGGATGCTGCCCAGGTTATATGTGTATTTTGCGACAAGCTTTGCGAACCATCCCTGGCTGCCCTGTTCTGTCCGGCCAGCCCCTCCTTTCCCGCTCTCCATCCACGTGACTGCCAGTCACCATGGCCAGGAATACACAAGCGCTTTCCTTGGGCAAACAACTGTTTCTTCACAGAATCCTAGGTTGGCCCCAGCACTCAACACAGAGAGAAGGGACGGGAGAGGAGAGTGTGTCCCTCTGGGGTGGGGTCGTTGGCACCATCTGCCCAGGCCGTGTGTGCCAGGCGAGTTCAGAGCTACAATTAGCAGCAACTCAGCCACACTGCCTGGACCCCATTCCCCGGGCTTACCCCACAGGCTTCTTTACGGGAAGGAAATGAGAAAATGAATGAGTTTTGAGAAAAGCACAAACTCCTTTAGCGATACAGGATATCTGAGCTGAATCATATTGGGTCATATTTTATTGTTTTTGACCCAAGGCCACTGCTCAACTTAGAGAGGGAGTAAGACATACACAATATTTAAAGTAAATTATATAATGTTCCTTTGTGTGTGTCTAAGAAAAAACCTTTCCTTTTCAAGATACATACGGACCTGTTTATGCATAAAATGACACAATGTCTGAGCTTTTTTGGTTTGTTTGTTTAAAAATAATGAGGAAGGGCTTCCCTGGTGGTGCAGTGGTTGAGAATCCGCCTGCCAATGCAGGGGACACGGGTTCGAGCCCTGGTCCGGGAAGATCCCACATGCCGCAGAGCAACTAAACCCGTGCGCCACAACTACTGAGCCTGCGCTCTAGAGCCCACGATCCACAACTACTGAGCCTGCGTGCTGCAACTACTGAAGCCCGTGTGCCTAGAGCCCGTGCTCTGCAACAAGAGAAGCCACCGCAATGAGAAGCCCGCGCACCACAACAAAGAGTAGCCCCCGCTCGCTCCAACTAGAGACCAAAAGCAGCCCAAAATAAAAAAATAAATAAAATAAAAATTATTAAAAAAAAAAAAAAAGACAACCAACCAACACCCATACAAAAATAAATAAATAAATAATGAGGAAGACAGAGGTGAAGGGGGCCAAACTGGCCGGGGGTGGGGATGGTTGTCGGAACTGGGTGGTGGATACATGGGGCTCAGGACACCCTTCTGTTTACTTGAGGGTAGGTTCAAAATTCTTCATAATAAAAAGTTGAACGAAAACAGACTTCAAAGAGAAAAAAAAATGAGTAAAGAATAAATCTGCCAGTGTTAAGAACTTACACAGGCGTTGTAAGGCAACTGATCAGACCTGGCCTTGCTTTTACATTGTAGTGGCTAAAAGAGACGTGGTTTTGGTTTTTTTAACCAGACAATAAAGGGGAGTAAGTCCTTGCTCATGTTGGACAATGGCCCTCAGCATTTTTGGTAGGACTCCAGAGCAGCATCTAGTGACACTGACTCCCAAAATATGTCTGCTGTAGTACAGATTTATGTCACAGAGTAGAGATCGGGGGACTGAAGGTAGTTCCTAAACTCAGGATACACTGTGGTCAAAGTTGCAGGGATGGTTTTAAAGAAGCCGTCACACATGAGAATAGACTGGTGGTTGCCAAGGGGGTGGGGGTGGGGAAGGATGGACGGGAAGTTTAGGATGAGCAGATAGAAACTAGTATATAGAGGATGGATAAACAACAAGGTCCTACTGCATAGCACAGGGAAGTACATTCAATATCCTGTGATAAACCATAATGGAAAAGAATATGAAAAAGAATGTATATATAGGTATAACTGAATCACTGTGCTATACATCAGAAATTAAGAAAACATTGTAAATCAACTATACGTCAATAAAATAAATTTAAGGAAGGAAGGAAGAAAGGAAGGGAGGGAGAAAAATTAAGAAGATGTCCCAAAGACTTACTGAGCAGAAGGGAGGGGCAGATCGGCTAGCTAGCATGACTGGCAAAAATCACTCTTCATCACCTAGTCGTCCCAGGTAAAGCATCACAAACAGCCTGAAGGACACTGTCATTATTTCTGTAGGATTTGTGAGAGAGGAGCGGTTCCATTTTTAACTGGTGCATTGCTCACGCTAATGGCATCTGCCGAGTCTTTTCCTCTTGCTGTTTTTTTCTTAGCGGATTGAGGTGACGATTAGAGAGTTAATAGCAAAAATCACCAGTGAATGCCCAAATCATAACACCTTGACATCCAAATGCACAGGTGCTAGCTTTCCTAATCATTGGCAAGATCCTAACCTTCTCAGCTTATTTAAGCATCTAACACCCTCAGCTGGCTTGATCTCTCTTTATACCTGCCAACAAAATCTAAATGAGGAATGGTATGGACCCACGCACGAGACACGGGCAACACAGGAAGTCAGTGACCGAGCAACACAGCATCAGGTGCCGATGGGTCATCACTCCAGGGGCCCAACGGTTGGGACCAGCCTCCCTGACCAGTAAAAGGAGGGAGGAAATGGATGCTGAGCTGACAGTGGGAGGCACCTGGGTGTGGCAGAGAAGGGCGTGTTTCCGGGGGAGCCCTGTTCCCTACTTGTTTGCTGCACTTTTCCAAACCACAAAGCCCTGCTAGGAGGTCCCCTGCCAAGGCTGATCGCAATCTACCGCGCTATCTGCATTGTCATCTCTCATGCAGATGCGCAGTCAGCGCTGTGAATGCTAAGGGCGCTCCCCTGGGGAATCTTGTCTTTTCCCAAAGCCAGGTTGTCTGGGCATCCAGGCCTACAGCAGCAGACTTCTCCAGCGGTGGCGATGTTGCCAACTACAGCCCCGTTAACTTCCTTCTCTCCTTTCCTACCAGCCCTTCTCTGCCAGCCCTACCACAACCCTAACCTTAAGATGAGCTTAAACCATGCACCCCTTTGCATACTGGCCTTTCACGACGAATATTCAGGATGACAGAGCCCCTTGAGGAAAAGATCTAACCCGGCTCTCCCTTTAACCTTGATGGCTGTGTCATCCAGCCAGAGGCTGTCACTGTGCCTGGTGCCTGGGTCCCCTGAGTGCTAGGAGAAGTGGCCCTCTGCCTGGTGGCACTGTGAGGAGGAGGATGGGAAACAGGCATCCGAGTTTTTCTGGCTTGGAAAAAGAGGATTTTACTTTTCAGCACCTGCCAACTTGACAGGTTTGCCAAGCATTTTACATTTGCCAAGAATTCTACATTAAATAAATACACACCTACATCACCTCCTCCTCCCAACCAGGCATAACCTACTGGGTAAGGAAACAGCTCTTAGGAAGGAGGACCATATGGGTTCATGAACCTTTCTGGTTTCCACAGCATAATCCATTCTCACCTCCACCAGATGACCTGAAACATCTCCTTTGTGTTCAAGTTTGGGTTCCAAAGCAAGAAAGTTAAGGCTTGATTTCGACCTACAAGATTTTTGTTCTTTTTATCATACAAGTCTATTATACACATTTTGAATGTAAGGTATATATATATAAAAACATCCTTGGGAACTTCTAGGTCTATATGCTCTTATAGATCTGGTTAGTGGACTCTGTTCTGGGGGTACTGTTGTCCCTTCCTTTTGCCTGCAAAGTGTAGCCAATGGCTGAGCCTTAGATAGCCATGGCCATGGAATTCATCATGTTGGGAGCTGATTTGCAAAAGTTCTTAAATCTAACTAAAGGCAGTGATCAAAATTAAGACATCTCTGCACTTAGTTTGTGCTAGCTTGCTATACAACAGCAGAGAACTAATACAATGACCCTCTCCTACCCAGTGACCAAGTATGACCAATGTCTACGTGGAAGAAATCTGCAGATTCACGAACCGTTTATTTAAGAGCAGTCTCTTTTCCTTCAACCTGTAGTGTAGGCTTGTAGTACACGAACGATTTTACGTTCCTTATAATTTCACATGTTAAGTTCAATCAGCATTTTCACTGAAAAAGCAGGGAGGGAGCTGGTTCCTGTTCAAGGAAACCTTTGATGAAGTATAAACCTAAGTACTAACCTTATATCAGTTCATTGTTCTTTTCCATGGGACACCTTCCAGGGTGTGGTAGTGACCAGCGTAGGCTGCAGACCCCAGTGCATACTGAACTCTGTCCCTAAAAGGCAAAGGTCCAAGAAGGGAGTACATCTGTCACACCCCTACCTCACATCTGGAAAGCTGAAAAAAAACGGCTAAGGGCCTCTCTTCTCTTTGCACGTTCCCCCAGCCCACCATCCCCGCCACCCTCCCAGCTTGTGCTGTATTTTCATTCCTCCCTGGCACATCCTGGGCTTCTTGGAGGTCATGGCTCCCGCATCAGTGGAGGGAGATGCTAGCCTGGTCTTAATCCTCAGGGCTGGGTCCTCACCAGCTCCAAAGAGCCTAGATCCATACCCCTCCCTGCTGGTTGGAGAGAGGCCAGTGAGAGACTTATTAATTTTATGGCTCGTAGTTTGCCAGAGAATGGGGGCTACATCAGAAAAGATCCCACACAATTTCCAGTCTGATCTTCTAATTGGGGGAAGGATCATGGGGTGCAGGGATGCTGGGATACAGGTTGCAAGGTTTACCCTGCACAAAGAATCGTATGTGCCTGTCTTTGGGCCACATAATCCCGTTGCCCTTTTAGCTCATCCATCCACCCACGTCTTCCATGTCTTGGAAGAGAAGGCAGTAGCAAGTGCCCTAAGGATACTGGGGGGCCCTGAGGCTATGCAGCCCCATCAGAAGCTGCAGACCTCTCAGTGACAGCTCTTGGGGACAGACTGTGGCCACGTAAGGCCCCTTTGCTGTCAAGCCTCTGGCAGGGCCAGGGCACCGTCAAGAAGATGAGAACCAAAAAGGAAGAGGGTTGAATAGGTGCAGGGCCCGAGATGGGTGCAGGGCCGCTGCTTCCCCCAACTCTGGCAGCCCAGGTCCAGCCTCCCTCCTGCATTCTGCTGGAGGGAGGGGAACCAGTCCACTCTCCAGGAGGAAGAACTAAACCCGCCTGGAGGAACCTCCTCCTGCTAGGAACACGCTGCAGGGCTGAGCTGTGTTGGAAAGATGGTCAAAACGTGAATTCACTACAGAGGACTAGTGTTTTCGCTGACGCCTTGAAATCCCCTAGGACTGCAGGCCTCCCCGCCCTGCAGTCAAGCGGAGTAAATTTAAAGCACGCCCGGGGACCAGAGGTGCACCTACCTTAAAGCCAGCGAAGCCTGAACTGCAGGGACGCTGGCTCACAGGCGCCCCTCCAAAGCTTTGTGCCTAATTTTGTGTTTTGTACTCGAGTAGTTTTTCCTCAAATTACACAACCTCCAGATTCACCCAAACCCGGGTGCATCATCGGAGGGGACAAGCTGGGAGTGACCAGCCGCAGTCGGCAGGAGCCCCGGGAAGCCAGGGGTCCCTTTGGTGGAGTGGACTGGCCCGGCGGTGGCCGGGCGGTAGCCCAGCGGCGCCACAGGGAATAAAGGTTGCGACCCTCCGCGGGCGGACGACGGAAGGAGGCGGGTCTCAGGGCGCCGGGAACGCAGCGGGCAGCGGGCAGCGTGCGTGCAAAGCCCCGCCCACCCGCGGGCCCGCCCCGCCCCAAGCAGGTAAACAGCGCCGCGCCAGGGCACCAGCGGGAGACCCTCTGCGCTGCGCGCCGGGAATGCGCGGCCGGGATGGGAGCGCACCTGCGGGCAGGCCAGTCGGGCCCAGGACAGTAGCCAGGCGGAGATGACCCGAGAGCTGGGGAACCCGCGCCTCTGGAAGACCCTGCCGCTGGGTCGACCCTGGGTGCTGTAAACACAGAAGATCGGTGCCTTTCGTTATGTGTAATCATACCCCAATTTAAAAGGGAAAAAAAAGGCGAACAGCCCCTGGCCTCCCATTTAGCCAACTTTCACGGATTCAACCAACTTTTATGGAAGGTGGAGGTGTGCAGGATGTTGCATCAAGAAAGCCCTAAGGAGGGGGGTCGGGAAGTCAATTTGGGCATCCTCCGCGCAAAGCAGAAACGACTCTGCCACTGCCCAGCACCACCCTGGCGAGTAAGACTCCTGGACCTCCCCGGCCTCGCTGTTCAAGTGCGGTTATAATATAGAAGTCAAGGAGGACTCAAGGAGATGACGAGGGCGGGAAGCACCCTGCCTGGCGCAGTCTAACCAATGGCCTTCCGTCAGCACAGCAGGATGAGAATGTCCCCAGAGAAGATCCAGATGCTCATACCTTCCCCCCCTCACCACCACGTCCCATACCAGTCCCCTGGGATGAGTCAAGGTGTCAATCAAAGGCAAAGCCTTGAGGAAATGAGATGTTTCTGCCATCAGACAGTCAGGGATCTGAGAGACAAGGGGCAGTCCTGGTAACTGGTGCCAGCAGCTTTAAAAAAAGACAGTTTCCAAGTGACTGAGAGAGGAAAAACCGCTGAGCCTAGTTTACCAATGGCTCTGCTGATATGTTGGCCCCATCTAGAAATGGACTGCTGTGGTGTTAGAGTTCCACTGAGGGTAGCAGGTGAAGAGAAGACCTCCCAGTGGGGAGAATTCTAAGCACACATTTCTACGTCCACTTTGCCTGGAAGGAAAGATGATTTGATGCAAGAAGCTACACCAGTTTATGAACTGCGACAAATGGTCTGGCCAAATGGTCAAGCTAGAAAGAAGCAAGATTAGAGGTCTGGTGACAGAGACGTTTGGGGAGGCAGAGATGGCTGCGCCTCTCAGGAAGGGGCAAGTGTGGAAATAATTGTCCCTCGAGTGAAAGGTCACCCATAGTCTCCACTGTGGAGGAGACTCTTACTAATTAAGTGGCCAAGACTATCTACGAATGACAGTTTCTTTCCCCGGGGACATCATTGCTTTCTCAACTGATTCAAGAATAAAAGTGGCCATGTTGCCAAAGATGGAACAATGCATGGATTCAACCACTTGGCTGTCCAGCATCCATCAGACCTGGCCAATGAGTGCACACAGGATCGGTGATTGACCCCTGACCCCGGATACTGATGATACTCCAATGGTCCCACACACTGCTTGGTTGCAGACTGATTACTTTGGACCTCTTCCATTATGGAAGAGGCAGGCTCATATGTCTGGATTTAGAATAGCCTTCCTGTCCATCCTATCATCGTGGCATCCTATAACATTAGTTCTGACCAAGGGATTCACTTTACAGTCAAACAGGGAAGGCAACAGGCAGATATCCTTAGAATTTGATCCCACCATCCAGAAGCAATCATCTGTTTTGAACTGTGACACAAATTATTAAAGATTTGGTTTTATGACTAGCTATGAGACAATATCTAATGAGGTTGAGATACTGTTGGCTAAGATGGGTGTTTGTTCAGAATGAGTATTCAATACGTGGTGTTATTTCTCCCATAGCCAGACTAGGCAGGTCTGGAAGAAGGGAGAGTGGGGATGGTGCCACCCCCATTTTACCAAATGACACTCTTCAACGTTGGGCTCCACCTGGTTAAGACTGTTTGAATCCTAGAAAGGAATGCTCCACCACTGGGCGGCTAGCCACTGGGGGAAAAGGGAATCCTGAAGTTTCCATTGTGTGAGGGACAGCTCCGTTATCTAAGCAGGAAGTTTTGTTTTTGTTTTTAAGACAAAATTGAGGAATCAAAGTATCTGTAGATGTCGAACAGCAAAAGAGTGAGCCTGTCATAAACTTATTTTTTTCTTCTTTTGGCTCTCCACCATCTGAACTCATTCCCCAAACTGGAAAATCCATTATTATGTGAGTCTTAATAAGAGGGCAAGACGGGTTAGTTCCTGGGCACAGGATCTAAACTCTGCCAGCTAGATGATCCTGCCCTGCTCAGAACGCTGAATGTGAAGCCAGGACACAGAGAATCAGGGTCACTTTAGAGCTCTTTCCCATGGTGGTGATGGCAGCAGTTTGAGTAATGGTCCAGTTTCGAGGGACCATGGCATCCAAATCAAGCTGTTTTTGAGATGCGATTGGGCCATAGTCCCAAACCTCTAGTTTTCTTGGATCCACCCCATTTTCAAGCCCGATTCTCTATAGATCCTATGAGCTCCCTCATAACCTTCCATTACATTCTTTGCCTAAGTAAGTTGAAGTTGGATGCTGTTGTCTGCAACCAGGAATCTAGCTAGTGCTTCTCATGTGAACTCTCTCTTTTGCTTCTCCTGGTGTTGGGTAGGGTAGATACTAGGACTAACTTGAGTTAGCTCTTATATGATCAACCCTGGAAAGAAGCAGCTTTGAGAAGGACTGGACGTAGCACAGGCCATCCACAACAATATCCCCTTTATTGGTATTAATCACAGTTATGAGGTCTTGTCCATCAGAAAGAAGTCTGCATTATGTAGAACGACATACAAAGACATAAAAATACCCATATGCCAACCACCAAACCAACAAATTTCCACCAATCAAACCTCTGAATGTGTCTTCAATTTTGATCATCAGTGCTCCGGAAGAAGGAACATAGATCTAGAGTAGGGTTATAGGGCATTCCCAGAACAGAGTATTCACCCTTGGCAGCAATGAGACATGTAAACGCAGGGCAGGCATTGATAACACAGTGTCTGAATACCTGCCTCCTGGGCTGCCTGCCTTGTCAGCAGAGCCCACTCAAGGGCCCAAAGTCTCCTAGGACCAGTGAGGACGGCAGGCCTTAGCTATGTTGGAAGCAGACAAGCTACGTCACCCCAGATGGAGAAGCTGTGTGGATAAGGGAGTAGTCTCGTTCAAGTCATTCTTTAGGGTCATTTTAGAATGATGACTTGGCTCAAATTTACCTTAAAAGGGAAATGTAAAAAATACCCCTTCTTTTCCTACCCCTTTTCCTTTCTTATCCTGAGCTCTCTGGCCAGAATCCAGCAAAGCAGCTTAAGAGCTCTGGGTCAGGTTATAAGTTACCAAATAGTCAACAGAGAAGGACCCAGTGCGGATTCCAAATGTCTTTCGTTCACTTAAATGAGCTTAAGTGGCTCCTCTGTAAGTAAATGAAGGGGTTGAGTTCTAGCAGTTTGCTGGTGTCCCCAAGTCTCTTAGAAAAATGAAGCCTATACGCTTATCAAAACACATGTCTGGGGGACTTGGGAACCATGGCAAACCGGTTTGCTCTTGGAATCCAGAGAGAGCAGAGGTCTCTGATCAAAGCTCCACCCTGTCCTCTTTTCACAGGGCTCACTGTGTGTTCACAGTTGCCCTCATTCCCTTAACTTCAATAGTGTCAATCTTTGCCTTAAAAAAAGAGAAAGAGAGAAAGACTAGCTGATTTTCTTCCCTTTGTCTGTGTCTCACCCCATGCAGCCTCCCCCTTGGGGGAGGCAGAAGAAGGTATGTTCCTCCTTGGGCCTTGGGAAGTAGGTTGCTTTGTCCACGATGCTCCTGTTCCAGTCTTGATGGACAGAGGATCAACAGTAAAAGATCGGGAAGGACAGACAAGAGCTGTCCTGGCCACTCTGCTCTGAGTCACTAGGCCAAGATGCTTGGGAGACTTCTCCCTTGGTAGCTTGCTTCTGTAGGTGACCTTGAGGAGTTGCCATTGAGTCCAGTGAGGGAGACCAAAGGTGCAAAAGCAGAGACTTCCCTGATCTGTAGGTCCTTGGTTTTCCCACCGAAGAAAGAGTCCATGTAGTGGCCAAGCAAAAATCTGCAGTTCCGTGACTACCTGAAATTCCAAATAAAACCCCTATCTCCCTTAAAAGAAAACTAAAAATTGTCACGATCAGAGTCAATCAGGGTCATGAGACAAAAAGGAGAGAAAGGAAAAACGTTTTGATGTGAAGAAAGAGGTTGTGGTCCTGAAGATGCCGATCCCAGCCGTTGCCTCGTGCTGCCTTTCCCGGGGTCCGAGGCACTTCAGCGACTAGCCCAGACCAACATCCAACGACATCATCACCACAAAACCCAGGATGGAGGCCCAGGACGCCAGTGTCCCGTTACCACTAGGAGGGAAGGAAAGGAAGAAAAGGAAGACCTTGATGCACTGCGAGACAGCGTCCAGGCTGAAAGCGTCCTCCACAATGTCCAATTCCAAGAGAAATGTGCTACTACCATTAATAATAAAATAATAATAATATTGACTTGGGATTAACAGATACACTACTATTTATAAAATAAACAAGGACCTACTATATAGCACAGCGAACTATATTCAGTATCTTGTAATAACCTATAATGGAAAAGAATCTGAAAAAGAATATCTATCTATTTATCTATCTATCTATAACTGAATCACTTTCCTGTACCCGTGAAACTAACACAACATTGTAAATTAACTATACTTCAATAAATAATAAGTATCATTTATTGGGGCTTACTATATATATGCCAGGCAAACTGACTAACTCATGTAATACCAAAGGATAAACACATGAAATCAGTACTATCATTATCCTCATTTTACTGTGGGGAAACTGAGGCATAGAGAAGTAAGTAACTTACTCAAGGTCACCTATCATGGCTCTGCAATCCATGCTTGAATAATAAAAAGCAGCAATGATTTCCTGAAGATATTATGTAATCTGACCTTGAATACTAGCCTCAAAATCATTCTTCTATAAAAACCAAAACGAAACAAAGAGAGGAATCGTCCATCCCCAACACTTGGCCTATAGCTAGACAATGAGAACCTGAATGAACAGCTGTGGTCAACATTTAAGAGCTCACTTCTCCCTCATTCCAGCCCCAGAAAAACCTAAAGAGAGAGAGAGAGAGAGAGAATATACGAAAATAATAGTCTGCTTCATTGGGGGTGGAGGGCAGGGCATGTATGCCACTGCCTAATATGACCTGGTCTGACTCTCCACCCACCTGCCCGTTATTCCTCTTTTAGTTTCAAAGAACGCAGTTGGGGAGGGGGTAAGGATGATCTTGGGAAGGGGCTGGACGGGGTGGGAGTAAAGAAAAGAGTAGCAAGTAAAGACAGGGCAGACCCAGAGGTGGGGGCCAGCCGGGCTGGGACAGAGACAAGGACAGATGAGGGAGGGGAAGCTCTCCCACCTGATGTGGGCTTCGGGGATGATGTCATCCATGATCACATAGACCATGGCACCGGCAGCAAAGGCCAGAGCATAGGGCAGGATGGGCTCCACCAGCACCACGGCAAAGGCACCAAAGACCCCGGCCAGAGGCTCCACCATGCCGCTGAGCTGCCCGTACCTAAGGAGAGAACAGAGACACGTCCCACCGCGGGGAGGGTCAAGCAGACACAGGCATGCTCAGACTGCTGACTCAGTTCTAGAAAACGATGCATTGTCTTCCACGTCAGATCGGCATGGCAGTGCCAAAGCACTTTGCTGTTTTTTGTTTGTTTGTTTTTACACCACCTCCGTCTCCTTTCCCAACTCCCTATTACAGAGATACAGGAGACACCCCTCCCAGGTTTATATTAGAGTTTTAAGTTTTCCACATTGTCCTTTAAAAATAATGACATTACTGAGATAGAATTCACGTACCAAATGGCGCACCCATTTAATGTGTACAGTTCAGTGGTTTTTAGTATATTCACAAGGTTGTGCAACCATTTCACCACCATCTAATTCCAGAACATTCTCATTATTCCGAAAAAGAAACCCCACACCCACTAGCAGCCACTCCCCATTCCTCCCTCCCACCAGCCCCTGGCAACCACTAATCTGCTTTTTGTCTCCAGGGACTTGCCTATTCTGGACATTTCCAATAAATGGAGTCATACAATAGGTGATCCTTTTTACTGGCTTCTTTCACTTAGCATCCTGTTTTCTAGGTGCATCCACGTTGTAAAAACTATCAGTACTTCATTCCTTTGATGACTGCATAATATCCCACTGTGTGGATACACCACATGTTATACACCCATTCACTGGTTGATGGCTACATTGTCTTCTGAAGGATAGGACACTTGACTAGGAGTGGTATGGACATTTCCCAAGGACGGCTGTGCCTGGTATCTTTGGGGTTTCCGGCCACAACGGCACCCCTTCTGAAGGAGCTGTACCCACCTACCTCTGCCGACAAGGTGGACCTACCTGGCCATGTATATAGTGAGGGCCTGTCCCCACTACCCTCCATCTTGGATTAAGGTGAGATTTCTCCTTTCAAAAACTCCCTTTATTTGAACTAGTGAGAGTGAGTTTCTATAGGATGAAATCACATGAGCCCTGATTAAAACAGCAGCCCACATGAGCCCTGAGAATTCAGCGCCAGGAGGTAAGCCAGTACCTGAACCCCACGGCTAAGCCCTACCGCCAAGAGACTCCTGTACAGGCTGGACACCAATAGACAAGGTGTTGGGACATCTTTCCCACTGCTCCTTGCTGTGGGCACTTGGCAAGATATTACTGGCTCCGAGCCTCAGTCCCTTCATCTGTAAAATGGGGGTGAGAGACAACTTCCCCTCCATTCCTCCCCAGATGACAGGATAGGACTGTGAACTCCCACGTCCCCCCCGCCCGCTTCTTCCTGGCCAGGAGCAGATGGTGGGCACGGGGGAAACACTGTTTGCACTGTAGCATCCTCCAAGGGGCCACTGCTTCCTGGCTCCGTGCTCATATGCATGGGCCTGCAGACTCTGCAGCTCTTCAGTGTGTCCAGTTAAACAAACACTTTAATCTCAGGGTCTGGACACTGACCACAGATACCCCCCTTCCCTCCCCTCCTCGCCCCTGGAGTCTCTCCTGTAGGAGAGGGGCAGTCACGGCTTCCGGGCTCACGGAACTCACATTTGAAAACAATTTCTAGGGCCATCTTGCTCTGCCCGTCCCCCCGAAACCTCTATTCCGTGGTCTCCAGCCATGGAGAAGGAGATGATACAGGATGGAACTAAAATGATGTAAGTATATGCAAGAACTTGTAAGTCACAAGGCCCTGTAAAATGGAAGGCGTTTTTAAATTGTTGCTATGAGCCACCCATGAGAGCTCTCAGCGTACATTCTAGAGTGGCAGCTCCTTCAATAAAGAGGTGTTCTGAGGCTCAGGGTCCTGAGTTGAGGGGCAGAAGAGCCTGCAGCCTTGGCATCACTACTTGATGAGCTGGCTGGCTGACACTCCGGGCCATGATCCCCTCCTCGGAAACCTGGGGCCTTACCTTACAGGTCCCTGAAAAGGTAAAATTAGGGAATAGACTTGAAAGCCCTTTGGGGGCTATGAAAACACGAAGCGTGAGTAACACAGGCATCACCTGCCCAGATGTTGTTGACATAACCCTGGTCTTCGCTGTGACAGGGGTCATGACTAATATGATGACCCTTGAGGACAGGCTGTGGTGAGTAAGCCTCCTTAGGGCGTGGGACATGGAGAGTGGACACAAGGTCTGCCTTGGTTCTCCCCACCCGAGAGAGAGCAAACCCCACACAGAGTGGGCGTGTCTATCCCTGGAGGGGTTTTGAAAATAGGAAACACGGGCCGGAGGTCAAGAGATGAGTTTCGGGGCTTCCCTGGTGGCGCAGTGTTTGAGAGTCCGCCTGCCAATGCAGGGTACATGGGTTCGTGCCCCGGTCTGGGAAGATCCCACATGCCGCGGAGCGGCTGGACCCGTGAGCCATGGCCGCTGAGCCTGCGCGTCCGGAGCCTGTGCTCCGCAACGGGAGAGGCCACAACAGTGAGAGGCCCGCATACCACAAAAACAACAACAACAACAAAAAAGAGATGAGTTTCTGGAGGCTTCTCCCAGCTTTGGGGGTGCATCATTCAACCAGGTTGTTGGTGTTTCCAGAAGCTCCAGATTCACTTCTGGGCCAGAAGGGGTTGCTCTTGCCCGCAGGAGAACTGCTCTGAGCTCCACATCGGACCCGACCCTGGCCTCCGACAGTGGGCATCTGAAGCACTTACCAGAAGGCTCTCCAGGTGGAGAATCCAGCCCCTCGCAGCGGGAGGCTGACAGCAAGGCCCTCCGGGAAATTCTGGATCCCAATTCCAATGGCTAAATTCCTGAAAGACCAAGAAGGCACGTGAAGGCGGATGTCCAGAACGGAGCACCCACACGGACGGGGGCCCTGGCCTCTGCCCAATGCCCCCCTATGGTATTAGAGGCCCCAGTGGATCCCTGTGACAGGTGGGGGAAGGGGAAAGCTTAGGGCATGCGTGCAGGCGGAGAGCACGAGGAAGAGGGGGACACAGATCCTCTCCGCTTCACGCTGTCCCTGGTCCCTGGAGATGCTCCATGTTTATGGACCTTACGGCACGGCGGGGAGCACACTGACTGGGTGTTAGGATAATCCCCCTTAGCTGCACGACTCTGCACAAATCACTGAACTTCTGCACCTCAGATCTTTATATGTAACGTGCAAGGGGTCACGTGGGGATACTAAACTTCAACCATGAAGGACTGCTATCACCCAGGGACCCGATTTCATGCCTATAAAGTCCCTAGCACATATGAGGTGTCCAGCACTTTTGGGGTTTCATTCCCTTACGGCATAGAGATGGAGAGATCACATTTTGCCCAGAAGCAACTTCAGAAATGGGACAAGGAGGTATGGATGCAGACTCTGATGGGGACACAGATCTGGGGCTGGGCTGGGCTTCCCCACGGGCTCTCCGCATGCTGGTCTGGCACTGGCACTGCACTTCTTGGGGCCCCTGGGGAGCTCACGGTGACCCTCTGCCCTCCTGCCTCTGCAGGATACTTAGAGGCTGGGCTCTGTGAATTGGTCACTTGGTCAGAGTCAAGCCTTGAGAGCCTGCCTTGCACACAAACCAGGTACTGGAGTACAAGGGAAGGAGAAACAGAAAGAGACGGGGACAAAAGCGATACGTGACCCCCCCAGGGAGGCCCCCAGGCACGCACATAAATTAAGAACCCTCATTCCCCATGCAGCAAACTACCATGACTGAACTGCATGTCCACTGGCAGAGAGGAAGGAAAGGCACGATGGGAAGGAAACAGGGTCAGTCTGAAGGCAACAGGAAGGCAGTTTTAGGGTAATCTCCCCAGACGAGATTCTACCTTGGCTGGACAGGTCCACGAGGACTCACCTGGTCACTAAGGATCTCAAGGGCATGACATGTGGGTGCCACTTGGCAAGCAATGCTGGAATGTGGCCTGAGGGAGTTGTGGATGGATTGGATAGAAAAGGGAAACTCCACTGTCACTTGGCTTTCCGGTCAATTTGCTCACGTCTGTCTACCTTGCTGCCAACAGGAATCCACCCATCAGCTCTGGACAGCGGCCAGGGAGTGCTGTCGACCAGCAGCCGGCTCCACCCTGGCCGCCTTGCCCACTCACCTACCCCACGGTCCTGGGACAGGGACACACTTCCATTAGGCCACAGGCTCCTGTTCTACCTCCAGCAGAGAATACCTACGATAATCCCCAGTGTTTAATATTTCATCTCCTTTTTGTTTGAGGGCCTGAAACTCAGCCTGTTTTCTTTTATTCCCCCAACTCACGCATGCATCCTTCATACGGGACTCAGAGCTCCAGACATCTTGGGAGGAGGGAGCCTCCCTGGGAGCTGCTGGGTCAAGGAGACTCTTAGGAAGATCCTGACCCTTCCAGAATCTTGGACTGACATTTATCTTGCATGGGCTTCCTTTAATCAACTCTCATCCTGTCCCTTCTAGACAACTTCATGATGTTTCCCCTCAACATCCACCCACCAGTGCATCAAAGTGACGACGAGCATCTGAAAAATTATTATTAGTCTTTTGATAAAGGAACTGTTCTGGTGGCTTAGGGCTGACAGGGTCATTGAGCGTGTCCCCCCAAAGCCAGGTAAAACTCTTCATAAGATGAAGTGGGCAGACAGGAAGACACCCCGCCTGGCACGTCCACAAAGGGCCCCTGGCGGTACCACTCAGTGGGCGCTGACCTCCCCCGCAAGGTTACTGGCGTCCTTACCTACGTTACCTAAGGCAGCTCTCTCCTTTTACTTCTTAGAGAGGGAGGGGTTCAGACATGCTCTGACCTCATCCGAGGAGCCAGAGGACAGCAAACAGGGCAAGTAAATATTTTAGGCTTTGAGGGCCATCGGGTCTCTGTTGCAACTATTCAACTCTGTCACTGCAGTGGGAGAGCAGCCGATATGTAAAGAAAAGTGCATGGCTGAGTTCCAATAAAACTTAATTTATAAAAGCAGGTAGGGGGCTGGATTAGGCCCACGGGCTGCAGAGTTGGCAGACTCCTGCCCGAATGCCTGAGGGGTACAGAAAGATCCGACAAGACGGAACCACAACCCTGGGCCATGAGCCCCCCGTACTGCCCCGAGGTCCTTGTTGCCTGGCACACAGTAGTTATAAAGTTTGGGCTTTGCAGTTCGTCTTCTTGTGTTCGACTCCTGGGCCCACGATATGTTGGCTGTGCTACCTTTCATTCCCCCTGGCATGAAATTCAAAGAACAGTACAACCCCCGGCATCCCAGGGTTGCCAGGATGATGCCCTGGCACGGGCCCTCTAAAGCCCTTGGCACACAGGGGCTGGCATGTCCTGAGGACCTAATCAAAGTCTACTGTGGGGTGGAGGTGAGTGTTATCACTAAGGCTCCAGTGTGAGCTGATGACAGGAGGGGTGACAGAGAATGGGACTGTAGGACAGTCAGGGTCAACAAGAGGACTGACTCAGCTTCAGGAAGCAGACCTGGGCCAGGGTGGGGCTGAACCCTTTCCAGCTGGGAGGTCTTTCCAAGAACTCACAGGTCCCCTTTCTGAGACAGGCTCAGGGTACTTGACGCCCCGAGTCAAGACTCATGTCCTTGCAAAGTCCTGCGTCAGATAGATCTGACTTTGGCCCACCTGTGCTTACATCCCCACCAGCACTCGTTCATTTGTTCTTGCTGACACTTCTGTGAGACATTTACACCCCTTGTAAGGTTGGACAGGCCACGTGTACCTCCTTGGAGAGCCACTGTGAACGTGAAGGTCTTTCTGATACCGGGCTCCTGCGTGCTGCTGGCCAGTCTGTTCGCGGGGCACAGAAACTCCCAGGAGCCCCGGGCTCATGATTCCCCTGGACGGGCATCCTTCCCCTGGTCACCTCCGGGGTCCATCCCCACTGAGACCCAGGAGGTGCCCAGAGATGGATCCTCCCCTTGACACAGAAGGGACATGAGCTGCTGGGAGGGCTTACGAGGCCCTTTGATGAGCTTGGACTTGACTGTCCTGCTGCCTTTCTGAGTATGGACATCCTCAGTGGATGACGAGCCTAGAGGGTCGCCCCTGGGTGACCCTTGAGATTTTGTCCAAGGCAGGAGTACCTCTGCCAGGTGAGGGCTGGGAGTGAACCTTGGCCCACACCTTCTCCACGGCAGCCCAGATCTGCCCCAATTTCACAGGAGACAACGAGAGTAGGAGAAATTAGACAGGGTCCAGAGAGAAATCTGGCTTGTGATTTTTAGGCAAAAGCTACTGTTCTGCTCCTTTGCTTTTTAAATAGGCATGTGTGCAAGGCGGTGAGCCCTGCTGGCCAGCTACGCTTCCTCCCTTTCTGAGTTCCTAACCATCACTCCCCAGCCAGTCTAAAGGGCAGGATAAAAGGGTCAAGAGTGTCCTTTCTTGCCTCAAAAGGCCCGAGGACAAACACCTCTGTTGTCGGAGGGGGGTGGGTGGAGGATACGAGCCGGCCTCAGGGGGTGGGGCTGGGGGCTGGTTTGGGGAGCAGAGTCAAGGGTCTCGCCTCTTCTCACCTCCTGGGTCCCGGGTCTAGGAATCCAAACCCAGCTTTGGGTCACTTTGTCCAGCCTTGCTCAAGTTACAGGACCCTGACAAGCATGCTCCCACCAGCCCTGAGCAGGAATACAGCCTCTTCTAGAGGCTTCTGCTGTCACTTTCATAGCCCAAGCTGACCCTGAGCTCCCACTCCAGGAGTGGGAAGCATCTGAAATATATTTCTGGTGATGGAGTGAACCTTAAGGGCAAATCCTTGCCAGTATTTCATTAGCCCCTGCCCTGCCTTCTTGGAGCGACCCTCACAGTGGGGTCTTTTTCCTCCAAACCTTTTCTCTGTCTCTTCACTGACCCCCAAATGGCTGAGTGAATACAACCAGCTCCTTGACCTTTTGCAAGGGTCCAAGGTTTCTTTCAACGAGGAAGGTCAAGGTGTCTGTCCAGGTCTTACACCCCTCGTCTGACAGCACTCTGCAGCTGGCTCGCTGTCCAAGGCCATCGCCTGTCCCCTGTGTCCACAGGCAGGCATACGACTCACCCCAGACCTAACCGGGGAGGGAGCTGCCGCCCCATGTCGCCAGTGAGTCGGAGGTGGGGTCCCCCGTTCAAAGTCCTTGCCATGACTTGGGACTGACTGCAGCCATCCGCTGGGCGGGCTCTGGAACCTCCTTGCATCCCGCCCGGGAGCCGCCATCCTGATAAGCAACACAGAAACCCCATTCTTCTACGCCTGGTGAGCCACGTCCCCTGGGCCCTGCCCCGGCTCTGGCACAGGGCTGCCAGCCCAGCCAGGTACCACACCCTCGGGATCCTGCCAGCCTTTCTCAGCAGGGCGTCGCCTCGCTGGGCGGACCGTGGAATCTCCCCTGGGTGTACCTGGGCTCCTTCAGCCCAGAGCAAGGGCTGGACTGCAGTTTCTCTGCTCTTCCCACCTTCGTATATGTCCCTTCTGCACACACACACCAGTGCATCATGTTCCCTTGGCCTCTGTGTGCTGTGCATCTGTGGGGGTGACCCCATGGAAGGGCTCAATCCCCTCCACACCCTCTATTCTGCTCTTCCACTTGCATCAGCTCAGGAAATCGAATGAAACCCCCTGGGTATTCTGATGAGCTGTGGTGCCAGGCAGCGGGTCTGCAGGTTTTAGGAACGTGCTGACCACGTTGAGGACCACTGGCCTAAGAAGTTATCAAAGGAGATGAGGATGAGGACGGTGGCCACACCCACCTCCAACTCAGGAGCCCCTGCCCTGCTACCTGACACCCAAAAAAGGAGCAGCCCAGGGCCAGCCCCTGCTGGGAACCGAGGACACCAGTGGCCACTTGTGACCGAGTCAGGCGGCCTGCAGACTAGGTCGGGGCGCTGGAGGGGAGCCTGGGAAACCACAGGAGCATCAAAGTGGAGGGTGACTGGGAACACAGGACATACCAACAAAAGTGATAGGGGGTAACGGCCCGTGTGTCCCGGTGCGAAGCAGCAGCAGTGAGGCCGGGCTCAGGGTGGCAGGGCTGGTCCCTCGGAAGCCCGAGCTCAGAGCTGACTCAGGAGCAGTGGGGGCCTAGACTGGCTGCCAGGGGTGGGCGCGCAGCCTCCACGGGTGCTGGGCGTGCAGGATGCTCCAGGCGCACTCACTCCCTCCTGCAGCCCCACTGTGCTCCCCACCGTGGCCTCCATGCCTACGGACACCCTGCCCCTGCAGGCATCCCCAGGGCATGGGGCTTGCTGGGCTCTCCCATCCATCATTTACACTTGGGAAGGGAAAGCCCGAATGAGAGGCTTCTTTTCCATGATGGGCTGTGAAGGTTCGGAGCAGAAGTAGAGGATGGGCTTGAGGACACGGGGATGGGGAAGGGGAAGCTGGGATGAAGTGAGAGAGTGGCATGGACGTATATACACTATATACACTACCAAATGTAAAACAGGTAGCTAGTGGGAAGCAGCTGCATCACACAGGGAGATCAGCTCGGTGCTTTGTGACCACCGAGAGGGGTGGGATAGGGAGGGAGGGAGGGAGGGAGACACAAGAGGGAGGGGATATAGGGACATATGTATACATATAGCTGATTCACTGTGTTATACAGCAGAAACTAACACACCATTGTAAAGTAATTATACTCCAATAAAACTGTTTAAGAAAAAAAAAAAAGCAACAGGAAAAGCCCAAACCCTGGCCCTTTGGAAGACTCAAGGCCCCTGCCTTCTGTGTTTTGTTCTTCCGGGCAGGAGCACAAAGACACCATGACCAGTCTGGACCTCAGCAAGTCAGTGGCAGGGAGAGGGAAGTGGGAATGAAGGGTTCTTTAAGGAAGAAACTACAGGCTGTCCCTGACAGGGTCCCTGCCCTTTGGTGACAAGTCAAGCTCCACGGTGACCTGCTCCCCCGGGACTTAAGGGAGCAACAAGGGACGGAATCCTGCGAGAAGGGCCGGGAAAGGCCAGGAAAGGCTTGTCTATGGGAGAACAGGGCTGGGGTCGGGGGGAGGTGGGGGAGAGCAAGTGGAGGGAAAAGAGGGGAAGGAGGAGGGAGGGTTAAGGGCAGGGCATCATGGGGCAGTGGTGGGGGGTGATGGCTCCTGGGGGCTGGGCTGCACGCGCAGGGGCTCCAGGTAGGTGAGCCCAGGGTCTGTCCAGAAGGGTCACCTCTGCACAGGAGCTGGATTTGGCTTGGACTGTTCACACTTCTCTTTTCCTCTCCCTTAAGGACCTGAATTTTCTAGGAGGGGCAGACCCAGTCCAGCTGTTTTAAAAGTTCATTTCCTAGGAGTTTTTTTTTTTTTTTTTTTTTTCACATGCCAAGATGGAAGACAGAATGGCAGAAAGGTGAGCAGCCACGGCTTCCCTAACCTCAGGGCTCCCCCGTCCGCAGCGTAAGCAAATGTGTAGAAGTCAGAACTCCCTGACTGCGGTCTGAGTCTTGTGATGGTAACTGGGGTGCCCAACTGCCCCGGTTTCCTGGGACACTGGATGTTCGGTGCTGAAACGGGGGATGTCTGGGGCCAACTGGGATGAGGTTGGTCATCCTTGGAAGCACCCAGAAGCCTGGTGGGTGGCAGAGGCACACTTGGGTGAGAATTTTAATTTGCCGCAGAGGATGTGGCACACCATCTTGGAAGCTGGGCAGATGTTGTTTTGTTGTTGTCGTTTTTCACTATCCAACGCTTCTGATGGTCTAACGCAAGTTCCAGCTGCTCCTGGACCCCTCAGATACATCTCCCTCCAACCCTCACCAGCCCCAAGAGCGTCAGGTCGGTCCACAATGAGTGTGGCCCTCTGTCTCCAGCCCAGCCCCGAGCTGGCCGGGCTCGGCAGGGGCAGGAGAGGGTGGCCTCCCTGCAGTGACAAGCAGGCACTTTGCTCTGCGTCTGCGGTAGGGACACAAGGGGACCGGTCAGCCTGCTTGGGGCTAGAAGGCAGCTGGAAACCCCGGGGCTGGGGGGACCTGGAGGGGGCAGGGAAGGCATAGGGCTCACCCCCAGGTACTGACTCTCTGCAGACAGAGTGGGCTGGGCCCATGGGGGGTGCCAAGGAGGCGCAGGCAGGGCAGTGGGTGCCCACGCCCCAGTCCGGATGCAAGGGCGGAAGCCAGAGCCCCAGGGTGCCCCTCCACTGCCTCTCGTATTCCTTGCTCTCCCAGCCCGTGGGGGCAGATGGCCAGGGCCTCTGAGGTGCAATGCTGGTCCTCCAGGCTGCCAGCTTGGGCGGGGTGGTGCTACCCACCCTCACCTTCAGATACCAGTCTTCCCAAGAGGTGGGCAACAGAAAGGAAGGCCGTCCCAGTGGGCAGGTGCTTCTGCTTTTTCTTAGAGGCCTGACCCCCTTTCCCTCCAGGGGCTGCCTTCCCAGCTCCTGCCCCACCTCAAGAGTTAAAAGTCACCTAGGCTACGGGGCCTTCCGGAGTCCCCTTGTTCGACACCTTCTTTGTTAGTAGAAAACAAAAGCACAGAGAAATTCAAGGTCTTTGCAGGCAGTGTGACTTGCCTGCATCCCCAGGTGCACCGCTGAGACCCGGTGCATCGCATCAGCTTTTACTTTGTAAATCGGGCATAAACTGCCCCATTTTCAGGGTTCTTCTGCGGATGGGGGGATAGTCTCTGTGAAGTGCCGGGCAGAGCTCACAGCCCAGAGTGGACGCTCCTTAAATGGCAGCTTGTGTGAAAACTGCCCGAGTCTCCTGAACGAGCCGGACACTCAGGCCCCTAGGTCCCCGCAACCTGGTGACCCTTCCGACCTCACGCGAATTTCTCCTCCAACTCATGCTCCTCACCCTTCCAGATTCTGTGACCTCCGGGTCAGAACCAAGGCTGGCAATAGCAGCTGGCAGTCAGGGGGGACCCTCTTCTCAGGAGTGACCCCAGAATCCAGCACTGAGCCCCAGCCATGTGTGAGAGCTCACACGGCACACGGAGATGGTGGGGAGGGCCCCCATCTTCAAGGGGTTTACAGCCTAATAGCGGGTGAAGAAACCCGCCTACAAATGACTACAGGACAGTGCAGAGCTTGCCAAAGGCCATAAGAGAAGCACAGAGCCTACAGGGAGGAAGGTGATCCGGGAATCCTTCCTGGAGAAGGTGGCACACAAGATGGACTTTGAAGGGTGGGGAGCCTCTCGATAGCTAGAGAGAGATGGGGAGATGCTTCTGCTACAGGAGGAAGCGACAATGGAAGCAACAGTGTGAGATGCTAGGGCAGGGCGGCCCAGGCCTGCTCTTCTCTCCCCTTCCCCGACTGAAAGCCGACGCACAAACAAGAGCAGAAAATGCTTTGGAGTCAAAGCCCGTCTCTCCTTGGCATCATCTTCTAAGAATCTTTCCTGTGAGCAGCTGAGTCTGCCGGCTTTTCAGGACAAGTGCTAAATGCCCCAGCTCCACCCCAGGGGTCTTTGCAAGGCCAAGTATGAGTTTGCATCCCAGGAGTCTACACCCATCTTTGGGGACCGACCCTGGTGCTGAATGAGACCCTCGAAGGGAGTTCCCTTGAAATCCATGCCTTAGCCGTCTCCACTCAAGCCTTTCACTTAAGAATGTCTCCAGGGGACTTCCCTGGCAGCCCAGCGGTTAAGACCCCGCGCTTCCACTGCAGGGGGCGTGGGTTCGATCCGTGGTCGGGGAACTAAGATGCCGCACAGCCAGGAAAAAAAAAAAAAAAAAAGAATGTATGTCTCGGGACTTGAGCTTGGGGAAAGCTTTCAGCGAGGGCCGGCAGCAGCACAAAGCCTGTGCTGGGAGCAGCACAGATCCCGCTGCAACAACCTGCGGTGGAAACCAGCTTCTCTTTTGTTACCACGCCCACCAGAGGGAGACTAAGGTCCTCCGGCTGGTATAAGAGTGATGATAATCATCTCTGCCGTTTATGGAGTGTTACTAAGTTTCAGGTGTGGTTGGAAGCATTTTACATGTAGCAACACGCTTCACCCCTGGCAACCACCTCCCAAGTGTTTCCTACCATCATTATCCCCATTTTACAGATGGGAAAAGTGATGCACAAGGTTCAGTGACTTGTCTCCAGGGCTACCCAGCTGGGAAGTGACAGAGGGTACTCTTAACCACTATTCTATAAGCCTCGGGTCCTCTGGGCCTCACACGGACCCATCAAAGCATGTTGGACACAGACGGTTACCTGGGCTCAAAGCCCCAGCAGAGAACCGGGTGCTGCCTCGTGCCTGCTGGACCAGTGAGCTGAGGCTCTGGCCCGCTCTGGTAGACAGGAGAGAAGGCCAGGTGGGGCAGATGTTAACAAGTGGCCTCCAGGGTTAATGGGGTCAGAACATCCTATCTACAGCAGGCTTCTTGACCTTGACACTCTTGACGTTTTGGACCAGCTCATTCTTTGTGGTGAGGGCCTGTCTTGTGCACTGTAGGATGTCTAGCAGCATCCCTGGCCTCTACTCACTAGATGCCAGTAGCATCCTGCTAGTGGGGACAACCAAAAACATCTCCAGACATTGCAAAATGTCCCCTGGTTAAGAACAACTGACCCAGTGTAAGCAAGAGTTGAGGTGAACTTGCTTCTGCAGCAAATGTCTGAACACCAGAAACTGCTCAGACTGAGCAAGAAAAACATCTGATCTTGTGCACCTTATTTGAGAACTTCTAGGCTCAGTGGAGTCGAGTCTTCTAGGGAGCTTAGCTCAAGCAAGACAGATTCCTGGGATTCAAGGTAAAAACAACACCTGAGAACCACCAGACCTCTGCTCCCTTGTTCCAAAGGCAGCGGCTTCAGAAACTCAATGTTGCACAATTCTGGGGGCACACTGTGTCCTCGGTGAATGGCACACCGCCTGGAGTTGTGCAGTGGGACATTCCTGCTGGAACCCCAAGCACAGATTATGCTCAGTGTAGGGGTTAGTTCTGGGGTTGGAGGTGAGGCGTCCTGGGGAGGTGGTAGAGAGAGTCCTGGTTTTCTCTGAAAATTGGCAAATGAGCGTCCTTGCAACCCGCAGCCTGGTTCTCCAGGCTACGTTCTCTGGCCAGCTGAGTATGAAAGGAGCTTGGCATATTCCTGACAAGACCTGCTTCACCTCGGCTTTCAGATCCTCCCATGAGCCATGAGCGTGTGTGTTCTTGCGTGGCAGGCCCTTACGTAGTGTTTTGATTGTTATCATCCTGCCATGAAAGGCCTGATTGTTCAGGCTCTGACGTGACATCACCGACTTCCCACTCGAGCAGCTTGTCGAGGTGTTTGATGAGCGTGCAGGTGGGACGGGGCGGGGTGCTCCCCGCAGGGCTGCCCGGCCCTACCTGCTCAGTGGAGCTGGCTTAGCACGCAAGGGATCTTCCCTCACCCCTTCTTTCTGTCCTGGGAGGCTTACTGCCACGGGCTGGAAAGATGAGATGACCCATGGGTTCCCTTCAAGTCCTCCGCCCTCCCCAAAGCGGGCGGGGAGCAGCCCCAGGAAGTCAAGCCACAAGGCAGGGTGCTGTCTGCGGGTGATTCAGGCCACCTCTGTGCACTTCTCCTTGTCAGAAAGCAGAGAAGCCGACAGACAGCTCGGGGATCTCTAGGTCCCCGAGGGATGCCCTGGGGACCTTTACCTGCTAAGTATCCCAGCAAATAAGTCAAGCCTAGGCACAGGCCAGGTATGAGGCTGCCTTACACGATGTGAAAAGCACCCAGGGGTATGTACCCAAGAGCAATATGCTTATACATTCACTCAAAGACATGTACTAGGAGGTCCACAGTAGCCCTCTCCATAATGGCCCCAAACTGGACATGAAGCAAATGCCCGTCCAAGACAGAATCAATCAATAAATTGTGTTCCGTTCCCACAATGGAATACGGTGTACAGCAGTGAGAATGAATAATCTCCGGTGCCATGCTACAGGACGAAGCATCTTAGAGACAGAATTTTGACTGAAAGAAGCTGGACACAAAACAGTAAAATGCTCTGTGATTCTATTTACAGAAAGTCTCTAAACAGGCAAAACTAAGCTGTGCTTTCTCATCCGTGAATTGATATGAGGTGCTGGCGGCTGAGAGCAACGATTTTTTTGGTTAATTCTCCCTAATATACTTGGAATTTTATTTTATTATTTTTTTTTTCAGCCATCTGCTCCAGGAGAGAACCAAGAAAAGTCCATTTGTATACAAATCACTAACCCTGCTAGAAAATAAACCCAGCGTGGTATACTTATCAGAAATAATTAAACTTTAACTTTTTTTATAGTAAGGTTAAGAAATATCACTCTTGGGACTTCCCTGGTGGCACAGTGGTTAAGAATCCACCCGCCAATGCAGGGGACACATGTTCGAGCCCTGGTCCGGGAAGATCCTACATGCTGCGGAGCAACTAAGCCCGTGCGCCACAACTACTGAGCCCACGTGCCACAACTACTGAAGCCCGCACGCCTAGAGCCCGTGCTCTGCAACAAGAGAAGCCACCGTAATGAGAAGACCGCGCACTGCAACGAAGACCCAGCGCGGCCAAACAAAAGTAATAAATAAATGAATGAAATTTTTTAATCTATTAAAACAAAAGAAATATCACTCTTATTTTAAAAACAATGCATTTGAGCAAAATATACGGACTCTAGAATAAAGGCAGGAATTCAAGTCCTGGGTGGGGGTCAGACTTTTGGGAAGAGCATAACCTCCTTTTAATAAAGATGTTTTATTGAGACTGAATGTACATTCAGAGAAGAGCACGTATTATAAGTGGCCGGCTTGATGTCTTTTCAGAAACTTGCTGAATTTCATGAAACCCACACCCAGATCAAGAAACAGGACAGTACCAGCACCCAAGAGCCCCTCAGCCCTGGGCTTTCTGCTCCGCACTGCCCTGGCCCCAAGAGGAGTCAAGATCCTCACCTCTAACCAGGGAAGCTCAGTGGTGCCTGCTTTTGAACTTCGCATCAAGAGTTTAGGCGGCTGTATAAGACCCCAGTCGAGGGTTATCTGGGGGTTTGGATACAAGGGCTTTGCATTCTCATCTCCCGTGAACTTGGCACGTCGGTAGTCTCCTTAGGCCGTAGGCTTGGACATCTGTACAGGCGCACCTCGTTTTCTGGTGCTTCACAGATATTGCGTTTTTTTACAAAGGTTTGTGGCGACCCTGCACCGAGCAGGTCTATCGCGTCGTTTTCCCAACAGCATTTGCTCACTTTGTGTCTCATTTTGGCAATTCTCGCAAATGTTTCAAACATTTTCAGGGTTACTACATTTGGCATGGTGATCTGTATGTAACATCTTGGATGTTACTACTGTAATTTTTTGTTTTATATTTTTTAAATTCAAGTATGTACATTGTTTTCTTAGATATCATGCTATTACACAACTAACAGACTGGCAGCGGAGTGTAAACATCACTTTGACACCCACTGGGAACCCCCCAAAATTCGTGTGGCTCGCTTTGTGGCAGGGGTCTGGTGTCTCTGAGGTGTGCCTGTATAGGGTATTTCCTCAGGATACCTAAGTTTGTCCCTCTGCTTTCTTATTCACTGAACACTGCAATCAAGTCCAGATCAACATTTTAGGGGAGGGCTTGGGACTAAAACATTTTGTTCTCCAGCGCACGAAATACCATTGCAAACCACTAAAACATTTTCCAGCATTTTGGCACTTTCTTCTAAAGGGCGTTTTAAAGTGCCTTTATAAGCATTTATTATTACTTTCGCTTAGGAGGTGTAAGTTCATTTTCCATTTTGTACACGTAGGAATCAAGGCCTGGAAAGGCTGAGAACACAGCCTGGGTCACTGCAGTCGGGGAAATGGTGCTGGACTCCAAGCCCTTTCCCACACCTCCTCTCTCAGGGAGAAACAGAAAACGTGGCCAGGGAGCCAGGTGGGGCCGCCCCCCTCCCACCATCTCCTCCCTGGTTTACAGGGACAGGCTCCTAACTGGGCTCCTTGCTTCTCCCCTTGCCCCTAGAGTCTATTCTCTGCTACGTCTGCTATATCTGCTTATGATGATTCTCTGCTCAGAACACTGCCCCGGCTGCACTTTTAACTCAGAGGCAGAGCCCAGGTCCTTCCCATGGCCTTGGTGACTCACGTGCTCCCGCCCTCCGTTCCTCCCTGGCCTCTCGGGTACACTCTTCCCCTGGTTCCTTCTATTCCAGCTTCCGGCCTCCATTCTCTTCCTCAAATGTGCTTGGCTACTCCCACCTCAGGGGACGCTTCTACTGGAACATTCCTTCTCAGATATTTGTGCCTCACCGCTTCACCTTTTTTAAGACTGAGCCAGGGCTTCCCTAGTGGCTCAGTGGTTAAGAATCCGCCTGCCAATGCAGGAGACACGGGTTCGAGCCCTGGTCCGGGAAGATCCCACATGCCGCGGAGCAACTAAGCCAGTGTACCACAACTACTGAGCCCGCGAGCCACAACTACTGAAGCCCATGTGCCCGTGCTCCGCAACGAGAGAAGCCATTGCAACCAGAAGCCCGCGCACCTCAGTGAACAGTAGCCCCCGCTCGCTGCAACTAGAGAAAGCCCGTGCGCAGCAACGAAGACCCAACGCTGCCAAAAAAAAAAAAAAAAAAAAAAAACCCACAAGACTGAGACGTATGACTTTTCCAAGGCTGGGTCATAACAGACACGACGGCTTCCGTCTGTCTCTCTGGACTACTAGCTCTGGAGGAAGCCAGCTACCACATTGTGAGGACCCTCAAGCAACCCATGGGACAAGGAGCTGAGGCCTCTTGCCGGTAGCCGTGCGGGGGCACCACCTTGGGGAAGCGGATCCTCCAGCCCCCGTCCAGCCTTCAGACGACTGCAGCCCTGGCTGGCCTCTTGACTGAAACCTCAAGGGAGACCCTGAGCAGGGACCACTCAGCAGAGCCACTCTCGAATTCCTAACCCACACACAAAAAAAGTGAAATAATATTTAGTGGATTGAGCCAATGATCTTTGAGCTACTTTGTTATACGGTAACAGATAACTAAGACAGCCACCTTCTCGGTGAAATCCACACTCACCCCCTTCTCGAAAATGTAAACCACCCAGCACTGCCATGCCCCCTTCACTCTAGTCTATTTTTCTTTTTGTTCTTTTCTGGTCAGCAACTCTTACCTTCTAGCCTACTGTATAATGTACTCATTTTTTATGTTGATTGTTCTTTTGTCACCCTCCCATCTGACCTGGCATCAGAACAAGCTAGGAATCTTTGTCTGTTCCCCGATGTGTCCTGAGCACCTAGAAGAGTGCCAGGTGCGCACAGCGATGAAACAGACCTACGTACAGACACAGGTCCGTGAATTCTAGCAAAGGCTGAGGTCTTGTCGGCTCCCAGATGCAGGCAGTCATTCATCAGTGAGCATGTCACAACTCCGTGGACCTTGGTGTCTTCAGCTGCACAGGAAGGAGGTCACACTGGGCGACCCACAAGCCCTTTTCCAGACCCTAAGCTTTGTGGCTCCCACATGACAATGGCCTTGTGGGTTGTCCAGAGTCCAGGGGCTGCAGAGACAGGCCCCCGCCTTGGCCAGAGCTCATTTTCCTCTCTGTGCACATCTGGAAAGCCAAAAACCCAAGACCATCGCATTGTGCACATCTGGACGGCATAAATTGATCATGCCAAGAGGAAACTCCGGAACGGCTGCTCAGTGAAAACTGCAGCACAGGCCACACGAGAGGGGCTGAAAGGCTGCTTTCTTTTGCAGCCGCAAAACAATCTTCTGGGCAGGATCTCAGAAGCTGAATGCTTGCGGCTGAATAACATATGCTCTCAATAGCCTTCGATGGCAGTCGCTGTCACACTGCCTTCTCTGCCTGGCTCCCGGCCAACGCAAAACTTAAAGAACCGGGACATTTTCCTCCCCCTACTCCCTTGTTCAGACTGAACTATACCTTCAGTTATCCTCGGGGCCTGTGCACCAAGTTCAAAGCTGAACACCACCTGCTCCTCCGCCGCCCCCTCCTCCTCCAGGGAAAGTAACTGAACCACAAGCTTAATGCAAACTGCACAAGGAGCTTTGAGCTCTGGTGGGAAATCACCGCCTGTTTGCATGTAGTTAGAACGTGCTTGACCCTCCGTCCCTCCATCCTTCCGTGGCCGGGAAGAGATTACTACCCGTTAACATGTAGTCACAGTCTGACAACCAGCCTGGGCTCCCAGAACAAAGAGGGATGATATTCCTTTGCAAATAAAAGGAGTTTCAGGGGCTCGGAACTTCCTGCTAGCTCTTCAGCAGTGCAGGGAGGGGAAAAGCAGGCAGGGAAACGTGGGGTTCTACACACCTGCAACTTCACAGCTGGTGACGTCAATGGCTTGATCGCCAGGACAACCTGGGACACAGGAAGACTCAGGTTTGCAACAGGGACCCTTTGGGTCAATGTCCTGCGAACAAGGGGGACGAATGCAGAAGACCTTGGGGTTGGGGTGTCTGGTCATCCTTCAGCATCCTTCTTTAGACTTCTCTTAAAAACACAGGAACACAGGAAATTACAGCCCCGAAGCCCAGCCCTGAACGCTTGCCCTCAAACAACAGCACAACCTCAAGACTCAGAACATCGACGTCGGTGATACCACTTTCTACTCTGAACCCTAAAAGCACTGAAGGCACACGGCCGAGAGCCCGCAGCCCCCTGCCCCTGGGTGCAGACTGGACCTGAAGAAAACCAGGTGAGATGCTGGAAAGAAATCTGAAGAAAGAGAAATCTTTTTCATCCTTGTGCTGTGTATTTTTGGGGTGCTTTCTAGCTAGCTGGAGACTCAGAGCTTCGCCACTGGGAAATGTCTCTGTTTTCTTGGCTTCTCAGTATGGATAATCGTCAGCTGGAAGGTTCCGTGCCTGCTGCTTTGTACGTGCTACTGATGACACCAAGATGGTGGACGAAGCAGCCACCCCGAATCAGAGCCACTTCATTTAGAAATGCCTGGTGGTGACTGCAGAGGGGCCTGGCTAACAGCAACCGCAGCCAGGGCACCATTGTGACTTACTAAGTACTGTTCAGGCATCCTTTGGGTTTACCCTGGCAATGACCCGACGAAGGAAGTGCTATCAACCCATTTTATAGATGAAGAAACTGAGGCTTAGAGAGCTAAATATCTCTCCCAAGTTCACCAGCCCATAGTTGCACAGCTAAAATTCCAGTTCAGGTCTGCTGATTCCAGAGCTCAAAGGCTTCACCCATGTGTCCTATGCAGCCCACCACACTATGCACACAGGGCAGAGTGACAGTGGATCTTCCAGTTTACGGCGGAGGCGGGGGGGGTAGCCTGTGATTATGAGCAATATTTCGTATCATGAAGCCATCTATTACCAATATTCCACTGCAGGGTGGGACCTAGAACAAACATTGAAAAAGATCCCTGTTTGTTTAACATATGAATGCTGCTTAATGATCTTAAAAAGAGGTTCCCCGTATTTTCAAAGGAATGGCTGGCTTCTGACACATGTCTGGTGTCCTTTTCTCTCTGGACCAAGTCAGTAACTGCAAAGAATTCCTTGGCTATTATATGTAGATCTTAATGGTTCAGTGGGGGGGAAAGTGCGCACGTGTGTGTGTAGTGTGTGTGTGTTTGTGTGTGTGTAGTGTGTATGAGAGGGTGTTCATCCATCTACAGAAAGAACAACAGTTTCACACCCACACACACACACACAAACGTAAAAGAGAGCCCTTCCCCCCCACAACATACATACAAAACGTGTCAGTCATCAACAGGCCACCATGCTCCCTTCTGTAGCTACAGCAGACATGTTCAACCACCCAAACGCCTCCTGCATCTTCCTGGCTCCCCTGTGACAAGACATCCCAGGAACAGCTTCAATGCTGACAGGCTGGGCACATCCCTATGAGGCCGAGGAAACTAGCAGAGAACCCAGGTCTCCAGCTATTGCTCTCTGAGTGCAATCAGCGAGTGACGACCCCAGCAGGGGCCCCACGTCTCCTGGGATCCTAGAGCCGGGCCTCCCCAGGCCTCATCACTCCCGCCAACCTTAACAGTGTTCACCACGCCCATGACTCTTGCACAGTTACTTGCTTTAAGTCAACTCCCTTTCTTTTCTTCAAATTTATTTTCAAGTAAAATTGTAAGACTGCTGCAAGTGGAAGAAACCATTATTTGCCTGGCACAGAGAGTAACTGTAAAGGCACATATGTTGAAAGCAAATCAGAAATGGTGGGTCGAATAGAAGCAACCTAAGTGCCCATCGACAGGTGAATGGATAAAGAAGATGTGGTACATATACACAATGGAATATTACTCAGCCATAAAAAGAAAAGAAACTGAGTTATTTGTAGTGAGGTGGATGGACCTAGAGTGTCATACAGAGTGAAGTAAGTCAGAAAGAGAAAAACAAATACTGTATGATGACACATATATATGGAATCTAAAAAAAAATGGTTATGAAGAACCTAGGGACAGGATAGGAATAAAGATGCAGACGTAGAGAATGGACTTGAGGACCCAGGGAGTGGGAAGGGGAAGCTGGGACAAAGTGAGAGAGTGGCATGGACATAGATACACTACCAAACGTAAAATAGATAGCTAGTGGGAAGCAGCCGCATAGCACAGGGAGATCAGCTCGGTGCTTTGTGACCACTTAGAAGGGTGGGATAGGGAGGGTGGGAGGGAGGGAGATGCAAGAGGGAAGAGATATGGGGACATATGTATAACTGATTCACTTTGTTATACAGCAGACACTAACACACCATTGTAAAGCAATTATACTCCAATAAAGATATTAAAAAAAAAAAGAAATGGTGGGTCGATGTGGATGTGATGGAAACCTAGACGCTGGTGGGTGGTCCAGGGAGGGACCCCAGCCCCTTGCCACCTTCTAAAGTAAAATCTCCGATAGGTGTCTTCAACAGAAATTCCAGATAACTGGGGGGGTGGGGTAGGGAGAAGATTCCCAGTGCACGTGGTGTCTGCAGCCTGGATGATCACATTGTTCCAATATGGTGCCTGGGAGGCAGATGAAATTAGTCAACACGCTGCAAATTCTGCAGATGGAGCCTGGCACACAGTAAGTGCTCAATAAATCCTCACTGCTTTTCATCATCTACAGTGTGCAGAGAAGAGGTAACAGAGCAGGACTGAGACTGCTCTCCTCCTTAGAAAGGCCTGTTTGCAAGCCTGGCACTTGGCTGGCATCTTAGAACTTGAATGGTAAACTGTTCCTTCCGCTGATAGAAAACTTTCCCTAAGTGATAAGAGCGTTCACTGCACCTAAGCTGTTTGTGCAAATAATATTGTTTATACTGAGCACCTGCTTTCCTCCCAGGAGTCTGGTGGTAGGCAGAGGGCACGGTGTGACCAGCCCCCAATAAAATCTTTGGGCTCTGAGTCTCTAATGAGCTTCCCAGGAGGACAATAACTTGCACGTATTGTCACAATTCACAGAATTAAGCACGTCCTGGGTGACTCTATATGGAAGGGACTTGGGGAAGCTTGTGTCTGGCTTCCTCCAGACCTTGCCCCGTGTGCCTTTCCCCTTTGCTGATTCTGCTGTGTATCCTTTCGCTCTAATACATCTTAGCTGTGAGCGCGACTATATGTTGAGTGCTGTGAGTCCTTGTAGTGAATCGCCAAATCTGGGGGTGGGCTTGGGGACCCCCAGCACAAGCAGCAGCAGCAGTGGCTGGACCTAAGGGAAGCTGCTCACAGAACCCGTCACAGCCCAGGGTCGTAGGTGGAAGGCAGCCAAGGTTCCTGACTCTGTGGATTGGAAGTAGGCCCTCAGGAGGAGGGAGGGCCAGTGAGCTGGAAGAGGGTTGGCGCATAAAGCCGAGGGCCAGAGGTCATAGTGGGACCACAGGAACCAGCAATAGAGGCCAAATGGAGACAATGCCCAATGCCAGGTGGGCCCTGTCACATCATGGTGGACGCTGCAGTGAGAAAGGGCGGCATCCGACCAGATGCCTCTCCCCTGGGCCAAGTGATGGGGGACACTGGGAACTCGGATCTCCTCTAGGGAAAAGGAATAAAGGGAGGGGAATCTCCAACTGACTGTGTTTATATCCTGAGCTGAGCAAGTTTAAAAGTAGAAGTGACAGGGCTGTCTTTAAAGGGCATGTGTTTACCAGTCAGGGCAAATGAGGGCTCAGCGCAGGGATCCCGGGGTGCGGGGTTGGTGGTCCTTACACCTGAGCGTGCATCAGAATCACCTGGAGGGTTTGTTAAAACAGACTGCTGGGCCCACGCCCAGAGCATCCCGGAGACTGGGGTGGGCTCCGAGAATTTACTTTCTTAATGAGTTCCCAGGTGACATCCATGCTGCCAGGAGATGCACACTTTGAGAACCACTGATACAGAGACATACAGTTGGAACAGGTCTCTTCAGCTTAGGAGAAGGAAGAATTACCTGCCCCCAAACTGTATGAGCATCACTAGGCACGGGAAGCCACTGGGCCCACGTGGGGTGGCTGGGCTCATCAAGTACAGCTGTCTGGGCAGAGCTCTGGGGAAGGGGAACTGCGGCTGGTTCCAGAGCCTTCCAAGAAGCTGCACACGGTGACCCTGTCTCAGGGACCCTTCACCAGGCGTAGATGTGCACGGGATGTCCCAGCCAAAGTCAGAGTCCAGGCAGGACCCTCTTCACAGCGGGCAGGTCCTGGCCTTGCTGCAGAATCCTCCCACCACACGGGCACGAGTTCTCTGCTCCAGAAAAGGCTGCAGGCATCTGGGAAAGCGACTTTTCCCCGCTATTTCCGTAGACCAAGGAGGCGACTTGGGCTCCCGGGGAACACTGGTCATGTCTGGACACATTTTTGGTTGTCATATCTGGAGACAGGTGACTGATATTGAATGTGGAGAAGCCGGGGATGCTGGCACACATCCTATGACACCCACCCCTGTTGCAGAGAAGTATCTGCTTCAAAATATCAGTGGCGTTGAGAGGTTGAGAAAGCCCACCCGAAACCCTGCACACACCCAGCGGGCTCTTATACAGGATGCACAGCATCAGTGGAGAGTGGTGATGTTGGGAAAATGAAGCTAGAAGGGCCCTGCTCGGTTTCCAGAGTCTAGGTGTGCCAAGAGGGTCTCCAGAACGCAGGGTAGCACAGGGTCAGGCACTATAGCATGTGAGGGGTGGAAGGAAGGAAGGAGGCCCACAGAAGGCCTTTCCTCTGCCACCAAGGCCACGGCCGTGGCCACATCACCACCTCCAGGCCCAGCGAGGCCCCCCGCATTCTCAGTTTAGCCTGAATCCCTAGCTTAATCCAGCTGCTTCTCCCCTGAGGCATCTCAGAGTCAGTCATATTCATCAACTAACAGCCCATGAACAGAAGAGGAGAGGCCAAATTTCGATGGCATTCATGGAATAAAAATATTTATACCTTTTTGGCGCTCCCAGCACATTTTCCTATAAAGCTGTGTTACACGTGACAGGTTGCGTGCCCACTGAGCTCACAAAAGCCCATGTAACTCCTGCGTGAGCGGTTTCTAAGGATTTAAATACCTTACGGGTTACATAAAGCTTGTGGGGGAGTTCAGGACCTGAATCACCATCTATAACCTGTTTGTTTGGTTTTTTTCCTATGGGAAAACGCCTTCCCTCTGAACAGTGGGAAGGAAACAAGAGGGCACTAAGGAAATGAGTATGAAACGGAAAGGGGGAGACTGGAGGAATGGTTCCTGTGCCTTGAAACTCCCGAGGAGTGAATTCCTGTGCCATTGGGGTGACGAGAATGAAGTGATTTGGCGATGGATTGATCCGTGGGTAACTGCTGAGTTCCTATTCTCTCTCAGACACAATGCTGAGGATGCAAGAAAGAACAGAGCTTGCCAACACAGAAGGGGCAATAACTCCCAGGGGATCCTGTTCTGCCGGGAAGGGCAGGAGCTATTGGAACAAGAAGGACGGCCATGGGCTTCCCTGGTGGCGCAGTGGTTGAGAGTCCGCCTGCCGACGCAGGGGACACGGGTTCGTGCCCCGGTCCGGGAAGATCCCACATGCTGTGGAGCGGCTGGGCCCATGAGCCATGGCCGCTGAGCCTGCACGTCCGGAGCCTGTGCTCCACAACAGGAGAGGCCACAACAGTGAGAGGCTCGCATACCGCAAAAAAAAAAAAAAAAAAAGAAGGACGGCCATGCCAGACCTCAGGTTCTTGAAGATTCCTTAAGGGAAGCTGGCCAGGCACGAAGACGAAGACCATGCGAGGCAACGGCCGGCCTGCGCGAGCCCGGGGGCCGGAAGCTGCCGGAGATGCTGGTGGTGATTGTAGGATGGAGCAGGGGGACGACAGCCTGATGCGAGGCCAGCTTGGAGGACACAGTAAGGATTTCTTTTCTTAATTGTAGTAAAATTCACGTAGCATGAAATTTACCATCTCAACATTTCAAAGTGTACAGTTCAGTGGCATTTCGTACATTCACGATATGGTACAACCATCACCGCTCTCTAGTTCCAGAACATGTCATTGCCCTAAGGAACCCAGTACCCACTGGCCACCATTTTCCATTCCCTTCTCCCGCCAGCCCCTGGCAACCACGAATCTGCTTTCTGTCTCTGTGGATTTTCCAACTCTGGACTGCATATAAATGGAGTCACACAAGGTGTGACCTTTTGTGGGTGGCTTCTTTCACTTGTCACAATGTTTTCAGAGTTCATCTGTATTAAATTCTGTGCTGGTGCTTCATTCCTGTTTATGGCTGAGTCAACATTTTATTGTGTGGATTGACCACATTTTGTTCACCCATTCACCCATGGCTGGACACGTGGATGGCTTCTACCTTTTGGCCACTGTGAACAGTGCTGCTATGAACATGGGTGTACACGTTTTTGTTGGAACACCTGTCTCAGTTATTTGGGATAGAAAACAGGAGCGGAATTGCTAAGTCGGATGTTAGGGATTTGGTGCTTGTCTGAGGAGCGGCTGGAGACTTTGAAGGAACAGCCGCATGATCAGAACGGTGTTTTTGAGCCTTCGCTACGCTGGCATGAGTAGAGGGTCAGTGGAGGCAGGAGTGGCCGGCGGGGGAGATGGTAGTTCAGGTGAGAGAGGTCAGACGAGAGTGGCAGGGGGAGGAGAGAAGTGACAGGTCCCATCCTCCTCGTCCTGCCATCCCCTCCTGCTTTTCCCATCATAGCTTTGGACATCTAGCCTCAGGTGAGAAAGAACCATTTTCCCCTGAAACTACCAGCGGGTCAATAGCGGAGCCTAGTGCAGGCAAGACAGGTGTGTTAAGCTGATTTTGAACTTCTTCCCAGCTGGACTCTGAGAAACTCACTGGCCCCCCAAAAGCTTTACATGATCTTTTTATCTTTTGGCCAAGCTGCGTGGTTTGCGGCATCTCAGTTCCCCAAACAGGGGTTGAACCCGGGCCACGGCAGTGAAAGCGCCAAATCCTAACCACTAGCCCACCAGGGAACTCCCTACGTGGTCTTTTTTAAAGCTAAGAGTCCCCATTACTATGTCTGGAGGAATCTTCGTGTCCAGACCATTGCCTGTAACCTGGCCATGCAGCTCAACTCCCCAGCTCCAGTCCCGAGGTGATTTCCACCCTAAGGGATGCTGTTTATTGAAATGGAGTCTCTGCTATCTCCGTATCAACCCTCTTATTTATATAACTGCTTGACTTACGAGTCAATCTCCAGCACAGGATGAAAGTTCAAATCTGAATAAGTTAAGACCTATAGCATTACCTTGAGGCACCATTTCTTTAAAACAAAAACAAAATGTCAGCGACACAAAACAAAATGAAAACGGTCCACTGGCACCTCGTCCCTCTGCAGGGGACCAGCCTCTAGGAGAGGACCTCTTGCCCGGAGTCTTTACAAGGAGCTATTTCCATTCCTGTTCTACAGTTGAGGGCGGTCCAGGAAGGTGCGGGCACTAGACCCTCGGACTGAAAATATGTCACGTGGCCAAGTATCTTCTGAAGAAGGCTTTGCTTCCTGCAAAATCTTCTGGGTGCCTCCAACATGCTTACTTCCCCACAAGCAACTGTGGTTGGCAGAAGACCTATTCAAGACCTTCCCATGTAGCTAGCTCTCAACAGGTCCCGGGTGGAAGGAAGGAGGGAAGAGCAGCTGAATGGAGAGAACAGACACTCCCGTAGAACAGAGAAGAAAGACAGCCAATGCCATGATCGCTGTTCCCATGGAACAGAGAAGAAAGACAGCCAATGCCATGATTGCTGTTCCCATGGAACAGAGAAGAAAGACAGCCAATGCCATGATTGCTGTTCCCATGGAACAGAGAAGAAAGACGGCCAATGCCATGATCGCTTTGGACTTGCTACTGCATTTCCTAGAGGCTGATTTGGATTACAAAGAGGACAGAATTGGGTCAGCAGGGGATTTCACACCCCACACTTGACCTATAACAGCTCCTGCTGAGAGGCAAAGGGGTGACCTGGTAGAAAACTCCATGTAGGTAACCACAGAGCCGGGAAACCAAAGCCAGACGTGGCAGTGGAGGATGGGTTCCCCAGAGAGCCCAGAGTCCTTGCAATGCCATTGCCTGCATTTCCCTGGAGATGACCGAGCCCAGGCTTCCTCTCAGAGGTCTGGCAGCTTGGGGCCCTTCCCAGGCTCAAAGCAGGGAACCATCTTGCCTTTTCAACACTGCACATCTGACCGCTGCTGGCAGAGGGGTCCTTTAAGTCCTGGGGTTGTGCCACCCAATAGCTTAGAAGACTTCCCAATCGACATTTCGAGGGTAAATATTTGCAGTGACTCACAAGAGAGGTTTTCTGCTCTCGTTTTGGCCCGCAAGGAGCCATGGGGTTAATTCCCGTTAACAGCTTGGGATTATCCACAGGCTACGTCCTAAGGTGGGTTTGTCAGGCTCCCTGGACAGCTCGTGAGTCAGGACCCACTCACCCTCCTGGGAAGCATCTGGGCTCCATGCACCAGAGCGTTTACGGGACCACATCCTGGAGAAATCAATGATGCAGGTGTCCAGCTTGTGGGCTGGAGGCCGTGCCCAGGCTCGTGGGACAGGCAGACAATTTACGAGAGAGGTGACACATCATAAAAGTGAGCAGGGCTTCCCTGGTGGCGCAGTGGTTGAGAGTCCGCCTGCCGATGCAGGGGACACGGGTTTGTGCCCCGGTCCGGGAAGATCCCACATGCCACGGAGCGGCTGGGCCCGTGAGCCATGGCCGCTGAGCCTGCGTGTCCGGAGCCTGTGCTCTGCAACGGGAGAGGCCACAACAGTGAGAGGCCCGCGTACCGCAAAAAAAAAAAAAAAAAAGTGAGCAGTAAATGCTAAGAATCCAACAAGCCGGGACAGATGGCCTTTCTCTCTGACCAGGGAGGCTGATGGAGCCACCACCCTGGGTGGGGGCAGGCCGGACAGCCAGCCCTGACAACAGTGACTGAGGATAACTTATGGGACTTTCCTCCAGACCCGACAAAGCTACTGTAAACCTGGGCTTCTGCAGCCTGGGGCCCCTGTGGCTTGAATTTGTCAGCACACGGGTTGCCCCAGGCCACTGAGAGTTTTGGTGAAACATCAAGCTCATGGGTGACGGCTATGTCACCCCATGGCCTCTGACTCCAGCTGACCCGATTCAGGATGGGCCAAGCAAGGGATAGAAACAGTGCTGAGCAGGAAAAGGATCTTCTATGAAACTTCGCTGAACAGACATTCATCTAGTTGACAGAAATGTCCAGAGTGCATCCTAAGTGCCACGTTCCACGCTCTCACGAAGACTGGGGGCAGACAGGTGGAGAATTTCAGAACAGGACCTAACTTCGAAAGGGTGGTTAGAGATGGACTCTTCGAAAAGGCGGAAGTGAAACTGGGATCTGAAGACTGAGAGTGAGCATCAGGGGAAAAGAACGTGCTGTGCGGAGGAAAGAGCTAGAATAAAGGTGAGAAAGACCTTCCTGTGCTCAAGAAATGGGAAGAAGTCCTATGCGGCTGGAGCCTGCTGAGTGAGGGGGAGACTGAACTTGAACTTTATTCCAAATGCTATGAGTCCTAAGAGAATTAATCTCAGGAACATGGCACAGGTTAGTTTTCATGATGGGTTTGAACCAGGCCCCTCGTGCTTTCTGCGTGGCCTCTGTTGCCACACCCTTACAGATGAAGATAGCCAGCTAGGATTAGGGGATGGCAAGTTTCTGCTCTCGAAACAGCCAGATTTCCAGCCTCTGAATGAGATCTATCCAGGCTGGACCCCTTGACCCCCACCTGCAGGACCAATCTTGGTTGAACACGCGATACCCTTAAGAGTTCCCAGTCCAATAAGGTGAGATTCAACATCCCCTCTTTGCTGTTCTGCAAACTGGGTATCTGTCTTTTTCCGACGCTTGAACAAGTCCCTGCAACTCAGCTTTGTCGCTGGCAAGCTTCCTGCCTGATGCTGAGTTTTTCCAGGACTGGAGCCTCCTCTCACTAGTTGCCTGCCCCTGCTCCAAGAGCCCACGTCCTGCCTGGACCATCGTCCTGCGTCTAGAGCCCTGCTGTGTGGCGACAAAACTTCCCAAAGCCAACCGCGATCTGCCTGCACTTTCAAAGAGCGCTCGACCCTGAATCCAGCCACCGTCATGCCCCACCTGCCTCCAGGACCCCACGTTATGCGTTGCTCTCGGCTGGTTCTTGTTGGTAAAGGCGGCTGCCCACCAACCTTCCCCACCGCCGCCTGGAGCCCTTCCCTGCAGAGCCTGTATCTGCCTGGCTGGTGGAGCCTTCTCTCAGCATCTGGAGCTGGGTGCTTCCGTCCAGGGAGAAGGTTGCATCCCAGGGCCACGCCTCTGTCCATCTCTTCTCCAACTGCTGCTGTGAATGTCCGGCTGTGGCCCGAGATATAACCACCCAGGGTGCCCACCTGAGATGTCCCACAGGCAGGAATTAGGGATGCGTTCTAGTTTATGAGAGGAGATTGCGAGCAGACTGACAACCAGCAGATTCCCTAGAGTTGCAGCAGAGGAGGTTTAAATCCGAGTGTCATCAAATGAGGGACAGAACGGGACCTCTGCAGGTCACTTGGTCCCTCTCTCTGCCACTTGCCATTAAAGGTGGAGAGTGTTGGGACTTTCCTGGCGGTCCAGCGGCTAAGACTCTGCGCTCCCAATGCAGGGGGCCCGGGTTCGATCCCTGGTCAGGGAACTAGATCCCGTGCGCCACAACTAAGAGTTCACACGCCACAACTAAAGATCCCGCGTGCCGCAACTAAGTGTTCACATGCCACAGCTAAAGATCCTGCGTGCCGCAACTAAGACCCGGCGCAGCCAAATAAATAAAATAAATAAATAAAATATTTTTAAAAAATATGTAGAGTATTGGTGCTACCTGGCAAAACATTCATCCCATGGCCTTCTGGCCAGGCAAGAAGTCTTGCTAAAAGAGTAAACAGGCTCTCAAGAGGCTTCTAGGATAGCTACTTTCCAAATTCATCAGGCTGGGAAATGCTTTTCCTCCAGCGAAGTCTTGGACAGAAGCACAATACTGAAAACAGATGAGAACAGAGCCTGGCTCCCCACTCCCACCACGGAAACTCTAGAGACAGTTGGAAAACCATCGTGGAAAATTCAGAGATCCTAAGCAGTGGAGCCGTAGAACCCCAGGAGGATGAGGCATGGAAAAGGGAAGGTCCCTAAATGCTAACAGTGATGCAATGACAAAATCCTAACAGCCTTTTGCTGTTAATAAAATAGTAAACATTCAGATTTATACAAATATATAAAATGTTTTAATGATAGCTACCTTTTACTAAGCAAGTGTATGCCCAGGCTGAGCTAAGTGCTCTATATGTTCTGTGGTTGAACCTCCAGAATCTTTGTCAAGTAGATGGAATTATCCTAATTTTATACAAGCAGAAACTGAGAAGACAGGAGGCTAAGTGACATCCCCAAGGCCTCCCCCACCCTCCCGAAGAGTCACCATTTAAACCCCAGGTGTGTCCTACTTATAACCACTGGCATCGGAGGGCAACTCTCTGTGAAGGACCGCATGACTCCAGTCCAACGGCCCAAGCTGCTTACAAACCAGGAAGAAGCCAACAGCTCTAGAGGCCACTTGACCTGATTGTCAAATGCTCTGGGCTGATTGACTTGAACTTAAGGAAAGACAAATGTGCTTTGACACCCCAGATCTCTCCCGGGCCTGCTGGGGCCTGTTTCCGCTCTCTTGAATGAGGAAGCTGTGCTTTGCAGGCACCCGGCAGAACGGGAATAGGCCCTCAGATGCCTGAATGAAGGGGAAGGAAGGACATAGTATCGCCATTGTTGGAGACGGAAGCCGGTGCCAGGCGACAAGAGGGCCCCGGGGCCAAGCATTACTGTAGCAAGGGGATGATGTTAATATTTTCTGGGCAAACAATGCCACTTTTCTAACTGCAGACCATGCAGCCATGACCTCACTCTGGACAAACAGCTTGACCCAGGCCAGGCCAATTGTTGGCTGCCAGGCCATCACATGTGTGTCCAGGGCTGGGCTGCCCTCCCCCTGGGACAAACGTCCCCTCTGAGGACTGTGATACAGGAGTGGGGAGAGGCATTAGCTGCCCCCTGGGTGTCCCCTAGAAGCTCCCCGAGTTTAACAGGGCTTCAGCTGACAACGGGAGGAGGTTGTTAGGACAGGAGCTGTTCACAGATACATGTCTTGGAGGCCTCAAATGGCCAAGTTACTTTCCACAGGGTAAGGGATGGTTTCAGGCAGACCAAAGGTGACTGTAGGACCCCAGGGGGAGGGATTGGTGTCAACTGTCATGTGTACAGCCCTAGAACCAAGCTGCTGGCTCTGATGTACAGGCGTCCAGGCAGAGATGGGAAGGGCAGGATTCCCCTTGGTGAATCCGGGTGCGCAGGAAATGGTGCTGTGGCAACTCCATCCCCGACCTTGCTCCACACGTGAAGGTGTCAAGTTCATCTGCAACATCTGTCCACTCACCCTTTAGGCTCTGGGCACCCCTCTACGCCCAGACACCCAGTGTTCTGTCTGCCGCCCAGGCTGCTCTCTGGTGCCCAGGGCCCCTCTTGGAGCAGGCATCTGAGGTGGGCCAGCCAGCGCCCCACATTCAGCCACCTGTACCAGGGAGCCCTCCTGGACTTTTTTTTTTTCATTGAAGTATAGTTGACTAACAATGTGTTAGTTTCAGGTGTACAGCAAAGTGATTCAGTTATCCATATATATATTTTTCAGATTCTTTTCCCTTAGACGTTATTGCAAAATATTGAGTATAGTTCCCTGTGCTATCCAGTAGGTCCCTGTTGGTTACCTATTTAATATATAGAACTGTGTATATGTTCATCTCAAACTCCTAATTTATCCCTCCCCCTCCTGATCTCTGGAGTCAAAATCCTGCACAGGGACAACCTTGTAGGTGATCAGTCAGATCCTTGGTTTCATGCTAAAGCCTTACACACGTGATTCTAAATGCAACTGAAAAGATAAAACCTCACCTCCTCTCACTTTCCCAAGACAGATATATGGAGGAGGATTTGCCTTTCCTAAGAAATTAGCCAGCTCTCACAAGTGATCGTTTGAAAACTTTCAGCTGGGCCCTTGTGCAGCTACTGAGGAACACGGAAGGCCCGACGGAGCACCATTTAAAAAAAGGAGGAGGTTGTACACTGAATGCCCATATGACCCAGCAATTCCACTCCTGGGTAGATACCCCCAAAGAATTGGAAATAGGCACTCAAAAAAACAGTGGTAGTACATTCATAGTAACACTATTCACGATCGCCAAAAGATGGAAACAACCCAAATATCCATCAGCTGATGAATCGATAAACAGAATGTGATACGCATATAATAGAATATTATTCAGCCATAAAAATGAATGAAGTACTGATAAAGGCTGCAATGCAGATGAACCTCCAAAACATCATGCTCAGTGAGAGAAGACAGACACAGAAGGGCACATAGTGTATGACTGCATTTACATGCAATGTTCAGAATAGGCAAATCCATAGAGACAGAAAGTAGACTAGTGGTTGCCTGGGGCTGGGGGCAGGGAGAATGGGGAGTGAGTGCTTAATGAGGATGGGGTTTCCCTTTGGGTGATGAAACGTTTTGGAACTCGACAGAGGCAGTGGTTGTGCACCACTGTGAGTGTACTAAACGCCACGGCATCTTGGAGAATTATTCACAAGTGGACACTATATGAATAAAGCGTGTGGTTGCACTAGACTCACACGTAAGTCACGTCCATGTGTAGGTGCCTTTAATGCCTGAATGTTATCTCTAAAACCCTGATGGATCCTTGCATACATGTGGATTTCCGGACCAGATATTTCTCTTCCAGCTTTGTCACTGTCCAAGTTTGGTCAAGTGGGCTAAGTAGGCGGGGTGACGTCTGGCATTCAGGAATCAGGAGACAGGGGACAGGCCTCTCCCCCTGAACCCAGGAGCCTTGACCTGACCCAGGGAATAGCAATCCGTCTCCCTGCCGACCGCGACTGCATGGCTATCTATTTGTGCTGAGCGTGTAAGACGGCTCAGATCCCAGGGCAGTCAGGTGGAGTGGGGTGAGGAGAGAGGGGAACATCTACACATATGCACCCAATGTCCATGAGACCCTGTGCTCCCCGGTGAGCTGGTGGCCGAGGGAGAGGGAGAAGCAGAGAGAAAGGCACTGAAAGGTCATGGCTGCATTCCTCAGCAGCATTCTGTCAGCTCTCTCCCTCTCCTCACCCGAACGGGGCTCTGACCTCGCCAGGGTCCGCTGTCTCACGTGAGACCTGTTTGCCAAGAAGTGACGGCATGATACACAACTGGAGTGGACCCAGCACGGCGAGAGTGTTCAATTCTGCCAGCATCCTGCTGGGTTTATCAGATGTCAAGAACCTTCACAGAAACCAAACATCTGGATCAATTTTCAATTCGCGAGAGCCCTCAGACGAAAACGTAAGAAAAGGGCTTCCCTGGTGTCGCAGTGGTTAAGAACCCGCCTGCCAGTGCAGGGAACACAGGTTCGAGCCCTGGTCCGGGAAGATCCCACATGCCGCGTAGCGATGAAGCCCATGCCCCACGACTACTGAGCCCGCGAGCCACAGCTACTGAAGCCCGTGCGCCTAGAGCCCGTGCTCCGCAACAAAAGAAGCCACCGCAGTGAGAACCCCGCGCACCACAACGAAGAGTAGCCCCCGCTTGCTGCAACTAGAGAAAGCCCGCGCATAGCAATGAAGACCCAACGCAGCCAAAAATAAATAAATAAAACAAGTAAATTTATTTTTAAAAAAAGAGACTGGAAACTATTGATTGCCTCTGATGAATTTATGAACAAAGCGGTGTCACTTCACTTCTAAAAAAAAAAAAGAAAGAAAATGGAAGAAAAGAAGGGAAGTACTCATGTCAGAATCCAAATCCCCCCTCACCCCCCCACCAAGTTAGGCTGAGCCTCCCCGTCAGGGACATCCTCCAGCCACCCCCTCTCCGATTGTCCTCTCGGTCCCCAAAGGGTGTGTGAGCTCACACGCCCTCAAGGGGCCCCTTCTCCGGAGCTGGCCGTCCAGCAGGCTCACGGCCTGGGAAAGCTCCTCCCTCGCTCGCTCCCATCTTTAATCAAAACAGACGTGGAGACTGCAGAACAGCCCGAAAAGAGCGCTCGAACCAGAACCTGCCTACATGCCGGGTGGGTCCTGGCCTGGAGAGAGCTTGTAAACGTTACTAAAATACTTGATTTAAAAATTAGAACAATAAACCGTCTGCTCCTTGGGTGGTCCCGGAGTGGCAAGCGTCCTGCTTCCCAGAAGGGTGGCAGGTACCGCATTATGTTGGGAAAACCGCTTCATACTCAGCGACACTGGGTCCACCAGCCAACCGAGACCCCGAGGGAAGGGGACCTCAGTCTCCCCGGCCCCCGGCCCACCTCTGCTGACCGCGGCTGCCCCAGCCATCTTCCCAGAGTGCGGAACTGGTCACACCATCCCTCCGCTTGGAAACCCTCCACACCATCTACATCGGGGTCGACAAACAACGGCCACCGGCCGCGGCTAACCTGTCCCGTTTCGGTAAATAGTCTTACTGGCGCCCGGCCAGAGTCCGCCCATTTGTACCACTGTTTACGGCCGCTTGGGGGCCACAAGGGCAGAGCTGAGCACGGCCAGTGCAAAGCCTCAACGTTCACCGCCTGGCTCTTTAGAGACGCAGATGGTCACCTTGCCGTGCCCTCCTTCCTGCCCTGACGCTCGAGGGGACGGTCTCAGTCTGCGCGCCGTGCTCAGGGAGTTTGGGGGGAAGAAGAGGGTGAGGAGAGAGAGGAGGTGGGGCCCCCGGCCTGCAGCCGCGACTGGCGGCCACTGCCTCCGGGAAACAGAGCCCGGCAGGAGCCGAGGCAACGCAAGGCTGAGCGCGGATGCTCTGGGCTTCCGAGACCAAGACCAGGGTCACTGGGTGCTGTGTACTTGACCTCCCAAGATCCACGGTGAGATCACTAGTGGACTGTGGAGCGTAAACTTAGACTAAAGATGGTGCTTATTTATTCTGAGCATTTTGCTGTGCGTTCTCTCATTTATTTAAAGTGCAGTCAGGAAGGCGGCTCCGGGACGTTCCCGGAGCCCTGTATCCTTTGCGGCTTCCTGGTCTGGCTCCTGTTTCACAGGCTTCAAAGGAACTGTGTCCTGATGTCTCTCAGGGTTCACGGTCCCCGTGACCTCAGGGGCTGGCCACCCTGCCGTCTCTAGGAAGCCTCCATGGCGCCCCCCTCTGCAGCCCCCAGCACTGGGGGGGCGCCTCTGGTCTCATAAGGAGCTGGCTCAGAAACGCCTCGAGAGGCAGCGGTTCTGTTGGGCTGCAGACCCTGAACCAGTTGAAGCTCGGCTCCCCCCAGCTGGTGAGCCCCCCCGGACCTGCCTGCTGTGGGGTCACGGCTGGCACTCCGTGAGGGGAGGTGGGGTGTCCCCTACCCCCGAGCTGCTTGATCCTTTCTGTCACCTCCAGTGGTTGAGATCAGGTGGCAGGAAGATGATCACACGCCAGGGACACTCAGAAGGGCGACTAACAGGGTCCCACCAGGGTCTCTCCACCACAATCTGAAATAGCGTTTTCCCTTTAACCAGCCCTGGGCCACCTGAGAAGAGACACGGGACTGGGGTCAGCCGGACGACCGTCACTGGCCGCCCGCAGACAGACTCTGCCATCCTTGCTCTGCGGCCTGGAGGTGGGGGGCCCCCGGTGGACATCCACTCCGAATTCTCCTCCTGGGGTGGGTGGGTCCCTCTCTCTCAGCCACAGCCTGGCGTGTGGTGTGTGCAGGGCCGCCCTCCCCGTGGCTGAGCGTAGACCTTCCCCGGGTCCTTCCTTCGTTTTCTCCTCTCTTTAAGAGAAATCTGCCCCTTTTCTTGGTCTGGTACAGAATTCCTTGCTTCTCCTTGGCAATCAAGGGAATGGCCTACACAGAGGTCAGAGGTCAGGAATGCCAAGAAGGGCAGAAACGGGACCCTTCGCGCCCTCCTCCTGCAGGCCTCCCTGAGCTCCTGTCCACAGAGAAGCCACCTCCACCACCAGTCCCGGCCATGCTTGGCCTCCCTGCCGCCTTGATTTTTCTTCTCAGCGCATATGTCCGCCTCTGGACACATTCGCGCTCGCGAGCTCACCATCAGCCCCGCCCACTCGAAGAAGGCAAACTCCATGGGAGCAGGATGCTGCCTGGGGTCCGGCTGGCTGCATCCTGAGCCCAGTGGGCACACGGCAAGTTGCTCCTGCTGCCAACGTCTTGACTCCAGGAGAACCTTGCACAAAGCAGGGTGTGGTGGGCTACACGGTGGTCCCCGAACCTGTGAATGTGACTTTACTTGGAAAAAGGGTCTTTGCGGATGTAATCAAGGCTCTGGAGGTGAGATCATCTGGGCTTTTCCGGAAGGGCCCTAAATCCAACGGCAAGTATCCTTATAATTGACAAACAGAGGAGACACCCAGAGAGAAGGCGGGAAGGAGGGCCGTGTGAAGATGGAGGCCGAGCTGGAATTAGGCTGCTGAGAGCCAGGGGTCCCCTGGAGCCCCCCGAAGCTAGAGGAGACAAGGAAGGATTCTCCCCGGAGGCTTCAGAGGGAGGGTGGCCCTCGTTCTCGACTTCCGGCCTCCAGAACTGTGAGAGAATCCATCTCTGTTGTTTTGAGCCTCTCGGTTTGCGGTAATTTGGTAGGGCAGCCACAGGGATTAATGCAGAGGGAGGAGCATCTGCAACACCTGGTTGCCAGGTGGGGCGAAACAGACCCATGCGTGAGGCAAAGAGTCTGCGAGGGGACAAATAATAATTAAGTACGGAGAAAAGCATATATAATTACAGCTTGCAAAGGGCTCAGGAGGAAACAGTTTGGCTGGCGGGATGGAGAGGAAACGAGGGCGAGGGCAGAGGGGGGAGGCGGGGCGTTTCGGCCCAGGTCTCAGGGGTGGGAAGGAGTGGCAGAGCTGAGGTCGGCACCTGGGTCCTCACCTGGTCCTGACGCCGGCCTCTGCCTCAAGTAGCTTCTTCCTTTCATCTACCCCCATCCTCCACCCCAGCAGCGGGCCATCTTCCTAAAGCACAACCAGTAATTGTCACCATTTCAAAGGTGCCTATCAGGACAGCTGCAGGATGTGAGGTGGCAGGTACGAATTCCCATTCTACAGATCAGAGACCAGAGGCTGAGGGGTTAAGTGACACCTGCTCGTTCAAACTGAGATCAGACTCCAAAGCCTGTTCCTCTTTCCGCCGGGCTGCGTGGACCCCTCACCGTCCCCGTCTTATTCCAGAGCCTCCAGGGATGGTCCACCGCCTCACATGAAAAACCCATACTCTTGGGGGAGGATAAATGAGGGGGCTGGGATTAGCAGATACACACGACTATATATAAATAACCAACAAGGACCTACTGGATAGCACAGGGAACTATACTCAATATTTTGTAATAACCTGTAAGGGGAAAGAATCTGAAAAAGAATATATGTAAGTGAATCACCATGCTGTAAACCTGAAACTAACATGATATTGTAAATTAACTCTACTTCAGTTTAAAGAAAACCCCAAACCCTTATACCCCTTGATGGAACACTCAGTGCCCCTAACTCTCATTTGCACATAAATCTTCTTCTAATTTACTGCCACGCGCCGTCAGGAACCTTCCAATTTACCTATAGAGACCTACTCCCTCTTTTTAGCGCCTCCATGAACCTGTATTTATTATACATAAATATCATTATAGATAATATTTGTGTTATATTATCACCGCCCACATTTGCTGAGCCCTGCTATGGGTTCTGCACCAGACGTTTTACATATATTATCAACTTATTACTACAGCAGCCTCGTGAGAAATGTTTCAGCATCTGCCTTTTGTACACAGAACTCAGGACCCCGGCCCCAGATGACGTCTGTCTGAGCCCAATGCATTCTGCTACACCGTGCACATAGCATTCTTATTTCTTTCTGCTAATAACATCAACTTTCACACGGCCTTTTACGGTTTTGCAAAGTACTTTTGTGTATGTCAGCTGACTGCAGAAACTTCCACTCCCACACGAAGGCATCTCTCTTCAATTTGCCCTCAATAAGGACCAGAACACAGCTGGGTTGGAAGCAGGGGGCCACGCACCCAACTTCCCCTAGTTTCCATCAGTGCCCACTGCCACCAAACCAGTTCAGAGGAGCCCAAAATCCAAGTGTCCAGAACAATGAACTCGCTGTAATGCAGGGCAAATCCCCGGATCAGATCACCACGGCTGAGCGGCCCCTCTACGAAACACTGAGGCACGGCTGGGGACGTGTCCCCGGGGGGGACCACACCCCTGAGAGCAGACCCCGCCACTCCATGATCCCAGGGGCTCAAGAGACACTCTTCTGTCTGATTTGATCTCTACGTGGCCGTCGGGATGCGCTCAGAAAGGAGAAAATGCAGGTCACAGCACTCTGCCAGGGGCCCCTGGCCGCAACCCTGGGGCCCGGCAATTTATTACCAGACAGGGGCCACACAAGCTCCGTTATCACAGTTACAGCCTTGTCCGGTAACAATGTTGCCTTTCAAATTGTTTTCCGCCTGGGACAGTGGATTTATAAACCGAACTGGTGACTAGAAGCAGAAGCCCAGGCTGCAAAGACTAAACGCCTTGTTCTAAGTGGGCCTGGTTTAGTATTACCCTGATAAGATCAACACAGATAATGACCTGCTGGAGGTGGGGTGCTTTTATATATATGTCTCCGTGTCTGCGTTTATTTGGGCACCGGCTGGCATTTGGGGGCTGCCTCTCAGTCCAAAGGGAGAAGAGAAAGCCATTTTCTGGATCTCTTTCCAGTAAGGAAGTTGGGTATAATTATAAGACGTTAGGTTTGTCTCTCTCTAAACAGCTCAGGAACATACTGATTTGGTTACTTTCCAAAAGGGTGGCCCTAAAATGGTCATGCTGTTTTCAGGGCAGTGAAGCTGGGCTGCTGCTGCTAACAATTGTTGAAGCGGGGTGACGCACATTCGGGGTTAATGAAAGTGGGCGCCTACCTTTGTGTATGTTTACAAATTTCCATAATAAAAGCAAAAGTTATACATAAGAGGCAATTCTGGCTGAATAATTACTGAAGCTGGGTGACGGACATATAGGGATTTATTATTAAAGTATTCTCCTCCCTGTATGTTTGTTTAAAATGTTCCATGGTAAAAAGAAAAAAGGGGGGGGGGCGGGGAGAAGCACTTTGGCTGAAAGGCAATGGCTTAAAACTCCCTCTCCTCTCATTCAATCATTCAACAGATGTTTGTTTGTGCCACATACTGTCCGAGGTGATGGGAAAACAGTGTGTGGACAGGACGGGGTTCCTGGCCCCGTGGAGCTGACATTATCCCCGAAGTTCAAATATTCCTCCAGTGTGAACTTCTGGCTGGGCTTCCTCCAGGGGACCCTCTGGGGGTGGGTCTTTGTCAGGGGGAGGGGGGGTTGAAATCATTCTAGACTTTGCTGGGGATTGGGGGAGGGGCTGGCCACTGGGGAATCTGTCCAGTCTGTTATTCCTAGGAATCCGGGAGCAGGATGGAGGGACAGGGGCTTTAGGAGGCCCCTGCAACGTGTGCTGGGACCTGTTTATTAATGTCATTCATTAATAACAGCCGCCCCCATTGTCCCTGAGAGGTATTTCCAGAGAGGCTCCAACCCACTGGTCGCCTTGGGGGCCTGCTGTAAACACTCCGGACAAACCGCTGTCTATCCCGTTCTGAAAGGTCTCCGGGGACCAGGAGACAGAGGCTGGCAACAGCTGCCAGTGCTGTGAACGTTGTCAACTAGGGACCAGGGGACAAAAGCCTTCTGTGCTGCTCTGTGCTGTTAACTGCGCTGCACGTGATTTCTCTTAATTGGCGGCGGGTGGGCAGCTGAAATCCTGGAATCGCCAGCTTTCGGGTTTGCCACGTATGTTCATCCTTCAGGAGGCTGTTTCCAGAATCTGGGTTGAGATGGAGTCCCACGCCTAAAAATCAGTCCAGGGGACGCCCCCAAGGGGGAGTCTGCCCGCTCTGCAGCCGCACCTGCGCTAGCTCAGCCAGGGCCAGACAGAAGACGAACGACAGGGCTTCTGGAAAAACGGGAGCTCTTGGAAGAGGAAGGTCAAGAATGTGAAAACCTGGCTTTGAGGTCAGCATGTCCCCGTACTCCTTGAAGGGCAAAACGCCATCACGTCGCTGGCTTCTTTGCCAGGAGATGGGCAAGGTTTGCGTCCGCTTCTCTCTTTTTTTTGCAAAGTTCCTATTGTTGTGCTTGTTCTGATGAGTTTGTTTGAAATGAGGAACTGGATTCGGATGTTCTGGATGGTTTCCCATCAGGCAGAGAGGTGATTTTCAGATTCAGAATCCTGAAGCCATTCCCATGGAATCTTTGGGGAGTGAGTGCAGCCGTTCAGGAACCAGACAGTTTGAAGGGAACCTAAAATGCCAGGGGGACATTTGACTGTGTCTAGACGTGGCATCAAACATCTAGAGGTATTTACCCGTTTCGAAGCATCTCCTGGACACGCTACCACAAAAGTGGGGGCCAGGGGCTGCCAGGCAGGGAGGAGTTCGGATGGCACAGCCCCTGCCCTCGGGTTCTCGGACCCTAGCAGAAGAGACATACGACGAATCCAAGGTGAACTGATGGGGGGCCCAAGAGAGGGAGAGAGGGAGTCCCAACCCTCGCCCACAGCAGACCTTGCGGCCCAAAGCACCAAATCAAGCACGGCTTTTATGACACGGCGGCGGGCCCCTTGAACGTTCCACCCCGGGGGCAGAGTTTGGAGATTTGGGCAGCGCTGGCCGCGTCCTACGGTTCTCATCCAGATGTCTGGCACGATTTCAGCCTGATCCACAATGCCTCCCAGGAGGTTCAAGACCTGGAATTTCACCTGGAGGGAGGGAGGCGAAGAGGAAGCCGGCCAAGCCTCTGATGTTGGTTCTATGGGACATGGGGAGCAGCTGCTCCTTCCCACCGAGGAGGCTGTGCGGGACGGTCTTCAGGGGCAGCTAAGTGGGAAGAGCTCGGGGCCAGCGAGAGCCCTGTCGGAAGAAGCCGCGTAACGCCGTTTACTGAACAGAGACATTTGTCAGCGTGAGCGGATCACCAGTTTACCCCGGATGCACCAATCCACGACCTACGCATTTCCGCTGATTTGCAAGTGGTTTAACTCTGTTCTTCTGAGTCCGAGTTTAGGGACCTACTGTTTTTTTTTTCTTGAAGAAGCACCTGGTACGTAGTAGGCTTTCAAAGATTTGGCCAAAAAAGTTCGTTCAGGTTTTCCCATAAGATGTTGCAAGACTGTCTATGGTAGTGGTTCTCAAGTGTGGCGATTTGCCCTCCCCCACCCAGGAGACACAGGGCAATGTCTGGAGACATCTTGGGTCATCACAGCTGTGGGAAGGGGTCCCACCGGCACGTAGTGGGTAGAGACCAGGGATGCTGCTAAACACCCTACAAGGGACAGGACAGCCCCCATGACAAGGACAATCCGTCCAAAATCTCCATGATGCCGAGTTCTGGCAATCGCTTTTGCACGAAAGCAGGAAGGATGCCTGGGAGAGGATGTGAATTTCTTTTTTCCAAGGAATTTTAAGAATGCATTCCAGCTGTCCTTGTGGGTTTGGGAGCCTGGGGTGAACAAAGAAGACTGAAATGGGCCACTTGATCTCTTGAGCTCCGTCACCGCCCGTCACCAGGCACCAGAGCTGTGGATCGCCTTCTCTTTGTTCTTTTGCCTCTTCCTCCCACTCAGGTTTGTTTCGTAGGCTTTTCCTGAAATGTTAGGGGCTTTCCATCAGGAGTGGACCCTTTCCAAACCATAAGGCAGTAAAAAGTCCCGCCCGGGGGACCGATGTTCCTGTTGTGTCTGCACTTCGGGATGGAGACAGACAACAACGTAAACCCTGTGTATCAAAATCAGTCCCTCTAGACTCAAGTTCCAACCTGCAGAAACTCTACGGCCAAGTCATGAGGTGCAGAGCTGATGGCTTTTTAATTACAGCAGTTCTGCGGGGGAAAGGGGGGGTTAGAACTATGACAGTGGGAACACAAGCAGGCAAAGGAACGCCTTTAAAGGGGCATCTTCCTGCCCGGGTGGAGGAAACAACAGCAGGGGCCCTGCCCATGGGTGAGACCCTCGGGCCGTCTCTGCCCCACGGGGCTCCAAGCATGTCACCCACATTCTTTGTCTCGACAGCAGGCCTGTGAAGCACACACAGTAAGATTTTCTTGTTCCGAACCACTGTTCCGATGCGCTGAAGTAGTTCTTCTAAGGCCAAACTGAGGAACAGGCAGATCCAGTCTTTAAATCCTTTTCAGAAAGTGGGAACGTCCCTTTGCGAACCAAGATGGACTCAAGGTTTTTAGGGACCAAGACCTTGAATGAATGTAGGAGAAGTTTAGCTACCTTCCACCTCAGCATCTCTTTGGGAGAGACTTAGAAATTAATTTGTTGGTTTGATGATCCCTAAAGCTATTATTTTTACTATGAAGTATATGCTACATGTGTGACGCGTATTGACGTTGACACGAGTTAGGTAAGTCTCATCATCCCCAGTTTACAGATGACGAAACCACGGCACAGAGATGTTGAGTAACTTATTCAAGGCCACACAGCTCATCAATGGCAGAGCCCAGACTTGGACCCAGGAAGGCTGGTTTCAGAGTTCATGTTTGTAACACTGTGCTAAGCTACCTCTCTGGAGAATAACTCCCCAGGTCTTCACCATTTAGACTAAAGAAGTAAAGGAAGCAGCTAAATTCACAGGTCCTAAGAAATAACAGTAAAAAGAAGTATTTTGCAAACTTTGAGTTTGCAAAGTGCTGGGCAGTTGACCAAGTACTTTCCTACAATATGATCTCCAGTGGGTCCTGCAAGGCCCTGAATTTGATGGCTGCCTCTATGCATGCAATGATGCTATCACCAAAAAGAGCCAAAGCACCATCTCTGTGTGTGTGTTACATCCAAGAAGGACCAATGGAATCAACCATGAAGGACCAAGAGTATGAAGGCCCCCTCTCATACCTCAGAGTGACCAGGAAGTTCTCTCTGGGGACCCCCACTCCCCCACTCTCAGTCCATGGGGCTCAGCGGAGGCTCCATGCCAAGCTCCAGAAAGCAAACTGAGATGCTACTCCGTAAACAGTTTTAGTTCCATCCTTCCAGTCCCAGTAATTGGTTCAAGGGGGGAGTACGTGATATAAGTTGGTCTAATCAGACCCCAAGAGAGCTACTGAGAGGAGACGAACTGTCTCTGTCGGACTTGAACCTGGGAGGACACAGGACTGGAGACGTTAGCAGGAAGCCATCTTGCCACCAGGTAGAACCTGAGAATCAAGCCAACACTGAAGAAGACAGAGCTGAGGGAGAGAAAAATAAGCAGAGGCCTGATGTTACCATTTGTGGCCCTGGATCAAACTGTTCCTGAAGTCAAATCCCTGAAGTCTTCGTGTTGGTGAGCCAGTAAATTCTCTTTTCAGCTTAAGACAGTATGCATTATGCTTCTGTTTCTTACAAATGATATAAATGAAAACTAAAAATATCTTATTAAAACAGTTGCAAAAGGACACTATGCCAGTTGGCAACAGAGTGAGGAAAAGGTTAGTCCCTGAGATCCTGCTCTCTCTCCCCATACCTCTACCTAAAAGGAGAATATAATGGTAGGAGAGCATGGGAAAGAAATGGGGTTGGCTTTATATGAACTATTTTGATAGGAGCAGTAGATTATCTGTGAATGTCATTAGTTAATTCATGGAATTGGTTCCTCTGTGAGTTATTCATCAACCCTCCCATCTATAGCCACATGGTACCCTTGACACCAGCTAGCCATTTGCAATTATTGCCTCTGGGTGACGGGCTGGATGGATAAGGGTGCATGGATTGGCCCATCTCCTATACCTGAAGGTCAACATAAAGGGTCTGGCACCCTAGCAGATGGACAGCTACCTAGCTCAGTGGCAAAGGCTGGACGAGAAGCATCTTCCCAAACACATTCACTATAGCCAAAAGCTTTCGCCTGGACCAGTTACTTCTTTATGAATTCTGGATTGAAGACATGCAGAGTAAAGATCCAGCAAGTGTCATTTGCTCCCAGTGATTCTATTCTCCATATATTTTCCTCTGGTTTCACAGCCCCCAGGAAACCCTCAGCAATTTTCTATTCCCCATCATGCATGGCTCCCAGCTCTGCATCTGTGGAAGTCCAATTTGAGTGTGAGGGACCAAGTAGGTAGATGGGGGCCCCGGGGTTTGTGAGGTGCTGGGACTGGCAAACAGCTGCCTGCCGGCACCCTGGGTTTCAGACGTGGGGTCGCATCGTGTTTGTTTTCCTGCTGATTGAATTACTCATGCCTCATTTGTCCACTTCCCTGAAACAATCTTTTCTGGATGCATTTAGAAACCTGAGTCTCTGTGGTTTGTCTGGACTGGTTTCTATTTGTGGAGGAGAGTTCACTTGTCTAGGGCAGAGAAAAATGGGTTCTGCAGAAGTCACGGTATCCCTGGTTTCCCGTCACATATATTCCTGCTGTTCTCTCCAGCAATCAGTGTTCCCCATGGAATGCTTTTATTCCCACTGGAAGCTCCTGATGGAACACGGGCGGGGATGGGGGGAAGCTGGGAAATCTTGCCAAATCTGCAGTGTTCCTAAATGATTCTCAGAGAACAAGAAACACATTGCAAGCTTCAAGGGCAGTGGCAGAACAAATAATTACTGAGTCTGTTGGTAAACAGACCCAGAGAAGACAACTGGATTCAGCTTGTTCACTCCTGCCTGTCAGACAGAATTTAATACCATCCTGTTTCTGTTTTTCTTCTACCCCTGACCCAAGTTACAGCTTGCTTAATTTCTGTTTACACTGTAAGCCTCGTGGTGATGGAGGGGAAGAGAGGTCTGGTCAGAGTGGGGGAGAAGACACACTTTCCCAGAAGAGTGCCCTGTAGACCAGGGCTTCTTAACCCAAAAGGATCCTCAGCCTGAGCAGCCCAGCCCCATTAACTCAGAATCACTGCAGGTGAGAATCTAGAAAGCAGTGTTTTAACGTCCCCTGGGTGATTCCAATGTGCAGCCAGGGTTAGAACCACTGCCCAAGAGCTATGCTATCCAATATGGCAGCCACGAGCCACATGAGCCACAGTACATCCAAATTGAGATGTGCTGTGCCTGCAAAGTCCTCACCAGATTCCCAAGAGTCAGCATGAAAAAGACAACGTAAACTACATCATTAAGAATGTTGTTATGTTGATTACAATTAAAACAATGTGGGCCTGTCCTTGAGTGAGAATGGGTGTCTGTGTGTAGGTAGGACCATGTGGGTAATGCCGTGGGGTAGACCAGAAATCCATATGGAAGTCCTCCAGGAAGAGGAAGACAGAAGAAACACTGGCATGATGACTTCAGGCAACTCTTAAGACATCATCATTTCCATTTACAAGGAGCACAAATCCCTAATCATCCCCCTGAGCACACCCACACCCACACGGGCACCTGAGCTTGTTGTGGTACATCGCCCTGAAGTCTTGGTTCATTTTCTCTCCACCAAAGAGAACATGATCAGGAAGGCAAATTCTGTGGTGTGGAACTTAAGTTTCCAAGAAAAAGTCACAGTTTGGACTTGAAACCTCTTTTAAATCCATTCTTCTCAAGCACGGCCAAAAAATATCCTTAAAGTATAACCGGTTTAAATGGTAAAATTTTTATCAGCAAGAGGCAAGTCACTAGAACTTAAAGATAAACGCATAATCAATGATAACCTCCGAAGAACAATAAAGAACTACACAGTCATAATCTTGTACCAGACACGGTGATTAGTTTGCTTGCCAAATCCAGTATACCAGTCTGCTCCATCCCATTTCCCTGTGTTCCTGCCTGGATTCTGGACTTTGGCAGAGAATTTCTTGAGCAGTCCCCAGAGATTCCCATGTGTGATGGTTCATTTTATGTACCGGCTTAACTAGTCCATGGGGTGCCATGCATGATGTTTGGTCAAACATCATTCCAGGTGTTTTTGCAAGTGTGTTTTTAGATGAGATTAATATCTTTTTTTTTGGCTGCGTTGCGCGGTTTGTGGGATCTTAGTTCCCTGACCAGGGACTGAACCTGGGCCCTGTCAGTGAAACTGCCAAGTCCTAACCACTGGACTGTCAGGGAGTTTCCAAGATTAGTATCTTAATTGGTAGAGTAAAGCAGATTGCTCTCCACAGTGGGGGTGGGCCTCACCTCATCAGTTAGAAGGCTGATTAGAAGAAAAAGACTGACCCTTCCCAGAATAAGAAAAAAAACCTCCATCAGGCTGCCTTTGGACTAGAACTGCACCCCATTGGCTCTTCTGAGTCTCAAGTCTGCCAGCCCATAGGGGCAAATTTCAACTTGCCAGCCTCCTTAAGTGCATGAGATAATTCCTTATAATAAATCTCTTTCTATATATATATATACACACATCCTACTGGGTTCTGTTTCTCTGGAGAACTGTGAATAATCCATCATGCCATTCCTAACGTCTCAACTGCAGTCTGTCACCTCATCTCCTAACACCGGGGATGGTCTCAGGGAGGAGTGGCTCAGTGTCTCGTCCATGATGCCTGGGCCCACAGCAGCTGAAGCGCCCACATCCCCCTGACTAAAGCCATAGCAGCCCTGGGGGAAGGGGGAGGGGATAGGTACCACAATTCAGAAGCATGAGGAAGGTGGACTTGGACCAAACAAGCAGGAGATGAAGGAATCATGAGATCAATTGCTTATCCTTTCTTCTGCCACCCCTTCTGCACCTTCCGACACACAGTTCTGAGACTCAGCAGTCCCATTCAGTCTCTCTGAAGATGTTCTTCATGACCCAGGACTGAGAAGAGAGAATTACTTTTTTGAGAAGCTACAACCACCTCAATGATATGCCTTCGATCTCCTTTGTGCCTTTCCCGTGCCATTCACTTCTTTCCCCCCGGCTCTTGCTTCTCCGGGAGTGTATCTCCTAATAAATTATAGAATGTCATCTTCGCCTTAGGCTCTGGTTTCTAAGAAACCCAGCCTCAGATATTCACCCTTTTTCTTCTTCAGTTCATTTGCTTGACCAGGAAAGAGCTCAGCTCTTTTTTGTTGGGAGTGCCCACACATTGGACCAGGAGTGGATACCTAGCCCAAGGTGAAGAGAGGCTGGTCCTGGACCTTTTGTCTGAGGGTCCCTCCCTGAACAAAGATGAGATGAACCAAATATCTTCCCTTTCTCAGTTAATTAAAATTTAACAGAGAGAGGTATACTCAACGGACAGTGGTTGTTGGGCAAAGATATTATGGACTGACTGACTGCCTGCCTTATTGAGCTGTGCATTAAATGCAAAGAATGTACGTAAGTATGTGCATGTGAGTGTATGAGAGAGATTTTCTAGACCTTACTTCAGTTGTTCACTAGGCTGCTGGTTTTCTTGCTCTTAATCTCCTGTATCCTTTCAATGAATGTCCCTTTTCACTAGAGCTAGTTTCTGACCAATCTGAATTTAATCCCTTTATAAGTAACCTGCTTGTCCTACCTGGACAGTTTTGTGACATTTTATTTACCTTTGTAATTAAAAAAATTTCCCGGGATATGTCTAACTGTGAGTTTCTTTTCATTAAATTTACCTGAAATGTGGTAAGTTCTCTTCCACTGCATCCTCAGACTTTATTTTCCCCCTGCAGGTCCCTAAAATTTTTCATTATAGCTTTGATTGTTGTTCCTATTCTAACTGATCTTGTTGCCCCTTTGGGAACACATGGAAATCTCAGCGTGATCTGTTCCACCAAACACACCTATTACTTGCCCTCTGTTTCATTTTAATCTATCTTTAATCTATCCTTTTCTGCTTCTCATTTTTTAAATAGAAAGTCATCTAAAAGGTAACAGGGAAAGAACATTTGATGTATTATTAGAACCAGCTAAAATCTTGGATATGGCCCTACCAGAAAGCAGTGCTCGTGATTCTGAGGTTTGCGTTTTTGGTCTGCTTTGAAAGGTTTCCAATGCTTTGCTGGGTGATAGGAGGAACCTTCCAGACAGCTTACAGGTCATCCTCCCCTGGAAAGCTGTAGCACTTCCCTGTTACTCCATCTATAAAGACCCTTGGTCAAAGGATATGCTTTCATGCATTAAACTAAACCACAGAGGGAAACAAATTGAATTTTTACCTTGAAAGTCGATACCATGGGTCACAGTTGAGATATGATCAGCCAGCAGGATGGGACAGGCCAGGGAAGGCCAGGACCGACAATATGGACAGACTAGACGTTGTAGGAGTAATGGGGAGAGGTGAGGTCGGTGGGTATCAGGACAGCATGTAAGAAGAGTTAACCCCAGGGAGGGAAACAAAAGTCAAGATCCCGTTGATAAGGGGAAATGGGAGAAGGCAGTACCCATGAGGAGGAACAGAGAAGCAGTTCAAAATTCATGCAGACAAGACAGTTTAAAGAGTCCATGTGGAGGTAAAGGTAGAGAAGAAGACGCAGGTTCAAGCGCGCAGAACATGCTATCTGAGCCTGGGGCAGTGAGGCTCAGCGCCCATGGAGTGCATGAAGGATGAGGACTTCTGTGTCCATAGACCAGGTAGCTAATGGGGTCAGGATCCAGGCTGAAGGAATTCATAGCCAGAACCTAAAACCCAGGTCAGAAACTGAGTATCAAGGTGGGAGCCAAGCATAGGGGAGGGGTCTGACAATGAGTCTCACTTCAATATTGTACATGCATCGTATACAGCAGGAACTACTCCTGCATTCTTTGACCAGAATGTAGATGGGAGAGTTTTGAGGGTAAGTGACAGGCCAACCAACTATCCCAGGGGAGGTATGGGTCATGAGCCATACTTTCCCTAGTACTGATTAGCAATTGCTAGGTCAGCATCTCCCTTGGAATCCCAATCTGTGTGAGAGGCACTAACATCTAGCTGTATAAATCCAAAAACATTAGGAGGTTTTCTAGTCATTCTCATCCCTTATATCTAATTGGACTCCAAGCATTACCCTGATGCTAAAACCAGACAAAGACAGCACTAGAAGATAAAACTAGAGAGCAATATTTCCTATGAATATACATGCAAAATTCCTCAACCAAACCAAATATTGCAACGTATAAAAAAAAGCTATACATCATAACCAAGGGAGATTTATCCCTGGAATGCAAGGTTGGTTTAACATCTGAAAATCAATGCAATATTCCATATCAATAGGATTAAAAAAATGAAAACCAAATAATTATCTCAATAGATGCAGAAAAAGCACTTGACGAAATCCAACACCATTTCATGATAAAAACCCTCAACAAGCTAGGAATAGAAGGGATCTTTCTCGACCTGACATAGAGTATTTATGAACAACCCACAGCTAACATCATGCATCATACTTAATGGTGAAAGACTGAAAACTTTCATCTTAAGAACATGAGTAAGACAAGGATGTCCACTCTTACCTCTTCTATTCAACATTATACTGGAGGTTCTAGCCAGAAATTAGATTAAAAAAAAATAATTGAGGTATCTAGACTGGAAAGGAAAAAGTAAAACTACCCTTATTTAAAGATAACATGAGGGAGGGAGGGAGATGCATGAGGGAAGGGATGTGGGAACAGATGTATATGTATGACTGATTCACTTTGTTATAAAGCAGAAACTAATAAAAAATAAAATTAAAAAAAATAAATAAATAAAGATAACATGAGCTCATATATAGAAAATCCAAAGCGATCCACACACACAAAAAATTATCAGAGCTATAAATGAGTTCTGCAAGGCTTCAGGATAGAGCCCTCGAGCCACAACTACTGAGCCCACATGCCACAACTACTGAAACCCACGTGCCTAGAGCCCATGCTCTGCAACAAGAGAAGCCACCGTGGTGAGAAGCCCACGTACCGCAACGAAGAGTAGCCCCCACTCGCTGCAACTAGAGAAAGCCCATGTGCAGCAACGAAGACCCAACGCAGCCAAAACAAAACAAAAAAAGATGAAAAGAGTTCTGGAGATGAAGAATATGATGGTTGCACAATAATGGGAACATACTAAATGACACAATCATACACTTAAAAATGGTTAATTTTATGCTATGTATAGTCTACCACAATTATAAATTTTAAAAATAAAATGAAACAAAACACCATGACAGGTTGAGAGAGACATCACAGAACAAAGGAAAAAGCTTTTTCCCTGCTTTTTGAACAAGAGAGCCTGCATTTTCATTCTGCATGAGGTCCTGCCAATTATGTGGTCTTTTGCCCTCCTGTAATAAAAAGTTTCTTTTATTGTCATTCACCTGAAATGCTAGCCTTAAGAGGATGCATCCTCTGAAGCGGTGCCTCTCTCCCCTGACTTAGGAAAGCCGCGGCCTTGGGAAGCATAACCCCCTTCAGAAGGGACAGTGGGAACAGGGTGGGGGGGTCCCCTAAGCCTTTCTTCTCCACTTTCCTTCTAGAGCCGTGGTTCTCACGCCATGGGGTGCAACCCAGCACAGGGGACTATGTTGAAAATGCTGATTTGCCCTCCCACACCCCACCCTGAGATGGTCAAGGGCGAAAGCTGGCCTGGAGGGGGCTGAGGTCGATGTGCCAAACAGAAGGCTCGGGCCGCAGCAGTTCCAGGTGCCAGGCTGGGTCAAGGGGCATTTTGGCCAGTGGTCTTGAGCAGGCAGCAATGGTCTGACATTAGGGAATGATGTGGCCTTGGGCAAGTCACTGTCCTTCTGTTTCTCTCCTGCATGAAATGAGGCTCTCTGAGGCCTCTGCCAGAGCCAATGCCAAGTCAGAAGGTCATCACGCATTTGCAACGTGATGTTTGTAACTTGGCCTCTGTGACTATTTTCATCACTTCCCCCTTCCCTGCACTGAAAACTAAGTCAGGCCCTCAGTCTCCTGCAAAACCTCACCCCACCCCCTGCGCAGGTCCAGGGCCACCTCCGACTCCCCTACCTGCAGGCAGGCAGGCATGACATCAAGCAAACAGGGAGCTGGGTGGAGGCCCCCAGCCCTCGGTTCTGGGCAGAACTAAGAACCCGACGACCTATCTGACGGACTTACACCAAAGAAAGGAAATGTGTCTTTTAAGAACAAGTGAGAAGCCGATGACTGAAGTCCCAAAGAATTTTGTGGTTGGACCTTTTCTTCTGTTGTTTGTTTTCTGGCACAATCTGTCTCTGTTTCTGAGCCGAGGGCCGCGTTCCCCGTGACAAAGGCCTCTTTCTTATGACAGTTTAATAGCTCCAATGCAGGGGACAGCCCGGACTCCCGCGGGCCAGCGTCTGAAGGTGGCCTCTCAGGAGAGGAGAAAGCTGCTGCTTTCCTCCAGTTGGGGTCCAATTGAACTGAGAGAGGCCTAAGGAAAAAAAAAAAAAAAAAAAACCCAAACAAAACCAAACCTGAGCCTCCTTTTGAAATAGGAAATGAAGACCAGCAAAGGGGTGGGGAAGACAAAATGCATCGGGATAGAGAAGAGGATGGATTCAAGAGTCCTGCTCAGAGCTTTCCATCCACCGCAGGAGGAGGTGAAGAAAGCCTAGTGGGGCTTGGAAGATGTGGATGGAGACTGGGGAGACCCCATCTATCGGTCCCCTGTGGCCACTGTAACCAAGGACCACAGATTGGGTGGCTTAAGACGACAGAGCTTTATTCTCACGGTCCTGGAGGCTAGATGCTCAAAAGCAAGGTGTCAGCAGGCCCACGTTCCCTCTGAAATCTCTAGGGAAGGATCCTTCCTTAGCTCTTCCAGCTTCGGGTGGCGGCTGGGAGCATTTCTTGGCCTGTGTCACCCTGATCTCTGGTTCCATCACCACATGGCTGTCTCCCCTCGGGGCGTCTCTGCGTTGTCACCCGGCATCCTCCTGTGTGTGTGACTTTTCTCCTTGTCGAATAAGGACACCAGTCGTATTGGATTTAGGGTCCACCCTAATCCACTGTGACCTGATCTTAACTCTCTACATCTGCAAAGACCCTCCTGCCAACTAAGGTTACGTTCCGGTACTGGGGGTTAGGACTCAACATTCTTTTCTGGGGGATGCCATTCTACTACAACACCATTGTTCTAAAAACCCGGCACCCCCCCCACCTCCCCTTGTCCTGGAGCCTGTAGGCAGGTAACTCGTGCTGGGGAGCTCTAGCCTCCCAGTGACCCAGCCCACCCGTCCATCCACTTTCCAGGAGGTGAGGCTGGAGGTTGGTCATGACCTAGCAGCCGCCCGGAGCATCTTGGTGCCGTCTCTTTGCAGTGCTCTCTTCTCTTTCCCTCTCCCCTCAGCCCTTGCTGCCTGGAGGCACCTGGCAAGGGTTACGGTTCCCTACTGTGGCCACAAATGCCAGGAGTGATGTGCCACACGATCTTGAACATGTATGTCTGCTGCCAGTGAGGCTGGCTGGAAACCTGCCCCTCCCTGAAGAGCTTTCACATCTGCTTCTGTTTCCCAACTCGCCCAATGAGACATGATTTGAAAGACACACTGGACAGTGGAATCAGAACTCCTAGAGCTGACGCTCAAAGCGCTTACAATGGGAAATTACACACTTTTTACAACGGCGCTGACCTCCTTTGCTACACCACTTTGGGGGGCAGTTTTCAAGCCTCTACGGTCACAGGAGGCAGGAGGATGTCAGGGTTAAGGGCACAGGCTGCAGGGCCAGGCTGCCTGGGCTCAAATCCTGCCTCTGACCTCACTCCCTTGTGCCTTTGGGCACATCCTGCATCCATTAAATGGGCACAGTGATTTCTCCCTCACAGGGGTCTTTAAGGATTAGTGAATTCCCCAGGAGTCAAGGAGCACAGGATCTGCACGTGGAAAGCACTCAGTAAAGGTTAGCTTTCGTGACTGTCCCATGATTGCCAGAGGCAAGGGTGGCGTGAGAGAGCCAGCAGGGGCAGAGGTGTTCATTCACGGGCTTCCCAAAACATATCACCTGCCGTAAGCATGACCTCAGGGAAAGTTCCCGGGCTCTGAGTCCTCCCCTTTTTACTGGGATGGCTGTAAAGACTGAGCAGTGCATGTAAACAGCCCCTAAAGGCAGCTAGTGCCACGTGGTGAACCCACCGATGCACCCACCGATGCACCCAAGCTGCCTGTCTTGGCTGGCCCGGCAAAATGCAGGGCAGTCAACGCCAGCAGCCCAACTGAACGCTGCCCACGGCTCTGAAAAGCACAGTTGCTCTCGGCCTCTCGCCGCTTGTAACAAGCTGTCCAGGAGGATGGACCGGGCAGCGATGGGACTAGAGGAGGGAAAGGTCTGTGTCACCTCCAGCGCCTGGGAAAGCCACAGAGAAACGACACTGCTGTTCTCAAAGGGCCTTGCGGGGTCCGAGCCTCCCCTGAAGCCTGCTTCAGGCTAAACAGAGTGCACGTTGTGTAGAGATTGGTCCCCCGTGCCAAGACGGCCAACCCTGTCGCCAGGGACTTGGGTGGAGGTGGCCGGGGGCCGTGGAGGGGGAGGGGGCCTGGCATAAACGGCTCCTTGTGCTGCTGATGGAGAGGGGCTGCCTCTGGGCAGACGCAGGAGGGCACTCAGGGCCTCCCTCCTTGTTCTGGGAGTGTAACTTGTGTGGTGACACGGGGGGGCCTGAGACTGAGTCCAGGGAACTGGGCGTGGAGGGGGGGGCAAGAGGGAAGCAGCAGCTCGTGCCGTCTGGAGGGGGCTGCCCGCTAGAAAACCATCTGCAGAATTCAGGAGGGCCGTCCAGGCCGGGTGCAGAGCAGCCCACCCCCAGTCCGGTCCTGGGTCCCCTGTAGGGTAGAGAAGAGGCTCCAGGTGAGGGTGCGGGATGGACAAATAGCTACATTCACTGAGCAGGCGCAGAGCAAGAGTCAACCAGCACGCCAACTCCGCGCTGAGACACGACAGCAAGATCAGCCTGGGAGGGGCAAGGCGGGGTGGGGGGGGACAGAGGAGAGGGTACTAAGGTCTAGTGTCGGGCGTGGAGCCCACGCCACGGGAGAGCAGAAGCAACTCCTAGAGACCACGGAGTCCTGGACCCGGACCTCTGGCCTGCGTGCTGGGTCCACACAGACTGTGGAAGCCGCTTCTGAACTGGTTCTCTTTCGGGGTGGGGGGGGTGAGGGGGGACAGGGAGCTCTTGTCCTGGAGCCCGGGCTGGGACAGGGGTGGGCTGGGCATCTCTCTGGAGTGTAGTGTCTCAAACAGGCAGGCCAGGAAGCAAACATCACAGCTGCATCGTATACAGCCTTCCTACCTGCCGGCCCTGTGCCGGGGCTTTGCACGTATAAACTCAGTTAATTCTCAGAACGATCTGTTGAGGTAAAAACGATTATTATTCTTATTTGGCAGATTAGGAAACGGAGGCACAGGGAAAAAAAGAAAAAAAAGCAACGCATCAAAGTCACACAGCCGGTAAGTGGCAGAGCCGTGTGTGCAGCAGGTTGCCTCGCTCCGGAATCCAGGCTGTTCCATACCCTCCCCCCCACCCCCAACAACGCACCTATGCAAAAGGAAGCTCAGCGGGAAGCGAGACCTGCCTGCCCACTCCCCGTGGGCTCTGTCACTCAGCCTCTCATGGTGGCCAAAGCACCTCACAGGCCACTTGATGCTCCAGGAAAAGGCTAGGTCCTCAGCCAGAGACCTAGGAACATACCTGGCCCTTCGCCTTACCAGCTCTGAGGCTGTGGACAGAGTACCTCTCGGTGCCTCAACTTTCTTGTCTGTAAAATGGGGCAACTCACGGGTCCTTCCCCCATGAGTCTTCTCATGGAAAAGCCAACAAGAGAATGAAGGGCGAGGACAGCACAGAACGGAGCACACGGCAAGCACACGGCGGAGACCACCTATGCTTGTAACACTCGGCATTCCTGTGGTTTAAGGCCCGAGAGGAAGGGGATGGGCCCTGGGAAGGGCTCCGGCTATGATGATGTTTGGGGAATGGAATTTTCAAGGTTAAAATAAACTCTTGGCCTAATCTGGATCCTTTTGTTTTGGCATAGAAGGTCATTTTTTAAACTCCCTTCCTCAAAGAGTTAAATTTAGAGTTACCATACAACCCAGCGATTCCACTGCTTGGTATGTACCCAAGAGAAATGAAAACCTATGTCCACACAAAAACCTGTATGCCAGTATTCACCACAAAACTATTTGTAATAGCCAAAATACTGAAACAACCCAAACCTCTGTCAACTAATGTGGTACGGCCATACGACAGAATATTCTTCAGCCATGAAAAGGAGTTACAACATGGTTGAACCCGGAAAACAGGATGCTAAGTGGAAGAAGCCAGACATAAAAGACCACACATGGTTTGATTCCATTTACATGAAATGTGCTGAATAGGCAAATCCATAGAGACAGAAAGTAGACTCATCCGTGGTTGCCAGGGCCTACGAGGAGGGTGGGAGGGGGACTGACTGCTCATGGGTGTGGGGTTTCTTTTGGGGGTGACGAGAATGTTCCGGAAGCAGAGAGTGGTGACGGCTGCACAGCTCTGCGGCTGTGCCCTGGGAGAAGCGGGTGGATAGAAGGGGAGGATGCAGGAGGAGGGAACTAAGTCGCTCCCAGGTAGGATGCGGTGCTCAGCTCTTTACCGTCCTGTCTGGAAGCCGGCCCGGGTTGACTCTGAGTTTGCTCACAGCTGGGTGACATGCGCCTGCATTCCAGGGCTCCCGGCTCAACGGTGCCATTCGGAGCCAGGTAGGAGGCTTCATTCCTGCTGCAGCATCCACCCTGCATGAACGGCGGGGATGGGGAAAGAGAAGGCAGCCTGGGAGCCATCCCTGTGGGCACCTGGCCTTCTGCCCGGAGTCCAAATGGGGTGGGGTTGGATGGATGGTGACAAGGTCGGAGTCGCGAGCTGCCCTCACACAGGCACTGCTCAGCCACCTCATTCCCCAGAGGGCCACGTCCCAATCCTGCAGCCCTAGCCAACAGCCCCGAGTCCCACGGGCGCCCCAGCTCAGAGCTGGGAGAGGGCGCTTCGCGCCTACCGCTTCTGGCTGCCGTCCCTGCCCTCTGGGAACGCGGCTGCGCCACATCACGGGGCCTGGGGAGCGCGGGTCCCGGTCCCCTTCCCCATCCCCATCCCCCAGGTCAACCCCGGGGCCTCCCTGACTGGGTCCTCAGGGCTCCCCGCGTGCGCAGCTGCCGGCAGGGGGAGCTCTACCCCTCCCCACGTGTGAGCACCTGCTTTATTCGCGGCCCTGGGAGCAGAGAACAAGGGTCTGGAGTCGCCTGTGTTCCTTGATTTCTCTCAGCTCACACCGCAAACCCCGTTTTGGGCAAATGAGCGTATTTCATGGGTGTCCGTGTAAAGATTTACACCCTGATATTACCCTGTCCTATAGCCCCCATTTCCACACAGCAGTGGGAAAAAAATTAATCAATTAAATGGAGTTTCGTCTCTTCCAGGATCAGATTCTTTCCCAAGCTAAATTGCTCTCTTTTTTGGATAAAACTAGGAATTCAGGAATCAAGATCCCTCCCGAGGCTGTGACTTCCTGTCTCCCCACCCCGAGATGGCTTCTGTGTACACGGAAAGATGACAGGGAAGAAAAACACAAAAGAAAATAATAAAAAAAATCATCCTGGTTTAGAGAAACTGGATTTTCAACATAGATTAAAAGACAGTAGTAATAAAAAAAAAAAGACAGTAGTAGAATAAATTGGAGAGTCAAGGTCATCTTTTTGCATTAGCCAATGGGACTTAACAGACTAATTTGTATTAAGAACATATTATTATTGCACAAGGTTTTCATGAATTTGAATGGAGCAAGAAAGAGAGAGAGAAGTAAGTTCCTGTCTGGGGGCAGAAAGGACTTTGTTCTATCCTGAGTTTACGAACTAATTTTTGGTGATTAATACAATTTCTAAGAGAGTGATTGGCAGTGAGCAGCTTTCTCTCAACGCCTTTACTTTGAAAAATATAAAAGGTGGCATTTCTACATCAGTCTTCACATGCCTGGGGGACATTTTTATTGTCCCACAAAGCCTGGTGGTCTTAGAACCACAGATGCAACCCACCTCTCTCATGTGACACACGTGGAAACTGAAACCTCGGTAGTAGGAGCCAAAGACGCGGGCGGACGGCCGGGTGCGTGTTACCCAGAGTCAAGCTATGACGTCCCACTACCGCACGGGGGCACTGTCTGCCAACCATGGCCTGCCCTCCACCATTGCCAAATGCTCTTAATAATTCAAGGTAAGGCGAGCAGCTGTGTGGGAGGACCTGAAAGAAGTTGCGGGAAGGAGCTGTCAGTAGATGACTCTAGAATTCCAGGCAAGGTGGTTTGATGGGTACAAGAGAAGGGCTTGTTTGCATACACTAAAATGGATCTGCTAAAGTGCCACCTGCTATTGCAAATAAGCAACAGTGCAAGAATTTGCTTCCAATTCTGCTGACGTGATGGAAGGGAGGGGTGGTGGGGAGGACAGCATGGGTGTGGCTGGCTGAGTCACAGTGTGTCCTCACGCCGGGGTTCCACGTCTCAGGCCAGAGACCACTCTCCAGGGAGCCTAGGCTGGGCTTCGGCTCCCGCCTCCCCGCCGAATGGTGAGACCTAGTTCAATGGGCAGGAGGGGGTCAAGATGGGCAGCCTTGAGGAAGAGACGGTCTCATCCGGGAACTTGGTCCTGCCACAGGGAGGCCTGGGGACACTGGGAGAGCAGCCTGCTCCTTAAGAGACGCTTGGGCGAACTCTAATGAGAAAGCGCATCTTTTATTTCCCTAAATCCCCTCCCTCCCCCTGCAACGTGCTTCCCTGAATCAACTTGAGCGGAAGTAGGGGGACAACTTGCACAGGTGGATGCACACATACAGGTCTACACCCAGAGACGTACCCATCGACTGCTTGTCCTTGTTTCGAAACAGATGGCTGCTTGGCTGATTCGCAGCTGCTGTCTTAAACGAGCGTTGCTATTTCAGCAGGCATAACTGGTTTAGAAGCCAGGCAGAAAGACATACCTGACTTTTGCTGTACTCTTTGATCTGAGGGGCAAACACACCCCTTAAAATTAATTTTGATGCCTGCATGTGTAACCCTAAGAGCTATGTGAGGTCTGAATGCAGGCTAAGCTACCAGGCATCCTTTACTAAGTGTCTGGGTGTTGGTTAGCAGTGGCTGGTCAGGGCGCTCAGCAGAAAAAAAAAAAAAAAAAAAAATCCAGCCTGTGCTCTGTGGCTTCCGCGTGGCGCGGCGTGAGGCGTGCGGCCAGCGTCCTCTGCCCGAGCCTGCTCCGGGATGCCTGCGGTACCTGTCGGTCAGGGTGTGCCGTTGGATTACAAACGCCTCTCGACTTGTGCTTAAGTCAAAGCTTAAGTAGGAAGCAATGCGGGAAGCGAAATGTTGAAACATAAATCACCTCGCTCTCCCTGCTGGTTTGAATTACGCCTGCGACCGAGTTCAGGGAGAACTGAGGGCATGCTTCCTCTCCGGAGCACGCGTGCTCTGGATGTAATGACACTTCAGAGAGGAAAAACCGCTGAAGCCGCCAACTCCCCAAGGACGGGAGGTCTGAAGAATTTCTTTGCGGTGAGACCCAAAGAAATTGCTGTGGGACCAGATCAGAAAGAAGAAAGCTGGGTTTCCCTTGAACTACAGGCTGCCCTCTACTGGCTGAGCCTCGTCAACCTTCAGGGGATGTTGAATTCTGAAGGGATCCCCCCACGATGTAGGCTATCTAGTGCAGGAGGAAGGTGGACCAGGTGGAAGAGGGCCGGGGGCGGGGGCACTCCATATAGGTGATGAAATAACAACATCCGAACACTAGATGGCAGCAGCCGTACACAAATTATATGCTGGGGACCTACCTGTCCTCTTTCCTGGTGTCAGAGCCTTGGATGGGGAACTTGGGCATGGCTGTGTTCCAATAAAATTTCATTCACAGAAGCGTGTGTGGGCCAAATTTGTCCCACACGCCATCATTTGCCGACCCCTCTGCTAAATGAACAGAGAACTCTCTCTGGCTCAGCTAGCTTGGTCCACACGTCCCAGGCGTTTGCCAGCCAACTCTTTTCTTTTCCCGAATCCATGCAGACACCCATCCCTCCTTCCCTCTCAGCCCCTTTCAGCTGCCTATGTGATTACTTATGTCTCCCGAACTTGAATTCTCCCTCCCACACGACAACAGAATCGGTTGACAAATGCTGCCTGTTCTGCATTTAAAACGCTTTCTTCCCATCAATCTCTCTTCATTCCCACCATCATCAACTCATCCCTTATCCTCTTCACAGCTGCTATAACACATAGCAGTGGTGTCAACAGCATCTGTTCAATTGCTGGGTCCTTCACACGGATCTGTCTACCTCTTCCCCCCAAAAGTATTCCGTTGAGCCAGATTAAGGTTTAAATCTCCTCTTGGGCTTTAACATTGCTGGGCACTGGAACCCACCAAGGCTGTCAGCCTCTTGCTGAAGAACGCATTTTTTCTTTGGTCTTCAGTCTTACTTCCACAAAGTGCCAAACGAATCCCATCTCGGTGACATCACCCACCCGCCAGCTCGCAGTACTAACTGCCCTTATCACCTCCGCTTCTCCAGGTGGACAGCCGCCAGGCTCCTGTTTTAAGGCCACCCATTCTATGAAGCACCCCTGAGATGGGGGAAGACCTTGCCCTTTGTCCACTGGTTTCTTAGGTAATTTGGTTTGCAGCCCTCCCTGTGCTCATCTTATGGCACCTGAGGGTTTCACTGCCCACTAACCAATTATTTTAGCTATCTTTTTTGTTATTGACTTTCAATTACATTGCCCTGAGGTCAGGGTGTGGTCTGAATGGTATTGATCTGGGGGTGTTCCAACTTCCTCTGTGGCACAGTACTGTAATCAGTTTTGGGAAACATACACACATGTGCTTGGAAAGAATGTTTAAGTTTTTCTAATTGCTGGGTTGGGGGTCTACATATGTCCATTATGTACATTTGCTAACACTTTATTTTATCAGTGTCAGATAAGGGAATGGTACTCCCCACCATGACTGCAGTTTTGTCTGTTGTGCCCTGCAATTCCGACCATTTTTCTTGAGCATTTTGAGGCTGATGTTGCTAGAAGCGTACAGATGCAGGATCGTTCTGTCATCCCGGTACATTGTTTCTCTTTTCATTAAGTACTGACCTTTATTCTTTCTGTGGCTGTCTGCCTTAGAGTCAGCTTGGTCTGATACTGAAATTGTAATACCTGCTTTCTTTTGATCAGCATTCACCGTGTGTCTTTTTTCATTCCTCTACCTGCCACTTTTGCATGTTGTGCTTTAGGTGTGTCGCTTGTTAATTACATAGCATTGGAATTCTAAAAAGCAAAACCTCGCTCTTTCAAAAGACGTATTTAATCGTCTGGTGACTGTTTCTGCACCCTTCCCCTCAGTATTAGCCTGTTTTCTCCTTTTTTTTCTCCCTCCCTCCCTCCCTCCTTTCCCTCCCACGAAACCCTGGTCTGCAGCATGAGCTAAGGGCGGAGAAGGCTTACAAGCCTTGCCTGGGGGCTGTTCTGAGTTTTACCACTGAAGGTCAGAGGAATTTGAAAGGAAGAACCCAAATCACAAACTATATATGGATTTGTAAGTGGGGAAGACAGGCTGAAGGAGAGGGTCTGCATGAGGTCACCCTCTTTCCCTCTCTGTGGCCTTCATGGACATGCTCTCCCTCCACCCTTACTCCTGATACCCTGGACACAGTGGTGATGGGGGCAGAGCTCTAACGGCTCTGCCCACCGGCTGTGACGGGGGTGGGTGGAGTGTAGGGGCATAAAAACCCCCAAGGATGCTTGTTTAACAGAGGGTTTTATGAGGCTGAAAATACCCAGTCCAGCGCCCCAGCCCGATCCCAGCTAGAGAGTCCCGTTGAGGGTTTATGTAACTCAGAGAGGATCTGTCTGGTCTAGGGAAGGGGGGAGTTGGGTTGGAAAGGCTTTCGCTCTGCTTTCTTCAGAAACATCAAGATTACCAGAAAGTGCAGGTGACAGAATAGAGGGACATGGGAGTTGACATCTTGAGGTTGCAGGAGACATGGTGCCACCAGACAGGAAGCCTGGCCCGTGAGCGCAGGGCGTGGGGCTGGGCTGTCACTTGCCGGCACAGACATTTCTGGAGCATGTGCAGCTCCCCGAGTTCTGGGAGGACCCGGCCCTTGGATGCTTAAGGGGTCAGCCCCGCAGGGCATGACGAATCACAATCAGCCCTGGATTTTGGTGACATTTCTAACATTCTAAAGGCTTCTCCCCATCCACGGCTCCTGTGATTTTCGCCATAGGCATCTTGTTACTGATGACCCTGGAGTCAGGGAGAGGAAGTGACTTGGGAGTCCGACAGGCAGGAAGAAGAATTGAGAACAGAGAAGATCTCAACCTAGAACTGCGCCAGCCCGCACACGTGTTCGGGGCTTCGTGGAGCAGACACGTCCCTCAACACAAAGCATTAGAATCCAGTGACTACAGCGACACACAGGGGCCCCAGAGCAGCTGAGGGAATCGAGAAACGGAGGTGATGGGGTGTAAAGAGGCCCCACGCAAGGCTGGGAACGAGGGAAGAGGGGAGAAAGGGATTCCGTGAGGAATTAGATCCTGGCAACCATGATCCACAGACACAGGGCAGATCATTAAAGGAGGCAGTGCCATTGCCTTAGGCGGGTAAAAAGTAGAGTTTGAGATTATACCAGTCAGAGGGCAGTGGAGTGAGAAATGTGTGGTTTCGATACAGAAACCAGTGGCCCCTGGACCATCTCTTTGACCCGAATTATGTTTTCAAAATAATTGTGACTTCGAGCACCTTCTAGACAGCGTGTGTGTGTCTGTTCGAAGTTCACCTCTGTTCTTGCCACTCCCAACTGTCTCCATCTGCCTGTCTGCACTTACTTGTTACCTCTTAGTTCTCTACAGGCATCTGAGTTTGCCGCCCTTGAACAGAAGGCTCCACCCGCCCTCCTTCAGCCTGGAGGCTGTAGTATTCATGGTTTTGTGGGCACAGGTGGACCAGGTAGCTTATCTCTGTGATGCCTCTTTATGGTCCCAAGGCTGTAGCCTTATCTAGGCCCTGTAATTCAACAGAGGGAGAGGAAAGGAAGAATCTACAAGGCCTGCTGATTGTCTAGGGAAGACGAAGGGAAATAGGAAACCGAGGACGACAGTGAGTTTGGCTTGGTCGACCGGGTACCAGGTGATGATGGGGTTTTGCATGACAGCAGATGGGGACACGGGTGCGGGGATCCTGCGGAACACCCAAGCGGAGACCTATGGATGGGGGCCGGACCCGTAAGAATAAGTTCGGGAGAAAAATCTAGGCAGAAGATCAACTTGGGCATCACCAGCAAACGGACGGAAAATAAAGCCACGGGCATGGGGCAGAGTCCCCAGAGAGAGTGCGCTAAGTGAGAAGAAAGGGTGCCCTAGAGATGGAGCGCTGGGGGACATCAACATTTCAGGACGGGCCGTAGGGCACGAACCTGCAGAAGAGCCTGTGAAGGAGCAGACGGAAGGGGGAGGAAACCAGGAGAGGCCAGTGGCCAGAAAGAGAAAGTGAGGGCTCCTAAAGGAGAGAGCGGTGAGGAGTGTCGGCTGCTGCCTTCGAGGTACAGCTGGCCCTCCGGGTCCTGCCATCCCCCCATGGCTGAGTGCGCGGATGCGGAACCTGCGGATGCAGGATCCGTGGATACCGAGGGCTGACTGTGGTACTCGAGCATTCGAGGATTTTGGTATCCGCCGGCGGGTCCTGGAACCAGTCCCCCCAGGACACTGTCTTTATCATGTACTTATACATTTAAAGCGTTTGGAGAACAGCGTGAGATTATATTCATGGTTGGTTTTCAAAACGGTTACCCATCAGACAGCTCATTGGAAAAACGTGGTGTAAACCTGCCTCTTGACAGAGTACCTCTCTCAGGTATTAGCTTCCCTGACCTCCTCCTCGCCCCCGCCAGTCAGACCTGGGGGGCTGGGGCTGCTGCACAGTTATGTGCAGACAGCTCGCCCGAGGCAACAGGCACTTCCGGGCACCACGGGGTGCAGTGCCACGCTCTAAGGCACTAGATGTCGGCTTACCTTGCGCTCTCAAAGGTAGCAGATGCCGTCTTTTCTACAGCCCCAAATCCAACTCCAACAGCAAGACCCTCTGAAACAGACATAAAAAAGTACGATGGGTTAGGAATCATTTTTCTATAATACATGCATGTAGAATCGAAGCTTGCTCAGAAGCCAAAGCCAGCAGACTCCTGTGGGCTGGATTAGCACTGCTGTCCATTCGGGGCTGGGTGATGGCCCGACTCGCTTGGTGGGGGAACCCCTGGGACACCATGGAACCAGTTACACACTCACTTCATCACATTGGCAAATCCCCTGGTCTTCTTCGCATACCTTATAGTTACTCAACAGGCTTATACTTAATCAGCTGTTAAGAGCAAGCAGTTTCTTCACTTCTTCCATAAGAAATCAGAACAACAGTATTTTGATGTGACGCAATACAGGTTAAAAGCAGATCTTGCTAAGGCTAATCTCTGAAATGGGTGCACTGCTGTATTTGCAAATGCAAGTAAAAGAACTCCATAAAAAATTGGATCTTACATTTTTGGGGCTTCCCTGGTGGCCCAGTGGTTAAGAATCCGCCTGCCAATGCAGGGGACACAGGTTTGAGCCCTGGTCCGGGAAGATCCCACATGCCGGGGAGCAACAAAGCCCGTGCACCACAACTACTGAGCCTGCACTCTAGAACCTGTGAGCCACAACTACTGAGCCCATGTGCCACAACTACTGAAGCCCGCGTGCCTAGAGCCCATGCTCCGCAACAAGAGAAGCCACCGCAATGAGAAGCCCGCGCACCACAACGAAGAGTAGCCCGTGTGCCGCAATGAAGACCCAATGTAGACAAAAATAAATAATTTTTTTTAAAAATGGATCTTACATTTTTAAATATCATTGGATTTTTCCATTATGCACTGATCTTGCAACTAGAAACTAGAAGTTTTTGAGTCCCAGAGTTCATTTGAATTTGACTGTTTTAATCCTTTTTATTAATTAAAAAATGCTTGCCGGGCTTCCCTGGTGGTGCAGTGGTTGAGAGTCCGCCTGCCAATGCAGGGGATATGGGTTCGTGCCCCGGTCCGGGAAGATCCCACATGCCGCGGAGTGGCTGGGCCCGTGAGCCATGGCTGCTGAGCCTGCGCGTCCAGAGCCTGTGCTCCGCAACGGGAGGGGCTGCAACAGTGAGAGGCTCGCGTACCGCAAAAAAAAAAAAAAAAAAAAGTTCATCCCCATCACTACGTCACATAAGATTGCACGAGGCTGCCAGTAACAGAAAATCCACAGAACAGTAGCTTCAACCAAGGGTCAGCAGACTATAGCCCAGGGGCCACATCCAGCCCACTGCCTGTTTCTGTATGGCCTGCAAGCTAAAAATGATTTTTTTAAATTAATTTATTTTATTTATTTATTTTTGGCTGCACTGGGTCTTCATTGCTGTGCACGGGCTTTCTCTAGTTGCGGCAAGTGGGGGCTACTCTTCGTGGTGGTGTGCAGGCTTCTCATTGCGGTGGCTTCTCTTGTTGCGGACCACAGGGTCTAGGCGCACGGGCTCAGCAGTTGTGGTTCACAGGCTTAGCTGCTCCACGGCATGTGGGATCTTCCAGGGCCAGGGATGGAACCCGTGTCTCCTGCATTGGCAGGCAGATTCTTAACCACTGCGCCCCCAGGGAAGTTGTAAGAATGATTTTTACATTTTTAAATAGTCAAAAAAAAAATCAAGGAAAGAATATTTCATGACATGTGAAAATTATATGAATTTCAAAATTTACTGCCCATAAATAAAGTTTTATTGGCACACAGCCATGCTTGTTTGTCGATGAATTGTCTGTGACTGTTTTGTGCTATGTCAGCAGAGAGTAATGAGAGACCAAATGGTCTGAAAACCTAAAATATTTACTAGGTGGCCCTTTAAAGAAAGAGTTTGATGACCCTGGACCTAAACACGTAGGGTTTTATTAGCTTGTGCAACAAGAAGTCCAAGGTTGATATGGTGGCCCAATGACGTCATCACAGACATTGACGATCCATCCTCAAATGGCAGGGACTCTCACAGTCTGCTCTGAGATGGTGTGACCATAGTGTAGCTTGAAGCTTGGGGATGGACAGATGATCTTCCAAGTCCTGTCCAGTAGGAGTGAGCTTGCCAAGGTCACCAACGCCCTGATCAAATGTGGAAGAGGGCCTCCCTGGTGGCGCAAGTGGTTGGGAGTCCGCCTGCCGATGCAGGGGATACGGGTTCGTGCCCCGGTCTGGGAGGATCCCATATGCCGCGGAGCGGCTGGGCCCGTGAGCCATGGCCGCTGAGCCTGCGCGTCCGGAGCCTGCGCGTCCGGAGCCTGTGCTCCGCAACGGGGGAGGCCACAACAGTGAGAGGCCCGCATACCGCAAAAAAAAAAAAAAAAAAAAAAAAAATGTGGAAGAGCCGTGCTGGTCTGCATATATCTGATAGAGGGGTAAGAAGGGCTATGAAAAAGAAAGAAGGAAGGGAGGGAGGAAGGGAGGGAGGAAAGGAAGGAACTGCCCCGGTGGCCTGGGATCAATGGCGTAGAAGCACAATGTTAGGACCCCTTTCTGACATCTATGGGGCAGTGCAACCCCAATCCAAATAGGAACGAGAATAACCAGTATTGGTCAGAATCAAGACCAAGGGCTTGGGGCCAGGAGGAACTTTTGTTGTGAAGAGGGAAGAGGTCAAAATCTACCGAGTGAGAAGGGCATATCTTCTTTTGGGATTCACTGCCCTTTAAACTGCCCCTTTTTGTCCGTGTGTCCTGTTTAGCTGGAGCGGGCCGAGGACACTGGGATTATAATAATGGCTCTGGGTGGCTTGTCCCATGGTGAGGTCAAAGAGCTCACCTGTGATCCAGTTTGGTTGGCCAGGAGACCACCATGAGGGCTGGAGCCCAAAGACCCGGCTAAAGCGTGAAGTGTTCCATTTTGCCTCACCTTGCCCTTACGCTCTGTGCTTTGGTCCCATGGGGACCTTGTAGGGCAGCTGTGGCCCCTGGAGGCTGTTGGTTGAGCGTCTGGGATTCTGATGCGTCAGCAAACATCTCCCCACATTTCTCGTAACAACCAACCATGGGGTACAGAGTCCTAGGACTTCCGAGGTGGAGGAAACCCCCCGAGGCCACCGGGCACGACTCCTGCGCCACTGCCAGATCCAGAAGCCAAGGGTTTCGGAGTCTTGCCAAAACCAGACAGCAGGATGGAGGCTCCTGGGCCCGGGCTCCCTGCGTGCGTGACACACACCACAGCAGGCTGCAGAGAAGCCCCCGCTACAAGCTCTTGGCTAAAGCAGCAGCCTAGTCAGCACTGCTAGAGCAGCCAGACTTTTCAAGATCGAGGTTTTAAAATTTTATTTATTTTTAAGGTGCCTGATATCAATCAATTCTTCAGAAAGGCTGAGTCTTCATTCACCAAACCTATCCTCTAGGATGACTCTAGGTTCCAAAGTAGGCCTTGTGTTCAAGACCTCAGTCTCTCTGTGGTCTTTCTCTGGAGAAATGGGGGGCTGGCGGCCCTTTCTAGGCCATGCCCCGAGGTAGAAGCTCATGAACTAAAGGTGGGAGCCGTCACCTCCACTCTACGGATCAGAGAGGAAAGGTGACGATGGGCTGGTCTGAGTGCCCAGCTGGGCTCTGATTCTGCAGTCCAGGCTCCTCATTCTTTATAGCTGCTTTGTCCTTTTCTTTCTCTTTCAGAAACTTCCTGAGGGTGGGCACTGCAGAAGCCACCACTCCAGGGAGGGGGGTGGATACAAGTTCAACACTTTCAGGTTTGCCTGATGCATCTGACAAGCTTCAAAAAGAATGAGTGTGCTAGGTGAGGTGCCAGATATTGCCCAGAGCTGAATTTCAGGACGGGCTAGGATGAATATATCTAAGGGTTTCAGGCATCCTTGCCACTGGGAAGGAGGCAGCCTCTTTTTGTGCAGCCCTTGCATCTCAGGAGTTGTCCATGGTCCCGAGAAGATAAAGTCAGAGGAGACATGAGGCGCTTCCATCTGGCCCCTCTCCTACCTTCGGGGAGCCCAGTGTTTACAAGCCTGATGTCCTTCACCTTGTTTTGTACCAACAGGGCCCAGACCACAACCCACTGCCATCGGTAAGTATGGGTCTGCAGGGCGAGGCTCTGCACCAGGTGTCAAAAGCTAGGCAGAGACTGACCAGGGGTTTCCTGATATCAGAGGGGCAAATCCCTCCTTTTGAAAAAAACTTGCATTTCTAAACCATAAACAACAGCTGGTGGCTCTTTTGTTAAAGATTTTGCTCTAATTAGTCATTTTAATGTTCATGATAGTGCAGTCCTGAGGACAGGACTTAACATTAACTGGCAAACTAACCCTTTCTAGTTATTTAGCAAGCAGCCAGCAGCACTTGGCTTACTAATGCTCACAGCGGCTCATTAGGTTACCCAACTAATGCAGGAGAGAAAGGGCTCGCCCACAGTTTCACAGCATCAAGGGGCAGAACCCGGCTTGACCCTCAGTCCCCACCCCCGGCCCCCCACCACCCCAGGTGGCTGACATGGGCTGTGGCTTTCTCCCAGGTGTGGGCGGCAAGGGCTGGCATCTGAATATCTGTATCCTAAAGAGGTTGAGGGCAAAGTGAACACAACCTGCCTCTGCCCAGCCCTGTACCTTGGCCACGCCCACAGCAGGTACCACGCCCCTCCCACCCCCACCCCCCCCAAACGCACACCGCATGCTGCCTTAGGAGGTGGCCAACTCCATCTCCCCCTGGATTTGGAGTAAAGGAGAGGAAGAAGACGTAATGGAGGAAGGGAATGTAATTGTTACCGTCTCTGAAGGTGGAGGGGATTACCTGAGAGCGAAACTAATGCGAAACCAAGACAAAAGACCCACGCCGCAAGAACATAAATAAGGGAATGAAGGCAGACACTGAAGATCAACAGATGGTAGAAGGAACCCCCGGGGTGAAAGAGAGCAGAGGAAAAACTGCGACTGGCGTTCACACCCCCAGGTCTTCCACCAAAAGTGCAAATTAGGGAGGTAATTAAGACAAGAATCCAAAGTGGCTGGATACTGTTAATAAGCCAGACCTCTTTTCACAGCTACGGCCATTAACTCAGATGCAGACCGAAGGAAAACAAACTTCCAAACCTGGGGTTATAAGCCCCCGGGATGCAGGGTGAGGCAAAGTCCTTAGGGCAAACTCGAGAATAAGCTCTAAAGCTGATTCCTCCAACCCCACAGCCCTACTCCAGTCTTCTCGGGGGTTGGAAGGTGGGTGTGGCTGCCTCTCTCCATCCCCCATCCCTCCTGAATCTCCATCTCTCTCTCCTCATCCTCCAGCACGGTGGGGATGGGGGTGCATGGGCTTTTTGCTGAGACGGACCTGGGCTCAAATCCTGGTATATTATTTAAGATTCTTGTAAAAAGGAAAAAAGGATGATAGTGCTTTGCTTACAGGATGGTGAGCACACAGCAGGGATTCTCACCACTGACATTTTGTTGTGAGAGGTTGGACTGTACAGCCCAAGATGTTGAGCAGCATCCCTGGCCTCTACCCACTAGATGCCAGTAACACCTCCTCCCCCCAACCATCCCCTCCCATCAAGGTGTACTTTTCACAAAAATTTTCAATTATTCTAGAATGCTCTTGGAGTTTACGTAGGTGGTCGGAAAGTGAACGGTTAAAAACTAGTGTCTTAGTCCATCCAGGCTGCTATAACAAAATACTGTAAACTGGCTTCTGGGTGGCTTAGAAACAACAGAAATTTATTTCTCACGGTTCTGGAGGCTGGAAGTCCAAGATCAAGATGCTGACAGACGGGGTTGAGACGCTACTTCTTGGTTCTCAGGTGGTGCTTTCTCTCCGTGTCCTCACATGCTGGAAGGGGCAAGGGAGCTTTCTCGGGCCTCTCTTTTAAAGGCGCTAATCCCCTTCCTGAGGGCTCCACCCTCATGACCTACACGCTTCCCAAAGGCACAACCTCCTCATACCATCACTTTGGGGGTTAGAATTTCAACATACGAATTTGGGGGGCCAGATGCAAAACATTCAGACTATAGCAAATAGTATTTTCTTTTTTTCCAGGGCTTAGAAGCCCTTAGTTTGAAGCACATGGGGTGGAGCTCAGAGGTCTTCTGTAAGAGACCTCTCCACCCTCCAAAAACAGTGACATCTATGTGATTGCGGCCTTGCCTGACATTCATGGGCATCGGGTTCCATGGGCGGATGGGAAGGAACGCCTGTGTGGGGTAGAGAGAAAGAGGGTGATATTGGTTCAGCTGAAATCCCTGCTGGGGTGGAAACAGGGCAATCTGAGCTGCTGTGTGGACATCCTGCTTCCTCCTGCCTGGCTGTGCCCCTCTGCGTGTGGGTCCAGCTGTCAGATGATCTCAGCAAGCGTGGGGCTTCTGCAATGGAACTCAGTGGTCTGACCAGGGCTGAAGCCTCTGGTGTCTCATTTCTCTTGTTCTGGGTAACAACAGCAACGCAGGAAATGAGCAGCGATGTTATGACTTTTTTCCCTATTTAACTGTTGCTTTTGGGGGGGGGGGACTATAAAACAGCAATTTCCTATGATCCAACCTAATGAGTTCTGGAAATTTTTTTTTAATATTAAATTTAAGACAGCAGCTAACATCTCATGGGGGCTTAATAAATAGTCAACACAGCCACCAACAATGACAACAACAAACCTCAAAGCTGGAGAGATGGGGAATTCTCTAGCAGTCCAATGATTAGGACTCGGAGCTTTCGCTGCCATGGTCCGGGTTCAATCCCTAGTCTGGGAACTAAGATCCCACAGGCCGTGCGGCCAAAAAAAAAAAAAGATGGAGAAATGATGCGAAACAGGATGGCTTACTTGTTCCCTTCTCCACTGAGGACAGAACGAGAGAAAAACAAGTCAAATTGCAGCCAGAGGGATTTAGACAAGGGAAAAGGGGAGGGAAGAGGGTTTTGAAACATATGACTAGCTCGTGGAAGGGAGGTTGAGAATATCCCTCCCCTGGGTGGAGAACTGGTCTCTGAAGGTGGTGGCTACTCCCCAGTCAGGGATGGCTGTGATGGGGAGAAAAGGGTGAGGTGAGAAGAATGGAGGGGGTAGCCTCATAATGTCCCTTCTAGCCCTTTAACGTTACGTGTGGGCCCAGTTCTAGGAGAAAGTCTGAACATCCACTTATTCGTTCCCAGGTCACTCATTGAAAATAGAGAAAGAACCATCTTAGCGTACCTGCTGCTGGACGGGACCATGGCGGCCATGGGGGTGGCCTCAGTAGCCTCCAAGGGTGCCGGGCGAGCTCAGCGTAGATTCCCCCTCTGCTCCTGCCCATCTGGGCAGGGTCACTAAGCTGGGAGATGGGTACCAGGCCAGGTGAGGGGGCAGTGTCACATCACATGACAGTAGGGGTCCCCTGGCCATCAAGGGTCAACGTGTCTGGCTTACACACACCCGTGGGGCAGTCCTGCTGCCTTCATTCCCACTCTGATCCCATAGCTTGGCTGAGCCTTCTGGGGAGACTGGCCCCCAATATGCTAATCCCCCTGCCTGGCCTGTCTTTGGCCGCAGATTTCTAGCGGGAAGGAAACCCAGGAAGGTGGGAACTCTGATCATATTACACATTAATTAAACAAAATGTTGGTATAGCCCAGCCAGGTATTGCCACAGAATTCCTATAGGGTTTCGAAAAGGCCCTCTAGAGAATGGAAGTTATCAACTTAGAGTTATTTTTTTGGAAAAAGTAGCTCGACACACTTTTCTACCATGGATTACGAACATTGTTACTCATAGCAGATGAAGTTAAGTGTTGGGAAAGGTGAAAAATAGCGGTGTTCCAGAAGAGTTGAATTGAACTGCAATTCTTAGCAATATCAATAAAGTCATGTCTTGGAGTACATTAAGAGACGTCCATAGTTGAAGATACTCTAACACGAGTCCCGCTCTAATTAAAATAACTTCCTAATTGATGTTTGCACGTGTGTGGGTTTGGGGTGTTTTTTGGTTTCGTGCGTATTCTACTGTCTGCAGTTAGGCTCCACTTACGCAACGATGGACCCAGAAAACCACACTCCTCCAGTCACTCCAGCCAAAAGCTACTCCCATGGCTTCATGCCCACTCCAGAGTGTCACTGGAAGGAAGCTGTAGTGGGAATTAAGCCAGATACCCGTCCTTGCTGCAATGTCTGAAGCTGAGAGCGAGCACGTGCACAAGCACCGCAGATAACCCAGCTTGCCACCCGCTTCGTGAAAAGGATGCTACTCCCCACAGAGGACCGGGATGCCTGGGCAAGGCAAAGGCAGGTGAACCGGGGAGTTGGCTGTCCCCCAGCAGGATGCCGGTATCAACCACTCTGCGCCCCTCGAAAACCAACAGAATCAAACTGCGAATGATCCTACCCAGAGGGTTTATCAGCCCTCGGGAAGTGGACGGCCAGTGACCCCTGTTCCTCATCCCCTGGAGAGGCACTGCAGCCTGGGTCCGTCCCGGGTCAGGGGGAGCAGCTTTGCTGCAGGGAAGGGTAGCCCAGGGCCGGCTGCCTTGGAGTCACACCTACACCGCTGTCAGTGCACCTGGCTGCACTTCAAGCGGCGTCCGGGGTGTAACTAACTCCTGGACACGCCTGGATGGGGGAGGACACGTTTGGAGGTGCAGAGGGGTACTTAGCCATGGTTTTGTAATTCCTCTGGACTAGAGAGCCTCAAGAAATTGGGAGGAAAGGATTTGTTAAATCCCTTTGGAGGACTTTTCCACAAAATTAGACTTTGGTAGTTCTTTTAGGATGACGAATAATCCCCATTTGCACGCCCCATAGTTGACTCCCACCAAAGTATCTCCAGAAACCAGGCAAGGGAAAGATTTTCACGTCTCAGATCACTGCTATGTTTCGGTACATCGAAGGCAGATGGTGTAGCACAATGGTGTAGCTAATGGGGGCAGTGGGGGGAGGGGAGGGGTACTTGTTTTCTTACAGGGAAGTTAACTCAGGAGGAAATTAATGCTCAGTCCTGCACACCCCAGTTCTGGGACTGCCAGTTGCCAGGTGGGGGCCCGCGGGCTCCTCAGGGTGGGCCCCACGTGGTCCGGATCAGGATGTGTGGACCTGTCCACACAGCTATGGCTCCTCATGCACAGGATGGAAAGCTCAGAAGCTGTCATTGTCCTGGCTCTCCCCGTTCTGTAGACAAAGCTGACCTACAGGAGGAGACAGTGTCGCGGGCATGCTGACAAGAAAACTGGCCCAGAGGTGTTCGTATCTATGTTTCACCCATCCCTGAAGCCCGAAGCCCGCCTGCACCTCCATCCTTCCTTCGTGTGTTTGAGATGTGCCCACATCCTTTCAACACCCCGCTTTTCTCCTAAACCACTCTGAGTTCTCGCTTTGCCACCTGCAGCACAAAGACTCAACAATTCAGCCAAACTCTGTCCTAGGCGTTTGAGGTTCATCATCTGACTTAAACCTGTCCAGACCTTACAAAATTGATACTCTTTGTATTTTCTAGAAAAGGAAAGTGGGGTTCAAAGTGGTCAAGCCACGTGCCCAAAACCACACAGCTTGTAAGATGCTCAGCCCACGTGTCCCTCCTGGTTCAGAGCACATCACACTGACTTCTGGTTTAATTGATCATTATGACTCCTTCCTGCTCAGGACCCAAAGGACTGGGCACTGAGTCAGTGTCAGCAAGAGGGTCCGCTTGGGTGCCATCACTCCAAATATTCGTCACATAGCCATTAGGTGTTGTGTAGGATACAAAACGTGTGAGACGCGGTTCCCATCTTTAAGGGGTTCACGATCTAGAATATTCCTTTAGAGTCATAAAATTAGAAACGTATTTCTCTGCTCAAAACGTTTAGAAAGAGCGATCTGGAGAACAGTGTTGAAATATCAGAAAAGCTGGAGTTTGGGGACAGAGGGGAGGCGGGGGACTGGCTGGCAGAGATTGCCATGTTCAAGTACAGGGTCAGGCATATTCAGGCATTCGAGTGGGTGGATCAGCCTCAGAGCGTTGCCAGGCCCTGGCGAGCCCCGGTGAGTCCCCAGGCACGAGGGGAGATTGCAGGGGATGGCTGAAGGGATGCCGAGATGAAGTCTAGGAAACTGGCATAAAGGCGTTAACTCAAAGGGGAGGTTTGCAAAGGGCACTGACTGGGCAGAAAAGGATGAATATGGTTTTTGATATGTTGAGTTCAAAGTAAAAAGACATTGAATACAAATGCTCTAGGTGGCTCCAAATGTATAACAGGTTGGGGACGAGAGGTATGAATTCAGGGAGCACATGAGTAAACTGCAAGAGACTGTGATAAATGTATAAGCTGCTTATAATTAATGATGATAAAAATAATAGTCAACATCATTTAACATTTACTGCATGCCAGGTACTGTTTAATACTTTTTATGTTCTGCTCGTTAAAAAAAAAATCCCGAAAACAGCCCTACACTTCAGGGAAGGACGAAGAGTGAGAGCACAGATGTGTACTGAGACCCACTAGTGGGCGCTACCCTTCAGAGGAGGTGACCTGGAGGAGGAATGCGGAATCATGACATCCCTGGCCCTGCAGGCTCCCCTGGCAGGCTGCCTCCACCCCCCGCAAATCAGCCTTGCCCTGAGGACACAGCCTCCGAGTTGAGCCTCACAGCCTGACGGGTTATCTTTAAAGCTTCCTGCAGCCTCCTCTGGTTTCACGCCAGGCACCACCAGTGAGAAGACAGGACAACGGATAATCAAGCACACGGCTCAGATTCCTAATAAACAAGACGGTGCTGTAATGCACCCGTCAGCCGTGGCTAAAGCGAAATGCAAAATGAGAAAAAAATAAATGTGTGATTTACAGAAAGAACAATTTTTCTCTTTTAATGTCAAACAGTCAAGGAAAATGTGACGTCTCACACCGCGTTAATTTTTTAAGTGAATAAACTGGTCATCAGAAAAAGAAACAGCGGGTTACTCCCCGATACCCTCACCTGAATTGCTGTTATCTTTCCACCCCACTAAGGGCAGTCTTTGGGGCTCCCACCCTTCAGGCCATACTTGCTCCTTCCCCATTACACCTGAGGACTCTGTTCCCTTACAGACACATCCAAGTTCAAGACCTTCCAGGTTTCCAGCCCACCAGTACCCCCGAGGTTTAGCACAGTGACATACACCTCTGCCCTCTACTTCTCTCGATCCGTTTTTTTTACATATGATACCCCCTCCCCTACCAGATCTCGAAGCTACCTGGAGTTGGGGACCACAGCTCTGCCTTAAGCATCTCCTGTACCTCCAGGGCTCTGGTAGCCAGACAGTGAGTGTTCAAAACGACATGCAGAATGACGGACCCTGCCCAAGAAAATGCTGCCTGTGGTTCTGGTGAAGGGAAGAAATGAATAAGGGGACCCAGTCCCCGCTTGGCAGGACTCGGCCGGGGGGAGAGACAGAAAGAGAAGGCAAGTGGGACGAGCTGCAGAATTCCTACGTTCAGGTTGGAGTGCTATCACCCTCACTGCAGACGGTCTGCCCATAGCATGGGGCGCGGCTCGTGACGGGTGAACAAATGAATGAAACAAATGAGTGAAATGCTTAGAAGGAGCGATCCAAAGAACAGAGAAGGGGAAAAGGAAAGGGAGAGGAACACACAGATATTCTTGGATCTGGAAGAACCGGCTGGAGAAACTTTGCTTTGGCACAAACTGTCCTGAAATGCACTGGAGGAGAGGCACGCTTCAGCCCTCGGCTGCTTTGCTGCTTTGAGATGCATCTTCTATAGACAGGGAGAGACCGTCTTCCTCCACCACCCACGCACGGGATAGCATGGTGTGGTGTCCCCCGCAGTGTGGCCGAAAGCACAGGTTGTGACCTGGCACGAGGCTGACCTCCACAACTGCTAGAAGAGGACCTGAACAACTTAATCATCGCTGACCTGTCGACCTGGAAAAAAACTTCGGGCTTAACCATGAACTAGGTAGACACTTCTTCAAGGAGGGGTGCAGGGGCTGGAGGCCAGAACACCGACCTTCCCTACCATTTCTGAACTGGTAGGAGCAGTTTGGCCCACAGACAGAGCCTGCCGCGCGAGGCACGGATATTTCCCATCAGCCTGGCTGTGTAATTAAAAAGCCAAAGAGCAAGGGATGATATTAACCAGGCCAGAAGTACCAGTGGGGACAGCTTTGAAATCCAAGCTGCCTGGGCTTCCAACTAACCGCTCTGGGCCACGTGTCCCTCTTGGGTTGCGAGATGTCACAGCATCGTTCTTGGTTTCTGTTGTTCTCTGCATCCTCACGCTGCACGGTGACTTGGTCCATGGAAATGCAGGGACTCAAGTTGTCCGCAATTGCGGGACAACAGCACAAAATCTCCCTCTTTTTGCTCCACTGATTTATGCCTGGATCCTGAGAGACTGATTACTTGGGAGAGCTGGTGGCGGCTCGCCTTCCCTCCCCAGAAGGGCTTGGTGACGACTTTAGGTAGGTAGTAAGAGCACTAGTTTCCAAGCAACCAAATAACAGGTCTTCCGTTACAGCTCTTTGTTTTGCAAAAGCAAAACAGAGCAGCAGGTAATTAAGTTGGCCAAGGCGACATCTCCCTGGAATAGCCTGAGCCCGCTAAGATCCTACTAAGACCCCTTTTCACCAAATAAAGGAAAACAGACTAGCCTGACCGTGACTTGAGGGGACCCCCAACCTTGCATTAATTGGGGGCGTCAATGGGCCCTAAGAATCTAATCACCCATGTAGCAACCCAATCAACGGCTGTCAAATAGGCCATTTCTGTGCCCCGTTCTTTTTTTTTTTTTAATAAATTTATTTATTTTATTTATTTATTTTTGGCTGTGTTGGGTCTTTGTTGCTGCGCACGGACCCTCTCCAGTTGTGGCGAGCGGGGGCTACTCCCCATTGCAGCGCGGGCCTCTCACTACGGTGGCCTCTCCTGCACGGGCTCCAGGCGCATGGGCCCCAGCAGTTGTGGCTCACGGGCTCTAGAGCCCAGGGGCTCAGTAGTTGTGGTGCACAGGCCCACCTGCTCTGCGGCATGTGGAATCCTCCCCGACCAGGGCTCGAACCCGTGTCCCCTGCACTGGCAGGCAGACTCCCAACCGCTGCACCCCCAGGGAAGCCCCCGTGCCCCGTTCTTTATTGAAAAATTAAAAAGCTTCTTTGAAAAGGAAACAGTGGCCTCTGGTTTGAACATTCCCCCATCTGTCTGAATCTAGCCGTATGCATCTGCCACTTAGGCTCGATTGCTTTATTCTTCTTTCTGAGCCAAGGTCAGGGGGACATCTCATTTGCCCAAGACGGCCTGGAGCTCAGAAAATGACGTCTTCGTCCTCTCCTCCCTTCTCTTCCTCTCCACGAGGCTCAGGCATTGAGACCTCGCCCCTCTGTTCTGTTTCACGCCGGATGTACCATCTTCCGATTCATGCCTATCTACCTTTCAGGCACCCATTGTCAAGGGAGTAATGGAGCCTGGCTACGCAGCAGGAGAAAGGAAAAAAGCTCTGGCTAATGCTGTGAGTACTCACTTCTCCCAGCACCCCAGCCCTTTTCTCTGCTCCACTTACATTCCACGGCCCACTTTCCATCCCTGAGACCCTTTGCTGGGGAGCTCACCCCAAGTAGCACCTTCGCCCCGCCTCTGTAACCGCTTCTGTGGTTCTAAGCCTGGACCACTGCTAAAGCCTCCAGACCCTTGCAGCCCAGTCTCCAGGCAGCTGGGGTGCCCCACTGGGAACACTCCTCCCGGCTGGTCCTGGGATGGGCTGCATCTGAATCATCTGTGGCCCGCCTCAAAAATACACACTATGGAGTCAGTGAAACACAAAAGGGCCAGGGAAGCTATACATGTGACGAGCGTGCCAGACTGATCCTAGCCCTGTCTATTGGAGTCATTGGAGAACCAGGTCCAGGGCACAACTAGATGGGGTTAAAAGAGCTCTCACAGCTGACCCAGCGGGAAGATCTATACCCTAACAGAAGCCTCCAGGAGACAAAGTCTTTCCTAAGGGATTGCATCTTGTAAGACCATCATGGCGGCACTGGACCTATAACATCAATTGATTACCTGGCAGCAGCCACAGGAAGCCAGGCTACAAGGTACCAGCTCAATTCAAAGGGTGAGCCTCAAGCCTCATCACACAGGAATCACCCTGCCCTGAGCTCAAGGACAGACTCTACCTTAAGGCATGTTTTCTGGTCTGCCTTGAAGGACCAAGCTAATTCCTTTGTCTGGAGCTGGGCCAGAAATGAAGAAGATTTTAACTCTCGCTCTTCAGCTGCTGAGGAGAGGTTGGTGCTCGCTGGCTCCATATTTATGCACTTAATTTCTGAAGGACCATGGATATTCACACAGAACTCCTCCACCAGGCCTTCCCCAGATCCCCCTCAGCGCTGAGTTATTTATGAAGCCTTCTTTTCCAGGCAGATCCCACAGAGCTGCCACAGGTTACGTCTCCTTGGATCAGGCTCGTTCGGGAAGAACTGGGAAATGCAGATGGGCAAGACGCCCCTGCTTGGGCGAGATGGGATTACAAGCAACAAGACTGGGACATGCGTTTGCAAGTGCCAGATGGCAGAGTGGCGTCACACAGCTCCCCCACCCTGGGATGTCCACTTGGTGCCCATGCTGGACAGACGCTGGGATCCTGCAGGGACCCACAGCCACTGCCTCCGTTCTTTCTCCCCCCCACAAACGACTACTGCACTTGACACTTAGCAGATGCAAACCATCCTGGGATCACGCAGGGCAGGCATTAAGCAAAACCTAGAGACAGGTTATTGATTTCAAAGAAGATGTCATCCATTCCATCCTTGTGGTGGTCCAGAGAGGTGAAGTCACCTGCCAGGGTGACAACCTGTCCACGTAAAGCACGGATTCTGCCTCTCACCTGGTCACCACCTGCCACAAGTCCAGGAGTCCAGGGCCCGGGCTATGAAGCTGACGTTTACAGTTCATCGCTACGTGACCTTTCCCAGCTGCACTCGTCTCATCTGTCATTTGAGGCTGTCTGGCCTGCCTATCTCTGGGGGGCTGCGGGGATCAGCTGAGGTCAAGTGTGGACCTGCTTTGTGCGCTGAATCCCTCAAATCACACTTGGTTTCAGTATTTAAATAAGACGTAAAACGACAACAGTTTTCCTCTCGGGAAACTGTAAGTCACTCCAGGGAATAGGGTATAGGTTGGACAGGGTCCCCCCAAACTCATGTTCATCCTGAGCCTCAGAATACGATCTTACTCAGAAACGGGGTCTTTGCAGATGTAATTATCTAAGATGAGGTCTTACTGGATTACGGTGAGTCCTAAATCCAATGACTGGTGTCCTTCTAAGACGAGAAAATAAAGACCCACAGACACAGAGAGAAGGCCGTGTGAACACGGAGGCAGAGGTGGGAGCGATGCGTCTACCAGTCCAGGAATGTCAAGGATTGCCAGCAGCCACCAGAAAGCTAGAAGAATCAAAGATCACTCCTAGAGCTTCAGAGCGGGCAGGGCCTTACCACCACCTGGGTTTCAGACTCCAAGACTCGGAAGTGAGAGAGAATAAACTTGGGTTGTTTGTAAGGCACCCGGTTTGTGGTACTTGGTGATGGCAGCCCTAGGAGATTAATACAAACAGTCATGGAAGTTTCTGGGACAAGCACTGTGCTTTAAGTACATTTGCTCATTCATCCTTACGAGGGGGTAGTATTAGACCACCATTTCACAGAGAGGACCACGAGGGCTTAGAAAGGCGATGGAACTCGGCCAAGTTCACATGGGTCTATGCAGACAGCAGGACTCATGACCTGATCCGCCAGCCTTGGTCTCAGCCATTGGATCACACTGCCCGCAGGGCTGCTCCTGCCTTCTCACTGCCCGCTACTGTGATCAGTGCACAGGCCCCGATGGAGCAAAACACAGTTACTCAGAATCTCTGGGGAGCCGCGGTTGAGTTAGACTGCAGTTCCCGGAGCAGCATTTCACAGGTGTTATCCATTCCATCCTGCAGGTGCCAAGCCTGCGGCGTTCCAGAGAGGTGAAGTCAGCTCTAACAATCTAATTAACATGGTTTTTCCTAGAGCTGAGGCCCCATCCTTAAGCACGGGTATTTTCCTTCATTTTGATAGAAGTTGTTCTCAAAAAACAACTCATCTTCCTGCATCCTTAATTTAACTGAATTTCGTTTCTGCATTGATGACTCAGAATCAGCTCAGAAACATTCATTACAGTGTGAGGACATGAGACATGATGGCCTCAGACATCTGGAGGTAGGAGGGGATGTCAGTCCTCATTAGACCCACCCAGCTGGTCTGCTGATGGAAGTGGCACCTGCATGAGTGACATGTGGTCGTCAATTTTATGTCCCAGTCGTTGTCGTTAGGGCATCTGCGTTCCTATCTCCTGCTTGTCAGGAGGCCTGCACAGAGCTAGTCCTTTCTCTTTCACACTTCATTTAGTCTTTCTTCCTCATCTAATGAAGGTTCGGGGAGCAGATAACGAAATTTCTTAGCGTTGGTCGGAGACTAAGGACAAGTAGTGTTCTGGACTAAAGCATTCTTTTTTTTTTTTTTCCCAGTAGTAGTTGACTTACAATATTTTGATAGTTTCAGATGTACAGCAAAGTGATTCAGTTATATAAATATAATATATATATATGTTCTTCTTCAGATTATTTTCCATTATAGGTTATTAACAAGATATTGAACATAGTTCCCTGTGCTATACAGTAGGTCCTTGTTGTTTATCTATTTTATATATAGTAGTGTGTATCTGTTAATCCCCAAATTCTTAATTTAGCCCTCCCTTTCCCCTTTAGTAACCATACATTTGTTTTCTATGTTTGTGAGTCTGTTTCAGTTTTGTAAATAAGTACATTTGCATTATTTTTTAGATTCCATATGTAAGTGATATCATGTGGTATTTGTCTTTCTTTGTCTGGCTTACTTCACTTAGTAAGATCATCTCTAGGTCCATCCATGTTGCTGCAAATGGCAAAATTTCATTCTTTTTATGGTTGAGTAATATTCCATTGTATATACAGACCACATCTTCTTTATCCATGTATCTGTCAATGGACCCTGAGCTATTTACAATAGCTAAGCATGGAACACTGGGATGCATGTATCTTTTCGAATTAGAGTTTTCATCCTTTCCAGATACATGCCCGTTCTTTGGTGCATCAAATCCATAAGCTTCAGGATTTTTCTGATCTTTCTCTTGGAATGGAGAGCCTTTTACCCCTGATTTCCTGTTACCCGTTTGCATTCCCCATGAAACAGCTTTTTACCATCCTACCCCGACATTGTTGAACTGCAGAAGCACCTGGTTTCTGGGGCTGGGAGTGAATTAATGAGTTATAACAGGCTGCCAGCATGCACACGAGCACACGCACACAAACACACACACACACACAGATGTCCACATAGTGTTCATCTACTTTTTTCTCCAATGGGCAGGATGGTCTTTAGAAGGCATTTAGGGGGCTGGCTTAGAGAGCCTCCCAAAGATCCTGGGACATAAGAGGTAACTCTTGGCTGGCTTCTGCTTCTCCAGCACAAGCCCTTAAGAGCTAGTTCATCGGACTGGACCACTGCATCACTCCACACACTGTAGCTGCTGAGGAAAGGAATGCCACCAGCCAAGAAAATCCACTTCAGAGAATCCCTTTCCCCAGAAACCTTCGAGGACAGATTAAACTCCATCCTCTGACGCCCACCTCCTTGGAAATGCTTTGAAATTTCTACCAGTTTATTTTATTTCATTTTTTTAAATAGCTATAGAACAGCTACATTTATTTATTTCACATAGGTTGAGTTTTGGTACTTTGCAATGTTTGAGAATTCGGTCCAGTTAATCTAAGTTCTCAAATTTGTGAGCACAAAGTTGCCTGCAGTATTTCCTTAACATTCTTTTACTAGCTGCAGGTACTATAGTGATATCTCCTGTTTCACTCCTAATATTAGAGATTTGTGTCTTTTTTTCTTCTTTCTCTAGGTCCCTAAGGTTCTTTTTTTTTATATATACAGCAGGTTCTTATTAGTTATCCATTTTATACATATTAGTATATAGATGTCAATCACAATCTTCCAATTTATCACACCACCACCACCAGCCCCCTATTTTATTTCCTTTTTAATCCAACCTTATGTTGGGGGTAGGGTGGAAGTGGAGCTCATATTACCAATATTCTTGAAAAATAAAAAGCATATCCAGGACACTGTTGCCTTTTTAAAGAACAGACATACAGTACATTTGGCCCTGGGAAGATACTTCAGACTTTCCATCCATCACCACTGGGGGGAAGGGAGGAGAATCTAAAGATTCTATTTCTAGAAAGACTCTCCCGCATTGTAGTGGGTTGAACTGTGTCCCTCCCCAAAAATATACGTCCAAGTCCTAAGCCCCTGTACTTGTGAATATGACCCTATTTGGAAAAGGGTTCCTGGCAGGTATAATTAAGGTCAGGATCTCAGCTGAGGATGGACCTTAAATCCAATGGCAGGTCCCTGTAAGTGTAGAGATGGGGAAACAGGCAGAGATACACAGAGGAGGAGAGAGTGTGAAGATGGAGACAGAGACTGGGGTGATGTGTCTATAAGGTAAGCAAAGCCAAGAATGCCAGCAGCCACCACAAGCCGGGAGAAAGGCACGGAAGAGATGCCCCCTCAGAGCCTCCAGGGAACCGACCTCATCAACACCTTAATTTTGGACATTTTGCCTCCAGAACTGTGAGCCATGAAACCACCCGCTGTGTGGTGCTGTGTTACTGAAAACTAACACACCTGGCTGAGCCCCTTGACACACACTTTCTAGGGACAGAATCTGAAGCTACCACTTTGCTAGGCGGGGAAGACAGCGGGGTCGAGGAAGACGGCAAAAGAGCCAATGCCTCACCCCCCAACTGTCATGAAAGCTGTCACTGAAATTGCCACTTGTTCATTTGAATATGAAGGGGTCATGGTAACACAGATGGATGACAGGGTCACAGCCCATCACGTGGCAAAACAGAGCTAAGTAAAAGAACAGAGCTGCAGACTGACCCCTGCCCACCCCGCAGATTCCCCAAACATCCGCCTTCATGGGACGGGTCCTGATGTGAGCCCATCCTCTTCCTCCCCTACAGGTCACCTTTTGTTCCCCAATTAACCACTTTTACTACCGTTAACTACATAGAAAACTCAAGTTACTCATCTTTGCCTTTTCAGCCTCCAAAGCAATCTGTCACCCAGGACTGTCCGTTCCTCCAAAAGGCCTCTCAGGTTCCCTCGTTCCTCCGTTTACCCATCACAGCCCCAGCCAAGATCCCTGCCACCTGATTCTGGAACGATCTGAACAGCTTCTCAGCACCCTGCTTTCAGGTTCATCTCTCTAAAGTGACACTCTAACGGCACCCTTTCCCAGGGACCTGTCACAGCCCCCAGCCTCCTCTCCTCCGGGGGTGTTCAGGCCTGCCTCTGCCCCGAAGACGGCCACTGCTCTGTGAAACCAGACGTTCTTCTCTGTTCCCGTTGGGCTGGCCTTCCCGAGGGCCCCCTCCTAACACGCGTACTCATCCCTACGCCTGTGCCTTTGCGTCCACTGCTCTCCTAGCCCTGATGCCCTCCCCCCGCCTCGTCCATAAGAACCTCCACACACCCTCCAAGGTCAAGTTCCCAGTCCCACTTCTCCCCAGGAAGCCGATTCAAAGACAACAAACTAGCAAATGGAACAAAAGGGAAGCAGACTCACAGCTACAGAGAACAAACTAGGGGTTACCACTGGGGAGAGGGAAGGGGGAGGGGCAATATAGGGGTCGGGGATTAAGAGGTACAAACTATTATGTATAAAGTAAGCTACAAGGATACATGGTACAACACGGGGAATATAACCAATATTTCATAATAACTATAAACGGAGTATAACCTTTAAAATTTGTGAATCACTATATTGTACACCTGTAACTTATATAATATTGTACATCAACTATACTTCAATTTAAAAAAAACCTAAACAAAAACTCTAGACGCCTCAATCATCTTGCTGCCGCCAAACTGCCCTAATAGGAACGTAGCATGTCTTACCCGCACTTTTATTAACTGACTTACAGATCTCGACTCAGCCCCAGGTAGGGCCCAGCGATAGAAAGATGGACCAGAGCCAGTCCCTGCTCAGCAGGAACAGGCAGCCCGAGGGCGGAGGCAAACAGGTAAGCGCACGGGTGCAAGTCAGAGTCATGAGCGCTAGAGTGATGGGAGCCCACGGCGGGGAGCGGGTGGCCCTGCTGGGAAGGGCCACGTCCTTCAGTTCAGCTGCATTCCTTCTGTATGTACACCTCCAGGCTGAGCCTCGGGGACCCCCAGTGGAATGAGACGTAGGAGCTCAGTGAGGTTAGAGATGTGCCGATCTTGACTCAGAGGTGTTCCCGTTGGCCTGAAGCCTTCATGGGGAAGGTGGCTTTTGAGTTGGATGTTGGAGGATGTATAGCGGTTTGCCAGGGAGCGAAGAGGGGAAGAACCCTACAAAGAGAGTGAACTGCTGCCTTTGGAGGCTGGCTTTCTCAGAGAGCGTGGCCCGTGGATGGGACGGTGAGGAGGAAGGTGTGGCTGGAGCCGGGGGCTGGGCTGCAACAGCAGGACATGGGGATGGGGCTAAGGCAGTGCTGTGCTAGGAGGGGCTTCCTCTGACTGTGCTCTTGCCTGCCTGTTCACCTCACTGGCCCAGACCTCCCTCCTGAGCTCAAGGTTAGTATATCGAGTTTAAGAGATGGGCGTCTGTCCCCAGAGGAGCTACAGGAAGCTCATAATCCACATTTCCCGCCAGAAGGCCCCAGGTTTCCTCTCGGCCTGGTTCCTCCTCCTGGACTTCCTGTCTCTCTTGAGCCAGAAACAGGGGCTATTCACGGTTATCCCCTCTTGCCCGTACCAGTCAACTGCCAAGCCCAGTAAATGCTGGACCTCCCCCAGCAGACATGCTTAACCAACATCATTACTATGGCAGCCCGAGTCCACACCCTGGGAATCCATCCTCTCCTCCTTCCCCAGTAACAGAGTCTTAGCTGGGCACAGGGCTGTCAAGCCAGACACTTTATTTCTAGCCTCCCCCGTAGCTGGAATAAGGCATATAAACTATCACGACACAAATACCCTTGTAGCTCACACAAGCCACTGTATTTCGGGTCTGTGACAGACACTCAAGCAGTGCCCCAGATAACACAGGCGCTGACGAGCTTTTGCTCCGATTACTGCACCTGCCTTCCAACTAGCATTTCACACCTCTAGTTTCCCCTTTCAAATGTGTTTCCCGTGATGCTGCCAAAGTGATCTGGGTCAAGTGTACATCGAAGTAGCATTTCCCACTGCCTGCAGGATAGAGGCCCTCTGGCCCCGATTTTAATCAGACGACAGCCCCTCAGCAAGCCCGAACTGCTGGCAGATGCAGGACGAGCCTGAACATCCTTACACCTGGCAGAACAGCATTCGCTATTCATCGTCCTCCCCACCACCCCCCATGGGATGCTCTCCTCCTGTATCTGCTTCCATCCCCCTTTAAGACCCAGCACAGGTGTCCCACTTCCAGGAGGCCTTCTCTGACCTTCCCTCCCCCTTCCCCCATGCCCTCCTCATAGCTGACTTACCTCCAGGCTAACACAGGTCACACTGTTTTGAAATCATCGGCCAGTCTGGGAGATTCTTTCCTAATGTACAGGGAGCACATCTAACAAGGCTTTGTAACGAAGTACCAAGTGGAACCCACTAAACCTTTGTTCAGCTGCTTTCAGCTGGAGGGAAAGTGGCAGAATGGATGGAAGGTAGAAGATGGACTTCGGCATTTACACGGTGATAACAGAGAAGGTCTGAACGTCAACTAGATACTATACACGAGAGAAAATAGATCGAGGACATCACGGTTCCTTCTTGGGGAATTGAATTGTCGTGATATTAATGGACGAGATTATAGCAAATGATGCAGGCTCAAGGTTTTAACATGTGGAGTATGAAGCTTACAGAGCATTCAGATGAATTGTGAGAGGCAATAAGCAATATGACCTGCAGCAGAGGAGAGAAGTTTGAATGGCATATATTGATTTGGAAGTTATCAGCGTGCAGAGAGTCTGAAGCCAGGGTGGCAGGGAAAGATGACCAGGACACAACAGTGGATTCAGAGAACTATGGGTCAGATCAAAGGAAACATCAATTTCTAAAAGGCAGCAGAGGACCGGCCTGCAAAGGGAAGGGAGAGGGAATAGTCAGAGACGAGACGGTGGTCAGATGGGGGTGGACTGAAGAATTAACAGGAACCGGAATAGCAGTCGTGAGTGTAAATTTCTAAAAGGTTACGGGTTTTCAATGCCTCCCTGGCCCAACTCAGCCAGTGCGGAAAGGCTTCTGGGGCTCTGGGTCCTTCAGGAGCGCGGGCTGGGCTGCCCCACAATTCAAGTGCCAGGTGGGAACAGGTGGGGGAGCTCTGAGGAGGGAGGATGAAAGAAGCATCCAGAAGTGCTCAGAAGATCAACAAAGCAGAGCAAAAGCGTCCCAGGCAGAGGATTTGTCACCAGAATGTCAACCTAGCAAGCACAGTTAGAGAGAGAGCATTTTCTAAGGCCTCAACCTACTTTGGAAAAAAAACAAGGAAATAGGATGAGGGCTTGAGGGGGGATATTTACTCTGAGGATGATTCCCTCGTCTCCCTCTCTTCTTTCTTGCCTCTCCCCCTCTCTCTTTCCCCTCGAAGGCTAGAAGAGATGTTTGTAGGCTGAAGGGAAGAAGCCAGACAAGGAGAGAGGATAACGGACAAAACTTCAGAGAGGGAGAGAACGAGATTGGGGAAAGATGGCCAGAGACTGTGTGAGATTACGGAGGCAGCAACCCTGCAGTTCTGGGGCTCCTCCATCTCTGAAGAGGAGAGAAGCTCGAAAGATGGGTTGTGATTTCATTCAAGGCCACAGGTAGAGAGAGCGGAGTGAAGGAACTTCCACCCAGGTGGCCTCACAGTTTTCAGAGAAGTTGGAGGCCACAGTGATCAGAGCTGGGGAAGGTGGAAGGCCTTGGTGGGGACTTGAATTTCCTGCTGCTGGAAGGAAGGAAAAGACTGAGGAGAAACAAGTGCTGGGCAAATGGCTTTCTTTTTTGCCATGTGTTTTTCTTGCCCTCCCAGCTGAAAATCTGAAGAGCTTCAAGATTAAAGTATATATGCATCTGAATCTTCCCGGTCCTGTCACACAGAGATGCTAGATGCATTTCACATATAGGTATGCAGAAATACCTTGGGCCAGGAAACTATATTAGCTTGGCTAGAAATGATCTTTTTTTTTTTTTTTTTTTTCTGCAGTACGCGGGCCTCTCACTGCTGTGGCCTCTCCCGTTGCGGAGCACAGGCTCCGGACGCGCAGGCTCAGCGGCCATGGCTCACGGGCCCAGCCGCTCCGCGGCATGTGAGATCTTCCCGGACCGGGGCACGAACCCACGTCCCCTGCATCGGCAGGCGGACTCTCAACCACTGCGCCACCGGGGAAGCCCTAGAAATGATCTTTTATGCTCAAAAATAAAAGCTTCACTGGACTGGTCAAAGCTCCTCCTTCAGACTGCTGAATATTCATTTGTTTTACCTCACTGCACGAGATTTTCCCCTCCCATCCATGGATCACGATGGAGCAAACGATCAGAAACCTACAGGTGGGTTGGAAGTAGCCTCAAAGGGCCGTGAGTACATGCTGAGGTCTTGTGGCACAACCTTGGCTTTTAGTAATTTACTGGATGGGAAAGCAGGCATCAGGGCCTGGGCACCCAGCTGGCATCTGATAGACACATCACCCTACCCCACCTACAAACGTATGGGGAGCTTCAGTTAAGACTCTGAGTGTGCCAAAGAAGCCAATGGAAAGTTCTATTCTTAGTTAATACTGTAACTACAGATGCCTTTGATCCTGACTTTTCTAGACAATTAGCCTACAGCCTGTGCCAGCAAAAGTTTTACATTTATCTTCCTGTCTTACTGTAAATAACCCAATTTCAAAGGCAAATGCTCTATCCACCCTCCCACGTATATGCCTTATTTTAGACATCTTGCCTTTCCATCAAGATAGGAAAGGAGTCCTAGATACCAAAATAAGCTCCCCTCCCCCTGCCTAAAAATGCTTAGTGCAGGAGAACAAAAGATTTCACGGTGAATTCTGGGGTGTCTTTTTGAGATTAGAACACCCCGGGACATTCCTTGATGACCAGGGGGTATGCACAGCGACTTCCTGATCTGTCTTAGACTCGCCCCCCCTTCTGTTCAGGTAGGAAGTGGGGTCTACATCTGGATGGGCAATGAGATTAAGGGACACTCTGGAGGTGGTGCTATGAGGGATGCTACGGACCGGGGTCCTCGAGGCAGCCTCTAAGCACAGAAGCAATCCCATGTCTTTAAGACACAGTGCAGGGGACCTGGTATCAGCTTACTGGGACAAACACACCTCAAGAGGCTCTGAAACAGTACGCCTCCAGCATCTACCATTTGTCACTTTTGAAACCCAAAGCTTTCAAGGCAATTCCCCTTTTAAAAGTTGAAATGTTGGGGTTCCATAGTTGCTTCTCCTTTTCTTAGAGTCCTTCCTTCTAACTATTCAGACTGTCACGACTCAGCCAATGTCTACTGACCCTTGGGGGTAAAGATAATTTTTAAGGTAGCAAAAGTCAAGTACGACACAGAGAATCCATCGCTGGTCAGCTAAACTCAATTTCGCAGCCACATTTCTGCCACATCCAAAGTCACCGTGCCCCTCATCCCCTGCCCGTTCTGTCCCCCTCCTGGGATGCACTGTCCACCCAGTTGATTCTTCTCCCTCCCTGGACCCACTCCCTGGACCAGTCCAGTTATCCTGTGCCCTTGTGGCACCATGTCCCTCTCTGCTGTAGGTAGACCTATCAGGGTTGAAGAGTCACATTTATCTGTATAATTCTTTAATTAATGTCCTTCTCCCCACTGGGCTGCAGCAGGGCAGGAACAGCATGTTTTATTACCCAGTGTATCCCCAACACTTGGCACAGTTCAAGAAGCCTTTGATTTACTAATTATTGTTTTCCCAGCATTTAGGGAGTCAAATAGCCTCCAACTGCATCCTCTGGGCTTGGGAAAGCGAGGTCATTTCCCCACTGATTGGACCCAAATTAGCACCCAAGGCTATTTCCTCCTCACCTCCTGGATCCCTTAATCAGAAATTTCTTCATCTGGTTCCTTTGCTAGCACCCACCTGCATCAAGCTCTCCCAATGGCTCTCTTGCCATTACTTCTTCTGGCTGAATTCATTTTTCCCCTGTTTCTGTGCATGAATAGTTTTCTCTAATGATCTCTGTCACCTGAGAATGATACCGCATTCGCATCTGGAGAATTTCTGAAGATTAGTTTGTGTTTATCCATTTTCTTTCACACAGAAGAGAAAAAGAAGTTAAGGAAGTTGACCGACTTCACACAACCAGTTAGCAGTCCCGGTCTGTACTTTCTATTCCTTAATTTTTCAGCAATTTTTGCTCCATGGCTTTCTCAAAACCAAATTTTCATTAGGCGTGCTTAGTAACCCGCCCCCGGAAAAGGAAATATAAGACCAATACACACAATCTGGGGGGCGAGGGATAAATTAGGAATTTGGGATTAAAATATACACACTACTATATATAACACAGATAACCAACAAGGACCTACTGTATACTCAACATCTTGTAATAACCTGTAATGGAAGAGAATATAAAAAAAGAATATATATATATATTTATATGTATAACGGAATCACTATGCTATACACCTGAAACTAACCCAAGAGTGTAAATCAACTATATTTCAATAAAAATTTTTTTTAAATAATAAAATAAGCTTGACCTCCCAGCCTGGACTTTTGGATAGTTTATGAACAAGATCAAGCTTCATCTTCTATACCTGGTCTGGCAAACCTGGAGATGTTTATGCAGGGAATTTAACATAAATTTGGGCCCTGGCTTCTCCCAGAGGACAGAAAAGTGAGCTGGGGGAAATCAGGGCTGCCAGGATGCTATGAAAAATCAAATCCACTCACCGCCTAGGATTCAAAGATGTATAGTAGTTTCTAAAGTAGCAAGGGAGGTTAGTTATCTATGGCTACACAACGGGGACCTGGGAGTAACAAACCAGGCAGAATATCCATTTATTTTTCTTTTCCTGTAGATAAGGCATCATTTAGTGTCAAAGTTTCCTGTGCCTCTAGGAGAGCAGACGGGTACATCCAGGACCGCAGGCTGGGCTAATCCCGGAGGTTTTCTGACTGAGAAAAAAGATTCCATCCTGGTTGCCCACGGTCAAGTTCTCACAAACGAACATCTGAAATACAAACCAAGCTATCTGGACAAACAGAACCCACCAAGGAAGTAGGCAGCCCTGCTCTACAACAGAACTGCGCTAGCATATTTTCCTTGGCCAGATGTTCTTTACACCACGGAGAGACTTGAAATCCCATCTCCAAGGAGTGAGATTGTAAGAAAATGCTTCTTTCAAAGGAAGCAATGAATTTCTGAAAATCTTATCACATTTGCATGCGAAGTTCATAGGACACTGAACAACGGAAGAAGGGAAGCTAAGAGAAAACACCTGGACCAAGTCCATATGGTCACTTAGCCAAGTCAAGGTCAAAACCCCTGACTCGCTCCCTGGTAGATCATCTTTCCACAAAGCTAGTGGTTCTCAAAGTGAGGCCCCCCAATCAGCATCATCATCATTACATAGGAACTTGTTAGAAATGCACATTCTTGGGCCCCATCCCAGACCTACCGAATAAGACACTCCGTAGGTGGGATGCAGCAAAGCCCTCTAGGTGACCTCGATGTCTGCTCAAGTTTGAGAACCACTGCACTAGGTCAGTAATAGCAAATTATAATAGCAAACTCCTGCACTGTTGGTGGGAAGGTAAATTGATACAGCCACTATGGAGAACAGTATGGAGGTTCCTTAAAAAAACTAAAAATACAATCACCATATGACCCAGCAATCCCACTACTGGGCATATACCCAGAGAAAACCATAATTCAAAAAGACACATGCACCCTAATGTTCATTGCAGCACTATTTACAATAGCCAGGTCATGGAAACAACTTAAGTGCCCATCGACAGACAAATGGATAAAGAAGATGTGGTGCATATATACAATGGAATATTACTCAGCCATAAAAAGGAACGAAATTGGGTCATTCTTAGAGACGTGGATGGACCTAAAGACTGTCATACAGGGTGAAGTAAGTCAGAAAGAGAAAAACAAGTATCGTATATTAACGCATATATGCGGAATCTAGAAAAATGGTATAGATGATCTTATTTGCAAAGCAGAAATAGAGACACATATATAGAGAACAAACATATGGACACCAAGGGGGGAAAGGGGGTGGGGTGGGATGAATTGGGAGATTGCGACTGACATATATACACTATTGATACTATGTATAAAATAGATAACTAATGAGAACCTACTGTATAGCTCAGGGAATGCTACTCAATGCTCTGTGGTGACCTAAATGTGAAAGAAATCCAAAAAAAGAGGGGATATATGTATACGTATAGCAGATTCACTTTGTTGTACAGCAGAAACTAACACAACATTGTAAAGCAGCTATACTCCAATAAAAATTAATTAAAAAAAACAAAGTGAGGGAATAATAAAGACTTCAGCTAAGCAGGGCATCAAAGCATTAATCTCCACCGTACTCCAGATTATTCATCTATTTGTCTATTTAATTTGTGTGTAACAAATTACTCTAAAACTTAGCCCTTTTAAACAATAAACAAGCATGACCTCTCAGTTTCTGTGAGTCGAGAATCCAGGAATGGCTTAGCTGGGTGGTTCCAGCTCAAGGCCTCTCACGAGGCTGCTGTGGTCATCTACAAGCTGGACTGGGGCTGGAGATGCGCTTCCAAGCTCATCCGTGTGGCTGCCAGCTGGAGGCTTCAGTTTCTTACCACCTGGGCCTCTGCAAACGGCTGCTCATGATATGGCAGCTGGCTTTCCCCAGAGCAAGTGATCCAAGAGAGAAAGAGCAACAGAGCAACCCAGACGGAAGCAGAGACTCTCGACAACCTAGTCTGTGGAGTTACCCACCATTGCTTCTGCTTTTCCCTGATCACGAAATCCAGCACACGCAAGGGAACGGAAATTGGGCTCCACCACTTGAAGGCAGGAATATCAAAGAACTTATGGACATATTTTTAAAACCACAACCTCCCAATATGTGAGGTCAGAACCTCCTGCTCGATGGCTCAGCGGTCACAGCGTGCCACGCTTCTGCTTCTTATGACTTGTCACAAGGGCGGGCATGTGTAATGTGTAGGATGCTGTCTGTCTCTCTAAATTCAAGACTCCATGAAGGCAAGGACCGTTGCACAACTGGTGAATAATACAGCATTTGGTACATAATAGGGGCTCAATAAATATTTGTTGGATGAATGAACAAATAAATGAGAGAATGAACAAGGAACAAACAGAAGGGGAAAAAAGGATGGGGAAAAAGCAGGATATAGAAAACGACTACAAGAAAGAAGTCAAAGCATTTTTTTAAATATACAGGGCAAGGTTAACACAATGAAATGCAAATTCCATTCAGAGCAGCGTGCCAGTCAGCCACCCTTTCTTTTGAATGCAGCTCAGACACTCTAAGTTATGAGGAGGAAGCCCTGGGCTCAGCCTTGAGTGGCAGGAAACTCCTTAGATCAGCTCAGCAGGCCTCTGGTCACAACAGAAAACCCGTTTTCTGATATATGAGCATGCAGAGGAGCCTGGAAGTCACATCTCATTTGTTCAATGAGGTTTCCTTCCTCGTCCTCCTGGTAGTAATGGGCTTCAAATCCACCGGCTCCCGTCAACAGCACCCAGGGAAGCCAGCCGGCCCGTCTGCCCTGTCTCCTTCACTGGGCGTCATCCCACATGTATGGCGGCTCCTTGCACTGCTGTTCCCAGCACCCCTGCTCCAGAGTCCTGGAAGCACGCCCGCCCCGTGGCATCGGGCTGTCATGACCAATTAGACGGCAGCCTGAGACATGGTCTCTGGAGGGGGGACCTTCCAGCTTCCCCCGGGGAAATGTCAGATGGGGGTGGGGGGCGGAGGCAGGAGGCAGAGGAGGGCGGCCGGGGAAAGGTAGGGAGAGGGAAGGATGGAGACAGTGTTTCACCAATGGGAGGCCAGAACGCAGGCCCTGGAGAGGACACGCAGCGTCCAGAGCAAACCGCACACAACGAGATCCAAGAGCGTCGCAGCATCATACCCCATACAGACGTAGCAGTGACTGTGTGCAAGATACGGGAAGTGCTCGGTATACAGAAAGACACCACCCCCGGTCCTGATGTTCAAAGCAGGTGCGCGCGCACACACACAGGGAGAGAGAAAGGGTAAATGACAATATAATGCAAGGTGGCAGATGCCACAGGCTAAATAAGTGATTCACACGAGAGTTGTCAGAACAGAGCTGCCCACTGGGATGAGGCAGCCCCTGAGAGTTTCTGCAGGAGCTGGGGCAGTAACTTCCCAAATTCCTGCAGCGCTTCGGGGAAGATTACTCCCAAATGGAGAACAGTGCCTCAGCTTGTGAGTGCCTGCCCGTGCGTGAGGAGTGTGCTCTGCTTTCCACGTGCAGGGCACTGCAACAGCCTGAGACGAAGCAAGGACCTGCCCACCGGGAGTTTACGATCTAATAGAGGACGCCAGGTTCACATGTGCACCAATACTTGTGATCCAAGCAGCACGTGGATCACAGGATATTACTGGGAGTGATAATAAATAATAACAACGATGTGCCTGAGGAATGCCCAGCAGTCTACTCTACTGGGAGGCGATGTGGAACCTCTGCAGGGCTCAGATTCCACCGCCGCAGAATGGGTTTGTGAGCACTGACTGCGACAAGGAATAAGGCGGCCACCGGCAGCAGAGAGGTCTTGAATGTCTTCCCTTCTTCCTCCTTCCGTTCCAGCAAAGGGATCAGGCAAGAAGAAGACAGCATTAGACAAGGGCTTTAAAGGCTGGGGTGCTGGGAATGGGAGGTGCTATTTATTCCAGGAAAGGCTGGGGGAAAAGGGCCAAAGGTTTGGGGAAGGCCGATCGATTGCAGTACACGTAATCAGACCAGTGGGTCCATTTCCTGGCTCTTCGTAAGTGCCAAGTTGGCAGACACGGTCTCGTCTATCCCTCACCACTAACACATGAGATGCAAACCATGAGATGCAACCATCGCTGTCCAGATGAGGGGACTGATGCTTAGAGATATCAAGCATCCAACCCAAGCTAGTGGCAGAGTCAGAACCCAAACCCAGGTCCTTTGCTTCAAGGTCATAACCACTTCTTCAGGCTGCCTTGGGGGGGTGCTTCATGCCAAGGAGTGGAAGGCTTGATGACAGCATTTGCGTCTAGGATCTGGCAGCCTAGGAGGGAGTACCCTGTGGCATGAAGGAGGTAGTGCCCCCCACCTCTCTCTCCCTCCCTCTCTCTCTCTCTCTCACAGGAGTGAATGAGAGGGAGCAGCGGACTTGACTTGGGCTTTGGGAGTGCAGATCTAGAAAGGAGGGGGCTGGACGTAAGACTGAGGCGTCTACTTTGGGTTCCAGGGAGGCTGGTGTTATCACTGATGGAAGGAAGGATTCCTGGTGGACAGAGGATGAGATGGGCTTGGGTTACACACGTGAAGTGTGAAACACCCCAACCTACCCAAATGGGTCTTAACCTGCTCGGGCTGCTATAACACAGCACCATAGACTGAGTGGCTTAAAATAGAGAAATGTGTTTTTTCACAGTTCTGGGGCTCGAAGTGTAAGATCAGAGCATCTGCATGGTTGGGCTCTGGTGAAGCATCTCTTACTGGCTGTAGACAGCTGCCCTCTCAATGGATGTGTCCTCATAGGTGGAGAGAAACAGAGCTCTGGTATCTTCCTCTTCTTATAAGGACATTGATGTCATTGTGAGGACCCCACCCTCATGACCTCATCTCAACCTAATTACCTTCCAAAGGCCCCTCCTCCAGATACCATCATGCTGGTGTTTCGGGCTTCAAAATTCATATGAATTTTGGGATGACACAAGCATTCAGTCCAGGACAAAATGTCAGCATCTATAGCTAGCGGACTGAAGTGATAAGGGGGAGCTTGAGAAAGAAGAAAGGTCCAAGTGTAGAGAACGAGAAGCATTTGGACAACAAGAGTTGAAAACCCGACGGGGTGTGAGAAGGCCAAAGCAAGAGAGAAAGGGGCCAAGGGTGGGGGACCTGCCTTGGCTGGAGGTTGAGGGAAGAGGAATTGGTGAGGGTTTGGCTTGTGCAGTCGGACATGAATGAGTGTGTGAGTGTGCAAGAGTGTGTGTGCACACGCATTGTTCATGCATGTATACATGAGAGAGAGAGAGAGATCACGTGAATGCAAGTAAGCAGGAGGGAAACCAGGAAAAGGCAGAGTGGAAGCCAAATGTGGGAAGTATTCCAGAAATGAGGAAGGAGGAGAAAGTCAAAACTGTATGATGCTCCACTAGGACCAGGAGATGTAGAAGAATTTAAAAGCAGCTAAGAGACTTAGCAACCAGGGGGGCAACAGATTAATATATAACCGTTTTCATGAAGTGATAGGGGACTAGACACTGCAAGTGAACTGAGGAAGGGGCGAGGCAGAAGACAATGACTCGAAGGAGAGCAGGGCCAAAAGAAGGACTTGCAGGATGTTAGAGAGATTTGCTTGTTTGCAGATAGAGAATTGAGAAGGAGAAAACAAAGGGTCCAGAGCGGGGAGGGTACTCCAAGCCAGCTCTGGAAATGGGATGGGCTGTTTAGAATTTAGAAAACAGGGAATGAAAGGGGCAGAAAAGTGAAATGCCAGAATTAGTAGTATATTTATATCACGTGACTCAAAGATGACACATAAAACGACTGTGCCACGCAATGGGATATTATACAGCAGTAAAAAGGAATACAGTGTTGACACGGACTGCAACACGGATGAACCTTGAAAATGTTATGCTCAGTGACAAAGGATCATATATTATACGATTCCATTAGTATGAAACGTCCAGAACAGGCAAATCTGTAGAGACAGAAAGCAGATTATCAGTTGCCATGGTCTGGGGAGGAATACGGCTAAGGGGTGCAGGGTTTGGGAGGCAGTGAAAAGTTCTTAAGTTGATTGGGGTGATGGTTGCACAACTCTGAATATACTAAAAGCCATTGAACTGTACACTTTAAATGGGTGAGTTGTATGGTATGTGAATTATATCTCAACAGAGCTGTTAGAAAATTTACTACGTATGCATATGGATGTGAGGGGTCTTTGGGGGGGTGATAAAAGTTCTACATTTGGATTATAGGGATGTTTGCACAATTATAAACTTACAAAAAAACACTGAATTGTACATTTAAAACCGGTAGATTTTATGGTACGTCAATTATATCTCAATAAATCTGTTTAAAACAAAAAAAATTTTTTTAACTTCACAATGTAGATAAAACACTCTCTAAGAGTTTCCGTACATTCGGATTAAAATGCTTCAAAAATATACCAAGCCATCTATCAAATGAGAATTACAGCTCTGCAGAATCACTGTGAGGATAAGAGAAAAATCATTTTTGTGACCCACAGAAGACTCTCAATAGAGTACAGCTCTGATTAAGGGGAAGATCTCAACTCTGAAGCTGCAGCCTCTGAGATACAACCCAGGGAGGGAGATAAGAATTTCCCCTCCTGGGTGGAGAGTAACCTTGTGGCCCCAGGGATAAACTTGGCCCTGAAATCACACTGGCCAATGTGAGTGGGGAGGGGAGGGAGCGAAGAGATGCAACATCAAGGAATGGGGAAGGGCTAGAAAAGTCATTTCTAGCTGTTGGACAAGAGAGAACTGTGCATTGTAACTGGCAAGGCTTTGTAGATGCCCTGGGGGAAGCAAGAAAGAGGATGCTAGTATGTGTCAGCTGGCTGTGGTCCCAAAGCCCAAAGGATGTGTCTAAGTCCCCATCACAGATGAGCCAGCCCCAGACTGGAAGTGTCCACAGAATCCCTCTGCCTGTTGGGACAAGCCACTGAGCGGTCCTGAGGGACCCACCAAGGCAAGCACCCAGCCTCAGCTCTTTTAAACGCATGGTCCCTTCTACCAGACAAAAATGGGATGTCTTCCCCAATGTTCAATGCAGAACTATTTACAACAGCCAGGTCATGGAAGCAACCTAAATGCCCATCAACAGACAAATGGATAAAGAAGATGTGGTACATATATACAATGGAATATTACTCAGCCATAAAAAGGAACGAAATTGGGTCATTTGTAGAGACGTGAATGGATCTAGAGACTGTCATACAGAGTGAAGTAAGTCACAAAGAGAAAAACAAATATCGTATATTAACGTGTATATGTGGAATCTAGAAAAATGGTACAGATGAACCAGTTTGCAAGGCAGAAACAGAGACACAGATGTAGAGAACAAACGTATGGACACCAAGGGGGGAAGTGGCAGGGCGGCGGTGGTGGTGGGATGAATTGGGAGATTGGGATTGACATATATACACTAATATGTGTAAAATAGGTAACTAATAAGAACCTGCTTTGTAAAAAATAAATAAATAAAATAAAATTCAAAAATTCAAAAAAAATAAATTAATTTTTTAATGGTATGTCTTCCTTTCTTGTTTGTAGAATAGAAACAAGGGATTTGGTTTTCCCATCAGCAGATTAAATCTCAATGCCATGTGCTGCTTTAAGCCACACTGCACCCCTGAAGCACCTGCCCCCAGCCTCACTGCCCCTGGTTAAGGACCCCAGTGCAGCTCCATCCCGCACGGTACAGCAGGGGCAATGCTTCCAGCATTTTGGGCTCACAAATATTGTTACGGGGTCACACTCTCCAGCCAGCCTTTTGGCCAGCCAAAGGCTTGGCATGTTGACCTCAAATGCAGACTTCACCGGCTGTGTCCCTGCCTTTGCATAAACAGTTAAGGACCATGAATCTTTCCAGGGCTGAAGCATCTTTGCATCCAGAATCTGCACCACCTGCTTGGGCATGAACTCTTGGGCAGAGAAAACCAACACACTCAGGGGATGCAAAGAAGCCAGATAGGCTACCGAGGGGCCTGGGCTGTGCCACGCTAGGCAGGTATGGCATGCCACTTCCTTCGTGGATGCAGGGCTTAAAGAGTTTAAAAGATGATGGTAAGCCCCGCGGTGAGGTTCCTTCTGGTGTCCTTTTTCAATCGCTTGGCAACAGAGCCACTGAGCTGACCCCGCCCCAGCCAAGTCCTCAGACCCTAGAGGGCAGATCCCATCAGTTTTCTCAGCTTTGCATCTCCACGCCCGGCACAGAGTGGACCCTTGATAGGTATTTAATAGAATAAAGGATGAGTCTCGCTTCATGCTCCCGCCAAGCTCCCCACTGTGGCCTTAAAAGGAGGGGAGGGGAGGAGGACCATGGAGGTGAAGATGATTCAGCCAGGATTCAGGTGTTTTTGCTGCCGCCCCGTGGTAAGATGCCTTTCTTTTTCTCAGGCCTCATCAATCACACCCCATTCTCACCAACCTTACACACGAAATGAACTCTTAGAGACAAATGCCTGCAGTCCATGCCAGAGCCGCTGTTCCTGTTTCTACATTTCTTTGTAAACATTGTCTTGATACATTTTTATTCTGAGTCCCCAGGTTTGAATGTGAAATCCTAGGATCGTGGAATCACCATCTATTATTTCCCCGGAGTCCTGCATGGATCTCTGTCCAGCAGCCACCGTCATGGAAAGCCCTGGCCCCAATGCAAAGCCAGCAGGGGGCCACACACCCATGTTGGAAGCATGCACCCCGCTTCACTCCCATTCCCAGCCCAAGCCAGGGTGTGTGGCCATGACTTGGAATTTAGAGTCTAGAGTTGGATACAATCTATTACAAAGATACCTAAGCAATTTAATTGCAACTCTAAGATTGCAAAAGGAATGGTTAACCATACAAGAAGGTAATGTGCTTTCAAGCAACTTAAAAGCTTTTGCTGATGAGTGAGGCAGAGTGTAGTAGTAGCAGGACCATCCAACAACTCAAGAGCCCTGCTTCTGGTCCCATCTCTGCCACTACCTGGCTGTGGAAGCTTGGACAAGCCATCCAGTTGCTTGATCTGTAGAGTGAGCATACTAAGGTAAACTAGATAATTTCCAAAGTCCCCATCATCAAAGGACTTTACTCTTCTATGATACATGGATGAACAAGCGTGATGATAAATAAATACCAGGTCTGTTCTTGTAACCCCCTCCTGTGTGTGTAAATATTGTGATACTATTTCAAGAGTCACGGTGGGCGGGGGGAGGGAGCTCAGTTCTCACATGAGCATCCTACCCGAGAATCAGCATCCCTCCCCCTACTTTTGGTGACAGCACCCGCCTTTCTTTGAGAATGCCCCCACCTCCAGCCCTTGCGGTCTTGATGGGACTGTTGAACAACCCCCATCCCACCCTCACCTCCAGGCTGCACGCGAAACTCTCGTCCACCCTCACCCCGGTCTGCTGGCATCCCAGGCCTCTACAAAGGCCAAGCTCGAGGGATGCTGGCGGGCGAGCTGGGGTGCTGACAACAGCAGACCAGCTTGTTAAATCAGTGGACTTTGCAGTTAGCACGTGGAGTTGGCCGCACACCACGCCTGATGTTCGGTTTGTCCTAAGTGCTGTCAGGCATCTGAGGACAGCAGATTTATATTCATGAGGGTAGAAGACCTGGCTGGCATTCCCTCCCTCTGCTGATGGGTGAGACACAGCCTCAAGCCTCCCTTCCCCGTTTGCAGGCTTGGATTTGAACATGACCTCATCAGTTCGCTCGGGAATGGCAGGTGGGCTCCCACATCAACTCGAGGCTCCAATGGTGGAGACCAGGAGATGGGAGTCAGTGCTGACTTCAGTGTCAAACTTCTCTGGCCCCAAGGTCCTTTAAAGCACAGAAATCGGGAGAGACACCTGTTCCAGTCACACCTGGTGATCCTTTCCACTAATGAAAGCGGTACCTGTCATTTTAGTGGGATTTGGGGAAGAAGTAGAAATGCAGGTGCTAAAGCTGCCATGTTTAAAGGAAGTTTGCTTAACTATCTGAAGTCTCTGTCCTGTTTTGTTTTGTTTAACTTTTAAAATGGAGAAAACACTAGTAATAATAATCACGGAATAGTATGGTAAGAAAATGTCTTTCCCAATTCTAAAACAGTATTGGTTAATCTACTGAAGCTAAACGTATATCTACCCTTCACCCAGCAATTCCATCTCTAGGTATATACAAGAAAAATGAGTGTACATGTCCACTAAAACACATATGGCTTTTCTTCTAATGGCTCCAAACTGGAAACACCCAAGTATCCAATCACAGCAGAATGGATACACGGCAGCATATATAAATCAGTGGAATCCTATTCAGCAGAATAATAATAAATGAATGCAACATATTCATGAATGAATCTCACAGCAAAAGAAGCCAGATATAGAAGAGAACGTGCAGTATGATTCCACTAAACGATATTTAAGAACGGGTGAAAACTATTTATGATAAAATAAGTTAGGGAAGGGAGGTAAGGAAGTCTTCTGTGCTGCTAGAAATGTTTTGCCTTGACCTGAATAGTGGTCACAGGGCTGTAGACATACGTAAAAATTCTTTGAGGTGTATATTTAAGATGTCTTACTGTGCATGTGTTATAACTTGATTTTTTAAAAAGAAAAAATATCACAAAGTGTAATTTTAAAGCTTTGTGGGAAAATATTTTCTGAGAAAAAAAAAGATACATTGTATTTTTAGAAACCCACCTGGGTCTCAGAAGTAAGGGGAGGGGCTGGGCATCTTTATACATCAGAGGTACAGTCACTGAGATGCTGTAACTAAAACACAGAGCTTAATCCTCCTTCCTCCTCCAGCTCTGGGTTCAGTGGTGTGATCCTTGGCAAGTCACACCTTTTCTGAGCTTCAGCCATGACCTACATTATTTTATTTTATTTTATTTTATTTATTTATTTATTTATTTATTTATTTATTTATTTATTTATTTAGGCTGCATTGGGTCTTTGTTGCTGCGCATGGGCTTTCTCTAGTTGCGGTGAGCAGGGACTACTCTTCGTTGCGGTGCTCAGGCTCTAAGCACGCAGGCTTCAGTAGTTGTGGCTCACAGGCTCTAGAGCACAGGCTCAGCAGTTGTGGTACATGGGCTTAGTTGCTCCACAGCATGTGGGATCTTCCCGGACCAGGGCTTGAACCCATGTCCCCTGCACTGGCAGGCGGATTCTTAGCCACTGAGCCACCAGGGAAGTCCAACATTATTTTCAATGTTCACTTCAATTCTAAATTCTTTGACCACTGAATAAACGGTGGGATTCTTTTTTTTAACAAAAAAGCCTTCTATCTCTTTCCTCCTCTTCAATCAGACACACAATTTCTTTGCTCTTGTCCTCCCACCACTGACTGGATGAGAAGCTCTCAGGTTCAGAGACCACATCACCTGTGTCTTCTGTACTCAACTAAGTACCCCAGTGAGATGAATACAGCAGACACTGTTAGATGAAAGAGCCTTATTTTGCCATAAAGTATATTGGATCTAAAGCAAAGACTTCTATCTATAAAGCTATGAAATCTACAATAAAGCTGATGCATCCACAATAAAAATTCTATCAGCCAAGCTGTCTAACAATATAAGGTTTTGGAGAGAGTAACTATTTCTACCAGCCAACTTAATGGACCCGTGAATAAACTGCCTTTTTCCCCCACCTCGAACTTGGCTTTATTAAAAAATGATATTGTATTTCCTTTGGCCAGAAATAAGAAAAACTAAACCTATTATGTTTGGAGAGAAAGCTACTCCCCGAGGTCATCTTAATTTAACCAGAGATCATTTCTGTGGGAAGACAAGTATCTGGGCATTCAGTTTGATGGGCTGGCAGCCTTTTTCCTTCAGCGGATCTTCCTCCAGAGTCAAGTGTAAGAATCAGCACCATTATATCCTAGACATTTGGGTTGCTATTTGAAATCAGAGCAACAATAAAAAGTAATGTGAACTTGAATGATTTAGAATCTAGAGTCTAGGGTTGGATACAACCATTACAAAGATGCCCGAGCAATTCAATTACAACTGTAGGGTTGCAAAAGGAATGGTTAACCCCACAAGAAGGTAATGTGCTTTCAAGCCACTTAAAAGCTTTTGCTGATGAGTGAGGCAGAGTGGAGTAGTAGCAGGACCATCCAACAGCTCAAGAGCCCTGCTTCTGGTCCCATCTCTGCCACTAGCCAGCTGTGGAAGCTTGGACAAGTCATCCAGTATCTTGATCTGGCTAAAGTGGGTAAACTAAATAATTTCCAAAGTCCCCTTTACATGATGAACTTTACTATTGTATGATACATGGATAAAAATTGCAAAGATAAATACAAAGTCTGCTCTTATAACTTCCTCCTGTGTCTGCAAATATTTTGACGGTCTTTAAAGAAGCACTGTGTCTGGGAGGGGCTCAGTTTTCATATGCTCAGAATCCCTACCTCTTCTCTGTGGAGACAGCACTCTGATTTTCTCTGAGAAACCCCACCAGACTAGGCCAATCAGATTTTCTCTTCCAGAATTAAACCTTGAGCTGAACAATACAGGGGCAGAAAAGAGCTGTTTCTGAGTCATTATGGTGTCAGCCCTTTGAAGAGACTGTCCATTAGCTCACATCTATCATTGCAGATCTTGGGGTGTCTCACCCTTGGTCCTCCAAGGCCTGGCTATTCCGTTTTCCTTTTGATTCTCTGAGTTACTCCTTATACTTCAGATAAACTCCTTGGTAGGACTAAGCTGGCCAGAGCTGACCTCTGTTGCTTACAAACGAAGAATCCTAAGTGACACTGAACTCTTTTCTGGTCTATCGTGGAACTTTAAATTATCTTTTCAAGTAACAGAATTGTATTCATTTTAAAGTACCCTAAAAAAAAAAACAAAACTAGATTTTAAAAATCTCATAAGACATCCTTTTCCTTTAACTAGAAAACGTGGAGCTATTGCACATTCCGAGTCATAAACTTAATTTTCTGCTACTGTCCCTGTACTAAGATTAACTTGGTAAAAGAGCATGGTTCTTTTTTTTCTTTTTTCTTTTCTTTTTTTTTTTTTTTTTGTGGTATGCGGGCCTCTCACTGTTGTGGCCTCTCCCGCTGCGGAGCATAGGCTCCGGACGTGCAGGCTCAGCGGCCATGGCTCATGGGCCTAGCCGCTCCACGGCATGTGGGATCTTCCCGGACCGGGGCACGAACCCGTGTCCCCTGCATCGGCAGGCGGACTCTCAACCACTGCGCCACCAGGGAAGCCCAAGAGCATGGTTCTTGATCATGCTGGACCAGAACTAAGGTCAACTGCATTCAAGTATCAAACCCTGGAACTAGTTCTGTCCTCCTGCATAATCAGGGATATCACCAGAATCCTTTGCAACTCTCGGCAGCATCCAATCTACCAAGCACTCCCTGGAGAGAAAAACAGAAGCTGATCACTCAGCCAAAAGCCCATTATGGCACCTCTGGGATTTCTTCTGCCAGGAAAGCAATGAGCTTCTTTTTAGCGGGTGGTCCAAAGCTATGCCAGAGCTATGACTTCCAACATTACTTTTTTTTTTTTTTAGAAGATGTTGGGGGTAGGAGTTTATTAACGTATTTATTTTTGCTGTGTTGGGTCTTCGTTTCTGTGCCAGGGCTTTCTCTTTTTGTGGCAAGCAGGGGCCACTCTTCATCGCGGTGCGTGGGCCTCTCATTATCGCGGCCTCTCTTGTTGTGGAGCACAGGCTCCGGATGCACAGGCTCAGTAGTTGTGGCTCACGGGCCTAGTTGCTCCGCGGCACGTGGGATCCTCCCAGACCAGGGCTCGAATCCATGTCCCCTGCATTAGCAGGCAGATTCTCAACCACTGTGCCAACAGAGAAGCCCCCCAACATTACTTTTGAAAAGAGTAAAATGCCTATGGTCAGGGCAGAATGGCACAGAGGGGGGCTTCAAGGAAGGACACCTACACCCCATTAACAAAGACTAGAGTCAATCTCCCTGCTAGTGTGGCTTTGGTTCCCACATTTAAAACTTGTCACTGACAATGCCACTTATTTATGGTTGGCGATGGCTTTGAGGATGACTTTCTTGGAAGGGCGCAGGGAGACATATCATGGGACTTACCTGGTCTCAGAACTATTGCTGACAAAGACAACCAGCATCACCCTCTCGTTCTACAATCGTGTTCTCCAAAATGGTAGCCACGTGTGGCTATTTAAATTTGAATTAATTAAAACTAAATAAGGGCTTCCCTGGTGGCGCAGTGGTTGAGAGGCTACCTGCCGATGCAGGGGACACAGGTTCGTGCCCCGGTCTGGGAAGATCCCACATGCCGCGAAGCGGCCGGGCCCGTGAGCCATGGCCGCTGAGCCTGCATGTCTGGAGCCTGTGCTCTGCAATGGGAGAGGCCACAACAGTGAGAGGCCCGCGTACTGAAAAAAAAAAAAAAAAAAAAAAAAAAAAAAAAGAATGACACCAGAGACCTGCCAGTTTTGGAAAGTAGACCACTGGCCATGGCAACACCATAAGACATAGAGAACTAGCTCCATCTTACATAGAGAAAATGGTGGCTCAAAGAAATTCAACAGCTAGCCCAAGGAGACTAGTGAGTGGCCAAGCCGGGATTCAAACTCCAGTGGGCTCTTCACCACCACGCTGCCACTTCTGTAGGGAGTGGTCTGGAATGGGGGGCCCTTTTCAAGAGGTAGCTTAAGCACATCACTGGTTCTGAGACTCTCTGGTAAACCACAGTGTAGGGCAGAGCTGACGCTGACTTCCGATATCTGTTCTCCCCCTTTTCTTAGCAAGAGAACACTGTGTACTAGAACTTTCCAGAAGGCGGAGCAAGAGTTTGAAGTTGTCCTCCTTGGTACTATTGGAAGAAAGGAGTGATGGCTGGAGCTCCAATGGCGATCTTGGACTACGAGGCAACTTTAAAGCCACATGCAAAGCAAAAAACTAGAAAATGCCTATGTCTCTGGATTTGTTTTGTATCTGCCATGCCCATGCTGGACTGCCTGTCTCCAGACTTCTTTTAAATGAGAGAAGAAACCATTGTTTGAGGTTTTCTGTGTAGGCAGCCAACCCCTTATCCTAACTGGGAAATCAGAAAGGCCACTGGAGAGATTACATACCATGGTCTTCAAAGTCCCACATGCCTCCTTCGAAAGCATCTTGACAAGATTTCTGTGGGCTGAGAAAAGTTCCTGACAGTGGTCTTCCAGGTGCAGAGTGTATGTATATCTCCACGACCGTATTCCTCAGATTGGGCTTGAACTCAGGGATCCCTACACCTTTTACAGGCATAAACTCCCAGACACAGCTTTGAGCATTGGTGGCACTGGGGAGTTATTTTTTTAAAACATCTCTTAGCTATTTCTTTTGCTCTTTCTTCCCACCCCCATCCCCGTGCTAGGGAGAAAAAAAAAATTAGCCGGGCAAGAGTACATTCAATTCCCTTTCTTAATTAGAAGCAAAACATTTGGAAAGCGGTGGCACAGTCGCTTGAAGAGCATTTGCAAATTATCCACGAGCGCAAAGCTAGCATATTAAGCAAAGCAACAGGGGTTGGAGAATACATTCCAGGCTAGTGGAGAGGGTGATCCAGACCTGCAGAGGCGTCTGTCAGTCACAGCTGGTGCGGGGCTCCTAATCCCTTCAGTCATTGCTGGCCACGCACGGAGAAGGGCTCGCGTGAAATACAAAAACAAAAACCAAAAAACCCCAAAGTGCCAACAGCATCGCCACGAACTCTATCATCCCAAACTAACACAGCAGAGCACCTAATGGATTTTAGGGAAGCTTTCAAATAAATAATCATTTCCTGGTAGCGGAGATTAGATTTCATACACCATGGCTCAGCCCAAGCTGAAGCAGAGAGATGTGAAGAAGAGAGTTCTTTTTCCAAAAGAAAAATTCACTTCGAATCCACTAACAGACAAGGAACTATGCCTTCCAAACTCTGTGGCCTGGGGAAGGAAGTCATTATCTTGATCATGAGCATTTTCTGACTTCAGTGGTTCTTGGGAGCTAGCTGTGTCATAGCAGATGTAGGAGTGGCTGACTACAGCAGATCCTGGGCTTTCTTTCACCAGAAAATGTTAAGAGCAAGTTGGCACACAGTGGATGCTGGCTATGACAACGCCATGACCTCCCAAGATAAGCCAGGGTATTTCATTTTTAGACAGTTCTAACTGAAAAAGCTATTCCTTAAGCTGTGCTAACATCTATTCCCCTGTAGCTTTCACTCCTTGGTTCTACTTCTGGTTTGGAAGGGAACATAGGATGAACCCAGAGTCTTTTCGCCATGGTGGTCCCTCTAAGATGGAAAGTAGATTCTATCACCCACATCTGCTTTCTCCAGCCTAAAAGGCCCAGTCATCTGAGCCACTGCTTCCTCTTCGAGTTTCTAGCCCAGCAGGCTGGAGACTCTCATCTGCAGGCCCAGGGGTGTGGAGCTGCCTTCTACCCTTGGGTACTTGGAGGAGGGCGCACATGGAGCAGAAGTCCCAAGGGGAACCACTTCTTGGGGTTGACTTAGCTTCCCGGGGCTTCCTCACTGCCTCGCAGAGAGGAGGTGAGCAATGAACATTGAGTTGGGGTTGACTTAGCTTCCCGGGGCTCCCTCAATGCCTCGCGGAGAGGAGGTGAGCAATGAATATTGAGACCAGTAAATGACTGAATGAACGATTATATCTCTTATTGAATTAAAACCCAATTTTTTTTCTTGCCCCTGAATATGCTTTTATCATGTGTTTGGGGGATCTAATTTCAGGACTCTACTTGGGTCCCTGTTTCTGCTCATTTTCACCTCGTTAGAGCCCATCGGAATTCCAGCGTGTTGAGATCTTTTGATTTAATGACTTAATCATCCCACAAATTACCTGTCCCTCCCAGCTTTGTGTCAGCTACAGATTAGCTGGCATGCCATCAATATACTCATCTGAGCTGATTAATTATATTTGGCTTATACTCGTATTACAGGTTTTTAAAGAGGCAGGGTAAACATCCTTTGTCTTGTCTTTCTGAATGGAGGGTGTTATGGACCCAACTGTGCCCCCTGCAAAACCCATATGCTGAAGTCCTAACCCCCAGGACCTCAGAACGTGACCTTATTTGGAAATAGGGTTGTTGTAGATACATTAGCTAAGATGAGGGCACACTGGAATAGGGTGGGTCCCTAATCCAACATGACTGGTGTCCTTATAAAACAGACACTTATAGCGGGAAGACAAACGTGGTGAGACACAGGGAGACGACGGCCATCTACGAAGCAAGGAGAGAGGCTGGAACAGACCCTTCCCCCGCAGCCTCAGAGGAACCACCCTGCTGACTCCTTGATGTTGGATTTCCAGCCTCCGGAGCTGTGAGGCAAAACATTTCTGTTCTTTAAGCCCCTCAGTTTCCGGTACTTTGTTAAGCAGCCGTAGGAGACTAATACAGAAGGAGAGGAACACATGGCCCTGGGGGCCCTCTCAGCTAAAATTGTTACCTCTGAGACATGAAGAAGCTTTATCTGTGCCTTAAACGTGCCAGGGGGGAAGGGAGCATTTAAGTACCACTCCTAGATGTGGCCCCCTTCAATTCTTCAGCCTGTGACACAACAGCATACAGCAGATGCGAACTTTTGTGGCTTCGAAAAAGAATCCCTTGAGGATGGTCGTGAGGATTTTTTTTTTCTTTATTACGAGCACCAGAGTTCAGAGGAAGATATCTAGGTTTATTGATTACCACCATCTGAAACATGCAAAGAATTCAAAGATGGAGAATGGAAAGGGGCATGCTGCTGCTGTGAAATCTCCAAAAAGAACATCTCACCTCCATGGAAAGGGAAAAGTTGGGACAATAAATGAAAACTCCGAATTCAAGAGCCAAGTTGTGTTAACAGCGGGGGATGGGTCCTGGGGTCCACACGTCTGATAAGAAATCAGGATTAAAATCGTTGCTTAATTCTGTCTGTATCAGAAAGTGCTCACTGATAACAAAAAAAGATGCAAAACTCAACTCCCAGTTTGTCAACTCAGGTACTAACTCAGCTGTGTCTTGGATAACACATCAATTTGTTAAAAACGCACACAGCAGAAGAAGCTACCTCTGTTCTTCCAGTTGTCAGAGCAAAACTCCTTTACTCTTCTGTCCAGCAACCTGAAGGAAAACAAGGGAATTTGTGGCTTGGTTTCCTTGACAACCTTATCTTCACTCCAGGCACCATGTCCTGTCTCTAAGCAACAGGGTACTCTTCAGAATTACCGGGAGGTAAAACCCAGCACTTTTCCGGAGTCTTTGAGGACCAAGCAAATCAGGGCAGAGCAACTGGTCCCTTACAGGGCAGGGGCCCAGGAGCATGGAAAGGTGCATGGGCCCAAATGTCCTCCCCAGACCCCATGCACACCCCAGCATTCCCCCCCACCGAGGCCTTGGCGCTTGGAATTCCACGTCTCCACCCTCCTCCCCTGGTTTATTCCTCTGTCCTCTGCAGGGGTCAGTGACTCAGTTCATCAGCTGGCTTCCCCCCCACACGCCCCACGGCCGACAGAAAAGCCCTACGTGGCCCTTGTGTGAAGGAGAGGCTGACCCCGGAGCACAGGGCACAAAAAGGAAAGCTAAGATGCCACCGTGCCTTTTCGTAAACAAATGACTCGGCTGGAGAAAAGTGTTTGATTAAAAGAGAAGGGTTGCTGGGTTGACATTTAAGACGACTTTATTTGCACCTGAAAACAGGATTCAGAGATTTTTATTTCTTCCCTGGCACCATGTCCCCGCCTCTTCCCTAGCACCTCTGCGCCAGGAAGCGTTTCTGAGAATATACAGAGAAGAGCAAATGAACAAAATCTCTGGAAATGAAAGCTCTGAAATTTAATGACAGCAAGAGAAGAGCGCTGATGAGTGCAAAGCTCAGAAGTTGAAAGGGAATGAGATTTGGAAGGCAAAGGTGCCGGTAAACAGCGCTTTCGACTGCCATGTCCAATAATCAGGACCACTGCTGTTTACCTGGTACCTTTATGTCTCAGGCAGGCTCATTTCCACGACCGTAGTTCGTTCTTATATCACCCGTGAAGTAGGGGGTGGGGCGAGAATTATTCACCTTCCTTCCTTCACCTTGGAAAGCTGTCAAACATAATGATCACATAGTTATTTTCAAAATGAGATAAAAACTAGAGACTCTGACTCCTAACTCTTACTTATCCGTGGTTTGGCTCGTCTAAACTGCTATAATGCAAATGCAACTTCTAAGTTTTCTTGTCCCCAGGAGCTGTGAGTTATTTTCTGATTAATGTTTTTGGGAGCCCATTAACATGACAGATCTGTTTGAGATTCCTGTCTTTGTTCCTTCTCCTTTGAGTGGAATTATTAAGTAGAAAAGCCCGATTTCACCGTCACGCCCTCATCTGGAAGTGAGTTCCACTTCCAATAGCTGCTTTGCCGAGGGTGGAGCTGAAGCTGCGAGCAGGGGCTGCAAATATCAACTGATTAGGGACACTTCCATGGTTAGGAAAAATACCAAGTAGTAGAAGGAGAAGATCAGGGGCTGGGGGAGTGGCTGTGCTGAGTAATTTGTAGGACACAGGGGCATGGCAAGCTCTGGCACAAGGTCCGGGGCAACAGGAAATGGGATCAAATATATACTCCCAATAGCTACCAACCAGGGCAAGGGCGGGCAGAGTCACCGCTGATTAGGGCGAGACCTTGAATGAGGATGCGGTGCTGCCCCTTCGGGCAGGTAATACCCAAAAAACACAGACCACGGGGTTGGCTAGTCTCTAAAGAGTTGGGCCTCTGAAGATGGGTGGTTTGAAACGGCTTGAAAATCTAGTCTCTAAGGAGTTGGGCCTCTGAAGACGGGTGGTTTGAAACGGCTTGAAAATCTGGTCTCTAAGGAGTTGGGCCTCTGAAGATGGGTGGTTTGAAATGGCTTGAAAATCTAGTCTCTAAAGAGTTGGGCCTCTGAAGACGGGTGGTTTGAAATGGCTTGAAAATCTAGTCTCTAAAGAGTTGAGGCTCTGAAGATGGGTGGTTTGAAACGGCTTGAAAATCTGGTCTCTAAAGAGTTGGGCCTCTGAAGACGGGTGGTGTGAAACGGCTTGAAAATCTAGGTGTTGGAGGGAGCTCGGGTTCATGGAAAGCCCCCAAGGGGCTTCACGCAGACTGAACTGGCAACCTTTATGCTGTCAGAAGCCATGCATCTTTTCCTCTCTGCACCCAAATCCCCAGGCTGAGTGCACCACCTCTGAAGGGGTCTCCACGTCACCAAGGAGATGTGAGCCCAAAGCAACGGACGTTGTTAAGTGAAGTCACATCTGTGCTAAGTGGGGAGTTCGAATGGCAATTACCTCCCTGAAAAGGGGGACAAACCAACGAGAGCAGGGATGGACCACGAAGTACATTTAGGTGTCATTTCACTCGCTGTACTTAATCAGAGAAAGGAAAAAAAAATGGAATGTTGATTTCAGGATTCATCCTTGGTTAACTGTTATTTGCAGAACACAGTAACATTTTAATTATTTTCAACGCCACATCATAACAGCTATCAAGGGAGTACAGACAAAATAGAATAAACAGGGACTTATTAAATACATAATTAATGTGCACTAAAATTAGCATATATGAATATGAATGAACTGAGACCATTATAAAGTACGCACCTCAAATGTTATCAATTGATTAAGCTGCACCTCGGATGTCATCGATTGATTAAACTTGTTACCTGCTACAGCTTCTGAACAAATGAGGTCACTCAACAGGGGAGAGACAGACTCGTCAGAAGATGACACGGTTCCTTGGTGGGTTCTCAGGCTAGCACGAAGGTGCTGCATAGTTTTATAAACCAAATTTTAGAAACGCCACCATTCTCTTTACAGTGAAGCAAGGACAAATCAAGCTCTTGTCAAAGATCATCGCAAAGCCAGCGGGGACTCTGGAATTTTTAGTTAGCAACACAATCATACCTTCAATTACTGAGGATGGCAGCAGACAGCACGGGGGGTGCTGTCCTGGGTGGTTTTTCCAGGAGCAGGAAAGGGTCTGAAGGTATTTCTCACTGCAGCCTTGGGCTTGGATGGAGCCGCCCAACTGAACAGAGCAGAAGTGATAAAATTCTGGCAGAAAAGATGACTGCTGACAGTAAGGTGATCTGCCCTGCACCCATGGAGGCGGGTCAGCGCTGTGGCTATGTATTACCTCCTAGTTACCTCGTTAACTATTGGAATAAAGAGAACAGCCTGATGTCCAGCCAGCCAGTGGCTTCGACCCTTCCTGCCTGCCTGTGTGCAGGGCCTCTTCTCATCCCCTCTACTGTGGATGGAAACACTGGCAATTGGTCCTACAACGTCTGGGCTCAATCACAACTCTTTAAACAGTAAATATGACTTTTTATGCACCATCTTCAAAGTCTTCGATGTTCACTGAACCAAAAGAAAGATCTCACACCTTTGCACTGAGAGCTTGTCTTGATTCTGCTGACTTCCTGTGAGAATCGCTTCATCCTGCACTGTATTATAATATGTGTGTATAAACTTTCTCCTGTTGGATTGCAAACTCTTTCAAAGTAAGGACCGTCTTGCATTCTTTTTTGTACCTCTGGGAGCACCTACATCTGTGCCATCCAAAGTGGCAGCTACTATGGGACTTCCCTGGTGGTCCAGTAGGTATGACTCCACGCTCCCAGTGCAGGGGGCCTGGGTTCGATCCCTGGCCATGGAACTAGATCCCACATGCATATCACAACTAAGAGTTTGCGTGCCTCAACTAAGAAGTCATATAGATCCCGCATGACACAACTAAGACCCGGCGCAGCCAAAATAAATACATAAATATTAAAAAAAAAAAAAAGAAAAAAAAACCAAAGTGGCAGCTACTAGCCCTGTGTGGCTACAGGATGCTTGGAATTTGGCTAGTATGATGGAGAAAATAAATAATTTAATTTTAATTAATTTGTTTAAATTTGAAAACGGAAGAACTATAAAATCTTTTTGCAGTAGGGCGACATTTTACTTGAATCACTGAAAATTTCACTTGAATCACCCAGAAAATGATGTGCCAGAAGTGTAAAATACACACTGTATTTCAAAGACTTTAGTATGAAAAAAAAATGTAAAATAATCTCGATTTTTAAAATAATGATTCTATGCTGAAATGATAATATTTTGGCTATTTTAGGGTAAATAAAATAAATTTTAAAAACGAATTTCACCTGATTTTTTTTTTTTTTTTTTTTTTTTTTTTACAGTACATGGGCCTCTCACTGTTGTGGCCCCTCCCGCCGCGGAGCACAGGCTCCGGACGCGCAGGCTCAGCGGCCATGACTCACGGGCCCAGCCGCTCCGCGGCATGTGGGATCTTCCCGGACCGGGGCACGAACCCGTGTCCCCTGCATCGGCAGGCGGACTCTCAACCACTGCGCCACCAGGGAAGCCCTCACCTGATTTTTCAAATTTTTTTTTTTAACATGGCTCCTCTAAAGTTGAAAGTGACATACGTAGCTTGCATTTACTTCTATTGGACAAGGGTGATCCCGGTGCTCCATATATAGAAAGTATCCAGAAAGTACTGTTGACTGATTGATTATTTGAACACTATAAACATGACTTCATCACCGCTCATCTGGTGCCCATTACAACCAGAGAAAAGCATTTTTCAGGCCACGTATCTGGGTTAGATATATAATCTGTGACCAGGAAAGAGAACACAGAAGACTAGTGACAATAGAATAAAATCACTTGTGCCAATTAATAACCTACCTCCTTCTGAAATGGGTTAAAAGTGCAGAACAACAATAGGTTGTAAAATGAGAGAAGAATTCAGAGAATCAGACCAGAAGAATACATTTCATTCTCATCTCAGCCGCAAATGGGCCTCTGGGCTTCTTGGCAGCAGAGGGTGAAAAAGAAGGTACACACACTAAATCACAAGTATCGTTTCAACAAGGGAGACAAAGCTTTTCCAGGTGGTGCATTCGGAAATAAATATTTAAGAGAATTGGGTGATGAACTGGGCAATGTCCCCAGCAAACGTGTGGCAATAAATGCCACGAAGATTTTCATGTGACAGTTAATGTCCTTTCTTCAAACTCCAGGGTGAGTCAGGAGCGGCTGTTCTGTGAGGGGCTAAGCTGACACAGACCAATGATGTCGCCTTGCTCGGGGGATGGGTGTGTGTCTCTTTGCAGACAACACAACACGCCCAGAGGAGAGGACGACTAGCTGACCTGGGAGCAGCTCTCCATTTGCCCCCGGACACTGGACATGACACAAGTCTGCAGCACGGTTCCCCTGCACAAGCCGCCCTCACCCTGTGCCATCCCCACAAAACCAGGTCAGAACCAAAGGGAACAAGAATGGTGGCACCGCAGGGATGACCCTGTACCACCCTTAATTTATTAAAAAAAATATATAGCTTGCAAATTTTGATCTCTAGGTATTTTAGTCATAACGTATTTTTGACACACCCCATGACTGAGAAAAACCATCTCAGGAAACAAAATGTCTTCCCTAAATAAAACTCGCCCCAAGGCAAGCTTGGGTAGGCTCTGAATAATTGGTGAAGTTACATTTCCATGCGGTCCATCCAACAGCAGTGCCATCCAATAGAACTTTCTGTGATCATGGAATTGTTCTCTGTCTGCTGTCCAATATGGCAGCCATAGCTGCCTACGGCTCTCCAGCACCTGACATGTGGCAAAGTACAACTGAGGGTCTAGATTCTGCATTTTCTTTAATTCTGATCAGTGAAGAGTAGAACATTTGGTGGCTCCAGGATTCAAGCCCGGGCCTTTCTGATTCTAAAGCCTGTGCTTGTCCACATGGCTAGTAGCTGTCACTTTGGGCAGTGCACCTCCAAAAGGTCTTCACGCAAACCACGTTCCGGCCAAAATCTGCCTGGCCATAGTAGAAAGACAATTGGGGGTGACTGGAAACCTTGAGTCCTGATACAAAAATAGGTTCAAATTCTCTTGCTTTAACTTTTTTCTTCAATTTACATAACAGGTAGAAGGAGGACATAACCTAGGAGATGTGGAAATGGGTCTCAATTTCAAACCCTCATCCTGTGCAGCCTTAGAATGTAGCCTTCTTGATCTGAAGGCCAGAGAGCAGGGCACAGGCACCTGTGTGTCTGTTGGCCTTGGGGCCGGAGTTGATGGCGAACCTAAAAGTCGCCCAGTCGCTTTCCAGGGATCACGCGGGGATCCGAGAGCTGCGATTTCACTCTCTGGGTGTCTGTGCCGCCAGTTCTCACGCTCAAACCCAACAGCCTGATTTGGGAGCGTGCTACGAGTGTCTGCTACGGCACATGCCCAGGAGCACAATATGCTAAGCAGAATGTCACCCCACACAGGAGCCTGCGCTAATTATAATGTCAGGCTCCCCACTGAGGACCAGATAATTACAGGAGAACATGACAGTGTTTCCAAACTCCCGGAGCAAACGCATCTTCACATGTAACCTAAGTGATCTGAGATGGTCTCACTCGAGACCACCGAGACCAGAACCGAACGATCTTTGGGGAGCAAAGGGAAGCCAAAAGTAGGTGGGAAGAGGGGCGTGGCGACCCGGAGGAGCTGGAGGGAGATCAACCTTGTTCGGGCCCTACTGTGTCCTGGGCATCATGATCTGCACCTCATGGCAGGTAACACGGGGAGCGGCCTTGCTTGTTGCCGTGCTGTCATCTCACTGAATACTGAACAGCAAGATGGATGTTATCTCTGTTTTTACAGCTGGGAGAACTGAGACTCCCATAATCTTACCTGGGGACACCCAGCTAGTAGAGCTGGTGGCTGCAGGGTCCAAGCCCTGGCCTTTCTGACTCTCAATCCTGTGCTCGGCCCCTCCCTCCACGTCTCCTTCCTTGACGTGGCTGAAGCGGTGACCATCTGCCTGGGAGGCCCGACCGTCCTCACTTGACAGTGGTGGTGGTGGGTGTGTCGGGGGCTGCACGGTGTTCACCCCGCACACATATGTGCAGGGAGCCCACGGCGGCAGGTGCCCTGGCGGGGATGTGGCTTCCACTCCAGGCTTCCTCCGCCCACATCTCCTTGCTGAAATGAGCCTGCGGCGTCAGGAGTGACCATCACGGATGCTCACATCTGACGGGGCGAGCTCCAAAAAGTGAGATGCCCTTGCTGAACTCTTCTGGAATCCTGGCTGAAAAGCTCTGTGATCCACCGGAAGAAACGCAACGGAGCTCCCTATGGCAACAGGCAGACTGGAGGCGGCATATAGAGATGAGCATGAATCACGGTCTACCAGGACCTGCTGTGAGACCGTGAGCTTGGTCTTTGACCTCTCTGGGTCTCAGTGGCTAAAATGTAAACCAGGGGTGCAAATACCTAAATCACATACGTGGAGCACTTGACGTCTGGAGCTTCGAAAGGCCCGAGGAAATGGTGGCCTCCGGTGTCATAAGGGCATTGTATTCCTGCCAACGATTTGTGGTTTGGAGTGGGGCTCACCTTACTCACTGACTGAGCCTGCGTGTCTGGCTGCACAAAACGCCCCTCCAGTTTCTGGGTGCAGAGCAGTGTGACGCGGAGGCTGCTGCATCAGGGTTTTCCCTGGAAAGGTCCACGGCTGTTAGTAGAATTTTCTATTCACTCTTTGCCCCAGGAAAATGAAGACTCAGTAAGGTCTTTTGAGCTGTTGGCTCCTTTCCACACACGCTCAGTGCTGTCTTGTCAAAGCCACAGCATGTGGAGACCACGGCAGAATGAAGCAAGTGCCAGGGCTCAGGCCACCAACAATCCCTGGAACCTGGGAGTGTCATCTTTTCCTGGCAAAGGAGACTCTGCAGATGTGATTACCCTGGATTATCTGTGGATGGGGTAACGACCCCGGATTAACTGGGTGGGGCCCACACTGCAGTCACAGGGTCTTTATAAGAAGGAGACAGGGGGAGATAAGATACAGAAAAGGATGCAGTGTGACCACGGAGGCTGAGACACACACACACACACACACACACACACACACACACACACACACACAACTAAATCACTTTGCTGTACAGCAGGAATCAACACAACACCATAGGAACTTCCCTGGTGGTGCAGTGGCTAAGAATCTGCCTGCCAGTGCAGAGGACACAGGTTTGATCCCTGGTCCTTGAAGATCCCACATGCCGCGGAGCAACTAAGCCCATGAGCCACAACTACTGAGCCCGTGTGCCACAACTACTGAGCCCGTGTGCCACAACTGCTGAAGCCGCAATGAGAAGCCCGTGTTCCCTGATGAAGAGTAGCCCCTGCACACCGCAACTAGAGAAAGCCCACGTGCGGCAACGAAGACCCAACGCAGGCAAAAATTTAATTAATTAATTAATTAATTTTTTAAAAAGGTACTGTAAATCAACTATAATTCAATAAAAAAATAAAAATAAAATGAAAATAAAAAGCATTTTAATCTGATCACATGAATCATAAATATTCACTATAGAAAAGTTGAGCTATAAATCTCACAAAACACGAAGGAAATAAAAATCAGCCATAATCTTGTCACTCCATAAGCCCAAGAATAACCAACACTGTTAACATATTAGTGTATAAATCTGTGGGGTTTTGTTCCCTCAAACAAAATCACTTCTGATGAAAACATCAAGCGTCTCATTTAAAGCCATGAAATGGGGTCTATTAGGAGCCGTCAAGGAGGACAAGCCAAACAATTAAAATCAACTGTCCTGCTGTTCTAGAGACACAGGCAGTGACCTCCAGCTCTCTCTGTGTCACAGTCACAACCAGCAAAGCAAACTTGAGCCCTGGCTCTGATGAGAAGAAAATATAAAGTGTGCGATTTACCCAGCCTCTTTTTCTATGAACCTTTATGAATCATATCAAATAGCAAGGAAAGTCCAGTGTATCCCAGAGACCCACAGAAGTTAAATGTGTCCCTTAGCCCACCTGGCAGCCAAGGTGCATAGGAAACTGAGACGCCTGACTCCTCTCCTAGAAAGGAGGCCAGGTCCCCAAATGCACCAGCCATCCCCGGAGCCTGAATATATAATGTGCTTCAATATCAACTGTAACATGGGTTCCAAAAACAAGATGGCACAGGCCTTCTTGCAAGAAGCTCCATGGATGGGGGGAAACAAATACATTCAAATAACTACCATTCAGAGTGATAACTATCAAGACAGAGGCAGACACAGGATACAGGGAGGTGTAACCCAGGAAGAAGTGATGAACACTGTGAAATAAATGAAACTAACAATGTACTGCTTGTCTTCTTTTTCACCAAATCATCCAATGCCAGAGCTGGAAGGAACCACAGGGATAATTAACACACATGCCTCCTACCCCCCATCCCTTCCCCCCTCCCCGCCAACCCCACCAAATTTTCCGACGGAGCAGTGCTTGAATGAGATAAGTTCTAGAATCCCTTTAAGCTCTAAATTTAACGTTCTCACGTACAAAGACCATAAGCTACTCATGAAAAGAGATTACTGGGAACTCGATGGCTGGTTGATTTTTAATTCCACTCTGACACAGAAAGGGAGCCTGTTTTCCGAAAGCCCGGAAATCCCTGGAAGGCTCCGAGCCCAGGAGTCTATGTGACATGGCAGGAGAAGCCCGTTAAGAGACAGTGTGCTCCCAAGGCTACAGAGTGGGGTTGCTTTTACAGAAAACATGCCGTTTCCTTGGGAGATCATTTTCCAAAGGACTCAGCTCCTCGGGCTGAGCCATAGAAGGAACGTTTGGTGAAGGGGGAAGCCCCCCCATCCTCGGGAGCCTTTGCACCCACCACTCGCGGGTGAGCAGGGCTCACGTCTGCCGGCCTCCATCGGGCATCGCCCTTTCCTCCTGAAACATTTCTTTTTTTTTTTTTTTTTTTTTTTTTTTTGCAGTATGCGGGCCTCTCACTGTTGTGGCCTCCCCCATTGCGGAGCACAGGCTCCGGACGCGCAGGCTCCGGACGCGCAGGCTCAGCGGCCATGGCTCACGGGCCCAGCCGCTCCGCGGCATATGGGATCCTCCCAGACCGGGGCACGAACCCGTATCCCCTGCATCGGCAGGCGGACTCTCAACCACTTGCGCCACCAGGGAGGCCCTCCTGAAACATTTCAAGTCCTTGCACAGCTGGACAGCTTGTTTCTCTAAAGCAGGGGTTCCTTCCTGCTCTGGAGCCGTGAGTGGACTTTGTGAGATCTGTGAATACCCAAAACTGCCTGGTAACTGGTTTGCGTGCAACCTTCTCTTACGAGAGGGTCCATAGCTCTTAGCAGATTCCTGGGGGGACTGTGAGCCACAGAAGTTTCAGGACTCATTTATCCTTGCACACGTGTCTAAAATATGAAGCCAAGTGCTTTGGGTGTGCGCTCATGTCTGCGTGTGGGTCCTCGCGCTCCAGAAACCTCTAGGAGACAGCCCACGCGCTAATAAGATTTCCTTTTAACTCCTACATTAAAAAAATTTTTTTTAAACAAAATGTCATCCCCAGGACATATAAAACTGAACCAGCCAACACAAAAAAACTTCAAAAAAATCAATTATCCATTTAGTTGCTGTGAAAATCTACCTTTAAACCCAGAGTCCCAGGGAACATCAAAGCTCTAGTTAAATTTTTAATAAACCATGAACGCTAGTGCTAAAGAAGAGACCTTTTCAAAGATAAGTTGGTGACAGACAAGCTCTTGAAATGGTTCTCATCAAAAGGCACGAAGCTGCCAGAAGGCAACGGTGGGCGAGTGAACTTCCCTTTAGACTGAAGTTAGGAGCTTGAGACTCTGGGACTGAGCCCCAGGGGGCCTTCAGAAACACATCTATTTGTATTTAGATCTTTATTCTTTTTGGCTGGTTAAAGAAGGAGTCTTAAATGGTAGAAAGACAGCCACTATTATGACTGAAAAGACGGCCTAAGTAACTTCTCTTCTCGAATGACTAGCATTTAACAGGTTGAAAGTGACCATGGAGGTTTTGAAGCTGCCCTCTGCAGAGACCCTGGTCTCTCGATGAGCTCTTTAACATACTGGGGGTGAGTATGACCAGATCCTTCCACCCAGGCAAACCCACTTTGGTCAGATTTGTGTGCTGGGGTCCCACATAAGACATCATCTCAAGACATACTGAACAGCAAGCTCTCAGAAAACAACCAAAATAGTTGACTCAGAACCCAAAGGGAAAAAGCCAAGAGAAAAATGAGAGGGAAACAGATGCTGAAAAAAACTGTGAGCAAATTGGCCTATATGACCCTATGATAGAAATTCCTAAGATCAGGACAGAAATAAGAGAGGAAAAGGCTTCTCATCTAGAGGAAGATCTGAGCTGAGTGATTAGACAAGATGTGCTGAGAGATTTCATATATATACTGCAACAGACAACATATTGATATTTTCATTCCTTAAAGATGACCAAAAGAGGTCTTCACTGCACAAGCAAAAGACTATCAAGGTACACACAGGGGAGAAAACTCGGTTTGGCCGTGGCCCTCGCTTCCACAGTATTGAAGCCAGAAGATAACACAGCAACATCTATAAGAGCTCTAAGGAGAAATAGGTGCCTCTAGCAAAAGCTATGCCTAGTCAAGTCTTTGCTCCTGTACTGGGGTAACAGGTTGACATTATGAACTCTGCAAGGACTCAGATAATATATCACCTGGGGCTGCTCCCTGTGCAAGATTATCACTCAAACTTGAGTTCCAAAACTATGAAAGATGGATCAGAATGTTTAAGAACACAAGACTGAAGGAGTCAGGAGTATTATTAACGCTAATAACAGCTACCACTTTTCAAATGCTCAAATGGCCCAGGTACTGTACAGACTGTATATATATATATATATATATATATATATATATATATATATAAAATCTTCTTTAATTATCAAAATTGGTATAGTTCATTTTGTAAATAATATCCCAGTTATCTCAGTAGTAGCATTATCCCCACTTCACAGATGAGAACACCAAGGTCCAGAGAGCTCACGTCATTTGTCAAGATAAACTAGTTAGTTAAGTAGTAGAGCTGGAATTACGCAGTGTAACCCAAGGAGATCCTCAGGGTCTCTCAGCTTGTTTTTTTAATAATATCTTTATTCTTTTTTTATGCTTATCTGTCTTTTCTAGTTACTCTATAAAAAACATATTATTTTTGAAATAGAACACCAGTAAGTTTTCTTTTCAATTAAAATAAATCCAAAGACACAAAACAAATTACTCCAAAATGTTAAAAAGGAAAGGATTGGTAATGTAATGGGGAAGAATCTTTGTATTCTGTAACAAATTCATCACTAAAGGCATGTGGCCTATAAGCTTAAATTATACATAATGGCCCATCTCTGGGAACCCTGCCTCCCAGGTCATGGGCATGAAAATACCTTTGTTTAGCTCAGAGGAGACATCCTGACCAGGCCCACCTGTGAATGACTACAGGAAGGAAGAAATTAACACACACACCCCCTCCTGAGTCTGACCAGAACGAGGAAATGTCTGACTTTACTCCCTCCCCTTTTAGTGTAAAAGAAGCCTGCATTCTAACTCAGGCAAGATGGTTCTTTGGGACACGAGTCCACCATCCTCTCAGTCTGCTGGCTTTCCGAATAAAGTCGCTAACCCTCACCCCAACAACTCATCTCTCGATTTACTGACCTGTCACGTGGTGAGCAGTACGAGCCTGGACTCGGTAACGGTAAGAACATCTCAGAAAGATGTCCCCATGAAGAAAGGAGGTAAGGCAAACGTCAGTGTGCAACTGTACTGAATTCAATACTTTTCAAAAGGATTAAGAAGAACCAGAGACACTCTGTGTTTACGAGAGGTGCAAGCCACAGCAATCGGGCAACAGCTATGAATTTATGCCCAGATGACTTGGTATCAAATACGTGAAGAAAGGAACTCATAGGTGGAAACTGGAGTGAAACTGTTTGCAGTAACTGGGACCAGAAGTTTTAACACGCAGTGATCAATCTAGAGCCGGTAACCCAAAAAATAAAGTCAAGAAAGATTTGCACTCCCTCCCCCATGCCCCCTCGAGAAAGGACCAGCATCATGATTGCCCAAGCCCCTTTTCCAGCCAGGCAACTGAGCTGACAGAGTCACTTGACCCTCAGACCCGTGGCTGGACCGCTCGGGGCAAGACCTCACCTGGGATGTTGTGTATGGTGATGGCCAAAATGAGCAGCACGATCCTCCTCCAGCTGCTGCCGCCGGGCAGCACCGGCTTCCCTTGAGACAGCACGGGGGCAGCTGGGCCCTCTGGAAGGTCGGTGGTCATTGCCTTCTTCCTCTGATATGCCTCGCCATTCTCACTCTTGTCTGAGCAAAAAAGAGAGGGATGGAAAGAGAGAGTAGTTTGAAAACGGGCACGTCAGTACTTGGACAAGCAGCAGCTGGAGGAAGCTTTCGGGGCTGGAAGATGGTCTATTTCCTAACTACCTAAGGGACCATGTGTGCTTCTGCCTGGTCCTCCCCGCCTCCATTCATTCACTTATTCATTCATCAATCGGTCCTGGAACAGACATTCAGTGCCCAATGTATGGGTACTAAAAAGGGTAAAAAGATATATGTTTACATAGAGCTGATTCACTTTGTTATACAGCAGAAACTAACACACCACTGTAAAGCAATTATACTCCAAGAAAGATGTTAGAAAAAAATGAGAAAAATTTGAATAATATGTTGCTAAATGGAAAAATTATAATATAGAATGTGATAGTACAATTTTGTTTAAATTTACGTGTATGGACCGAAAACAGATTGAAAATATACATGTCAAATAGTAAGCCAGGGCCTCCCTGGTGGCGCAAGTGGTTGAGAGTCCGCCTGCCGATGCAGGGGATGCGGGTTCGTGCCCCGGTCTGGGAGGATCCCATATGCCGCGGAGCGGCTGGGCCCGTGAGCCATGGCCGCTGGGCCTGCGCGTCCGGAGCCTGTGCTCCGCAACGGGAGAGGCCACAGCAGTGAGAGGCCCACATACCGCAAAAAAAAAAAAAAAAAAAAAAAAATAGTAAGCCACGGTTATCTCTGAGTACAGGACTTATCGATGAAAAAAAAAAAAGAAAAAGGGCAAAAAGATGAAAATGGGGCATCCTAACACTGCCTGTTTAAGAGAAGCAGTACTGAACACAGATTCTGGAACCAGGCTGCCTGGCTCACTTCCTGACTCAGCCACTCATCAGCCGTGTGGTACGAAACAAGCTATTTAACCTCTTTGTGCCTTAGTTTCTTGATTTATAAAATGGGGTAAGAACAGGACCTATGCCACAAGGGTTTTGTGAGAATTAAATGAGAGGCTGCACCACAGCGCTCAGACCATACAAAGTGCTTATATGTGGACTGTGGCTGCTATCACATGTCCCCTCCCTCCTGCAGGAGGTGACCCTGCCCTACAGGTCACACGGACTCAGGGGGAGCCAACTCGGATGCCAGGCTCAGCCAATCAGATTCTCTCCCCACGGATGGGGGACGGGAATGGGGAAGGACCACGTGACCCCCAGTGTGGGCTCTGCATCCGAAAGGTCATGTGATGTAAGGGCAGCCACTACGTACGTGCACGAATGGGAGGAGGGGGCAGCCGGACAGAGAGACAGAACGTAACAGATGTACAGAGACAAGCAGAGATGGGAAAACACGCAGCCCGAGACAGACAGACAGATAGACAGACAGAAATGCAGACAAATGGCAGCCTGGGTGCCATAGGACATTCTGACCCTCATGGGCCGACTAAGGTACCCAGCCCTTGGGTTTCATGAGCTTACCTTCCTTGTAAAAATCCCCCTTTGGGGGGAAGTGGGTGAGGGAGAGATGCACACTACCAGATACAAAATAGATAAACAAGGATTCACTGTAGAGCACAGGGAACTATATTCAATGTCTTGTAATAAACTGTAATGGAAAAGAATCTGGAAAAAAGGTTATACATGTATGCATAACTGAATCACTTTGCTGTACATCTGAAACCAACACAAAATTGGAAATCAACTATGTGACAAAGCGAGAGAGAGGCATGGACATATATACACTACCAAACGTAAGGTAGATAGCTAGTGGGAAGCAGCCGCATGGCACAGGGAGATCAGCTCAGTGCTTTGTGACCACCTGGAGGGGTGGGATAGGGAGGGTGGGAGGGAGGGAGACGAAAGAGGGAAGAGATATGGGAACATGTGTATATGTATAACTGATTCACTTTGTTATAAAGCAGAAACGAACACACCATTGTAAAGCAATTATACTCCAATAAAGATGTAAAAAAATAAAATAAAATAAAATAAAATAAAATAAACATTAAACAAAGTTCCCCTTTGGGTATATATTTGAAAACTGTCATTTCTTAGGGCCAGATTACACCAAACACCCACGGTCTCCTGGGTTATTTGCTAATCCCAAATGGAGGCAAACTGCCTGGATCTGAAACACAGGACCGAGACTGAGGCAGGGAACCCAGGCTGCGGTTCACAGCAAGGGAAGGATCTGTCAGACAGGCTTCCTGGAAGAGGAAGGGAAACACCTGGGGACACAGGTGGAGACAAGTGTCCCTCCATCATCTGAATTGGCAGAGCCTGACCCAGATGTCCCAGACAGGTCACCAGAGCCTGTCTTTGGGACATCCACCACAGGACAGGGCAACCCTACAGCCCAGTGTTGGCTTTGTTACCCCAGGGGGATTATCAGTGGCCCCTTTCACGCCCCAAAGTGTCCTGGTTTGAAAGATAAATTTCATGGCTCCGCAGGTTGGGGGAAACAGCAGAAGCTTGACAGATGCTCTGCTCAGATGGGGTCCAGCCGACTTGAAGGGTAGGAGGGAACTCTCCGTGGTAACCACTTCCCTTCTCTAGGGACAAATTTTTCACAAGCAAAAGAATTCTCCTCTCTAAGCTGAAAATTGCAGAATATGTTTCCCAAAGTCAAATTAAGAAACTTTGAGGATCCCTTTATGCCTGAGCCCGGGCATTTGGTACAGCCTCTCCTTACTCCTGGAAGTAAAGAAAGAAAAGGGCAGTTATCTGTCACCCTCTCAGGTGCTTCAAGACCAAGGTCTCACTCTATAAACTGGATCAGATCTTTGATTCCCTTTCCGGATGAACCTATCTTAGTGGAATACGGTTTGTATGCCAAAAACATGAAAAGAAAAAAAACCACTTCTTTTGAAAAACCATTATGTGTTTGTTGATTCAAATCAAGCCGGTGCAGCCTGAACAGTAAGAAAGAGCCTTAGAGCAGGTACACTCCCTCCTCCCCAATTGGTTCTCTCTTAGAAACAGCTGGATCCCAGATCCACTGGGGAGAAGGGGCCTTTTATCGATCCTCTGAAATGCCGGGGTCGTCAGCCCTCCAACGGTCAGTAGGCGCAAGTCACAACACTGGCCTCTGGAGGACGCAGCTGTCTCGGGGGAGAGCACAAACTCCTCCTATAGACAATATTTGCACGAGCTGAAGCTAAATATTCACCATGTGGCATCTATACTCTGTGTGTGTGTGTGTGTGTGTGTGTGTGTGTGTGTGTGTACACGCATGTGATTACCTCTGGGTACCATCTTTCTTGCCTCAGATATCAGACCGTCTTTGTGTGTGTATGCATAGGTGTGTGTTTCTGTGCACACACGGGTGTTTTTATATTGTTGACAACACCTGATGACTCGGGCTGCAGAGGCTGGTCGTGGAACTGAACAACACACGTGGGATTTCAAGCCCATAGACACTAAAGGCACAAGCAAACAGGCCCAAGTGCCGTGTAGGAAGGAAGCCGAGTGGTGACGGAGGGAGCTCAGCTGTCTCCTGGACCAGTCAGTGGGCACCACGGATTCCCTGGACCTCCTCTGCACACACGGCCCTGATCTGGATGCTCTCCAGTGGGCGTTGATAGGGACAAAAAAAAAAAACCCATCTCCTCCCTTTGGGATTTTATAATTTAAGAGAGGACAGACAGGGAAGACGTGAACACATTCCTGTACATCTAAGGGACAGAAATTCACACTCTCTAACAAGCATGGGAGGCTAGACTGATTTCTGTCAGTGTCCCAAAAGGATGCGACTCTGAATTTCCTGCAAATAATGCACAGAGAACAACGGAGACGGGCGCCAGCAAATTCCAATACCAAACACGCGTTTAATAGGAACATCGAGAGGCATAGTTATTAACCGGGACGAGGATGCACGCCTCGCCCTGGGGTCCCGAGGTGTGAAAACTGATGTCACTGCCTCTCCTAGTGGGAAATGGGAGGGTATGAACGCCTGATGCACTTGAGAAAGTTAAATAAGCCACCGTTTGGTAACAGCCACTAATGAGTCTGCAACAAGGAAAAACAGTCCAAATAAATCGTTACAGAGAGTCCGGATGCATCCCCAGCAATGAATCCTCTTGTCTCTCCCAGAAAGGCTGCTTAAACCACTGCACGCCGTCTAGTAAAATGCCTGCGCCGTAGACAAAGGGTCCACTTAAAGGAGGCCTGGCGTGGGGTTAGGGGTGTTGCCAGAGTGATAAGCACCCGTGAGATTTCCTGGGAGGGGAAAGGTCTGGGCATTTTTCGAGTAGGATTTGACAAAGAGGAAGGACATTTTAGGGAAGGAACATCCGATGTTGGGTTCAGAAATGAAAAACGTCATCAGTGACATCCGGGAAGGTGCCAAGAACTTATTCTCAATTGACCCTCGATCCTTACAAAAGCCCCATGAAGTGGAGACCACACCCTTTAACAAACAAGGAACCCGAAGAACAGAAAGGTGGAGGAACTGGTCCCAGGTCACACGGCCAGTCCAAGATGGATGCAGGAGTCAAGCTGGGTCCTCTGCCTGCCAGAAGCCACTTCTTCACCTGGGCCCCATGGTTGACCAGGGGTGGGGGGTGGAGTGGTGACCTGCCCCTTTGCTCGCCAAAAAGGGTCGCGAGCGAGTCTCTGCAGTGACATTTAGGAGGCTGAAACCCCAGATGTTTAGCTCGGAGAGAGTCCGGTGAGCTTGAACTACACGACACCAGAAAAGGCAGAAAAGGCTCAGAGGGAACCTCGTATCTGTAATCAATCACTCCTGCTCGTGGACAAACCTGAAAACGTTTCAGGCAAAGCTGTTTCTTAACCCAGCAGACCTACTGTTTTAAGTGTAAAGCAGCTGTTAAGTAGGAAATATTTATTAACACCAAGCACGGGACACAGGGTTACAATCCTTTCGGGAAGGTGGAAAGGAAAGACTTCAAGGTTGCCCATCATCAAAAAACATTTTTAAAAAATTTAAACTCAAGCGTCTGTGAATCCACACAAAGAAGGGGCCCAATGCTGGGGCTCGGCCTACCATCCCCCACTTCATCCTTCTGGGAGAGGCACCCCACCGCTAAGTTTGAGAATGAGAACCACAGGAGAACAGACAGACCAATCCAAAGCTCACTTTTCCCGCTGAATCACCGGGTGACCTTATTGGACACCTTTTGTTCCCTGCTTTCTTCTCCCTCAAACGAGGGATGTGATTCTTATACCAACATGTTATATTGCACAGCAAAAACAGAGCCAGGTCTGGTGGGCACAAGCCAGGGAAGGGGCGGGGAGGGGATAAGCCTCCACCCCTTGAAGTGAAAGGCCTTGATGTCTTTAGATCACAGGCTCTAAACCATCTGGGATCAGCGATGCTTTTGAAAGTACGGTGGCGCTTACACTCCTCCCTCCAGCAAAAAAATACACAGACGATTTAAAAATAATGTTTGAATCCTTATGGATTCAAGGTCATCAGACTGAGCGCATCTTGCTAGATAAATGCCACAGTAACCTTTGCTTCATAACCCAGGGGCCAGTCTCAGCAGGAACACAGGATGTTTTCTGTCCCTGTGATGATGTAACCAGCCAAATCTAATAGGCCCAGTGATGGAAGCTCAGGCCTCCAGTGAAAAACGGCAGCACTAATTAACAGATCACCAGCCACAAGAGCTTTAAAAATGTCCCCAAGAGATCACTGGAGATGATCTGGTTGAATTAGCACAAATAGGCAAATCCTCATCTGCTCAACACAGAAGGCTTCAACCCCCTGGAAAAACTCCTTCTTTCTAAACCCCTGCTATAAAACATAAAATGAAGAGCGATATATATTCACTATGCAGTCTACACACACAAAATCCAAAGGCTGATCAAAAGCAGGGAAAGAGGAGGATCCATTCACTTATATTTCTTTCCCCTTGCTTCTTGTTTCCCAGAGAATCAGAATAACTTGGGGAGAAGAAATTCAATTACCAACATGAGTGCAGCAATGTTTGCTGAGAAATTTGGTTCTGTTTCTTCCATCATCTGTGGGACTGGCACAACTCCCTTTATAGAATGAAGGCTGAATTTGAAACACTGCACGTGAAGCAACTACTCAACATGGGTTACATCAACCTTGGCACGTAGAGAAAGCAAGGCCCAGGGAGGCCCTTCTTAGCAGCCACGTGGAACTTCAAGGAAGAGCCAGTGTGGTTCTCCCCATCTTGGCAGAAGACACCTCAGCTTGGAGACATTCAAAACTACAGCCTGTTTCTGTCTCTAAACCGATCCATAATTCTCGTACTGTTTCCTTTTTGTAAAGCTGTAAATATAACTACGTGAAAGGCCATTCCCCAAAGAGAGTCACCAACATCCCCGATACACTGACTGTCACTTGTTCCTACCCCTTGTCCAGTATGTGTACGTTGATGTTTTGCACATTTGCGGCCAGTGCACGTGGTAGAGAGAACAGATGCTGGAGCACATGGGCTGCTGTGGGATCATGCTTCCATCGACTGTGGGATCACATGGCTCTGTCAATCATGAGCCATAAAGGCTTTAGGCAAATGCTGTATCTGTGTCTCAGTGCCTTTACAGTAAAATGGGTTTCATAGCCATATCTACTTAGGAAGGCTGTTACGAGGACTAAAATATATGTAAAGCACTTGGCACAGAACCTGGCACCTGAAAAGTACGATTCATGTTAGTTATTGCAATTGGTTATACATACTTTTTTTTTTTTTTTTGGTAACACTGCCTTTGAATTTTATTTTTTCCTCGTACATTTCATTTTATTTTATTTTTTCTTTTTTGGCCACACCACATGGCTTGTGGGATCTTAGTTCCCCGACCAGGGATCGCACCCGGGTCCACAGAAGTGAAAGCCCAAGTCTTAACCGCTGGACCGCCAGGGAATTCCCCGGTTATACATCTTAATATACAGTTTCATATTCCACTTGTTTCTTTTAAAACTACAGAAATATTTTCCAAATTTCTTAGCCTCTGGGACTCTAGCTTTTAATGGCTCGAAGGCATTTTTGCTTAGTTCCAAGCCAATCATTTGCAAAACCATTTCTTTTTTATTCAAGCCTGAGCGGTCGCTCTTTCTTTTCCAGATTCTAAAAGATACAGTGCTCCGCTCTTGCCACACGGGGGCGTACTCTTCTGCTCCCTCCCACCCAGGATGGGCACCCACCCACCCAGGAAAGTACCGCTTGACTTCACGAACCAATTCTCTGTTTTACAGCTTCATGATTCATACATACCGCTGGAACATGTAAAAGGGCTGACCTATCCCAGGAGACAGAGCTTAGCACATGAGGGAAAATTCCTATTGCAGTTGGGGGTGGATGGGGAATCTTTGTGCAAAGATCCTTAAATCTTTCAGGTGCTTCCCTGCTTGCTTGTAAGTAATTGCCGGCCAAAAATTGGTTTCCTAATATTGAACTACAGCGGAGCTGTATCACACGTATGTTTTACAAATGTAAATGCAGATAGATGCATTTGAAAAGAAACAACAGAAAATTCCCTTCTTTGACCCACGGCTCCCTTTCCACCTTCCAGTACTACCTCCTGGAATTAATTTTGGATTCGATCTCCCAAGAAAGGAGAGGCGTCAGTGGAAAGGGAGAGAAAAACAAAACAAATTCATTCTTGGCTTTTGATCTTGGGGGGTAGGAGGCAAGTCCTGGGGGTTTAAGAAAGAAAAAGGATTTTCAAGGGGGGCGGGGCAGATTTTGCCTCTTCAATATTTTGCCTTAAATGCTGTCTTTAGAACCCCGTGGGCACTTGAAACGTGCCTCAACTGTCAGGAACAGGGAAGCTGGGGGTGCAGTAGAGTGTGATATAATGCAGTCTATCGTTGGTCAAGAGACAGAGGAAAGGGGGAAGGAAAAACGATGCTCACGCCTTTCCTGGGAGAAATTCCTTACAAGGTCACCCACCCAGGATTGTCCCTAGATCCTCCAGAACCCCTTGGAAAGACCGACATCTAGGCTGCAAATGTAAAGTCCGGGCATAGAACCAATGGCAGGACATTCATTTAAATGTCATCAATTTAATAAGTTTAGTGGGTTGAACTGGTCAAGGCAGGGCTGGTCAGCCATTAATCCATCTCTCCTTTGCACAAGTACCCCCAGTACAACTCTCCTTCCAATAACCTCATTTCTGATTCTAAAGATATAAATGCATATTTAAGCAAACTTGGAAAACTTCAAAGTATACAGAAGAAAACTGAAATCCCATCAGCTAAAAAAAAAAATTTAGAGTTTGGTGTATTTCCTTCCAAGTTTTTTCAGGTGGTTTTACATAACTGAGATGATCATATTATACAACCGCAGACTATTTTTGTTCCCACTAAACGTAACACAAACATTTCCGCCATATGATTAAAAACGCTTATAAGCATTTCAAGCAGTACAAATTACTATCTACATTCTCATACCATTGAGCATTTCGGCTATTTCTAAATTTTTTTCCCCATAAGTATCACTGCAAAATCTTTAACCTATATAAACAATCAGAGATCTGAACAAAGTTCCCAGAAGCTGAAATGCTGATCAGAGGGCCTCGATGTATTTGTCTAATTAATTTCCAGAAAGGCCATGCCATTTACAGTCCCCTGAGCAGAGTTTGCAAGTTCTCATCATGCCATTTTTTAGTCAGCTTGGGTATTTCTCATTTAAAAGTAAGTGTATTCATTTATGGGAGAAATGACATTTCCCTTCTTTTGTATATCTTTGACTACAAGTGAAATTGAACATTTTTCATAGTTCCAGGCATATTATTTTCCTCTTTTGTGAAAGGTCCTCTGTCCAAACAAGGCCTCTTTAAGGAATGAGAATATGATTAGCTATTTCCTTACAGATACGAGTAACTTTCCTGTGATCCATTTATGTGTGTCAGTGAATAATGAGATGCAGCTGGGAGCAGCAGGCATTATTACACATCAGACGGGTGAAACCACCTGGTCACACTGGAATTTCAGCCTCCATTTGCTAAATTCCTTTTTGACATTCCTCAAGATGGCAAAGTGCCCTTAAAAAAAAAAGTGTTGGACAAAACTCTAATTCAAAAACATACATGCACCCCTATGTTCACAGCAGCACTCGTCACAATAGCCAAGGCATGGGAACAACCTAAGTGTCCACTGACAGATAAATGGATAAAGAAGATGTGGTATATATATATATATAATGGAATACTACTCAGCCATAAAAAGAATGAAATAATGCCATTTGCATCAATATGATGGACCTAGAGATTATCATACTAAGTGAAGTAAACAAGACAAAGACAAATACCATATGATACCACATATATATGGAATCTAAAATGTGACACAAATGAACTTACTTATGAAACAGAAACAAACTCACATACATAGAGAACAGACTTGCGGTTGCCAAGGCGCGGTTAGGGTAGGGGAGGGATGGATTGGGAGTTTGGGATTAGCAGATACAAACTGTTACATAGAGGATGGATGAACAAAAAGGTCCTACTGTATAGCACAGGGAACTGTATTCAATATCCAGTGATAAGCCATAATAGAAAAGAATATGATAAATTATATATGTGTGTGTGTATAATTGAATCACTGTACTGTACAGCATACATTAACACAACATTGTAAATCAGCTATACTTCAATAAAATAAAATTTTTTTCAAAAGTGTTATCTGCTTGATTTATACTGCTACCTGGTATGGCCCCAAAAGCTAATTTTCTCTCTCAATATTCAAACACAACTGTTTTCTTTTTTTAAAATTTTTTTTTTTTTGCAGACAGTGTACTTTTATTTTTTAATTTATTTTCTGAAGTATAGTTGATATAATACTTTGCATCTGCTAATCCCAAACTCCCAATCCATCCTGCCCACCCACCCCCAACTCCCCCCTGGCAACCACAAGTCTGTTCTCTATGTCTGTGAGTCTGTTCCTGTTTCATAGATAGGTTCTTTTGTGTCATATGAAACACCACTCTTTTCAAAAGCAGAGGATATTTGAGAGCTTCTCTTGCTTCCCTAGCCTTCTGTCCCCCCACACCCCTGGGATTCTTGTATGCAGCAAAGCAGTTTTGCCAACAGTACATATAGGCAGACCTCAGAGATACCGTGGGTTCAGTTCGGGACCACCCCAATGAAGCCAATAACACAATAAAGCGAGTCCCACAAATTTCTTGGTTTCCCAGTGCATATAAAAGTTATGTTTACACTATGATGAAGTCTATTAATGTGCAACAGCATCATGTCTTAAAAATATCTTAAGGGCTTCCCTGGTGGCGCAGCGGTTGAGAGTCCACCTGCCGATGCAGGGGGCGCGGGTTCATGCCCTAGTCCGGGAAGATCCCACATGCCGCAGAGCGGCTGGGCCCGTGAGCCATGGCCACTGAGGCTGTGCGTCCGGAGCCTGTGCTCCACAACGGGAGAGGCCACAACAGTGAGAGGCCCGCATACCGCAAAAAAAAAAAAAAAAAAAAAAAGATCACAGATCACCGTAACAAATAGAATAATAATGAAAAAGTTTGAAATAGTGTGAGAATTACCAAAATGTGACACAGAGACACAAAGTGAGCAAATGCTGCTGGAAAATGGCGCTGATAAAACTTGTTCGAGGGACTTCCCTGGTGGTGCAGTAGTTAAGAATCTGCCTGCCAATGTAGGGGACACAGGTTCGAGCCCTGGTCCGGGAAGATCCCACATGCCACGGAGCAACTAAGCCCGTGCACCACAACTACTGAACCTGTGCTCCACAACTACTGAGCCTGTGCTCCACAACTACTGAAGCCCGCACGCTCTAGGGTCCATGCTCCACAACAAGAGAAGGCACTGCAGTGAGAAGGCTGCACACCGCGACAAAGAGTAGCCCCCGCTCACTGCAACCAGAGAAAGCCCACGCGCAGCAACGAAGACCCAACGCAGCCAAAAAAAAAAAAAAAAAAAAACTCGTTTGATGCAAGGCTGCCACAAACCTTTGATTTGTCTAAAAAAAAAGAAAATCTGTGAAGCTCAGTAAAGCAAAGCATAATAAAACGAGGTCTGCCTGTATAGTAAAAAAATCTAATGTGGACAGGACCCTTGCTAGAGTTTCTGAATTTAGCAAATAAAAAGACAGGGTGCTCAGCTGTATATGAATTTCAGATAAAACAGAAACTTTCAGTATAAGTACATCCCGAATATTGCAGGGGATATACTTATGCTAAAAAGTATTCATTGTTTATCTGAAATTTGAATTTAACTGGGTATCCTGTATTTTAACCAACAGTCCTACTTACCCAATCTAGGGTCCGGGTTCTAGGGCGGGGAGGAGTTGGGCAGACCGACTGCACTCTCCTCTGACAGCAGCCACACACTCATCTCAGTGAAAAATCTTTCAATGATGCACTACATGGGTCACGTATAATACAGGGTAGGAAAAGATTCTGTTAGAGACCAAGGAAACTTCGTGGAAAGATAACTGAAGTATGTATATATGTATTTATTTATTTTTGGCTACGTTGGGTCTTCGTTGCTGCGTGCGGGCTTTCTCTAGTTGTGGCGAGCGGGGGCTATTCTTGATTGCAGTGCATGGGCTTCTCATTGTGGTGGCTTCTCTTGCTGCGGAGCACGGGCTCTAAGTGCACGGGCTTCAGTAGCTGTGGCACGCGGGCTCAGTATTTGTGGCTTGCGGGCTCTAGAGCGCAGGCTCAGGAGTTGTGGTGCACGGGCTTAGTTGCTCCACAGCATGTGGGATCTTCCCGGACCAGGGCTCGAACCCGTGTCCCCTACATTGGCAGGCAGATTCTTAACCACTGCGCCACCAGGGAAGTCCCAACTGAAGTATTTACTTTGCTTAGTTACTAACCTTAGGCAGAGACGCAACTGGAGTTTAAGAAACATAATGAAAACCTTATTTACAATCTTTGTAACTATAATAGACTTCTCCATTTATCATTCTAATAATCTCAATCCACATGATTGTCAGAGGGTGAAGTGCTGTTTGTGTAAGAAGGCTGATTAGATTCCCTTGTCTTTTCAGTCTTTTCAGTACATATTTTCCAGGCCCTGAAAGTCATCCATGCCTTAGCTTTGATGCTTATGAATAAGCAATTGCTTTGCTACAACAGAGAAACAAAAAGGTCTGCGTAATTGGTAAAAAATTAAATGTACGCCAGAAGAAGAAATGGGTTCACTATTAGCTAAAGATTTCTCATCCATTAAGCAAACCACCCACTAAAACGTTGTTTGTTCCAAATAGCTAAGTAAGATAATAATTTCTACTCTCGGTCAACAGAACCAAGATTTCCAATAAGATTAAAACGTCCACCTACCAGGTCAGCTCTTCTACTGTGTTATCAACATGAGCTCATTCCTGATGAATTAACTGTTCTCCAAAAATAAATCCCAAGTGGACTCCAGAGCTGCCTCTAATTCTTCTTAGCTTACCCTACACATTGTGTTCAGTGCAAACACCCTGGTGGGGAAGAGACCTCCGTAACTACTGGGGGATCCACCAGCAGAAGACATTTGCTTCAAAAGAGTTCCAGCCCCCTCATTAGAGAAAGGGCATTTTGGAGAATTGAAAACTGCTTACAAGAGCTTTACAAGGACTCTCAACCTCTCCGGGAAAGATGGGGGCTCCTCACTTGACTTATACGGTTGTAAATTACCAGGTCGAGGAGGAGTTGTCCAAGAGGACAGCACCTATTTCAGGCTTGTGTCCAACTGCTAACATGAACTTCATAGTCATTTGGGTCACTTTCACCTTTGACATAAGGCCGCTCTGCTATCTCCTGTAATTCTGAGGATAAAGATTCGTAGCCAAGACCACTGTATCTCCAAGTGTAGAATGAAGACATCCATTGCTGTGCATGGTGGAGGCTCTTAAAAGATGACTCCTAGACCCCCCCCCCCGCCCCGGTACCTCCTGAATTAGAACCTCTGGGAGAAGGGCCCAGGAATCTGCATTGTACAAGCCATATGTCCCTTCACTCTCACCCCAACGTATTTCTGATACAGACTACACTCTAAAAATGAATGTTTTAGACTGCCCAACTACAAGTGAGTCGAGGGATTACCTCTGTACTTAAATCTACTTTAGTCCAGGGACTTCCCTGGCGGCGCAGGGGATGACTCTGCACTCCCACTGTAGGGGGTCCGGGTTCGATCCCTGGTCAGGGAACTAGATCCCACATGAATGCTGCAACCAGGAGTTCGCATGCCACAACTAAGGAGCCCACGTGCTGCAACTAAGGAGCCCGCCTTCTGCAACTAAGACTGGGTGCAGCCAAATAAATAAATAAATAAATAAATATTTTAAAAAATGTACTTTAGTCCAAATACTACTGCCTAATTTGGTGTCTCAAAGTACTAGACAGACATATACCTGACCCTTAGTCATAACTGGGCACCTAAAGATTCATATGACTTTTTTCTAAACACGCAGTGGGAAAGGTAAAGGAATTTAAGACGAGAAGATGAAAAGTAATTGAACTGTCTTGATAGGAACCATCATTTCCTTACAGAAAATAAAAATCCTTTTCTTTTTTCTTTTTTTAAGAGGATATGGGTCATCGTAAGGAAATGCAATCACCAGCAGAAGAACTGAGAGAAAAATAAATTCCTTCAAACCAAGACACTCTCTCATCTTGCCTAAGTCAATATAGGGTCTATAGACAGGGACTATATAGGGTCTAAATCAATATAATCCTTCTGCCTATTTATACATATAGCATTTCCTCTTTTATCCTAGAAGTTGGTCACCAGGAATCAAAACATGACAGGATAGATGAAAACTCTTAGCTTCTATAATCAAGAGAGTATCCACACTGCCAGTATTAACAAACAGCATGACATTCTGCAAACCACAATGGAAAACAAAATCTTACTTTGTCAAAGGCCGCAAAACTGAAAGGAAAACATGGTGCTTCTAAATAGGTTTAAGTGAGACTAAAATTCCATTAAAATTTCTTGGTTTATGGATTTTCTTTGCTTTTTGGGATACAAACAGTTGATGCTGGATCACAGGATAATCGCTGGACATAACAACGAAAAAAGAAAAAGATAAGCACAGGCCTGAAGATTTAGGGTTTGCTTTTTGTCTTTGCTACAAGAAGATCAGAGAGCTGGTGCTTGACTCGGATGCAAAGGAGACTGCAAGTCCATGTCTGGCTTCAGTAGGAAGTGTTTCTTGGTCACAGTTCCCAGTGCTGGGCAACAGAAACCAACTCATTCATCGGAAGTGTCTCGAGGGAGGGGCTCATGGAACCAACCCAGGAAGGCCACAGAACCCACCCTGGAATCCAGACAGGGCCATGGGAGATCAGGACTTCCTGCTCCACCCACAAAATGCCCCCACGTCGCCCTCAGGGTGGCACCCTTATCCCCAATGTCCCAAAATGCTGGCCACTCCTGCTGTAACACTGCCCCCTTTGCCGTCAGGTCCATCTAACTGGCCAAGCCAAGGTCACCTCCAGCTGCCAGACAGGCTGGAAGTCCAGCTTCTATCCTGAAAGCCAGGCTCTGTCTCTCACCAAGACTGGCGAGATGGGGCAGAAGGGAGAGAACCCCAAACATGCTGAAGGGGCTCAGGAGCCAAGCAGCTATTAGGGGAGAGAGGGGCGGAGAGAGGGAGGGAGAGATTCGTGTCCTCAGACATCTATGTCTGCAATGTCTTATTCTACATTAAAGTTGCACCGTATTTTTCTCTCTTTAGAAAGACAAAACGAAATGAACGGAATCCATGGTAGACAATTCTCAAGCCAACTCTATCTCCAGTTCTCTATACATAACCCTAGGAAAGTCGCAACCGCTCAAGGTTTTTGCTTCTTCCGAGTGTAACTGAGCTGAATTAGACAGACTCCAGGGCCCCTTCCAGCACGAACCTTCTATGCTTCTGGAGACAGCCACTGACACAGCCTCTGACACAGCTGGCCTAAATGACCACTCAACCCTGGTGAGCAGGAGAGAGCGGCTGTCTCCAGGGCCAGAGTTTCTAGAACTCTGTTCTAGCCCAAGAAATTCCCCAAGATGAGTTTCACGGACAGCGCATTCCAACCGTTCATAACATAAGGACGTGCTCTAAATGAGCAGCAAGTTCATTTGCCTCAGGGGAATCAACCTCTTTTGTGCCCTCAAGTAAAAGCACTCTTTTCCCTTAAAATGTATTAAAATATTTTCTGACAGTACCCAAATTCCCATCCATTATAGGAAATATACAAAATACTGATGAGCACAAAGAAAGACAGAAAACCACTCACCACCCAGAAGCGACCACCTTTTAAAAGTCCTAACAATCTTCTCTATATTTATACTGTGTGTGGATAAATGCAAACACACACACACATCTTTTAATTGAATCATACTATTTTGAAACATGACTTTACACAGCAATAAATCGTAAATACATTCCATATCATAATACACTCTCCCGTATCAGAGGTTCTCAACCAGATTCCCCTTAGCTGCTAGAGGTCGAGATGCCCACGATGCAGAATTTCCAGTAGCCAAACAGAGAGCTAAGAATACATACTCAAACATATATACAATGGAACATTACTCAGCCATAAAAAAAAAGAACGAAATAATGCCATTTGCAGCAACATAGATAGACCTAGAGATTGTCATACTGAGTGAAGTAAGTCAGACAGAGAAAGACAAATATCATATGTTATCACATATATGTGGAATCTAAAAAAAAAAAAAAGGTACAAATGAACTTATCTACAAAACAGAGTCACAGATGTAGAAAACAAACTTAGGTTACCAAGGGGGAAAGAGGGGAATAGGGATAAATTGGGAGATTGGGATTGACACATACATACTACTGTATATAAAATAGATAACTAATAAGGACCTACTGTATAGCACAGGGAACTCTACTCAGTACTCTGTAATGGCCTATATGGGAAAAGAATCTAAAAAAGAACGTATATATGTATATGTATAACTGATTCACTTTGCTGTACACCTGAAACTAACACAACATTGTAAATCAACTATACTCCAATATAAAACAAAATTAAATTAAAAAACAAAGAATACATCCTCAAGATTCCTTTTCTTGTCAGAAGAAAAGATGTGCTTACTGTCCAAATCACTTCAAAGTCAAGCACAACCAATTAACTTCCAGGCCTCCAGTGAGGTTTGGTGTTTAGAATAATAAAAGGTGGCTGGACAGGAATGATAAATCACCAGTTTAAAATTGGCCAAATGTTGGTGGAACTTAAAAGGACCAATATTTCTTGTTCTGAGACTTCTGTGATGTAAATGTTATCTTTAGGAGTGGTTTCTGAGCCCTTCCTTCTTAGGCTCAATTTAAATGGTATATGAAAAAGAACATGTGTCTAAGCAGGGGTGCTTTCTGCAGCCTACTTTTCCATCATATTTAACATTTCTCCCGTGCATCATTTATTTGTTGTCTGTTTGCAAGGCCATCGCCTCTTGTGTCTGGGCCTGAGCTTTGCTCACAATTACATCTACGGCACCCAGCACGGTGCCTGGCACAGAGGAGGTTACTTAAATATTTTGCATACTAACCCTATTAGAGGTGCTATCCTAACTACCCACTCACAGAAGACACTACTTCAACCTAATCCTCCCCAGGAGACAAAGAGGGGGGGTGGGGAAAGGAGGGGAGAGCAGTTCCATGAATAGTAAATGCCAACCTGAAAAGCGGGATAATCGAACTCATAACCTTACATAATCACCAACCCCCCGTGCCCCGTGACACACAGCAGCCCAAGATGAAGCTGATTCTTGCTTCATGACCCCCTCTGCTCCCCGATTCAGGATCAACTATCACTGACCGGGTGTTTGTTGTATACTCTGCAAGGCCCCGGATGTTCAGTGACCTGGAGAACTTTTTATCTTCTTTAAGCCTAGGAGCAGCTCTAGGAGGTATGAACCCTGTCTTACAGGTAAGGAATGGGTTAGCGCTGGGCCCTACCCAACATCCTTCCTTCCAAGTAGCTGCCCAGCCACTATCCCCAGCTCCGCCCCCTTCCTGTAACTGACAGCCTATAGTGTATGTGCGTGAGCGTGCGTGCGTGTGTGTGTGTAATGCTTCTTCCCTATCCTCTTGGTCCAGGAGGAGGAATTTTCCTTAAATACTCTTGGCCTTTTGTCCCACCCTTCACACCTCCTGTGGGGAAGAAGTGAGTTTCCTGAGAGATGAATCTGGGGGGAGGGACATGCATGGTTCAGCCCCCTCCCTCTTCCCCTGAGTGCCAGGGCGCCCACAGGTAACATGTCTCTGGTCTAATCCCCCATGTGGCAAGTCTTAATGGGGGGGGCCCAGGGCCCATGTGGCTCCACAGATGTGTCTGTGATTGGTGGCTAAGTCTGCCTAATTCTGCATTTACCATCATGAATCCCATTGTTGCTGCATACAAAACCACTGCCTCTAACCTAACCTTCATTGGTAATGACAGTGAAATTGTTATTTCCATCTGCCTCCTTTGCTTACTATTGATTCAGAATTCAGACAGGGAAGACCCAACACCCAACCCTAAACCTGCTCTAGCGTCCAGTCCACAGCAGTCAGCTCGTGGATGGACTTAGGATTCAAGCCAGCCCATCAAAGTCCTTGGTCTACACATAATGCCCATGGACCCTGCCCCATGGACTCAAGCCTGGCCACGCCAGCAAAGACAAGGGAAATACATCGGGTGGAGAAGTCACCTCAGTGGTGCCATGTTCCCTGTTCCAGACCTGATGCCTATTCCTGAAGCTCCCCCTTTTCCCATGAGCTTCCAGTACTACCCTCCCCACCAGGGAGCCAATAAAAATCCCTTTGGCTCCACCTGGTCTAACTGATCCCTGTCATCAGCAACCAAGAGAGGTCGGACTGAAGTAAGAAAACTTGGCTCAGAGACTGGGTGATCCTGCTATAGGGATGAGCACTCCTCAGCTACAAAGCAGCAAGGACCGGGATTCAGACCCAGATCTCCTGTCTGCCGGTGTGGGGCCGTTTCCACCAGCCACACCACCTCAATCTCTTTCCCCTTCAGCCTTGCCACCACTGCTTCTAAAACCCCAAATCCCCTCGACCCACTAATTCTCTGAAGCGTTTGGGGCACATGAATGTTTCCTTCCACCATGCAGACCCCCCAGGACGCACGTCACTGCCTTGCCCACTGTGGCTTCAGCACCCGCCGTGCTGAACAAACTAGACATCTGAGGGCAAAGAGGGCTTGAACTTGGCCTTCAGGCCCAGACTCGGGCCCATCTTCTCACCCAAAGCAAATCCCCAGTTCCTTGTACTGGTCTCCTGGCCTGAGTTCTGGCCGGATTAACCACTCTGCCCTCAAAAGCAGCCAATCTTCTTGATCAGGCCAGTCACGTGTCAATCCTGTGCCAGAGCCCATCCAGAGAAGAGCGGGTCCAGAAACGGAAGAGCCCAGAGGCACCAATGAGAGAGGCAGTGAGGGCAAGTGGGCACAGGTCTCCTCCTCTGCCTTCCTCTTCTTTTCCAGAAAGCAAGCCCTGCTTCACCAAGATGGAAAGCTCCCAGACACTGGTTAGATGCAAGAAAATCACATAAAGAATAACAAGGGATTATGTGGGGATGGGACAGGGGACTGGAGCTTACTAACCAGGAAGAAATTCCAGGAGATGATGGACAAAGCGGGGGTAAATGGCACAGCATTCGACAAGGATCAGCAGACAAAGTCCCTTTCCTGGGGGAGAGGACGAGGGCGTCACAAAGTACATTCTGCCACAGAGAACCTGCATGGGGCAGAAGCACCTGTATCCTTTTAGGTGAGAAGAACCCCTATGTTAGCGTAACCTACAGAGCTAGAAAGGTGAAGCCCCATCAGGCCCTGTTGGATATTCTTGGGTTAGGTGGGCTCCTTCCCAATCAGCACGGGCTTAGGGCTTATAAATAAGGAGCCGCTAGCATATCATTGAGATGCAGATAATTTACACATAATTTGCATTATGTAAATGCAGCTAAAGGTCTGTCTCTGAAGGTCTGTTCTCCTAATCAGCTAAATATCTCCCCAGCAATACTTCCATACTATTAATCTGTTCAAAAAACATTCCGGGGCTTCCCTGGTGGCGCAGTGGTTGAGAGTCCGCCTGCCGATGCAGGGGACACGGGTTCGTGCCCCGGTCCGGGAGGATCCCGCGTGCCGTGGAGCAGCTGGGCCCGTGAGCCATGGCCGCTGAGCCTGCGCATCCTGAGCCTGTGCTCCGCAACGGGAGAGGCCACGGCGGTGAGAGGCCCGCGTACCGCAAAAATAAATAAATAAATAAATAAATAAACAAACAAACAAATAAATAAATAAATAAATAAACCCATTCCGGACAGAGGGCAGAAGTAAACCTCGGCACAGCTACCCACACTGTTAAGAAAAACAAAACATAAAAAACCACAAAAAACGACTCTCCAAGAACGGGGTCCCAGCTAGTAAAGAAAAACTGCCCTCCCAACCTGGGTGTTCTCCGTGGAAAAGAACACAAGTCAGTTCGTATGACGGCAAACTCATGTTTGACTCGTGGGTGGAGGGTGGACCGTGGAAAGAAAAATCTGCTGGCACCGCTAGGGAGGCACAAGGGGGAAATTCCTGGCCGACCTACCGTGGCCGTGAGTCCCAGACGCTTCCCTTTCCTCACCTTTTCAGCATATGCGTGTGCGTGTGCGTGTGCGTGTGTGTGTGTGTGAGAGAGAGAGAGAGAGGAGGGAGAGAGAGAGAGGGAGAGAGCGCGAGCGCACATTTGCTTTGAGGTGGCCTAGCAGTTTCTCCTCGTCCTCTTCGGGGGGAATGTCAATCAAAGCAAAGAACGGTGGGCGGGCCCAGCCTGAGTCGCTGGTGGGCTGGCTGAAGGCGCTGGATCCTCCAGGAGACACACACCAGGGAAACAAGACAAGGGGAAAGCCCGCAGCAGGCTCTCTGGCACTTTCCCCTTTTCTCACCTCTCCGGGCTTCTCTCCTTTCCTTCTTCTCCAAGGTAATGACACAGAGGACTCTCTGTCACCGGGTATGAAGCGTGCGGGAAGAGCGGTTCTGGGGGACCAGATGAGACTCTGGGTTCACTCCCTTCCCAGGAGTCGGCTCCCCGGACACCCAAGTTCACACCCCAGTCCTACCATTTCCTGGTTATGCATCTTTAGGGAAGTCACTTGGTACCTTGGACCTCAGTTTCCACGCTTGCCATGTGCGGATGATAATACTGCCCGCTCTGAAGGACAGGTGAGGGGAGATGGGTGGGGGTCCCCTGGTGGGCACACATCAAATACAACACGAACCCCATCTCAGCAGTTCCCACCATGAACTTGTATTACATGTATAAAAATATAAAAGAAAGGCTAATGGCGTGTCTAGTACACCTAGTCCATTCTTCACTTAAATCCCCCAAATCAGGAGGTTCGTAGTGAAGGAGAAAAAATTAGATCATGACAGGATTGAATGTAGAATTTTCACGTGCCGTCCAATCCCGACTCTCCACGCCCGCACAGCAGAAACGTGCCTTGGCTGTTAATGTGAACGTTTCAAAATTCCACGATCATATTGACATTTTCAACTTTCAGGAAGGATCAGCTGCTGCCAAAGATCACAGAGACTTTCCATCAATAAAAGGAGAGGGCTAGTGTCCTTCAAGATCACTGTCAATTGTGCTTTGGAGTACAAAGTAACTTTTTTTTCCCTTCCTTTTCTTTCATTTAAAAAAAAATAGATTTACTGATCTAATGTAGTTTACTGAGGTTAACAGTAATACCAGTTTGCACTTCCTAAAAAATGTTACAACCAAGGAGATGGGAGCATTTGGAATCCCTGAAGCATGCTGGTTGGTTGGTTGCTTATCCAGATATACATAGATAGACAGACAGATATAGGCAGATGGATAGACAGATGGGCAGATCTACATACATAAATACATACGTGATCTGTGTAATACATGTAACTAATATTCTGATGCTATTTCATTGAGCCATTATATTTCCATTTTCAGATTTAATTTTTTAAAATTATACATATATGTATAATGATTTTATACACACACACACACACACACCCGCATAGTCTAACATTTGTTAAAAACATTATCTTTCAGGGCAACCACCTCTGGAAACCTGTGAGACAGAGATGACTACCTCCATCCAGAAAGACAATAAGTAAGAGTCTTCTTTAAACCATTATTTAAACATGGAGCAAAATATTCTCTCCTGACCAACCACAGTGATCCACTTCAACACGAAAACGCACAACCTCTTTAAAAACTATAAGCAAACAAATCCGAACAACAACCAAACACCACCTCATTCTGCAGAATCTAAGAAGGACATTGAGAGACTTGGACGTAAAATCCCACAAAGCCAAACCCTCTCTGGGAGAGAATGGTCAAGGAGGAGAGACAAGCGGTCTGAAGGGCTCTGCTGCTCTGGAACAACTCTGAGAAGCGAGGGCTGCACTGCCCAGCTGTCCCAAACAGCCACAGAGACACACCGGACCCCACGCAGCCAAAGCTCCAGTCCAGAACGGCACAGACACGGTACTGCCTGAGTGAGGACCCCAGATGGATGCTGGTCTGAACTGCAGGAGGGCTCTGTTTTAGGCAGAGACTACTACACTGTCTCCTCAGTAGACTTACAGACCTACCGGGATGGAGTTTTATGATTTACCTGGTCATTTAACTGTGTCAGGCGCACTTAGCAGGCTCTGCCTATACTTGCTGGTTCTCCAGCAAGCTAGGAAGAGATATGGTCTTGGTGGGCTCAATCCCTGGTGCCCCTGCACTGCAGCCACTGCTGCAGGAGCACTGGAGATGCAGGGATAAACAGAGACCAAGTTGCTGCCCTAAAAAACTCACCGCCTAGTGCATCTGAAGGAAGGGGAGAGGAACATACAGATAGTTTGTTTCTGTTTTTTTTTCTTAATTGAAGTATAGTTTATTTACAATGTTGTTTTAGTTTCAGGTGTACAGCAAAGTGATTCAGTTATATATTCTTCTTCCGATTCTTTTCCCTTATAGGTTATTGTAAAATACTGAGTATAGTTCTCTGTGCTATACAGCAGGTCCTTGTTGTTTATCTATTTTACATATAGTAGGGTGTATGTGTTAATCCCAAACTTCTCATTTATCCTCTTTCCCCTTTGGTAACCATAAGTTTGTTTTCTATGTCTGTGGGTCTATTTCTGTTTTGTATACATTTGTATCATTTCTTTTTTTTAGATTCCACATATAAGCAATATCATATGATATTTGTCTTTGTCTGGTTTACTTCACTTCGTATGATAATCTCTAGGTCCATCCATGTTGCTGCAAATGGCATCATTTCATTCTTTTTTTTATGACTGAGTAATATTCCACTGCATATATTGACCACATCTGCTTTTATCCATTCATCTGTCCATGGACATTTAGGTTGCTTCCATGTCTTGGCTATTGTGAACAGTGCTGCTATGAACACGGGGGTGCATGTATCTTTCCGAATTATGGTTACAGGTAGTTTTAATACAAAATGATAACACTGGTGTTAGGCTTGCTGAGGCTCCAGGGTAGCAAGAGAAAGTAATGACTCTGCCTGGAAGATCAAAGGAGTCTTAAGATCGAAAGAGATGCCTGAACCATCTTGAAGGATAAGTGCTTCTCCAAACAGATGGAATATTTCTTGAGGCAAGGAAATGTCAAAGAATGGGGCTCTCTTTTTAGAGCAGCAAGTAGCCCCTTGTGGCTGGAATGCAGGCCGTGTAGGAGGGGGACGATAAGAGATCACGCCACAAAAACAGGCAAGAGGCAGATAGTAAAAGCTTTTTGTTGTGTTACGGACATTGGGTTTTATCCTACAACTGTTGGAGGTTTTAAGCCTAAATAGAAAAATCATTGCATCAATTCTGCATCTTTAGGAAGCTCACATTCATAGCAGCATGATGATGGATTAGCGAGAAAATCCACATTCGTCCTGAAATCTGGTGGTACATCCCTCGGAGGTTTCAACATAACCAGGATAAAGGCAAAAAGATATTTCTAGACCTCTATTCACTAAGGATCAGTATGCCTGAAAGATGTTCATTAAAAATGTGTGTGATATTCTTTCCTCGTTTTTAAAATGGAAAACGCTGACATCTGCGTCAACTACAAGCCTGATATGTGAAGATGAAATGTGCACATCACATTACATTTCACATAATGAAAATGCAAGGAAGAATTACAGAGGCTGTAATTCAAATAAATCTGAGGGGATATGGGAACATATGTATATGTATAACTGATTCACTCTGTTATAAAGCAGAAACTAACACACCATTGTTAAGCAATTATACTCCAATAAAGATGTAAAAAAAAAAAAAACAAATAAATCTGGTATGTGCTAATTAAAAGCATAGGGCTCCCTGACCAAGTATATTAACTACAATCTCATCTTGGTCAATATGTGCTCCAGAACAAAAATTCTGTGAGATTTAAAAAAAAAGGATAAGAAAAACTGATTTTCATAGCCAAATAAACATAAAACAGTATTTTCAGAAGCTTCTGTTTATAGCAAAGATGGAGTAACGGGTTGGATTTAACTTTCCACCTGAAACAACCAAAACAAAACAGACAAAATATATAAAACAACCACTTGAAGTGGGCAACAGGAAATAAAAGACGGTCATCTCTGAGACAGGGGAAACAAATGAAATGAGCCCTGTGATGTTTCCAAGTTACCACCTTGAGAGAGGTTCCAGGGTGCAGACAAGAAGAGGGACCTCGAGGGGAAGCTGGCAGGCTCCTGGATTTGAGGAGACTGAGCTGAGGACGCATAAGCCCATGGAAAGATGCTCGTCATTCATCACCAGGGCAATGCTCATTAAAACCACAAGGAAATACCATTACACACCTATTAGACTGAAGGATATGGAGGAACCGGAACACTAAATTATCTGAGCACTCCGGATGGAGTGTGACATTCTAAGGAAGCCAACAAAACTGCTTTTTCAACTCCTTTTTAAGGGAACACACCACGTACACCCACAGTTCAACAGACAAGAGAAGAGAAAAGCTCAGAAAACCCAAGGGCGATGATAAGAAAGATGTTTCCGAACCCTTGGAACGCCATAGTGTATTGTAAATTTCACTGTCCTGTTCCCAGTTTCTTTGGCCATTCCAGGACTGACCCCAAGAGCTGTAGCTCTCCACGGATGCCTTTTAACCATGTCATCGGGCCGGCCTGCTCTGCTATTTCTCTCTCTCAAGTCTCTTCAAGCAATCATTTAATCTAATAGGCTGAGTGTCATCAGGAGCTTTAATCATGGCAAGGAGTCACGTCTGACTTGAACAAGACTGGGTCGCCTGCTTTTCTGGATGAAAGATCTCACAGCCTGCCTGAGACAGAGGATGCTTTTAAGTGGAATCATCCAGAGGGTTCATCCCTCAGTCCCACGTCACTTGGGTGGATTGGCTCAAAGGGAAGAACGGGCATATGTGAGCAGAAATGCATAAAATATGGTCAAGGGCTGTGTTCTGTGAAGGGCACTCTATTCACTCCACTACCTACTTTTTTCTTTTCTTTTTTTTTTTTTTTTGGCGGTACGCGGGCCTCTCACTGTTGTGGCTTTTCCCGTTGCGGAGCACAGGCTCCGGACACGCAGGCTCAGTGGCCATGGCTCACGGGCCCAGCCGCTCCGCGGCATGTGGGATCTTCCCAGACCGGGGCACGAACCTGTGTCCCCTGCATCGACTCTCAACCACTGCGCCACCAGGGAAGCCCTCCACTACCTACTATTAATGCTTGCACACCCGAGGCTGCTCTGCTGGCGGACCTGGACGTTATCAGCGCTGCCTGTACCGGCTCTGTCTTCTCAGTACTGCTTCCTCTCTAAATCCTCTATAAAGCCATAGAGCGCTGCTGCCAAAAAATCTGGATGAAAATCACAGAGGTGACCCAGAGAGGCACCTTCTTGATGCATCCTTCTGGGTCATATTTAAATATGCAAAACCGATGCTCAGGCATCATCTGTACCAAAACTTTTTTAAAGTTTCATGGAGGTAGGACCTAGCCACTTAGTTCCAGGGAAGGCGTTCCAGACTCAAACCTCTGTTCTCTGGTGCGTTGATGGATCCAGGGTGGAGTGACCACATTTTCTGAGGTTTGACCGAGAAATGACCGTTGTCAGCAGGTTGTAAGGGAGAAACAGCCTATAAAAATGTGTTCTGGCCTCATCCAAAAGACTTGATCTGGTGGAAAGCCATGAAGATGACTACCATACGTGTCCCATCCCTCTTTATTTTAGAGGGAAAGAAATGCTATCGTTATATATCATAGGTTGAACACTGATGTGTGACCTTCTCCTGCTGGGCCAAGGAGGAGGGACTGGTCTTTAGCCCGACTCTGCCCATGGGAAGCAGAATCTGTTATTCTGCCCACAGTGCCCCCAGGCCTGCTGGCTGTCCCATGGTTGGGCTCTACAAAGCAGCAAGTCACTGCAGACGGTCCAGGATAGCGTTGGTCTACGTGCTAGGGCTGCTACCCAGCCAGTGCAGGAACAGTGCATTATTTTCAATTGCATTTCAGACAATGAATCCTCAGAGCATTACTTCTACCCACCCAGTTCTTCATCTACTGCAGTACAAGGCTGTGCTCAGAAGTCTTTAGTTTTAATTCTTCAGGAAGACAAAGCTGCAGTAAGCATGACGACCTCCAGTGAATAATCTGCTCTCAGCTTCATGCAGAGTTCAGTAAGACGGAACAGACACCCTGTTCATTTACCTGTGCTGTATCTTGCTTTGGATTTGCCGGGTAGCCTTCTGTTCCAAACTATCATATTCAGTATTTTAACGACCGGACTGCATTGCTATGGTGGGATATGTAAGCAAGAAGGTTCTGGGGTCTGTCTTGAATGGTAGATTTTAAAAGGAAAACATAAGAAAAACTGAAATATATAAAATAAGAAATAGATGAGATATTCTGTGTTCTTGGATAGAAAGGTTACAAACTATAAAGCTACTAACTCTTTTCAAATTCACAGCTTTAATATAATTCTAGTTGAAATAACAGTAGAATGTTTACACTGGACAAAGAGAGCCCAAGGCTCATCTGCAAGAAAAGAAAAGTTCATGAGTGGGATTCATCGCTAAGTATTTTATAAAACAGTAATAATTAAGACATCTTTCTTGCTGTAGAAGGATACTTAACTTTCTTTAGATTTATCATCACCTTCAAAAGGCTTTTTTGACAAAGGCATTACACACAGCACTCAAATGATTTTGTGTGTAAGTTTCTAGAGTACATTGAAAACAGAGCAACTCGTATCCAGCTGTCTCAAGGACTTCTGATGTTACTTGTAGGTTATCAAAAGAGAGGAGATTTCCTGTGGACTAGATTTGGATTCTAAAATCAAATGCTAGGTTTTTCCTACATTTTCAGACCAGCTACTCTTCAGCATCTGTTTCCTCACTACCTATTCAGGTGAAATAGCTTGTGATGGAGCCTGGAATGTCAATGCTTCCTGAATACTCAAGTTTCATATTTATTCAAATCAAGCACTGGGTCTACGCAGCTGTGACTCTATTCCAAAGGCGGGATTAATTCTATCCGTACTCTTCACACCCCTCTAATATTGAGAGCTAAGAGCTCATCTCGCTCAAGGATCGAGTTCTCACCTAGACCCTTCCCCGTTCACTGAAGATTTAAGCTCCATAATCTATCATGTAGATAAACCATCCAGTACCTTAGTTTCAACCCCTTATTTGGTTCCTTACTTGCCTCACCTTCAATGAACTTATCCTACCCACCATTTTACCCAATGAATCCCAAGGGCATTATTAATAAAGGAACTACCTGCAAATTTTCAATTCTAGGCATCCCAGATGGCTGACCACCTGCCTTCTATCCTTCCAGCTCCTTCCTTCTGAACCCGCAATCCAAGAATTTTTTGGTCCCACTGGCACCTCTATTCCATTGGCCCAACCACCTTTTTACTTTCAACCTTGTGTGCTCACTTCCCTCCTTAGCCAGCAGCGTTCCTGTGTTATAACCGCCCTCGCACGTGCCTAATTAATGTCAGTCTCCCATCTTCTCTGCACCTGCCCCCAAAGAGCTGAAGGGGCCTTGAGAAAAGCATCCCGCCATGATGCCTGGCTTGACCTGAAATCTCTCTGGGCTCCCTGACATTTCTGCGGCATTCCCCTCGAGAAGACATGCTCCCACTTCCAAAGGTGTCCGTCTACTCCATACCTTCCTTCTCAATTTCTCCAGACCTCCTTCCTCCCAGCTGATGTTCTATTCCTTCATTCTTATTTCACTGAGACACTGAAAGAGATCCCTCTTAGCCTGCCACCACCAGACGCACCAGCGTTCCTGTGTCTGCATCATCTGCTCTGCCTTCTGCCCTGACACACGTATGGGTCATCCTTCCTCTTACCCCAGCCCCTCCCACCCACCAGCAACATGGCTCCCGCAGCCCTCCCTCTCCCCGGGATTGCTTCTATCAGCATACACCTGCTATGCTGTCCCCCTCTTTAAACAAGTCCTGCCACAGATGTCGCACGTGCCTCCGCCACCTCTCTATGCCTCTGCCCCCTTCCTACAGCATAAACTCCTCAAAAGAATCTTCCGTATTCACTGCCTTCGCTTGCCGGTCTCTCCCACTCCAATCCGCCTTTCCTGTCCACCATTCCACTGAGGTGGCTCTTGTCAGGGTCACCCGTGGTCGCCATGTGGCCCAACCGACTGGTCACCTCTCAGACCTTATCTTGCTTATCCTCTCAGAATTTCCCATGGTCATCAGCTCCTCCTCCTGGAACATTCCTCACTCGGCTTCCAAGATGTTCTTTATCCTCTCCCGGTATAACCGCGTCCTCACTGGCCACTCCTCACGTCTCCCCTACTGGATTCTTCCCAACCTCCTGACGTCTAAACGGAGGGTCCCGAGGCTCGGAACTCAGTCCTCTCCCTCCTGCCCACACTCACTCCCTAAGGGGTCTCAGCCAACCCCATGGCTTTGACCATTCGCACATTTATGTCCCCCGCCCATACATCTCTATGAGCTCCGAAGTCACGGCTCCATCTGCCTGCTCAATATTGCCACCTGGATATCCACAGGGCATCACGTATGAGACTCCTCACATCCTCCCCCCCGCCACACATGCTCTCCTCCAGCCATTCACCCAGCCGCTCAATCCAAAGGCCTCGGAATCTTTCTGGCCTTTCTCCTTCTCTCAGAGCCCCCATCCTGCAGCAAACCCCATCAGCCCCACATTCAACTCCACCATTATTTCCTCAGTCCAAGTCACCCCTCCTCCACTGCAATGTACCCTCCCAATGGATAACCTGGATGCCACTCTTGTCCCCCAGCCCCCAGGATCTCCTTTTCACGTGGCCACCAGAATACTACTTTATTACTTGAGTCAACTCACGGAACTCCTCTCAGCAAAACCTCCTGACGACTTCCTTCCTGTCATACTTGGAATGAAGTCTGAAGGCCCTAGTGGTCAAAGGCCCACCGACCCTACTGGCTGCCTGTTCTCTGGGTTCCCCTCATTCACACGGGCCTCCTGGCTGTGGGACACCAAGCACTTGCCAGCTCCAGGGCCTTCTCAATGATGCTTCCTTAACCAGGATGTTCCCTTTGACTGGGATGCTCCCCTGACGAGGACACCCTCTCCACAGACACTCTAATGGTCCCCTCCTTCTTTACAAAAGCCACCTTCTTAGAGATGTCTTCTTCCCTGACTGCCTTACCTAAAGTAACAGCCCAGTCACACTTCCATTCTGGAAGTGCTTTATTGTTCTCTGCTTTATTTTTCCCCACAGAACCAGAGAACATTGACTTATGTACCGTTTACTATTTGTGTCCCCCCCACTGGATGTCAGTTCTGTAGGGCAGGCACTTTGTCCTTTTTAGGATGCTGATGTAGCCCCAGGATTTAGGATGGCACCAAGGAGATGCCCACTGGGTGAGTGGATGAATGAATGAGTCCATCAGTCAATCAACTGGCCATCAACTGAAGTTAGAAGCTGCACCCCTTGCAAAGTCTGTCTAGCCCTTCTGCTCTGTATCAGAAAGGGGTCTATGCAGCAGGGCAGGATAGCACGACAAAAACTCTGTTTTCAAGTCCATACCCTAAACCCAGCAAGGAAACATCTGTGAGGACTGCGTACACTTCTCCTGGGGCTTTGCTTCCTGCTTTTTCATCTGCGCCATTTTCCCTGTGCCTGTGTATGCAGTAGGTGGCTCTGGGCAGCAGAGAGGAATGTCAGCAAGCAGAGCTAGGAAGACCTCCCGATGCCTTCAATAGCTCCCTTTCTGTCCCCATGACGAGAACACTCACTGGTTGCATCTATAATTTTCTGTTTAGGTAACATCTTATTTGCATGCTGAAACCATATCCTTTTTCCCTATTACTGATGTAAAAGATTGCTTCTTTCTAATTATGTGGCAGGCACTCAGGGAATTCAAAGAGCAGAAAATATGTCAGGAACAATTTATGAATGGCGGCAATTTGTGTACACGCTTGCCTGGACTACAGCAAATATAGAAAGGGGAAAAAAAACGCTCATTAAAAATACAAGCTCTCCTCAGCAGACCTCTGCTTGCATTTGTTCTTCCAGTCCTAGCTAAATACAAACCTAAACCCTAAATATGAATGTGATTGTGGAAAAAGTTCTTTTTCCCCATCTCTTGATCGTTTTCAGTGGGAGTTTAGAAATGAAAGTTTCCCTAATTGCTCCGATCCCTCCTTGAAAACTCCATTTCTCTTGCCCTCAAGTCACTGTTTCTAAAAACATACATTGTTTTCTGTTTTTGTTAACTGAGCCATCCCAAGAGCTGGAAAATTCTTCTCAGAGTCATACGATCAGGACTGAATAATTATTCCACGGACACTGAGATGAAGCTATCGCCCATGAGATGGAGGACTTCAACATTCATCTGAAGACTCTTGAGAGTAAAATTTTTTTCTACATTTTCAACTCCATTAAATTATAAGGTACTCAAAAGCCTAAAATATGCCTTCTGTTTCTTTGGTATCTTACCACAGTGCTAAGGAAAGGACTGTACAGAGCTTTCAACATATTAACTTTCCATCCATTAACTTGTGCGAGCTGTGAACAAAGCCACTCAAGAGGACCCAAATCCATCAGTTCTACCCATGACCAACAGATGGGGTGGCGGCTGCTTGTTGACTTGGATTTAGGAACGAGAGGTCTTTCAAAAGGCCTTCTGGAACATTCACCAGCCCAAATAGAGAAGCTTCTCAGCGTCATATAAGCCATGACCTTTTCAGAGTCCCATGCTGCAACATTACTTTGCCTCCTTGGTCAGCTCTCAGCTTGTTTCATTCAAGGTAAGTGTTGGAGGGCGGTAAACAGGTACAGTCACAGAACTCAAACATAATCATGAAAAGGCCTAAGACTCAATCAAGGTTCAAATAAACTCTTACATTGCCCCAATATACACTGACTCTGAATCTAGGGCAAATCCCCATTTTCCCATTGCAAAGAAAAGAGTTGGCTAACTTGAATACGTAAACTTTCAGAGATGCAGAAGTGGATGGGATCGTCAAAAGTCTATTTGCACTACTGAATTCATTAATTTAGTTCTACGTGAGTATTTAATGTAAAATATTATATATTAGCTTAGAAATGTTGCACTTGCTCATTCTCACGTCACAAGACGGTTTCATTCCATCTCTGTATCTCTGATGCCAGTGCTGCTGCATTCACAAGAGAGACTTCTTGAGTCATCCATTTTCAACAGCACATCATTTCTACTTTGGTCTAAGTTACTCAAGGTTTGGCTCTTTCGTAATCCACGTAGGATGCTGTCACTGTCATTTTATTTGGAACCACAAGGGCCCACTTGCACAGCACAGAACCTGGATACTTGCTTTGTTTTGTCTTCATTCATTGTGGAGGAGTACGTTGGACTTGCACTCAGTAACCTCACGTTATATTGCTCGGCACGGCTTGGGTGCCTTAAAGAGCAATGGACTCTGACCCAGTGAAGGGCTGAAAGCAGGTAAATGCATAGAGTTAGAGGACAGGGCAGGACCAGAGGCAGGGAAACGTGTAAGGAGGCCATTGGGATGGTCCGGGCAGGTTACAGTGAGGGATTCAACAAGACCAGTCTTAGTAGGAAGGAATTCAAGAAATATTCAGAAAGCAAAATCAGCAGGGCTTGATAACTAAGGGGATTTGGGGAACCAGAAAAGGAGGAGAGGTAAATGATGCTGAGATTTCTGGCTTGGGAGGCTGGGTAGACTTGGTTCTGTTACATTCTTCGTGGTATAAGGAATAAAAAGGACAGAGAAAGCTGAGGTCAGGGGAAAAGGAGAGCAGGTACTTCATTTAGACCTATCAAACCTAAGTGGCTATCAGACAAACAAGTCAAGATATCCAACAAGAGGAGGGATATTGGTTTCTGACACCCATGAAAGAGAGGTGAACTCAACAATCGATTTGGGGGCCTCAGCCCATAAGTTCTAAGTAGAACTGTGAGCCTGGAGTGAGATCCCCAGGAGAGAATGTGAGTAAAAAGAAAGGAGGGCTGCTGATGAAATGCTAGTGGGGGAAAAAAAAAAAAAAAAAAAGCTTATTCAATGAATATACAAAGAAGAGAAGCTCCAGAGGGAGATGGGGAAAATATCACCAGAAAGGAAGGATGAGCTGAGAACCGGGAAGGAGAAGGGATCACAGAAGCGAGGGGAAGATATTTCAAGAAGAGGCAGAGGCTAACCCTTGTAAATCTACCGGGAATTTCAGCAGATGACACTATATCCTGTTGGACCCAATTTTCCGATATTTAGGAGTCTCTGGTGGTCAGGAGGTTATGGGAGGTGAAGAAATGAAAACAGCTAATGTGGTCCTCTATTTTCAGAAGTTCTATTGAAAAGATGAGAAAAGAAAGTGGGTGGTGGCTAGATAAGGGTAGCGGGGCTGAAGGAAAGATGTAGTTTTTTTCAAGATAAAAGATAAAGGGGCATGTATGAACTGACCTGAAACAGTCAGGAGAGGAGCGGGTAGAGGGGAAAAAGGAATCTTTGATGGAAGATCAGGTGCGCAGAACACAGACCGACCTTGACCTGGGGGAGCAGACACCTCACCTTCTGGGTCTGAAGAGAAAGATGGTTGGTAAACGGGTAAATGTGGAGCGAGGGGAGCAGGAAGCTGAGGGTGACCTTGTCTTATTGTCTATCACGAAGTTGTTTGCTGAGAGTCAGAAGGATGAAGGTGGGGAAGTGGCTTAAGGAGTCTGGGGAATCTTTGAATAATCACCGAATGCCTGGTGAAAAGAGCTGGCCAAGCCTTGATGGCTGGCAGAGTTGGAGACCTGGAATCTGGAACGGCACTGATCCCTGGGACTGTGTGTGCTCTTTCTCAGCGGCCCTTGGCAGCTCAAGTCAGGAAGCAAAGGTGGCTCGTAGGACTAGACAAGGCTGAGGTCGTAGGACAAGGTGTGAGGAAAGTGAGAGAGCTGGGAAGAGGGCGATTCAGAGGGTCACCAGAAACGTCAGAAAGAAACCAAGGAAAGGAGGGATGTCCAAAAAAAAAAAAAAAAAGTGCAAAACAGAGGTCTCTAGAGGAAGTGGGATAACAAGGGGCATGGAAAGATAGGATGCTGAGGTCAGAGGACAGGATACTGACATGTAATTGTGAATTGAGAACAAGGCCCAGGGAGTGACAAGGGAGGACTGATGAAGAGCACACCAAGAAGTGTCCACATGGAAGCTGAAAGCGATGGTGCGGCGGGGTGGGGGTGCTACGGGTTTGACAAACTCCATTTCCCAGCATTCCTGGCAGCTACGTGGGTCATGTGACTCGGTCCTGGCCAATGAAACGTGGGCAGAAGAGATAACCTAACATTTCTAGACTTGGCCCCTAAAACATTTCTCACAACATCCTCCTCGCTTACACTCTTTCTTTGTCTGTAGGTCAAAGGCAGAGGATCTAGTGGGGAACCCTAAGACCCTGGGGTCCACCAGATGGATGGAGTCTGGGGACCAGAATACAGCAAGGAGCATGGGACAACACGTGGAGAAGAACATCCCTTCCCAACCTACCCAAACGGGATTGTGGCTGAAGCAAAAAACAGTCCTTTACTGGGGCATTTGGGGCTGTTTGTTACAGCAGTTAGCTTGCGTTGACTGAAACAGGAGTGCTAAAGGCAGGCAGCACAAGCCTCAAAGAGGAAGGGCTTTTAATGAAGGGTTAAAATAAGAGTGATATGAACCCTGCCCTTGGTTGGCTCCACAGTAAGAGGGGCTGATAGAAGGAGCCTCAACTTGGACAGGACAGCACACAGTAGGTGCTCAATAAAGATTTCTTGACTAAACGCTATGAAGGACCAATGTAGACAGAGGTAAGGATCTTGATTTTTACCAACTACTGCACAGGATGAAACGAGCTTCCATGACAAGATAAGGAAAGGCATTTATAACTCTCTTTTCTAATTATAAAAGTTACTGAGGGACCAGAATAGATGATAATGAAAAGTACAGAATCTTCTTCCCTTGAGAGTCATAGCGGAGGAAAAAAAAAGAGATAATTATCTTCCTGGCGAAGAGGAAGGATGAAAAGAAATTGTTTAATAATATTGTATAGTTCCTTCCAGGTTGAGTGGTCGATTTCCCCATTGATTTGGGATGATTTTTTTCCCAGGTCTTTTCTAAGTGAGCAGCAGACTATATTGAATCTTTCAGTTCCAGTGGCTATAAAAGACACTCTAAATTTCTAGAGATTCTAGGTGAGATGACACCATGCTAAAGCAACTGGTCCACAAACCAAGCACTAGGCTGATCCACACACAATTTGGGGAGTTAGAAAGAGCTCAGCATGGCACTGTTCAGGGAGATTTCTTGGCCACTGCCCACCAAACTCCTTCTCCAACTAACTGACTCACTGGATCCAACAGACGAGCTGAAGGGATGAGAGCAGCTCGTAGCTCATTGCCAACACTGATGTATTTTCCAGGGTAAGTTGTCCAAGAGGCAATTATGTTACATCAATCACCAGGAAATGAGGTCTTCATCATGATAGCTGTGACTCTGATTTCAAATACGGTGCCCATCCGGATGAGGGCTTTTGTTTCTTTGTCAAAATGATCGTTTTTACAAAGTTGTAAGAAAACAATACCCCCTATCCACCCCACCCCCTCAAAAGAGAAGAGAGAGAGAAAGGGAGAGAGAAAGGAAAAAGAAACCTGATACTATTGAGTAAAGGCATGTGGACCAGGAAGTTCAGCCTAACAGTAAGCTCCCTGGCCACCTATACCCACAATTTGTTCCTTGAAACTCATTCCTGCTAGATTGCCTGACACATGTACGTTAGAAGAACAATGGGTAGGAAAAGGGGTGGGGGGAGGAGCTTGACTTTGCTGTCAAAAGCCCCAACACACACATGAGAAGAACCGTGGTTAGAAAGAGACTGATTACAACAAGATCTGGCTCTAGATCTTGATGCCACTATTCTAACGGGAACTAGGAAAAAGGAGGGGAGAGGATGTGGAGAAAAGGGAACCCTCCTACACTGTTGGTGAGAATGTAAATTGGTGCAGCCACTATGGAGAACAGCGTGAAGGTTCCCTAAAAAACTGAAGACAGAGCTAACATATGATCCAAGAATCCCACTCCTGGGCATATATCTGGAGAAAACTCTAATTCGAAAAGACACATGCACCCCAATGTTCACAGCAGCACAATAACCAAGATATGGAAGCAACCCAAATGTCCATTGACAAATGAATGGATAAAGAAGATGTGATACATACATACAATGGAATACTACTCAGCCATAAAAAAGAATGAAATAATGCCATTTGCAGCAACATGGATGGACCTGGAGGTTATCACCTAAGTGAAGTAAGTCAGAGACAGGAAAACAAACATCATATGATATCACTCATACGTGGATTCTGATTTTAAAAAATGATACAAATGAACTTATTTACAAACAGAAACAGACTTACAGATATCGAAAACAAACTTATCATTACCAAAGGGGAAATGTGGGCGGGGGCAGGGATAAATCAGGAGTTTGGGATTAACATACACACACTACTATATGTAACCAGATAACCAACAAGGACCTGCTGTATAGCACAGGGAACTATATTCAATATCTTATAATAACCTATAATGGAAAAGTATATATATATGTGTGTGTGTGTGTGTCTGTGTGTGTATGTATAACTGAATCACTTTGCTATACACCTGAAACTAACACAACATTGTAAATCAACTATATTTCAATTTATTTTTATTTTTTTTATTTTTGGTCACACTGCATGGTTTGCAGGATCTTAGTTCCCCAACCAGGGATTGAACCCAGGCCACTGCAGTGAAAGCACCAAGTCTTAACCACTGGACTACCAGGAAATTCCCCTAGTATACTTCGATTTAAAAAAAAAAAAGAAAGAGGGCTTCCCTGGTGGCACGGTGGTTGAGAGTCCGCCTGCCGATGCAGGGGACATGGGTTCGTGCCCCGGTCCGGGAAGATCCCACATGCCGCGGAGTGGCTGGGCCCGTGAGCCATGGCCACTGAGCCTGCGCGTCCGGAGCCTGTGCTCTGCAACAGGAGAGGCCACAGCAGTGAGAGGCCCGCGTACCGCAAAAAAAAAAAGAAAAAAAAAAAAAAAGAAAAAGAAGGGCCCCAAAGACCAACATGAGATAGGATACGTTATTGCTGGGTAGAAGGAGAGTAAGTTCTCTTGGGCTACTAAGGCACTTACTACCCCCATAAAAATACTGTTCTCCTTTTAGATGCTTGCTGACCTCCTGCCACACACCAGGGACTATTTCCAGTGCTAGGGATACAAACACAGATATGACACAGCATCTGGAAGAAACAAGTAGTGAGTGAGATCAATACATAAATTCATACAGGGGAATACAAAATAACCAACACTAGTAAGAAATATAGGAAAAAACGTTGCAGAGGGAATCTGAAAGAAAGAGCTGTTCCCTCCGCCTGAATGAGCCATAAATATTTCATAGAGAAAACTATACTTAAGACGAGTCTCGAAGAATGACTCTGAAATGACCAGGCAGTGGGGAAGACACCTCAAGCAGTGAGGACCATTTCAGGGTAGCGTGGAGCGGTGGGGCTGCAGAAGGTGCATCTGGGGTGCTGGGCTAAGGTCGGATTGGGAAGGCCTCCTGCATGAGGCTGGAGTTCGGACTTGATCCTACAAGCAGCAAGAAGCCATCGAGAAGTGACACAAGGGGGGACCGCGTGCATCCTATTTGCCGCTGTCTCCCCAAAACCTAGCACGGTGACTGACATGTAGCCCTATCTTTGCTTGAGTGATTACAAGCGGAAGAACGTGGAGGTCTGGGGGGGTTTGGGGGAGGGTGGCTATTTCAAGCGGAATACCGCTAGTAGCATGGCTAGGAATGGGGCGGGGATGGGAGGGAACAGGCGGGTGGTAGGGGAAGCAGGAGGGCAGCAAGCAGGAGACAAGCCAGCTGGCGAACATTCCCCAAGATGTTAGTACTTGGAGAGAAGGCAACCTCCCTGGCCCGGTTTGAAAACTGCCCAGATGGGCCAAGTACTTCCCCAAATGTGCTGTTCAGACGAAGAAGAGCCTTTCCCGACCCTTCCTCTAAAGAGAAGCAAAGCGCTTCAGCTGCTAACTCCCCACCAGCCCTAACAAAGTCTCCACTTCCATTTTCCTCCTCCTTCTCTATTTTCTGTTCTTCCAACTCAGTGCTCCCCACCATAGTTTGCTTTGAGATCAAGGAAAGAAAATTCCACGTTCACATCACCTTCAGCAACACCCGGTTGAGAATATTCAATAAACTCTTTCTCTCTGAAGAACGGTTGGAAAGGGGTGTTTTATTTGACCAAATACTGCAGTTAAATGAAAATTGCTAATATAGATCATATACAAGTTGCCAATTTTGAAAGAATTAGTGGTTAATAAAGTGCACTAATCCCAAAGCCCTATTCAAGATATTTTTAATCCTTTTTTTTTCTGCCGTGTGTATGTATGATTCAGTAACTTAAAATCAACAGTCCTCAGCGAATCTAACTTACTTTATGGTACTATGAAAACAGTTTCCAAGTTATACGATTTTTCAATAGATGGAACTTTTACAACAAATATTAGAAGCATATACTATGATCCATAGCCCAAGGGAGCACACTCGGGAGATTATCCACAACACTCTTTCATTCGTTCAGTAAACATTTACTAGCGCTGTACCCCACACAGGGCTCCAAAAGATGAATAAATACCAGGCTGGAACTATCCCACTTCTGGGTATTTATCCACGTAATATGAAAACACTCATTCGAAAAGATATATGCACCGCTATGTCCATCGTGGCATCACTGACAATAGCCAAAATACGGAAACAACCTAAGTAACCCATCTGTGGATGAATAAAGAAGATGTGGTCTATGTGTACAATGAAATGCTGCTCAGCCATAAAAGAAGGATGAAATCTCACTACTGCAACACCATGGATGCGCTTGAGGGTATTATGCTAAATGAAATGTCAGTTGGAGAAAGACAAATATTGTATGATTTTGCTTATACGTGGAATCTAAAACACAAACGAAAAACAAAATAAATAAACCAAACAAACAAAAATAAGCATGTAGATACAGAGAACAGAGTAGCGGTTACCAAAGGGGAAGGGGTGGGGGGGTGGGACAAAACAGGTAAAGGGGCTCAACTGCATGGTGACTGATGGACACTAAGTGTTTGTAGGGTATACAGAAGTAGAAACATAATTTTGTCCCCATGAAATGTATATAATGCTACAAATCAATATTACCTCAAGAAAAAATAAGTTCTACATACACAAATATGTGCACACGGGCATGTGTACACACTGGCATGCACACACAAACATGCATGCATGCACACAGTTGCGTGCATGTACATACATGTATGCACACACGTGTACACACTCATATACAAACTTGCATCAACATGTGTGCGCATGCATGCACATATGCAGCATGATACACATGAACACACATCCAGATGAAGGCACACATACATGTGTGTGCTAGTGCACATGCATGCACACTCCAGGCCCACGTGTGCACACTTGTGCACAATACATGTGCACACACTTGCATCGTGTCCGCACATGCACACACAGTTGCATCACGTCCACACATTCACACACGCAGACATGTTTGCACGTACACACATGTACACACTCGTATACACACGTGAATGTGCGGGGTGCATGTGTGCATGTGTATGCACACTCGCATTCATATACACACGTGCATACACATGCATCTGTGCTCATGCATGCACACTCCAGGCCCACATGTGCACACTTGTGCACAATACATGTGCACACACTTGCATCAGGTCCGCACATGCACACACGCAGACATGTTTGCACGTACACACATTACACATTCGTATACACACATGAATGTGCGGGGTGCATGTGTGCATGTGTACGCACACTCGCATTCATGTACACACGTGCACACACATGCATCTGTGCTCATGCATGCACCACGTACACACCGCCCTTGTTCTCTTTTGTCTTCTACAGTGGCCAAGCCTGGTAGAACCCAGATCTCTTGCCTCCAGACCCAGCACTGTTTCCTCCACAGCAGCCGCTCAACGCTCAGGGAACCTACTGCCAAGAGAAAGCAGAGAATGTTTCTTGCACGGCAGGAGGTGACGTTGCATGGATCACGCGGTGTCCAGCCTGAGTGGCTGCCAAGCGTCCAGAACTATTTGGGTAAAAGCCACTTAACTGAGCCCCATCAGCCCAAGTAATTGGGTTGCAACCTCTCTGACTTTATCCAGAAACTTGAATGGCTTTATAGAAACCCAAACATGGAAAAAGGAAACACAGTGACCGTTTGAGGTGGGCATTAGCTGAGGTGGGCATTAGCTGTGCTGGGCTTAACAGTGCCTGGGCTGAAACGGTCCAGCCTGGGTCCAAGCTGTGTGAACAGGAAGCCCCACAGCCCTAACTGTACCTGCCCAGCCCCAGCTTCCCGCTCCTGCCCTCCCTAATCACTACTCGCTCAAAATTAGAGGTGGAGGGGAAGGAAAAAAGCTCCTGGAATCTCCCTCCTAAGCCTGCACCAGACCCTGAATGCCACTGGCTTCCTCGTCCACAGGCCCAACAATCACAGCCATCTAAAGGTTTTTGTTTTGTTTTGCTGTAAATGCCACGTTCTCTGTGTCGAGTCCTGATTCGAGGAGGGTAGAATAGAATCTTACCACAAGGCAAGGGTCTGACAGACTTGGCGATCTCTCTCATTCTCCTTCATTTCTTCAACACTACAATCCCCCTTCACCAACGTTCGCCACCTCTAAAGCACGTATCTCATCACTGGGATTACGGCGATGGGCAAAACAGAGAAATCCCAAGGTCCCTGGAACTTACATTCAGGAGGGGAGATGGGCCAGAAAGAAATGTACGTGTAAACAGAAGGTCTCCGCGCTGTGAGCTCGGCCGAGAGAGACGCGCAGGATGAGGAAACGGAGAGGAAGAGTGGCTGGGGATGCTCTGCAGTGGGAGGTGATCGCCTCTCCACGGGGTGTCCTTTGAGCAGAGAGGTTAGCACAGGAGGACCAAGCCCCAGGGACAGCCAGAGGGAAGGGCAGGTCGAAGTCTCGTGCGTTTGAGGACCTGCCAGGTCCAGTGAGGATGAGAAGCAGGAGTGAGGTGGGGGTCACAGTAGATGAGACCACAAGGGCAGCCAGAAGCCTGGAAGCCCACGGTTAGGTCCCCAGGACTTGGTTCTGACACAATCTGATTTGCGTTTTTATAGGGTCACTCGGCTGGCTCGCCGGAAAACCGACTGCAAGAGGGAAGAGTGAACGGGATCGCTGAGGGGGCAGGTGCAGCCCCGCCCCCCCCGGCAGAGAAGATGGTGGTGAAGTAACTGGGAGCAATTATTTCGCGGGAGCCTCATCAGACAGCCTTGTCTGTGGTTATGAATGCAGCAACGACAATAAACAACAGAAGCCACGCTTGCAGGCGTTTCTGAGACACTGGGCTTGGAGAGCGGATGCTAATTAGGGAAGAGCAGCCGTTGGAGGGTCCGCCGCCACAGGCAGCCACGCAGAGGGGGCCCTTGTTTTCAGCTGCTTCTTCCCCCTAAGCAGAACGCAAGCTTCAAAATATCACCTTCACGCCTATCAGAGAAAGAAAGCACGCTGCCCTCCAGAAGAATGATGGTGCGTGAGGTCAGAACACCGAAGAACCCATCCGAATACCAGCAATGCTGGTAAGACGTGAAAAATAGGGTTTAAGCAAAGTCGGTGAGAGAGCTTTCTCCCTGCAGATTTATGAGAACCAAGGCTGAAAACCAATGAGGTGGCCTCACGGCTGGAATTCCAACATGGGCCAGAATCGTGGGTGATGAAGGCTTTTAACTGCAGGTACTGGACCTCTCATACCCGGCAGGAGGCTGTTCTCACCCACAGTCCTCCCTCCGCCGGGGTGAAGGCCACTGCACCCTGCAGATCATCAGCGCGTGGCTCAGCGTCCGATCCCCAGACAATTCATTAGAGGTGTGGGCTGCAGGGGAAGGTTGGGGCCTGACAAGAAAAGCCTGCCCTCTTGGGCTGGGGACCAAGACAACAGCCTCAGGTGTGCCCTAACTCCCTTTATGAGAAGTGAAGACCCAGGCGAGGTACGGATGAAAACGATGTCCCGGGTGGGAGGCCGGGGAAAGCAGACCTCAGGGGAGAGGTGCCAGTTCACACCTGGATACCTTCTGAAAGACTCCATCACTGTCTTCCCCACCAGGCTGGCAGGGCAGGACCACATCCACGTTTGCACGTCACTCCACTCCCAGCAGATGGCGCTGCGCCCGGCAAGCTTTATGCGTTTGGACGATACTGGCTGCAGTGGATGGAAGAGCATCCTCTGCCCCCCGAAATTCACGTCCATCTGGAACCTCAGAACGTATGCTTATCTGAAAACGGGGTTTTCGCAGATGTAATAAAGTTAAGGGCATACTGGCATAGGGTGGGCCCTAAATCCCACGAGTGGGTCCTTATAAGAGGAGAAGACACACAGAGAGGGAGGAGGCCATGTGGAGACGGAGGCAGAGGTTGGAATGACGCAGCTACAAGCCAAGGACTGCAGGGAGCCACCAGAAGTCAGGAAGAGGCAAGGAAGGAGCCTCCCCAAAAGCCTTCAGGAGAGCATGGATGGCCCCGCTGACACCTTCATTTCACTCCTGGCCTCCAGAACCATGAGAATACAAATTTCTATTGTTTTAAGCCATCCAAGTTTACAGTCATTTGTTACAGCTGCCCTAGGAAACTAATACAGCAGCTCAGGGAGGAATGAATGAATGAACGAATGAGCAAAGGAAAGGGAAGGCTGGTTCACACCACCACACCAAGAGCCGGTATATGTAGACAGGATAACTGGACATGCTCTGAAAACCAGTAAAAGAAAGAATAGGTTTGACATGACATGCAGCTGGTGGAAATAAACCAGAAAGCGTAGTATTAGCTTAAAAACCGCTTTGTTCTCGTGGGCACCCCTCTGCCCAGGAGGGATGCTCGGTAAGACCCAAGGCCTTTCCCTGGCACTCACGCTCTGTCCCCGTGGCCATTACAGAGTAGAGCTGGCCTCACAAATAGGTAGTGGAACCCAAGAATTATTTTTTTCCTTTTAGTTAAAGATGCTCAACTGTAGTTAGGAAAAAGTTTAGGAAGAAGGTCATTCGGAAACTCCATCCAAGGACACAGGACCGGCCACAGGCAGAACAGGCATGCAAGGGAAGGCCTGGCTTCTTGGATGGATGCTCCCCAGCAAAAGCCCATTTCAGCCCCTGATGCTGGGTGTCTTGGAGCTACACCCCAACCTGCAATAGCTCCTAGCTTCTAAGACGCCCCTTGTCAGGCTTGAGAAAAAGAATCCAAGTTTTGGGCTTCCCTGGTGGCGCGGTGGTTAAGAATTCACCTGCCAATGCAAGGGACACAGGTTCGAGCCCTGATCCAGGAAGATCCCACATGACGTGGAGCAACTAAGCCCGTGCGCCACAACTACTGAGCCTGCGCTCTAGAGCCCGCGAGCCACAACTACTGAGCCCGCATGCCACAACTACTGAAGCCCGCGTGCCTAGAGCCTGTGCTCCACAACAAGAGAAGCCACCGCAATGAGAAGCCCGTGCACCGCAACGAAGAGTAGCCCCCGCTCGCCACAACTAGAGAAAGCCCGCGCGCAGCAACAAAGACCCAACGCAGCCAAAAATAAATAAAGAATATATTAAAAAAAAAAAAAGAATCCAAGTTTGCCCGTGCTCTGCAGCCACCACCTGTAATAAGTCCAGCAGCTGTGAAGTCGTCAGATGCTTTATTTGCTGGACCAAGGCTGTAGAGGCCTGAGCTGGACCACAGCACAGAGGGGCAGCCAACCCCCAGAGGAATTAGCAGACACGAGATCTCCCGGAGCCCGGGAGCACCAGATCATTCATCTTCGTGTTTTTATCTTCCATTAAACTTGAAAGGGGGGAGGTGAGGAGAGAAGAGAATGGGGGAAAACAACTGTAATTTTTCAAAAGAATTGGGCTTGACTGGTCTTTTATCTGTCTGGAATGATCTGTTTGCCTGGAGGAAAAGCAGACAAAATATCCTGGAGGCTCGATAAGCAGCCTCATTCCCTTACCTGTAAACTCAGCTGCACCTGCCCTGAAACCACCACCCTGCCTTCCTCTCCACTTCTGCCATATACAGAATGGGAGCCTGTGAGCTCCTGGGCAGGGAAACACGCTGGTGGCCACGATTCTTTTTTAATTCCTTGGGGGTTTTTTCCTTTAATTTTTTCTCTTTTATTTTTTGGCCGCGTGGCTTGCGGGATCTTAGTTCCCCGACTAGGGATCGAACTCGGGCCCTCGGCAGTGACAGCGCCGAGTCCTAACCACTGGACCGCCAGGGAATTCCCCACACTTCTTGTTACCTCTGACTGTGGGACCGGATGCTGGTCACTCGGGACCCTGAGATGAAGAAGACACAGCTCGGGCCTTGCTGGGGAAAAGGACTTCAGAAACCAGTAATTCCCAGCAGTAACTCCTGCGGGGGGGTGGGAGGGGGAGACAAAGATGAAGGAGCAGTGACTATGCTCCATCCAAAGAGGCAATGAGGGAGCCCGGTGATGGAAGCCGGGAAGGACTCTTCCAGGAATAAGCGTGCTCTAAAATGAAGGTTTGTGTCCCCACAAAATTCATAGGTTGAAACCTAATCCCCAGTGTGATGGTATCAGGTGCCGGGGCCTTTGGGAGGTGATCAGGCTGCACCCTCATGAATGGGATTAGCACCCTTAACGAGAAAGAGACTGAAACCGAGAAGAGTGACCACTGACTACAGAGAAAGGCAACGGCGGATGATGCCACTGGGTCACAGCTGCTGCTGGAGGCCTCTCTCCTGACCACAAGCCTCTGGCCTCTCACCCCATCATTCTTGACCTTCGACCCCTATGCTGTACGCCTGTGCAGAAAGCCACAGGCTGCATGTGATGGAGGTGACCCGGCCATCTGGAGCGGGGTTAGGAAGGGAGGATTGTCCCCAGAATTCTGCTCCCTGTCCCCATCTGTCGCTCCTAGGGACACCGAATTTAGGATCTACAGGCCCCTGGACAAGCACCATGCTGGACTGCCCACCTGGAGGGGCAAAACCTCAACTGGACGCACAACTGACCTCCTGTCCCCACCCTTCCCCCATCCATTCACTGTGAATTAGACTCCCCTGGACTGTTCAGGGGGAACCCTGCCAAGAGGGAGGACAAACAAAGAGACAGCGGCAGTGCCCAGCTGGCCCTCAGATGTGCCAGCATTTTCCAGGCCATATTCCACCCGAGTGCCTGTAAAGCAAGACAATTTGTGCTTGTTAAATATGGGGGCACGTTGACCCTTTACATGTCTTCAGAAAAATCATCTCATCACTAGGTTCTGGTCCACTTAGAGCTCTGTCTACAAGGCACTGCAAACATGCCAGGTGTCCTCTCTACCAGGAGCATCTTGGGAGCAGGGGCACATACATAGCCTGGAGCACGTCCTCAGGACACGCCTCTCAGAGTCGATGGCACAAACCCAAGTGCACACCCCTGCGGACACATTGTGTCAGGCCAGCCCCCAGGTCCAAGTTACCTCGGTTCTTCTTTTTCTTGGATGGGCTTTTCCTAACCTGACCCCAGCAGATACTGATCCGATCTGCTCTTAGATTTCACTTTCCGAGAACAGGTGCTGCTGCGTCTCCTGCATCACCTGTCCTGGCAAACGCCATTTCCATGCTGCTCTAACCTCTGGTTTCAACCTCCACCCCTGCAATGACCACTCGCAGCATTGACAGTTAGAAGGTCTCAATGCTTAATGTTTGTTTTAAGCTCACAACTAGATAGATTAGACCAGGAGGGCCAAAATGAGGAGTCTGGCCAGAGGACACCTAAAGGTTCCTATAAGTCATATGGGAAAAGATCAGACCCACAGAGGTCAGTGATGGCAAAGGGAAGCAGGTGGGAAATTGGCTGGGGGTTCGTGTCCAGAGCTCTGACGCTGTCGAGGAGCCCAGAAGAGAAGGTGAGGGAGTCAGCCAAAAATCTGAGCTGCAAACAGCCAGGAAGCCAGGCCATGGAGTCCTACGAAGTCAGGATGGAGACATGGGCACTACAGGTCAGGATGGCACCCCAGTCTTTGGAAGCAGCATTATGGTCTCTACTTCCTTCCTACCCAAACCAGAACTGGGCTTAGGGCTCAGCTGAATCTGAGCCTACAGGAGGAAAAGGTGGATAGCCTCTGGAGCACAGGGCTAGGGAGGTACGATGCCAGGCAATTTCTGATCCAGTGCCTGGAAGGATGCCCATGCCTAGGGTATTTCAGTTGGCCTGCTGTGCTTCAAGAGACAGATGCTGAATCCTCCTGACTCCAAGTGATGACAAGGCAACTCACCCGAAATAGACCCTGTTTCATGACACGTGTCTTTAATGGACACCCACAGAATAATACCCACTGGCAGAGCTTCCTTAAATAAATCTCATAAAGGGCCTAAAATCAAAATCCAGTTATGTCTCAGATAATCCTTCCCCTCTAGGACAAACTTTACAGACCCCTACGGTATTTCTTCTCTCGTCCACCTGACGATATTCGGATGGAAACCTAGATGTAAACGTGACAGAGTAGATCCAGGCCACCCTTCAAGCAAAGCCTGCCAGCAAAGCCCAAGTCAACTCCTGCATCTGCGAGCCAGGGTAGCCTCATCAAAACGCCTGCTCCTGCCCGAGAAGCTCTGACAGCTAGTTTCCCTACCTACCGCGTGAGATACCGCCGCCCAGAAGCCAGAAGACTGGATGACTAAAGCCCCACACTCGCAAGGGGAGGGAAGTGGGCGGCAGAGCTGGCATTTAGGAAGCAGTGATCTTTCCCGTGTTTTTCTTCAGGGGTCTCTCCTGCTCGCATTTCTCCTGGTCCTGGGAGGAGTGTGGAAGGAAAGCACTGTCAGAAGAGAATGAGTCAGGGAAATGGCATTAGACCTCCTTCCTACATGGAGCCAGGACCCAAGTAGAAACGGGCACCCATCTTCCTGCCTCACAAACATCCTAAAATAGCTGTCCTTCCTCCCCCCTCCTCCCTGAAGACAACGAACAGATCTAACTGCTCCGCATCCCACCTCCACTCAGCTGGGCCCCAGCACATCTTGCTACCGCGTATAGAGATGACAACCCCAAACCCTCCAGGAGACGGCTCTGCACGCAGGGCTGGTGCCATAGGACGTGGTGAACCAGCCCAGGGCAGCCACAGAAGAAGAGGGAGGGTTAGTGTGCAAGGGGGAAAAGAAGGGGATGGAAGGAAGAGAACCGCTGCTCCTGGGCGTGGGGATGTGCATGGGAGTGGAGGGGAAGGCAGAGAGAACAGCAGAGAAAGGGCGGGTCTCCAGCCTGACTCTCATCTGGTCCACAGAGCACCCAAAGCATCCTGGGATGCCCCTGGTCAGGCCTCCGGGCAGGCATGGCCCTGATGACCCTGCGGGGTAGGAACTTTCCTCCTCTTCTCTCTCTCCCTCCACGTGTTCTTTCTCCGGGACCCACCACAAGCAAGACCCCAGACTAGCCTCTGGCATCCCTGGCTGGTCCCTTCTGTGACTGCCCTTACCCAAACCTCAGGCTTCAGTGGCCAGACCCCCAGCACTGGCATATTAACCACCCAGCCTGATAAATCCACAGGTGGGAGTGGGAGGAACCTAGGAGCCTCCATGCTTTTTCATATAAAGGGCCTTTGAATAGTATTCTTCTGGAGGTAGAAGGCAGGAGGAATCGTGGGAGAGGGATTTCGGGGGCGGTAAGGTCTTAGCACCCCCTCCAAAGCACTGCTGGAATGTGCTTCCCATATGGACCGGGCCCAACTCACCACCTTAGAACCCAAACAATATGGTTACAGCTGACCAAGATGGTACACAATTAGCCACGTGACACCACACAGCTATCCATACCATCTCTGCCAGGAGCATGAGAAGAGTTACCCGGAGACCCTTGGCTTACTAGGCTGGCTCTCAACGAAAGCAGATCCACACAGACCATCAAGGCAGACAGGTCTCTTAAGGAAGGCTCTGAAGAACCATCTACTCCAATGGAAATGACCACCCTTGTCAGTGAGAGAGGAGCTGGGGATGCCATGGGAATGACGCCAGGTGGGTGCTATATAACAGAGGGTGAAGGGACCCCAGGATGCTGGCAGTCAGCACATGGGTGAGACCTATACCCTGGCTGGCCTAGCTTGGGCTGCTGGGACATATCACCATAGCCTGGAGGGGCTTAAACAGCAAAAACGTATTTTTCACTCTTCTGGATGCTGGAAGTCCAAGATCAAGGTGCCAGCAGATTTGGTCCTTGGCAAGGGCCTGGTGTGCAGATGCTCTCGTTGTATCCTCACGAGGCCGGGGGCACAAAGAAAAGCCAGCTCTCTCCTGTCTCTTCTTACAAGGGCACTAACTTCGTTTGCCCTTGTAAGTTAGTTAGTGCCTTACAAGGGCACTAACTAACCTCGCCCTCATGACCTAGTTGCCTCCACAAGGCCCCACCTCCTAATGATATCGCATCGGGAATGAGCATTTCAACACATGAATTTGGGGGAGACACAAACATGCAGTCCAAACAGCGGTTAATTCCAGTTTGACAGGAAGCAGAGACTTTTGGCTGCCCCCATGCCGAAACTCTGACCGTATCTACTCAGGCAAGAAAGGATGCTGACCAGAGACGTTTCCAAATTTTAAACCATGACCAGAGATGTTTTCACATTCTCCAAACCATGAGAGACCACTTAGGCTGTCTTATAGTATATGAAGATTAACCGAAAAGTATCTCCATATGTGGAACCCAAAGCTGAACTGAGATGTCTCAAAACTACATCTCTCAGATGACTGAAAATGATCTCAGAGAATGGTTTCCTTAGAACTGGTGCATTCTAGAAAGTTCTAACTAGTCACGTGCACCGTTCTGGCTAAAGAGGGTTCAACAGCCCAGAAGGTATGAGAAGTGCTGTCCTGGGGAGAGTACTGACCTTCGAGAGGTCTGGCACTTCAGAAACCCGTTTAACTGGAATCACATTTTCCGAGCTCGTTTGCCCAGAGAATACTCTTTTCACTAGTGATCTCCTGGCACCCAAGGGAAGGGTCTCCGTGGTATACACTCTGGGGAGACTGACTTGGAAAACTATAAAGGAAAAGCTGCTCCAGGGGTTTATAAGCTGCATTTCAGAGGTTCAGGAGCCATCCAAAATCCTAAGGGAAAAAAGAATATACTTTTAGGGAAGAGGATTCTCAGCTTCGATAGAGTCCCAATAGGGCCATATTGGCAAAAATAAAGAGTTGCTTATCTGGGCCAAATCCCTTGCACATCAGGAAACCGGGGCCAGTTTGCTCACGTTTCTCTGGCAGTTACTGGAGAAGGTTGGACCAGAACAGGATTCTCCTCATTCCTGAAACTCTGTTCTTGGACCACAATCACCCTGGCCACAGCTCCACGCTTCCCACCTTATCTCTGTGGGACTTTTACTGGAGACTCAGTACAGATTCTTTTCTCTTGTTTAAAACATATTAAAACCCACCTATAAACTAGGCAATTGAGTAATTATACCTTTAGAAATAGATCTTCCCCACACATGCAAAATAAAATAGTATCACCACCTCCACCATACAGACTCGGAAATTAACCAGGTTTTAAAACTTCACCCCAAAACATTCTGTTTGTAAACATCCTGTGCTCTCCCTCACCTTGCACCTCTGTGACGTGCTGTGTCCAGGGAAGAGCTGATACCATATAAGATATTACACAGAACGGACACTGAATAAACCGCAGCATGGTCTTTGGGTCCTAGACTCATCCATGGAACAAATCTTTCCCGAGCATCTGCTGTGCGTCAAGCACTGGTCCAGGCACTAGGAATGTGACAAAAGATAAAAGGTGGACAGAGAGGGCCCTCGCCCTCAGGGAAGTGACATTCTAATGAGGGAGGTGAACAAAAAGCCAGTAAATAAACAAGATTGTATCAAGAGAATAAGTATAAGAAAGAAACAGGTTAATGTGGTCCAGAGAGATAAGTGGGCTACAGGAGCTGAGGAGTGAATGAAGAATGAAGAGGAGCCAGCCGTGAGAGCAGAGGGACAGGCATTCTAAGCAGAGGGCACAGTCTGTGCAAAGGCCTTGTGGCAGGAATGAGCTTAGTGCGTTTGCTGACTAGAAAGCAGGCCCACGTGGCTGGAGCAGGATGAGTGGAGGGGACGGGGGTGTGAGCTGAGGCTGGAAAGGTAGCTCAGACGCAGAGCACACAGGGCCTCATCTGCCACGAAAAGGAGCTCGGATCTGGGAAGGAGAAGGAATGCAGAAAGCACAGAACTGAGCTCCTTTTCATGGCATGTGAGGCCCTGTGCGCTCTGGGTCTGAGCTTCCTTTCCAGCCTCAGCTCAACCCTTTCCCCCTCCATCCTGCTTCAGCCACATTGGTTTTCTTTCTATTCCCCAAACACAGCAAGCTCCTTCCTGCCCCAAGGCCTTTGTACATGGTGTGGCCCCTGCCTGTCCGTGGAGTAGCAACCAGTCCAAGGGGACTGGAGTTCAACATTCGTGAGTAAGAGTGGAGGAAGCCAAGGCCAGGGGCCAGCTTGTGAGAGCTTTGAGCTTCAAGCTGAGGATTGAGACTTTATCCTGGAGATGATGGGAAGCCAGTGACCAATTTTAAGCAGGGGAGTGATAAACTGGAGAGGTGAGACTCCAGGCAAGAAAATCTTTAAGGAGTCTACAGAAATGGCCAGGCAGGAGATGACACAAACACGACACAACCAAGTGGGGCAGAAGCTGGGAGGAAAGGGATGGATTTGAGATGTTTCTAAGGAAGAGAATCAAGTGGGCATGAAACACCCAAAGGCGACTTTGGGATTCTGACTTGGGTAGATGAGCGGCTTCATTCAGCAGTAGAAGGAATACACAAAGACAGATTTGGACAGTGAGAAATAAATTTAGTTTTGGAGAAGTTGAGTCTGATGGACATGTCACTTTGGACATTTCTAATAAGCAGTTGAAAATTCAGAGCTGGTGCTCAAGAAACAGTTCTGAGGTACATATTAGGATTTGGGATTCACAGGCATACTGTTGGGGATAATTGGTGCTGTCGGCGTGAAAGAAATCACCCAGGGGGCGTGCAGAAAGTGGTCAGCCAAAGAAAAGTAAGAGCTTCAGAGCGAGCCAGACCCTGGTTTATCCTTTGGCTTTTCCACCTAATACCTGGGGGTGTTGAACAAGCAGGCCTCCGTGGGCCCCAATTTCATCTCCAGCAAGGACAGTCCTATAATGCGCACCCTGCAGGGGTTTTGGCAAGTTTGCGCTTCGCGGCGTCTGCAGAGCGCCTGGCACACTGGAGGTACTGAAGCCACGCCCACTCTTAGAAGCAGTCAAAGAAACAGGAGAACCTGGAGACAGTGACGACTTAAATCAAAAGAGGACGGGGTACACGTACAACCGATTCACTTTGCTGTACACCTGAAACTAACAACGCTGTAAATCAACTATACTCCAATAAAATTTTTTTTAAAAAAAGAGGAAGGGGTTATTAATATTATTTACACCCTGGAGGTCACATAAGACGAGATGATTAAATACGTAAGACAGGGTCCTCAAGGAAAGCAGCTTCAGCAGACGAGTAGGGGAAAGGTCCTGAAGGCATCACACTGAGGAGTGAACGTTGGGTTAGAGGCACCAGTGAGGGCATCTAACTTGGCTCTGTCCGTGCCAAGGGGACGCAGACGTGGAGAAGGCAGAGGACGTAATCAAGACGGCAATCGTACGCATGACCCCCCGTCCCAGCCCTGACTGCACCATCCCACGGCCCTGACCCTGAGCTCCACCACCTTCTCTAACTTCTCCCCCGTCCCTCCCGCTTCCGCGGGCAATTAGCTCGAAAACTTCGATTTGTGAGATAGCTGACCATCAAGAGCTCCCCGCCAGACACAGTTCCAGGATGGCAGCAAAATACGCATCCCGGCTGCTTTGTTTCTTCTTGGGTAACAAAGTAGGAGTAAAACCATTCTAATATTTGTATCTAGTTCCCAAAAGTCCCGATTTATACTCTGAATGCCCAAAGGTCCTCAGCCTACACTTCAGATTGGTGTAGACCAGAGAAAGTTAGCTATGAGCTAAGAGGGCAGCAGCGAGACAGAAGATGTAAAAGGTCCAAAAAAACATTTTTTTAATGGACGGCCTTGAGCATCTTTATAAGCTGAATGAAAGAAATCAACGCAGGGGCTACTGTCGTAAAAGCAATAAAGGAAAAGCTAACTGTTGAGATAAGCTCCCTGAAGAGACAAGAATACAGCTGGAGAAGCTAATGCTGCAGAAAGAGGGGGGGCCTGACTTCCTCTGAAAGGAAGTAGTAAGAGGAATGCAAAGTCAAGGCACATTTCTTGGCAAAGGGGATGGAAGTTGATGGAGTCCCTTCCCGGGAGGCTCTATTTTGCTCAGTAAAATAGGAGGTGACATCATCTGTTGAGAATGAAAATTCTGAAAGGCAAGGACGAGGCAGGAGGTGTGGGGAGACAGGTAAAGACGTGGACTGGTCACCATGGGAAACAAGCAAGGGAGCACACGTGGTGTGTGTTAAAGGCTCAGGAACTTTTGCTCAAGGCTCATCCTTGGTTAGAGACCATGACCTTGATGGGGAGACCACCTGCAGTGTCACGGGGTTATGGGCCAGCCCTCCAGCAACCAGGCCACTTCTCTGGTTGAAGAACCAAGAAGAGACCTGGAAGAAAAAAACCTTAGTGTGCATACATCACAATCACTGTGCCACATCCTTCCAATGTCTCCAGTTCCAGTCCACAAGGGAAATGTGTAAATATCAGGAAGTCTGGATTTCAGTGTTGGAAAGTTAAAATGCGCAATTGCAAAAGGAAAAGAAATCCGTACGTAAAAGTCTGACTATCTGAGCCTTTTATTCATGGAGGGGTTTTGTTTTTTTGCTTTTGTTGGCCAGGCAAGTCATTCCACTGGCGTTCGAGGGGCACCGTTGGATGAGTTTCTTCTTAAGTGGGAAAATTTGATTGATTCTTTGTGGTTATTTTGCTGCCCTCACATCGGCTGCACCCACTCATGAAAGCTTGTTGTCACCCCCACCCCATGTGTTAATCATGCAGCTGTTCTGACATCTGGGGGATCCTGCCAATCCGGGCAACCTGGGGAATGACGGTCCCTCCCAGGACTAGCTAATTCCTAAAGAGAGAAAACAATTTACCTGGGAGAAGAATGCCTCTTAGACACAGACCAACCATCACCTTATCAAACTCTCACACACCAGGCCAGGCACTGGACCACCAGGGACAGCTCCTAGAGCCCAAAGCTTACCGGAATTACTCAGTCAGTGCTAAGCTGCTTACTGTGCCTGCCTTGCTTTTCCCACGGAAACCGCGGTAAAGGTTCTGGCCTGGGCTTTCCCCTCCCTCCTGTCCTCTGTCTCCAGATCCTCCCACCATGCTTCTGCTGCAGCCCTGTGTGCCCTGACATGCCCCCTCCTCTTGGGGAATGTAGGTAAGAAATTCTTCTTTCCAGGTAATCACTCAGTCACCTCCATATCAAAATCCCACGGGTCCAAATGAGACACCCACTCCCCACCCCACCTCCATTCTCCTCTTTCCAGCCATCACCCCTGGTCCAGCTCCCCGCACCTCTAACTCACATGCTGGCACCTTGCTAATCCTGGCAGTGGGTGACAGCTGAGCCAGTTGGATGAGAAGCCACAAACTAGAGGGCCCAGATGGTCCTGAGCATCGCCAGCCTGGAGCAGCTCACGCCGTGGCAGCTCCTAGATTCACACCTTTGTGACTGTTTTAACTGAAATGGCCCTGAATTCGTGTTTCTTTTTAAAGTCTGCTAAGTAGACATTTTTAAGAAACCTCCACTTTTCTCTTTGTGCAAACAGAAACCAGCCACCTACACCCACGGAACCGTATGCCGAAGTCTAGTGCCGATGACAAAACACGTGTCCACGCGTCTGGACTTACCCAGGGACGCTCCAGTACACAGAGGAGATCTGGCCTTTGGTTTTTCAGAAGGGGATTGTGTTGGGGGGGAGCCGCTGCATCCTTCAGAACGACGGGAATTTCTACTCAGTGAGTGAGCCCTGGAGTTCACTGCATGTGACTACTCTGTTAATCTCAATACTACATGGAATACCACATGGAATACTCCATTGATCTCAATACTACATATAATACTACATGGGATACTCCATTAATCTCAATACTACATATAAAACTACATGGAGGGCCTCCCTGGTGGCGCAGTGGTTGAGAGTCCGCCTGCCGATGCAGGGGATACGGGTTCGTGCCCCGGTCTGGGAGGATCCCATATGCCGCGGAGCGGCTGGGCCCGTGAGCCATGGCCGCTGGGCCTGCGCATCCGGAGCCTGTGCTCCGCAACGGGAGAGGCCACAACAGTGAGAGGCCCGCATACCACAAAAAGAAAAAAAAAAAAAAAAAACTACATGGAATACTCCATTAATCTCAATACTACATGGAATACTCCATTAATCTCAATACTACATATAACACGACATGGAATACTCCATTAATCTCAACACTACATGGAATACCACATGGAATACTCCATTAATCTCAATACTACATGGAATACTCCATTAATCTCAATACTACATGGAATACTACATGGAATACTCCATTAATCTCAATACTACATGGAATACTCCATTAATCTCAATGCTACATGGAATACCACATGGAATACTCCATTAATCTCAATACTACATATAATACTACATGGAATACTCCATTAATCTCAATACTACATGGAATACTATATTAATCTCAACACTACATGGAATACTACATTAATCTCAATACTACATGGAATACTCCATTAATCTCAATACTACATGGAATACTCCATTAATCTCAATACTACATGGAATACTACAAGGAATACTCCATTAATCTCAATACTACGTGGAATACTACATTAATCTCAATACTACATGTAATCTCCAAGACAGGGCGTGCTGGAAGTCATTCTCACAGTAGTGAAATGCACGCACATTACACATGTGCGTGCACACACACACACTGTGCACACACACAAACACCCAAACTTAAAACAGGAGAGAAGAAAGACCTTAAAACACTATTTGATTGCCTCGAACATAAATATAACCATATGGCACCAATTCTGGCCACACTGGCTAAGGCAGGCCTCCAGGCTCCTACAAGTATTTCTGGGAGGCCTCAGGCCAGTCCCAGGAGCTCTGCCGAGGTCCCACTGCTATATAGGCGGCAAGTACTGCATCTTCCTTTTCTTTCTTTCCTAGTCTTCTTCTGGGCCTCCTAACCTGGAGGCAGCCGTGTCCAGCTGTCATCACGGCAGCAGCTTAGCTGGGACCTACAGCCACTTCTCCAGGATGTCACTCCTCCTATTTCACAAGCCCTTCTTTCTCTGCTCTCTCTCCTTAGTACTTGGGCAGGAACCCAACAGTGGAACTTGAACCAGAGGCCAAGTTCAAAGGAGAAAGCCCAGCCTCCCCTTGGCCCCTGAGTCTGTCTTCCTGGGCCCACGTGTGGCTGGCTTCCCTTCTCCAAGAACGAACGCTGCCAGGAGGCTCCCACGTCCCATCTGCACCTTGACTCACGTCAAGCCCACCTGGTCAATTTATCACACGTGCCCAGACAGGGCGGCTTCCCACTAGCAGACACAGCTTAAGCTCAAGCCAGGAGTATACACACGCCCCATACACACAGGGAGACTGCATACTTAGTCAAGGTTGTGATGGAACTGTACACTTCTGAGAACTTCCACAAATTTAACAGGGGTAAGAGGAAGTTTGAAAGAGGAGGGGTGTAAACGTCATGATTGGCTAAGGGCTGCCCTCCCTAACCTCGGTGACCAGGTAAGAAGTAATCCTCCCCTTGGTAAAAAGATACCCAAAGAGGCGAGCAGCTCCCCACCCCCACTGCGATGCCTCAACCACTGTAGGACACATAACGCTGCCGAGAGGAGCCGTGAGTTCTTGGCTATATCCCACAACCCACCGACTAAAGATGCGCAAGAGTTAACACTCTCTTCCCCACTTCCTGGGTTAAGCCCCCAAATCACTGTGCTTTGCTAGCGTTTACAAAGCCTGTCAGGTGCCGAGCACAGGGTTTGGGCTGTGGAAACAGAGGCAAGGAAGGCTGGATCCCTGATCTCTGGAGTTGGCCCGACAGCAAAGTGCTTCTACCTCGAATGAATTCGGAGAAAAACTGTGAGTGGGGAAGGAGGCTGGAGGCAAGAAGTGGGGAGTGACTGGGGACGGGGACAGTGCTGGGTGTATGAGGGACAGCAAACTTCACTTCTCATCTCACTAGGGAGAGATCTGCATAAGCCAGAGGTGAGTTTGGGGGCACTGGAAAATCTGGGAAGGGGGAGGGGTTCTTAGAAAGAGGGAGGTGAAGCATTCCAAAATAAAATTTCATTTGCCTTGCAACTTTGCCAGAGCCCCGGTGGTGTGTAGGCAATGCTGAAATCTGCCCGCTGCTCTTTATTGGGCTGGGTATAAAATAAAAGTGTGTATAAATCACCGAGACGTGAATCTGTGACACTAGGGTCCCACTGCGCCCTCTTTGGGAGACCAGGATTAACAAGTGAGGATTAATGAGTGGGTTGGGTCCTCCAGGAGATGTTCTTGAGCCAGCCACGCCTTTCCCTGTCTCACCTATGACCACCACCTACCTATACTCGGAAGGTCTCTGACTGCGACTGGGGTTAGGTGCTGCAGGTGGCCCAGGAACGGGATAAAACTAATGGGATCTGCAGACCTGGCCTCACCAGCTCCATCACCTGGCTGGCTACAGAAGAAAAAGAGCAGAGTGAAACTTCATGGGCCGAACTCACAAGATGCCCTGAGCTATCTGGGACATGTTTCTACTAGAGGGACTCAGTGTCCTTACCTACAACGTGAAACCGTTAAGCCAGGAGGTGATTTCAAAGGTCCACTTAAACTCCAAATACCCCTGATTTGGTAGCCAATGGATCCCCCAAGAAAGACAGATACTGTATGATATCGCTTACATGTGTAATCTAAAAAATAATACAAATGAACTTACTTACAAAAACAAAACAGGGCTTCCCTGGTGGCGCAGTGGTTTAGAGTCCGCCTGCCATTGCGGGGAACACGGGTTCGTGCCCCGGTCTGGGAAGATCCCACATGCCGCAGAGCGGCTAGGCCGGTGAGCCACTGTCGCTGAGCCTGTGTGTCTGGAGCCTGTGCTCCGCAATGGGAGAGGCCACAACAGTGAGAGCCCCGCATACCGCAAAAAAAAAAAAAAAAAAAAAAAAAAAAAAAACAGAAACAGACTCACAGACATAGGAAACAAACTTACAAAAAAAAAAGGATCCCCCACTGGCACCATGGTCACACTCAGCTTTTTCTTTCACACTGGTCATGCCCAGAAAATCCTATCTTTGGCTTCTATGGAGAACCTACTGGAAAATACAGGGACCAGGGTAAAGAAGGGAGCTTTAGTTGATCAACTGTGTGGTATGAATTCATATGAAGCAGGTGTCTGTTCCAGTCAAATCCCTTTCAGGTCTGTTACCAGAGCTCACAAATCTGTTTCTAGTCACGGGTTTGACTGCAGCTGTTCTGGAACGACCTGTGTGTAAATCACCATGTAGCTCTGCGGGTGTGGGTGTTGGGAGCATGTCAGGGCCAGGGTGACGTGAGCCTGACACTCACCAGGGGCACAAAATTTAAGGGGGCAAAAAACCCTCAGGAACAAGACAGACAGTATTTTAATGTGCTGTTTTAAAAAATCAAAGTTGATGCAAAAATGTCCGTGATGATTGCACGATGTGAATATACTTAATACTACTGAACTGTACACCTAGAAATGGTTAAGAGTACACATTTCATTATGCATTTTTTACATATCTCTTGCGAAGCAAGCCTACTGGCAACAATTTTTGTTTGTCCGAGAAAGTCTTTATTTCTCCTTCGCTTTTGAGGGATAATTTTGCAGAGTAAAGAACTCTACGTTGGCGGGTTTTTTTTCCTCCCAACACTTTTAATATTTCATTCCACTCTCTTGTTTGCATAGTTTCTGAAGAGCTGCTGTAATTCTCATCTTTGCTCCTCTTATAGGTAAGGTGTTTTTCATCCTTCTGGCTTCTTCCAGAATTTTTTCTTTGATTTTCTACAGTTTGAAAATTACATGCCTAGGTAGAGTTTTTTGACATTTATCCTACTTCGTGTTCTCTGATCTTCCTGGATCTGTGGCTTGGTGTCTGACTTTAACTTTGGGGAAACTGACAGTCATTATTGCTTGAAATATTTCTTCTGTTCCTTTCTTCCTTCTCCTTCTGGTATGCCCATTACATGTATGTTACACATTTTGTAGTTGTTCCACGGTTCTTGGATATTCTGCTTTGGGTTTTTTTTTTCCTTCTTTTTTCTATTTGCTTTTCAGTTTGGGAGATTTCTATTGAGATATCCTTAGGCTCAGAGATTCTTTCTTCAGCCATCTACTCTACAAATAAGCCCATCTAAGGCATTCTTCATCTTTGTTTAGTGTTCTCTAAGCAGATTTCTAGCATTTCTTTTCGGTGCCTTCTTAGAAATTCTGTCTCTCTGCTTACCTTGCCCATCTGTTCTTGCATGCTGTCTGCTTTATCCATGAGCACCCTGAGCATATTAATCAGAGTTGTTTTAAATTCCAACATCTCTGCCATATCTGAATATACTTCTAACACTCACTCTGTCTCCTAAAATGTGCTTTTTGCCTTTCAGTATGTCTTGTAATTTTTCTTAATAGCTAGACATGATGTACCAGGTAAACAGGACTTTGATAATGTGATGCTGAGGTATGGGGGAGGGGAAGGTCCTATAGTCCTGTGATTAGGTCTCAGTCTTGGGGAACCTGTGCCTCTGAACTGTGACCTTCACAAGTGTTTCTCAGTCTTTTTCTTCCCCCTTAGGTGGGACAGGATGGCTAGAGTGGACTGGACTTGGGTATTTCCCTTCCGCCCCATCAGTGAAGCTCTGAGTAAATAAGTTTGTCCAGAGGGCAGACTTTTTGCTCAAACACAGTGCTCTGGTCTATTTCAAAAGAGTTCCTTTTCCCCTTCAGAAGCGCAGGAGGATTCTTTTTCCCTGATATTTCCTGTGAGAACCCGGTTGAGCTCCTGGAGATAAAACACAAATGTGTGGGCCCCCCCATGACTGGTCCCTCTCAGACTTGCTGCCTCCAACAACTGGTCAATTACAGCTCAGATTTCCTACCAGGCACTAGTGCCTACCGGGGTGTCAGCTTGTGAGTGTCAGCTCTGGAAAGTGGTGATTCTTTGCATTCACCTGTTGGTCTCTCCAATGCGGGGGCAACAATTTGCCCTGTGACCTCACTTCCCTTACAGATCTAAGAAGATAGATCGCTTTTTTTGTTTCTTTAGCTTTTTACATGTTGTTAGGGTGAAATGGTGTCTTCTGAGCTTCTTATATGCCACACCAGAAACCAGAGGTCATGTTATGAATTTTTTAACAGGACTTCCGTTAAAATGTATAATTTTTTAAAAAATTATAAAATAAAAAAAATTTAATTAGTAAAAATATAATTTTTTAAAAAATTAATGAAATTACAAAACATATTTTTTAATTCATGATAAAAATGTCAACATTTTAAACAAAGACCGGACCTGACCCTGCAGTTACACAAGCCAGCCTTACTCACCTCCTCTAATCCCAACACTATGGAATCCTATCTGTATTTAACACTTCGGCATTCTGCTTCTTACGGATTTTTGCATTAATCTGTAATTTTAAAAACGTCGCATTAAAATATTTTTACCTCGATTACTACTGAGGGTTTGGGGGCTACTTTAGTATTACGTTCAGACGAGTGTCTCACTTGTCTCACCCTAATCCAAGCCCTGAGGTTCCCCAACCCATCGGGTGCTGATTCAGACAATTCAGGAGAGAAGCAGCAGTAACAGAGCCTGCAGGGCAAGCAGCCTTCAGGCACCCAAAATGCAAATTTACTCCAGGCCCTTCTTCCTTTCCCTCACCCCATCTTCGTTGCTGCAGAAAAGAGCAAAGAACACTGGGCAGGCGCTCCGGGTTGTCATTTAATCCTCAACAAGCACAAATGGAAGTGTTGTTATCCCCATTCTACAGATGAGAAAGCTAAGGATCCGAGACATGGATCATCTCACCAAAGTCACACAGCACTGGGTGGGTGGGGCTAAAATGGGAACCCTGGTGTGCCCGACACTAATGGCCACCATTCTTGTGCTCCTTTACCCTTGCTCAGGAGCTGGTACATGGGCCACGCTTTACCCCCACCCCAGCCGTGGCCAGAGCTCTGGTACTTGCCAGAACTCCCAGAAAACGTGTAAGGGAAGCAATTCAGAGCACTGATCACAACTGGCCTCAGAAGAAGGGTAAAGAGAAGGAAGAAAAGTCCCTCTCAACTAACCTTAACTTTCCCCCAATTCTACCCTTGTTGTGCAAATAACTTCAGTATTGATGACACACTTATAATCCAGCAACAGTCGCCTGCAGAGCGCCACGAACCCAAAGAGAAAAGCGGCCAGCCTTAGAAAGCAGGCTCAGACCCCAACTCATGCCTCCGAAGCGGGTTTCACAGAATATACCTCTCTGTGTTATCCATCCAGGCCCACTATAAACTTCCCAATTTGCCACAGCAGACCCTAGAAATGGAGGAGAAGAGAAGGAGAAGGTGCTGGAAGACAGTCTCTGCCCACTCTTATAAAAATGTTTTAAAAGGTATAGAATAGGAACTGGCATGAAAGGGGTAAGCTATTTCAGAAAAACAGAAACGAACAACCAAACAAACCACTTTACCGTGATCATAAAGATGGGGAGATGGAAGTTTACAGTCCACAGCCACACTGAGGGTTAGCCTAGAGAAGCTTTAGTACCATACACGGAGCCCAGAAAGCCCAGAAGTGGATCTTCCAGAAACGAAGAGAAGGTCAGCAACCAACAACCCACAGGAAGAGAAGTTCAGAGCCCTCTGACCATGAGGACTCCACCTGGGGCAGAAACCAAGCTTCAAAGGGTGACCGGGCAGCGCAGCTGCTGGGGCTGCGTCTGTGACACATGGCTTTACCTCACTGCCCCACTGGGAACGCACGATTGGCTGAAATTCATTTTCATAGAGCTCTGTTGACAAGGACAAATCCGGTCATGATGAATTTCAAGGACCTCTTGAAATGCTGTGTGGCTACAGATTTTCACAGTATTCAACAATGCTTGCGAGACATGGACCACAAGCCAGAGCCTGGATTATTTTCCATTTTGGTAGAGAGAGTGACAGTAATAAATTTGGCCTGGATGGCAATTTTCTGAAAGTCTTACTAAACAGGTTATAAACTTAACAATTTCTCTGCCCACCAAACACTGCCGGAACCATTTAGACGTAAGCAGATGGGTATTCACCAGGGGAAAGTTCACCAGAGCCGGGGCAGACACCAGAGCAAGGAATGATTGTCTGAAAACTCAAGTCAGACCATGTTCGAACCCAACATGGCTTGCTGGACCCCTTAGCACCAAAGCGAAGCGTTGCTATGACACAGGAGGCCACCATTCCATCTCCCGCCTCCCAGGTCCTGCTGCTTGGGCCACGCCTCCCTCTTGGTTTCTTTGAACATGTCAGATGCACCCCACCTGAAGGCATTAGCACCTGCCGTCCCTTCCTCCTGGAAAGCTCCTCCCCCTACATACAGGCACGGTTGGGTCTTTCACCTCCTTCAGGTCTTTATATAAATATCACCTCTCAGGTGACACCACCACCTCCATCCCACACACATGCACCCACCCACTTCCTATCCCCTCGCCTGCTTTGCTTCTTTCCTCCTAGCTGCCAACACCGTCTAACACAGAATGTATTTCACTCCCTTGGAACTTCTTCTGTCTCCTCCACCAGAATGTCGGCTCTCTATGTCCTTTTCACCATGGGGTTCATTTGTAGTACCCGACTTCTGCTTACTATTGTATTGCCCGGTGCCTAGAACACATCCGGGAGGCACAGGAAGGATCTGCTCATTGCGGGAAATGGATGACAAGATAAGAACGCAAGCCCAGTGCACTGCTCCCTCCCCCTGTCTGGACCAATGACTATGGAACTGTACTTCGTGAGAACCTGCCCCAGTGCTAGACTCGGGGGCGGGATGTGGGCAGTTGGGTGCTGAAGGCTAGCGCTCTTCCTCGGCGGGGATGCCAAGTCAGATAAAAGGGAGGGAAAGGACAGGTGAATGAGAACCGCAGGGCAGCCACTTGTTGCAGGAAGACTTACATTTCCTAAAAAATCGAAAAAAAAAAAGAAAACAGCTACAACTTGAACACGACTCAGTGAGCAAACTGGAGTGGAGAGGAGGAAAAGAAAAAACAAAAGCAGTCACAATAATAATAAGGCACAATAGCCTTACCTTTTCCCAAGGGGGTAGGTCTAGGGAAGAGCCCTGGGGTGTTCTAAGACACCCTGAAATTATATGCAGAATTTTGTGGGAATACGCATACTTCTGGAAAAAGATCTATATACTTTTCATCAGCTTCTCAAAGTGGCCGTTGACCAAAATAAAAACTTCCAGAAACACTAACTTACACTTGAATGTTTTCTGTAATTCGTTTTAGTCCCACAAACACCCATGTATTAAGTGCTGACTACCATACTTCACCAAATCTTAAGACACAATTTTAAGACACACTTTTATTTTAGATGGCATGTCAATTCCACTATGCCATTGGCTGTAAGACAAATACTAATTTCAGAGATGTTGAAAATGCAAAGAAGAGTGAGTCCTGGAATCTACAAATTACACTGCATGTCAAGCACCGTGCTAGTCCCTTTACATATTTTACCTGAGTCCCAATGCAATAACATTATGATTCCTATCTTATAAGCGAGAATTCCAAGAACTCAAACCTAGGTTTGTCTGAGAAGCCTCCCACAGAAGCATCCCAACAAAGAGACGGCTCCCACTGCTGCAGATCTCAGCACCAGCGAGGAACCTCTCACAATCAAGTGCACTGGGAGACACAGAGAGATCATTCTAGTTGCATATCAAATGACTGCAGAAGCACCCAGCTTGAATCGGAAGCCATGCTTCAAACAATCTTCCAAATGCCCAGAGGAGGGTTTCACATTTATCAGTCTAAAGAGCATCTGCTCCTCCATCAACTTCATAGCCTTCTCTCACTTCAATAAGCAATGATTTAAGTGGAATTTAATGATCCAGAACACACAGTACACTGTGCTGAAAGTGGGATTCAGAAATAAAAGATGCACAATTCCTTGTCAATCTTAAAATGCATCCCCCACTATCAAAGCATTAACAAAAGAACATCTCCAAAGGTTGGGGTGGGATAGTGCACGAGCACGTGTGTGTGCTACAGAGGGTGAGGAGAGAGAGGCTGAGATGAAAACGCCCACTACATTGGGTATCTTCACAAACAGGATATGCTCCCACCCCCACCCTGAGGAGTTCTTAGGAACTCAGTGAGTAAAACCACCCCCAGGGAAGAATCAGGAAGAAATCTCTCCAAGAAAACCACCTGCAGCCTGAATGTAACTGAAAGCAACATCAACCTTTGTGATGTCAGCCTCTGAGATTTGAGAGCTGCTTGTTACAAGGCAAAGCTGATGCATACAGCCTGTTACACTCAGATACATGAAGTCAATGTGAAAACTCTCGGCAGCACACACTCTAATGTAAGGACTGTACCTGGAGTCACATGTGAGCCCTCAGGCTTTTAAATCTTCATCGTTCCCGGGAAGGAGCCTTAGAGCACAATTGGCTCTATATATCAATACATTCTTCTTCCAATTTTGGGTCAATGCCATCATCTTTGTGAGTCACCTGACAGTGAAACTCACTAATAATGAAAACAACAATGCAAACCATGACTTTTTTTTAAACCAGCCAGGCGGTAGATGACAAATTGTATCTCAAGCTTGTCCTCATCTCTCTTCTCAATTGCATTCTTCTGGTAGCCTCTCACTTAACCTCGATGGCTCCTGAGACCAGGAGACCAGCTAAAGCCTCAGAGGCCAAATAGTCATGAGAAAATGTCCTAGACCACAGTACAGGGAATGGGTTTGCCTTGGGAAGCCCCCTGTTGGAAAGCAGCAGGGACAAATTATATTTCAGTAATTATCTTGAGTGTTTTGGAGGAAGAAAATTACTCTGAGAATGTTGCTGTTGTTAAAGATCATGCCCAAACACACACACACACACACACACACAAAAGACTGCCTTTTTAAAAAAACTTGGACTGTAAATCAACCCTCAGAAGCCTCCTAAGAAACTTCCAAAAGTTTTCCAAATAACACCATCCTCCCAAGTTGACCGCTTCCAGGGAGCCCAAACTCATTTGTTCAGACGAGTTCTGCGGTGTTTGTTCACATGTCAGTTTTATTACTTTTTAATCTGTTGTTATTTTTTGACCCCAAAAGGGGATACTGAGCACCTCGGCTTGGAGTTCAGGGGCATGGTGGGTCCCAGTGGTTCTCTCTGCTCCTGATCCAGCTCTATGGGGACTCCCGGGGATCGGGCTGAAGTGAAGAGCAGACTGAAAGTTCAGGACACGGCTCCACCACAAAGAACTGTCCCTCCACAAATGCCAATAACCCAACAGTCTGTGGTTTTCATCAGGTGCCCACGTGGTCTCCTTCCCACAAAATGGTCAAGGCAGATGTTCTGAGAATGATGGGTTGTGGAGGGTCATCGTGTGAGGGTCCAAACAGGAAAGAGGCGAGTAACTACTCCAGAGCATCTAGACAGACATCACGGCAACCTTAGAAAACACACCTGCCCCTGATTTGGAGCCAACATTTCTATTCGATGTAACACTTTTTAAATACTGAAACTTCACATTTTAAGTTTAAAGTTGCATCTCTATTTCTGAAGGGTAGGAAAATAGGAATCAAGGCGGATGACTCTCTTCCCCTCCAGGCTGCCCCGGTGGTGTCCCTGGGGTCTTGGAGCCCTTGGAAACTGTAGATTTAATTCTCGTTAAGCACCCTGTAGATTAAAGAAAATAACTGCCAATAGGTTCAAAGAAGACACTGTGCTTAGAAAATAAGACGCATCTCTGTGTTCAACAGACGGTGCTGAAGGGTCCCCTCCCAGGAAAAGCAAAGTGCTTGTCTACCTCCATGGACCCGCTGCAGTGTGATGCTGAAACGTCCCTGCTTTGTACCCATGACTTAAATGGGAAGCCTGGGTGGGAGGAAATGAAGAGAGCAGTGGGAAAACAGAGCCTCTGCAACCCTGTCCGGGAGCTCCCCTAATCAGACTTTCAGAATACAAGTTCTGAGTCAACATGTCCTGTTCTGCCGGTCAAGACAGATGATCAAAACTTGCCTCTGTGTGGCCTTCTGCAGTCAGAATTTTAAACAAGCTTTTGGGGCCCCAGGACTTCCCAGGGGCAGGCCGGCAGGGGAGCCGGGAGCAGCTCACAAGTTCTGGGAGCACCGCTTCAATGTCCATCGAGTTGTAGCCTCTCCTTTTCCCTCCCTTCGCTGTTCAAACATCATCACGCCCCCAAAGGCTTCACTCCACTCTCCCAATCCTGAAAACTGGCTGAGCGACAGGACTGCTTCATCCAATCACTAGCAAAAAAGTCGGCTCCGTTAGGTGTCAGCATGGAACCTTTATCCGCATCCCCGCTGTCCTTTTCCAGTCCAAGCAAGGCAGAGAACAGCAAAGGGGATAAGTGCGGTACAGGTAGGGTCCTCGAGTTGAGGCGTGTTGGAACATAAGACCCTGCGAAAAAGAAAATTAATATGCAAATCTTCTTTATCCCCTGGTTGTGGGAGACGTGCCAGAAGCAAGTACAGTTTGACACTAAGTGGTTAATAACTCTAACCAGGTAGGGCCGGATGACAGGTGGGTTGGAAGATTGTCACCGAAACACTTGAAGGATGACTTCAGGGAGAGGCCGGTTCTCCATAATAAATCTCACGGGCGTCTAGACTTGTCACGGCGCTCCACCCCAAATGTACGGCAGGGACCCTGTCAACAGATCGCTTGGATGAGCTTAATTAGCACCGCCGGCCTTCCGCTCTGCAAAACCAATCCGAAGCAAAGTCCTGGAGGAGAGCTTCACCCAGATCAGATTTTCTAGAAAGAGGGGAGGGGCCCCAGGGTAGAATCTGCCCACGTGGGTCTCCACGCACAGCAGGAAGAAAGAGCCTCCGAAGAGCTTTTCCAATTACTGTACCACCCAGGAACAGCTGCGCTGGGGCTGCAAACGGCACTGCTGGGCCCGGCAGAGCCCAAGAGAATTCTTCAAGGACCCTGCGTACTGAGGGTGAGGGGGAGAGAGCGGGAGGAAGATCTCTGGAGAGGGGAGATGAGGAGGGGTGAGGACGGAGAGGAGATGGGAAGACGCAGGTGAGAGAGACGGGAGAGATGGAGAGGTCGAAAGACGAGTGACCAGGTGAGGTGAAACAGGCAAGGGAGGACATGCTGCTAACCAAGCCGAGAAGTCCTGGGGGACTGAGGAAAAGAAGGGGAAAGGTTACCACGGCCACTCCCTGCGGAAAGCACAAGCTGCCAGGCTAAGCTCAGAGGAGACACCTGCAGCCCCTGATGGCCATACCTGCCGCCACTTCTGCTCACCTGGGAGACTCTGCCTGGAAGCCTGTGCCCAAGCTCCCACTCAGGACCTCCAAGGTCTCAGACCAGAACCCGCTGCCCCAGATTTTCAGGTCCCATGAGCCCTTCCCCTAAAGGCCAGAGGGGGCCGAGGGGCCCTCTCCCCAATGTTCGTGGTTGGCTGATGAGCGAGGAATTGTGGAGCAGGAAAGGGGTCTCAGCCCACACTTTCACACTGCACAGGAAGCCCCTCTATAACCTCCCTGACCACTGGTCACCTAGCTTGTACTTGAATCCTTCCAGTGACGGGGAGCTCAGTCCAGTCATGATTCCATGAGCCCACGTTACTATCACATCTACCACATATCCTGACTCTACCCTCCCCCCGCTCTTCACTGCACACACACACAAACACACACACACACACACACACACCCCTTCTCCATTCACCCCATGATTCTCTCTAATTTTTCACATCAATCTTATCGTACATTTTTCCTTAACCACATGGTGCTCCTTTAACTTCTTTAGGGATTTCCTTTTCCTCTGAGAAACCTCTTCCAGCTTAAGGACAATCTGCTCTTTTCTAGTGTGGATACTCCATCCCTGATTTGTTGCCCTGAATGTAAATGCTGTCTGTCTTTCTGAGCACCTCAAGAGCACTGGAGACACAAGGGCGTTGAATGACCAGAGAAAACCACATCCAAACCCAAAAGCTCTCTGTACTTTTCAAGGTGGGCAGCACAATCTCTACAGTCTGGGCCAAAAAAAAAAAAAAAATCCCACATTCAGGCACCCTGAGTGCTCTGGCCATGTTTACTGCTGTCCAGACAGAATAATAACTAATATTCGCTGAGGACATACAAAGCAGTAAGCACTATTCTAAGCATTTTACTTGTGTTAACTTAGCCTGTCTTCACTGTAACTCTGTCAACTAATTACTATTATCCCCATCTTAGATACAGAAACTGAAGGAAAAGGCAGGGTAAGAAGGTTGCCCAAGGTCTAGCAGCTGCTAAGAGGTGGAGTCAGAATTCAAACCCAGTCTCACAGTTCTCCAGTATTCTCTGACCCACTCCAACTCTGTACCATCTCTGCAGCATGCCACCTTTCAGGAACTTGACAGCTCTTCAAATATCAATGCCTTTCGTCTACCATAAACGTATAGATGACATCGTACTTAATGGTGAAAGACTGAATGCTTTCTCCCTAAGATCAGGAATAAGGCAAGAATGCCTGCTCTCACCAGTCTTATCTGACATCTTAGTCAGTGCAATTAGGCAAGAAGAAGAAGAAGTAAAAGGCATACAGATTGGAAGGAAGAAATAGGACTGTTAGTATTCACAGACGTGACATAGAAAATCCCAAGGAATCTACAAGAAAACTCTTAGAACTAATAAATGAGTTTAGCCAGGTTGCAGGATACAAGGCTAACATATATAAATCAATTATATTTCTGTATACTAGAAATGAATAATTAGAAATTTAAATTTAAAACACCATACCATTTATAATAGCACCATAAAAGGAAATAATTAGGTATGAATCTAACCAAATATATGTTAAGATATGTATGCTGAAAACCACAAAACACTGACAGAAGAAATTAAAGTCAACTTAAATAAATGGAGAGCTATACCATGTTCATGAAATGGAAAACAAGATTATTAAGATGTTAGTTTTCCGCAAATTAATTGATAGATTCCATGCAATCCCAACCAAAAGCCAGAAGCCCATCAGGATTTTTTGTAGATATTAACAAGCTGATTCAAAGGAACGAGAATAACCAAAACAATTTTGAAAAAGAACAAAGTGGGAGAACACACAATATCTGATGGCAAGACTTAGACTAAAGCCACCATAATTAAGAGAACGTGAGATTGGTGAAAGAACAGACATATAAACCAAAGAAGCAGAATGGAGAGTCAAAAAGTAGATCCACACAGGGGCTTCCCTGGTGGCGCAGTGGTTGAGAGTTTGCCTGCCGAGGCAGGGGACACGATTTCGTGCCCCGGTCCGGGAGGATCCCACATGCCACAGAGCGGCTGGGCCCGTGAGCCATGGCCGCTGAGCCTGCACGTCCAGAGCCTGTGCTCCGCAACGGGAGAGGCCACAACAGTGAGAGGCCCGCGTACCGCAAAAAAAAAAAAAAAGGAGATCCACATAAATATCGTCAATTAATTTTTTACAAAAGCATAGAGGCAATTCGATGGAGAAAGGTCAGTCTTTCCAATACATGGTGTTGCAACCACTGGGCATTCCCATTAAAAAAAAGCCTGAACTCCAAACTCGACCTTACTCCTTACCCCAAAATAACTCAAAATAGAGGGCTCTGGGTGGGAGCACCAAGGACATATTCAAGACCCACTGGAGGGATGGTCAGAGGTTTACATATGTTAGGTTGAACCATATAAAATGCCCAGATTTGTTTCCCGAGAACACTTTAATCTCCTTGAAGGCACATGTCTCCTCACTGTTTCTATGTGTATGACAGGCGCTTCCCTACTAGAAAGAACACGATCAATGTTTACTGAGATTGACCTGAGCAAATCTTTCCAAGACCTGCCGGGGATCGGGGCGGCAATACCGCTGGCTGAGCCTGCTTTCTTAGGGAAGAGGGCAGAGATCTCTGGCTCACATATCTGAGAGCTGCGACAGACATCGCATGCTTCCTCTACCCTCCTCAAGGAATGCCTCTGCCTCCCCCTCGCTCACCCCCCAAGGCCAATGACTAGTTTGGGGTCATCAGGAGTCAGGAACCCTGAGAGTCAGCCCTGTTTTGGGTAACCAACTGTTTCACTGGCACATCCCTCAACATCTCCAAAATACTGCGACCCTCAAAATCAACAGCTGATTTAGTGTTCAGACACTTCGAGCTGTTTTCTTTCTCTGGTCCCAGGAGGGGGAGAAATGCACCAGAGAGAAGAAAGCAAAATAAAATACCAGAACGCACACAGCCCAAAGAGGAGGTGGGAGGCTGAACAGGAGGTACGCGCTGACAAAGACAGCCCAGGTTGAATGGAGCTTATCACGGATGCCTTTTCTTTTCTTTCTTTTTTTTTTTTGCGGTACGCGGGCCTCTCACTGTTGTGGCCTCTCCCGTTGCGGAGCACAGGCTCCGGATGCGCAGGCTCAGCGGCCATGGTTCACGGGCCCAGCCGCTCCGTGGCATGTGGGATCTTCCCGGACCAGGGCACAAACACCCCGAAATCTCTGGGTAATGAAAGCTTGGCAGGAATATGCTGACGGGGCTGGCGCTGCCCAAGACACTTGTCTGCTCTGCTTCCCAAAAGTACATTGAAAACACATTTCCCTGTTTAATAGACTTGTGAGCTGAAATGAATGTGTCAGAATGCTAATAAATAGGATAGAACCTGCTAGCCCAGCAAATGTTAAATTTTGCATAAGGAGACAGTATCCCTAACTCCTTGGGAGACGCTTAATGAATATTTCAGACAAAGAGCCCTGGCAGCTGCTCTAAAGGCTCCCTATGAATTTAAGTGGGTTTCTATTATTGCCAGGATTAGCCTCCCCTTGTTTCCTCCCATTTTCTCCCCTCTCCCTCCCTTGTGCATGACAAAAGCCCCCTCCGGACTAACCAAGCTCCCTGAAGCCTGGCCACGGAGGGGGTCAGAGCGTGGGGCTGATCAATGGACGGGGTTGAAAAGGGTTCCCCCCAAATTCATGTCCAGCTAAGCCTCAGAATGTGACCTTCCTTGGAAATAGAGTCTTTGCAGATGGAATTAGTTAAAAAGTGGTCATACTGGATGAGGGTGGGCCCTAAATCCAACAACTGGTGTCTTTGTAAGAGAAAAAAGAGGGTGATTCAGATACTGACACACAGAAACACACACAGGGACGAAGGCCACATGACAGCGGCAGTTGAGACTGGCGTGATGTGGTTACAAGCCAAGGAACGTCAGGAACCACCAGAAGTTATTAGAATCAAGGAAGTTATCAGAGTGTGGCCCTGCGGACGCTTTGACTTCCGACTTTTAGCTTCTGGAGCTGTGAGAGCAAACGTTTCTGTGAAGACATGCAGTTTGTGGTACACTGTTACGGCAGCCCTGGGAACTCAACACAGTCAGGAGAGCACACCTACACATTCCAATGTATATGAATAGGAATCTCCCCCAAAGTTACCTGAGCCTATCGTTTCAGGTGATGGTGGTGGTGGACAGCATTGCCCCACCCTTTTAATTTCATTAGCAGAGACCGCAAACCTGCCAGGAGTCTTGTAAGATTGGACCTCGAATCATTTGACTTTCTCTCTACTTGCTGTCTCAGAGAAACTCTCCAACTTCATCCAACTCTTTTCCACACTTACTCAGCATTCCCAGCACATCCAGGTATGAGACAAACAGATAAAAGAGACAGAAATACAGTGAGAGAATTTAAAAGATGGAACGAAGGGAGGGAGGGAGGGAGGGAAGAATGAAGGAAGGGAACCAAATAAGAGCATGTGCCACCTGGTGTTCCTTCAGGTGGGTTACCATCCATGGGAAGACAACATTTCAAAAACATTGTTAAGCACAGTTATGGGCTGGGTCGTGTCTACCTGAAATCCATGAGCTGAAGCCCTAAGCCCCAGTACTCAGAATTTACCTGTATTTGGAGACAGGGTTTTTAAAGAGGTAATTACATTAAAATGAGGTCATTCAGGTAGACCCTAATCCAACAGGACTGGTAAGAGGAGGAGATTAGGACACAGACAGGCAGAGGGAAGACCAGGTACGGGCACAGCGAGAAGGCGGCCGTCTACAAGCCAAGGAGAGAGGCCTCGGGAGAAACCAACCCTGCCCACACCTTGACCTCAGACCTCAAGCCTCCGGAACTGTGAGAAAAATCGATTTCCACCACATAAGCCACTCATCTTGCGGTGCTTTGTTAGGGCAGCCCAAGCAAACGTATACAAGTACCAGACTGCCTCTAGGCCTGGGCCTCACGAAAATGCACTCCAAGTTGACTGCCTAGCTCAGAAAATCGGCACAGGAAAAAAAAAAGCAAATAGACAGGAAAAGTGCTGTTGGAGTGGTAAATATGAGGCAGGCAGAATGTAATGTTCATCAGAAGCAGAAGAATCTATAAAATGTATCCACCTGAGCCAAATGTTCCCCTGAGCCAAAACACTCAGGCCACCCACAGAGAGCCCTGTTCCGGAGGGTGTTTCTGTACTACTTCCTTATTTTCTTTAACTTCCATGACGCTAAAGAGGTCCTGGTAATTATTACTGGTGAACACTTTGCTCTTTGTCCTCTGGCAAAATATTTTTGGGTGTTTTGTTTTGTTTTGTTTTGGAATTAAGACGTGGCATATTTTAATAGCCTAAGAGCCTCAGTGCTATTGCCATGTGCTGACAGGTTGGGTTCATGCCCTTCTGAATGAAGAAGCCCAGGTTACAGGCCCTCACCCGGAAAGGACGGAGCAAAGCCAGGACCTGCCTATTTTTTAGGTCCCAGGCAACTCCTCTCAAGGAGGCCAGGAGAAGACTGGAAAATGTCCCCTGACCAACCAGTTATAGAAAAAAAAACAAAAACAAAAAAGGAGTCTAATTGCTAAAACCACATGCCAAGACATTAAATTACATGAATAACTGTGAAGTCATTCTTTCATCTGTAGAGAGCTTACTGATAAAAATTCAAAATTACAAATAACCTCTCAGAGACTTCCCTAAACACATTATTTTGGAGACCTAGTCATAAAAAAAAAAAAAAAAAAAAAAAAAAAAAAAAAGTCAAAACTTCTCCTAAGAGCTGCATCTGGCTCCTGATCAAATTTAAGTGTACTAAATTTGACTGGAAATATCGGTGACAGAAGTCAAGGAAGACTTGGCAAATTAGAAGATATGGGAAAAGAAAAAGGTGATTGTCAGAGGAAGCTTCAAGCTGTTTTAAAAAAGTCCTCTTTGCTTCCCTGGGATTCAGCTATTTTAGAGGATTTCAGAGCCAAGGAAATCTAGGAGCTGGGAGTTGAATACACGTGGCTGGTCTTACAGAGCGAACAGGCAGCTGGCCTCCGAGAAGGGATCTCACCCCACAGCAACAGCTTCCTGGCCCCAGGCCCACATGTGTGCTGGAAAACATAGTCCTCCAAAGGCCAACCAGTGTGAAAACCCTTCAGCTAAGACGTAACACGTGAGCGGGAGTAAAACACTGTCGATAACTGATGCCTCCACGTTCAACAGTTGATCAAGTCTCTTCCCAGAGGCACCGAAGGGAGGATACTTAAAGGGGAAAATAGGGGAGAGGAAGGATTCCAAGTACATGACTGAAGGACGACAGTATGATACCTGGAGGAGAGATGGGGGTGTCTTGGAGAGGGGGAAGGGCATCAGAGCACATCCAAGCGCCTTCCTGACTCTCAGTGGACAAGCCCCGTAGATGCTCATCTGGGGGTCGGGCACTTGGGAACCTTGAGCTGGAAAAGGCAAATTCTGTCTCCCAAGATCAGCTCTAGCTCTACAGGAAGATGCCACCCAGCAAGTCCGGAGCACAACCAATGAGGAATTCCTAAGATACAAACAAATACACGTGACTGGAGTTGGCAGTTTCTCCAAATTTATAAGCCACTTGATGCTAGGTCTGCATCGGTTTTGTTGTGCAAAATATGGTTTCTCATCTGCCAGCCTGTCCAGGTAGAATTATCATTGCCAGGTGAATTCTCCTAACATAAAAGAATAAGGCATCAAGGAAAAATGTGTTTCTAACCAGAGTTTCTTACGGCTCACTCTTGCCTGACTTAAATCCCCGTTCACTTCTCCACCCAACAAGCTTTGGAAAGGTTTATAGATAATAAATAGAAGCCACTTCACAACTAATTTCCCAAATTAAATCCACCTTTCTCTCCTGGAGAATAATGCCTACTTCTGTTCCTTCCACAGGTACACAAAATTACAGACAATCCTCCATCTGCCACGATAATGGATCCATGAAAAAAAAAAAACCCTTGAAAAGTTTCAGCTTCCTCTCTCAGAACAAACAATGTATGGAAATGGGGCAGTTAACAATTACCCTTCTTTTTAAAAAAAATGGTTCTGGGGCTTCCCTGGTGGCGCAGTGGTTGAGAGTCTGCCTGCCGATGCAGGGGACACGGGTTCGTGCCCCGGTCCAGGAGGATCCCACATGCTGTGGAGCGGCTGGGCCCATGAGCCATGGCCGCTGAGCCTGCGCGTCTGGAGCCTGTGCTCCACAACGGGAGAGGCCACAACAGTGAGAAGCCCGCGTACCGCCAAAAAAAAATGGTTCTGACAAACCCAGGGTCAGGACAGGAATAAAGACACAGACGTACAGAATGCACTTGAGGACACGGGGAGGGGGAAGGGTAAGCTGAGACGAAGTGAGAGAGTGGCATACGTACATACACTACCGAATGTAAAATAGATAGCTAGTGGGAAGCAGCCACATCGCAGAGGGAGATCAGCTCGGTGCTTTGTGACCACCTAGAGGGGTGGGATAGGGAGGGTGGGAGGGAGACACAAGAGGGAGGAGATATGGGGATATATGTATGCATATAGCTGATTCACTTTGTTGTACGGCAGAAACTAACACAACATGGTAAAGCAATTATACTCCAATAAAGATGTTAAATTAAAAAAAAATTTACCCTTCTTTAGCCTAAAGAGAGTGCTAGTGAGAAAAAAAAAAAAAAGTCCACTGGAGGCTGAATGGAGGAGGCTGAGGCAAAAAAGCCAAGTTCTAGATAAACACTGGGGTCGTGGAGCCATCTGAAGTGTGATGGACGTTACAGATCTTTGCCTTCCAAAAACACGTATCTTTTTGCATTAGATTCCAAGAGGTTCATAAACCCTTTGGTGCCCACTCATGGACCCCAGATGTATAGAACCCCTGGCCTCCTTTCTAGAATTTACTCGACAATAGAATTGCCCATAGAGATGTATGCATGAAAGTGCTCTCTGCCACTTTCTTTATAATAGCAAAAGAGTGTAAACACCCTAAAGGGCCATCAAGAGGGGACTAATTAGGTAAAATCATGGCCAAGAATAAGAATCAATGAATGCCCAGGAAACAAAGCCCAAAATGTGTTATTAAGTGAAAAACACAAGGCACAGAATAACGGGCCAAGTATGATGGTATAAACATAATATTTCTGAAAGGAAACACAAGAACCTAGAAACAGTGTTTGTGTCTGAGTTGGGAACCTAGACCATAAGGGATCTGAAGGTGGAAGAAAATTTACTTTTATTTGTAATCCATGTTATTACTTTCTTAATTAAAAGAAAGCTAGCTGGAGAGAGATAAATAGTTGAGGGGGGTGGGAGAGACAGACAGACAGAGAGAGAGACTGATTTATAAGAACTTCTGGTCTAGCTAAGTCCCAAAATATCCCCGGCCCTGAGAACAGTTGATATTGTAAAACATTTGGTACCAAGACACACATAGGAAAGCACTCATAAATGCATAAATGCTTTTCCCAGCTTGGGCTGCTGGCGATGCTCAGAGCAGCTGGACCTCCTCTCCCACAGTGTGGTTTTTCTGGCTTTTCCTCTTGTTGAACCAATTATGGGACATTATAACAGCGGTGCCAACATTATTTTTTAAAGGCTGATGTTATTCACTAAACACCCATTAAACCAATCTCCGGGCTCCATTTACAGCTAGCTCAAGGGCAAATCCAGATGGTACAAATAACACGTATTCAGACTTGATCTGCACAAGGCCAGTCATCAAATAGCCATTACCAGTTTTAGAGTCTTCAACTGCCTGACAGCCACAGGTGTGTCCAGGTGGAAAGAACAGCAACCTTTCTGGAGGTGGCTGGGTTCCCTCCGTCTCTGCAAACCATCTTTGCGCTTCCCCAAAGGCTGCATTTGCCTCTGTATCTGAACAGTTAGCAACAACGACTGAGGGTTGCTTGGTAACCTGGTAACAAGCGATGCCTAGGTGTTTCTGAGCAGAGGACGGGATTGCATCGTCTCCCACGCAGTCTCCGCTCACGGCTCCACCCTGGGGTGGCCAAGAAGATCCAGCAATCCTGGGAGACTTTCCAGGAAAGTCAACTCCCGCTGGCCCTATATTCCCATGGCCCCAGCGGAAAAGGTTCATCTCAAAGGGATTGCCCCTTTTTACCTTTTTTTTTTTTTTTTGATTGATTGACAGGCACTGAACCTTCCCACCTGTGGCCTTGAAGATTGAAAAAATGGGATAGAATAAAATCTGGCCAATTTCTTCATCGTAGAGAAGGCTCAGAATTAGGAACGTAAATATGGCATTAGAGTGATTTGGGTATTTCTGTCTTATTAAAAAATATACTGGTCTGGGGCCTCCCTGGTGGCGCAGTGGTTGAGAGTCCGCCTGCCGATGCAGGGGATACGGGTTCGTGCCCCGGTCTGGGAGGATCCCATATGCCGCGGAGCGGCTGGGCCCGTGAGCCATGGCTGCTGGGCCTGCGCATCCGGAGCCTGTGCTCCGCAACGGGAGAGGCCACAACAGTGAGAGGCCCGCATACCGCAAAAAGAAAAAATATATATATATATATATATACTGGTCTGTAGTTTTCTTGTGATGCCTTGATATCCATTTGGTATCAGGGTATTACTGGCCTCGGAATAAATTAAAAGGTGCTCCTATTCTATTTTTATACCAAAAAAAAAAAAAAAGAATCAGGACCATAAAGTCTCCTATTTTATTTTTATACCAAAAAAAAAAAAAAAAAGAATCAGGACCATAATGTCTCCTATTTTATTTTTATAGCAAAAAAAAAAAAAAAAAAAGAATCAGGACCATAATGTCTATTTTATTTTTATAGCAAAAAAAAAAAAAAAAAACAAGAATCAGGATCATAATGTCTTCCTAGGAGCTCCACGACAGGATAGCTGGGGAGAATTGAGAGAAAGCCTCCTGTCCCTGTGTTCCCATGACTCGGCATGGAAAATGACAATCTCTACTGGAGGATGGTGTCCCACGCTGGTCACTGGACAGCTCTTGACTCTCCAATAAGAGGAGAACAGCAGACAGCACCGAGTGGTTCTGATTTGAGTATGAATGACAAGAGTGACTGGACACAGCGGGCAGGTTTCCGTGCTAACCCTCTATTACTTGAGCTCATGTTAGATGGATTTTCGTTTCCTGATTACATCCCACATCCAAAGCGGTAGGCGGCAGTGAGCCGCAACCCAAGTGGAGAAGGTATTCGAGTTCTCCATGAATAATTCATGCAGGACATAAGCTGAACAGAGATAACTGAGAAATGGCCGGGGCATCGCTGTAACTTTTGTACGTTTACTGTACCGCGGTCTAGAGATCACCTCAGCCGACACAGGGTGAAAACAGCAAATTAACCGTGCCAGCCCGGAAACATGAAAGGACTTTCTCCCTTAAATCACTAATGTGAAGACAGCGACTGGTCACCAGTCTGTTTCTCTCTGACACACCTAAGGGAGAACTCCAAGCGAGGCAGGAGGCAGCCGCTCTCAACATCCTTTGCCCGGTTTTAGTTCCCAAGTCTGAGGTTTACACAAGTGGGGAGGGGGAGGAACAAACGTTTCACAGCGTGCGGGGGGGGGGGGGGAGGGGGGAGGGGGGAGGGGGGAGGGGCTCGCCCGCTAAACGTGGGACTTGAATAAATGCAAAGGAAAAAACAGGCATCCACCTCTCCTGGTGCAAACTGGTGCTTAAATTAGCCAACTGCTCTGGGTGAGCCATGACCGGGCAAGGAGCAGGGAGTCCTACACGGAGACTGGAAACTGGCATAATCCTCTGAACTCCTTCTCAGGGGGCACTGGCCCAATCTGCACCTCCCCGACGGAGATTCAGGAATTCCTACCCGATTCCTCTTGAGGGATGCGCTCCCTCTAACTTAATGGCATGACTTTGCCATCAGTGTTTTCAGGTTTTCTGGCTCCAAACTGAATCAGTGAGAGCAACAGCCAGTTTCCCCAGATGGACCAAAAAGACGAAAGCCACGTCAATGGAAAGGAACATCCAGGGTCCGTCAGGGAGGGGGAGCCAGAGGGACAGGTGCCCATCCACTCCAACCCAAACCTGCCCAATCCCATCAGAGTGGCCCTTGCCCACTTGTCCAAGTTGGAAGAGCAATCAAAAGGCCCTGTTACCTCCTGTGCACTAGGCAGGTGGTTTGGAGAACCAATGGGTTAGGAAAGCACGGGGGCAGACCCTGGCTCAGCGCCGTGCGACAGCGGGGTGGGTACTTGGCCAGGCCAGCACAGAGCACCTGGCATTTCCCTGCCATCCCTCCCACCACCAGGCCTGAGTCTCCCCTGTCTCACTCGGCCCAGAGTCTGCAGCAGGGAGCTTGCCTGAAAGAAGCCCAGCTCTACCTATCCGGATGGAAAGTTCAGTCTCGGGGAAGAGCAGCCTGGGACCCTCAGCATCAGACTTCTTCATCAACGCGGGGTCGAGGTTCAGTGCCAGGGCCATCTGGGGGTCTTCTGCTGCACCCTGAAACGAGAAGCAGGGGCATCACTGTCACACCTCTCTGCCTTCATTCCCCCGGCCCCTCCAGCTCCCGGCAGCCAAGGTGGTTTGCCCTTCTCTACCGAGAGCCCCAGGCCAGCCTAGTCCCCGGGCCAGACCCAGCTGTCAGGCTGGGCTGAGTCAAGAGCAAGGCGACAAGCTTTCTGGCTGCAGAACTTTGAGGATGACAACAATGGGACCTGAGGCGTCGGTGCTGATCCTAGAAATGGGAAAAACACACACTGGGAAAGAGCGGGTCGAACATCAAACCCCCCTCCACAATTCAGCACCGCCGGGCAGATGGCAGAAGGGACTCAGTTCCCCAACTGTCAAAAGAAGCCTGGAGGGCAGGTCCGCTCAATGGCAGCCTCGCAGCAGGAGCCAAGGTCACCACCTCTCCAGAGATCAAAAGGGGACAAGGGTCAAACAAAAGCACCTCAAAGGAGGGCAAGTGACAGTCGTGGAGGAACAGCACAGTTGGAGGCAAGCCCAGACAGCCTCAGATCACCATGTCACCCTCTGCTTTGTCCATAACCAGTCATTTTGACTGTTTTTGCATTAACTACGCAAAGTTTGATTTTGATCCCCGTGTTTATTTAACAAATATTTATTGACTGCCAACGGTGTGGATACTTGGTGAACTAACCAAGTTCTAGCTCTTATGGAGCTTATGTTCCCGTGGAACACAGGAGGGGCAAACAAGTGAACCTACAACGGGGCTGTGAGCTTCTCCTCCGAAGACATGGGCAGGAACCCTCGGACCCTAAGGGAAGGTGAACAGGATCACCTCGATGGGGAAAGAAACAACAGATATTTTTTGAAAACCACGCAAAAATAGTTCTAAACAGAAGTTTCCATTTAAAATGTGTGTCCCAGGACTTCCCTGGTGGCGCAGTGGACAAGACTCCGCACTCCCAATGCAGGGGGCCCGGGTTCGATCCCTGGTCGGGGAACTAGATCCCACATCCATGCCGCAATTAAGAGTTCGCACACCACAACTAAGGAGTCCACGAGCCTCAACTAAGGAGCCCGCTGCCACAACTAAGACCCAGTGCTAATTAATTAATTAATTAATTAATAATAAATAAACGTGTGTACCTAATAGGGGAGAGAAGAAGGCTTATTCATCCAATCATTGAAATCCATCTATTCATAAGTAAATACTAAAACTGTTTTCTTGGGTAAGTTTCATGAAGGAATCTCACAGAAGTTATGCCTGGCTGTGTCTTACACACACACACACACCCCTTCTTGTTTTCTCATCATCATGTTGATCACGGATCAGAAAGAGAAACTAATGATTCTGACATTTTACTTCACTATTTCTGTCCAACTAAATGTGAACAACGAAAACATAAACCCTTCCTCTCACATCCTCTCATTTCTCCAATATATTGATATTGTCCTAATCATTTATTTACAATGTCTTCTATAATGCACTTTTTTTAATTGAAGTATAGTTGATTGACAATGTTGTGCTAATTTCTGCTGTACAGCAAAGTGATTCAGTTTTATACACACACACACACACACACACACACTCCTTTTCATATTCTTTTCCATTATGGTTTATCACAGGATATGGAATATAGTTCCCTTATAACTCACTTTAATAAGGGTGCCGAGGGCTTCCCTGGTGGCGCAGTGGTTGAGAGTCCGCCTGCCGATGCAGGGGACATGGGTTCGTGCCCCGGTCTGGGAAGATCCCACATGCCGCAGAGTGGCTAGGCCCGTGAGCCTTGGCTGCTGAGCCTGCGCGTCCGGAGCCTGTGCTCCGCAATGGGAGAGGCCACAACAGTGAGAGGCCCGCGTACCGCAAAAAAAAAAAAAAAAAAAAAAAAAAAAAAATAAGGGTGCCGACACCTCCTTTAACTTTGTTTTAAAAGGGAAAAAAAGCCTGGTGGTGTGGTTTGAGCTGCCCTCATTAAAGTTCTTAGGACCCTCTGTAGAATCCTAGGGGCTGTGGGGTCTCACCTGCTCTGTCACTGAGAGAGGCACCAAGAGAGGCAGACCGTCCCACTGTATGAGTCAAGGTTGACGCTGCAGATGGACGACTCTTGGGGACAGAAGGGACTTGGGGAAGGCCGGCGCATCCCCCCCCCCCCCACTGAGTGACAGCTGGTGTCTGTGCCATGTGCCTCGGGCCACATAGTCACAGCTCTTTGTTTGTTTATAAGCTTTAATTATTTCTAATCCTACATCTCACGCTGACATCTGAGGAATCACTGCAGCCATGAAAGACATGTTTCACTAGGAGAGTGCGTGCGTCGGCTGGTTTCTTCCTTTGTCTTGCTTCTTTTTAGAATGTGATTGATGCGGAGCTGGGGGGAAGGATATGGAAAGAGAACCACTTCATTACAGCAGAGATGCGGCCACCTTAATACGCTCGGGGCTGCTGCTTTGACGGGGGCTGATCAGTCGGGGTCAGCTGGGAGAGACCCTGGTTTTAATCAAGGACAGCAGTTTTCAACTGGGGTGTCTCTGTCCGCAGGGGACATCTGGCAATGGGCGCTTTTGTATGTGGGCGTGGGGGAGAAGAAGGGTGTGGACATCTAGTGGGTAGAGGCCAGCGATGCTGCTAAAAGCCCCATGTCATGCAGGATGTCTCCCACCACAGAGGTCGATGCGGCCAAATGCCAATAGTGTTGAAGTTGAGAAACCCTGCTTCAGAAAGATTTAGGACGATCAGGACCTCCCTGTATTGCTGGTCATGCTCAGAATGCACAGACCCTCTTTTTATTGTCAAGATAAGAATTTTCCCGCTTCGTCCAGGAAGCCTGCCTTTCAGGTGTTTGGCAAACTTATATTAAGCATCAGCTGTGCACCAGAACCATTTTAGGTCCTGATGGTACAAAACAGTCAAGTCCCCTCTCCACACGGATCTTCCAGAGACAGACCATAAACAAACAATAAATTATAAAGTCGAGGGCCAGGTCAGGATAATGTTGAGAAGAAAAACAAACTCATCGCCATAGTTACATAGGACAATTGTCATGTGTACCAGGTTCAAGCCCCAAGCCAGGCTTTCTTCTAGCATCTCCTAGCATCTCATTATGAAACGCAAAGCTGGAGGACTCCTCCAGACACGGTGCTGAGGGAGGTCTCTCTGAGAAGGTGGTGTCTGAGCAGTGACCTGAATGGAAGGGAACAAGCCACACTGATTTCCGAAGATGGGCTTTCAGGCACGGAGCAGGAGGGCAAATGCCCCACACCATGACCCCCCTGCTGGCCATATCTTTTGACCATTTCATCAACCTACATTCCGCTGGCTGTACTGCTTTATTTCAGTGCTGGGGGCGGGGTGTACTAATACAATCCCACCCCAGCTTCACTTAGAGGCTGCCTTTTAAAAAGCTGGACAAAACCCCAGCAGATCCCACTTATACCTGCCCCCGTCCTGGGCACTCGGTCCCACGTGTGGCCTTGGGAAGGGTGGGGCAACTGTGCAGCGTGGGAGTGGCAGGGAGCACCCACAGGGTGATGCCGGGGGGCAGCTCCTACGCCCCGGTGCTCCCTGAGCATCCCTGAGCCCAGGCACCGGCCAGCCTCCCGGGGCTCCTTTCAGACTCCCTTCAGGATTCCAACATCCCCTCCCTCCACTCTCAACTGCTGACGAAGAAAACAGAGAAATACATCCCTTGGAATTTCAAGGAACAGCCTGGCAAGGGACACCAGCGGTGCCTTGGTGGCTTTATCATAATGTCCATGATGCTGGGGGAGAGTCAGGAAGCACCTGCAGGGCCAAGGTGGCTCTCATCCTGCAGGCCTGACACCACCCCTCACTCCCTGGAGCCCTGTCTGCTCACCCAGCAAGGACACTGCAGGTGGAGGGGATGCTGCATTGTTGTTTTTTTTACCAGAGCCTTAAATAAACACAGCTTGGCCTGTGCAGGGGCGACCAAGTCCCCTGGGGGGGAAATTCCTTCTCTACATCTTCTTGCTTTGCTGAGCATGCCCCCCTTTACTTGATATCAACACTGTCTTTCACTTCTGAGGCTTTTTTTTTAATCTCTGCAAAGCTTTTCCATCCGGGCTACCTCACTCAATCCTTGCAGCCCCATAAGGACGGCGAGGTGAGGGTGTGATCCCTTCCAGGGCAAACATCTGACTAATGCAAGCTGTTCTTGACTTTGCACTGCGGCCCTGAGAGCCCGCTAGGCTGCCCATCGGCGGGGCAGTGAGTCACTCTCCTTCCCCTGACTGTTTCATCTGAGTTCCCAGGACTCTGGGCAGCTCAGGGTTGCTGTGTCGCCTTGTAGCCCCCAAATGTCAAGGCACTGAAACACAGGCTCCTTCCCAAGCTACAAATCTCCCTCTCCTTTTGCATCACCCGCCGCCCCCCCAGTGCTTCCCCTGCCCTCCTCCCCCGTCCCCAGCCAATCCTCCAAATCCAGCTCAGTACAGAGAGCAGGGAGGGGGCTGCTGGGAGGCGTCGGGCAATATCCATCCAGGGCCAAGGAACTTGAGATCATTGTCCTCTTGTGACTATTATTATTTTATTATTATTAATGGTTGGGGCAAATCCCTGGCTCAGAATAAACAGAGCAACTTCCACCCACTCTGAAAAGACAGCACCAAGAGACGCGAGCTGGAAAAGCCTAGCACTTTCCAGAAGGAAAAGGGGGAGAGTGGAGAGACAGGGAAAGAAGGAGGAAACAAAATGAGATGGGAAGGGAGGAAAGCAGCCCTGCAACATGCTCAACGTGAAAGCCAAAGAACTTCAAAACATAATATGTACGTCTCCCCCAAGGAATAAAATCCAGATGCTGTTCATCAGCGTTTGCTGCCCCAGGAAGACAACTGCTGGTTGCTGATGTTTCTACAGCCCCAAAGAAACGAGCCACAAAAGGACCGAAAGCCTGGAGCGCAACCCGACAGGATGCAGGAGTCTCCAAATGAAGTCTACGATGGCAACGACGCAAAGCACAAATGGAAACTCGCCACGAGGTCCCGAAGCCCCGCGGGCCCTGCAGCCCCCAGAACTCAGGGCAACCAGCTAGATGCGTTCGCCCACATCCCAAGAACATCCTCCCCTACGCTCACCTGTCTCTGGTTCTTCTCCCACTGGGACCTACCATTGCTGTTACCAGCCATCAGGGGAAGCAGAACACATCAACCTCTGATACTCGCCCACGTGCTTGGGGCAAGCTTGACCTCCACCGGACCCACACAGGCACACCCTCTATCATGCTGATTCAGGCCACTGGGGGTCCTCCGGGATGTCTCTGCGCCTCCCCGGCCCTGTGGAGAGCAGTCTCTTTAACTGAGTTTTGTCAGGGGGCCACAGGTCCCTGATGAAGAGCAAAGGGAAAGGTCGCAGGATTCACTGGTGCCCCCTGCCAGCCACACACAGCCAGAGCAAGGTGGGCGCTCCACCCCAGTGGGGAAGCCGCAGCGCGCCCCCGCCCCGGGGAACCAGGCGCACTGATGCTGGGGTGGGGGGGGCGCCTGGCAGCCCCGAGCAGACTTTGTCTTCTCCCCCCACCGCCCCACCAGCTGCTGCCTCTGCCTTCCCCACTTAACCCAGACACACAGGGTGACGGGAAACAGTGGATGCTGTTTTCATTACTAAGAAATTGCAATAATAATGACACTCATACCATGATCTGAAATTATTCCCCATAATGGAAAAAAAATTAAATGTCGCCCCTGATCACCAGCCGGAATATGGATGATGCTTACATAATAGATGACCTTCTCTCCTGGGGAGGCCGGTAGCACCCTGCTGCCCGGGGCTGGGCGGGCACGGGGCGGTGAGCGGCCAGCCTCACAGCAAACAGGGACACAGAGTGGCAGAGGGGACAAGTAGCTGCTGTCTTCCCTGCCTCGTTTGCCTACACACTGAGGGATCCGGGGTCATAGCCAGGAGCCCTAAAGACAAGGAGAATGACAACCCAAAGTCCTTGGTCCCTACTGGTTTGGGAAGCACAGTTCATCTTGCCTGAGCGCACTAGGATTGCACCCCAACCCAGGTCTGCCCCTTCTCCCTACAGTAACAGCATGATATCAGGTTTTCAAGCTTCTAATTGTTCCATCCTTGATGCTTTTAAAATCCTGGATGAGGAAGTCTGAGCTCCCTCCTCCAGGAAGCCTTCCTGGATAAACCCAGCCTAGTCGGGATTAAATGCGCCTCCCTCTCTGTGCTCCCCTGACATCCCACACATGTTTCCCTCATCACATTTGCCAAACTGCACAGTAACTCTCGGTTTCCTTGGCTATCTCAAAATCATGAGATTCTCAAAGCAGGAGCTGTGTCTTCCGGCTCTCCTATGAGGGCCTAGCACAGCATCCAGGGACCAAGAACTCAGTGAATTTACAGGAATGAGCGATACTACAAAACCTCCAAAACGAGAGGGGAAATGTTGTATAACACAGAAGACAAAGATCCGGGTAAACGCAAAATGTTTAGGCCGTGAGAAAGAAGGCAAAGGGGATTAGTGCAGAGAGGGCAAGAAAAGGCTTAAAAGTATCAGAGTTTCTAGGTAATGGCAAAAAGCATGACTTTCTACCCAGCGTCAGCTTCTCTCCCCTTGATGGTTGTGTAAGATCCTCAACATCAGCCCTGAGACCACATGGGGATGGGCAGCCACCCACCCTGTGACTCTCCACCCAAACGCTCCAACTCTACTCTCCTTCCTGGCACAAATACTCAGAGCGGGGCAGCCCAGCTCACTTCCCGGAAGGTAAGATCTTTCCACCCCGAAGCCCAGGATCCCACCAAGGCCACATCTTCCAGCTTCCTCCCCATCTCCTCCACGACCTCAGCCTAAAGCTTCCCAAAGGCAGAGTTCATTACAGATTTCTAGTTATGTTTAAGCTATGTAAGTATGCTATTAATCAAACTATCTTTTTAGGGACAAAACCTTCTCCTATTTCTGATGTCAAATTACTATTCATAATCAAGCCTATTTAATCACACACAACAGATTCTAAAGTACCACACAGCTCTCTCTGCAAAGGTACAGCTCCCTGAGGGTCTGCAAAGATAGCCCTCCAATCGCTGCTCCATGCAAGCGGCTCTGTGCTGTGCTCCAAAGAGCCAGGTTTCCTACTAGCATGGTTGACAGAGAGACGGCGAGTGGCAGAGTTTTCCAAACCATTATGCTTTTTCTTATAACTCAAAATATGACTTTTCCTTAAACAATAATATAAATCTAAATGCACGCAAATACCTAAGTACAATGAAGTATTTTCTTTCTAATCCTCAATGATTATCCTTAATCCTAGAAGTCATTAAAATATATCTATAAAATCCACACTGACACACTACTATATATAAAATAGATAACTAATAAGGACCTACTGTGTAGCACAGGGAACTCTACTCAATACTCTGTAATGGCCTACATGGGAAAAGAATCTTAAAAAGAGTGAATATATGTATATGTATAACTGACTCACTTTGTTGTACACCTGAAACTAACACAACATTGTAAATCAACTACACCCCAATAAAAATTAATAAAAAAAAAAATCCAGGCTGAGCTTTTTCTGGCTTCTTAATATTTTGAGAACCCCCAGCTGGTCTTTCCAGGCAACTTTTTCTGACCTCTGTTATCCTTTCGGAGAATATCAGATTCCTCCAGAAATCTGCTAAAAGGCAAGATTTCTCTTCCCAGGAAAAACAATGCATGCGTATCAGACACTCACCGTTGGTAATAAAATACCCCAAAACTTAGTGGCTTAGAACATCAATCAGTTATTATTGCTAGATGCTTCTCCATAGGCCTGTAGTCCTCCAGCAAGCTAAGTGGGCTCATTCATATGGCAAACTCGGGTTTCAGGGGCAGCAAAAGAAGAAAACATCCAATGTCAAGTGCTATAGTCAAGTCTCTGCTTGCATCACATTTGGTACCACAGCAGGTCAATGACCATCCAGATTGAAGGGATGGATAAACCAACTGTACCTCTTGTGTCGGGGGGGCAGGCAGGGGGGAGGGGTGGGGTCCAGGGTCACGTGTCATCATATGGATAACAACGGGGGAGAATTTGTGGCCATTTTTGCAAACAACCACAGCACATAGGCACAGACAGACAAAACGCAGCCCTCTGGATCCATGGGTGAAACTCAAAACTTAATCTCACATGCCTAAAACAGTGCTTCTCCAATGGGGACCCAAGGACATATTCGCAGAGGTCAGAAAGTTTTCTATAAAATTTTTTAAAGTTTGTATTTTCACTTAAACTATAATTGAGGGCTTCCCTGGTGGCACAGTGGTTAAGAATCCACCTGCCAATGCAGGGGACACGGGTTCGAGCCCTGGCCTAGGAAGATCCCACATGCCGTGGAGCAACTAAGCCCGTGTGCCACAACTACTGAGCCTGCGCTCTAGAGCCCATGAGCCACAACTTGCGAGCCCACGTGCCACAACTACTGAAGCCTGCGTGCCTAGAGCCCGTGCTCTGCAACAAGAGAAGCCACCACAATGAAAAGCCCGCTTGCCGCAACTAGACAAAGCCCGTGCACAGCAACGAAGACCCAACGCAGCCAAAAATAAACACAAATAAATAAATAAATTTTAAAAAATAAAAATAAAAATAAGCTATAATCAAAAGAAAAAATAATAACAGCACAATCTGAATCACCAGGGTGGCCTCTTTATAACCAAATCCTACCGCTGGATTTCAGTGCCTTTGTTGGCCTTTGTGTTTATGACGGAGCAGGGACCGAGCAGTACCGCTTTCATCGTCGAGGGCTAATTGTTGAGGGCAGGCTCAATGGGAAGATGATACTGGGAGCCAAGCTCAGGCTAAATACCTTCGTGAAGCCCTGTGTAGATGGGGGAGGTTCCCAAGTAGTTCTAGAACAGCGGGAGAACTGATTCCTTCCAGCAGTATTCCTGGGACAGACCCGCCAGAAGCAAAGGCAGCTGATCGCGGCAGTCAGCACACCTGGCTCTTGGAACTGGTGGTTTATTTTTGGCCAAACCTCATCTTTCACATCTCAAAAATGTTGTTGGTTTTGATTTGATCGGTTTTGTTGTTTTGATATGAACTGACACGTTTTGGTTTCATGACTGGGGAAGAGCCCAAAGCATAAGGACTAACACATACCTTAACGTCATGCTCGTGCATATTCAGGCTTATAAATGTGTCTATAATGGGACAAAACAGCTCGAATCAACATTGGGACTGTGTGAGCTTTACTTCCTTTCAAATGAATACGTACGTTGAGTCAAATGGGGAAAAAACACTGGTCTCCAGGGCGAAACAATGGGTTCTCCTCCTCTGGGTTTCCCTCCGTATCAGCTCTCCTTCAAAATATAGCAATGTCTGCCTTCCCTTCTCTAAAACTGAGAACTTAACAGTACACAGTGACCCAATGATGGTTTTTCTATGCTCAAAATAATGGAAACTGTTGAAGTCACAACTCTCTGGGCCTCCTGTAGCCAAAGCAGCATGTTGACCGAGACACCATACACACTTCTGTGTGTGGACAAAAATCTCCTGAATGACCCCTTTTGTCCTGAGCAGCCATTTCCCAGGGTCCCCTGTTCCCTGAGATGCTCCAAGAGAAAGGATTCCACAGATAAACGTGGAAAACTTGAGAACGTCCGTACAGAAGAGTACAGAAGAGATAAAGACTCTAAGTCCCACAGCAAAGAAGTGGTTTTGTTTAAACCTACATTTCCCATACTGATTTGGCCACACACAGAACTTATGAATATTCAGCAGATGAAGCTTTAAGGGAAGAGGGCTCAAAGCAATTCTTTTCTGTTCCCAATGCTCAGAACATTCAGCAAAATACTTCTGCTTACACTGGAATATGATCATATTTATCCAGAAAAAAATCAAAAGGCTGGATGAGGTATCTTGGCCTCAAATATCTATCACTTTCACAAATACAGGTCTGTTGATCATCCTTAAAGATGAGTCAGTAGAATGTATTGTGTGTGTGCTTCTCCCCCTGCAGTCACACCAGCTAGAGATTATGAAAACCAAGAAGGTAATTAGTCTATAAAATGCAGCCCTTCCTTTTTTCTTTTTTACTACTATAAATAATAGTAACAAAATAATAATTATATGTATATATATATATATATTTTTTTTTTTTTTTAACAGTCAGTGCTGGAAAAGAGATCTTTATCAGAGCACCGCTTTCTATTGTCAGTGCTGGAAAAGAGATCTTTACCAGAGCACCGCTGAGGAGAAAAAACTAATGTTTCTGGCTCATCACCAATATATAGCTTTGACAACCATAAAATCATAAAACGATTTTTCTTGACTCTAGGAAGAAGAGAGAGAGCAAAAGAGCATCTGTAAGACAGTCACGACCCCCAGGGTGAACGGATTACTCAGGAGGCCTCTTCCCATAAAATTCTGGTGAGGAATCAAAGTACTAAAACAATGCAACACCAGATCCAGGGTGAGTTGAGGCAGAGAAGATGGAGTGGCTTGGAAAGAAGTATCCTTGGTATTGACCCCAATGTTTGCACAAACCCTCTTGTCTATCCCGTGCTCAGCTTCTAACCGCCTTTTCTTGTATTGTCACACTCGATCCTCAGTATCTTTCTGTGACGTAGACAGACAGACAGCGTCGTTACCCCTATTATGGGCTCAACTGTTGCACCCCTACCCTACCCCACCCCCCGCTAAAATTCATAGGTTGAAATCCTAACCCCCAGTCCCTCTGAATGGGCTCTTTAAAGAAGTAATGAAATTAAATGCAGTCTTCAGATGGGATCTAATTTAATATGACTGATGTTCCTGTAAGAAGAGGAAATCTGGACACAGACATGTGTGGAGAGAAGATGGTGTAAAGACACAGGGACAAAACGGCATCTACAAGCCCAGGAGGGGGGCCTAGAACAGACCCTTCCCTCATCGCTCTTGGGAGGAACCAGCCCTGCCATCATCTTGATCCTGGCCTTCCAGCCTCCAGAACTGGGAGGCAATAAATACCTGTTGTTTAAGCCACCCAGTCTGTGGCACTTTGTTACGCAGCCCTAGCAGACGAATACACGCCCCTATTTTACGTTTGAGGGAACTAAGTCATGAAAGCTCAGGACCCAACATTACACTACTTGTCAGAGGCATGAGCAAGATGTGAACCCAGAACTTCGGATTCCAAATCTCCCTACTCCTCCCACCACCATGCTGTGATCAACCAGGGATACACTAAGACAAGGTGGGGCTTCAAGAAGCAACCCCACCCATATCAACCCAAAGGGTGTGCGTGGGAATGCACATACTAGGCGCCAGTTTGTGAGTTGTGAGCCAGTGGAGAGAACTGTCCGAGTGTGATGCTCACACGGAGGGGTGATCAGTGCCCCGTCTGTGCTCCTGGCAGAATTTCAGAGACACGGAGCCATGAACCATGCACGATGGCCCATGAGAACTCACTTCACGGATGCAGATGGACAGAAACTAGCAAGATTCTATGGGGTAAGGACCCAACTGAAAACCAGGTCTCCAGGCTACAAGAGAAAAATGGGGAAATGTTACTACGGTTGTTAAAGATGATCTAAAATGAGAAGTAAGGCAGAGAGAGCTTGGTCGCCAGAAGGGACAGAGGTGCCCTCAGTGCCATGCTGGGGGCCCCGACCCATCAGACATCTGTCCAGGGGATTGGCGTCCAGGGAATCAGAGCGAGAAGCACTCACTCCAGACCAGGAGAGAAAGAGCAGCAGCAGGACTGAGATGTCAGGAAGGCTTCAGTGTTTGTCTCCTGAACCATTTCAGGCAAAGCATGATTTTAACCGCAGTCCACTGGAGAGAGGCCTGGGAGGATGGGGTGGGGAGGTGGGGAGCAGGATGTCGGCAGGGCCCTGGGGTGCGGGAAGGACTTCACAGCATCATCCCTGCCTCTCACCCTCACAGCCAATGCCTTCGTCCATCCCCCAGCCTCGGCCCCTGTTCACAGGGCCAGCCATCTTCTCAGCAGCATCCCATCCCCATGGGGCCTTGACCAGCAGGATCTGAAACCTCAAACCGTTTCTGGAAATAGTCTTTCTGCCTCCTGATAACTGCTGCCTCCAAGGCTGAGACACACAGCTTCCTAAACGGAACTGTTGACCAGGGTCTACAGCCCAAAGGAAGCCGGCTGGGAAAGGTGGAATCAGGGGCCAGTTAGTGACTCCAAGGAGGGCGGGAAGGGGAGGGAGAGGCTCTGGAAGGGGGTGGAAATCCCTGTGCATTTTTATGCTAAGGAGCTAGTGTGCAAATGGCAGGCAAACCACTTCAAAACAGAAGCTGTGGCTTTGAAGAACATGCTTATTATTATTTTTTTTTAATGAGGCTTTATCCAAAGCATCACTCTGCTTGGAGCAGAATTAATTATTCAACTGATGTGGGCTTGATGAGGGCTTGGCAGCTGAGAAGGGTTGGAAGCAGCTTGCTTCTAAGGAATTTTTTTCTGCTTCCTGCTGTGGGTACCTGGGGACCAGCATCTTCCCCTTTTCTCTCTTTTCCAAGCCTCTGTCCCAGAGCAAACAGCCAAGCTGAGACACACAGCAGGCCCATATGAAGTCTCAGCTGCTGCACAGCAAATTACCGCAAATTCAGGGCTGAAAGCAACACTCATTTCTTATTGTTCAGTTTCCACGGTTCAAGGATCCAGGAAGGGGTTCAAATGGGTCCTTTGCTCAGAGTCTCACTGGGATAAATTCAAGATCACAGCCAGGACTTCCCTGGTGGTGCACTGGTTAAGAATCCACCTGCCAGTGCAGGGGACACGGGTTTAAGCCCTGGTTCGGGAAGATCCCACATGCCGTGGAGCAACTAAGCCCGTGCACCACAACTACTGAGCCTGCGCTCTAGAGCCCGCGAGCCACAACTACTGAGTCTGCGTGCCTAGAGCCCGTGCTCCACAACAAGAGAAGCCACCGCAATGAGAAGCCTGCGCACCACAACGCAGAGCAGCCCCCGCTTGCCACAACTAGAGAAAGCCCGCACGCAGCAACGAAGACCCAACGCAGCCAAAAGTAAAATAAATAAATTAATTAATTTTTTTAAAAAAGAAAGATCACAGCCAGCTGGGGCTGAGATCCCATCTGAGGCACTCATCCAAGTGCGCTGGTTCTTGGCAGAATTCAGTTTTTTGCAGATGAAGGACAGAGGTTCCCATTTTCTTGGTGGTGGTGCTGGGGACTCCTCCCAGCAACCAGAGACCACCCTCAGGTCCTTGCAGGCAGCCCCCACTGTGGGCAATTCACAGCACGGCTACTGGCTTCTTCAAGGTCAGCAGGGGACGCTGTCTCACTTCATATCCCTCTGACCTCAAGAAGGGCCAAGACACTCTTTTAAGGGTTCACCTGATTAGGTCAGGCCTACCCAGGATACTCTCCCTATTGATGAACTAGAAGTCAACCGACAGAGGACCTGAGCAGTAAGTAATGGCAGTGAAACCCCACCGAGGGGAGGGGATCCCATGGCGCGCACACCAGGGGGTGCGACTCAGAGGGGCGTCTCGGGAGTCCACCTACCACAATCCCTGTAGAGCAGAACTCTGTCTTCAACATCCCTATCACCCTAAGATTTCTAGAGTCTAAATTTTCCCTTCGATGACTAAACCGGAAGCCATACATTATGGACAAGATCTAGTGGTCCACCAATTCTTTGTAGCACAAAGCCTCCATCAAAGCCCCAACCTCATACAACACATCTAGTATCTTCCGGCTCATCAATAAACCATGGCAAGGCGGTGGCATATTCCAGGAGTTCTACCAGGCAGAGGCTTCGGCTCAGCCATCAATGCGGAAGAGACCGGTGTTGGCCACAGGGCCAACTGATCCATCAGGTACAGGCAGTGTAGAGCCCAGCACCCATTTTCAGGGGTCCCCCAGAATGTTTTAATTTCTTTTAAAATAAGAAGAAATGAATAATAATGAAACATACTAACGAATCCAGCCTGGATTATATTCATCTTTATGCCAACATAGCTGTAAAATATAATTTTCCATCTTTTTTTTTTTTGGTGGAGGAAGGGGTCCACAAAGATGAAAGCTCCTACGGCCCCCAAAGGTCCAAAGGTGGGCCTGGCAGTGGTGCCCCTTCAAGGTACACATGGGTTTTCCTTGCACAGCCCCACAGTGACCCCAGAGGGCATCTGACCCTCCCTCAGAAAGAAGACTCAGGCAAGCCCGGGGGCCTACAGTGCTGACCTTTGGACTAAGTGAATTGAAAATACTAAGTGACAAAGCAGGATAGATCCCCGGCCACTGCAGGACAGTGCTGATATGCTAATTAGTCTGATGGGAACATATCAGTCTGAAGTTATAAACACGGGGCTAACAAGGCCATGTCTGGTCCCTGGATGAGCCCCATGGTTATGTCGGAGACCTAATGACCATCAACCACCTCACGGCCGGGAGCGGATGGCCTCCAGCGGGACGTAAGGACACAAACGAAGCAATTAAAACCCTCCTCACACGCCAGGAAATGGGCATAAGACTATTTATTATCAACAATGTCAAGAGGATCATCATCTTATTAAAAAAGAAACAGAGAGAGGAGAAAATTGAGCGTGTCACTCAATTTTGTCAGAGGTAAGTATTAAGGTGACACTTGGGCATTAAGATGGAAGGGGCTAGAGACATACCAACACGAGCTGGGGGAAACAAAGGACGGAAAGATGCCAAGATGGATAAAAGCATAAAGAAGAGGGCGAGGCTGAATAGGTGAAAAGGAAACCAGGCTGGACAATGAAAGATGTAGGAAGAGGCAGGGTTGTCATCCCCCGCAAAAGCTGTGACACCGGGTCACACAGGGAGCTCTGTTATTAACGTACTTCAACTCTTGCTCAAGAAACAAGGGGATTCAGACTGGATAGTCCCGAAGGCCTGTTCTACACCCAACCTTCTATAAATCTATAAATTTCTAGTTCCAGACAAAGACATCAACTCTCACTCCATGGAAGACAGAAGCCCACCAACTATTCCTCCTCCGCAGCCTAGCTTTCCAAGCTGCTGAGACAGTGCATCTTAAGGAAAAAGCCCCTGGCTGCAAGGTGGGACTTCACCCCAGACGGATCAGGGTGACAACCCAGCAGAGGGCAACAGTGCAGCCACTCCAGACCCTCCAGGGCGTCTCCCCGGGCCGGAGGCTGGCACCTCTCACTGCAGCTCGTAGCAGGGCTGCCGTGTCACGGGTAGAGGCTCCTCGTGGGAACATCATACCCAGCGGGTTCTCGAGAGGAAGAATGCCCATCTCTTCCGAGGATGGATTCCCCCAGCTTCAAGGCGGGGCCTGAACAGAGGAAAATGTGACGCCCACACAAGCCAGCCAAGACTCGTTCGGGCAAGGGCGTTTCTCCCCTGAGGATGATCTGCAGATAACTCCCTCCCCATGACACAGGGAAGCCGGGCAAAGAGCCACACGTGAAAGACGTGAACGTCTTGAAGGTGATGTTGTATCTAGATATTCACGGACCTGCTACAGTTAGATACTATACCTTTTTACTATAGAGAAAGCACCCTGCCAAGAGGAATATGCATATAAAAGTGTGTGTGTGTGTGTGTGTGTGTGTCCCTGTTATTTGGAAGACCCAGATACAAATATATCATGGCAGAAGTCCTCAAATTGGCCTCCACATCAGAGTGCCCTCCTGGGAAGGAGGCCAAAGGATTGATGTGTCCACTGACAGAGGTGGACTAATTTAGGAGAGAAAAATCACAAGCATCCCTTCCCAAACTAGAAAAAGAATCCACATGGAAAGCTCCAACACAGAGGAAAGAGCCTTTTGCAAAAAAAAGAAAAAAAAAAACAAAAAAACCCACAAACCCATCACAGGTAAAAGGTACTGACTGCTTTTCTCCACTACGTAGCCACAGGTGGAAAAATATAGGAGGCATTCACACTATACGCCTTCTGAGTGGATGCAGGAGGCCAGCAAACCAGCCCTGGATTAATGAGAGAGCCGGCTGGAGAGACAGTCACTGCCAGGATATGAGAGACACGAGGGAGGGTTAACTGTGTCCTGGCCCCTGGACCACACATCTAAGGCGAGCGCTTTCCTCTGCCTGCCCGGTTCTTTTCCATCTGCAGCTGTTTGTTGCTGTTGCCCTCCCCGAGAGCAACTGAGATCATTCAGACCCCCTCTCCCCCACCCTCCCTCTCCTCCTCCTGGGCGCCTCATCCCTCCTCTAACCTGTAACATCCTCCTGCTTGCCCCGGGCACAGGGACGGGGGAAAAAAGATTAATGTGCTCTCTGGGGGGAACCGGAAAGCAATACTGGCATTTGGCAGTAGAAGCAAATGCATATCTGGAAACTTAGCTGTTGCCCAAGAAACCCCATGAGCTACAGGCGCGAGCAGGAAGGGAAGGCGTGTGTTACTGAATTTACACGGGTGCCCCTGTGCAGGTAAATACAGAGAGCCTGAGGCTCAGTGCAGGAAACAGTTTGGACCCATCATTGCAACCTGGCTGCTTACTGTTCTTTGTCTCTTTTCCCCCCATTTCTAATTGTCCCCCGCCAGGACAACTGTGTGGAGGGAAGGACATAAGAGACTGAAGGGCCACTGGCCGGGCTTAAGGTCACACGGAGGCAAATGACTAATGGGCTGTCAGGTCCCCTCAGCCATGCCGACTGCAGCCCACCTGCCTCCGCCCAGATCCACACCTGGCCTGTGGGTGCAGGTGGGTGGGCGGAGCCGAGGGCCACGTGATGTCCACAGAGGCCCCGCCTTCCACCCAACTTTCTCACCTTTACATTTGCAGTACTATTAATTTGGGCTGGTAATCAGGAGCTTATTACAGGTGACAAGCCATTCATCAGAAGCTACCGCATTCTGGCCCCAGCTACACTGTACTAATACAGGATTTCCCTTTTATGCCTGAAACAAAGAAAATCCTGAGCATCTGTGCTGTCGAACTGCCAGACAGGCAGGGAAGAGAAGCCACTAATAAGACAAAATATATTACAGCCCCATCAGCTTAATATCTACATGAGAAACCCAGCTTTGACATCTTGCTGAGGGCAAACTCGCCGATGAGAATTAAGTCAGCTGTAATACACCAGGATTTGCCCCAGAAGGCTCTTGTTCTATGCCTATTAAAAAGGCGACTGGGGGATTAGCTATGAGAACGGCAATCCAGGGAGGCCTGAGTCAAAGGACTATGAGTCCTGGGGTCACGCAGGGCTTCTAAGCTCCCCAGGCGGGGAGGAGAAGCTTCCCCATCAAAAGCAAAGCAGAGAACCAATGGAAACTCATTTCTCCTGAAAGGATGCAGGCAAGCTCACCTCAGGGGGCCCAGCATCCTCAGAGCCTGGCCTACTGGGCTCTGCTCGGTGTTCCCCGCGCCACTGCACCTCCTCGGGATGCCTGGGACTCAGCATCCCCGCCCACCTCTCCAGGGTGCAGGACACAGGCTGGCCGTCGGCTGGACCTGCCCTGCGCTGCTGGATGATAAACCTGAGAGGCTGACTGTCCTGCCTCGGAATCACCCAGACCTCTCCTTTGCTCACATTCTGTGCTTTTTGATCAATCCTTGCTTACCCCAGGAGGGAGGTGGGAGGAGGCAGACGATAAAACATGGTGTGTTGGCTTGCTTTCTAGGGCCACCTCTCAGGACAGATTTGGGAATTGGTTGAGAGCTTGAGTTAAAGTGAGATTTCTGGTAGCCAGTTACCTCTAGACTGCTTATAGAGGTTATCAAGGTGTGTATTCACCATCCCTTGCGCACATGCACACATTCTCATTTTCTCCCTATCTCTGAAAATCAGTTTATTTCTCAGGTGGCAAAGAAAGAAGTTCTAGGTGGATTGTTCAGCTGTGCCTCCTATGGGAAATGGCACAATGCCCCGATTTCAATGAAAATCTCAGCCCTTGATTCCCAAACCCCTCCTGACTGAGAATGTGCTTTCTCCTGCCTTCCACCCAGATGGAGAGCAAACATAAACATCACGAGAGTGAGAGTGCCATCCGCCCTTGTGATCAAGAGCTCTTCGAGGAGCTCTGACAGGAGCAGAGAGCAGATGGGCCGCGGTTCCAAACAGCTCGAGTCCAGCCCGGGCCTGAGCAGAGTGTGAGAGCCGCACCTGTGGGTCAGGCTCTTCCTTCCCCAGAAGGAGGCCCACCCTGCCCCGGAGGAGGACTCTGCTGTCAGGAGCCCACGGCCCCCTGAAAGGGCTTCCTCACCCCAGGATAACTGGGCACAAAACACCTGAATGGGTTCACGGTTTGTTTACCTAAAGAAGAGAAGCCAGAGGCAGTGAAGGGGCTGCAGACCTCCCATGAAGCCATGTGGGGAGACAAGATTTTATCTACAAAGCATCTGTGGTTTGCATAAAGGAGCTGAAATCCGACTCAGGGACACAGAGATCCGAGTTCTGCCTGCAACCTGCAGGAACTTGAGTGTCCCTCTAGGATGAGAATAAAGACATTTATACGAGTTTAGCAGGACGTCTCGCATGCGATGAGCCCTCAATTAATATTAGCTGTGATCATCATCATTATTAATACATGCAATACTATCACTGGGACTGTCTTAGCAGTGGAAATATAAGGAAGGGGAAAAAATGGACTTGTTATAGTTTGTCAATCACTCAGACCTAAGTGAGTGGATAAAAGTGTATCCCAAGCAGAATAGAAAGAGACATTTTATGATTATCAGCCACTGCTTTCTCCTTACGCCACGGATGTGACAACCACCATGGGCTGTCACTTCAGGAAAGTGGACGGTGAGAACCAGTGGGCAGAAGGGGGTGGAGGAAAGGGCCCGGAGCCCGCCCCGGTTCAGCCATTACCACATAGATTGCGCCCCTCCACCCCGACCCCGACCCTTCCGTTTGACAGATTCATTCTGCGGTCTCCCCATCCAATCATAAGCCTAATATTTACCCAGAGAAAGCAGTATTTGTGTGCGTTGCCATCGAAAATCCAATAAGTATGAACAAGAAAAGAAGCTGCGTGCGTAGGAGGCATGAGGGCAAACACAGCCAGCTCTTTAAAGAGTCATTGTGATCATCAATACCCTCTCCCATTTCCATTCAGGGGCCCTGGGCCAACCAAGACTTAGTAATTATTTTCCATCGTTACATCCTTCAGAGAAGCTTAAAAAGCAGAGGCCATTGTTTCTAAGTTTGTTCTCCTCTATTTGTCAAACACAGATTATTTCCTGGGGTCCGTGGGGCTCCCTTCCCAGAATGTATCAACCAAAGGCAGCCGCACTGGGCCTTCTGGAGCTGACTTCAGAAACAGAATATTGCTCCACCCGTGGAAATCACTTTAGTCATCACATTCAGTTGCCTGGCCTCCTGCCCCAGCCTCCTCTGCCAGGGTGAGGTTTTGGACAGACCTCTCATTGGACATGTTTTTTTTCTTTGTCCAGAACTCAAAAAATAAATACCAAACTCTGGGGTAGGTCGGGCAGGGAGGAAGGGGATGCTGTGGGTTGCTGGACACCATGACCAGCTCCTTCGATCTGATTCTTTTCTCTCCAGCAACCACAGAGACTTCCAGCCGAGCCCTCGTGCCCACCAAGGATACCTCCAGGCCTTCTTCTGCTTGTCCTTTTTATTTAGGGAATGTGAGCTCACAGTAAAATAGAAAAATTATGGAATTTATCTTTTCCTTGAGCAGAAGTCAGTTCAAATAACTAGTTAAGATTAGGGTGGAAGAAACATAAAATCCCACTGCAGTGCCTCAAACACATAAAGGGCTTATCTGCCTCACTCAGCAAGAAGGCCAGGGTACAGTGGATCCAACGCTGCCAGGAGGAACCATGCTCCTTTTGGCTTCCCACCCTGTCGCCCTCAGTGATGGGTGCAGCATCCCCGGGTGCTTCACATTGGTCCATGAAGGAGAAGGGGTCAGGAGAAGATGAGGAGGAAAGCCGTCCCTTAAGACTTCTCTGCCAACCCTATCACGTGGGTCTAGCTGCAAGGGAGGCTGCCAGACTGAGGATTCGTAGCTGGCACATCACTAGATCAAACAAATTTGGGGTTCCATTAGAAAGGAAGAAGGAGCGAGTGGAGACAAGCCAACCTCACTTTATTGTGCTTCGCAGATATTGCACTGCTGCACCATTGCTGGCTTGAAGGTGGGAATGGCCACGTGAGAAGGAATATAGGTGGCCTTGAGGGGCTGAGAGAGGCCCCGGGTTAACAGCCAGCAAGGGAACGGAGACCTCACTCCTATAATCCAGCTGAGTTCTGCCAGCAGGAACGAGCTTGGAAGGGCATCCAAGCTCCAGGGGATGATGCCACCAGCCAACATCCTGAGTTTAGCCTGTGAGATCCCAGCAGACAACCCAGCCACGTCAGCCCAGGCTTCCGACCTACAGAACTCTGGATGCTGTTGAAAGCCACTCAGTGCGTGGTAATTTGTTACAGAGCAAGAGAAAGCCAACACTGCAGGGCAGAGCAAGCGGTGTGGCCCAGGGGCCTGGTCCATGCAGACCAGGCTCATACTGTACATCACTGAGGCAGTGGGACAACGGCCCCTGGCCCTGGTGAGGTACGCCTGCAACAAGATTTAGATTTACCACCTGCAGAAGCATCAGAGAATGGGAGGAAGCCAAGAGCAGCTCTCTACAGAGAGGGAGCAGCTCGCTGCCCAGAGAGAGGGGCTCAGCAGGGTAGGTGGAGACTCCCCACAGGGTGCCAGCCCCTTATATAATAGACACAAACCAAAGAGCTCAACAGAAACCCTCACACAGCAACAATGAGTGTGGGGAGGTGAGATGAGAGTCGCACTAGTGGTGAGATCCAAAGGGCAACAGCTCCCAAAGTAAATAAATGCCTTCATTCAACAAAGCAATAAAGTGGCTGAGACGGCTGGGAAAGCACCAGAAGCGAGCCAGCTGCCTTGGAGATGGAAGGTACCCAGGAAGTTGACTCTATCAGCATCCGTTCCCAGGGGCCTCTCACCCACATAGCTGTGGGAATGAGAACCAGCTGTGAGTCACCGGACCACCAGGGAAAAGGTGACACAGTGTCAGTCCCCAAAGTTCTCCATCATCATCGGCTTCCTAGCTGGCTGTTGGGAGCCATGGGGGTCAGCCTCCAGCCTGCAGGCAGAACCAGGAAGTCAGAGAACCCGGCTGCCCCCAGCTTCCGGCCCGGGCCCCCATCTGTAAACCCTAGGATAGCACTCACCTTACCTGCCCCTGGGGGTTTCCTTCCTTCCTTCCATCAGCAGATATTTCCTAAGCATTTACCGATGTCACCCCCTGTGCTGGGTGCTGGCAACCCAGCTGGGACCAAGCCTGACAGTTCCTGTCCTCAACGAGCCTACATTCTGGTTGGGGAGACACTTGGTCAAGAAGCAAAACACACTGCTGTAGAGCAGAAATTAACACAACATTGTAAATCAACTATACGTCAATTAAATTTTTAAAGAGTTTTTAAATTCAAAAAAAAAAAAAGAAGCAAAACACAAACTCCAAAAAAAAAAAAAAAAAAAAAGAAGAAGAAGCAGCAGCAAAACACAAACACACAGAAACAAACCGGGGAGTGAAGGATGGTGACAAATTGTAGGAAGGAAGGACATGAACTGGGAGAACGATGCATGTCGCCAGGAGGTCGGGGAGGAGGAGAGACTTGCACTGAGGCAGCCACGTGCAGAGCTGCTCAAAGCCTAGCAGACAAGGAGCAGCGGGCACAAAGCCCCAGTGGAGGGACAGGGCTTGGCAAGCTCCAGGTGACCCAGGCAGAAGCCAGAGGCCACGGCTTGACCTTTTCCTTAGTTCTAAGTGCAAAGGAAAGTTGTCAAAGGGTTCTGAGCAGGGAGGCAGCGTGCTGTGATGTATGTGCCAGTGGGGGTGGGGGGGGGCCTGCGGGGAGGCTCCTGCAGAGGGAATTCCAGGAAAGAGCCCATGATGGATTAGGACGTCGGCGGTGGAGATGCCATGGATTCCAGAGACCTTTCGAGACAGGAGCCAATGGCTCTTCTCTGTGAGCATGAAACGAAATGACAGATTTTATTCTCATCACACGCTCACTGCAGGCCGACTCTGGATAAGGCGATGCCCCCAGCCCCTTCCAAGAGGAGTCCATCAAGCCAGAAACTTAACAAATAAAGACGAATCCGTGGCACCGATAACCCGCTAAGGGAGTGTTGAGAGAGAGGAGTGCGGGCCCCACCTGAGAGCACGTCGGGTCAGGGAAAACCCCATCTGTCCTCAGCTGGCACTTGAGAAGCAGCAAGAAGACAGAACATTCTAGGAAAGGAGACTGGGAAGGCGTGGAAACATCCGATGCTGGAAATCATTCTGGAACCATCTGTCTCCTCCCTACTCAGTTGGCTGCAAAGAGGCCATTCAACGGGGCACCCCCCCAATCCCACCTACAACGTCAGACCTAAACAAATCGTGCCTAGAGCAGGCGGCGTGCCAGGGAACAAGGACCTCAGGCCAAGCGGCTGGCAGATTCTCAAACCAGTGCTGCTGCTACCCAAGGTGTGGGGGCGTGCCGAGGCAGAGCCGCTCGCCAGCTTCCTGTGACCTGCCCTCTCCCCCCGTGCCTGGATCCACTGACTGGCACACCTGTTGTCCAGGTGGGACAGCAGCCCTCCTCTGTCCCCAGCCAACCTGGTCTGCTAGGATCATGACATCCATCTCTGCATCTGTAACTCCTTCCACCAGAAGCTGTGCCAGGATGCTGGCAGGCATCCCGCCTCCCCTGGAAAAACCCAGCAGAATCAGACCCAGCTCCTGCCCGAGTCCAAGCATCTACAGTGCGTGTAAACTCCCAATGCCACGGCCCCACAACTCATGGGGCCCGGACCTTTTTGGGGTATTAACAGTGGACTGAAGTGGCCTAAATTTCTCACATTCCTTTAGACACTGTGGTTCAGATAGCTCAACCCTTTTGGGGAGTTTTGCGTAAAGCCCGCACACACCTACCCTCCCCACCTTCCTACCACTTCTAGCTTCCTTCCTGGGCCACCCCCAGCCTATTCCTCTGAAGTTCCAGGGTGACTGACAGCTCACCCAAAGCATAAGGAGAGCAGGATAACTGCTCCTGGAAGATCTCGATTAAATCCTCTAAAGCTTTTAGAGTCGCACGTCTTGGTCTTTAACTGGTGCACCCAAAGCACACAGGGATCTTGTTAAACCCCAATTGTGACTCAGTGGCACAGGGTCGGGGCTCCGGGTTCTGTACTTCTAACAAGCTCCAGGTAATGCTGATGTGTAGGTCATGGACCACACCTTGAGTGGAAAGGTCTCAGATGAGACTGGAGCATCCCAGACACAGTCCTTTCACAATCCTCACCCACCAGCTTTAACAACTCCCAGCCTACTTTCTAATACAGTTCCATAGATAGGACGTGGAAACACACATCACAAGTTGAGATGAAGGCACCAACTGTGATGAAGCATCTTGTACTCACAGACACCTTAATGCACGTGAGAAATGAGGGTTAGAGCACCAGAGATGAGCCCTACTGAACTTCTGGCTAAAATACTTCAGTAGTCCTTGTTCTTTGACTCTCCCATTACTGCCATCCAATAAGTTCCTAAAGCAAAGGACGAATGACACTCAACCTTGAATGGTGTGATGCTTGCACCCAGCTTTGAGAGATAGGATTAGTGCTTCGTGGCGAGGATGAAGTGGGATCCACAATGCATACCACTGGGCTGCTTCCTTAGTTTTATTTGCAAAATCTCGGAAGGAAATGGAAAGCTAGAACATGGTGGGCCTGCAAGGAGGCCCCAGGCTTTCCTTGGAGTGGTCACTGCGGTGGGGTTCACCAAAAGGAAACACTCAAGTCACTGAAACACCAACCAACATCCACAGAGCTGACCTGAAGAACCTACCAGGCAACATAGCTGAGTAAACAACAGATCGCACCAGCAGAAGAGCTCCGAGAGCCCGGGGACACCCCTCAGAAGAACAGTTACTCAACTCAACTGCCTTCCTTGCGGCTACAGAGGCACCGGGAGTGGGAACAGTCCACTTGTCAAAATGCTTCCACCCCTAAGTAGATGCAGGGCCAGAAGACACACTAGGAGGTGAAGCCCCCTTTCTGTCCAGCTGAATCACGGCTCCTCGCACCTAAGTGGACTCCCAGCCAAAGTGCAGCCAGAACCCTGCAGTAGAGCCAATGCCAGCCAGGGTACCTGGAGGGAACAGGTGCTACACCCTGGAGCAGAGAGTCAGCAAACGCTGCCGAGGAGACCTGGAGAAATCAGGAAAGAGGTGTCAATGAGCCAGTGGGCTATTTCCCACTGTGGGGTCACAAGCATCTTTTGGTCGTTAAGGAGGAGGAAGGATGAAGATGTAAGGGAAGGCCACACTCTACCATGAAACAGAGTCCAGATTCTCTGAGGTGTGGCACCTGAAGGAGAATCTTCAGGCAGAGAAAGTGCTCTGGGGAAGCCTCACTCTTCGGCATCCTTGACCTTGATGGCGCCACACAGAGAAAAGTGGAAAGTGAGGAAGAAAAGGGTAGGGGCAAAATGCCTGTGAGGCTGTGCCGACCCTCTGGGGACGGACTGTAGCTGTGTCACTTGTCGTGTGAAAGAGTGAAGGTCCCGCGATCCTGGGAGTGAACCTGCACTTTGCAGGCTGGTTGTTCTTAGCCTTCTTGCTTATTTCCTTGGTATCCTCCCTCCATCGTTAACAAAGCCTCTAAAAATGTCAGCCTATCTCAGCAAAGAAGGGTCAGGCATTTGGGTCCATACTTTCATGTTAAAGGGGGAGTGATATCAGTCCAAGTGAAGGTCAGGGAAAGAGCTGGATCTCGTCAGGTGCCCACCGTGGACTCATCCTCCAACCTAGAACCTCAGGCTCTTGAGTTTTCCTTAAACAAGAAGGCAGTTATTTTTGCTAAAAGAGTCTCGCTTAAGATAATAATAGTTATTATTAGCTGAAATGTCAGGCACTGAGATTATTGCTTTACATGGATATTTTCATTTAACTCTCTCAAACGATCCTATGGGGGCAAAAGTGATTTTTTTTTTTTTTTTTTTTTTTTTGCGGTACGCAGGCCTCTCACTGTTGTGGCCTCTCCCGTTGAGGAACACAGGCTCCGGACGCGCAGGCCCAGCGGCCATGGCTCACGGGCCCAGCCTCTCCGCGGCATGTGGGATCTTCCCCGGACCAGGGCACGAACCCGCCTCCCCCGCATCGGCAGGCGGACTCCCAACCACCGCGCCACCAGGGAAGCCCCAAAAGTGATTTTTTTGTCCTCATTTTACCAATGAGGACACTAAGACTTGGAGAGCTGAATGAACTTCCTTAAGGATACACACACGGTAAATCTTGGAGGAGCTGGGAGATAAAAGCCAGGCGATCTGACTCCAGAGTTCTGCTCTCACGATCACCACCCATGCACTTCCCACCACCCAAGAGGCCATAAATACCAGGACTATGGCATTTACGGCCCCAACAGTAACTCCAACAGTAACTTGGAGGTAACAGGAAACTTTGGCTCCAACAGTAACTTTGAGGTAACAGGAAAAGGGATGGAGAGGGAGGTGTACAGACCATAAAGAAGAGAAGGTCACCAGCTTGGTCAGGAGCCCTCCGAGCAGGGTCCACCCAGGAATCCCTAGAGTTCCCAGCAATGGCCATCCCAAAAGACTTTTCAGACTCTCGTTGAGCTGGCTTCCTGGTTGGCCTTTGAGGTACAGAGCATGGCTCTCTCTCCTTGACTTGCAAGGACAATAATGCCCTAGACTCAGGCTTCTGGAGTGTCACCTCCCTGAAGCTCTGAGACCTACCGTCTCAGGAGCCCGCCATCACTAGAGGAACCTTCACTAAGCAAACCACTTTCTGCCTACACTGGGCATCTAACAACCCCTTTTTGGCTTACTTTCCCATTCCAGTTGCCATCTGGTGAGTCTTTGCCCAAGAAGACCAAGAATTCAACAAACAAACAGAAAAGTCAGGGACTCCAAAAGCAGTTATGCCATTGCCCCTTTGATACTCAAGCCCAGGATAAGCCAAAGAAAATCATATCAAATGGCTGATTTCCTTGCTTTAAACATATTCACTCCAGCTCAAGGAGGCTTTAGTCTGGTTAGCATTTGAGATACTTCTGCACGCTTGGTTTCTCCTCTGCAAAGGCTCTGCTGAGTTTGCTAAAAGCCATTTAAGTCTCCAATGGATACTTCCTAAGCTATGTTTCCCAGCTGGCAAAATGCCCTCTATCCCTCAAGTGACTGCTTCCCTATTTGGGAACCTGGGGCTGTTAACTTCCTCTGAAGAGCTCTCTGACTGCAAGCCTGACGTCTAGGGAACATCACAAAGTTTTTAGGTCACCTGCCTTATAAGAAAAAGCCATTCATTGAAGCCAAGCAGGATTCTAGAATCCATTTCTCACCTCTGCTTTGTCCCACTCCTTTGTCTCGTTTTAAGAGAAAAATAAAAGAACTACCTTACTCAATATTGTTCAAAAATAGAATACATCATTTTGTGAAATAATAGGTTTCCGGTTCATAGAATTGTCCAAGAACAGACGGCACCATGACCACCTGTTAGACAAACTGAAGCCAAGATTTCCATACTGGGTGGACCGTCTGCCCGGAGGCCACCAGGTCCCTTCACCTTTAGGTCCTGTCCCTGTGGTTCATACGGTCACCCCATGGATCCCCTCCCCACCCAGGACACTTCAACAGCAGCTGCAATGCTCCTTTTGCTGGTACGCTAGACTCTCATTCATCCAACCTTCTGCAAAGCCAGCCCTATGAGGTGAACACGAAATTATCCTCACTGTCCTGAAAACACAGGATTAGAGCTTTGGAAGTCAGACAGAATGGGGTCCAAGGCACAGCTTCACCGTTGTTGTTGTTGTTTTTTTTTTAAGCCATTTAACCTTGGGTACATTATTTAACTACTCCAAGTTTGGGTTTCACCAACCATGAAATAGGAGCAAATATTGCCTGTGGTTCTAAAGTTTAAAGAAAATCACCTGTGCACTGTGTGGCTCAGTATGCCTGGCTGTGAAGGGCATCCAGTAAACATGCACCTTCTCTGTTCTGCTCCTCTGAGCACCGTGTCTCTCTGCCCCTGCCTGTTCTGTAGGTTGATCTTGGACAAAACGACAGATCCAGAGAGATCTGAGTCACAGAAGCTTACTTAACAACAGAGGCTGGACACATTTTGACAAGTCCACATCCAGCCTCCAACTTCATGACTTAACTCTTCACAGCAGATGCTCCAAACCTTCTCTTCTCCTCTTTAGCTTCCAATCAATAATCAAATATCTGCCAAACAGCTAGTCTTCTGAAATCATCAAACTTGAAGTTGTAGGGACATCCCTGGTGGTGCAGTGGGTAAGACTCCGCACTCCCGATGCAGGGGGCCTGGGTTTGATCCCTAGTCAGGGAACTAGATCCCACATGTGTGCCGTAACTAAGAGTCCACATGCCGCAACTAAAAGATCCCACGTGCCGCAACTAAGACCCGGCGCAGCCTAAATAAACAAACAAACAAACAAACAAATACTTTTTAAAAAGATGCCCAAACACAAGCACACTTCTGTGTGATACACATGACCCCATCTCCCTCCGGTTTGTTTGAGATCCTGAACTGCCCTCTTGCCCTTTAAGTGCACGGGTTTTGTTTGTTTGTTTCGTTTTATTTGTTTATTGGCCACACCAAGTGGCTTGCGGGATCTTAGTTCCCTGACCAGGGATTGAACCTGGGCCCCCGGCAGTGGAAGTGCCGAGTCCTAACCACTGGACCACCAGGGAAGTCCCAAAGGGCATGGTTTTTGTCTCCTCCAAGAGTCTGTACAGTTCTGGAGGACATGGACCTCCCTTTCTCCTCTGTTTCTCCACCATGCCTGGAACAGTGCTGGGTTCAGTTATTGCTTAAACAAAGCAGGAAATATCAGCTAGAGCTAAAAGGGCCCAACTTATGATGAAAGATAAACCCATAGGATAGATGGCTTTATGGCAAAACAGCTATAAAACCCCCAGAGAGCATGACGACAAAAACATTAGTGTTCCCATAAGAGCTGCTCAAATATAAAGACAATCTTACCCTTTTTCTTTTTTTTGTAAAAAAAAACAAGTCTCGTGCTAATGAACTTCCCAACATCTGCCCCAATTTCAGTGTCAAATATTTTGAATTATTTGGGCTATTTTCCAGAATTTCATTGTATCCATAGGCTTTTTGCTGTTCCCAGTCAGGCAGCCCCATCACTCAGATTGGAGAGAAAAGGAAACCAAAATTATTGATAAAGATGTTATTATATGTACATAAGTCAGAGAATCATCTAAAGAACAATAACTGTTGGGCTTCCCTGGTGGCGCAGTGGTTGAGAGTCCGCCTGCCGATGCAGGGGACACGGGTTCGTGCCCTGGTCCGGGAAGATCCCACATGTTGCGGAGCGGCTAGGCCTGTGAGCCATAGCCGCTGACCCTGCGCATCCGGAGCCTGTGCTCCACAACAGGAGAGGCCACAACAGTGAGAGGCCCGCGTACCGCAAAAAAAAAAAAAAAAAGAACAATAACTGTCAATAAGAGTTTTCACTTTGGCAGTTCAGTACAAATAGTTTGGAAAAGTCAATAATTTTCCTATGCAATAGCCAGATAGAATATACTATGAAAGAAAAGATCCCATTTACAACAGAAACTAAAGGAAATGCAATACCCAGGAATACACTCAAAGAGAAATATGAAAAATCCTGATGAAGAAAACTGAAAATGCTACCGAGAGGCATAATCAATGACTTGAATAAGTGGAGTTGCATACCTTGTCCTTAGATAGGAAGTCTCATCATCCTACATCTGTCACTTCTGCCTAAATGAATCTATAAATTTGAAACAAACCCCATAAAAATACCTACAAGATGTTACTGAAACTAGAATGTTGATTCGAAAGTTTGCACGGAGAATCAGTCTATAAGAATAACCGAGAGGGACTTCCCTGGTGGCGCAATGGCTGAGAATCCGCCTGCCAATGCAGGGAACACGGGTTCGATCCCTGGTCCAGGAAGATCTCACATACCGCAGAGCAACTAAGCCTGTGTGCCACAGCTACTGAGCCTATGCTCTGGAGCCCGCGAGCCACAACTACTGAGCCCACGTGCCATAACTACTGAAGCCCGCGTGCCTAGAGCCCATGCTCCGCATCAAGAGAAGCCACCGCAATGAGAAGCCCGCGCACCGCAACAAAGAGTAGCCCCCGCTCGCCACAACTAGAGAAAGCCCACGCGCAGCAACGAAGACCCAACGCAGCCAAAAAAAGACTCCTTTTCTCTGGGAGTAAGCTTAGGCACACTGAATCCAAGAAGCTTCCCAGGGGCCTGGGTTTTATTCGGGGGGGCAGCAGTTCTCAAAGTGGGGTCACTTTGAGACCAGGACTAGCCTCAGCAAAAACCCAGGAACTCATTAGAAATGCAAATGCTCAGGCCCCATTCCAGACCTCCTGAACCCTCACCCTCTTGCGGGGTGGGCCCAGCAATCCAGGGGATTCACGAGCTAAGGTGTGAGAACCACTGCAGTCGGGCAAAGCCTTTTACAGAAGCCAAGAAAAGTACCGTCACAGCGCATCTGGCATCCAGTCCCTTGTGCCACGAAGTATTTCATCAGGCCCTGAGTCATCCACCATTTCCCCCTGGAAACAGAAGACTAAATGAATAAGGAGGAAGGCCATGTGTTTATATGAAATGTTAACAATATCCCAAGTCTATTTCATTTACTTCTAAAGCTAATGATTCTGCTAACCAGTAACTGGCGAATTGTGTGCAGCAGCAACAATCCTCTTATAGAATCAATCTTCTCTGGTTAGGAAACTAAGAAGTCGCTCCCCCTAACAATTTAGCCTGTACTGATTTAGTTCATCAGAGCGCCAGGTGGCCCAGCCTACGGCCGGCTGGGCACAAGGTCATTAACTCATCGAGGGCTGCAAATCACCCATGAGTGTGCCCACTCAGCGTGGCACCAGGTACAAGGCAATGAGCTGCTTGGCCCGAAGTGGTCGGGGAAGGAGAGCCATAAACAGGCTGGGCAGAAAGAGCTGGAGGCACCTGGAGGGGATCAAGTCACACCATCGCTCTCTGAGTGTCCGCCCACAGCTCCACTGGCAAGGCTGGTTGCTGTACCCCCCAACGTCAAGCGGTGCTCATCTGAGATGTTCATTTCCATCCAAACCCTTCTGACTAGCATGGAGCCCCAATTTCATTCCTCCCCTATTAATGCCAATGTCTGCCATTTTAATATGGCATCTATTAACCCCCCTGTTATATGTACCCTACTTCCCTGTTATGGGTTCAACTGTGTCCCCCCAAAAGATGCTCTAGCCCTAACCCCCAGTACCTGTGAACGTGACCTGATTTGGAAATGGTGTCTTTGCAGATGATCAGGTAAGATGCGATCACTAGGGTGGGCCCTAATCCAACGTGACTACGTCCTTATTAAAAGGGGAAATTTGGATAAAGGGACAGAGACACACAGAAGCCAAAGAACTACCTGGAGCTTTCAGGAACATGGCTCTGACAACACCTTGAACCCAGCCTTTTAGCCTCCAGAACTGACATGATAAATTTCTGTTGTTTAAAGCACTCAGTGTGTGGCACTTTGTTACAGCGGCCCTAGGAAACTAATACACTCTCCATGGAGACCCCAGTTCCCCACAAGGCAGGAGGGCACTGGCAGCTGCCTCTAAAAGCGGGACCTACCAGTCTCTGCACAACCTACACAGGGAGATGCTGAGACAGAGATTCAAACCACAGCTGGGGAGCCGGATCAGCTCTGCAGGTTCCCAAACCTGGCTATGCATCCGAAGCCCTCGGTGAAGTTTCTTAGAAATACAGATGTCTGGGCTTCCCTGGTGGCACAGTGGTTGAGAATCTGCCTGCTAATGCAGGGGACATGGGTTCGAGCCCTGGTCTGGGAGGATCCCACATGCCGTGGAGCAACTACGCCTGTGAGCCACAACTACTGAGCCTGCGCGTCTGGAGCCTGTGCTCCGCAACAAGAGAGGCCGCGATAGTGAGAGGCCCGCGCACTGCAATGAAGAGTGGCGCTCGCTTGCCACAACTAGAGAAAGCCCACACACGAGAAATGAAGACCCGACGCAGCCAAAAATAAAAAAAAAATAAAAATAAAAAGAAATACAGATGTCTGAGCCCTACCCCAGGCCTCGTAAATCAGAATATCAAAGGGTCGGGTATGAGAAACCCCCTGCCGAGCACTGACCCACAGACTCTTCCAGGGGCCCTCCAACCGCTGGACTCCATCACTGCTACACAGCTGTATCCTCCACCACTGGCCGCTCCGAGCGGGCCCCAGGGACCAGCAACACCAGCCTCATCTGGGAGCCTGTAAGACATTCAGAACCCCAGGCCCACCCCGGACCCACCAAATCAGAATCTTGCATGTTAGCGAGATTCCCTAGGCAAATGGTGTACACCTTCAGGTGTGAAAGACACTTGCAGATGCTCAAGGAAAGGATCAACAAATGAGAATTGAGAGACAGTACTGCCGAGTTGTCAACGGCATGGACACTGCAGCTGCACTCCTTCAGGGCACCACTCGGGGACTCAAGTCTTTGATCTGGAAAGTGGGGACGATGCAGTCAGTACCTGCCTCATGGGACGGAAGACAATGAGTTAATACACAGGCATGGCTTAGAACAGCACCTAGCACACAGTAAGCACTCAGTAAGTGCTACTTAGCCCCACAAAAAACTAAGGGATGCCTGAGTTACTGTCTTCAACTACAATGACTACAGTTTTTTATATAAGAAGGGGAAGAATAAGAGGATAGGGTATTACAGAGCTCTGCAGGGACCCAAAGTTCTCTCTCATTAAGTATTTACCAGAAGGACTTGTGTAAAGTATATTCAACTTGATTGAATGAGCATTTAGCAAACACTCTGATTCGCGCCAAATAGAACAGAATGAACAATTCAGCCCACAATCCGCTGAAGAACTCAATGAGAGGAATCTACTGCTCCCCATGGCAAACTGAGCCATATTAAAAATGCTCCCCATGCCCTGAAAAAAGAACAAGAATGGGCTATTACAGGAACATGTGGGTTGCATTAGATTTCTACGAAAAATCTCTGAAAAAGATTTTTTTTTTCCTTTGAGTGAAGACAAAGTTCTGAACCAGAATACTCTCTCCAGGTCCTTCCCCATTTCCCAAATTTATGAAATTTACAGAGAAAGGTGACATTCTAAAGTCAAGCAGAGGGACTTCCCTGGTGGCACACTGGTTAAGAATCTGCCTGCCAATGCAGTGGACACGGGTTCGAACCCTAGTCCGGGAAGATTCCACATGCCACAGAGCAACTAAGCCCATGTGCCACAACTGCTGAAGCCTGTGTGCCACAACTACTGAAGCCCGCGAGGCACAACTACTGAAGCCTACGAGCCACAACTACTGAAGCCTGTGTGCCACAACTACTGAAGCCCGCGTGCCTAGAGCCCGTGCTCCGCAACAAGAGAAACCACTGCAGTAAGAAGCCCACGTACCACAATAAAGAGTAGCCCCCCGCTCAGCAACGAAGACCCAACGCAGCCCAAAAAAAAAATGAAAAAAAAAATGAAGTCAAGCAGAAAGGGTATCTCTCATCCTCTTGCCCATCCAAAAAATGACATCTTTTAAAAATAAACAGCGGGGGTGGGGGGGAGGGCAGACTGTTTCTTCCAATGTTCTTGTCCTGGACCCTAGAGGAGCAACTAGTTTACATTACATTTGAGCCACAGCATGGATGGTTTTAAAAGTGTCCATAAACCAGAAAAGAGATACACATAAAAGATGGTAACTGGTTTCTATTTTTTTTCTTTGTCTGTTAGCTGAGTAGATCTAAAACAAATGAAAAAATTCCCAGGCTTGTGTTTTAAATAGCCAAGTGTTCATTTTGCAAGTATAGCTATCTTTCATTTTATGAAATCAAAAGTTTTTTTTTTAAAGTTAACTATAAACAGTTGATTTCTTTTAGGAGGAAGATTCTATTTTGCCACTGATTTTCACTTTTTAAAATAGAGGTGCCAAGCTTTTGCACAGCAAAGGAAACCATCTACAAAACAAAAAGACAACCTACTGAAAATATTTACAAATGGTATGACTGATAAGGGATTAATAGCCAACATATAAACAGCTCATACAACTCAACATCAAAAACAAACAAACAAACAACCCTATTTTTAAAATGGGCAGAAGAACTGAATAGACATTTTTCCAAAGAGGAAATGCAGATGGGCAACAGGCACATGAAAAGATGCTCAACATCGTTAATTATCAAGGAAATACAAATCAAAACCACAATGAGACATCACCTCACACCTGTAAGAATGGTTATCGTCAGACAGAACACAAACAGAAATGTTGGTGAGAATGTGGAGAAAAGGGAGCCCTCGTGCACTGTGGGTGGGAATGTATAAGTTGCTGCAGCCACTATGCAGAACAGTGTGGAGGTTTCTCAGAAAAACTAAAAATAGAACTACCATATGACTCAGCAATTCCACTCCTGGGTATATATCTGACACTAATCTGAAAAGATGCATGCCCCCCAATGTTCATAGCAGTATTATTTACAATTGTGAAGATATGGAAGCAACCTAAGTGTCCATCAACAGATGAATGGATAAAGATGTGGTATATATAAATATATACACAATGGAATACTACTCAGCCATAACAAAAGAATGAAATTTTGCCATGTGCAGCAACATGGATGGACTTGAAGGGCTTTATGCTAAGTGAAATAAGTCAGAGAAAGACAAATAGTGTATGATAGCACTTATATGTGGAATCTAAAAAATACAACAAACTAGTGAATATAACAAAAAAGAAACAGATTCACAGATGTAGAGAACAAACTAGTGGTTACCAGTGGGGAGAGGGAAGAGGGGAGGGGCAGTATAGGGGCCGGGGATCAATAGGTACAAACTATTATGTATAAAATAAGTTACAAGGATATATTGTACAACACGGGGAATATAGCCAATATTTTATAAGTGGAATATAACCTTTAAAAATTGTGAATCACTATATTGTACATCTGTAATTTATATAATATTGTACAGTAACTATACTTCAATTAAAAAAACAGAGGTGCCATATTTGAAAAGAAATTTCTTCCCCAGTAAATTAAATTGAAAAGCCTGGATAGGAAAAGAGTCAACAAGAAAGTCAAATAACCCTATTAAAATATGGGCAAAGGACTTGAATACACATTTCTCCAAAGATGCTACACAAATGGCCAACTTATGAAAAGATGCTCAACATCACTAATCATAACAGAAATTACAATGATATATCATCTCACACCAATTAGGATGGCTACTATCAAAGAAGGAAGGAAGGAAGGAGGGAGGGAGGGAGGGAGGGAGGGAGGGGACATCACGAAAGAAAAGGAGAGAAAGGAAGGGAAGGGAAGAGAAAACAACAGAAGAGAACAAGTTTTGTTGAGAATGTGGAGAATCTGGAACCCTTGTGCACTGTTGGTGAGATTGTAAAACGGTGCAACTGCTATGGAAAACAGTATGGAGTTTCCTCAAAAAATTAAAAACAGAACTACCATGCGATCCATCAATCCCACTTCTGGGTTTCCAAAGAATTGAAAGCAGAATCTCGGTGAGATATTTACAAACTCATGTTCATAGCAGCACTACTCACAATAGCCAAGAGGTGGAAGCAATCCAAACATTCATCAACAGATGAATGGGTAAACTAAACGTGGCATACACACACACACACACACACACACACACACACACACACACACACAGTGTGTGGGATATTATTCAACCTTAAAAAGGAAGGAAATTCGGACACATGCTACAACATGGATGAACCTTGAGGACATACTAGGTGAAATAAGCCTGTCACAGGGACTTCCCTGGTGGCACAGTGGTTAAGAATCCGCCTGCCAATGCAGGGGACATGGGTTCGAGCCCTGGTCCGGGAAGATCCCACATGCCGTGGAGCAACTAAGCCTGTGCACCACAACTACTGAGCCGGTACTCTGGAGCCCGCAAGCCACAACTACTGAGCCCACGCACCTAGAGCCCATGTTCTGCAACGTGAGAAGCCACCACAATGAGAAGCCCGTGCACCACAGTGACGAGTAGCCCCCCACCATGGGCTTCCCTGGTGGCGCAGTGGTTGAGAGTCTGCCTGCTAATGCAGGGGACACGGGTTCGAGCCCTGGTCTGGGAAGATCCCACATGCCGCGGAGCAACTAGGCCCGTGAGCCACAATTACTGAGCCTGCGCATTTGGAGCCTGTGCACTGCAACAAGAGAGGCTGCGATAGTGAGAGGCCCGCGCACCGCGATGAAGAGTGGCCCCCGCTTGCCACAACTAGAGAAAGCCCTTGCACAGAAACGAAGACCCAACACAGCCATAAATAAATAAAAATAAAAAAAAATAAAAAGAGTTCCAATTTCAACGGTCAGATACTCTTAAAAAACAAACAAACAAACAAAAAACTTTAAAATTAAAAAAAAAAAAAAGAGTAGCCCCCTCCCAGCACAACTAGAGAAAGCCCGCACACAGCAGCAAAGACCCAACGCAGACAAAAATAAATAAATAAATGAGTTTATTTTTTTTAAAGCCTGTCATAAGAGGACAAATACTATATGATTCCACTGATACGAGGTATCTACAGTAGTCAAGTTCATAGAAACAGGAAAGTAGGATGATGGTTACCAGGGAACCACTACAGGGGGGGAGGAAACGGGCGACTGGTGTTTGATGGGTATAGAGCTTCCGGTCTGCAAGATGAGCAAGTTCTGGAAGTCTGTTTCACAAGAACGTGAACATAACTGACACTACTGGACTGTACACTAAAAACAGTTAAGTGGTAAATTTTATGCTGTGTGTTCTTTACCACAATACACAAAAAGAAAAACGAAACAATACTCGCCAGCAATATGTACTGCATGTTCCCCCTGACCTTCTTTTTCGTTGTCATAGGTGTGTAGTGGTATTTCCCTGTTGTCCTAATTTGAAATTCCCTAATGACAATAGATATTAAGCATTTTTCCATATACTTATTTGCCATCTGTACACCATCTTGGACAAGTTGTCTGTTCACATCTTTTACCTATTTGTAAATTGGATTTGTTTATTTCTTTATGGTTTGGTTTTAAGGTTTATTTGTATATTTTAGATATAAGCCCTATATCAAACATTTGTTTTACCAGTATTTCCTTCCAGTCTCTTGGCTTATCTTTTCATTCGCTTAACAATGTCCTTCACAGAGTAGAAGATTTAAGTTTAATAAAGTCCGACATCAGTTGAAAAGAAAAAACACCAACAACAAAAGAAAACAGTCAGCCATCCTCCTTAAATGCTAGAGGTTGGAGTTCCACAGCACAGCCAGATCTTGGCTGCATCTTAGACTGTTTTCTTTACTCTGGTATCTCCTTTCCTCTAATTGCTTATTACTTTTATTTGCAATGAAATGATTTTCCCATGATAACAATGAATAATGAGCAGCGGTCCAAGTGTCTCTTAAATTGCTTGGAGCAACTATCATGCCTTAAAACATGATTAACAGCAAGGTTATAAATACTCCATTTATGTCAAATCATTCTGTTTACACCACCCCAAGATATGTCTTAAGGCTAGAGATTACCTTTAAACAATGCAGTCTGGTGTCTTTGTTTTTATCTTTTAATAGAATTTTAATAGAATTCTAAAAGAGCATCTTCTGTTCTAAGAAATTAGCATTGTGGTTGGGAAGTATGTTAACTTATACTGACAATCTGTCATGCACCCTTATCTCCTATAGTTTACCAAGCCAGGCTCTGAGTGAAGACAGCTTTTCTCATTCTACTCTTTCAAGATGTAGACTTTTGCATTCATGAAGAGAAAAATAAGTTCCCGCCTTGAAAATTAAACACAGTCCACTGCAGAAGAGTATCCATCAGTATTTGAGTCCTGGGATATTGTTCTTCCAAAGATGGTCTTCACGTATGGATATCACAAAACTCAATTATTTGGGGTCATTACTGTCACCTAGGATAAAATGAATGTTCTTGTAAAAGGCTCTCCAGTCATCAATTTTCTCTTTTGGCGAGAAGGCATCCTAAATTACAAAGCATAAAAATGGATAATGCTGCACATACTATCGGACTATTTGAGGATGATGCTGTAAATGGCTTACCTATCTCATTACATGAAAGGCATAACATCACAAACATTCCATCTCAGGAGCAAGCATTAGGCTGAGAACTTAATTAACAAAATAAGAATTGGTGATGTGGACTGCCCTTGTGTCCTGCCTGGTTTTCAAGTTAGAACGTTGGAATTCAAACCAGTGCAGTACCTTGATGACCACTGAGAATCAATTCTTACAACCAGTTACAGACCTGAAGACTGTCACATTTTGACAGCTTGATTCTCAGTAGTTATCAAAATTAGCAATGTAACAACAGTTGCTACGAAATGACCAGGAAGAATAAAAAAACAGGTGGGGTTCAAGTATAATGGTGTAAATATATTCAAGGTAGGCATTTCCTTTTTTTTTTTTTTTTTTTTGCGGTACGCGGGCCTCACTGCTGTGGCCTCTCCCGTTGTGGAGCACAGGCTCCAGACGCACAGGCTCAGCGACCATGGCTCACGGGCCCAGCCGCTCCACGGCATGTGGGATCTTCCCAGACTGGGGCACGAACCCATGTCCCCTGCATCGGCAGGCGGACTCTCAACCACTGCGCCACCAGGGAAGCCCGGCATTTCCTTTTAATTTTAGGATTTTATAATAATTATCTCCCTCCCCCAACATACATACACACTCACACACACACACACACACACACACACACACACACACCCCAAAATCTTACGGATTTTTTAATAGCCTATATAAAAAAATTTAAGAGTACTTTATATGACTGTCCAAGGCTAGGGACCATTACTAAAAAATGTGGAAGATGTTTTGGTAACCATTACATGAAAACACAAACTCCACTGATCCACTGTCAAATACAATTTTCTTCCTTCATTTTGATGTCATTTATTTTTATTATTTACAATTTTATCTATAGTTTCTAAGACTCCTCCTTAAGGAGCTATTTCAGAGACGAACAGACAATAACAAGATCAAAATCCATGAACCTCCCACCTACAGTTAATAAAGCTTAGCTTTTTACTCTAGTTGATTCAGATTTTTTAAAATAAAATGTTGCAGAAAGAATTGAAGTTCCTCTCTCCTCCTACCACTTAGAGATATTAAATATCTGGAAAAGCTCATGGGTACCCTTCTTAGCCGGGTTTTTACACTTTTCATAGACAAGCTTATATAATTTTTTTTTTTTTTTTTTTTTTTGCGGTATGCGGGCCTCTCACTGTTGCGGCCTCTCCCGTTGCAGAGCACAGGCTCCAGACGCGCAGGCTCAGCGGCCACGGCTCACGGGCCCAGCCGCTCCGTGGCATGTGGGATCTTCCCAGACCAGAGCACGAACCCGTGTCCCCTGCATCAGCAGGAGGACTCTCAACCACTGTGCCACCAGGGAAGCCCTATAATTTTTTTTTAATAAATTTATTTTATTTATTTTTGGCTGCGTTGGGTCTTCGTTGCAGTGCGCAGGCTTCTCTTGTTGCAGAGCACAGGCTCTACGCACACAGGCTTCAGTAGTTGTGGCGCACGGGCTCAGTAGCTGTGGCTCACGGGCTCTAGAGTGCAGGCTCAGTAGTTGTGACGCATGGGCTTAGTTGCTCCACGGCATGTGGGATCTTCCCGGACCAGGGATCGAACCCATGTCCCCTGCGTTGGCAGGCGGATTCTTAGCCGCTGCGCCACCAGGGAAGTCCCTATAATTTTATATATAAAATATTTGTATATAAAATAGGTAATGTTACTTGACACAATTTCAAAATTTAAATAGTATTTTACTACGTGCAGCATTCTGCAACTTACCTCTGGTTTCTGCTAAACATCGGACATTTATCCATGCTGATTTATAGATCTAGCTCATGTGTTTTAACTGCTGTTTAGCACACCATTTTATGAATTTATCACAATTTAATTATCCACTCATCTGATGACTGGTATTTTATTTCCAGTTGTTCACCATTACAAGAAGCGCTGCAATGGAACATTCCTACGCCTGGCTCCTTGTGTACATGTGCAAGAATGTTTAGAGAGCACATCCCTGAAATTGGAATTGCTTGGTCACAGGATACATGCATCTTCGGTTTTACTGGATATTTCCAAATTACTCACCCAGATGGCTGAATTAATTTGCACTCCCACCAACCATGCACGCAGGTTCCCGTTTGTCCAAATCTTGTTAAATAGTATTATCAATTTTTTTTCATTTTTTGTCAAATGTAATGGGTGAGAATTTAAACTGTATTTCCCCAATTACTAGTGATGTTGAACATCTTTTCACGTATCTGTTGGGCCTTTAGGGTTTCCTCCTCTGAAATTCCTAATCAAATAATTTGTTCATTTTTTATTGAGTATGGTTTCTCCTATTCTCATTGATCTGTGGGACCTATTAGGTCCCCCAGGGGGGACCTTTTTTTTTTTTTGTGGTACGCGGGCCTCTCACTGTTGTGGCCTCTCCCATTGCAGAGCACAGGCTCCGGACGCGCAGGCTCAGCGGCCATGGCTCACGGGCCCAGCTGCTCCGCGGCATGTGGGATCTTCCCAGACCGGGGCACGAACCCACGCCCCCTGCATCAGCAGGCGGACTCTCAACCACTGCGCCACCAGGGAAGCCCCAGGGGGACGTATTTTAAAATGCGGATGCCTCGGCTGCCTCCCAGGAGTTTAGAAGTCATTGAGTCTGGGGTGGACCCATGCACCTGCATTTTTGAAGCCTCCCAGGGGATTCTGGTGCACTCTGAAGTTTGCAACCCATAGAAGCAGGTCAGTTCCCCCCTTTCGTCTTGAGACTGTACCTTCATCACCTGCAGGAAGCCCTTCTTTCCCTCTTTACTGAGTCCTTTGCAATAAATCGTTAAGACTCTGGCTGCCAAGGGAAAGAGAAAGGTACTTGCATTGCAGTGAACCATCCAAAAACCATCACTTGAATCAAAGCAAGTTATAAGTTGCCTTCAATTGCTGGTCACCAACCTCGGCTGAACATCAGAGCCTCTGTGGGGATGTTTTCATTTAGATACCTAGGCTCCACCTGGGACACAATGACTCAGAGCCTCCAGAGGGAGGCCCAGGCATCAGTAATTTTTTTTTTTTTTTTTTTTTTTTTTTTTTTTTTGCAGTACGCGGGCCTCTCACTGTTGTGGCCTCTCCCGTTGCAGAGCACAGGCTCCGACGCACAGGCTCAGTGGCCATGGCTCACGGGCCCAGCCACTCCACGGCATGTGGGATCTTCCCGGACCGGGGAATGAACCCGTGTCCCCTGCATCAGCAGGCAGACTCCCAACCACTGCGCCACCAAGGAAGCCCCAGTATTTTTCTAAAGCACCAAAGGCAACTTCCCAGCTCCTTCCCACCCCGTCCCCACCCTCATTCCTTCTAACACACTTCCTGGTCGAATTGCTAGGAAAATGTTGACTCTAAACAGCAGTGTAAGTCTTTAGCGTCTTAGGCAAACATAATTAAGAAAGCAAATAAAGCGTGAACAAGAATATGACAGATTCAAATCAGATTAAGTTTTTCTATTTAACTATCTGTGCCTCGTGTCTATAGTGCCTCAAAAGTGGTCACTTGCCAAGGAGCATGGATCTGCCTCCAGAAAATAACTCATGGCTGTAAAGCGCTTTCCACTTTGAGGCTCTAAGGAGTTTTCATAACAACGATCTCCTTTGATCTTCCCAACATCTCCATTCATTCGTTCATCAGATACCTCCTGAAGACCTACGATGCCCAGGTATTGTAGGGGTCACAGGGGAGACCAGAGCAGACCTGTCGCTGCCTTCAGGCCACAAGTGATCAGGTCCACTGGTGATGACAGCACAGGGAACAGACAGGGCAAGATGGGGGAGGTGCCAAGTGGAACCAAGACCTGGGGTTGCCAGGGAAGATTTCTGCTGCAGGAACACACAAAGTGCACCCTGCAGGGTAACGAGGAGAGAATCTGCAAACGCTGGAGGGGCAGTGTTCTGAGCTGGGCACCATGCCAGCATGGTGGTAATGGTCTGCTGGCTTTTGCATTACATTCAGAACTCCCCCGTCTCGCTCAGGTCGAGGCCAGGTAAGTCCTCCTATTGCTAACCCGTGCATCTGGAAAAGGGGGGCTCTGAACGGGATTGGCTGGGATTCTGGAGACACGCGTGCTTCTGAGACACAGGGCTGAAAATCCCTTCCCCTCCTCCCAGTCCTAAGGCACAGGACAAAAGGAACTGCAGGCGTGGAGCTGCACAGAGCATCTTCAGAGGGCGTCTCCATTTACTACTGTCGTTGATATGCCTTCTGTCATTTATCCCTGGGGCTTGTTATGGGGATATCGAGCTAAAGCTAAACAACGCTTCAGCTCTTCCAGGGGCTTTAATCCAACTCCTTCCTCTCAAAGAACTGGCCAAACCAACATCTACATCCCCAAACTTCGCCCCCTCTTTTCTTCTTTGATATCAGAACTCTAACTCCTCTGGGGTTATGATTCCCCAGCCTTGAGGTGAGCCGTCTACACTATCACCAGCACCACCACAATCTGAGAGAAGACGGACAGGACAGGCATGGCCAGGACCTGCTCTATTGGGCACTGATGCACCAGCCACCTAGCAAGGGGTACACCTGTGAGCGGACAGACATGCCCCGCCCCTCCTTGGGAGGAAGGAATTATGATGAAACGCACACCCAATTCCTTTAGCCAGCCAGCCTCGTAAATCATCTTTGCCTCCGTCATCTTTGCCAACCAGCCAGTGGTAAAATAAGTTTACATGGTGGTCTCTAGATATTTCTCATAATCTTGCCGCCTGGCTCAACAGAGGGCAAGAGAATACAAGTATTCAGTCACCACTTTACGGTCTAAACTATGAAAAGGTGTTCTAAGCATGGAGAAGGAAGTCCAAGTCTTAGAAGGTTCCAACCATGCCTATTTGCGTTCCAGAATCCCCACTACTTTATTAAAATACCAAGGATCATTCAGTGCTTGGCGAGTTCCCTTCAGCAAGCCAGCCTGTACTGAAATGGCCGCTTCATGTGCACTGTGTGTGCATGTGCGTGCACATGTGCATGTGTGTGTGCAAGTGTATGTCTTCATGCCAGACCCAGTGAAGGTACCTGGGGAATACACAGCACCCACAGAGGTAGGTTTCCAAGCTCTGACTGGGCCCTCTCAGATGCCTTGTGCCACTGGCTGCAAAGCCACAGATATTTTTTCTGTGGCCTCAACTAGCCAGGACTGGGTACGCAGCTAACACGCCCAGGCATACACAAAGGTAGAACAGCAGCCCCCCGCCCCCGCCCGCCTTAGAAATCAAAGGGAGCAAGTGGAGAGGAAGGGAGTCTGTGATATGCGTTCCCAGCAGGTAAATCGCAGAGCAAGGCATCCACAGGATGGTTAACCCACTGCTGTCCCTGAGAATCAGCGAGCACACCACACTAGGAGACTGCCTCAACCCCCTTTTGAGCCCCTCTGCATGCCAACGGGACCAAAACCGACACCCGAGCATCTTCCTAAAAGTCACAGGAGGCTGCAGGATGCATCGAAAGGCAAAAGAAGCAACCTCGGCCATGGCTTCCACATGCACCTTGGAAATGGGTGCTTGGGATCCAGGGGGACCTGAATGCCAGCTCTCTACAAATACCACATTGTGAAGGGCCTGCGGCATCAGTGGGCCAAGAGCCCCACAGTGTGATGTAATAAACTAGCTTTCACAAAAGATTCACAACGCTCCTTTGTCAGTGACTCATCTGAATGACAAGGTTTTGGCAACGCTCCCCAGCCCAGGACTCACCAGCCACGGCTTCCAATGCCAGCAAGCTCGCAGGTTTGCTCCATTAGAAACTGAAGTATTCATTAGCGTCGTGTATTCATTAGCGAGCTTTGCCCACTCAGCGTGCCTGATCAAGTGCCAGCTTGCTCTTGCTCTTGCTCGGAACACCCAGTGCCTGAACTGAGGGCCTCCATATATCCACAGGGTGAGCTATCTCTCAATCTTAGTACCGTAAATATCAAAAGAAATGGAGAGGATGCTGTTATGTGCTGAATTGCTCCCCCCAACCCCACAAATTCAAATGCTGAAGCCCTAACCCCCAGAACCTCAGAATGTCGCTGGATTTGGAGGTGGGGTCTCCAAAGAGGCGATGAAGTTAAAAGGAGGCCCTTAGGCTGGGCCCTAATCCAATCTGACTGCTGCCCTTATCAGGAGTGGGAATCTGGACACACAGAGTGACACCATGGATGCCCACAGAGAGGAAAGACCACGTGAGGACACGGTTAGAAGGAGGCACCTGACAACACCTTGATCTTGGACTTCTAGCTTCCAGAACTATGAGGAAATACAGTTCTGTTGTTTCAGCCACCCAGTCTGTGGTGGTTTGTTATGGCAGACCTAGAAAATGAGGACAGATGGGTACACAGTTAAGCAAAAGGGCTGTCTGCAAAACCTCATCCCTCTTCCACCTGGTTTCCCAGACAACGGGGCTGCCCGATCCACCCCCGCGCCCAGCCTCCTCTGATGACACGGTCACGTCCCCACGCTGGAGGAACCCGGTGATTCAGCTGGACGGAGGCTCTCTCCAGGCCAGCTGAAATGTCAACCATCCATCAATCCCATGATGCACCTTAGAGCATCAAATAGAAGTGCAGATCTCAAACCACAGCAAAGCAAAAGAAAGGAGATGCTAAAACTGAGGCAGGGAGCCGGTTTTCACTGTGAAGCTAGCTGGGCTTCTCTGATAATATCAGAATTATGCTATGGACTCTACAGGTGGATGCCACTGCGATTTCTCCTTCTGTAGCAATTCTTGCCATTCCCCCACCCCCAACCTCCTCTGTTAGGTATTCGTTCGTAAAGTAGTAGAATCAGAATCACAACGCTAAAGATGGAAAGGATCTATGAAGAGGAGGAAAACATGCATCACCCCTGAGGGGGAAAATAATCACCTGTCACTTCCAAACAGTTGTCATACCTGGTCCCTCACAGCGACTCAAGTGGCCAGAAATTGACACCAGCAATAGTTAGGTGCTTATTAAAGGTATGCGCACATCCTGCTCGTTTAAGTTTTTAGTGGAGGCATCTTCTTTGCCATCACAGCGAAAACTAAGAGAAACTGAACAGGATTGGGACACAGATATGTGAAGGAGGGCACTGAGGAGAAGGTCCACCCCTATCGCTTGCTGACTTTCCTGCCCCGGAGCACGTTTGGGCGGGGCCGTCAGCTGTGATGCCCCGCCCGAGGATCTCAGGCAGAGTCAGACACCACTACCTTCCCTCCCCCTGCAGTCCTTGGGCAGTCTCTGCCGATGTCAGATCCCAAGAGAGGGAGGGGAGGGGGCGGGGAACACACATCTCCCAGAGAGAAGGTTGCCAAGATGTAAAGCAAAGCTGGAAAAGCAAGTGTCAACAACACAGCCAAGATGTTACCACTTGTTTTTCAGGAGACACACAACAAAATGACATTTCCCAGAGGGACATATATACATAAGCAAAAGCACAGAGCAAGATGGAAGGATGCAGTATATGTACTAAAATGACTGTAGATAAAAATCGTTTCAAATTTTAAAAGTAACACACAAGAGAACGCACAGACGGTTCCAACTGTGTGAAATGTACGCATGCACGTACATAAGCAAAGAGAAGGGAAGCCTAAATAAATGAGTCAGGATTCATGTAGCTATAGAGTTGATTTAAAGCATACTTGAACAATACAAGCATAGGGGACAGTGTTTATATTTCGATATTTATAGGACACAACATAATTCGTTTTCTTAAAGAAAAAAAAAGAGAAAAGAGAAAAATCTAGAAGGATACCCACTAAACTGATGACAATGGTTGACTGGTTTGGGAAGAGTACGGGAACAGGGGAGCCTCTTACCCCGGTCAGGTTGCTTTAACAAATTACCATCAACTGGGTGGCTTATAAACAGCAGAAATTTATTTCTGGCAATTCTGAAGCCTGAGAAGTCCAAGATCAAAGTGCCAGCAGATTCAGTGTCTGGAGAGAGCCCACGTCCTGGTTCACAAACAGTGCGTACGTGTCCCAATGTGGCAGAATGGGAAGGCTCCTTTATCGGGGCACTAATCCCATTCGTGAGGGCTCCCACCCTCATGACCTGGTCACCTTCAAAAGGCCCCACCTCCAAATACCATTGCATTGGAATTTTGGGAGGACACAGTCTATAGCAAGAAAGGAGTGTCACGTTAAATTTTGTTTAATTTTTATAATGAGATTTTTGTGCTGTGTTGATGTAATACTAACATGACTAAAAAGACACAAGGCCATAGTGACACACATCCACCCTCCTCCTCCTCTCCCCTCTACCCACCAGTAGAAAATCACAGTTTTAAACTAAAGGTGAAGTCTTCCCACCCACTGCCATCCTTAACTTTATATAGAAGCAAACTGCAAAGGTCATAAAAATGTCAGTATCTCCAAACAGCTGTTCAAGGTCCATTCCCCTTCTCCCTAGAACCATCCAAGGGGAGTGCTGGGCTCAGGCTGGCCCGAGCCGCATTCGCCATCAGCGTCCTCCTGTCAGGCCTCTTCCTGGCGGACTGCACCTTCCTCGCCTACCCCGCCTCTCTCGCCCTCTCATTAAGATATCATTTGGCAAAGCCTCTGTAAAACCCTGTCAGCTCATTTCCCATTAACAGTTACCATGTGAGCCTTTTCTACTCTATCCCCAGATAAATACATGAAAATAAATACCCTTTCAGGGAGCGATTTGATGCATCCGAAGTTAACACAGCTACAGTGGGCTCAACCTGACAGGCTGTTATGAGTAAAACCCTTTTCATGAGCAATATGGTGCTCCCGCTCCAAAAGGGGCACAAATACATCAGAAGGGCTGAATGAACGGAAATGGAGTTGGAAAACAGGGTCGGTTGTTAACCATTTCCTTCCCACCCACCCAGAGTCTCGCCACCCTGAACGTGTAAGTATAACCAGGATGGACATCTCTGACGTGGGCAGGCGGTAGCACCTGTGCTTGGAGGGTCACGAGTCAATGTCAGAATCGCTCAAACCACACGTCTGTGCTGAGCGGACTCCTGCACTGGCTCACTTCTGCAGGTAAAATAAGGCAGAGACTGAGTCACTTCCTCTCACCCCGTCAAGCTCCACGCACAGTCCTCCCAGAGGACAGGAAGGAGGCCGTGGGGTTTTCTGCAGGCAGGTCCCCCTTTCCCCTGGGGCCTGTTCTGCAGGATGAGCCCCTCCATCCCCAGCGCAGCCAAAGCCTTTTGCTCTCACGACTTCATCCTCTTCCTGGGCCACGTGCTGCGCGGTGGGGCTCTGTCATAAGGCGGAATGAACAGGAAACTGAAAAGATCTCAGTCTGAACTGACCCACAGAACTCCTGGTTCCGAAACTCCAATCGCAGCAAGCATTCTGAAAGCAAATTCTAGCCCCCGCTTTCTCCCCGACAGAGGACTGTATTCCCCTTGGCTGCTCAGTCAACCACACGGACTCAAGATCAAAACCCATTAACTTCACCCACCGCTCCCCAGCCAGGCCTAATTTTCTTTGCAGTCTATCCAAGACTTTCCCCTGGGACCTTCTCTATATTCAAAGCATATAGTAGAACAAACAGGAAGCAAAAGGTTAAAAAAAAAAAAGTACTGCTGCACAGAACAAATTGGCCGAATGACTATTTACACTGCCCAGAGAAAGCTGCTACATTCAGGCAGCTGGTCAAATACACCTGGCCCCTACTCCCTGGCCCCAGCATCAGGGAAGGGTGACCCTTCACGACTGCAAAGAGCCCTCTGCAAGATACTGCCTTAGAAGCCCAGGTGGGCCTAGGTGGGAAGAGCCTAATGAGACCAGCAGGGGCTGTGCACAGCAGCTGAGCCAGCCCCCCTGTCTGCTGCTCAGGAGTTAAGGCCCCTGGCTGCCAGATTTTCCTGCCAGGGCAAGTAGAATACACTCCAGCAGCAAGTTTACAGATAACCAGGGCGGACTTGAGAACAGAATATGGCAATCCACACTGAGGACCTCTCAAAGCTATTAGCAAGCAGATGTTCCTTGACAACAAGGCAGCAAAGGGCCCAGGGGGCAGAAACCGACACGGCCGTTCATGCTTTCAATGAACAAGAATGACACACCTCCGAGACAACATCACAGCTGTCCAACCAACCATCACATCCAGCTGTTTGGGCCAGAGGCTGGCCGTCCTGGGACATGAGTAATCAGTTTCTCACGAGTGTCTGGGCCACGTTCCAATGGAGAAGAAGGCAGGTGGGCCGGGGGAAGGCTGTGAGCCTACCTCCTGGGGTACATGCCCAGACGACTCCAGTGAGCCCGACCTGACCCTGCCCACAGAGACCCAGCAGAGAAACTCAGCTCCTCCACACGGTGCCCCCCTGTGCCTCCTCCCACCCTGGGTGAACAGAGGATTCAGGCACCAGCTCAGGTCTGTCAGGGGCCTTCTGCCCACCTCGGAGACTTGCTGGGACACTGCGTCTGCGAAGGTGACTTATGCCCGCGCTGGGTCCTATTGACGTCCACCCTTCAGCCGACCCGGTTTTAGCCGATGGCGCTGGGTCAGGATCTCGCGGCCTGGCCTCGGCTCTCTCTGCTCCGTGACCACAGCCAGACTTCAGGCTGTGGTTTACTTTGTGCTTCTCTGTAAGCAAGTACATGCTCATCCCCCAAACCCAACCCACCAGCACTATTTAGGCAAAAAAAAAAAAAAAAAAAAAAAGCTAAATCGCTGGCACACCCCAATTCTGGTGCCTTTTTCAATTTTTTTAGTTTTCACTTGGCAGCCCCTAAAGGGAGTTACTCTCAGGTCGTAAGAAGGAAAAGCGGGGAGAAGGGACACATAACCGGTTCATGGCAGAAGTGAGCGCAGCCCAAGGCCCTGTTGCCCGGTCTCCCCACCTCACCCTCTTATGAATAAGCCCTGTGCATGCGATGCTTTGTCGACAGTCTTATGCTGTAGATGGGTGTGTTGTCATCGCCCCGGTAACATCATAAGCTCTCTAAGAGTCAGGACCACCGTCATGGGCACTCCCTTCCCCCAGTGTCTAGGTCCACTCGTATAGACAGCGCTGCACCACACGACGTCAGCTGTACTCTATATTTATAATGAGATCTGATATTTAAAATCTGAACGTATCAAAATGCAGTAACTAAGGAGATGATGAGTCAGACGACCTAGAGCTTATTTTCTTTTAGGCATTAAGTCACAATTCCGTTCCTCCAGGTAAAAGCCCTCAATGGCTTGAAATATCTATTTCGATATCACTGGCTACTTAACATAGACACGAGTTGGCATGTCAAGTTTGAACAGAAGTAAATCTATGGCACAGAGCTAGACACATCCTGACACAAGAGCCCAAAGCGGGGTGGTACTCACCCAGTGAGGCATGAGGAGGTCAGCCAGGTAGACAAACGCAGCTCCGAGGGTGAAGCCGACAGCCACAGGGAAAAAGGCCAAGGCACCGAAGCCACCAGAGGACGTAGCCATCTCCACCGCTGGGGCCAGGAGCGACCAATAGGAAGCAGCCAGCATGACCTGTAAAACCAGGATAAGAAGCAAACCATTAAACCATCCCCTGAAGGCCTTCCAAGTAGGGACTTCCCTCGCTCTCTATGGCCCAGACTGAACCCCACAGTGTCACCTGGGTTAGGCCTTTAATCCTGGGTGGTAAGTACTATCCCAAAGCACAAAGCCACCCTGAGAATTCTAATGATGTGAAGAACTCAGTTTGGGGTAGGATGGAGTTGACCTTGGGAAGAGGGAGTCTAGTTTGCTGTCATCTAGCCTCTAATTCAGTGGTTCTCAACCATTGCCAGAGACATTTCTGGTTGTCACAAGTAGGGCTGGAGGTGAGGGGGAGGTTACTAGTAGCATCTAGTGAGCAGAGGCCAGAGAAGCTGGTAAATGTCTCACAATGCACATCACAGCCACTGACAGCAAAGAATTATCTGGTCCCAAAGGTGAGCGGCACTGTTGAGAAATTCTGTGCTAATTGAATACCACCAGGACCAGACTGCTCACTACTTCCTGAGCTCCACTACCTTGGACATGAGACAGCTCTAATTACTACAAAGTTCTTCCTTAGGTAGAGCTGAGATCTGTCTCCCTTCGGTTTTTACCTCTTCGCACCACATCTGCTCTCCAGAGCACTAAAGGAAGGTGTCTGTCCCCTGTGATATGTGACAGCCCTTGACATATCTGAAGACAACCAGTGAGACTATGTCAACTCGGTCTCATCAATTTTCTCATCTCTAAAAAGGAAGAAGGGAACTTATATTTACTGATCACCTACTATTTCCAGGGACCAAAGCCTCACATCTGATATCTTATTTTATCCATCCCAACAGCTTTGGGAGGAAGATGTTGTTTTCTATTGCTATTTGTAGATAAAGAAATTGAATCTCAAAGTAATAGGATCATTTGCTCAAGGTCACAGAGCCAGGAAGTGGCAGATCCAGGGAACTGAGCAAAGTGGGACCATCATCACCTCAATGAGGGGGAAAAACAAAAGGGAAAAGGGAGAATGGAAGCTGGACTCAAATCTCGGGGAGGTCAATTTGATCAAAGGTTCTCCAGCATTTAGTGAATGAAACACTCATCCACAGTTGTTTACTCTTACAGACACCATGGCATCTTGGCTAGAGCACACCCACTACCCATTGCAACCGTATGACGGTCAGCACTAACATATAAAATACTGAATGGGTTTCTAAAATTAACTATGCCTTGCCTTTAAAAAAAAATCTGCATCATCCGTCTCCAAAATAACATTCAGGGTGATGGAACCAGGTATTGCGAATGCAACAATAAAGAACAAATCCGTGCAAAAAGAAAATGATTTCTCTTCTTTGATGCATCATCTACACACAGTCACCGGTTTGGCACTGGACTCTCGCAGCAAAAGTCTGAGCACCACCCGTAGAAAATTGCACCTGCCTCAGAGATTCCCAGAAACAATGAAAACGGCTCATCAGTTCAGTTCTATGGGACCACCAAAAGAAGCTTGTGGCAGCCTTCTCTATGCCAGGGGCTGATCCATCCCTTCACTGGACTTTGTCTCATTTGCTTTAGAATTCAACAACCCTCCGTAACTGCCATTCACAGTAAGCTCCCACCAAGGATGACCAGCACAAAGGCACAGGCATGTCCAGCAACCTCTATCCCTGCATGTTTCAGGGCCTCCCATTTAGACCATATCACCAGTAAGGCCACTCACCTCATCTTCCAGTCCCTCCCTACACCCCATCCTTGTCACTGTCACTTGGGGTACTTCCCCAGCCTCGGATCCCCATCGCCTTCTCAACACCAAGTCCAACCTCTTCTGTCAAAGCTCCTTTCCATCCCTGTGCATCACTGGGTACCAATCTTTTTTCTGTCCCCTGCACGGAAGCAATATACAATATTCTCATGGACAAGTGATGCAAGGTGAGGCAGAAGGGATGTGCCTCTCAAGGGAGGGTTTGCCAGAATCTGGGATGCTTGAAATGGAAAGGCATCCCAGACGATTCAGGTGGGTCCCCTCTTTGAGAATCAATGATCCTTTATCCTTCCAGTCAAATCCAGAACCCAAATGGATTTCCTTCATTTCTTTTCCTCGCCAGCCTCCCTGTCTCCCACATAAACTGGAACATGACCAAGGATCAATCTTGAAATGAGACTGGGTTGCCTGGGCACTTCCCTGGCAGTCCAGTGGTTACGACTCCACGCTTTCACTGCCGAGGGCACAGGTTCGATCCCTGGTCACAGAACTAAGATCCTACAAGCTGCATGGCACAGCCAAAAAAGAAAAAGAGAGAAGAGATTGGGTTGCCTGTCTGAAATGATGATAGGGCCCCCCAAAAAGTTTATTTAAAGGAAATATGTGGGGACTTCCCTGGTGGCACGGTGGTTGAGAATCGCCTGCCAATGCAGGGGACACGGGTTCGAGCCCTGGTCCGGGAAGATCCCACATGCAGCAGAGCAACTAAGCCCGTGCACCACAACTACTGAGACTGCGCTCTAGGGCCCATGTGCCACAACTACTGGAGCTTGCACACCTAGAGCCCGTGCTCCACAACAAGAGAAGCCACCGTAATTAGAAACCCGTGCACCGCAACAAAGAGCAGCCTCCACTCGCCGCAACTAGAGAAAGCCCTCACACAGCAATGAAGACCCAACGCAGCCAAAAATAAATAAATAAAATCAATTTATTATAATTAATTAATTAATTAAAGGGCATATGTGGCAGACAAAATAATGACTTCTTCCCCAAAGAGGACCACATCATAATCCCTAAAACCTGTGGATATGTCACCTTACATGGAAAGAGGGACTCTGCAGCTGTGGCTAAGGATTCTGAGATGAGATGATCCTGGATCTGGGTGGGGCCAGTGTCATCACAAGAAAGGGACATGGGTCAGCGTCAGAGAGAAGATGTGATGATAAAAGCAGAGGTCGTAGTCAGAAAGGAGAAGCTAGAAGACGCTTTGCCGCCGGCTTGAAGATAGAGGAAAGGTTATGAACCAGGGAAGGGTGGTGAGTTCTAGAAGCCGGAGAAGGCAAAGAAACAGAGTCTTCCCAAGAGCCTCCAGCAGGGACACAGCCCTGTTGCCAGCTTGATTTTATCCCAGTTAAAACCATCTTGGACTTCTAACCCCCAGTACTGTCAGAGGATACATTTGAGTCGTTTTAAGCCACTATACCTGTGGTACTTTGTTACAGCAGCAACAGAAAACTAACACAGCATACAAAGGCATACGTTACTTTTTTTTTTTTTTTTAGAGCAGTTTTAGGTTCACAGCAAAATTGAGCAGGAAATACAGAGGATACCCATAGACCCCCTGTACCACATATGCACAGCCTCTCCACTACTGACATACTACACCAGTGGTACATTTGTTACAATCAACGAACTTACACTGACACCTCATTATCATCCAAAGCCCACAGTTTGCATTAGAGATCACTCTTAGTGTTGTACATTCTATGAGTTTGTACAAATACATAATGACATGTATCTACTATTCTTATATCACAACTAGTAGTTACACTGCCCTTAAAATCCTGTGTTCCACCTTTTCATCTCTTTCTGCTCCCCTGCAACCCCTGGCAACCACTAATCTTTTTACTGTCTCCATAGTTTTGCCTTTTCCAAAATGCCTTATAGTTGAAATTGTACAGTATTGCAGCCTTTTCAGACTGGCTTCTTTTACTTAGTCATATACATTTAAGATTCTTCCAAGTCTTTTCATGGCTTTATAGCTCTTTTTAGGGCTGAATAATAGTCTGGATTTATCTATTCACCTACTATAGGACATCTTGGTTGCCTCCAAGTTTTGGCAATTATGAATAAAACTGCTATAAATATTGTGTGCAGATTTTTGTGTGGACATAACTGTTCAGTTCATCTGGGTAAATACCAAGGAGTGGGACTGCTGGATTGTATGATAAACCTTTTTTTTTTTTTTTTTAATAATCCCCCAACATTGGTGACTTCCCTGAAACCGTCAACACTAACAAAGCTCCTTTAAATGTTAGGCATTTTTTAAAATCTAGATGTAGTGACATATTAACTAGCTGATACAGAAGCAGGAAGTAGTATATCTGATTAACCTTCAATTACCCCTAAGAAGCAGGGCCTGGAGGGGATAGTCTAGCAAAGAGAAGGTGGTAATCACTGGACCCAAGACTTCAGGGAATGAACTCAAAAAACAAGTCACTGCCAACCAGTCCCTTTATGACTCCAGATGGTAGATACCAAAAGTCCTCCTGCAGCTGCAGCCCTGCTTATAAAGGCAAACTGGGCTGGCAGTGTGATATGGAAGAACAAATCTGACTCTATATTGGATCTGTTTCCTTTACTTTAACCTTTGTATTCTATTGCTTTTTTTAAAATAGATCTTCATTGGAGTATAACTGCTTCACAATACTGTTAGTTTCTGTTGCACAACAAAGCAAATCAGCCATATGCATACCCATGTCTCCATATGCCCTCCCTCTTGAGCCTCCCTTCCACCCTCCCTATCCCACCCCTCTAGGTCATCGCAAAGCACCCAGCCGATCTCCCTGTGCTATGCTGCTGCGTCCCACCAGACAACTATTTTACATTTGGAAGTGTACGTATGTCGATGCTACTCTCACTTTGCCCCAGCTTCACCCTCCCACCCCATGTCCTCAAGTCCATTTTCTATGTCTATCGCTTTATTCCTGCTGAATGGATAAAGATGTGGCACATACATACAATGGAATATTACTCAGCCATAAAAGGAAATGAAATTGAGTTATGCATAGTGAGGTGGATGGACCTAGAGTCTTGTCATACGGAGTGAAGTAAGTCAGAAAAAGAAAAACAAATACCATATGCTAACACATACATATGGGATCTAAAAAAAAGAAAAAGAAAATACAGAGTGAAGTAAGTCAGAAAGAGAAAAACAAATACCATATGCTAACACATATATATGGGATCTAAAAAAAAGAAAAAGAAAAATGTATTCTATTGCATTTGCTACAAGTTAAGAATGTTGCCCATAGCTTGAAATATACAGGATAGTCCATTCTCAGGACTCTGACTAACACTTTTCCATTCATATAGAGGTAAAAAGTTGCAGAACAGAGAATAACATCTGTCTTAAGGGAGGCTTGTAGGAACATCATGACCTGACCTACTGTGGGCAGCTGCAAGAACAGAGGATTCTGACACCAAGAAGTTGGCCACAACCAACCACGCCCCCTCCCCTTTTAGTATAAAAGAAGCCTCAATTCTAACTAGGGTAAGATGGTTCTTTGGGACATTAGTCCACCATTTTCTCAGTCTGACGGCTTTCTGAATAAAGACACTATTCCTTGCCCCAGCACCTCGTCTCTCGATGTACTGGCCTGTCGTGCTGTGAGGAGTACGAGCTTGGACTCAGCATCAGCAGCACCAGACCTAAAGATATCAGACGTAAACATGAGGATCTGGCCATCGTCCCTCCCCCTTCCTGCCTCCGTCTATAAAAGGAATGCATAATCAGGTTCCCGCACACGTGACAGGGGCCTCGCCGCACCCCAAAGTCCTTTTTGCTTCTTTATTCCCCAAAAGAAAATGTAACGCCCAATCAATCAAATGAGCCATGGGAAAGCTTGTGTTGGAGCCCATCCTCCAGCTAAATGTCCCTAAGACCACAGCAGCTCAATTTTTTGCTCAGTAATCAAAGATGCCGAAGGGAGTGAGCATTTCAATAACAACAGCTCCTGAAAAAAAGACCTAAGGAGGAAATAAACAAAACATGGACTGAATGTCTAACTTTGGTCACTGGCCGCTTTGGTTGGTCTACCACAGGGCTCAGAAATCTGAAGGTTGGACAGAGAGGGTCTCAGGCCAGCTGGTGTTTGAGAAGCTGTGTGTGCTCCTTGATTCTCCCCAGGCCCAAGGCTGAACCCCACCTCAGCTCTCTTCTTCTTCACGTGCTTCCCATGGCATCTCAGCCACTGTCATGCCTTCAAGGTCCATCTCTACGGATGGGCAAGCGAATGAATGAACGGCTTGAGTTAATTAAAAGAATTGATCTTGGACCTGTTCCTAATTGCCAGAAGATGGAAACAGCCCAGAGGTCCATCAACAGATGAATGGAGAGACAGAATATTCCAGTTGATGGAATATTTTTCAGCCATGAAGACGTGAAGGACTGAGACATGCTACAACACGATGAACCTTGGAAACATGCTAAGTGGAAAAAGCCAGACACAAGAGGTTACAAAGGATTCTACTGCTTTGAAACGTCCACAGACAGAAAACAGATTAGTGATTGACAGGGGCTGGTGGGAGCAGTTCCTAATGGATACAGGGTCTCCTGTGGGGGGAAGGAAAATATTTGGAGGTGGGGCTTCCCTGGTGGCCCATGGGTTAAACTCCGCGCTTCCTCTGCAGGGGCATGGGTCTGATCCCTGGTCGGGGAACTAAGATCCCACATGCCACGTGGTGTAGCCAATATATATATATATCTGGAACTGGGTAGAAGGGATGGTTGCACAACACCGTGAATGTACTAACTGCCGCTGAATCTCATACTGTAAAATGGTTAACGCTATGTGAATTTTAACTTAATTTTTTTTTTTTTTTTTGCAGTATGCGGGCCTCTCACTGTTGTGGCCCCTCCCATTGCGGAGCACAGGCTCCGGACGCGCAGGCCCAGCGGCCATGGCTCACGGGCCCAGCCGCTCCGTGGCATGTGGGATCTTCCCGGACCGGGGCATGAACCCGTGTCCCCTGCATCGGCAGGCGGACTCTCAACCACGGCGCCACCAGGGAAGCCCTAACTTAATTTTTAAAAAGTTGAGCTTGGCCTACCCACCCGTTAGAACCCTGTCTTGTACCACTGCCCCCATCCCCGGCTGTGTGCCGCACCCTCCAGCCCCCCTGCCTTGGCCCAGGCACTCCCACCTGTGAAAATGCGAAAACATCAAGACCCATCTCTCATGCCCTTTCTTCCAAGCATCCTACACCCTTTGCCTGAGTCCACGTATATCATGGATGGGAACACACAGGGTTTAGAATCAGGTTGGCGTTTGGATCTTGCCTCTGCCACTTACTAGCTGGGGAGCCCTAGACAAATAACCCAAGCTCTCTGCAGCTCAGTTTCGAGAAGACTAAAACATGGAGGCAATAAACTATTTAACAAGGTTGTTTTAAGAATTATATGGGGCAATGCGTACACCGCACCAATCCAATTCCTGGCAGGAAGTACATGTTGCAGCTGTGCTGTGCTGGACTCTTCCCTCTCCCCGAGCACGCCTCCACTCAGCGGGCTCTCACCCTCCTCCCCACCTCACCCTCTACCCCTCTTCTAGGATCAGGGCTGTGCTACGAGCACCTCTGCATGCTGGTCCCACCCATCTGAGTGGTCCTGGACGGAGCAGCTGTTCACTCTTTGTGGCCCAGATGAGTGCTCCGTTATCCTTGCTAAGGAAAGGGAGCAATGGGGGCGGAGACGTTGGAAGGAGGCGTAATCAGGAAGTGATTCAACACTCCCTTTTTAGTCTATTACCTAAGTTTTAAAGTGATGTCACCTTCCAAATCAAGTACTGTATAGGCTCATACTCCAATGCCTTCCCTCCTTTGACAAACACGGGATGAGTGATTGTTTTTTTTTTTTGTTGTTGTTGTTTTTTTTTTTTTTGGTATGCGGGCCTCTCACTGCTGTGGCCTCCCCCGTTGCGGAGCACAGGCTCCGGACGCGCAGGCTCCGGACGCGCAGGCTCAGCGGCCATGGCCCAAGGGCCCAGCCGCCCCGCGGCATATGGGATCCTCCCAGACCGGGGCACGAACCCGTATCCCCTGCATCGGCAGGCGGACTCTCAACCACTTGCGCCACCAGGGAGGCCCTGAGTGATTGTTTAAAATAATGGAGTTTTTCTCGGGTGTGGAAAGAAGTTGACAGAACTTCCAGAGCTTCATGGACACTCCACTGAATAGTCTACTGATATAATCACACTCTTACAGAGTTGAAAGGGATTTTAGGAGGCTCTACCTAGACCAAAGGCTTCATTTAACAGATGGTGAGTCACTCTCCCAAGGGCACCCAGCTGGAAGTGACAGAGCTGGGATGTGAAACCCAGGCCAAGCCCTTAATCCTGAAGCTGTGTTCTGTCACTTACATGTTTCAAATTCTTTAAAAACATCACAGCAAGATCCTTTTTGACCCACCTCCTAGAGTAATGGAAATAAAAACAAAAATAAACAAATGGGACCTAATGAAACGTAAAAGCTTTTGCCTAGCAAAGGAAACTATAAACAAGAAGAAAAGACAACCCTCAGAATAGGAGAAAATATTTGCAAACGAATCAATGGACAAAGGATTAATCTCCAAAATATATAAACAGTTCATGCAGCTCAATATTAAAGAAACAAACAACACAATTAAAAAATAGGCGGAAGACCTAAATAGACATCTCTCCAAAGAAGACATACAGATGGCCAAGCAGCACATGAAAAGCTGCTCAACATCACTAATTATTAGAGAAATGCAAATCAAAACTACAATGAGGTATCACCTCACACTGCTCAGAATGGCCATCATCAGAAAATCTACAAACAACAAATGCTGGAGAAGGTGTGGAGAAAAGGGAACCCTCTTGCACTGTTGGTAGGAATGTAAACGGATACAGCCACTATGGACAACAGTATGGAGGTTCCTTTAAAAACTAAAAATAGAACTACCATATGGCCCAGCAATCCCACTACTGGGCATATACCCAGAGAAAACCATAATTCAAAAAGACACATGCACCCCAATGATCACTGCAGCACTATTTACAATAGCCAGGTCATGGAAGCAACCTAAATGCCCATCAACAAATGGATAAAGAAGATGTGGCACATATATACAATGGAATATTACTCAGCCATAAAAAGGAATGAAATTGGGTCATTTGTAGAGACATGGATGGACCTAGAGACTGTCATACAGAGTAAAGTAAGTCAGAAAAACGAATATCATATATTAACACATATATGTGGAACCTAGAAAAATGGTACAGATGAACCAGTTTGCAAGGCAGAAATAGAGACACAGATGTAGAGAACAAACGTATGGACACCAAGGGGCAGGGGGGTGGGGGGTGGGATAACCTGGGAGACTGGGATTGACATATATACAGTGATGTGTATAAAATAGATAACTAATAAGAACCTGCTGTATAAAATAAATAAATAAAATAAAATTCAATAAAAAATAAAAGCAATATCCAACAACAGCAACAAAAAGAAATATCTTTAGGGCGGGTCATAGAGTTTTGCTTTTTTGAAAAAAAAATATTTTAAGTGCGAATTAATGTAAGTATTCTGATTTTAAGTAGGAAAAAAACAATTTAGACAAAATGACCCCCAAATCATAATAGTATTGGGAGATGATGTTCCAGGGATTTCTCCATGACCACGCAGACCAGGCCTTCTGAGCTAAGAACATGTCTGATAAGCAAACATGCTTTTGCGAGCTAGAGATAATACATCCTAGAAAGATTTGGAGATGAAAACTCTTCTCTCCTCTCCTAACACATGTGCTTGTACTCCAGCATAATAACCTAGAAACTCCTTACCCGCTCCCTTGGAAGAGAATTCCTTAATGAATAAGACCTCCCTCTGGAGGAAGGGACAGGCAGCTGTACCAGCAGGTCCCCTGTAAAACTGATCTGCCAGTTTTGCGTTTCATCTCCTGTGGTGCAACCCCTGCATGCACAGGTAAACTACTGACTCTCATCCTATGGCACTTCAGCAATTGGGGGGAACTGCTTCATCTGTCGATTTTGCTGAGAGGAATAAATGGTCCATTCCTCTGAAAAAAATAATAAATAAATAAAAACAATAATGCTCAGAATATCACCTACTCAGTACATCTAATCAGAGAGTAATTCCTCTCTAAGTATAATGTTCAATGTCGACTATGTTTAACTAGCAGTATTTGCTGTGCTAATGTGTCAATCCTAGTGCATTTTTGAATGTCACAAAACGTAAGTTGTAGAACTTCTAGTTAAACATGGCTGATGGAACACAAGCTGCTCGCTCTCAAATAGGGTGAAAGTAAAGGGATGAGGAGGAATTCAACCACAAAGACAAAAGGACCGAGAGGAGACGGCAGTCATGGGGTTTCGGAAGCTAAAAGAGAGAGCAGGTAATGACTGACTGACCCCCCCGCAAGAAGGCTGACACCTAAGCCCAGTGGAAGCAAGGGGGTTCACCCCACAGAACCCCAGAACAGCACAGGGATGGAAGGCCCTGGAGCCACTGGAAATGGGCCAATAAAGAGGACTGGTGGAAAGCCTGCATCAGAAGCCATGGCACCCCAAGATTCTTCCTGTATCGCATGCGGCCAAGCAACCACGGCACCAGACACTCATGGACCCCCGCCAGCTAAGGGGTGGGTACCACACTGAGAACAGGAGGAGAAAGGGAAAGTCTACATGCTGAATGGGAGGGCCCAGCATACTCCGATCTCAGCCCAGCCTCTTCCCCAGCCCATCCACCCTGACTCCCTGAGGGCTGTTCCCCCCAGAGCTCATGTTCCCTATACTCCTTGCGCAGGTGTCCCCACATCAGGCTCTGCTTCTGGGGAAGCTATAGACTTACCTCCCTGACGCCCCTTATCAGGAAGATACTCAAGGATGTGTTTGCTCCATGGTATGAGGGAGTAAAACAAGAACGTCGATGACAGGGGAGAGGAATGAAGGGCATCCCCAGGTTGGTGGTAAACAAGGATGTCAAAGAAACAGTTCAACAGGCTCAGAGAACTAGACCCCAGACGGGAAGAGGGGCTGGAGAGCTCCGGGGAAGAGCAGAGTGCAGAGCCCTATAGGCTTGAATGTGCGCAGGGGAGAGTTTACACTTCTCAGTGGGAGACTGGTGGCCGATTAATGACAGGCCCAAAAAACTAGGCAAAGGGAAAAAAGGAGACCATCACTAACTCTGGAAAACACCAAAATTGCACAAGAAAGGCAAGAAGTGAATACCATTTACAGTCTTAACAATGTAAGCTATTGTTTATTACTAACCAATGTACTTCTCTGTGTGGTCAAATATATACGACAGAAAGTTTGCCATTTTGAAGTCTAGACAATTCAGTGGCGTTAATTACATTCACAAAGTGGTGCAACCATCAGCACTAGTTCCAAAACCCAAACAGAAACTCTGTAACCCTGCGAAGCAATAACTGCCCATCTCCCCTCCCTCCAGCCACTGGTAACCGCTAACCTACTCTCTGTCTCTATGAATTTGCCTATTCTAGACACTTCATATCTGAGGAATCCTACAGTATTTGTCCCGTGTCTGGCTTATTTCACTTAGCATAATGCTTTTGGGATTCATCCACATTGTCAGAATTTCATTCCGTTTTAAGGCTGAACAATATTCCTTTTTTTTTTTTTTTTTTTTTTTTGCATTACGCGGGCCTCTCACTGCTGTGGCCTCTCCCGTTGCGGAGCACAGGCTCCGGACGCGCAGGCTCAGCGGCCACGTGGGATCCTCCCAGACTGGGGCACGAACTTGTGACCCCTGCGTCAGCAGGCGGACTCTCAACCACCGCACCACCAGGGAAGCCCAATATTCCATTTTTAAGCTGTGACTATCGGACGACTGAACTAACCTAAAAAATATAATGTATCTGCAGTGTAGGATGCAGGTGGGGATAAGAGAACCAGATCCTCATCTTCCGCGCAAAGAAATCACGGGAGATGTTTAAAGCTGAAAAAGTCAAGAAACGTTAGAGTAGCGTGCAGTTGAGCAATGTAGAGGCAAAAAAAAGTGAAGAAACAGCTAAAATGGCTATTCACACTATCCCTAAGTAGGAATTGGGGTGGGGAAGGTAGGCAGACCTCTTTATTACAAGCCCCGTAAAGCAATCTGACTTGTTAAACGATACGTGCATATATCTTGGGGAGAAGCTTTCTTTAATAAATTGATAATATGATTTTAAAATATGTAAATATATAAGTAAATGTTATAAATAAATGTATACGATTTCTTTTAATGTTTTAACCATAGAAGACCCTGAATTCACAGTGAAAACCCAATGCGGGAAAAAGATCCTATGGACAAAAACTGAATTTTCGGACGTGTTTCTGCATGATAATGAGATACCCGTCTGGACTGTGTGTTTTTGCTGAAGGCTCCTAAATCTCAGCCTTGACACCAAAAGGCCAAATGGGACTTTCGGAGGAGGAGACATTTAAAATCAGCAAACAATCAACTATACACGAATAAAATTTAAAAATTGTTTTAATGTAAAAAAAAAAAAAAAAAAAAAGCAGCAGACATTTGCAAGCTCTTTCTCAAGTTGCCTGAGAGTAAAATCCCCCATTCCCCTTCCATAGTTCCCCAAACCTAGCAAAACTCCTATGATTCTTTTTCTCAAAATATCATGCAAAATGCCACAGGGATCCATATTTTATAATGCTATTAATTTCCCTCTGGTATCAGGGGTACCGGCATAGAATAATCAAAAACAATCAGCTAAAAAAATAATAAATAAATAAAAAACAATCAGCTAAACACCTAGCCCACAGCAGGCAAACCTTTTCATTTCTGCTTAAGTGCTCATTTGAGGATAATTTCAGCTCTGGAAATATACATGAATTTGTGAAGAGTTTCTTAAGGGCTACATCAGAATAGTCTGGCGTGATGGGTGCAATTAAGCATTTCTTTTATAACAGTAATGACAGTTTAAAGACTGGAAGAAAATCCAAGCTACAAAACAAAATTTCCCTCTTAGTAAAAAAGGGGGAGGAAATTATTGCACAAAGATTATTGACAACACACTGAATATCAGTATCAGCTATTCAATGAGTACGCTTCTAAAGAAGGTACACATGGAAGTCTACAGAGGACAGAAAGAGTTCAAAAATAACAGCACCCAACTCAGAGCCTGCCACAGACTAGGTCCTTCTTAAATGTTTGCTGAAGCACATGAACATGGACTCTACCCCAAGAAGGCCACTGCATAAATAAGGAACGGGCACAAACTTGCAATCCATATAAATCAAGGCAACAATTGCTCCAAAAGTACGGAAGCCAGGTAATGCCTCTAAGTTCTGTCTCCATATCAGATGTTAAATTAATTTATAAAAGTCAATCGACAAGTACCTAATCAGTGACTATTCCACGACCAACATTATGCTAGACCCTAGGGGGCTGGGAGGGAGGAAGAAAGGATACAAAGGCTGATCTGAGTCCTGCCTTCGAGGAACTGGCTATGTCCCACAATGAGAGAGGCAACAGAAGACGTCTGAAAGGCATCAAGAGTGACAAATGAAGAGAGCCTGCTGTCATTCCAAGAAAGGAGATGACAACGTTGTTAAAAAATAAAACACCGGGCTTTCCTAGTGGAGCAGTGGTTGAGAGTCCGCTTGCCGATGCGGGGGACGCGGGTTCGTGCCCCGGTCCGGGAAGATCCCACATGCCGCGGAGCGGCTGGGCCCGTGAGCCATGGTGGCTGAGCCTGCGCGTCCGGAGCCTGTGCTCCGCAACGGGAGAGGCCACAACAGTGAGAGGGCCGCGTACAGCAAAAAAAATAAAAAATAAAACACCAAAGAAAATGTGGTGAAGGGCTCTTGAAAGTTGGACATGGTTTGGAAAGGAAAATAAAGGTGTGACCCTCTAGTTGGGAAGATCCGTGCAAGCAGTCCAGGAGGCAAGCTTGCCAAAGCTTACGCTGTGGGCACTGCAAGGTGACCCGCCTGGCAGGGGTCCCATGAGATAGTTGGGTATAATAAGAAGCCTGGCAGAATGGCTTGGCCTCAAGGCAATGAGCGAGCTGTTTCCTGCTCTGGTTGCACAGTAGAATCGCCTGGAGTTTTCCAACTACTGGTAACCTCTAATCTACCCTCTGTCTCTATAAGTTTGCCAGGGCCCCTCTACAACTACTGGAACAGACTCTCCTGGATGGGAAACCAACAGCCCAGGTGCCGGGCTACTGACATGATCTAGACAGGAGACAGTGAAGGCCTGACCAGAATGGAAGCAGAGGGATGGGGAGGAAAGGAGAAACCAGCATGCGACCCTCCAGAATGAGGCCGCCCACGTCCATTCAGTATCAAGTCACCCATCAGAAGCCAGCGCTGGGTGGCCACATAAATTCTGCATTGACTCAGCTCTCCGATGCAGCATGGCAATTCTTAGTCATGATTCAAGCCTGAATCCAATTCACAGGGGGGCTCTACCTGTAACTAATCTTTTATCAAAAAGCCCTCATAACGGGCTTCCCTGGTGGTGCAGTGGTTGAGAGTCCACCTGCAGATGCAGGGGACACAGGTTCGTGCCCCGATCCAGGAGGATCCCACATGCCGCAGAGCGGCTGGGCCCGTGAGCCATGGCCGCTGAGCCTGCGCGTCCGAAGCCTGTGCTCCACAACGGGAGAGGCCACAACAGTGAGAGGCCTGCGTACCGGAAAAAAAAAAAAAAAAAAAAAAAAAAAAAGCCCTCATGACATACCAGCTTCATATAATTTTACAAAATGAAGCCTAACAGCTCAAAATTATAATCATTTACATTCAGCCTCAATGATAGCTATTAATTGAGGCAGATTCACTTGAGTGACCTAAGTCTTGCTAGCTACAACCTACCCAGTGAAAATGATGTGCAGGGGCCTGGCCTACCAGTTTGCATGTGCTCTCCAAACTAGGAAAGAGCACTTGAGCTTAAAAAAAAAAAAAAAGTCTACCCTATGACCCAGTAATTCCTCTCCTACAGACCTGCCCCAAGAGAAATGAAAACATACGTCCACACAAAGACTTACACAGGAATGTTCACAGTAGCTTTACTCAGAGCCTAAACCTGGAAAGAACCCAAATGGTCATCCACAGCAGAATGGACTAACCCACTGTAGTCCATTTATAAAATGAAATGTTATAAGCAATATTTTTAGCAATAAAAAGAGAACTACAGATATCATAACGACATAGAGGAGTCTCAAACTCATTACACTGAGTGAAAGAAGCCTGTATATAAATACACACACACACACACACACACACACACACACACACACACACACACAGCCCTACCCTGTGTGATTCCTTTTAAAGCACAAGTATATGCAAAACCCATTTATGGTGATAGAAATTACAAAGTGGTTGCCTGAGGAGAGGCAGAACTGACTTAGGTAACAGAAGTTCTTTCTGGGGTGACAAAAATGTTTTTGATCCCATTTTGGGTGGTGGGTAAACAGATGTATACAATTGTCAAAACCCTTTGTTTGGGCTGACACTTGAAGATCTGGGTATATTATTACATGTAAATTGTATTCATTTTTTTTTAACTCTTAGGAAGGCTGCCCCAGATTCCAATGAGCCATATTTGCACCACAGATAGTATACTGTGCATCCAGGTTCCAGGGTCCACCCTAAAATGGTTCCTCTGGGGATAGGCTTGGGTCATCCCACACAATCACCAAGCACCTGCAAGGCCCAGGTCTGGAGCTGAGAGTCAGGCTATTCTTAAACACTAAGTGCCAGCAGTGTTAGAAGAATCTGTCAATCATATCGCAGAGGATCTCCCAGCATACATTCTCAGAGACCACAGGTCTCCACTGGTGAGGTCCTAGACTGTAGTTAAGTGCCTTAAAGCTAGGACGACCACCCAAGACATATCTGGCCTTGGAATTTACCAACCAACAACCTAATTCTAACTTCCTCTGCCAAAAACAGAGGAAAAAAGAGCTGAAAGAGTTAGCCATCAATACATATATACAATGGAATATTACTCAGCCATAAAAAAGAATGAAATAATGCCATTTGCAGCAACATGGATGGACCTAGAGATTATCATACTAAGTGAAGTAAGTCAGAAAGACAAATATCATATGCTATCACTCATATGTGGAATCTAATTTTAAAAAATGATACAAATGAACTTATTTACAAAACAGAAACAGACTTACAGATACTGAAAACAAACCTATGGTTACCAAAGGGGAAACTTGCGGGGGAGGGATAAATCAGGCACCTGGGATGAACATACACACGCTGCTATATGTAAGACAGATAACCAACAAGGACCTACTGTATAGCACAGGGAACTCAACTCAATATTCTGTGTTAACCTATATGAGAAAAGAATCTGAAAAAGAATGAATATATGTGTATGTATAACGGAATCACTTTGCTGTACACTCGAAACTAACACAACATTGTAAATCAACTATAATCCAATAAAATTTTTTAAAATAATAATAAAAAATAAAAAAAAAAAGAACTAGCCATCAAGCCCAGTCCTGCTCCAAATCTAAGTTCCCAAGTGGAACTCAACTCAACAAACATTTACTAAGTAACTACAGTGTGTAAGATGCCCACCTAGACTGGAGTGCCTACCAGCAATGACCTTAGTTACACTTAAAATGAGACCGTGATGGTCCAAAGTCAAATAATATTTAGACCTTTAGCTTGTGTTCGCCATTCCTCTTGCACAGACCCACCGCTGTGAATAACAGAGAGGTGTAAGCATGCATCAGTCCTTTCAAGGCACATTCAGCCAAGCTAGATGTGGGAGGACTCCCAGAATCTCTCAGCCTGCCAAAATCATTAACTCCATGTAGACAAAAAAAAAAAAAACGGGGGGAGGGGGTTCTTATCAAACCTCTTCACCAGCTGGTCACCAAGAGAGTGAGAACGTGACGTTACCCAAAGCAACCTCTCCGTGGCACCCAGCCACCAACCCATCAGCACCCTCTTGACTTTGGCCTATTGATGGACAACTGCACCAGCTGGTCAAGCCTCCTCACCCCAACACCACCACTCACTCACGCTGATCCAATCTGCTCCAGGTCTGGCTGGCATGCAAGATCCGCGAACATGTGAGGGAGAAGAGAAGAGTGAACCATCTGGCTCCGTGGAGAGAAAACTCCAAGGTCTAAGCTGCTTCGCTGATCCCCCTCCAGAGAGGGGACAAACCACCAAACCACTGGCTCTGGGGCTTCCCTCCTGGCTCGAAAGAAATCGTCAGGGAGGCTTAGGGACGGGATCTTCAAGGTCAAGAAGGAGAGATGCCGCCCCTCGTTCCAAACGAAATCACACTTTGTTTTCGCCCCACGTGAAAACCTGGGTTCTCAAATGGGAGGCAGGAGACTACCATCAGTACCGTGGCTGTGATCCTGGGAGATGGAGGGCAACAGGTCCAGAGTAGTGGGGCAGAATCTCAAGAAGGGACTGGGTGGAGGATGAAAAAAAAAAAAAATCCCACCTAGGGCTGCCTGATTTAGCAAATAAAAATACAGGACGTCCAGTTACATCTGAATTTCAGATAAACAATGAATTTTTTTTTTTTTAAGTTTTTGGCCGCACGGCATGAGGGATTCTAGTTCCCCGACCAGGGATGGAACCCACGCCCCTTGCATTGGAAGCGTGAAGTCTTAACCAGTGGACCACCAGGGAAGTCCCACAATGAACTTTTTTTAAATTTGGGACAGGCTTATACTAAATACTATTTATCTGAAATTCCAATTTAACTGACCATCCTATATTTTATCTGGCAACCCTGGCTAGCCCCGCCAGCAATTCTGGGGCAGATCTCCCATCTTTTTTTTTTTTTTTTTTGTCTCTCTCTCTATGAAAAGCAATACTGCGTAGTGGATAGAAGGCAGAACTCTGGAGTTGGACTACCTGATTCAAATTCAAGGTCTACCACGTCAAGCTCCCAGCTGGGAGACCTTGGGTAAATCTCTCCAGGGCTCCTATTTCTTCATATGGAAAATGGAAATAATAGTGACACTCAGAAGTAAAATGGGATTAATAACAATAACAACAACATTTACATAAAGACTGAGTGTATGCCAGGAACTTTCTTAAATCCTCCTAACATTAAGAGTCAGGTACTATTATTATCTCTACTTCAGAGATGGGGAAACTGAGGCACAGAGCGGTTACATCATTCACAGTCGTCACTAACAACAGTCAGTAAGCAGCAGAACCAAGATGCAATCCCAGCCACTGTGGCTCTGGAGTCCCTGACCATAACACTGTCCCCAAGGCAGTGCTTATCCCCTAGAGCTGTTTTAAGGATTAAGTGCAATAAAGCATATAAAACACTTAGCACAAAAAGGGGCCTATGATAAGAGCGAATGACTGAAGAAAATAACCAAACAGGAAAAATGAAGGCTCTCAGAGAGAACCCAGGGGATTCAGGGAGACAACATCTGTTAAGAGAAAAACCTATCACTACTATCATAGAGCTATGGATGCATGGACTATATCCATGAAAAAGCACAGGACACTGGAGGAAAAAAAAAAAAAAAACCAAAAACAGGGAGAACAAGAAATCGTTTTCAGAAATGGAAAATCTGAAGACAACAACAACAAAAACAACATTTGCTCTTTTTATGGCATTAAAGTCGATGAAACTCCCCACCATGCAGAATAAAACAGCCAAGATTTTATAAGAAACCGGGAGAAAGGAGAGGAAAATGAGAAGCTCGGTCCAGGAAGTCCAATAGCCAACTAATAAGACTAATAAAAAGAGAATAGAGGACCAGTGGGGGAAACCATTAAAGGAACATCAAATAGCATTTACCAGAACTAAAAGACACTGGTTTCCAAATCAAGAAATTGCAAAATAAATTTACTCAGAAATGTGGGAGAAAATTTCTCAAGAAACAGACAAAAGTGATTACTTCTAGAAAAGAGGACGGGGCCATGGGCAGGGCTGGGGAATGGAGGGGACTGCTGTTTTTTTCTTTCTAAGCCTTTTATTAACATTTACTCATTCTACATGGGTGCATCTATTACTCTGATTAAAAAATAAACAATGGTTCCAAAAATTGAGCCCCACCTATATGTCCAAAAAGTCATTAGTGAAAAATACCACGGTTATGTGTGCAGTGTAATGTGCTTCAATTATCCCTCAATAAAGATGAAAACAAATATTATGGTCCATTTGTGTAATGGAGTACCATGCAACCCCCAAAATAACAAGAAAAAGTTCAAGATTTATTGTGAAAGAACACGTTTTTAAGCATTATGTATGGCATGATCCCATTTTTAAAATTATGTGTGAACAAAGAAAGTACAGAAGAGCATGTTGCTGAGAAGAGGGGTTTGGAGGCGTCTCCTGGGGATGAATAAGAGGGATGCTTAGTAACACCAAGAACCACAGAGTGGAGGAAAACTCTTCCAAAACCATAATACCCAAGTTCACTGATGTATATCAATCCCAAACTCCTCATGTGTCCTCCACCATTTATTTCCTTTGACATGACATAAGAATGATCAACAGGCAATGGACATTTGCAATGTGCCAATCACTGTGCTAAGTGCTTCAAATACATTTATTCATTTCATCTGCATAGCAACCCTATGATGGAGACAATACTATGATCTCCACTTAACAGATGAGGAAACTGAGGCTTACAAAGTCTAAGTAACTAGCCCAAGCTCACACAGCTCGTAAGTTGAGAAATCAGGACCGAACCCAAGCCAGGTGACTCCAGGGCTCGTTGTAACACCAGAGTACATGTCTGCTAAGAAAAAGGCTTTACCTCTCGGTGCCCAGGGCCTCCTGCCTGAGCTCAACCCACATGGTTGATGGTTTGAGACATTTCCTGGCATGACTACATCCTGAGAATTTCATCATAATTAAATCGTGGGGAAATTTTCAAAGTGCTTCAGAGATGTAATGAGTTTACATTCAATTAGTTTCTTCCTTCATTGGAAGAATCAGAAAGATCGATTTCCTTACAGACTCAGCAGGGAGGGTTTCTCACTGCCTATTTGGAGATTTCATTCTGAGATTCCAGGAACCTAAATCAGTGCACACAGAGGATCTGGAGAAATTGGGCTGGGCCTGAAGGCAGCCAACCCCAAAGAAAATCTCAAACGCACGTGCCACACTCATTTAACACTTATTTCAGAAGTACCCTCTACAAGGGACCAAGTCTCAACAGTGGAAATGACAGCCTCTGCCTTCTAGGCACTTCTAGTTTGGGAAGGAAGAAGGAGAATGAACAAGCAATTAGAATCTAGAGACAGGTGCAATACAGAATAAGTACAAAGAGCCACAGATGCTTGTCAAGGGGTATTAAATCCCATCTTGGAGGGGGTTGAGAGATTATAGTGGAGAAAATGACATGTAAATTTCCCTAAGGAGGAAACTTTCAATGGCAAGGATCTGGAAGGGACCAGGCTCCCAGAGGGACAGTGCAGGCAAACCCTCAGGGCTTTCAGAACCAGGTCCATAATGAGAAAACCAAGGTGGAGTGAATGACAGGCAAACTCTCCCCGGAACAGTTGGCAACAATTTACTTCGAACTCAACTTGCACACTGCCAGGCGCATTCCTGTTCCAAGCCAGTTAGTTGTATGCTGGCTCTCACCAACAGGGAGGGACTCTCCCTCTCCAGAGACTACATGAAGTAAGGTCGCACTTAGGGTGATCCACATTGACTCATGAAATGGGGGTATGAAAATATTCAGGCACACTAAGGCTCTCAAAGGAAGCACAAATCTATGGGGGGGGGTAGGACTTATCCTTCCTCTTGCATCCATCCATTCATCCATCCATCCATCTATTTATTCTTCTATCCATCCATCCATCCATCCATCTCCATCCATCCAAATCCATCCAACTACATCCATCCATCCATCCATCTATCCATCCATCCATTCATCCATTCATCCATCTATCCATCTATATCCATCCATCCATCCATCCATCTCCATCCATCCATTCATCCATCCATCCATTCATCTATTCATCCATCTATCCATCCATCCATCGATTCATCTACATCCATCCATCCCCATCCATCTGTATCCATCCATCCATTCATTCAACCATCCATCTATCCATCCATCCATATCCATTCATCCATCCGTCCATTCATCCATCTATCCATCTATCCATCCATTCATCCATCCATCCATCCATGCCTCTATATCCATCCATCCATCCATTCAATCATCCATCTATCCATCCATCCATCCATCCATCTGAGCACTTGTTTGCTACATCAAAAAATATATATTGAGAGCCCCCCATATGTCAGGAATACTTCCTTAGCCTCTTTACTGATTTGCTCTTTTAAAAATTGCACTGGGTTTCCCTGGTGGTGCAGTGGTTAAGAATCCGCCTGCCAATGCAGGGGACACGGGGTCGAGCCCTGGTCCGGGAAGATCCCACATGCCACGGAGCAACTAAGCCCATGTGCCACAACTACTGAGCCTGTGCTCTAGAGCCTGTGAGCCACAACTACTGAAGCCCGTGCACCTAGAGCTCCGCAACAAGAGAAGCCACTGCAATGAGACACCCGCGCACCGCAATGAAGAGTAGCCCCCACTCGCTGCAACTACAGAAAGCCTGTGCGCAGCAACGAAGACCCAACGCAGCCAAAAATAAATAAATAAATAAATAAATAAATTTGTTTATTTGTTTATTTTTTAAAAAAACAATAATAAAATAAAATTGCACTATGCATGACTCCCACCCCTGCCAGGGCACTCTCTATCTTCCTCCTTTCCTTTATTGTTCTCCATCACATGTATCTCTGTCAGACATACTGTATGCTTCATTGTAGAGTTTCTTTATCATGTGACTCTCTCTCCTAGAGTGACAGTCCCAGGAGGGCAGAAATTTTTGTTTGCTCTGTTCACTGTTTTATTTCCAGTGCCTAAAACAGTCCCTGGCATGCCCTGGGTTGGGGCGGGGGGGCAGGAGGACCACTGAAGGCTCCCTTTTTTTCCCCTCCTGCCCTAAGCATCCCATGCACAGGTCAGACAAAGGAGTCCAGCATGGAACACGGCACACACTTCATCTATTACATGCAAATAATAAAACCTACAAGCGACAGGATTACTGCAAGGGTCAGATGAAGGGTGGGAAAGGGCTTTGAAAATTATGAAGCAAAACACCAATGTCATACAATGGTATTTGGGACTCAGGAGCCCCTAAGATGCAAGTGTCCCCTGAAGTGCACACGTGGACACCCCCCTCCCCATGGATTTATTTATGCATAATTACAAAGTGTTGTGCACATTCAAACCGGTAATCTATTTAAAGGTTATGCATAGGCAGTGACTTCTGTGCCCCTTCCTCCTGCCTTAAATACGATACTAATCCGTTTTCCCCTTGTTTATACATTTAACCGATATATATTCTTTCCACCCTCCTGGAGAACTAACTCACTTAGCCCCAGGGCTGTCGTGGTTGATTTCTTCACAGAAGACCAGAAACATAAAGGTTTCCAAAGAAATGAAATGCTATAGCAAAAAAAATAAGAAAGAAAGAAAAAGAAAAGAAAATCTGTGTACAGGTAAGATGAAGCCTTCCCTTCCCCTTGCTTGTCAATTGCATGATTCTCGAGCAGCTGAATCTCCATCAGTCCTGATGGTTCTGTTCCCTTCACTATCTGCAAGTCCAGAAGGGAATCAGCTCCTGGCCTCGAGCCCAAGTTAGATGTGGGATTGAAAGCCAGGGCACCTTGACAGCAAAGATCAGCTTCCACGGGCAAGCTATTAAAATGTTTGTCTCCCTGGGATTTCGTTCTCTCTTTGCTCCAGAGGGCACAGAAGCATTAAACAGTCATGACTGGACTTTTCCTCCCACCATGTTCTCGAGGTAGGAGGGGAAGGATTTCAGTCTCGGTGGAGCCGTGACATGCCTGCCTGGAGGTTACAGGACTTGCCACTAATCATGGGGACCGTAAGCAGCTCAGCTAGAAATGCACCCCAGACCTCAGGACTCCCTGTCCTATAGCCCAAACGCTCTCTTAACACTCTCTTTACCACTGCGTCGTTGGCTCAGAGCTCTGCTTCCTGGCCTCAGATGCCTCAAGAGGGGCTCCTCTCCCCCAGGGAAGACATTACTCCTGAGGTCCGATTCTTCAGGCTGGGAGGCGTTGGGAGGGAGTGGGGAGGGAGGCCCTACCTCCATCCCACATCTGACCCTGGACCCTGAGTCCGACAAACCTCTCCAGGCCCTGGGAAAGGCAGCAAGCAAGGATGCTCAGCCCATGACTATGGCTATTTAAAGGTTATACATAGGCAATGACTTCTGTGCCCCTTCCTCCTGCCTTAAATACAATACTAATCCGTTTTCCCCTTGTTTATACATTTAACAGATATATATTCTTTCCACCCTCCTGGAGAACTAACTCACTTAGCCCCAGGGCTGTCGTGGTTGATTTCTTCACAGAAGACCAGAAACAGCCTCAGAAACAGAAAGCCCATGAGCTCCACGTTTCTCACCACCCTCGTGGGGGGGCCGGGGGGGGACACAATGAGAGGAGTAAAATCCACAGTTCGGCACCCACCACCCAGTGCGCTGCCCACACACCTGCCCGAGACACACCTGCCCGAGACACACCGGGATGGGCTTTCTCTCCATCTCTCCCGCCCTCAGCAAAAGGCTCTTTACAACCATAACTTACGGTCACCAAATGAGGCGGGGACTCCCCTGCAAAGAGGGAAGAAGATTGCTTCCTGAATTTAAAAGGAAATTTGGGGACTCAAAAAAAAAAAAATCAAGGTTATACAGGTTATACAGGATGATGAAACCAAGAAATGCTGAAGCATGGGATATAAAAAAGCAGTATTTGACCCAAGTCTCTTCCAGATCCACGGCCTGGACACACCCACTCTCAAGAAGCCAAGTGTCTCCCCACAGAAAGATTCCAGGGAGATTATACTACTGTTAGCCACAGAATGCCACCTCACTCAATAGCTAATTCTTTTTTTTTTTTTTTTTTTTTTTTGCGGTATGCAGGCCTCTCACTGTTGTGGTCTCTCCCGTTGCGGAGCACAGGCTCCGGACGCGCAGGCTCAGCGGCCATGGCTCACAGGCCCAGCCACTCCGCGGCATGTGGGATCTTCCCGGACCGGGGCACGAACCAGTGTCCCCTGCGTCAGCAGGCGGACTCTCAACCACTGCACCACCAGCGAAGCCCACTCAATAGCTAATTCTTGCCTCTAGAACAATGTAGCCCTTGTACTGAGAAAAACTGAGCCGGAGCCCTTTCCTCCCAGGAGGCCAGAGCCTCCTATGACTCATCCCTCCCATAAAGGCTTTGCTTTGCTTCTCTGTTGCTTGCAGAAAACAAATTAAGCTTCACTGGCTCTTCGAATTTCTTCCTCGGGTGTTGAACAAACCGAATGGAAACACAGAAAGCCAGCACTCTGTCTCACTGGGTGGGGAGTCCAGAGGGAAGCTAAGAGGCAGGTGGAAAAACAAGACAAAGGGAGTTCGGTGAAGCAGTCCAGTGACCGCTGGAAATGGCAATAGTGAAGGCACTAGGCAACAGAAGAGGAAGACTGGTTCTGGAAGGGGAGACTGTCAACAGGCCTCCCCTCTGCAAGGGAAGGGGGGAGACGGCAGAGCAGAGCCGTGATGCTTTGCTGGCTCCCCCTGCTAAGAACGAGAGCATTTCCCAACCTCCCTGAATCTCGAGGGGCCTGGCAACTTGCTTTGGCCAATAAAACGTGGAGGAGTGACTCTGTGTAGAGTCCAGGCCTCCAGAGGCCTGGCAGTTTCTTGAACTGCACGTTCTTGAACTCTTCCACTGCCCTGTAAGGAAGCCTGGACTATGCTACTGACCCATGAGGTGGACAGACCCCACGTGTGGACAGAGGGCCAGACAACTGGTAGCGTGAAGGCCCTAGACCGTGGGTGAGGCCCTCTTATACCCTCCAGCCTAGCCAAGCTGCCAGATAGATGCCTGCACCGTCACGAGTGACCCCAGGCGAGCCCAGTAGAACCACCCAGATGAGTGCAGCCGACCCAGAATCATAAGGAATAATGGAGTGTTGTTGACTTAAGTCACGATGTCCTGGGGTGGTTTCTAACCAAGCCGAGGAACGTGGGGGCACATCTGCTGTGTGCTGGCTACTCAACATCCATCACCCCCGCACTGGCGACAGTACCTCGGTTTTGCTTTGCAGAGATCATCTCTGCTCCCCCCCCATTATTAGTCATGATTAGTCTTTGCTTTTTATCTAATGCAGGGGAGAGGGCACATGACCAGCCCTGGCCACAGGGCACGTGCCACATCCCCATGGGCACAGGGATTAGCATTCAGGGATGAACACATAACCCAAGTCAGGTCAGTTGCTCACTGCCCATGACACTCAACTCCAAGAGGTGTGAAAGAAAGACCTCGCTCATCTGGACGTTGAGCCTGAGAGGATATGAACAGACTATTGAAAATGGAGCCACACAGAGAAAAGCAGTGCCAGGAGATGGAGAAAAGCAGGCCCCAGTGATGTCCTTTGATCCAGAATGTAGCAGATTCTGAGGCCAGTTCTATGCCTGGACATTTTTTGGGCTTTTTTTTTTGGGTGGGGGTGCTGAGTTGGGTCTTCATTGTTGCACACAGGCTTTCTCTAGTTGTGGCGAGTGGGGGCTACTCTTCGTTGCGGAGCGTGGGCTTCTCATTGCGGTGGCTTCTCTTGTTGAGAAGCACAGGCTCTAGGAATGCGGGCTTCAGTAGTTGTGGCACGCGGGCTCAGTAGTCGTGGTGCATGGGCTTAGTTGCTCCACGGCATGTGGGATCTTCCCGGACCAGGGCTCGAACCCGTGTCCCCCGCATTGGCAGGTGGATTCTTAACCACTGCACCACCAGGGAAGCCCCCACGCCTGGACATTTTAATTTCAAGGACCAATACATGTCTTTTCTTCCTTATGTCAGATTGAGTTAGGTTTTTCATCATTCGTGACCCACAACCACCCCCCACAAGGCCCTGCCTGATGCAAAGAGACGGAGGGACTTATTTTTTTACTGTGCACCCTTGTACTACTTGAATTTCTTACCCAGTTCGTGTATTACTCCTCCATTTCGAAAGAAATTAAAGAAATAACACAGCCCATTTTTTAAAAGAGCATATAGAAAATGTACACAGAGAAGGTAAATCACTGATATCGTAGGGCTCAAAGTTCTCTCTGCACTAGGCTGTATGGTCGAGAGTGCTAACTGCCTGCTCAAGTTTCCACTGTTCTCTCTCCTTCAGTAACAGAATCCCAGTGTAAAGACCATGTATCCTAGCCTTCTTTGCAGCTAGATGAGGTCTTACCAATAAGTTCTGGCCAATGAGCTATAAATGGGGCTGTCATGCAAGACCTGCAAGGAACATCCCTCCCTCCTGCCATTTTGCTGCCTGGAAGGCAGATGTGATGGCCTGAGCTCTAGCAGCTACCTTGGGCCAGAAAGAGAAAGGCTCCCATCCAGGGCAAAGCAGCGAGCAAAAAAGGAGTCTAGATCCGTGGTGACTCCATGGAACTATGTTCCCAGCCACGGTCTCTGGATTTCTTCTACATCAGAGGAGTCTTTCTTATTTAAGTCACTATTTTGGGGTCTCAGTTACTCTCAGTCAAACCTAATCCTAATGGATACAGGTCACTAAAAACAGAGTGAGCAGCAGGAAGCATCACCGTCAGTACAACTAGCTGTAGGGGGCTGGTTGCCATGGAGACCATCCCAACACATAGATTCCAAAGTACAAACCCACTCAAATGAGAAAAGCCTGATGTAAACCTAAGAGACCCCTCCCCACCTCCCCATTTCTGGGAGAGTCCCCCTCAGCCCTTAAGCCAGGATGGTGAAGCTAAATTCTCTAACAACCCCAGGGGAGGTAGCCCCAGGAACACAGTACTTCTGATTGGCTTGAACCTCCTGGGCTACCTTCATAATCAAAGGACTGCCAAGCCCCTGAGTTCTCCAGCAGGAATGTCTTTTGCTGTCTCCCCTCCTAACTCCTCTGCCTCTGCCCAAAGTCAAGGGTTCCAGTAAGTCAAGGTATCACCTAAAGTAATGCAAGAGCCTCCAGCCTGCCTGCCCACAGCCAGTCTCCCCCTCCATGCCCCCTATGGCCACGTTATCTGCTACCAACAGAATGCGCTTCCTGAAAGCACAGCTCTGATGTCACCCTCTCAAAAACCTCCAGGGTCTCCTCCATCAATCTAGAGAACAGATCACCAACTCCCTTCCACAGGACCCCAGGTTGGTCACATCGGGCCCCAGCCTACCTTTCTGGCACCACCTTCCAACCAAACCAATCACCACTCCCGTATTTTCCATTCTGTACTTCCAGTTTGCTGTTCTTCCGCCTATAATTCATTTCCTTCCCCTCCTCCTTCCCCACCCCCAGACTCTACGGATCCTTCCAACCTGAGCTTCGTCCACAAAGAAGTGCTCTCTATTCCCCAACTAGAAATAACCTCCCTGTCCCAGGGGGCTCCCATCACCTTTCGTCAATTACCTTTTTACAACCACAGGCTGACCTGTCTCTTGATTACAGGTGAATATGACCTCTCTTCCCTAACCCACCTTAAACGCCCCACAGAGCGGGATTATATCTTACTTCTTTGCATACTCCCCATAAATACACAGTAGGTGCTCAGGAAATGGTGAGATGGCTTGGCCTGAAGATGATTCTCTCCCTGCTCCCACCTTCTGGTCCAAGACAAAGGGCTTTTCTGTGAAGAGAACACGTGTTTGGGCCATCTCTAAACTCACACGGGCCCTTCACAAAGCTTTGATTATTCGCTCCTCTCCCCCCTTGTGAACTAGCCACTGGGGAAAAGCAGTAACACGCCACCCAACACCAGCCTTGGCACAAAGCACTATGTGAATAACGTGTATAGATATGGTCCTGGCATGTGAAGGCTCAAGGACAAAACTTAACCGTTATTAACTCTGATCCCTTGTGCTCAGAGTATCTTGCAAAAGAGCTGACACTCGATACATGCTTTTTAATGTGATTTGTACTAAGACGCCTATGAAAAATGATGTCAGCTACTCCCTCTCTTTTATTTAAATTGCAGAAGACATTTAGGTTAGATAAGTTTCTAATAAGCTAGCTAAACACTCCGATCACCCCCCCAAAAATGTGTATAAAGTCTTTCTTCGCCAAAGTCTTTGGGAACAAGCTGTGCTCCCACCATCTGTGTGGACTGGGTGAAATAACTGCCCTGTCTGATGGCAGAGGGTGCCTGAGATGACTCCCAGAAGGGCCCACCAGCCCTGAGATTTTTTTTTTTCAGACACAGTATGTGATCCAAGGAGGACAGTGCATGAAGGGAGAATCTACACTCAAGCTCAAGGTCTCCAAACAGTAAAGATTCTGCCTCCCATCTTTGATTTGTGAGGGCCAAGGAGCCCCAAGGAAGAGCCTGAGTTCCCAGATGGCGGATGTCCACCATCGCCTGACCAACTGGAAAATACACGTCTCTCATACAACAACTGTCCCCTTCCACCCCAGGCTGGTATCAAAACCAGCCAGCCTTGGGAGCCAACTGCCAAGTGCATGGTGGACTCCATCATGGCAGCCTCCATGGAGATCAGAGGCAGGAGCCTCCTCCTGGGCTCCCCGTCCAAGTTCCAAGGCCCCATCCTCCACGTCCAATGCTCCTCTAACCATGACCCCAACCCAACATGTTGGCTAAGCTGGATCCTTAGCCCCACAGATGCATGGAGCCTCTGAAGGGAGTCTGATCTTTCGAAATACCAGCTCACCCTTCACTAAACCATGGTTCCCATCACAACAGGGGCTCTCAGCTTTGGCATCATGCAATCACAGGGACGGGAGGTGGAGGGGGGAGGGGGCTCTAGAAACTACTGAAGCCTCATCCCACCCCCTGGAGATTCTGATGTAGTCCAGGGTGCGTCCAGGGCATGGGGCTTTTCACATCTCTCCAGGTGATTCTAACGTGCATCCAGGGTGGCGAACCACTGCATCGGAAGAAAGGGAGCTTCCCCAAAGCCAGAGAGCTCCCTGGAATCAAACCACCAAGGACGCTAGTCCAAGTTAGCTCACTCTGCTAGACCATGGATGCCAGTGACAGTGGCAAAGTTGAGTTCGCTGTGAGCTGGGGGACACCTGGCTTTATTTCACCATCTCAAATTGCACAGGTTCACCCGTGGCTGTCCGTCTTGATGGCCACAGCGTGCCTTATGTGACAAGGACAACGGAGCAAAAGGGTCCACATAACTCATCACTCTTCACTGCAAAGCCATTCCCTGGAGATTCTTAAAGGCCCCCTTCCAGCAAAGGGAAGCGGTAGCATTGACTTCAGGAGCAACGCCCAGGCCCCCAGGAAATCACCGACTCGGGAACATCGGACACTCCAGGGAACGTTCCACGACCTCCAGCCTGGGGCCCTGCACAGCACAGAGCTGTGGTCCCCGTGGTCCATCACCTACCTGCAACTACATCAGGGATCAGCAAACTTCGGTAAAAAAGCCAGATAGTTTTGCAGGTCATGCAGTCCTGCTGCAGCTCTTCAGGGCTGCTGTTGTAATGCAGAAGCAGCCGCTGATAATATTGATATGTAAACAAATGGGCGTGGCTGGATTCCAATAAATCTCCATTTACAAAAACAGACAGTGGGGAAAAAAAAAAACAGACAGAGGGCTGGACTTGGACCACTGGTGTAGTGTGCCCACCCCTCCGCTAGATCAGAACTCCCTTAAAGACAGAGACCCTCTCTCCAGGCACTTTTTCAACTGCTCAGCACTTGACACAGTGCCTGGAATACAGGAGGAGAGGGGAGGAGAGGGGAGAGGAGAGGAGGGGAGGGGAGGGGAGGGGAGGGGAGGGGAGGAGTCACTGTGACTTTGGGGCACTCACATCTGACTATTTGCAGCCCTGCTGGCCACTGACATACACTCACACCTCCTCCTTCGTGGGAGCAGGGGAGGAGGCCCCCAGACAAAGAGGCACAGATATTCCCAAGGATGGTGCCCTGGCCCAACTGTAGAGCTGGCCCAGGATCACAAGGAAAAGCAGAGGAAGAAAGCGGGAAACGGGTTGCCAGGCCATGAGAGTGGAGGCTGCCCAAGGATGCACGTGGGGAAGGAGAGGACAGGGGATGGGGCACGACGGGGGCCGGGAGGTAACAACGTCCGTCCAGGGCCCTGGGCAGGCTCCGGGCTGCCCCACCCCTGATGCTCAGACATGTGGGCTCTGCCACCAACGCAAACGCGGTTCCTTCCCGTCACCGCAGAGAGAAGGTAACAAGTATCACTTCCTGCCCTGCACTGCTTACAAGGGCGCTGGAAGTCTGAAGCATGAAATGGAAAAGAAAAAAGACAATAAGGATAATCATCATCATCTGTCTCCTTCCTGAGTGTTTTTCTTCCTTTTCTCCTTTCTTCCCCTCTCGCCTCGCCAACCCACCCCCCACCGCAGCAAGACCTCGCTCCCCCGCACAACGTGGAGTCAGGATGTGCTGGGAAGGAAGAGCCTCATCTTGCCCCGCACGTGCGCACAGGGTGAGGGGAGGGCCGGGGGGCAGAGCTGTCACCACGTCGTCCTCGCGCCCACAGGAACCACTACTGTCTGGGGGCCGGGGGCGCCGGCCAAAAATCAGGCTTGTCCCCTGTGATGCGTTCAGTGTCTCCTGCCTGGCCTTGGCATGGCTTGAGGACACTCAGCTGAGACACAGAAGTTTCCCACCGGAAACTGGTCATTTGAGACCTTTAAAAAGCAAGTGCCTTGTGGAGAAGTGGCAGGTGCCCCTTAACGACAAGCATCCTGAATAGTGAATAGTCCTGGTTATAGAAGGGCCCTTCCTAGGACTTCCCTGGTGGTCCAGTGGTTAAGACTCCCCACTCCCCATGCAGGGGGCACAGGTCCGATCCCTGGTCGGGGAGCTAAGATCCTACATGGCATGTGGCACGGCCAAAAAAAAGAAAAGAGGAGGGCCCAGCCCCACATCTTCTTCCTGCACCGGGCCACACCCACCTTGTCAAATGAGACCCCTGTGACAGGTGGCTCAAGGTCCCACCAAGCCCACCCTGGAATACGCCCTCCCTGCCCTGAGCGCCCACTAAAAGGGCGGTCTTAGCCCTAGAACAGACCAACATCACCTCCCTGGTCTCTGCATCCCAGTGCAAGAGAAAAGCTGCAGAGAGTAAAATCTAGGAGGCCCTGGGGCTCCTTGGTTCCTCAAATCTTGAAAAAGTAGATTTAAGAGAGGAGTCCGCATGGGACAACTGCCAAGAAACTTCCAAGGTAACCTGTCCACAGTCAAGGGATGCTGGGGATGGAACCTGCTCAAGGTCCACACAGCTTCAGCATCCCCAGGAGGTCATCAGGGGCCCTTCATCTCACTCAGCCTCATAAAGGGGAAAATCAGAGAAACAGACAGCAATGATTTTCGCAGGAGCCTCATCAGAGCCCATTAGAGTACTCATACTGTCTGGTGGTGGCCCGGCCCATTTCAATGTGGTCCAAAAGACCTCACATTGAAAAATTTCCATTAGGGCATATCAGGCTTCCCTATCTCTCAGGCAGGAAGAAGGAGAAAAGGTAACAGCAATTATTACTTTGTAATCCAGGAGCTGTAGAGCCAGGAGTATAAAGGCTAGGCTTTCCGAAGCCCAATTCAATGGCTACTCTGCACCCCTGGCCCTTCTCTCTCTCCTATTTACTCTAGAAGAAACCTTTCCAATGGATCTGGCTGGAATCTCCTCCAGGAATTGCTCATGCTACAATTTAAGTCCATTTCTTCCCATCCATTTCTCCATGGAAATGGAGAACAGCTGGTCACCATTCTCCCTCCAGACTCAAGGGCCATCACTGGAAAGCATCATTAACTTCCAATAGCGAGCCAGTTATTTGGAGAAAACATCACTCACCACTTGTGGCACAAAAGCAGACTCAGCCAAAATCTCCTTAAGAAAAATCACGTCTTTCATAAGGAGCCAGCTCCCTATGGGATTAAATAATAGATATTAAATTGCCTTTTCATGCCTAGAAGTAAGCTTTTTGATTGGTAGCCTATCTTTCTCTTCCGCAGTTTCATGGTCATAATTATTCCACACAAGTGTTTCCTCCTTGAGAGAGAATATACACTGATTTAGAGATTCCTAGTTAGTTCACAGAAAAAGAAACATCAGAGGGACTTCCCTGGTGGCGCAGTGGTTAACAATCCGCCTGCCAAGGCAGGGGACACGGGTTCGAGCCCTGGTACGAGAAGATCCCACATGCCACGGAGCAACTGGGCCCATGTGCCACGGCTGCTGAGCCTGCACTCTGGAGCCCACGAGCGGCAGCTGCTGAGCCCGCGTGCCACAACTACTGAAGGCCGTGCGCCAAGAGCCCGTGCTCCGCAACAAGAGAAGCCACTGCAGTAAGAGGCCCGCGCACCACAGCGAACAGTGGTCCCCGCTCGCCGCAACTGGAGAAAGCCCGCAGGCAGCCACAAATAAAAAATAAATTAAATAAATGCAACATCTAAGTGATACTTTTTAAGAATAAAAATAAATTTTAAAAAAATACCTATGTCCTTTGTCCTGGGAATCTCTCTCACAGAAACACTTGCTGCAGTGCACAGTTATATACTGTATTAATATGTCACTGCAGCATTATATTAGAGACAGATTTTAATACACATATGACACATACCTAAATGTATGCAGAACTGACTGTAGAAACATGTTATGTCTGTGCAAGGTACAATGGGACCCCAGTCAAATGTCTGATGGCCAGGTTTCCCTTTTTCTAGATTCAAAGCACCCGAAAGCAGTGTTGAAGAAGCAAAGCCTTTAGGGTATCAGGCACTATGGCACATCTAACCATCCTGACACTTTGTACGTGCGTCATAAAAGTTCCCCAAAGATACACACTCAGGGTTAATGGCGGTGACCTCTGGGAAGCCAGTAGGAAAGATAAGGGGATTTTCTTCTTCTTTGTCTTTTTTTTTTAAGATTTTTTTAAAATTGATTTATCTTATTTATGTATTTATGGCTGCATTGGGTCTTCGTTGCTGCACACAGGCTTTCTCTAGTTGCGGCGAGCAGGGGGCTACTCTTTGTTGCGGTGCGCGATAGGTTTACTGTATTAAATATAAATCGGTCCATGATAAGTACAAGCAATTATTACAGCTTGGACTACTGGGGCTCTATTGCCTTTCTCTAGTTTGGGGAGGCATTTATGAGAATCCACTTCTAGTCACCAATGCCACTGAATTTTCCTGAGTTTGAGTCCCAGCTGTCTCCCCCACCAAGCTTGTACTTTTCTCCCTGCATCGGGAGACTGGTCAGGAGCTCCTCTGTGCAACTAGCATATTCTCAAGGTCACTGTTAGAAAAATAAATGACTTATTTTCTAATAAAGACACAAAGATAACTTTTAGAATCTCTTTTTTTCCACCAACTATTTTAAAACTCAGAAGTAAAACTATTTTAGATCCTCAGAAAAGAACATAAAACACTGGTCTGATGATGTTTTTTAAGGAACTCTTAAATTTTCCTGTTTTCATGCTCCCAAATTCATTCTTACATGTCCTGAAGACTGGTATACTCTACCTGTTTTTTGTTTGTTTGTTTCCCTCCTTGTTTCATCTTGGGTTTTGTCTTTTGTTATATAAATCTCACAAAGGCTTTTGGCCTAAAAGGGTAAACTAGATCAGGACACCCAAGTGGCAGGTCAGCACAGAACACAGTTCTGCAAACTCTGTATCTGTGTAAACTCTACAAGAATTTTGAAAAACTAGGTATCCTCTCACTCATTTTGAAATTGACATTTAAAATGTTTTCTATTACTCAGCCATAAAAAAGAATGAAATAATGCCATTTGCAGCAACATGGATGGACCTAGAGATCATCATACTAAGTGAAGTAAGTCAGAAAGACAAATACCATATGATATCACTTATTTGTGGAATCTAAAATATGGCACAAATGAACTTATCTACGAAACAGAAACAGACTCACAGAAACAGAGAACAGACTTGTGGTTGCCAAGGAGGAAGGGGGATGGGGGAGGAATGGATTGGGAGTTTGAGATTAGCAGATGCAAACTACTATATACAGAATGGATAAACAACAAGGTCCCACTGTATAGCACAGAGAACTACATTCACTATCATGTGATAAACCATAATGGAAAAGAATATGAAAAAGAATACACATATGGAAAACTGAATCACTTTGCTATACAGCAGAAATTAACACAACACTGTAAATCAACTATATTTCAATAAAATTCAAAAAACAAAAATAAAAAATAAATATTTTCATCTCAAATTTAAAGAGTCGCAAAAGACATAAATTCTGGCATGTAAATATTGATGTCTTTAAATAAAACCGTTTCATCGGTAGTTTAAATGGACCCAGTGGGATCTAAACAGCATAGAGAGGGAATTCCCTGGTGGTCCAGTGGTTAAGACCCAGCACTTTCACTGCCGGGGCCCAGGTTCAACCCCTGGCGGAGGAACTAAGATCCTGCAAGCCACGCGTTGCAGCCTATTAAATAAATGAAAATAAGCAGCACAGGGATTTGACTCTCCCATTATCCACTTAAAAATATACACAAACTAAGCTGTGCGTTTATGTCTAATGCACTTTTCTGTTCGAGGGTTACATTCTACACGCAAAACCACACGTGCAAGCTCTTCTTCAAAAGTCAAAAAATGTACATTGTTTTTCTCCTTGATTTGTACTTCAGTTGAATTTCCCCACAGAATTTTATCCTAGAGCAACCTACATTTTATGCTAGAAAGTCTGTCACTGGTTTCTTTATCATACTGCTTTGCAAAAAAATATTTCTATTCATTTCCATTTAATTTTTTAAAATTCCCTGTGAGCCTAGGGCTCCAACTGCTTAAATAACAATTTCCTGGATTGAGTGACCATTAAAACATTAGTGGTCGAGGGGCTTCCCTGGTGGCGCAGTGGTTAAGAATCCTCCTGCCAATGCAGGGGACATGGGTTTGAGCCCTGGTCCGGGAAGATCCCACATGCCGTGGAGCAACTAAGCCCATGCGTCACAACTACTGAGCCTGCGCTCTAGAGCCCGCAAGCCACAACTACTGAAGCCTGTGTGACACAACTACTGAAGCCCACGCACCTAGAGCCTGTGCTCCGCAACATGAGAAGCCATGACAATGAGAAGCCCACGCACTGCAATGAAGAGTAGCCCCCACTTGCCGCATCCAGAGAGAGCCTGCACGCAGCAACGAAGACCCAACCCAGCCATAAATAAATAAATAAATAAATTTAGAACTATTAGTGGTTGAGGACACATTCATAATAACAAAAATTGAATATGCTGTTTCATAATTATTAGACACTCAAAAGTAAAATATCCTTGGAAATGCATATTCTCATGGATGAGGCTTTTTTTCTTATTTTTTCAATTCATTTATATAACTGTGAATAAACATTAAGAAGTTATTGCTAGAATAAGACAGGGCTAAGCATCAATTTTATTTCTATTTTTCTTTGGGTTCTTTCTTTTCTTAAAGTAAACAAAGAGAAAACGTGTTCATGTAAAGAAGACAGAAAAAAATAGATATATTGTTATAATATTGTCATTTTGTTCTTTGAACTCTATCCAAGGAGGCTCAAAATCCCAGAGTGGTCCACCATGGAAATTTACATTAAAGGTTTTTTTTTCTTTTTTTTTTTTTTTTACTATTCCACACAGCTTGCGGGATCTTAGTTCTCTGATCAGAGATCAAACCCAGGCCCTTGGCAGTGAAAGTGCTGAGTCCTAACCACTGGACCACCAGGGAATTCCCTACATTAAAGGATTTCTCTGCTAACAGTTTGATTCAAAGGACGGGACAGTCTCCGAATTGCTAAAGGATTTGTGTCCAGCGATCAGTGGTTCAAGTCCTTCACTATCTCCACCCGAGCACCAACATGCCAAGGGTCCCTCCATCTCTGCATGGAGATGTTGCTACCCAAAGACAAGGAACGAAGGCAAAAGTGCATCTTCCTTTCATGAAGTAGGAGAGGACAACTGTGTCGGGGAAGGTGGGAAGACAGAACCTGCCACTGGGGTATATTCTCAGGCAGAGCCGTTTGGGGAAAGAGAACAAAACTGGAAGCTGAGGACCTGGGAATTGATTCTGTGACCACTCTCCATGCCCTGTGAAACACCCAGAATGTCTCCACGGATGCCAGTCTCACAGCTGCTGACTTAGAGAACTTTCGGGAGGTCCCACACCCGGGTCAGGTTTTGCAGATCACAGAACTACAAAAAGAGGAGAAAGGAACCAAATTCTGAGCAACCAAAAGGGAAAACCACATATTAACATGCCTTCTGATGTGACTGATGCGACTGGGATACATAGCACCACTATGACAGTGATTCATGTGATTCATGCCTGGAAAATGGAATCTGCATTAAGTAAGCCTTGAGGTCCAACTCCCAGCTTACAGGAGACCCAGGGGACACAGGAACAAGTTCAACAGCACCATAAGGAAGCAATCTGCCAAAGTCAGCATGTGGGACACTCTACAGATGAAAGATCCAGTTTCTCTAACATATTACTAGCATGGGGAAAAAAGGCCGCGGGGCAGGGGGGCTGGTGGAGGGTACTGTTAAAGAATAAAAGGGACCAAAAAGATTCAGTATGAAACTAATTCAATATGAAAATCTTGTTTGTATCCTGATTCTAAGAAAACAATTTTAGAAGACAATTTTTTTTAAAAATGGCAGAAGTTTGAATGTGAGCTAAGTGTTGGATAATAATAAGGAATTATTAATTTTGGTAGCTGTGATAATACCATGATGACTATGTTTTTTTAAAAAAAAGTTATTCAGGGAGTTCTCTGGTTGCCTAGTGGTTAGGATTCAGTGCTTTCACTGCTGTGGCCCAGGTTCATTCCCTGGTCGGGGAACTGAGATCCTGCAAGCCGCGTGGTGAGGCAAGAAAGAAAGAAAGAGAGAGAGAAAGGAGGAAGGAAGAAAGAAAGAGAGAGAGAGAGAGGAAGGGAGGAAGGAAAGGGAAAGAGAGAGAGAGAGAAAAAGAACGAAAGAAAGAAAGAAAGAAAGAAAGAAAAAGAAAGAAGGATGGAAAGAAAGGAAGGAAGGAAAGAGAGGAAGGAAGGGAGAGAGGGAGAGAGAGAGAGAGAGAGAGAGAGTCATTCAATTAGAGTTGTGCATTGAATTTACAAGTAAGATCACATGATGTCTAAGATTTGCTTTTACACAGTATTCCACCTCCCAATAATATGGGGGGGGAGGAGGGGGAAACACGTGAAATGAGATTAGCAAAACGTCAATGATGATTGCAGCTGGGTGGCGGGTACCTGGGCTGTCTCATAGGATTCGCTCCACTTTATTACACGTTTGAAACTGTCTTGGGAACTTCTCTGGTAGCACAGTGGTTAAGAATCCACCTGCAGGGGCTTCCCTGGTGGCGCAAATGGTTGAAAGTCTGCCTGCCGATGCAGGGGACACAGGTTCGTGCCCCGGTCTGGGGAGATCCCACATGCCGCGGAGCGGCTGGGCCCGTGAGCCATGGCCGCTGAGCCTGCGCGTCCGGAGCCTGTGCTCCGCAACGGGAGAGGCCCGCGTACCACAAAAAAAAAAAAAAAAAAAAAGAATCCACCTGCCAATGCAGGGGGCACGGGTTCGATCCCTGGTCCAGGAAGATCTCACATGCTGCAAAGCAACTAAGCCCGTGCACCACACCTACCAAGCTCTAGAGCCCACTAGCCACAACTACTGAAGCCCGTGCGCCTAGAGCCTGTGCTCGCAACAAGAGAAGCCACTGCAATGAGAAGCCGGCGCACCGCAAAGAAGAGTGGCCCCCGCTCACCGCAACTAGAGAAAGCCCGCGGGCAGTCACAAAGACCCAGCGCAGCCAGAAAAAAAACGATAATGTCTATAATATAAGGTCTTTCAAGGGTGAGGAGGAGGAGAGAAAGAGAATATTTAATTAGTGCCAGCAAAGCTCTGTGCTAAGCCCTTCGTAAATATTATCTTATTGGAAATACTTATTTACAAGTCCTGAGACAGCTGCTAACAAGCTTCTTTCACTGTCTAAGGAGAGGCAGGGGCATTCAGTATGCTGGATGCAAACAGGGTCTGCGAGCAGAGGGAGCCATTAGTACCTGCAGATCACAGAGATGCAGCTTGGCCGCATGCGGAGAAACTGGAAACACCCCTTAGCAGAGAAATAACAGAATAAACATCCTCCACTTACATCCCTCCTACCACGTGCTACTTACCCCTGCAGCAAAGCCAAGGCTTCCATCTAAGATCCGCCTCTGAAAATGAAAACAAGATGTTTCAGTTTCTAAGGCATGTTCCGTGGGATAAGAGGAAACCAGAGGCCTAAGAGAGCCACGTGAATAAAGTCTAGCCCGTGCCTCACTTTGCGAACCTATCTGGAATCCTGGATCCAAGCCTTTATAAAATGGGCCAAGAACCAGGGTGAAAAAATGTTTTTAAAACCTTCCATCCATCCCACAGCCAATCAGAGCATTCTTTCAGTGTGACCCTTGCTTTTCATTGGTCCACGTGTTTTGCCTCTTCCTCGGCTCTCCCTGTGAATTATGGCTATAAACCTTTAGTAAGGAGCTGGTCTAAACGATGGAAATGGACAAGTACTGGCAAGGAGCATGTGGACCAACCAAAATCCTCCCACACTGAAAGAGGCAGTACAAACTGGTACAGTCACTTGGCAAAGCTGGCAGCACCCACTAGAAGTAAACCTTCCTAAGCATACCCTATGACCCAGCTGTGCCACGCATAATTACCGAACGGAAATGCATATGTGGATTCACCAGACGCGTGTACAAAAATGCTCTCTGCAGCATTATGTGTGAGAGCCGAAAACTAGAAACTAACCAACCTGCTTCGTAGATTTCAATAAAAAGGGTTTCTTTTTTTTTTTTTTTCAGGAAGTGGCCTAAGTTAGGGATATATCCTATAGCCACATGGACACACTAGCGATACGCTGAGATGCTTAGCAGCCCCATCCCTGAGCCTCCCAGTGAGGGCTGGGAAGCTAGTGCTGCCAGGTAATCATCACCGGCTACAGGCACCCTCTCCCCACCTCTGTGTGGCAAGGGGGCGGATGGAAGGTTCTGACCCCAGTGAGCCACACAAATGACATTCTTCTCTAGGCATGCCACGACATAAGCCAAGTTGGTCTAATCAACTAATTTAATCAAAGCAGACAGATATAGTTCCGAGGTCAGGTAGAATCATCCTTTCAGCATTCCTCTGGATCCTGAAAGGAGGAAGCATTATACTTTTCCTAAGATCAGTAAACCTGTTCTTCTACCTTCAGACACCTGTCTCAAGGAACTAATCAGATGTGTGCTCAGAGATTCATGTTCATCATAACACTATTTCTAGAAGCAAGAAAAAGAGACATAAACTAATTGTCCAGAGGTGGGGGATTGGCTAACTCAACTGCAATGCATTTTTATGGCGGGATATTCTACAGCCATTTAAGTAACCAGAGTAATCAAAATAATCAAAAAACCATTTAGTGGTATAGGGAGGGGTACTTACAACATCCAGTGAGAAACGCTAGTTATAAAACACCACAGACAGTTTGCTCCTCATTATGTAAAGAAAGCAGATATGTCTGTACTTATGTACACTCAAATACAGCTGAATACATTTGAACAAATATGTGCAGTTTTCCTTTCAGAGAAGTGGGATCACGAACTTTTTTATTATTTCTTTCAGCTTTTCCATATTTTCCAAGCTTCCTACAATTACAACATGAGTTTTTCAATCTAGAAAATGAATCTTGAGTGAACTTGAGCCGATGCTGCCAACAGCAGCAGAGGGCAGATGGCTGAGAGTCTACTAACCCGAGGGACCATCACCACAGCCCCCATTCTAGTTGGGCGAAAACTGAGGTTCCCCAGGGACGGGGAGGGGAAGAGCCAACCCCTGTGCGCTCACATCTACGGCTGGCTTTATCCCCTCATGCTGTAGCCCCTTCCCACTCCTCCCGCACCCCTCCTGTGCAGAGAGGGCTCACACAGCCCAGCTGGGCCTGCTGTCTTTAGAAGGTCCCACTTCCAAGGTTAGCCCTTGGCTGGCTTCTGGGAAGCTGGCACTGGGACTGCTCACCCCACTCCCTGAGCAGTAAGGGTGGGCCCCCGTGCCTGCTTCACAAACAAGGTGATTTGTGCACGACACCTGCTTTCCTTCTTCGAGTCTGGGATTTGGGTTGGCAGCTCAGCACAGATGCCCACGTGACCAGTCCCCAGTAAAAACCTTGGGGCCCGAGTCTGCACTGGGCGTCCCTGGGCTGACACATGGTCCACGTGTTACTGCATTTTCGTTGCTGGGGGAATGAGCACGCTCTGCGCCCCCTCACGGGAGGAAGGGGGCATTGGATCCCAAATCTGGGCACAGGCTTCTCCAGACCCTGACCATCTCTGTCTTGCTGATGCTATCGTGTGTCCTTTCGCTGTAATAAACCTGAGCCATGAGAACAACTCGATGCTGAGTCCTCCGAGTCTAGCGAATCACCAAACACGTGGGTGGTCTCGGGGACCCCCTGTGTGCCTCCACACAGAGAAAGGACTCAGCAGTTCCTCCTACTGGCCTGGGGATTACACTAACACGACACAAACGAGTGGCTCTGCGGCTCCCAAGGGGAAGGGGGCACCTCTGCGATGGCTTCTCCCTTCTGAGGAGCCTCCACAGCATCGGCCGGGGCCACACGGGGCTGTGGAGTTCCACTCGGGTCTCCAGGGCCAGCTGGGCCAGCCAGACCCCAGCTATTTCGACTCAGATCTCGCCTTCTCAACGCAAAAGAAACTGGTGAAGATGAGATGAGAGGAGACGGTGAAGATGTTCTGCACCAGGAGGGCGCGAGGACGGGATCCCAGAAGACCTGGCGTGGCCGTCAGGAAACGGGAGGAGGGTTAGGTCACCTGTCGACAGTAACCCGGGGCTCCTCGGGGCTGTGGGTCTCCCCAGGCGGGGGAGGGCAATGGGGGAGGCCCCACCTTGTTGGCGACATCAACACTGCTTTTCAGGCTCTGACACAAGAGTGCCCGGCTGGCCGGCTTCCTAGTTGGGTTTTGCTTTCCAGACAGGCCTCCCAGCACACTTCTGGCTAACCACCCCTACAGTGTCTGTGGCTGCGTGAGCCTCGCAGGGGCTTCGCTTTCATCAAGGAATCCATGGCTGATGGCTCCAGGCCGTGGACAGTGGAGGTCAAGGTTGCAGGAAAGAAAGGACTTCCAGGCACAGGAGGGGGCGTGGTTAGGGGAGGGGCGGGGTGGGGTGTGTACGGAGGTGTGGCCCTGGGGATGTGAGGGGGATGCACAGGGCCAGTGTAGGGGTCTGGGGGGGGAGGGGAGGGAGAGGAGCGTGGGAGTTTCCGTGGAGTGTGTAGGAGGGTGTGGCGTGTGGCCGAGGGAGAGGTGGAGTCTGGGGGATCTAGGGGTGCAGGGGTGGGAGGGGCGGGCAGATGTGGGGTCTATAGGAGCCTGGGAGGCAGGTGTGCGTGTATTCATTCCAAAGAGGGTGAGGGAGTCCATGAAGAGCCTGGAAATGGGGTAAAAGAGGGAGTGCACAGACGCCCCCCTCCTCCTTTTCCCCAAGGTCTTTTCAACCATCTCTAACTCAAGGCCACAGGGCAGGAGAGGTACAAACCTCACGCACGTCACCACCGACTCCGGACCCAAGAGAAACTAGACAGAGGATAGAAATCAGGCAGAGAGCTCAAGGAGGCTGAGTACCTGGTCTTCTCACTTCCTGCTCCCTCTGAGTCAGGAGGGGGGAAGCAGGGGACCCAGGAGCAGGGGCACAGCAAGCTGGAGGGGACAAGGGGAGGAAAGGGGGCAGAGGCAACGTCACCCCAACCTGGAGCTGTGGCCGGCAGCACGAGCGAGTCTGCAGCCCGGCTGGGCGGAGGGGGCTGGTTTCAGAGCTCGCTGAGAGAGTCCCCGAGAACCCCCAGAACGCCCAGAACCGAACCGAGGCAACTCACCTGTCCGCTAGAGAATACGAACACAAGAGCTGCCCCGGCCGCCGTCATCCCCCAGGTGAAGAAGGTCCCCAGCAAGGCCTGGGACACAGGGCTGTGGCCTTGGAGCATGCTGGATACGGCTGTGTGAGGAGGAGCACGAGAGGGTCAGCACCTGCGGCCCCTCCACCCGAGCTGGCCCACGTCTGGGCTGCTGGCGTGCACCCTTCCGCCATCCATCCCACAGTGGCCTCAATGACCCGGCTCAGGTCGGCTTCATCCAGCTTCTCCCCGGGTACTGGAAATCATCTAACTCCAAAAGGAGGGACACGCGGACACGTAGGGAGATGCCAGAGGAGTAGATGCCACAACAGAAGGGACAACATTGGGAAATAGTTCCAAAGAGAAGAAGCGCAAAGAATGTGAATTATTTAGCCTGGAGGAAGGACGCATGGGAGGGTCTGCGACTGCAGCCTTCTGGCACATTCTGCCTTTTCTACCTGGCCTTGCCTATCGTCCATCAGCGGTTCTGTCTTCTCCAAACACAGGTGACTAGCTCCAATTCCCTCTTGAAGCTCTTCCATCTACAACCTGATCACACTTTCAGTAACTCCCCGGGGCAGTTCCCACGGCGGTTCCCAAGGCCTGCAAAGTGTACACGCCATAGACTGACCTGCAACTAGCCCAGTAACTGTTCAACCACTGCACCCTGCGTGGGCATCGTATTCCAACTCAACCCAATTATTCCCAGAACCTTCGACAAGCCCCAGATGGTCCTACTCCAAGTCTCCTTTATCCAGTTTCCTCCCAGCATGCCTTCCTCCCCACCCTCCAGCCATCAGACCCAGTGAATCCTCTGCTGCCCACCTAACACCAACTTCAATTCCACGCTTCCCTGATTCCTCCCCACTCCCGTCCGAGGGCACATCTTTGGTGTCTTCTTTGTGTGGGCTTGCCTCCTTCATCTTTTATATCATTCGTTGCTTAAAAACAGGGATGATGTTTTTTCGCACTTGACACCCCTGTAAAATAGGGCTTTCTGGCACCCCAAAACTATGTGTTGAATTGAAAAGGGCCAGCTTAACTTGAAGAGGACACTCAGCAAGAACAAGGGAACAGAGACCCAAGGGGCATTTCCCCCAGTCCACTGAGCACGCTTGCTCCCAAAGCTGGGGAATCTCCTCTAGACTTGACATGTTTTCAATTCTAGCTCTAAAATGACAGGGAATCAGACGCTCCCTGTGGAAAGTTACGAGGCGGAGAAACCTGTTGGTTGAAAAGCCCTGTGTTTTGGTACATAAACACTGGGGGTCAGGGCCTCATCTCAAAGGGCTCATTCAGCTCGCCCCCCGCCCCCGCCATCTTCCAGCAACCACAGGGCTGGACACGACCCCACTGGGCTCAGCCCTGCCAGGCCCTAGCGGTCTGAGAACAGCCAGCAGCCTGAGCTTGCAGGTCAAAGGCTGAAGATTCTGCCTCTGACCCTGGAAGGAAACCAGGGCAGAGGGTGGAAGGGCCCTCATGCCACGTGGGTCAACAACACAGCAGGATTCAGACCCAGGAGGGCTGTGAGTCCAGGTGAGCCCAGATAAGCCCAGGTGAGTCCAGCTGTGCCCAAGCTCAGCCAAGGTGCCAGGAAACCTCGGAGAGAAACAGAATCTCTGGATTCCGATTGGGTCCCCATAGTCTAAGTAGACTTCAGAATGATGACTGCACCAAATAAAGAAAAGCAAATATTAGAAAAAAAAACCCACCTTCTTACATGTGTCATCTAGTTAAGGTACCCTACAGACAATGGTTCACGTTTGTCTTTAAACAGAGACATCGGATCATTACACCAACCTTCTCTTTCTAGCTGCTCGCAGATAAAATTTCAAACAGCATTTACAAAGAAAGGCACATAGCTATCATCTCCTCAGTACTTACCGTCCAAGACAGGTCATAACAAAAAAACAACTTTGTTTTTCAGCATTGAATGTGCCTTTTAATAACTACAGAAAAGAGGAAACCGTTTACATTCACCAACGGGCCAAAGTCAACAATGGATTTTGTGGGCTGGCAAACGAGGAAGCTCGTGGGTGTTCTTGGGGGCTAGTGGGAGGGGAAAACACCCTTCCAAGACCCTATTTACACCCGAGCACCCTGAGATGTAAGAAAAAGGGACACAGAGGGAAGACCAAGGCCACCATCCTTCCCATCCCTACAACAGCAGATTTATTGTCAGCAACGCAAGATCAGAGCCCCTTGGAGAAGTTTCTTCCATTTGCTGTTTTAAATCCTCACTTCTCAAAGGGTGGTCCCACAACCAGCAGCGCTAGGCGCCCTTAGAAGCTAAGTTAGAAATGCAGAATCTCAGGCCCCACCCCAGACTTGCTGAATCAGAACCTGCATTTTAGCGAGTTCCATGGGGGATTCTCATGCACATCAAAGTGGAAAGCACAGGTCTAAAACTGGAACAACTTCTACAAGACCAAGAACTTACAAAGTGAGTTCTCCTGCCCTACGAGGCATCAGCAGGGCCACCGCCACAGAGACCCAAGAGAACAGAAAGTTTTCTCCAGCAGGTAGACCAGGAGCGCCTTGGGAGCAGGCAAGGTCAGCCAGGGCACCTCAAAAGCCGCTTCTGCAATGGGGCTCAGACTTCCTCGTGAGCTGATACTAATACATAAACCTGGGTTGCTTTGCGGAAGGCAGGATTATTCTCTGCCCGCTCCGGTTTTAAAGATGCCAGCACCACACCACACATAGCAGCACACAGCTCCTGGCTGATAGAGGATTTATTTATTTTCTCTCCCTTTTAAACCTGTCACCCTGCTTCCAAGAGTCAGCTTCAAGATGCCAATGAAAAAGTTGCAGAGGTGGAAAAAGCACTTCACAAAACCTACATACATGTCCTGACTTCGAGAGTGGAACTTAGCAAAATGATTCGGGCTTGGGCTGACGTGACTGCGGAGAATGTTCTCTAATACCTGGCTACTCAAAGTGTGGTCCGAGGACCGGCCGACCTGGGGGTTGATTAGAAATCACCCTCTCGGGCCTGCTGCATCTTAACCGGATTCCCAGCCAAATTCAAGGGGTCCCGCTGACCCCCAGAACCAGAGGGAGGGGACTCGGAGCAGCTGGACTTGTAGCCACGGCCGTTCCCAGGGCTCCCGGGTCCCCCACACATGCCCACCGGGAAGCACTAAATGAAAAGATCTTGGGGAACCACTGTCAAAGGAAGGCAGGTCAACAGCCTCCAGCTCGCCCTGGAGAGGGACCGAGGTGGGGCTCCGGGCACCCCTCCCCCTCCTCTGCCACCTTCCGAGGCCGCCCCGCTTCTCCTCCGACCCCCTCCTCTCCCAGGGGCACCCCCTTCCAAACTGCATGGGGCTGCCCTTCCGAGTCCCACGCTCTGCTCGCGCTGGCCCCAGCCCCCGGGCCTCTAGCCCCACCGAAGGCGCCGAAGGAGAGAAAAGCCGACTCACTTCGGTGCCCACTCAAGCCCCCACTCCACTTCCATCAGCCCCGCAGCCGCTGGCTCCCCGGCTCCGCTCCGCGGTCACTTCCTGCTTCCCTCCCGGCACACGTGTCCCCCGGCCTTGAGGCCCCGCCCCCACTGCTGCGACTGGCAGATCCGGCCGGGAGAATAAATTCTCTGGTTCACAGCCTCCGCGGGCTCGGGAGCAGATCGGGGCGGGTGGAACAGAGCCCTGCAGAACCCTCTGCAATCTTCCAAGAAGCCCCAGAAACCCAAGGAAAGGACACCTTTCGCATCGTCCCGGATACCATTTATGTTGCTACACTTTGGCAGCTGAGTCCAACGCCCTGGGTGAGCAACAGGGCAGGACGCGTTTGGAGATGGTGGGGAATGGAATCTCCCACCATCAGCATCCTTCAATAGGTCAATGGCCCTCAAACTATAGCGTCCAGTGGAACCACCCAGAGAGATGTCAAAACACAGAATGCTGGCACCCTCAGAGCTTCTGGTTCTGGAAGCCTGGGTGGGGCCCGAGGTTTTCTGTTCTGAACTAATTGTTGCTGATGCTCTGGTCCTGGGACCCCTCTTTGAGAACTGCTGCTTTGCTCTCCAGGCCTTCTAGAAAAAAGACCGTAGGGTAAGATAGCTAGATTTAGCCAAAAATAAAGACAGGATGCCCAGTTAAATTTGAATTTTAGATAAAAAACAAATAGTTTTTTAGTGTAAGTATACCCTGGGCAGTATTAGGGATATACTTATGCTAAAAACATACTTCATATTTGTTGCTTATCCGAAATTCAAATGTAACGGGTGTCCTGTATTTTATCTGATGACCCTACCAGAGGGTAACCAGAAACACTGCCCATAATCACAGTGGCCACAGACCAGTGGATCCAATGGGAGAAGACCACTTTTGTCCATAGTTGTGGGCACTGATGATTGCACCAGATCCATGCACTGGGCCAGGAAGGGAAGATGGCGTGGTGACAGTAGGTGGTTTCTGCCTTCAGGAGATTCCCAGACCAGGGAGAGAGCCAGACCAGCTGTCTTAGTCAGCTCGGGCTGCCCTAAGAAAATACCACAGACTGAGTGGCTTAAACAATAGACATCTGTTTTCTCACACTTCTGGAGGCTGCAAGTCCAAAATCAGTCCAAGATCAAGGTGCAGATTCGGAGCCTGGTGAGGGTCTCTTCCTGGTTTGCAGATGGCTGCCTCTCACTGTGTCCTCACATGGCCTTCTCTTGGTGCACGCACAGGAAGGAAAAGAGAGGGATCTCTCTCTCTCTCCCTCTTCTTATAACGCTTCCAATCCTATCAAATGAGAAGCCCACCCTTATGGCTTCATTTAACCTTCACTACCTCCTAAAAGCTCTATCTCCAAATGCAGTCCCATTGGGGGTTAGGGCTTCGGCATATGAATTTCGTGGGTGGAGCCCTCATGAATGGCTTTGTGATCCTTATAAAACAGGCTCCAGAGAGCTCCCTTGCCCCATCTGCCATGTGAGGATACACAAGAAGTCTGTAAGCCAGATAAGGCCCTCACCCAACCACGCTGACACCCTCATCTCAGACTTCCAGCTTCCAGAACTGTGAGCAATAAATTTCTGTTGTGTATAAGCTACCCAGTCTGTGGCATTTAGTTACAGCAGCATGAAAGGGACTAAGAGACCCCATTTTACAGATAAGAAAACTGAGGCTCAGGAAAGCTCTGTATTGAGCCCAGGTTGACAGGGAGGTATGGGAAACCAAGCCCAGCTGACTCCAGAGATGGTGTTCTTCCTGCCTCAGACATTCAGGACTCACAGGCTGGGACGGGACACCCTGATCAGCAAAACGTCTCTCTTCCCTTGAGCCATGCCAGTGCCCTAAAGCAGGGTGGCCAACCCCCAGGAGACAAATCCTGCCATTTCCCATCTTTCCCACTGAACCCCTTACACACACACACACACACACACACACACACACACACACACCACCAACCCAAACATACAAACTGCCTGTGTCTTTCTTGCACTCACTGATGGTAAGAAGTGCCCAAGAGTTGCCCAAAAGAAAATGTTTCCTTAAAGCTAAGTACACTGGCTCTTACCTCCAGCCCATCCCCAGCCCATTCCCATCCTCTCCCTCCAAAGCAAACCGTGCCCTGCATCCTCCATAAGCTGGGGGAGGAGGGGAGAGATGAGTGTGTAAGAACAAACTAATTAGCAGGGGCTCATTAAAAGGTGATGGGGGATTTCCCTGGCACGCAGTGGTTAAGAATCTGCCCGCCAATGCAGGGGATACGGGTTCGAGCCCTGGTCCGGGAAGACCCCACATGCCGCAGAGCAACTAAGCCCGTGTGCCACAACTACTGAAGCCCACGCACCTAGAGCCCGTGCTCCGCAACGAGAGAAGCCGCCGCAATGAGAAGCCCGCGCACCGCAACCAAGAATAGCCCCCGCTCACGGCAGCTAGAGAAAGCCCGCGCGCAGCAACGAAGACCCAACGCACACAAAAATAAATAAAATAAATTCATAAAAATAAATAGATAAATAAAATTTAAAATATAATAAAATGAATAAAAGGTGGCGGGTGCCGTGCAGGCAGAGAGGGCCGCCTCCCAAACGTCCAAAGGCCATAGAACGAACTTGACAGTCAGCAAGGTATCCGCAGGGCAGTGGGATGGTGGCCCTTTCCAGAGGAATTGCTGTAGCTTGATCTGGTTAAGCAACCTGCCAGCAGCAAGCACCTCCCACTGGAGCAAGGGGTGGGGCGGGGCAGGGCGGGGGGTGGGGGGGTGGGGGTGGAGGGAGACAGCTTCACAGGAAGTGTTGGGGGAGATGGAGAAGTGACAAGAGATGGACACAAGTGGTCCAGCCCAGTGAGTCCCAGTGAGTCCTGTTGCTTCTCTTATTCTCTCCTCCTCCCCACCCCTTCCTCCTCCCTTCTCCTCCTTCTCTCTCTCTGTCTCTCTGCCCCGCTTTCCCTCCCCCTCCCTCCCTCCCTCCCTCCTTTCCTCTCTGAAATCTTGTTTCTTTTAGGAGGTACTGCAGCAATTAAGCAAAGGCTTTGGAATCTGACAGCCCAGGAAGAAGCCCAGCTTGGCACGTGAGTCTCCTTGGACAAATTCCCCAACCCCTCTCAGCCTCAGTCTCCCCATCCTGGGTCTGGGAGTAATCACCCTGTGCTCTCTCTACAGGTGACTGGAACTGGAACAAAGCGCCTACCATCCAGCAGGGCACCCATCACGGCAGGCTGAACGATCATTATCCCTCGACCCTCACTCCTTCCTTCATTTATTCACTCATTCATTTATCCAGTGGATATGTCATGGGCCTCTGTTGGCCCTGCTGGGCTCTGGCACAGGGAGATCAGCTACACACAGAGAGCGTGGCCCGGCCCAGCCTCTCTGGCCTCTCACTTCTTTCCCTTTCCTGAAGTCTGACCACTGACGCATCACGAGGACCAAGATAAGCCTCTGAGCCTGGGGCTCCGGTTCCTTCCAAGTGCGGATGATAAACCCAGCTGAACTGGCGCTGATATGCTGAAGGGATTAAAGAAGTGAAAGTAATAGGCAGTTCAAAGAAGTGCTATTGAAATGTCAGGGACTTTTTGTTGTTCTTTTAGGCGGTTTTCTAAGTATGCCCCACCCATATATCCAGAATTCATCCACTTTGCCCAAAATAACAGCTCTGACTCATCATCCTGCCCTGATTCCCATTGTGCACCACCACCCGACCCCACCCCCGCCCCGCCACCAGTCTGTCCTCCAAGCAGCAGCCAAAGTGATTTTTTTTTTTTTTTAGATGTTGGGGGTAGGAGTTTATTTATTTACTTTTGCTGTGTTGGGTCTTCGTTTCTGTGCGATGGCTTTCTCTAGTTGCAGCGAGCGGGGTCTGCTCTTCATCGCGGTGCGCGGGCCTCTCACTATCGCGGCCTCTCCTGTTGCGGAGCACAGGCTCCAGATGCGCAGGCTCAGTAGTTGTGGCTTACGGGCCTAGTTGCTCCGCAGCATGTGGGATCCTCCCAGACCAGGGTTCGAACCCGTGTCCCCTGCATTAGCAGGCAGATTCTCAACCACTGCGCCACCAGGGAAGCCCCCAAAGTGATTTTTTAAAGACAGAAGTCCAACCACGTCAGTCTACTACTGCAAAGCCTCTGAGAGCTCCTCCTTGCCTTCGGAGTAAACTAGTGGGTAGAGGCCAGGTATGCTGCTAAACATCCATCACTACTCAGAATCTCCACAACAAAGAATTATCTGACCAAAAATGTCAATAGTGCCAAGATTGAGAAGCCCTAGTGTAATCCCATAAAATAAATCTTCTTAGTATGAAATGATGACAAAACTCACTCTTTAAAATTTAACACACCCGGGCTTCCCTGGTGGCTCAGTGGTTGAGAGTCTGCCTGCCGATGCAGGGGACACGGGTTCGTGCCCCAGTCCGGGAGGATCCCACATGCCACGGAGCGGCTGGGCCCGTGAGCCATGGCCGCTGAGCCTGCGCGTCCGGAGCCTGTGCTCCACAACGGGAGAGGCCACAGCAGTGAGAGGCCCGCGTACCGCAAAAAAAAAAAAAAAAAAAAAAAAAAGATATGGAATTACTAGGTAAAAACCACCACTGATTAAATATGAAATCAACCCTGTCTCCGAGATCATCATTGGCATAAATCCACTTTCCATCTTTTCCACATTGGCTTCAAACAACTCTCCTGGCGTCTCATAAGTAATTCTATGGAGTCCACTTTGCTCGGTTTTATTAAGGGGAATCACCAAACAAGTAAATTCTACTTCAAGCCGGTTCCTTTAGAGCCCCATGGATCACACGAATAGCCTGTTGGTTCACTCACTCACTCAGCAAATGTTTGCTTCACACCTACTATGTGACAGGCATGTTTGAGGCACTGGATACACATCAGCAAAGGACCCAGAGACAACCTGTGCCCTCACGACGCTGCCAGTGCAGACGCTGCAGGCATTGCCTTGAGTGCGTGTTATAAATTAAGGCTTATGACGAAAGCTGTTATATGGTATTATTCGGCTGCTTCTTCCCTTTTCTTATTCTCCAGGAAAGAAACACCCATGCCTTCCACTGCTGGGCAGTCTCCCCAGCCAGTGAGGAAAACTCAGCAGGAGAAAACCTCCTTCTTTTGGTGGATAGAGAGGCAACTGTCCCACACAGCCAAGCTTCGGGCCCTCACCTGCAAGGGGGCTGCTAGGAGCAGAGTGTCCCAGGTGGCGAGGACACCAGGGGACACGCCAACATCAGCATTGCTGATACTTGCCGAAGAGGCCTTGGAAGAAAAGGAACTCAGTCTAAGATTGATTTTTTTTTTTTGATTCTAAAGGAATATTCACTTTAATACCAAAATTTCTCATTTTTTTCTTCAAGGGGCACCTTAAAATGGCATGAACTTCAGAACCCACAAAACCTGATGTGCCCCAGGTGGAAGATTTGAAGATCTGAAGCGTTGGGAGACTTGAAGCTGGAAAACAGCTTTCTTCGGCAGGCAGGACAGTGCCCCTGCCCACGCCCACACCAAGATGTTCACATTCTAATCCCTGAAAGCTGGGTGTGTTACTTGACCGGCAAAAGGGTCTTTGCTGACGTGACTGAGGATCTTGAGATGGGAAGATTATGCCAGATTACCCGGGTGGGACCCTGTAGTGACAAAGGTCCTCATAAAGGAAGAGCGGGAGGCAGCACGTCAGAGTGAGACAAGGCAGAGTTCAGAGTAGTGCAGCCACAAGCCAAGGAATGCGGGCAGCCTCTAGAAACTGGAAAAGGCAAGGACCCCTTAGAAGCTCCAGAAGGAACAGGTGGCCTTGCACTTTGATGTTAGCCCTTCCGACATCCACAACAGTAATGATTTATGTTGTCTGAAGCCACTAAGTTTGTGATGATTTGTTACAGCAACCATAGGAAACGAATACACTTCTTTTGCCTGGAAGCATCTAATTTCACTGACACCTTTCCGCAGTGGAACTATGAACCACAAGGACCCTCACCCTTAGTTCACTAGGCAGGACCAACTACATAATTTTGGGGGCCTGGTGCAAAATGAAAATGGGAGGCCCCTTAATCAAAAGGCAGTGGGGGGAAAGGCCATTAAAAGTATTAAAATATAAAGCCTTTTCCTTTTCTCTGCATCTGCTCACTGCAGACTCCATGGTCCCATCAGACTTTGCTTATAAAACACAAGTTCAGAGATAAAATTATTAGGAATCTCAGGACAGTGACAGCAGAGCATTAACCCAGGCCTGGAGCCTTTGGGGGTGGGGGTGGGGGTGGGTGGGTGGAGTCAGGCCAGGGTTGGTTATTCAGCAAAAAAGTCCACAGAGAGATTGAGAACTAGGATGTTGAAGATGGAGGGAAAGTACAGACAAGACCACAACTAGAGGCCAAAGTCATCAAAGCCAGCCCAGGGAGGGAAGCTGTAAACACCCCAGGAGACAGGAAATAGGGACTGGACACCCCACAGAGGGAGCCTGCGATCTGGGAAGGAGATATTCCAATTCCTACTGGGAAGGAGAGATTAGGCAAGAAAATAAGCAGAAGCATCTCAGCAACCAGAAACCCGTGGACCAGTATCTGGGGTCTCCAAGTTTTCCAGGGGCCTATGAAATGGTTATTAACTGAAAAAAAACATATTGGGTTTTGGTTCCCAAAAAACAAACAGTAGAAATTTAAATTAACAAGTGTTTAACGCTATGTCTATAAAACCTTGTTAAGTGTTGACTTTGGTATGCATAAAAATTTAATTACATTCGGAAAACAATCTGAGTCTTAGCATTTCTCCCTTCAAGAGAATTCCTAAGTAGGCACAATAATGGCCAAGAAATCACAACCAGTCATAAATTAAATAAGCTTCGAGACAAATCATTTCAAAAGCAAAATTATAAAATAATCTTTCTGATTATTTTATGGGGGGGAGTACTTAATGTGGAATGTGGGAGCATTTTAATATGCTTAGGGCAATATGGGGTGAGATCTCCAAAGGCAGGAGTCATTTAGGGAACTACAAATATCTTAAGAGGCCCCAGGGAATGGGGAGGGAGGCTGGATTCCAAGAAGCTTTATTTCTCTCTCCGAGTGGGAGCAGAAACAAACTCATTTCATGTGGATTTGCTGTAGTTTGCGGACGGTTGGTGATAGTGACAAAGTAGGGCTGGGTGAACCTACCCGGAAAGGATGATTGTGTCCTACTGTCACCATCATCCCCAGGGAATGGGACCAGCAAGGAGGAAGGAGGCAAAGGAGGAAGGGAAGGATAGAGGGAGGGAGGGACAAAATCACCTCTCTGTGCTCATGCGAACTATCTCAACCTAACAGGGAGGCTTCCTAATTCGGTTTCCATTCTTCGACTTCTTATGGGTGAACTGTGCACCCCCCAAATTCACATGTTAGAGTCCTAACCCCCAGTTCCTCAGAGTGTGACCTTATTCATAGACAGAGTCTTCCCAGAGGTAATCAAGTTAAGGTGAAATCGTTAGGATGGGCTCTAACCCAACAGAGCTGGTGTCCCTATAAAAAGGAAACGTGGACACAGAGACACACACTGAGGAAAGACAACATGAAGAGACACGGGGAGAAGGCAGCCATCCGCACACCTGGGAGGGAGCCTGGCCAGACCCTTTCCCACGGCCCTCAGGAGGGACCAAGCCTGCCGACACCTTGACTGGGGGCTTCTGGCCTCCGTAACTGTGAGACAGGAAATTTCTGTTGTTTCAGTCACGGTCTGTGGTATTTTGTTACAGCAGCCCTAGCAAACTAACACAGGGCTAAAGGTCACTGTAGGTCACGCCATAAAATTTAGCGCCAGGAAGAACCTCCAAGAGCCTCTGGCCCCGGCCCCTCGCTTCACAGATGGAACCCTGGACGCAGAGCTGGAACCCACACCTCCCACCAGCCCCATTTCTCCCATGTCTCACACATTTGTGAGTCCCTAATCCTCCCAGGCTGTCGGATCAGAGTCCTAGCTTTCTGGCTCAACCATGAAAATTATTATTGTAAGCAAGACTATAGGGAAACGGGTCAGAATACCAAAGCTCGGGCTTCCCTGGTGGCACAGTGGTTGAGAATCCGCCTGCCAATGCAGGGGACACAGGTTCAAGCCCTGATCCGGGAAGATCCCACATGCTGCAGAGCAACTAAGCCCATGTGCCACAATTACTGAGCCTGCGAGCCACAACTACTGAAGCCCACAAGCCTAGAACCCGTGCTCCGCCACAAGAGAAGCCACCGCAATGAGAAGCCCGCACACGGCAATGAAGAGTAGCCCTTGCTCGCCGCAACTAGAGAAAAACCGCGCGCAGCAACGAAGACCCAACATAGCCAAAGATAAAGAAAGAATACCAAATGTCATAAAAAAGTTTCTAGTACTTTCCAGGAGGACCCACTAACAAACAACTGACATTCCCAATCCCCGTCTTAAACGATCCTGCAAGCAAGAGGTACGGATACCATAGTTATTTTCATGGTGAGACAGACTTCTACAACTATTTAAAAATACTATTTCACTGAGACTTTACACAGACTCACCCTGGCCTTTTACCCAAAGTTGTTGTAATTGGTGAGGTTTTACAGTCTTGCCACGTATTCTGGAAACATCAGCCGGGACCTGCAACAGAGAACAATACAGACAGAAAACCTTACACATAAGAGGCACTCAGAAAAAAAAATCATTTGTCTAATTAAATGGAATGATGGAGCCATGCAAACTGGCCTGGACCCTCTGTTTCCGCTAATGGGGTTGATCCATCAGTGTGATTTCCCAGGAACTCGCTTAATAAAATGATTTAAAATATAGGGAGGAGAAAAGATATTGATCACTCTAATGCTCAACAAAAGAAGGCTAGTTCAAAACATTACAGAACATAAAGGCAGTAGACTTTTAGGCAGTTAGTCAAAACGATAAACACAGTAGCAGCAGAGGAAATAATACATGATATGGTGCTTTGTGAAAGAAGCAATATACAAAAATATATGCCATTTGTTATTACAATGGCAAAAAATACACAAATAACAGAAAACTAAAATTCATACAAATTAAAGTACTTGGGTAATGAGAGTATAGAGTTTTTCCCCCTTTCTACAACGCTATGTTCTTTTTATAATTCTTTTTCTAATTTATTTATTTATTTATTTTGGCTGCGGTTGGGTCTTTGTTGCTGCGCGTGGGCTTCCTCTAGTTGCGGCGAGCGGGGGCTGCTCTTCCTTCGGGTGAGCGGGCTTCTCACTGCGGTGGCTTCTCTTGTTGCAGAGCACGGGCTCTAGGCACGCGAGCTTCAGTAGTTGTGGCACGTGGGTTCAGTAGTTGTGGCTCGTGGGCTCTAGAGCGCAGGCTCAGTAGTTGTGGTGCACGGGCTTAGCTGCTCCGCGGCATGTGGGATCTTCCCGGACCAGGGCTCTACCCTGTGTCCCCTGCATTAGGAGGTGGATTCTCAACCACTGCGCCACCAGGGAAGTCCCCTCTTTTTATAATTTAAACACATTTCAAGCAGGTATAAAAGGAGATGAATCCAGAAAACAAGGCTCACTGAGCTTAAATAACATGACTTAAGGTCAATAGTGAAACCCAATGTAGACTCTCCTAATTCTATGCACAAGACTCCCAGTCAATAATGTCGCCTCTGTGCTTATATCCAAAACCACCTGGATGCTTCGGAAAGCCAGGTTCCCTTGAAATTTTCCACGATTTGTTTTAATCGGTCATTTCCCATGGATTTTCTTCACCTCATTAGCTCTCCAACAGGCCAGCTGCAGGATGAGGTCGTCTGCCCGTGACGAGAACCAGAGGCGGTTCCCCCCGCCACACACCCACCCACACACATGCTCCTCCCAGAGCCCCTGGGACTGCCTGTCGCCACCAGGCAGGGCTGTCACGATGCAGGTCACGTTTCCTGTCTTGCAGCTCACAGACAGATGGTTGGCGGGGCCTTGGCTTGGACAGAACACGTGAGCCCCGGGGTGCCCGCAGACGTGGGGGCTCCCACCGCCCGCCGGAGGACCTGCCTCAAAGGCTCCCTAGATACTCCCAGGAGACCATGGGCTCAGGGCACAGTGCTCACACCTAAGGCTCCTCTTCCCCTCCATCCCAACCCAGAAAAGCATAGAGTTCGGGCCTTCACACGGGGCCCCTGACACGTACCCAGCTGCCTTCAGGGGGGCCTCATGACAGTTGGACTTCAGAATGTCTCTGGAGGTGCCTGCTTCTGGGGTGGAAAGGGCTATGCTGAGTTCTTCCAGAACCTTCCACAGCCATAGCGGGGAAGCACTCTCTAGTCCATTTTAATACCAAAATCTACTCTGGGTTCATTACAACAAGCATGGATGATCTAGTATTGTAACCACCTCTGTGCTCTCTCTAAGCCACCTGTTATTCCGTCTGCAACTGCACTCCCCTCCAAAAAATAATTTGAAAGCGTTTAGTCAAACAAATGATGTTAAAGCAAGAATTCGTCCTTTTCCTCGTTTTTTAATTCATCAAAGACACACTGAGGTAACTACCAATCAGAGCTTCAAATCAACATGAGATACCAGGGCCACAGAACTGAGAGGCCTTCACTCCAACCAAAAGCAGAAGAGATTGGATTTGAAGTTGACTTTGCCTCGTTCGGCTTTGGGAAATTCTTTTTTTTTGCGGTACACGGGCCTCTCACTGCTGTGGCCTCTCCTGTTGCGGAGCACAGGCTCCAGACGCGCAGGCTCAGCGGCCATGGCTCACGGGCCCAGCCGCTCCGCGGCACGTGGGATCCTCCCGGACCTGGGCACGAACCCGTGTCCCCTGCATCGGCAGGCAGACTCTCAACCACTGCACCACCAGGGAAGCCCGGGAAATATTAATAATGGATAAACACCATACTAGGCAGTCCCTTCAAGCTCAGGAACCCCAAGCTGGGAATCATGGCTGCAGGGGGTGGGGAATAAATGCAACACATAGTCCTTGACTTTGAGAAGCCAGGAAAACAACAAATAAATCCACACCAAACAATTAACTATGTGAGTAGCTCCCAACCCTTGTCCATTGCTGTTCTAATGTGGCTACCCATGAGGTTTTCAACCCTAAAGAGAATGATAGCGAATGTGTGCCATCCCTTGGGTGAACAGAGAAGACACTTCATAAATACTTGTCAAATAAACGAGCGGTGACCTGCATTTTTTTAAAGACTCTTAATTTTTACAGCACACACTCCCAGGCAAGACTTCTAGAACGTGATCTCACCAAGACCTCTAAATGCCAAATTAATCAAAGAAGTTGAGTGCAGCTGCTGTTCCAGGACGCTGGTGAGACTTGAGGTGACAAGGCTGGGAGCGACTTGGGGGAGGAGCTCACCCTAAGGTGGTCTCTTCCCCGTAAATGCTTATTCATTCTCTTCTCTGGAAGATGTTTCCCCATCTTTGAACCCTTATTGGGCAAGACTGCGGTTACTACTCAGCTGGAAACCAGTGCCACACCGATTAAATGCCAAAAGTTTTAGAACAGAGATCATTAAGGGTTGGAATAGTGAGGGTGGGAACCTATAGAACAGTGAAGGATGTCGTGGGGTAGACCGAGAGGAAAGGAGAAGGCATTCTTGATGGGAGACCCAAAGACCCACAGACAGAAATTAGGTGAAATGTTTGGAAAACTACACAGAAACTGGCCAAGCCATAGCAGGGAGGGTTTAGACAGCACGCTTACTGATTCCAACCTAAATCATCTGCAAAGTCACATCAACATGGATCCTACATTCCATCTAGCATGGTAACCCTTAATTATATAAAACCTTGGACCTTTTTTTTTTTTTTTTGCGGTACATGGGCCTCTCACTGCCGTGGCCTCTCCCGTTGTGGAGCACAGGCTCTGGACGCACAGGCTCAGCGGCCACGGCTCATGGGCCCAGCCGCTCCGCGGCATGTGGGATCTTCCTGGACCGGGGCACGAACCCGCGTCCCCTGCATCGGCAGGCGGACTCTCAACCACTGCGCCACCGGGGAAGCCCAAAACCTTGGACCTTTTTTAAAAAAGTGAATCATACAGGAATACCCTGGCGGTCCAGTGGTTAGGACTCGGCGCTTTCAATGCCAGGGCCCGGGTTCAATCCCTGGTCAGGGAACTAAGATCCAGCAAGCTGCGCAGCCCAGCCAAAAAAAAGAAAAAAAGAAAAAAGAGTCATATATTTGTCAACCACTAGGAATATAAGCTACTTAAGAGTTTGGTAACATCTCACACTTTTTTCTACCCACCACAAAACTTATTTCCTTGAGGGCAAAACCCTTGACAACTGTATCAGTCAGGAAATGCTGAAAGTTTTAGAGCAGTGGACTGGACTGCTCCGAGGAGGAGGTGGGGAAGAATCTGGAAGCAGTGGGTAACAAGGATGGGAGGAAGAAAAGGCAGGATGTTCAGAGAACAATACAATTCACAGGGAGAGAAACGCAATCTTCCTGGAGACACAAAATGTGCTCCGACGTTAGGCGGTGGCGTTTCCTGACATCATACCTGCTGCTATTCCCAGAACAGAAGAGAAGCTAAAATAACTAAATAAAAGGCTTTGCTTGAGTCCCCACGGCACGGGACTCAGAGCCTTCCTTATTAAAGGAAATTTGAAAATTCCAACCTTGCCTTTCCTGGGGTTATATCGGGGCTCATAGGGTGACCAACCATCCAGATTTCAAAGGACTGATGGGCTCCTTGGAGGCAAAACTTTGGGTTTTAATTGGAACAGATCTGGGCACACCAGGATGGGTGGGTCTCTCCACATCACATCATTCACATGAACGGAAGCTGACTTATTCGTGCACAGAGCTTTGCTAGAATTTTCCATTATCCAGACTGAATGATGGGCGCCATAATCCCAGTCCCTCCACAGGCTTAGGAATCTCGAAGGTCAGGTTAGTACCTTGCTACCCAACGAGTGACCTATGACCTTGCAGCAAGGGCTCCACCTAGCAGCCCCCGGGGCAGGGGTGAGCCTGGTAGAGATTCAGAATCTCAGGCCCTGCCCCGACGTGAAGAATCAGAACCCACATGTAAGCAGACAGAGGGACTGGAATAATGGCACCCACCGTTCAACCCCGAGGGGCAGGAGGTTTAGGGATAAAATTCGTTCCTTAAGTGGTCCGTGCGTCTGCACATGTGCTATGTCTTTTCTCATTTCAGTTATCAGGGGAAACCATCCAAAAGTGGTGCTGAGGGAATTACAGCTTTTTATTAGCAATGACAGCATCCCGCTGCAGGAAGGCCACGGGGGATCCTGCCTCAAGAGTCATCTTAGGGGCTTCCCTGGTGGCGCAGTGGTTGAGAATCTGCCTGCCAATGCGGAGGACACGGGTTCGAGCCCTGGTCTGGGAGGATCCCACATGCCGCGGAGCAACTAGGCCCGTGAGCCACAACTACTGAGCCTGCATGTCTGGAGCCTGTGCTCCGCAACAGGAGAGGCCGCGATAGTGAGAGGCCCGCGCACCGCGATGAAGAGTGGCCCCCGCTCGCCGCAACTAGAGAAAACCCTCGCACAGGAACGAAGACCCAACACGGCAAAAATAAATAAATTAATTAATAAACTCCTACTCCAACATTTTCTAAAAAAAAAAAAAAACAAAAAGAGTCATCTTGTTTCCTCTCTTCAATCTCTTCTCCAGACTTCGAGAAAGAGCCTGCAACAGGCCAGAACAACATTTCAGATTCAGTGGTCGCTTGGTTTATTAGGGCAGCATTTCTCAGCTGCAGCACTGTTCACATTCTGTGCCGGATCGTTCCTTGTTGGGGCAAGGGGGGCGCTGCCCCGTTCATGGGAGGATGTCTAGCAGCATCCCTGGCCTCTGCACACTGGATGCCAGTAGCAGCCCGTCCCAGCTGTGACAACTAGTAATGTCTCCTAAGGGGCCAAACAGCCCGCAGTTGAGTACCACCAACTCAGACAAAGAAAAGATTAGGGCAACGAGAACTGAGAGGACAGATCAGGGCGCTCTGCCTGCCGGGGAGTTCGTTCAAGTCTCGAAAACTAGGCCAGGCTGATCCCTGCAGGCTCCTGGAGAAAACCAGCTGGGTGACCTAAGGCCCAGCCCATGTCCACGGTGACACTGTCTGCAATGACATTAATGAAGATGAGCATCCCCACTGCCCTTGGCTCATGCCGCCTGCCCCCCCCACTTACAGCTACTCTTCATTAGTATTTAACCACAGAGACAAGGAAGGCCTTTCTGCCTTCTTAGTAGAGTGCCATGCTGAATGATATCAGAGGATTTCTAACAGCATTGTTAAAAAAAAAAAAAGACTGGGTAGTTTCTGTTAGAATCACCATAGTCAACCATCTGGCCGAGTCCTCAGCCCTAGTAACAAGGCATAAAGCCCTGGGCACTGGCAGCTCCATCCCCTACTTTTGGCAGTGCTGTCTACTGTCTGAGTGGCCCCAGAAAACTTGGGGACAGGGGAGAAGCTCCCACCTCTACCTCCTGGCCAGCCTGAGCCTCACCCTTGCTCAAGGAACGTAGAGAAGGAACGACTCTATTTTGTTCATTTGAAGATGCATGAACCACCACCCCACCCCCAGTTTGGCATTTCGGAAATCTGATTCATCTCGCAACGTTACACTTGCCGTCGGCCAGGTGGCAGGTGGGAAGCAGCCATCACGGCCTGATCAGGCTCCAACATTGGAAGCACAGGCATGAGATTCTCAGTAGGGCCTTGGAAGTTGGGAAGGAACAGAGGGGGACCCTTCTGGCCCCTGGGAGAGAGACGGTCATGGAGCACGGGTGAGGAGGTGGGAGTGACATTCCTGAAGGAAGCAGAGGCGGCCAGTCCTACATCCACACTCAAAATGTGGCCCCTGGACCGGCAACAGCAGCATCACCCGAGGTCTTGCAAGACATGCACATTCTCAGGCTCCACCCCAGACGTACTGAACCACAAGCCCTGAGAATGGGGTCCAGCAACCTGTGTTTCCACAAGCCTTTCAGGATATTCTGATGATGCCCAAGCTGAAGAAGCACTCCTCTATATTTTTGGCTTAAATCTATAAAGTTGGCTTAAATCAAGAGATTAGCACCAATGGCTTTTATTTGTTTTATGGATTCTTTTAAGAAATGCTACATCAGGGCTTCCCTGGTGGTGCAGTGGTTAAGAATCCTCCTGCCAATGCAGGGGACACAGGTTCGAACCCTGGTCTGGGAAGATCCCACATGCCACGGAGCAACTAAGCCCGTGTGCCACAACTACTGAGCCTGTGCTCTAGAGCCCGTGAGCCACGGCTACTGAGCCCATGTGCCCCAACTACTGAAGCCCATGCGCCACAACTACTGAAGCCTGCGCTCCTAGAGCCTGTGCTCCACAACAAGAGAAGCCACTGCAGTGAGAAGGCTGCGCACCCCAATGAAGAGTAGCCGCCGCTCGCCGCAACTAGAGAAACCCTGTGCGCAACAACGAAGACTCAACGCAGCCAAAAATAAATAAATTAAATAAATAAATAAATTTTAAAAAAAGAAAGAAAGAAAGAAATGCTACATCAGCAACACTCTAAATGAGGACTAAACTGTATGAGAAAAAAAAAATACTACCTAGGGCTTCCCTGGTGGCACAGTGGTTGACAGTCTGCCTGCCGATGCAGGGGACACAGGTTCGTGCCCCGGCCGGGAAGATCCCACATGCCATGGAGCGGCTGGGCCCGTGAGCTATGGCCGTTGAGCCTCCGCGTCCGGAGCCTGTGCTCCGCAACGGGAGAGGCCACAACAGAGAGAGGCCCACGTACCGCAAAAAAAAAAAAAAAAAAAAAAAACTACCTAAATACTCTTGACTTGAGAAGTCAAATATGAAGAAGTGTCACAAAATGATTCTTCTTCCAGTTAATTTTAATTATATTGCCTTTATATCTATTCATAACATATCTGTGTATATGTACATTTTCCTTTATGTGTATGTAATAATAGAAAATGAAGCATAAATGAGTTCTTTTAATAAGTAAAACTTAAAATTTCTAACTATAAGCAAGTCTTATAGTTTGGGGCAGTATCTTCCTCTTTTTCTTTCTCGGTGGTTCACAAAATAACAGCGCCTCCTCGAGATGATGGAGTCTTAGGTTCAATAGAATGCATGTTCTCTTAGCTAATGTTGCTTGGTCTAACTGAAATCTCTTGTGATACAGTTTAATCCGTTTCTTCAGCAAGGCTAGACCACAGTTAGTCACCATCTTCTATGCAAGGATGTGTCCTACACTCAAAGATGATAAATGGGGGCTTCCCTGGTGGTGCAGTGGTTGAGAGTCCGCCTGCCGATGCAGGGGACGTGGGTTCGTGCCCTGGTCTGGGAGGATCCCACATGCCGCGGAGCGGCTGGGCCCGTGAGCCATGGTTGCTGAGCCTGCGCGTCCAGAGCCTGTGCTCCGCAACGGGAGAGGCCACAGCAGTGAGAGGCCCGCGTACCGAAAAAAAAAAAAAGATGATAAATGGGCCTTTTCTCAGCCTTATTTTCCTCCATGAGGCTCTTGCTCTGAGCCCCGCATCAGTCCCAATCCTCTCAGCATCGCTGTGGCTTTCCTTGGATGCTCCTCCTCAATTACAGGGCACCTACAGTCAAGTATGGGGTAAGCTGCCAGGCTAAGTTGGACATCTGGATGACAGCTGTGCACTGCTGCAGAGGCCGGCTTCAACCCTTGAAAATGAACTGAGTTAGGGTATCCGCAAGGGCCTGTGAACCCAGAAACAAAGCCCCCTGTAGGACCTAGCACCCCAGAGTTCTCAAGTAAGTCGGGAAACCAAAGAAGGCAGCTAGCACATCAGCACGAGAAGCAGCCCTTGGTGACATTCAGGCTGCCAGTCGGCAGCTCCTGGAACTTTCAACCAGACTTCTCTCTCAGGGCCTGCGTGAGCTCTGAAGTCCCTTGGTAATCTGACAGAAATTGACTAGAGGCTAAAATCATTGCTTTGCAGCCAGATAAAAACAACCTAGAGGGAAACAGGATAGGAGCCTGGTGGCTTACATGACACAAGAAGCAGCAGGGGGCTTAGCCCTCTGGCCTGGCCTCTGGAAGCAAGCCCAGCCCAGAGAGAGAGACACGCCCTTCTTTTTCTTTGGGCATCAGAGAATCAGAAAGTTCAGCTGCAAAGATGGATTTAAGGAGGCATCCAAACGGAATGATGTCTCGGCGTTGAGCACCTTACAACACGGTGGCTTTAAATGCTTAGAGGTGATGTTCACCATTCATTGAATGAAAGGGTCCCAGATAAGGGTGTAGATCTTGGGATCAGCATACGAAAACTTAAATAACTTGCAACATGTAATTTATTTGTTTTCACTTGCGGGCGGTCGGGGGGGTGGGGGGGGGGGTGGTGAAGGGGACGGGTGTTTGTTGTGCTGTTTGGTGGGCTGTGTCTTCCCTACGAGAATGAAAGTTCCAAAACACAGTGTTCAGCCTCGAATCACCAGCCCCTAAAGAAATGAACCTAAAAAAAAAGACAAACAAAAAACACTTCCCTGGCAGTCCAATGATTAAGATCCTGCACTCCCAATGATTCAGGGGCACAGGTTTGATCCCTGGTCGAGGAAGGCCCTGCACGCCACGTGGCATGGCCAAAAAAAAAAAAAAGAAGGAAGGAAATGAACCTGCACAGGTGGTGGTGCTCAAAAATAAATCTGCTGAATTCACTAGTGACTCCATTGGTTCAAAGCCCTCCTTCTAGCTTAGACTGAAGTTCTCAACTGGTCAGGCTGGGGAGAGGGGCGGAAAGGGCAGGGAGATATATCAGCATCACCTCGGGAATTTGTGTGAATTACATGCAATAGCTAACACTTTACCTTGCAGAGGGTACCATTTTAAATACTTAACCCTCATCTGATCTTCACAACAACTAATGAGGCTAGTGACTGATACCATGCCCACTTTACAGATAAAGAGATGGGGGCATGCCCCCATACTAATGATTACAGTGTCTGAGATACATCTCGACTGGCAAGGTCCTGTAATTGAGGATAACTGCCGTGGCGACACCGCTGGGGGTGGGAGGGCCACAAATCCTTCAATGCGTCAGGGCAGAGACACAGTGGAGAGCCACCGCCTTGGCTTATCTAAGTCAATGACTGAACCAAATCAGTGGTCATCTGCTGAGTTGGGACGTGGCACATCCAAAAGGACAAGCATCCCCTACAACATCCCCCAGATGTGGATGTGTGCGCTCTTCTTGAACCCCACCTATGACGGGGACCCTACCGCCAACCTAGTGAAGGTGTTACATCTCTCCCCACAGAATTTCTACACAGTAGGCCCAGCTTTGCCTCTGGAGGCTCCTACATCTCTTTCCTGTGACCTAAAGGCAGCATTCAGTTCATCCCAACTCTTCCCTCTTCCAACCTAAACATGGGTTTTTCCAACTGTTCTCCCAATGACCTGGCCCAGGTCCCTCACCACCCACACTGGTTCCCTCAAGGTGTGGTACGTCTGAAGAAACACCCTCTCAGAGAGCTCCCGGCCCTGCCTGCCCTGCTAGTGTCACAAAGCTTCCATCCATGCAGGCTTGTTGATTCTTCTTATGTTTTCCCTCATCGTTTTCCAATTTGGAAAATACCAAAAAGAATAAAAAAGAAAAAAAAATCGTCCCATATATTTCTGGGTATGTGTTTGTGTGTGTGTGTATATATATATATGTACATGTGTATATGTGGGTATGTATGTAGGTATACATACACCTATATACACATATACATATATACACGTGTATATATGTATATAGGTGTGTATATGTATGTATTCACACACCTATATACACACCTATACACACAGCTACATATGCATGTACACATGTACATATGTACACATGTGTATATTTATATACGTGTATATAGGTGTGTATGTATGTACATTTGTTTATATACATGCATACACATTTATATATCCACGTGTGTATATTCACATATCTATGTTTATATACATATATACACACAAACATGTGTATACATATAATTTAAATTATATAATGCTATATATTTGTATGCATTACTTATATAATTTCAAATTTATAAATATAAATTGATTTATATGAAAATTATACAATTATTATTTACTATTACAATATTGCATAATTATTATATTATTGTACAGAACAATCACATTATTTTATTCTATACATATATATATATCTAATTCCACAGCTTCTTTTTCTTACCATAGACGTCTCCCAAGCTGGTCCGTATGACATTACCTCTTCCTTCTTGTTCATGCTGTGTGGGATTCCACTGTGGAGATGAGCTGTATTTTAACTGATTGGTCCCCTCCTGGAGGACTTCTAGGATGTTTCTAATCTCTTGCAAGTATCGACAATGCACTAGTGATTACACTTGTGCCTCTATCCTGAAGTGTGGATGAGGATACTTCCCCAGGATCCATTCCTGGAAGTGCAAGCTGGGTCCTCAGGTGTGTGCAGGTTTTCTCTTGACAGATGTCAGCAAATGACACTTCTGAAAGAGCTCTCCAAATTCCACTTGCGTTATCAGTGAGTGGGAATTCTTTTTCTTTTCCAAATATGGTAGGGAATAACAGCACTTCATTGATAACCTTCCCCCAATGTTTGGGGCCCTCCTATGTGTTAATGTGCCAGCTGTGTCCCCAGAGAAACATGGGGTTCAGTGGTTGAGGGCACAAGCCCTAGGGTTTTCACCCTGCCTCTACCTCTTATTGACGGTGCCTCGATTTCTCCATCTATAAAATGGGAGAACTCAGAGCTGCCATGAGGCAGGAATGGTACAGGTACAGCACTTAGCACAGAACCCTTGCCCCCCTCTTTAAATGTAAGCTAGTCCGTGGAATTCCATACATCCTACACGAGCCATCTCCTTCTCTCACTTCTCCCAACCACCAATTCACCTCTGGTTCTCCCACTATTCTTTGTTTTTTTGTCTTCTTCCTTAATCCTCTTGATCTTCCTGACTACACTCTTTTTTTCTTATTCTGGCAGCCCATCTTTTTTTAAAAATTGAAGTATAGTTGATTTGCAATGTTGTATTAGTCTCTGCTACACAGCAAAGTTATTTAGTTATACACACATACACATGTGTGTGTGTGTATATATATATATATACATACATATATATACATACATATATACATACATTCTTTTTCATATTCTTTTCCATTCTAGTTTATCACAGGATATTGAATATAGTTCCCTATGCTATACAATAGGACCTTGTTGTTTATCCATTCTATATCTAATAGTTTGCATCTGCTAACTCCAAACTCCCAATCCATCCGTCCCCCTTGACAACCACAAGTCTGTTCTCTAAGTCTGTGAGTCTGTTTCTGTTTCGTAGATAAGGTCATATGTGTTGTACCTTAGATTCCACACATAAGTGATATCATAGGGTATTTATCTTTCTCTTTCTGACTTACTGCACTTAGTATGATAATCTTTAGGCCCATCCATGTAGATCCTGGCAGCCCCTCTTTATGTGCTGATCCCCTTCCCTCTGTTTTGACCCACAACTACCTGGGATGTTGCCCCTGTGGGTAGCTCTGAAGCCCACCCAGCTTGCCCAAGCACCAGGCCCACTTGGTGAATGCCTTGTTAAAATCCCATGGTATCATGTCCACAGCACATCTACCAGTCAACTAAGCCAATGGAGAAAACTGATGGATGACACCAGTGCAGCTTCTCCCCTGTAGCACACAAACCATCTATAGAGTAATCTGCTCCACGAACACACCCCGGGACTGGCAATAAATTAACAAGTGTTGGTTTGAAGTCTTTCTTTACTATATGGAAAACACAGACTAAGGTGAACGTCCCTTGTCTTTTGCCATAACCTCCCTTCCTTGTGTTCTTCTAAAATCCTACTCAGCAAATTCAAAGTTTCATCCACAAGACTCTAGGCATCCAACTCACCTGGGCCAGGAGCATAGTTGTTCAGTAATGTCAGCCAGAACTTGTATTATTGGTGACCTCTGGAAATGACTTAACCCCCATTCCCTAAACCCACACGTGGGCCTGCACTTCCATAAATAAAGATTTGCACCTGTTGCCACCCCACTGCTAACCCCCATCCCCAAATCTAGAGCCCAGAAGTAAAAGGCAACACAATTAGCCACATACAACCAGAAGAACAGGCTCTGCCAGTAAGGAGGTTGGCATTGGAACTGAACAGGACCAAAGCTGCTTCATGATGATTTTTCTGCTGGGTGCAGTGACCTTTCGTTCCATGTTTATTTGGAAATGACCTTTAAGCAGCAATCAACAAAAATGAAATGCTTCAAAGGAACACATTAGATAATGCAGATGTTCCCTAGTGATAAGTTATGCCCAAGGAATACAGGGGAACATAAAAGCAGCTCTGCCCTGGGAAGCCACCATCTAGCCTGTTCATTAGTCTAATAAGTGAATACAGAGTTCTCTCAACCCTTGTCAATCAGACCACTGAGGACCTGAAGCCAGGCTGACCTGGGCAGGAAACATGATTATTTCCAGAATGGAACCCAAACTACCAGTTGATATTTCATTTTAATTCTGTTTGGAGCAGAGGTAACTGTGTTACTTGGATGCCTAATAAGTGATTTACCATCTTACAGGGAAAAACATCCCAAAGGTCTGGGCCAGGTGGCATGTTGGTGAGCTCTGCATGCCCCACGCTGGTCTCATTTCAATGGAAGACGTCATTCATTTACATTAACGGACTCATTACTGAGCATCTACCGAACACTGGGCTCTTCAGGAAGTGCTGGAGAGGCTCACACGCTAGAGAGAATTCAGCCCCTCGAGGTCAAAGCCATGGGATACAACTGGGATGCTGAGCCCACAGAGGCAGGACCCTCTCCACCAGGGCATGTTTCTCTCCTTCAACTGCGTCTCCTCCATTCTTTCTCTCCCACTGTCCCATTTTCCTCTTTCTTGCTTATATTTAACCCTACCAAGGATGCAGTCCAGAAATCACCAAATGGTGACCCCTGGAGTTTAAAGAATCACTCACCCCAAAATAGAAGCAGCTGAAAAGAGAAGCTCAGAACCAAGGGCTGTGGCCTCCTCTGCACCTGATTAGAGAATCCTAAAATCTTCTGAACCTTAATCCCAGGACAAATACTCTTTTCTGCTCTGGGGGATCCATGAGGGGGATCCACTGAGGAGGATCCATCAAGGGAGAGGGTATTCTTTCCTTCTGGGGAAGGGGTCCTACAACATCCCCTGGTCATGTCTACTGGCCCATAACATCTATCACTGCCCCCAAGCAAAGCCCACCTCCCAAAAGGACTTCTACGGAGCAGATGTGAAGTCCAATCCCACCTCTCCCACACCCAAGAACACCCTCACCTCCAGCCCCTTTGGAAAGGACAGAGGGAAGTCAGAGCCTCAGGACACATCTGCCAAGGGACCCTGCGGAAGCCACAGATGGGAACCAGGCAGCCTGGAGCAGACAGGGGCTTTGGGATTCCAGGATGGCTGACTGTGTAAATTGTTCTTCTCTCTGATTAAAGGTGATTTATGGGGGTTGGGGACTATGTGAGGAGGGTAGGAGCTTTTCAAGATTCAGAAGGTGAGGGAGAGAGTGCCTGGCAGTCCCAGCCCAGCTCACGTGCTAGATTTCCCACCAGCTCACCGGGGCAAGTCACATCACTGCTCTGCTTCACATACCGGGATGGAACCCTGAGTGACCCCCAAGCAGCAAACGTCTGTGATCCAAAACCATTGAAAACAGGCACTCAAATTGAAACAGAGCAGGACCTTATGGTCCTTCCCCACCATGTCCTCAGCCTGCCTTTTGTCTGTGGAAAAACTTTAGCCAAACAATAAGTTTAATCAGAGAAGCAAGAAAATGCAGTGACAAAGGAAAACAGTCCAACCCGAGACCAAATAGTAACAGTTTAGCCATTAAGCAAAGTCAAGGACCTTTAGTTCTTCCTCAAGGGCTAAAGATAATATTCTGAGCCATATCCTGTGAGCTGTTTTATAGATACTGAAAGCCCCACCAGGTGGACGAAGTTAACTACATGATGACCAGACTGTAGCCATGACATAAGCTGCCACAATTCCAAGAACTGGCCTCAAAGAAATGGGAACAAACTGACCCTGGAATTAAAGACTAACTGTACTTCAAACAATCAAATACTACAAAGCTACAGTAATCAAAACAGTATGGTACCGGCACAAAAACAGAATATAGATCAATGGAACAGGATAGAAAGCCCAGAGATAAACCCACACACCTATGGTCACCTAATCTATGACAAAGGAGGCAAGAATATACAATGGAGAAAAGACAATCTCTTCAATAAGTGGTGCTGGGAAAACTGGACAACTACATGTAAAAGAATGAGATTAGAATACTCCCTAACACCATAAACAAAAATAAACTCAAAATGGACTAAAGGCCTAAATGTAAGGCCAGAGACTACAAAACGCTTAGAGGAAAACATAGGCAGAACACTCTTTGACATAAATCGTAGCAAGATCTTTTTGGACCCACCTCCTAGAGTAATGAAAATAAAAACAAAAATAAACAATGGGGCCTAATTAAACTTAAAAGCTTTTGCACAGCAAAGGAAACCATAAACAAGATGAAAAGACAGCCCTCAGAATGGGAGAAAATATTTGCAAAGGAAGCAACTGACAAAGGATTAATCTCCAAAATATAGGAGCAGCTCATGCTGGAGAGGGTGTGGAGAAAAGGGAACCCTCCTACACTATTGGTGGGAATGTAAATTGATACAGCTACTATGGAGGTTCCTTAAAAAACTAAAAATAGAACTACCATATTACCCAGCAATCCCACTACTGAGAAAACCATAATTCAAAAAGACACATGCACCCCAATGTTCACTGCAGCACTATTTACAATAGCCAGGACATGGAAGCAAAACAATCAAGACGATGCTGATCAGACCACCGCATAACCAATTTCAAGATGACTGTCAGAGCTGACTGGGCTGTTTCTGCATGTAGCCCCCCCTTCTGCCTATGAAAGTTCTTGCCCACTGATTGGGGGTGGGGGGGCGGGGGAGTTGGCCTTTGTATAGGAGTCCACCCTCCCTCTCCCACCTCCGGTTGCCGGCATCTGAAATAAAGCCAACTTTCCTTTCCACCAACCTTGCCTCTTTATTTGCTTCTGAGTGGTGAGCAGCCATATCCCACTTTCGGTAACAAAACCAATCCTTGTGCACCCATGTTTATAGCAGCACTATTCACAGTAGCCAAAAGGGAGAAGCATCCCAGACATCCAGCAACGAATGAATGGATAAACAAAATGGGTTCTATCTCTACCATGAAATACTATTTGCCCATAAAAAGGAATGAAGTACTGATACATACTACAATGTGAATGAAGCTCAAAAACATTATGCTCAGTGATAGAAGCCAGACACAAAGGACCACAGATTGTATGATTCCATTTATATGAAATAGGCAAAGTAGGCAAATCCATAGAAACAGAAAGGAGTGAGGAAAATGTTTTGTAACTAGCGAGAGATGACAGTTGTACAACACTGTGAATGTATTAAATGTCACTGAATTGTTCAGTTAAAATAATTACATGGTATATGAATTTCACCCCAATATTTTTAAAAGTCTATGAGATGTAGGTTCACCATAGTTATGCTCCAGCAGTGGTTTTCTGCAGATGTATTTACCTAACTAGGGAAGGGTAAGGGAAGGGTTAATAAGAGAAGACTTTAATTTAGTTTGGGAGAAAGAAAAAAAAGTGACATTGGGGTTTCCAGAACCACTTCCTCCATTTCTATCTGGGAAACTCCACTGTCACTTTCTTTCCTCCTAAACGTAGCTAAATTAAACTCTTATTTCTCTAGCGGAATTATATGTCTATTTGTTATTAACTGTCTCCCCAACAAGACTAACTCCAAGAGGGCAAGGATTTGCCTGGTTCAATACAGTAACCCAGTGCCTGGACATGGGTAAGCATTCAATAAATATTTTTGAGTGAATGAGTGAATAAAACTATATAGACTACCCTGTTTACATTTTTTCCTTTAAAAAAAAAGCTGTAAATATGTTGGTGGAAATGTAAAATGGTGCAGCTGCTATGGAAAACAGTACGGAGGCACCTCAAAAAATTAAAAATAGAACTACCACATGATCCAGCCCTCTCACTTCTGGGTATATATCCAAAATTATTAAAAACAGGATATTGAAGAGATATTTGCACTCCCACGTTCATTGCACCTTTATTCGTAATAGCCTAGAGGTAGAAGCAACCTAAATGCCCACCCACAGATGAGTGGATAAAGAAAATGTAGGATATACAACCAATGGAATATTATCCAGCCTTAAAAACAAAGGAAATTCCGACACATGCTACATCACAGATGACGCTTGAGGACATGATGCTAAGTGAAATAAGCCAGTCACAAAAAGACAAATACTGTGCAATTCCATTCACATGAAATATCCAAAGTAGTTAGACTCTTGGAACAGAAAGTAAAATGGTGGTTACCAGGGGCTGAGGGGAGGAAAAGTTGTTGTTTGATGGGTATAGAGTTTCAGTTTTGCAAAATGAAAAGGTTCCAGGGAGCTAATATACAGCAATGTGCAGACAGTAAAAAATATTGAACTGTATGCTTAAAAATGGTTAAGACGGTGCAATAGGAAAACTCTGTCTCTCCCTCCTGGGTGTTGCCCTTACGCTCACACAGAACACTTCACTTCTCACAGACACTTCTGTCACCAAATATGGGGGGGGGGTCCCTCACCAAGCAAATCTCCAAGAACCCAGCTGGGTGTCCTACAACTGAACTCAATTCGGACACTATCTACCCAGCCATGACATCAGATCCTGCAGGTGAAGAGCTCGGTCCCACAAGACAGCTCCCCACCCCACTTCGGATGCAGATCACAAGTAATGGGTCCCCAGGTTACCCACAGCTTCTGCTCGACTTGGCTACATGACCACCTCCTGCTTCGGGTTCATTTAATTTGTTAGAGCTGCTCACAGAACTCAGGGAAACATCTGTGTTTACCAGTTCATTAAAGGATGTGAGAAAGGATACAGATGAACAGCCAGATGAAAAGATACACAGGGCAAGGTCCAAGAGGGTCCTGAGCACAGGAACTTCTCTCCCCGTGGAGTAGGGGAGGCCCTTCCCAGTACGTGGATGTGTTTGCCCACCTGGAAGCTCCCCAAACCATGTACTATCGGGATTTTTATGGAGACTTCCTCACGTAAGCATGATCAATTTTTTTTTTTTTTTTTTGGCCACACTGCACGGCATGTGGGATCTTAGTTCCTCGACCAGGGATCGAACCCGCGTCCCCAGCACTGGAAGCGTGGAGTCTTAACCGCTGGACCACCAGGGAAGTGCAGCATGATCAATTATTAACTCTATTTCCAGACCCTCTCCCCTCTCTGGAGAAGCGGGGAGAAGGGGGCTGAAAATTCTACGCTTCCAATCGTGGCTCAGTCTTTCTGGTGACCAGCCCCCATCCAGGAGCCATCCAGGAGCCCACCAAGAGTCATTTCATCAGAACAAAAGATGCTCCTAGGGCTTCCCAGGTGGCGCAGTGGTTGAGAGTCTGCCTGCCGATGCAGGGCACACGGGTTCATGCCCCAGTCCGGGAAGATCCCACATGCGGCGGAGCAGCTGGGCCCATAAGCCATGGCCACTGAGCCTGCGCGTCCGGAGCCTGTGCTCCGCAACGGGAGAGGCCACAACAGTGAGAGGCTCGCGTACCGCAAAAAAAAAAAAAAAAAGATGCTCCTAGTACTTTTTAAAAATTTTATTCAAGTATAGTTGATTTACAATGTTGTGTTAATTTCTGCTGTACAGCAAAGTGACTCAGTTGTACACACATATATATATTCTTTTTCATATTCTTTTCCATTCTGGTTTATCCCAGGATATCAAATATAGTTCCCTGTCCTATACAGTAGGACCTTATGGTTTATATTGTTTATACTAGTTCACATCTGCTAATCCCAAGCCCTAGGTACTTTTATCACTTAGGAATTCACAAGGATTTCCAGTGCCAGGGATGGGGTCACAAACCAAATATTAAAACGAGATGTTCCTAGTGCTCTGATCCCTTAGGAAATTACAAGAATTTCAGGACCTCTGTGCCAAGAACCAGGGGCAGAGAGCAAAATATATATTTTTTTCTATCATTTCACGGATGGTAAATTTTATGTGTTTACCACAATTTTTAAAAGCTGTAGACACACATACAGATAAATGTATAATTATCCATCTTTAATTTTTTTTTTCATAAATGGGCCTGTGAGAGGGCGGTTGCACCCGTGAGAACCTTGCTGCCTGGCTTGGAGTGGGACCACCCTGGTGGGTGAGACTCTGGACAGCAACACTCTAGAGGAGTCCTGGGCTTCATCTCTGGTCTCCAGGAATCCATCAGCACAGATTGGAAAAGCGTTACATAGCTGGATGGAGTTGCAGGGGGACCATCCAAACAGGCTTATGAAACAAGAGTCATTAACAAGAAAAGCTGGCTAAAGCTCTCTATGCCAAGAACTAGGCTACACAAAACACGGCCCAGAAAATGTCAAGATCCATTGACAAATCAAAGTGGGTTTCTCCCAGAAGGCAATGGGACCCAGGAGGGACTGAGCGGGAACCAGGGGGGGCCTGCTAACCTGCCCTGTTGGAAACTTTCAAAGGGAGGGAGGACTCAGGGGTGAACTGGGTCCTCGTGAACTTTGTGGCTCAAGGGTGGGCCAACTACAGCTCTGGGACCAAATCTGTTCACTGCCTGCTTTTACAAATAAAGTTTTACTGGAACTCAGCCATGGTCACTCATGTATGGGTTGTCTAGGGCCATTTTTACTATTAGGTGAGAGTTGAGTGGTTGCAACGGAGACCACATGGCTCTCAAAGCAGAACGTTTGCTCTCTGGTCCTTTCCAGAAGTTTGCCAACCTCTCCTGTAGTGAAAGAACCCAGTGTCCTTCTGCAGGGGAGGGCAGACGATTCACTCCTATTTCCAGAGTCAACAAGTTTTCTGCTCTCTTTTGTTTCCTCTGCTGTTCAGCCAACTCCCAACCGTGCACACGATAGCACGGGAAATCCAAGCCGCGGATAACGCGAAGGCATTTATAACTGAGTTTAGATGCTAACAGAAGCCGTCCATCTCCCTCTACTTCCCCCAGCAGCTTTACCCTCTTAAGGATGCATGATTTAGGCTGACATGGAGATGCACCCACACTCCCAGAGCACCCCTCCACCACCTCGGTGACGGCAAGGTGGGGAGGCAAAGGCAAACTCAGAGATGACAGCTTTGTGGCCGGTGGCCAGACCAGGAGAGGGCTCCACAGGCTCCCCCAGTAGATGCCCAGGGACAGCAAGGGCGGAGGCGGTGGGGGGGGGGGGTTGAAACTTACTCTCCAGCCAAAGACCTGAAAGACTGGTGGGGCCTGCCTCTCGTGAAATGCAGGGGCACCTTGAAGCTACTAAACCTGGAGGGAATGTTTTCTGCGGACTGTAGGCCATGGCCTTGGAACTCAGGAAGATTGCAAACAAGCGAGGGAGACCACAGAACATCAAATAATACTGAGAGAGAGAGGGAGAGAGAAGAGAACTGTGCCAGCGCAGTCAACGAGAAACTGCCAACTAAGGAACCTCACGTCTTTTATGGGATGAAAGACGTAAGGACATTTTTTTCATTAATGGCCAAAAGAGAGGTATAAACGTGTACCGTGAAACCAGAGAAGGGGAAGATGGTTTCCAGAGGCACTCCAGAAGGGTTTCTAGAGAGGGGAGACCATGGACTGGACGTCGGGATGGGCAGGACATGCCCCATGGCCACCCCAGATGGTCACCATCTGTCTACCCTGTCATGGGTTCCCAAGCATCATTCATCAGAAGTTGTTCTGCTGGGATCCCTCAGCCTTTTCTCCATCAGAGCTTCCCCAGGCCAAAGAGCAAGAGTAGCAGCAACATAACTAGTCAAGAGGCTCTGATCCTGGGCCAGGCCCAGCCCTTTCCATGAATTTTCTTGTCTAATCTTCAAATAATCCCATAGTGTAAGTTTATCCCCATTTCTAGAACAGTACCCAGCATACAGTAAGCTCTCAGAGAATATACATTTGTATACTCATTGGTTAACTATTTGTTTATTAAGTTGAATAATTCCTATTTTACAGATGGGGAAAGGGTAGTAGGGTGGCTAGATTTAGCAAATAAAAACACAAGACAATCAGTTAAATTTAAATTTCAAATAAATAACCATTTTTTTTAGTTTAAGCGTGTCTCAAATATTAGGACCCTGGGCATCCTGTATTTTATGTAGCAGCCCTAGGAAGCGGGGGGTGGGAGAAGAACTAGCCTAAGGTCCCAGAGCTAGGAGATGTCAAAAACACATTCACGCCCAGGTAGCCAAACTCTAGACCAGATTCGATGGGTCTCTACACTCTACCACACGGCCTCTCCCTTCTTACCCTCCCATGCCCTTCAAATACATCACTATTAACACGTTTAATACATTGGATGGTAGTTAATAAGTGTACATGTTGATTTCCTCTTTTAGAAAATAATCTCACCCTGTTCTTTATAACTTCTGGGGTAAACACAGCCAGTTGTCTTCAGGAATCCATTCTCCTCTTTGGCCCCAGTTAAAGAAACTCCAGCTCTTAGCTGGGCAGATGGCCACCCTGGATAAAGACTACATTTCCCAGGATTCCTTGCAACTATGCAAGGTCACGTGACTAAGTTCTAACCAGAACTTTCCTAAGAGGAGGAAGTGTGCCCTTCCTCTCTGCTTCCTCTTTGCTGCTGGTGGGAATGCAGTGTGATGGCTGTCACTGTAGCATCTCTCTTGGGCCACAGGGGACCTGGGGATGAAAGCAACCCCCAGCAGAGCAACAAGACTGGAGGAGACTGGGTCACTCACACTGTGGGACACAGAATCAGCCCTGGACCCTTGTAGACTTTTTCTACTTAATTTAAGCCAAGGTTCTTTTGGGTTCTCTAAACTTGGAGCTGAAATTAATCATAAGTGATGAATGGCCTCAGCACCTAGAGCAGGCAGGTGCTGAGGCACTTGAGAAGGACTCGGAAAGTTTGTTGGAAGGATGCTTGCTATATATTTGACCAACTCCCTGCACTCTAGACTCTAGCCCATGAATTTCCTTCCCTCACTAGCCCCAATAAAATACAGGGTTAAAAAAACTCACAGAATCCTTGACCTAGGAACATCTATAAGTAGTTTTTTTGTTTTTTTTTTTTGGCTGTGTTGGGTCTTCGTTTCTGTGTGAGGGTTTTCTCTAGTTGTGGCGAGCAGGGGCCACTCTTCATCACGGTGCGCGGGCCTCTCACTGTCGCGGCCTCTCTTGTTGCGGAGCACAGGCTCCAGACACGCAGGCTCAGTAGTTGTGGCGCACGGGCCTAGTTGCTCCGCGGCATGTGGGATCCTCCCAGACCAGGGCTCAAACCTGTGTCCCCTGCATTAGCAGGCAGATTCTCAACCACTGCACCACCCAGGAAGCCCTATATGTAGTTTTATACTTCTGGAGAGAAGGGGAGGATGGCTGGAAAAAGAATATCCTTTTTTTCTTGGATATCCCCCAGACATTGAGATTTCAATGGTGTATAAAGATGAGTTATTAATAATATCATATTGGATTAAATGAGCTAGAATTGCAGTAACATGAAAAATCAAGACTTCATCACATAACTCCTACTATTATGTAAATGTACCACCACTTGGGAAAATGACTAAGGATGAGATTCATTATAAGTAATGTTTTCATCCCAACCTTCATAGTCCTTTGAAACTTTAGATATAGGACCCAATTTATTAGCTAAAAGAAACAAGAATCCCTCTAGAATTCTTTTCAGTGGCTTCCATAAAATTTTAAGCTTAAATCACTCATAAACTATAAATCATGCAAATATCTGGTATTCATTTTTAAAGTTCCCAAATTCTGAAAAACTCTCTTGATCCTTAATGCATTTCCTGGCGCTACTATCATTTTATTGCATAAAGAAACTATTGGATTAAAGGTATACATGGTATATATGGAAATAAATGGTAATGTGTGAATATCCATCAGAGTTTTCAGTTGCATGAAATAGAAACTAACTTTGATTTATTTAAACAGAAATAAAATTTATTAAGTGGTTATTGAGTTGCTCGCAGAATCCTCAGGAGAAAGAGAGGTAAAGAGCCAGGTGCAATCCTATAATTACACCACAGAACTAACCCAGAGAGGACAGTGGTCCTGCAACATGGCCCCTCTCAGGGCGTGGATGCTGCAGTCTTGACACTGGACATGATCACTGCTGTTGCCACCACCTTCACAAGAATGAAGGATTCAGCATGGTCCCTTCTTCTCTGTCACCAGCTTCTCATTCAGAACCATGTGCAGATACCTATGACTAGGATTTCCCAGCTCATGGCACCCATGCCCCTGTTGCAGTGGAGGCTAGGAAATGTCGTATCTGGTTATTCCAGAGGTGAGCTCTGTCTCAGAAGGGGGACAGAGGGACAACCACAAAGACGAGAATCCATCACAATGCAATTTGGTTGAATGTAGAGTGAAGTAATCCAGAAAGAGGAAAACAACTATCATACATTAACGTATATATGTGAAATCTGAAAAAATTGGTATGGACGATCTTATTTACAAAGCAGAAATAGAGACACAAACATAGAGAACAAACGTATGGATACCAAGGGGGAAAGCGGGGGGTGGGATGAATTGGGAGATTGGGATTGACATATATACACTATTGATACTATGTATAAAGCAGATAACTAATGAGAACCTACCCTATAGCACAGGGAGCTCTACTCAATGCTCTGTGGAGACCTAAATGGGAAGGAAATCCAAAAAAGAGGGGATATATGTATACGTATAGCTGATTCACTTTGCTGTACAGTAGAAACTAACACAATATTGTAAAGCAACTATACTCCAATAGAAACTTTTTAAAAATTAAAAAATAAAAAAATTTGGTTGAATGTAATTTTATCAGGATGACAGTCTGATCCAACTACTGTCCTCATGTTTTCCCCAAGTATTAATCATTCTGGAACACTCTGAAGTGGTTTTATAACACTTTATTTTTTCTGCATTTCAATTTTTTTTCTGCCTTGTGGTTTTTACTTCTAAGTTACTTCCAGCCCTGCGTATACAGAACAGCGAAAAGTTAGAAACAGCCTTAACATCCACCAATTCATTCAAACGAATTAGGGGAGATTACAAAGCAATCTGTATACCAACATAAGATATAAATACATACTTGGTTATTGCAGCAACTTTGCAAATTTTAAAAAACTGACAAGCATTGCCAAAACAGCAAAGCAGGAATAATTGCACGAAAGTGTGTTGAAATATCTTTTAACTCTCCCCATTCCAAAACATTCAGACTTTTTCTTTTATTGTTTATGTCCTCTCTACCTTTACATAATTTGGGAGTCCTCCCCCATTTCAAAAGGAATGTGTACATGTTAAAAGTAAGAATATACAGGAAAGACAAATATAAAAATGCCCACGTGGGCTTCCCTGGTGGTGCAGTGGTTAAGAATCCGCCTGCCAATGCAGGGGACATGGATTTGAGCCCTGGTCCGGGAAGATCCCACACGCCGCAGAGCAGCTAAGCTGGTGCGCCAACTACTGATCCTGCGCTCTAGAGCCCGCGAGCCACAACTACTGAGCCCACGTGCCACAATTACTGAGCCTGCTCTCTAGAGCCCTCAAGCCACAACTACTGAGCCCGCGCACCACAACTACTGAAGCCTGCGCACCTAGAGCTGGTGCTCCACAACAAGAGAAGCCACTGCAGTGAGAAGCCCGCGCACCACAACGAAGAGTAGCCCCCGCTCGCTGCAACTAGAGAAAGCCCACGCGCAGCAACGAAGACCCAACACAGCCAAAAATAAAATTAATTAATTAATTAAATAAATTAATTTTTTAAAAAATGCCCACGATCTGACTGCTCAGTGACAAGTACCATTAGCTGGAGGTCAGTGGCTTGGAGCACAGGCTCTGGGTTTAAACTGCCAGAGCTAAGACCCCACAACCTTGGGCAAATTCCTTGATCTCTCCACTTCCATTTTCTCTTTTATAAAAAACCAAAAAAGGATGTTAATGTCCCTTCCTTTATAGGGTGGTTGTACGGATTCAAAGAAATAAGGTCTGCCAAGCTGTGAGCAGACACCTGGTGCAAAGTGAACTTCTGAAACACTGGCTGTATTTCAGATCCTCGACCATGCACGGATCTAGTCATTCTTACGAAAACAGCACGTTTCATCAAGCCTCTATTACTGGATACCAAGGTGGTCTCCAAATGTAACAATTACCATCAGCACAGAAGAGGAATTATTTGCTTAAAAAAATTTTTTTTAGAGACTTCCCTGGTGGTCCAGTGATTAAGACTCTGAGCTTCCAACGCAGGGGGCGTGGGTTTGATCCCTGGTCGGGGAACTAGGATCCCACATGCCGTGTGGTGCAGCCAATAAATAAATAAGAATAACTGTCATTGTTTTAAAAAAATTGTTTTTAATCAGAGATTTTAAAATAGGGAGGAAATCATAAAAAGAAAACTCAAAAATCCTTTTTGAAGAAGTTGGTAAGATATTATGAAATTGCCCCAAGGTCCACCAAAATTATCAACTCAAGTGTGCACCACACACACACACACACACACACACACACACACACACACACACACAGTGCTTGGAGAAAATAATTGTCCTCTCAGCCAGCGTGCTCTGGACCACATCTCCTGTGATGAGTTTCAGGAGACGAGTCCCACCCCCACCTGCTCAGGAAATACCCCCATTGTGTGTGCACTTTCCCAGGAGTTCCACCGCTGAAGTCAGACCTGTGGGAAATTCATCCAGTGTTGCCCAGCAATGCTGCTGCCAGACAGGCTGCCCCTTTGGGTCCTGCAGTCTCCTGCTGGCCAGGTACCGGCCCGGCACCAGCATATGCGAACAGCAACCCAGCACAGATGGACCACAGGGGATGACCCGACAGCAGGTGCAGATGGGGTGGGGCAGACAGATCCCCTCCAGGAGATGCAAACCCCAGAGCCAGCAAACCCACGTTCCCACGGTTGACCTGGAAGGTTCTTACTGGCTGTCTACACTCCCATGATGACCACCATCGTCTGGTACTGGGGCGGTGGGAGAAGATAGAATAATAAACCCGTTCTGGATGTCTGTATTTTTCTCCCCTCCTTCCTTTGGCTCCTTTCCAGCCTAGAGCACATTTCCCTAGTGACAGCTGGTCACGAAGATGAAGTTGAAATGGCGCCTGGACCATCTGTTTGCTGCCATCCCCCAAAGCACCGCCCTCCTCCAGAAGCACCTCTGGACCCTTGGAGGCCCTGCAGGGCCTTATCCTTTCCAACTCTGCTTCCTGGAAACTCAGTTCTGTTTCCAAGTAGTGCTGGGGCCCTTCCATTAGCTTATATTCCATTAGATGATAATATTCTCTTTGAACTTGTGGGATAACCTTGGCACTTTCCCCTTGGGCTCCTTCAGTGACCCGGGAAAGTGAGCAAGGGCATGGGGGAAAAAAAACAAGGGTCTGGGAGTCAAAGCAGCTCCGATTCTGCATTAATTGGCTTCAAGAACTAAAGGAAGTCCTTGATCTCTCTGGAATGAAGGTGGGAAGTTCATTTCTCCCAGGAAGATAAATCCTTGTGCTGTCCTAAGGAGCGGATGGGATGTGGCACCTAAAGTGACATCCCTGGGAGGTGCAGAGCGCACACGGCAGATGTCTGTACCCCCTCGTCCATCAACCATTCTCTGCCTACTTCAGAGCGGCTCACCTGTAAAGCATTCATTCTGCCAGCTCTGGTAGGACTATTCAACGTAGGATTTTAAATATGATGTGAAAATACGGCATTGACAATGTTGAGGAAGCAACAAGCCTATTATTCTGCCTCATATTGACAATATCTAAACCACCCTGCCGGGCTTTCCGTCTCCTGTTACTTCTTTTTTTTTTTTTTTTTTTGCAGTATGTGGGCCTCTCACTGCTGTGGCCTCTCCCGTTGTGGAGCACAGGCTCCGGATGCGCAGGCTCAGCGGCCACGGCCCACGGGCCCAGCCGCTCCGCGGCATGTGGGATCTTCCCGGACCGGGACACGAACTCGTGTCCCCTGCATCGGCAGGCGGACTCTCAACCACTGTGCCACCAGGGAAGCCCTGTCCTGTTACTTCTTAATTCAACAGAAATGGCCACACACCCAAATCCTTTAGTGGCAAACCTCTCGACAGCTTCTTGTATCCCTCCCAGGATAACTTTGAAGAATGCTCTATCAAAGGGAGCGATTTGCTGGGAAGAGCAGCCCGCATACTTCTGTCCTGGCAGGTTTTTCTTACAAACTGTATTTGCTTGGAAACAGGATTTGTTCTTGGTTCCGAGGCCGCTCCTGTTTATTACCCCAAGTAAAACCATAACCCTGCCCAGTCACTATGATCGGGTGACATTTGCCAACATCAGACAGAGGACTGCAGGGGATGGGTGCCAGCCTCCGAGTTTTTAACGAGAGATTGGACAAAGCCGAGCCTGTCTGTAGATTTCAAGAGGACATCTCTGCTAAGGGAAGAGAGGGACACAGGGAAATAGCCCCTGCAGAGCTGTTTAATTTTCAATTAGCAGAGGGAATCTAGGTCTTTGGTTTTTTCACTGGCTGTCCAACATTTTACAATGTTAATACAGAGGATGTCACCCGACCCCAGCCCCCAGCCCCCAGCCCTTGGGCAGGGAGAAAGACAGGAGAAGGGGAGATGGGGTATTACATGCTGTCAGTAAAGCACTTGCCCCCAAAGACAGTGACTCCTGTGGGAGGGGTGAGAGAGGGAGGGACCCGGCAGCTGGCGGACGGCACAGATGGGTCTGTGATCCCTGGAAGCATGCTGGGCGCTAAGGAGAGTGGGGAGGCTGAGGAAACCAAGCTGCTGGATGTGCCTGGAGGAAGATGTGTTTATACAGAGCCACATCATGCATGGAAAACACCGGAAGGCTGTGCACAGCATTTTTACAGAGGCTGGTATGGGTAAGAAGATCACCCAGCCTTTTTTTTTTTTTTTTTTTTGCTTCGTTAATTAATTAAGTTTTTTGGCCATGCCGTGCAGCACGTGGGATCTTAGCTCCCCAACCAGGGATCAAACCCGCCCCCCCTACACTGGAAGCACAGAGTCTTAACCACTGGACCGCCAGGGAAGTAATAACCCAGCTTTTTTGTTTGTGTTTTTTACTCTGTGCTCCTCTGTGTTTTCCAAGTTCCCTTCACTGAGCACAAATTCTTTCGTGATTAAAAAATAATTTTTCTTTTTTTAAAGAAAATAGGTATTCCTATGAGCATGATCTCCAGGAAAATGGATATGGGCAGGAGTGGGGGCTGGGAAGGCAAAGGACAAACAAGATCTCTTTTGAAAATGTACATGGGGGCAAAACACGGGGCTGGTTCTTCCCACCACCTCTATCCTGCCCCCAAAAAGGCCCAAAGCCTCAATCCCCTCCTGGGGTGGTGCTATGGACTCAGTGTTTTTGTCTCCCCACCCCCAAATCCATGTTGAAGCCCTAATCCCCAATGGGATGTTTGTTTGGAGGTGGGACCTTTGGGAGATAGCTTAGGTCATGAAGGTAGAACCTTCATGAATAGGATTAGTGCCCTTATAAGAAAAGACACAAGGAAGATGATCTCTGTCTCCACCATGTGAGGACACAGCAAGAAGGTGGCCATCTGCAAGCCAGGAACAGAGTCCTCACCAGACACTGAATCTGCTGGCACCTTGATCTTGGACTTCCAGCCTCTGGAACCGTGAGAAAATAAATGTTTGTTATTTAAGCTCCCCTGGCCTGTGAGATCTTCTTATGGCAGCCCAAATGGACTAAGACAGGTGGCAAGAATACGGAAGAAAGGACTAGGGTGGGATGAAGACTTGGATCCCACCTACGGATCGGAAGTGATGCGATCATGACTCATCTGTTCATGTACCAATGTCGACGGCATACCAGGAACTGGCTGACCTCAGAGAAATCTCCTGGGGCGACAGTTTAAATGCAGATTCCTGGGCCCTTCTCCATCCACTAAATTAGGAAATCTGGGGTTTGGGCCAGTGTCTTAGGCCATTCTTGTGCACACTAAAGTTTGAGGGCCAGTGGAGAGACAAAAGACACAACAAACAGCCAATAGTGAAGGACCTGTGGGCAAAGCTTGCTCCCCATACAAAAGAGGGGGTGTGTTTCAGTTGTGGGATGGGGGAGGGTCAGGAAGGCTTCTCTGAGAACTGGAGGGGATGCAGTGTTCCTAGGCTGCAGGGACAGACAGATCTGGCCCTGTCACTTTAGAACCACTGAATGGGTTCATGTGTCTTTTCAGGCATTTGTAATCTACAGATTTCCCCAGCATCTCGTGTTTAGATTCCTTGCAGAATATTTGTTGAAGAAACGGATGGTTCTCTCCATAGAATCATCTTTTTTAGACACAGTCTACTTTACTCCTTTTCCCCAAACCCTTGCCTGACTGCCCTTGAACACAAGCAGTTCTGGAACTTTAGTGAGTGTAAAAGTCACCAAGGAATCTTGCTACAATCCACATTCTCCACCTCCTTCTCTGGAGATTCCATAGGTATGTGCAAGGGGCCCAGATTCAACAATCTTAGGAAGCCCCCTGGTAAGTCTAAAGCCAGTGGCCCACAGACCACATGCACAGGAAACTCTGCCCCTCCCCCAGTTACCATCCAATAGATTATCCGTATGAGTTTCCTAGGGCTGCCATAACAAAGTCCCACAAACTGATGGCTTAAAGCCAAAGAAATGTATTCTCTCATGGCTCTGGAGGCTGGAAGTCTGAAATCAAAGTCTTGGCAGGAACATACTCCCTTGGAAGCTCTAGGGAAGAATCCTTCCTGGCCTCGTCCAGCTTCTGGTGTTGCCGGCAATCCTTGACTTGTGGCCGCATCCCTCCAATCTCCGCCTCCCTCCAATCTCTGCCTCCGTTGTCACACAGCTTTCTCCCTGAGTGTCTGTATCTCTGTGTCTCTTCTTATAAGCACGCCAGTCATACTGGATTAGGACCTACGCTAATGACCTCCTTGTAACTTGTGAGAGACTGATATGCAAACAGGCAACGGCCAGACCGTATATAAAAACAGATCTCTGGGCTTCCCCGGTGGCGCAGTGGTTGAGAGTCCACCTGCCGATGCAGGGGACAGGGGTTCGTGCCCCAGTCTGGGAAGATCCCACATGCCGCGGAGCAGCTGGGCCCGTGAGCCATGGCCACTGAGGCTGCGTGTCCGGAGTCTGTGCTCCGCAACGGGAGAGGCCACAACAGTGACAGGCCCACATACTGCAAAAACAAACAAACAAACAAAAAACAGATCTCTGACCTATAGCCTGTAGCCAGTCCAGGAAGCCAACCCATTATGCCCTAAGCACCTAAGACCTTTAAAACCTTGACCCTGGCCCTGCCTGCCCTTCCCTCTCCCGTATTCTCTTTTCCTTTCACACCAAACTACATTCTGTTTCCCCAAAAGGACCCCCATTCTACTGTCAGAATTCTAAGCACATGACACTGAGACCATCTGTAGCCTCCGCCACCCAATGTTGATACCGCTCGGTGGAAGCGAGCCCAATGCCAGGTGCATCTGCCTTTACACCCAGCGTGCGAGCATCGTGCCTGATACGTACAGGTGCTTAATAAATATCTGTGGTTAAACTGCACAGCCAAGCATATGCTTCACCCTTTGTCCACCCAGAACATTCTTTCTCCTCCTTTCAGACCTCACTCCAGGGTGGGCACCAGAGTTCACCTGATGAAGCCTTCCTGACACCCCCCCCACCCCCGTCTCCAGGCACAGGCAGGATTCCCCTGATATTTTACCCACTTGTCTGTCTGCCCCCCTAGACAGCGAGCTCCCTGAAGGCTGGGGTGTGTTTTTCATTTCCCTGTCCCAGCAAGAACTACAGCATCTGGAACTCTATTGAGTAAATGGTCAAAATGTGTTTGCTATATGGATGATTCCTGGACCAAATATGCTCGAATTTTTCCTGCTTCTTCTGTATGCCACACCCACACCCCCCTGTAATGCCCGCAGGAGCTTCCCGGCTGGGTGAGCTTCTGCAAACACAATGCAAGAGAAGCCCCACTTGCTGTCCAAGTCCATCTTTCCTCCCATGTCTTCAATCTCCCTCTCCCTCCCTCTCTCTGTCCTGTTACAGATACGTGGCATTTACTACCTTTAAAAAAACTCTTCCCAGCCATATGCTTTCCTCTACCCATCGCTGTCTCCTTCCTCTTCTCAACTAAGCTGCTGAGAACTGACTACACTCGTGTCTCTACCACCTCTCCCTCCACACCTCCACCTCCTCAACACGCTGCCATCTGCCTTCTGCCCACACCGCCTCCCAAGGCACCAGTGACTTCCTGGATGTCAAATCCAACACTCACCTTCCAGTTCTCCTCTTCCATCACCTACTCCCTCCACCCTCCCTCCCTGGGAGACTCTCTCTGCCCCTGCCATCCAAGACACAACCAGGCTCCCTTCCTGCTTTTCTCTCTCTGCCTGTGTGTGTGTGTGTGTGTGTGTGTGTGTGTGTCTCCATCTCTCTCTCTCTCGCTCTCTTTTTCCCCATTTCTCCCCCCCACCACTTCTCTCCCTATCTCTGTCTCTAAAAGGACCCATCTCTTAAATGTTGGCATTCCCCATTCTCTTCTTTTCTCATCCTTATATTCTCTCTGGATGACCACATTTTTCTCCCTTTCTTCCAACTACCACCCTTAGATAATAACTCCCAAACGTAAACGTCTAGCTCAGTTTCCTTCCCCCAAGGTATCCAGACTCACAGAGCAAACTGTTTACTAGGCACTCCCTCCAGCATCCCACAGGCTCTTCAAACTCAGTTCAAGCAAAACAGAACTCACTCCCTTCTGCCCACAGTGTGCGCCTCTCCTCTGTTCCTCTTAAGGTAAATGGTGCACCCATCGATCGAGTTACTGAAGCCAGAAATCTGGGGTCCTCGTCTTCCCACCACACCCCCACTCCCTCATCCCCTAGATCCAATAGGCCATGAGCACTCCTGAGTCTTCCCTCTAAAAGCGCTCAAATTTGTGTCCCTGTTTCACACCCTTTGCTGCAGTTCAAGTTCTCAACAGCTCTCTCCTGAATCACCCCAACAGACTTTAACGGGTCCCCTCCCTCCCCCAACCAAAAGTCATCACCTTTGATCCACTCTTCCACGTCTAGACCGGTTGTCTCCATGAAAGGAGAACTTGATTGCATCACACTCCTAATAACAACCCCCAACATCCCCTCATTTCCTTCAGCATAAAATCCAGCAAGACATACATATGTAGCATGGGCACCATCTGTCTCTTCAGTCTCAGCTCCTGCCATCCATCCCCCCCTTTACCCTATGGACCAATCATAAAGACTCTTTGCCTGTCACCAGGCTCTTCTTTGCCTCTGGGCTTTTGCATACACTGTTCCCTTTACCTGGAGCATCTTTAAGTTCCTTCTCTACTCTAAAATCTCCTATTCATCCTCCAAGTCTCAGCCAGTGACCCTGCGCTGGACATCCTTCCCTAAACCCTCTACCTCCAGCTCAAAGTTGGGTTTAAGGCCCTTCCTTGTGCACCCAAGATAGCCTCTGTGTCTACACCATGATGGACATGTTTGTACCTTATTCAGACAGGACCTAGCACATAGCTGGTGCTCAAGCAATTTGGCTGAGTGAATAGATGGACAGATGAAGGGTCAGAGAGGCAGGGGAAAGAAAACATGATAAGGTAGCAAGTGGGAAGGCAGGTTCATGGAAGAGAGAGTTTCAAGAAGAAGGAGGTGGTCAATTACATCATTTGGCCCTGAGGCCAACTGACAACCATCTGCCATGTGTAGACACCCTAATTAGAAAGAAGTTACATTTCCACATATCTGAGGGAGCCACTCCACTTTGCTAGTCATAGTTCCAATTCCCAGCAAAGGATTCTAGTCATCAGAAGCTAAGTCCAGAGTGAAAAGACAGGCACCATTCCAGCTCCACTCCCAGCTGGGCCCTTCAGTGGCCACCATCCCCACCACAACCAGATTATAGAGTGTGCTACAGAGTGGGCAGCAAGTCATCCTGTGGGTTGGGACCAAGCAGTGAGCTGATCCATGCTCAGTAACACTTAGCTAACCAAGTCAATAGCCAAGTCCAAAGCTAACCAAATCACTAATACTTAGCTGGTTAAAAACAAACAAAAACTAAAAACACTCACATAGATAAGCAAGCAAAACAGAACCAAACAAATGAATAAAAACTCAAGTGCAGACCACCTGTAAGGACATCTGGTTAAATATGGCAAATGGAACACATGTAGTTTTCTCTTGTCCCTTCCAAATTCCTCTAAAATGACAGTAAAGAAATTTCAAAAAGCAAAAATGTGTAAGGAGAAAGAGGATGACAGAAGAAATGACAACAAACAAGAAAATGCCAATAAAAATTTGGAAGCTGGAAAACAGACAGGGAGATAACTGACTTTGTAGAACTGAGAAGGTGAAATATGACTCCGAATGGGTAAAGCCAACCAGAAAGGAAGCCAATTCACATGGCAGAACTCCAGAAAGATCCAGAACTTAGAGGCTCCAGGTAGGGTTGGAAAGAGAATGGTTAAATGACTTTATAAGAAGTGTAGAGTGCAGGGGTGGGCGAAATGCGTGAAGGGGATCAATTATATGGTAATGGATGGTAATTTCACTTTCGGTGGTGGTCACTTTGCAATGTACATGGATGTTGACTTATAATGGCATACACCTAAAACTTATACAATGTTATATACCAATTTTACCTCGATTTGAAAAATGAATCGATACTTCTCCTTACTCTTCATTTTAATTTTTTAAAAAAGAAGTAGTTAGATCCTTAGATCCATTCTGCACACTCCCTTAACCCCAGTTTAATTAAATAAATAAAGTTTACTCTGTGAAGTGGTTGAAACAGCCAGTCTCTGGACTTGGGGACACCAGGTCCACTGGAAAGTGGGGTTATGCTACAATACTACGAGCGGGGAAACTAGACGAACATCTACATATTGAACAGTGAAACCCTAAACCATCTTCTCCTACTTTGCTCTAATAGCACTGGTAGCCAGGCTTATAAAGCTCCAAGATCCAAGCTTTGGGGATTCCCGGGAATCTAACTGGCCTAATGAAAACAACCTACAGATTAGGGAGGTTCCCCAAGCAAGTGACCTGATCCTCACCTGATAATCCTACAGTGAATCCACCAGTCAACAGCCACACCTGCATGCAAAGACCCTCCAATACACATTATAGTACTTCGCTCTTAAATACAATCAATCAAGGATGCCAAGGACATCTACAGAAAGATAAAAATAGATAAAGGAATCTGAAAGAAACAGATAAGCAAGAAGTAGAAGGAAACTAAAATTAGTAAAATCCTTAGAAATTTGCGACCCAAATATTACAGCCATGAAACAACAGTAGAAAGCTATAAAGAGAGTGTATATAGACTAGAACAAGCTTTTAGGAATTAAAAATACAACGGTTGAAATAAAAAGTCAATAGAAGCGTTAGAAGATAAAAGATCACCCAGAAAATAAAACAAAAACAACAAAGAGATAGAAAATAAAAAAGAAAAGTCAACGGAATTGGAGAAATGGTCTCTCTGAATAATATGACAGAAAGAGGGACCAGTGACAACAGAAGTGGAAAAATCTTCGAAAAACTAACATTAACAGTATCTTTCAAAAATAAGGGACACAAGTTTCCAGATTATAGATTAAGCCCACTGAATGCCAAACACAGCCAATGATAAAAGAAAAGAGTGATTCACACCAAGGCATAGCCTTGTGAAATGTCATAACACCTGCAATGAAGAGAAGATTCAGATAGATTACAGGGAAAGGAAAGGCATTGGACACATCAACATCCGTACTGGAAGCCAGGATACAATGGATGAATGCTTTCAAAATTCAGAGGGAGGAGGTTTCCATACACAGTCAAATCATCAGCTGAAAGTAAAGATATAAGAAAGACATTTTCAGATAAGCCCAGTGTCAAAAAATTTACCATGGTCATATCTATTGCCACATAACCAATCACCCAACTTTTGGTGGCTTAAAACAATGGACATTTATTATCTCCCACGTTCTGTATGTCAGGAATTTGAGAGTGTTTAGCTGGGTGGCACTGGCTGGGGGCTTCTCATGAGGGAGACATTACAGTGTCAGCCAAACCTGCAGTCCTCTGAGGCTGGGGCTGGAGGATCCATTGCCAAGCACGTTCATGTGGTTGTTGGCTGGAGGTCCCAGTTGCTCACCATTGTAGGACTGCTCACAACACGGCAACTGGCTTTCCTCAGAAGAGATGATCTCATGGTAGATGGGGCGGGGGGTGGGGTGGGGAGGAGAAGGAAGAGGACCAGGAGGACGAAGGCAAGAGGAGAGAGAGGAGAGAGCAAGCTAGAGAGTCAGAAGCCACAGAGTCTTTTATCCCTTAATCTCTGAAGTGATGTACCATCACTCTGGTTGAGTTCCACTGGGCACACAGACCAATCCTGGTATGATGTGGGAGGATACCAGGAGACGGGGTTTTTTGAGGGTTGTCTTGGAGGCTGACTACCACATATCCTTTCTCAAGAAGCTCCTGGAGGAGATGCTCCACTAAGACAAAAAAGTAAGCCAGACACAGAGCGAGAGAGAGGAAACAGAAAACTAACGCTGAAAGCAAGAAAGAAAATCCTCAGGATGACAGTGAAGAGAAGTCCTGAGAGAAGAGTTATACAGAAGACTTAGAGGGCAATTGGTCCAGATTGAGCAGAAGGACGAAGGGATCCAGGAAGGATGCCTCCAAGCCCTCACCCCAAAATGGAACGAATATGTTGAATAAATTTATAGAGAAGATTTTCAACTCCATCAGAATTAGGAGATGAATTGTGGATAGTTACATAGACAAGTAAGCAAGTTGTTTGTTTTTTTTGTTTTTGAAAGAGGTAATCATTAACTCCATGGAAAACAAAAGGCTCTGTAAGAAAGAGGAGGCCAGCAGAGAATAGTGCCTGGCTCAGCTTTAGGTAATATTTACATAGTTATAATAATGCAAACACTGACCACTGATGTGACAGAAAGGATGATCACTATGTCGAGAGGGAAGGGGGTAGGGAAATTCATTGTATGAGTGAGGAGTTGGGGATTGTTTATGGCAGGAATAAATAATCCAAATAATCAAAATAATCTAAAACAGAAATCAAGAAACGGAAATGCAAGTGTGTTATGGAGAAACAAGGAGGTAAATAAGTAGAAGAAACAGCAAAAGGAATTGAAAGCATCTGCCCTTAGGTACTGTCAGAAATGGAGAAGAAGAGGGCTTCCCTGGTGGCGCAGTGGTTGAGAGTCCGCCTGCCGACGCAGGGGACGTGGGTTCGTGCCCCGGTCCGGGAGGATCCCACATGCCGCAGAGCAGCTGGGCCTGTGAGCCATGGCCGCTGAGCCTGCGTGTCCGGAGCCCACAACAAGAGAGGCTGCAACAGTGAGAGGCCTGCGTACAGCAGAAAAAAAGAAAAAAGAAATGGAGAAGGAGGGAGCAGGAATGTGCTGTTTTTCATTAAAAGCTTAATCCTACCATTGACTTTCTGACCATGTACATACATTACTTGATAAACATTAAACTAAATTAAAAATAAAAAGATTTTACTGGCCAAACAATTCCTTCTGCCGGCTTGTACTAAAGATCAGTGTATATTATCAGCCTATATTTTACTATCTGGACCTCAAATTGTAGAGAATGATATCATTTTAGAAGATATTAATCAGGATGAGTAATCCGAGCCCACCAGGCAGCCTCGGTCTACACAGGGCTCCACTGCTGCCCTCCTACCCCACTGAAAAAATGCATCAGTGCTCATTAAGTCAAGCACTGCTAATTGCTTTTTGACCAACTGCCAGCTTTGTGGCAAGATACCAAAAACAGGGACAAAGACAGTTTTAGATGACGGCCCTTTTTAGCCTCTTTCCTGTGTGGGTTATAAGAAACCATGAAAAAACATTTAATTTCTGAAAGATCCAGAGGTACATCAGATGCAGTTATTACCCTGCAGGCTTTCTGAGCACTTGCTAAGGATTAGGGTCCGAGGTAGGGGCTTCTGAGTCCTCTCACCCTGAGAAAGCACACTCCAAAGTTGGATGGCAGAACTTAGAAAACAATTTTTCTCCATTTTTCTCTGATATGGCTCTTTGTTTACTGGATAAATGAACAGATGGATGAGCAAATGAATGAAGTTCTGTACCTTTGTAGGAGAATAATGTTTAGATATAATCTTCAGAGGCATGTCCACGTTGTCAATGCCCATTCTAAATTTTGGGCTTGTTTCTTTGTGCCAATCACATCAGAACTGTACATCAAAGGGAGTATTGGCTATTTCTAGGGACCTCCCTGGTGGCGTAGTGGTTAAGAATCCGCCTGCCAATGCAGGGGACACAGGTTCGAGCCCTGGTCGGGGAAGATCCCGCATGCCGCGGAGCAGCTAAGCCCTTGTGCCACAACTACTGAGCCTGCGCCCTAGAGGCCGCGAGCCACAGCTACTGAGCCCACGCTCCGCAACTACTGAAGTCCGCGCGCCTAGAGCCCGTGCTCCACAACAAGAGAAGCCACCGCAGTGAGAAGCCCGCACACCGCAACCAAGAGTAGCCCCCGCTCACGGCAGCTAGAGAAAGCCCACGCGCAGCAACAAAAACCCAATGCAGCCAAAAATAAATAAATAACTTAAAAAGGAAGTGTTGGCTATTTCTAAATAGTCTAACAAAAGTGCTCATATTGGAAAACTAAATATGCATGCAACGTCGCTGTTGCCAAATCATTTTTGGAATTCCTCTTTGAAAATTCACTTTGGAGCCCAAAGCACAATGTTGAGAATAGACCCACCGGTGACAAATCATCTCTTAGGGCCGGGGCTGGTTTCTGGAACTAGTCGTAATCCACTAAGTAGTTTAAAATTTATATGCACCATGTATACTTAGAATAGTTGTATATGAAAAAAAACTTCTTTATGAGCTGTTTAAATGAGCTTATTATTGAAAGATCCCTAAAGTGAGTCCTGCTGCAGAGTCCCACGGCGAGGCCAAGCCCTAGCTCCCCCGTCACCTGCTCTGTCTGGTGGGGTTAGGGCTCTGCAATGTGCTCACCTATCTCTACCAGGAGCAAAAACACCTTCTGCGCCGTGAAGCTAATTATTCAAAAGGGTTCCATGTGCCAGCAGGCTAGAAACAAAATCCAGAAACTGTCACACTTCACAACCCCAAATAAATGGGTCTTGCCAGGGAGAAAGATGGAGTGTCTGAAGTGGCACAGAGAAATTAATGTTTGGTAGCAGCCACGGGACAATCTGTCAGAGAAGAGATCTGGCTGCAGAAGGTGGGGGGAGGGGGAGGACACACAAATGACTTGTGGGGGATGGAACCCTCAGGGCTCCCTCCCCAGTCCAGCCATCTGCTCTGGGGCCTCAGGCACTGGGCAGGCACTGCGATGCTTGGGACCAGCAAACAAAGCCAACAGGCCAGCTTCCCCACAAGGAAGAAGGAGAAGTGCCATTTGTCTCTCACTTTTGGGAAGTGGCCAGGCCCCATCCGTGGAGCCTCACCTGGCTCAACGTAGCCTCTCCTGGCGCTGCAGTTAAAACCGGTGTCACAAATGAACTTATCTATGGAACAGAAACAGACTCACAGACATAGAGAACAGACTTGTGGTTGCCAAGGGGGATGGGGGGCAGGGGAGGGACGGAGCGGCAGTTTGGGATTAGCAGATGCAAACTATTACATATAGGATGGATAAACAACACGGTCCTACTGTATAGCACAGGGAACTGTATTCAATATCCTGGGATAAACCAGAATGGAAAAGAATATGAAAAAGAATGTATCAATCTGTATCACTGCATCACTTTGCTCTACAGTATAAATTAACACAACATTGTATCAATAAATCAGCTATACTTCTATTAAAAAAAACACCACAGTGTCAATGCCCACAGGTCTTCACGGAGCATCCTCCCACAGAAAGGAGGGACAACTTATCCTCTTTGCCTCAAGGAAACTTCTGCACCACCCAGCGACAGCCCCTCTTGAGGCTCCAGCGTGCTGCCCGAGGGCAGGTACTAGGCTCCCGAGAGAGCTCTTCCAAACCCTCCGCCAACCCCATCTGGCCGTAAAACCTCCCCTGGCAGATGTGCATCCGCCCTCAGTGTCTCCACATCTCACCCCAGACAAGGCTGCCAAAAGCAGCAGCTGCCTCACTCCCAGCAAGGCCGCCCAGCGGTATAGGGGCCGGGGAAAAGGGAGATCCTTGCCAGTGATGCCAGAGGAGATGAAGCTACCACAGGCAGGGGAGCCAGGAGAGGCTGCTTATCCAGAGAATTTCAGAATCTGCAGCAAATCTGGGTTCCAGACACTGCGATCTTGTTTTCATTCTACCAGGGCTGCAGCCCAAACCCGACTGGCAGGAGGGTGGGGAGGGGAGGAAAGAGAGAAAAGAGCAGCCAAGGGATGGGGCTGGGGGCCCCATCCTGTAAGCCCTGGGGCCCAAGCTGGCAGAGGCCTGCTGGGGCGGTGAGTTCTGTGTGCTCACGCCACCCTGGGGCCAGCAGAGGAACTGCAGCCTCTTTGGAGAGAGCATTTAAATCTAGCAATTGCAGTTACTGAATTAACTCCCGGCTTTTGCTTCGTGGGGGATGGAGGCCCTCGAGCATCTGAAATTCCTGATCCTAAGACAGCGAGCTACGTACGTGCTCTGCCATCAGAGACAGATGCCTCTCCTCTCGGAATGAAGACCCCTCTGCCAACATCAGGCCGGCATCTCCACTTGGAGATCCTCTCCTGTGGGCTTGAGCCTCCCCCAGAGCCCTTTAAAATGTAAATATTCTATGTCCTATGAAGGGTGAGCTAATGTTGTGGCCACTGACACAGGAAGAAAAGGACAAGGGGGATGTCACAGTTAGAAGGAGTTAGCTGTGGGAAAAGGACACGGTGGGATTCCTCACACAGGTTCCCAGCTTCTGGTGACACAGGGGAGCACAGACCCCAGGAGCGAGCATGCCAGAAACAGGAGGCTGACCCAGCTCAGTGATTCTCTAACTTGGCCAGGATGAAATCTGGCTCTGATCTTCCTTGACCTAAACACAAACAAAACCACTGAGACCCATTTACTGGTTCTGGTCCATCTGTGGGATCATGGCCCACCTCTCAGAAGCTGTGAAATACCCATGCCTACAAGGGACAGAGCATCAGTAATGAGTACCTGCCAAAGGGCACCGAGGTGCTGCCCCCATGTCACCCGGGTACCCCTCGACGAGACGAGGGTGTTCGTTACTCAGTGGCGCTTTTCCTTATGAGGGAAAAACTCTGGTTCCATCTGCCTGTAAAGCAGATGCTCCCAGGCCCCACGCCTGCACCAATCCCACCCAGCGCCCCCTCTACCAGTGACACAGGATTCCTGGAACTGTGGACTGCATTGTGAGTCCACAGCAGCCCCGGTAAAGAGATGAGCTGCTTGCTGTCTGACCCAGGACAGACTCTTCCCCTCCCTGATCCAAAGTTCCTGCACCTCTAAAATGAGAAGGTTGGACTTCCCTGGTGGTGCAGTGGTTAAGAATCCGCCTGCTAATGCAGGGGACACGGGTTCGAGCCCTGGTCCGGGAAGATCCCACATGCCGCGGAGCAACTAAGCCTGTGCACCACAACTACTGAGCCTGCACTCTAGAGCCAATGAGCCACAACTACTGAAGGCTGCGCGCCTAGAGTCCATGCTCCGCAACAAGAGAAGCCACTGCAATGAGAAGCCCGCGCACCACAACGAAGAGTAGGCCCCGCTCGCCGCAACTAGAGAAAGCCCGTACGCAGCAATGAAGACCCAACACAGCTAAAAATAAATACATTTACAGAAAAAAAAAGTTTAAAATGAGAAGGTTTAACTAGCGGAGGTTCTCTGCTCTAGCTGACATTAAAGTCATCTGGGGAACTTTAAAACAAATGATCTGGTCTCCGTCCCAGGTCCATTATATCAGAATCGCTAAGGATGGATCCAGGGTATCTTTAGTTTTTAAAACTCCCCAGGTGATTCTGCTGTGCCACCTGGTCATGAAGCCCTGTACTAGCTGCTCTCCGAGGGCCATCTGGCTTCCCTGAATCTATAAATCTGACCCTAAAGGCAGCTCTTTCTTTCCCAGGAAAAGGCCTGCCCAGAGAGCAAGCTAATTGGGCAATTCAGCATGGAGGTAGGAGGGGACAGGTCACACAGCAGGAGAGCACCAGACACATGTTACCTGGCTCGACCTGGAAGGGGGAGGAAAAAGGGTCCTAGAAAGGACTGGATGGTTGTCTGGGCCTCGGAGAATTTGGAAACAATCCAGAACTCATCAACAAACACCTTGAGATTAGGGGATAAATGGAAGGGGAAAGAATTTTAAACAATTAAGGTATTCATAGTCCCTCCTCCAGCTCAATCAGCCTCCGGGGGTGATTGGAGGAAGGAAGGACCCCCTTCTCCACCAAGCTGCTCTGCAGAATCCTGCTTCTGGCATTGGTCGCTGTGTGGCCTTGAGCAGAGTACTTAACCTCTCTGTGCCTTGGTTGCTTCATTCACAAATGGGGAGAGTCATAATGGTGACAGGCTTCCTAGGGTTTCAGCAAGATTACATGAGTTAACATAAAGTGCCCAGTACAGTGCCTGGCATACAGTAAACACTCAACAAGTGTTCAAAATCATTCACAAGGGCTTCCCTGGTGGCACAGTGGTTGAGAGTCTGCCTGCCGATACAGGGGACACGGGTTCATGCCCTGGTCCGGGAAGATCCCACATGCCGCGGAGCGGCTGGGCCGGTGAGCCATGGCCACTGAGCCTGCGCGTCCGGAGCCTGTGTTCCGCAATGGGAGAGGCCACAACAGTGAGAGGCCCGCGTACCGCAAAAAAAAAAAAACAAAAAAAATTATTCACAGGGAAGATTCCCCACAGCGAAATAAATTGGGAAAACACTGGGCTGAAGATAAATAGGTTTCTTCATGAAAAGATTTCTCAAAATAACAATATTAATAATAATAATGGTATGGATCTCAGAGGTTGAGAAGATTAAATGAAATGATGGATGTGCGGATCGCTCAGTCCCCACCATGCACATAATGGGTACTCAATAAACAGTACCCGTGAGTGTAAATAATAAGCACGGGGGCGGGGAGGAGGGAATCTTTAAGAGAAGGAGCGGACATGCAGCGCTTCCCAGACCCGTGCTCTTTTCCTACAGAGCATCTGGCAGAATCTGTGCAATAGGAAGCACGTGCTGGGAAAAACCCCAGAGGGGGATGGCCTCGTGTTTTCCAACTATGTCGCCAAGGGGCTGAAAGAAAGGATCTAGGCCAGGGTGAGAGCTACAGGGATTTGGTTATCAGGAAAAGGATATGGATGGAAGAAAGTGCTGGGCTGGAGGGTGGGGAGAGCTGGGAACCCCCTCCTCCAGCTTTCCCACATTCATCGTGCAGGGTCGTGTCCCCATGGGAGGGGCAGGCGCCTGGGATCCAGAAGAGCTGATTCGGCATGACTTTGCCACTCTCTAGCTGGGTGACCTTGGGCAAGTCACCGGGCCTCTCTGAGCCTGGTATCTATTTACCTGTATAATGATGGAACATGGGCTATACACTTGAGCATTTCTAAGGTCCTTTCTCGATCCAGGATTCTATGTTGATGTGCAGTTTTGCCCCAGTGGGGGAGGGCAGAGAAAAAGGAACACTCTCTAAACCATACTGTCTTCCAACCATGATTCCTGATTCTAGACTTATTAGGGGTGGTTTTCAGAGAGGTTCTGACGTCTGCTCACTCACTCAGCCACTGCATTCCCTATGGATTGAGGAATCTCATAGAGAAAAATGGTGAGTGTCCAGCCAAACTCCTACCTGTCAAGGGGTGGGGAAGAGAGAGGGGATGAAAGGGCCCACGTTAACCCCTTCTATATCTAAAGAGACTGTTCAACCCACCATGCCAAAAGGTCAGAGTTTTACAAGAGTTCTGGTGACCATATGTCATATTTTCCAAACTAACCATCAGGACCCATGATGTCAGAAAGGGTTTTTCGTGCCACTGGTTACAAGATGCAGCCTCGGAGACGGAATGTGGAAGCTGACATCTCAATTTTGGTAAGAGGCACATGGTTTGTGGGTGACAAGGGACAGAACAGCTGAAAACAGGAGTGTCCCAGGAAGTCCAGGTAACATGAGCAACACGCAGGGGACCGTCCCTGCCTCTGTACATCTGTATGTTCTCCACCTCAGGAGCGCCGTCCTTCCCACATCTATAGACGTGATGAGCCTCCGCCTTGGCATTCCCATGGAGACAGTAAAAACCACCCTGGATGTTTGGATGGGCATCCACCTCTCCCAACCGGGTCCAAGCCTCCTCCCAGGGCTCTCCTGCTTTCCTCCAGGCTTAACTGCAAGACTTTCTTCCACTAAACTGATTGCAGGGTCACGATTCCTCCCCCATTTAATTTATTACACCACTAAGAGACATAATGACCTACTTGGGACTTCTGTATTCACATCAGGGCCCCTGGGCTGTGAACTTCTCACCAAAAGCTTGAACTCAGCGGCATCTCCCCATGTTACAGGCAGAGCACTGGCCCTGTCCTTGGTCCTGCTCCTGTTCTTAATTTCCTGCTGTCTATTGTCTCTCTGATAAGTGCTGAACGAGGGAAAGGTATTATTTAATTGCTTTAAAGATATCAAACAAGCCAGGGTGGAGGTTATCTCCTCTCCAACCCTTCTATTTTTCTGGCTCAGGGTTTGGTTACTTAGTTACTCAGCAAACTGCAGAGGAAGGGGAGGCAGCCCCACCGGTGACAGTGCAGACTTAATTTGGCAGATGGAGGGGAAGTCAGAAGAATAGCCATCAGGACTCAAAGAGGGACCGGAACCCTGAGGGTAGCCGCCAAGTGCAGGTGGCAGCAAAATCAAACAGCTCTCTCAAGGCATTCAAAGCCGGGAGAGGGAAGCCTCCCTTATCCGGACAAAATCAACAATTGTTCTAGGTTACACAGTTTCTGCTGTCAAGGTCAAGGTTGTTCAGACCCCACTCACCCAGCCCTGCAGTGGAGACAGGCGTGCCTGAGGTGGATGGATCAGTCCAGTACTTTTTCCAGGCTGGACTCACCCCACCTGCCTTATGGGGAGACGGGGGAGAGGAGGCTTCACAAGGAAAGGACAGCGAAGGGGGATTTCACTGCATCAGATCATCCGAGATAAAGAGCATTGTTGGAGGAGGTCTTGGAGAAGACATGACAGCCGGTTGACCTGAGAGCCGGACCAGGGCAATCTGAGGCTCGGTGCCCCCTCCCCTGTCCTTGGAATGTACATTCCCTCGCTAGGAACCATCTCAAAGCCTTCAAAGCAATGTGTTGTCGAGACCATCCGGACTGAATACATGACTGAACCCCCTTAAGGCCTTTATATAAATGTCTAAGATTCTGGAGGGTGGGCGCAGAGATCTATGCATTTTGCAGCACCCAAGATAAGCCTCATGTGTGACTTTCCTGCTTCTTAAAACTGCCACCCACCAATCTTCAGTGGCTACCTTTCTTCCGTCTCTTCTTGCCCTCCGTGTCCAGGGGAGGCAGTTTTGAATTTCACCTGGGAAACCCCTGAGGTTGCAACCAAGAAGACTACTAATCGCCCCAGCTAGCTGCCTTGAAGGGAGATGGTTATTCAGCCGATCCATCAGGGGCAGTCTGCTTTTGCGGGTAGTACTTATATAAAACTAAAAAAAAAGCATTGTTCCATCAGGGTTACCCTGAGGGTTGGAAGGGGACAGGAAGGGGGACATTGAGAGCCACCGGTTCATTTCTTGTATAGGTTAGAAAAACGATTCTTTTTCAAAAAAATAACACAGGAGTTTGGCACCAACAGCTCAAGACCTTTGAAAAGATAACATGGTTCCCGGGAAAGGAATTTGAGACTGGAATAGGCATTTCCTGGATCTTCCTTTTCTTCCTCTTTTCCTGGAAACCAGTTGGGTCATTCGTTTTTGTTGTTTTTTTAAAAAAATTTTTTTAAATGTATTTTTTTTTTTTTTTTTTTTTTTGCGGTATGCGGGCCTCTCACTGTTGTGGCCTCCCCCGTTGCGGAGCACAGGCTCCGGACGCGCAGGCTCCGGACGCGCAGGCTCAGCGGCCATGGCTCACGGGCCCAGCCGCTCCGCGGCATATGGGATCCTCCCAGACCGGGGCACGAACCCGTATCCCCTGCATCGGCAGGCGGACTCTCAACCACTTGCGCCACCAGGGAGGCCCTAAATGTATTTTTTTTTGTTTATCTATTTTTGGCTGCGTTGGGTCTTCATTGCTGCGCGTGGGCTTTCTCTAGTTGCGGCGAGGGGGGGCTACTCTTTGTTGCGGTGTGTGGGCTTCTCATTGTGGTGGCTTCTCTTGTTGCGGAGCACGGGTTCTAGGCCCACAGGCTTCAGTAGTTGTGGCACACAGGCTCAGTAGTTGTGGCATGCAGGCTCAGTAGTTGTGGCTCACAGGTTCTAGAGCGCAGGCTCAGCAGTTGTGGCACACAGGCTTTGTTGCTCCGCGGCATGTGGGATCTTCCCGGGCCAGGGCTCAAGCCTGTGTCCCCTGCATTGGCAGGTGGATTCTTAACCACTGTGCCACCAGGGAAGCCCTGGGTCATTGGTTTTAAACTAGAAGTTGCAACAGGTGCTATTGCAGCAGCTCTGCCCCCCCACCCTGAGCATGCAGGGTTCTCTTGAGCTCAATTCCACTCTGTCTCCTGGTACTATGACCACCCTTCCCTCTTCCAGCTGGTGGTGAGCAGGGGCACTCCTATTCTGTCGAGCTACCCGGATAACGATTCAAGCCCCATTAGGACTGACATCTCAGAAAGAGACACATCCAATGATAACCCTTGATTTCCACCCTCGCGGTGGGTACCCCAAGACACAGCCTGGCCCAGATAGAAACTAGCAGTTGATTGCTACCTTACCTGGTGGTTCCAGCTTCCCAGGTCACTCACCCATCTCTAGGGCTCAGGGTACCTGCTAACCAGCCTCTGGACTGTAACTTTCACTGGTGAATTGCAAATCAGATAATAGCACAGTCAGAGCCAGCTCAGCCCACAGAGAAAAACTACAGTTGGCATTTGCTTTCTGTTTTCCCATCTTCTAATACTGTACTCAGGATGGTGAGTGTGTGTGTGTGTGTGTGTGTACTTGGAGGAGGGTGAGGAAGGAGAGGCTTGCAGGACCAATTATGACATTAAACTTGGAACAGAAGCTGAATCATCACAGTCAAAAAATAAATAGCTCTACCTGTACGGGACACAGCACCTACTTCATGCACGTTTGTATGCATTTGCTCCCTCACAGCAGGGAAGAGGAGGGGCTGTGCCGAGTACGACCAGTAGGTGCCCACGGTCAAGGTTAAGGTAGGGGACGGGCTGCACGGCCACTGCGTCTCCAAGCTGTGGAAACCTGGGAGAGCTGGGATGAGACGCTCCCTTGCTGGGCCTCTGACTGCTCCCGCACCGGAATTTTGGAACCCGAGTGCGGGCTCACACCCTGTGCGGAGGGGCGTTGGTCACCGCATGGAGAAGGGCCTTCCCCGGACCCGCTTTCTCCCGCTCCATCCCCTGGCCCTGCGCCCGGGGATGACCCACTGCTTTGCAAACTTGTCTGAATGCAGAGATGGCAGAGGTCGCGGAGCGAGTCTGGGTCGCCGGGCGCCACTCCAGCTGCCTGCAATAGGCTGGGTGAAACAGAACAGACTCTGTGAAAGCGGACGGAAGACAGCGCGTGTCCCTGCCACGGGTTTTGGGGAGGCCGAAATCGCTCGACCCTTCACGCCCCGCACGCGCGTCCCCCTCTACCCCGGGCGCTCACCTCTACCCCGGGTGCCCACGACCTCCGCCCGGAGCCCCCCGCAGGATTCTCCGCGCGGCTCACCTCTGTCAGCCCACAGGACCGGGAGGGCGGAGCGAGCTGCCGTGACGTAATGGGGGGGCGTGGGGAAATGAGCCGAGGGGACCGCGCTCGGCACGGCCAGTCCAGGCGGCGCAGCCACCCGCGCCCGGAGCCTCAGTCCGCGGCTCGGCGCCCGGGATCTGTGGGCCCAGCGAGCTCTCGGCGGTGCGACTCGCGAGCGGAGCGGGCAGCTCTGGACGCCGAGCGCCGGCCAAGCGGCTGCGCGCCCGGCTGGGTTGGGGACAGCCGCTGGGTGCCGGCGAGCCGAGCTGGCGGATTGCAGCGGAAAAGCAAAGGTGAGCTGTGTGGGAGTGTGTGTGTGTGTGTGTGCGTGTGTGTGTGTGTGTGTGTGTGTGAGAGAGAGACAAGCACTTGGGCACCTGGGTGCATCTGCGCTGCGTGGGGGTGCGCGCGTCGGTGTGCCCGAGTGTAGGTCCCGGTGCGTGGTTCTCCACCCTCGTGTTTTGGGGAGTGATTTTGGTGGGAATGAACGACATCGGGTGTCCCGGCGTGAGTGGGGCGCCGTGGGTCGTGTGTGCTGGAACGGACGTGTCTGCACAGCTGCATGCTGGTGTGCGTCGCGTGCGCCCTTGTGCGGTCCTGGTCCCCCAGCCGAGTGTCCAGGTGACAGCTTCGACGGCGACAGTTTCTCTCCCATCCGCCCGCAAAAGAGCCCGGACGCGAGGAGAGTGAGGCCGGGGGGGACAAAGCCGGGGCTCCTGCGGGCGCGCACCCGGGATCCGAGCCTGTGAGTGGGAAGCGGCGGAGCAGGAATGGGGTTCCTCCCTTGTTCTTTCTAGCCGGGCCTGGGACACGGATCCCGAACGGTGCAGGGTCTGCTCCCCAGCGCCCGGGCGGAGAGAACAGGATGCCTAGGTGTGGAGAGACCGAATCTCTGACTGGCCTGCGCCCGCGAGCCGCCGGCCACATCCCAAGCGGCTGTCGCCCGCTCCCAGCTGTGCCTGATGCCCCGGAGACAAGGGTGCTGGCAGGACAATCTTTAATCTCCTCCTCCTGGAAATAGCAGGGAATCCTTCAGGAAACCCTTGGGTCTGAGGGCCAGCAAGATGGATGGCGCAGAGGAGGATTTTCTGTGCCCGCCTGGAGAGCCAGCTGGGCGGTCCGGAGTCTCACCTCTCCCCACTGCCCTTCGGCCAGCGCTGCCTCGGCTTTTCCTAGGCGCACCAGCACCTCGGTGGCCGGCACCTGGCTATTGAGTCTCCCCCCAACTGTGGGGCTCACGCTCCAGCCGCCCGGAGACCCACTGGGGTTTAGGAGGCCCGAGGGAAGTGGGATGGGGCCTGAATGGAGGGAAAGATGCTGGGGAGAAGGGAAAAACTGAAGCTGAGCAGGATTTAGGACCACCCCGGATGCGTGGTCCCCATCCCAACATTCTTAGGCTGGGAACCACAGCCCCTCTGGGAGGGGAGGGGATGCTCTAGACCATTCTCACCCTCCTCTCCAACAGAGCTGGAGTCAGTCTCAGAGGAAACCAACAACCAGGCATTTCCAGTATCTAACAATTCTTAGGCTGGAAAAAATAAAGCAGAAAAACCAAACTTCCTGGTGCATTTAACCACAATCCAGCAACTAATGATGCCTGGCATTGGACTCCATTTTCAATGAGACACAAATGAAGCAAAGTCACTCAGAGACCTTAGGCAGCTGACTTCGTTGTTGATGCAATAAGATTCACTGTTATTCAAACTCATTTTTCTTTGGAGGAGCCTTCTCACTCTGGACTGCTTCCCCAGCTTACCATCTCTGCCACCTTCACCAAGCTCTGAACTCTTGCTACCTCTCTCAAAAGTGGAGAATGCTGCTTCTCAGCCTAATTAAAAAAAAAAAAAAAAATGACCCTATGCAATTCCATCCCATTGTGTGAGACTCTAGCCGAAAAGGCAGAGTCAGGGCTGGAGGTCAGCATTCAACCAACCCACCCTCACCTGCCTGCATCATCACCCCTATCCCCAAAGCTCTACACAGGGCTTCTGCAGCCCAGAGGTCTTCAGTTTTACCCAGACATAGGAGTGTGACCTTGCACATCACATAGATGGGACCCTGGAAATGCTAGTGATTAATGTATACTCCAATGCAGGCACCTTAAATAAGATTCTGGGTCAGAAGAATTAAAGTAACTAACAAAACAGATGGAAATGATATTGGAAACAACCTATGTTAACCCAGGGATGCCAAAGATGGTTTCTTCATAGCTTCTGTTTTTAACAGCTGCCAGTTTATGCTTTTTACCCAGTGCAGACATTGAATCCTGGGTCCCCAAAGCACTCTGCAGAAAGATCAGTCACAAAGCCCAGACCCCACTTTACAGGCAGTTGTGTAGTGGGGAAATCAGCACAGAAAGGATAAGCAATGCGCCTGGCAGTGCAGAATGAACCAGAGGCAAAGGTGGGCAAGCCTCCTGAGGCATTTGTTGCTGGCTAAGTCCCCTATAACTCATCAGCAGTCTCTCCAAGCAGAAAGGAGCTATCTCCAGTCTTCACTCAGGCACCAGGAAAAGCGCCCTGCTCAGAGGAAATGTGTCCACCAAATGAACTATTCCCGCTATGAGCTCAGCACATCACCCCTTTTCCAGCCTCCCTCTTCCCAGAATGACCTCTTACCTGCCCTCCTGGCTTCACGCTTCATGTATTCAAGACCCAGCTCAAACATTCCTCATGTGAAGCCTCCTCTGAATCCCCCAGCAGAGAAAGGCATTCTTAAATCCTTTGTTCGTATCTCCATGCAATTCACACCCTGTAAGAGTTGGCATCCTTCCTGTCTCCCCTCCTAAGTTGTCACCTCCATATCTTGTTCATTCCTGTATCCCTGGTATCCAGAACAAAGAAGCACCCCAGTGATGTTTTCTGAATGACCGTAGATAAATCATTTAATTATGTGATAAGCTATTGTTCTATATCTTAGGCCAAGCCAATAGTGTTACAATTATTTTCTCAGCATGGAGGTAAAACAGGAGTCAGCTGCTTCAAACCAAAGCCCAGTTATCAGCCACTAGTTTTCCAATCCACTGAGCAGCAGCTCTGATGCTGTGAAAAGTGCAGAAGACTTGGGTGTCCTGTGTTCAAATCCCAGCTCCACCAATGATGTACAAGGGAATGGGAACAAGTTCCTTAAACTCTCTAAGCCTCAGTTTCCTCATCTGTAAAATGGGGATAATTATCCCCACCTCATAGGATGGTTGGGAAGGTCAAGGGGACAGCGGATGTGAACGAGCAACATCCGTGTTGGGAATTCACTTCTGTGAATGAGCCTTCCTCCCTCACACCGGCTCCTGTTTTTATGCTTAATCAGGGGATCACAGGCAAATTCTCTGGGGTGTGAAAAGATAAGCATCCTGCTGAGGGACTTGGGAAAGGACTCTCCGAGGCATGAGGAGGTCAAGCATGGAGTAACGAGAAACAAAAACAGAAGAAACAAAAATCAACTACAGCATACATTTGAAAAATAAAAGCAAGCCAGATCTTTATTTTAATATTTAAGACTATAAATTGGTTCATCGTGTAGGCAGCTTTCAATAAATTAGAAATAAGTAAAATGGTAGATGAAAAAGGGAGAAAAGATAGAATCTTTTAGAGTTCTGATGATGAAGCCAGCACAGTGCTGGGCATTTTCACCTCCACTGCATCACTTCGCCTTCATGACACCTCCACTGTAACAAATGAGAGTCAGAGAGGTTAAGTGCCTGGTGCGGGGTCACGTGGGCTCCATGGGTGAACCCTAGGTTTTTTTCACCTCTAAAGTCTGGGATTTTTCCACGATGGGGTTTTCAGAATGGAAAGACTCCAAAGCAGTCGACAAGCCAACACAGATTTCCTCAAGGGGAAAAGGCCAGGAATGCCGGCGTCAGACTCCTCTGAGGTCAGACCTCTCCAAGCTCTGCCTTTTTACAGTTCGGACCAGTTAGCTTCTTAGGAATCGCTGTGTTGCAGCCACCGCCAACTCCCATGTGTGCATCACCAAAGGTGACAAGATAAACTCTGATGACTTAACTCAAACCCTTCCCCACCAGTGGAAAAACAATTCAAAAAGCCTGCACGCTGATGAGAATGGGCTGGTAGGCTCACGTTGATGTGAAAGATAACAAACACACTTTCCAATTGAAGAGCATCTGAGAGGGCAAACCAGAAACACAGAAAGCTGGTGAGAACTTAAGTAGCCTCTGATTGATGAATCAATTTTCCTTTTTTCCTTGCAGATGTCACAGTGGATCCTTTGCCTCCAGGACCCATGAAGGTGAGAACAAGATCCTTGGCTGGTTGGAACTAGCCTAAGCTGTCAGGCAGCCATGGATCTGGCATATGAACTACTCAATGGGACCCAACCTTGGCTTTCCTCTCCATTCGACCTCAATGGCTCCGTGGCTACAGCCAACATTTCAAACCAAACAGAGCCATACTATGACCTGACCAGCAATGCAGTCCTCACCTTCATATATTTTGTGGTCTGCATCATTGGGTTGTGTGGCAACACACTTGTCATTTATGTCATCCTCCGCTACGCCAAGATGAAGACCATCACCAACATTTACATCCTCAACCTGGCCATCGCAGATGAACTCTTCATGCTGGGTCTGCCCTTCCTGGCCATGCAGGTGGCTCTGGTCCACTGGCCCTTTGGCAAGGCCATCTGCCGGGTGGTCATGACTGTGGATGGCATCAATCAGTTCACCAGCATCTTCTGCTTGACAGTCATGAGCATTGACCGATACCTGGCTGTGGTCCACCCCATCAAGTCGGCCAAGTGGAGGAGACCCCGGACAGCCAAGATGATCAACGTGGCTGTGTGGGGGGTCTCTCTGCTGGTCATCTTGCCTATCATGATATATGCTGGCCTTCGGAGCAACCAATGGGGGAGAAGCAGCTGCACCATCAACTGGCCAGGCGAATCTGGGGCATGGTACACAGGCTTCATCATCTATGCCTTCATCTTGGGGTTCCTGGTGCCCCTCACCATCATCTGTCTTTGCTACCTGTTCATTATCATCAAAGTGAAGTCCTCTGGAATCCGAGTGGGTTCCTCCAAGAGGAAAAAGTCTGAGAAGAAGGTCACCCGGATGGTGTCCATTGTGGTGGCTGTCTTCATTTTCTGCTGGCTCCCCTTCTACATCTTCAATGTCTCTTCGGTGTCTGTGGCCATCAGTCCCACCCCAGCCCTTAAGGGCATGTTTGACTTTGTGGTGGTCCTCACCTATGCTAACAGCTGTGCCAACCCTATCCTGTATGCCTTCTTGTCTGACAACTTCAAGAAGAGCTTCCAGAATGTCCTCTGCTTGGTCAAGGTGAGCGGCACAGACGACGGGGAACGAAGTGACAGTAAGCAGGACAAATCCCGGCTGAATGAGACCACGGAGACCCAGAGGACCCTCCTCAATGGAGACCTCCAGACCAGTATCTGAACTGCCTGAAAAATCAATCAATCAAACGCCAAGCTCTGCCAACCGGCTGTGTGCTCCCCACCCCACCCCCTTTCCCTCCCTCACCCATCACCTGGCTTCTAGAATAAGGATTTGCTCAGCATGAGTCCACTTCAGAGAATGGTGTTTGAGTCGGCTTGTCTGAGTGAATGATAATGTATTAAGTTGATTACCTCCCCCTTAAAGTGAACATTTAAATGCAGGCAGACAATTCAGAGTCTGGAGAGGTGATCTTTGGAGACCTTGAAGTTCAGCAAAAACAGAAAACCCTATCTGTGTGTTTAAAACCCAATATGTAATCTTGTGGTCTTACATTTATACTTGCCTGTTCCTATCTAGTCCCTGTATAGTCATGACCTACGTTTCCTGAGTTCATGTACACAAGTAGAAAGTTCAAACGTGCATAGTATAGGTGGACATTTATTTCAATATGGTACCCACAGGAATGGACTTACCATGAAGCCAATAAAGTTTAAGCTTCAGGGATCTCTCTTGCTTTGGCAGTATGTTCACACGGCCATATGTTTTTGTAAAAAAAAAAAAAAAAAAAAAGTAAAAGTAAGATAGTTTTGTATTCTTTTCCTTAAAAAGGTCTTAAATTGTATAAGCTTCCAGCCTCACAACACCTGCCTCTGCCCCTGGGTATTTGCTTCATTAACTTCAGGCAAGTTAGATCGAAGTAAAAAGGGAGAGGGAGAAGGTATTTGAGGACCCAGAACATAAATTCATGTGTTCTCTCTTCTTAGACATAATCAAAGAATTATTCATCTCCCCAAAAGGACTTAAAATGGTTGCGGTCATCGATCATTGTATTTATAAAGACAAGGCCTGGGGCCTCCCTGGTGGCGCAAGTGGTTGAGAGTCCGCCTGCCGATGCAGGGGATACGGGTTCGTGCCCCGGTCTGGGAGGATCCCATATGCCGCGGAGCGGCTGGGCCCGTGAGCCATGGCCGCTGAGCCTGCGCGTCCGGAGCCTGTGCTCCGCAACGGGGGAGGCCACAGCAGTGGGAGGCCCGCATGCCGCAAAAAAAAAAAAAAAAAAAAAAAGACAAGGCCTGCTTTGTTATAAGATTGCATTTTTTTTCTTCTCAAATTGCTGTCATTTTTCTTAGGGAGCCGTGGAGGGGAGTGGGGTTGGGTGGAAATCACTAACATGAAAGGCAAAAAATGGACCATAATTCTTGTAGGGAAACAGTTTTATTCTCCCCACTGTGAAAATAAATGAATAAGAACGAAGCAAAATTGCACCTTTATGAGAAACCATGAAACAGTTTTTTTTTTTTTAAATGCCAGACATGGCTTTCCAATGAAAGACAATGCAAATGTAATTCAACAACCCCTTAAAGTGGCTTTTTAAGAACTGGATACAAAGCTGGGCACTAAGAGAATCACAGTGCACGAGAAAGACCTGAGGACATTGTTCCTAAAACATCAGCATACGCATCAGCCAATAAAGATGCAGCATGTAGGGGTGTGTAGGTGTGAGCGCTGGAGGGAGCCCCACCTCTCACAGGTATGGCCATGCCACCTTGCTCACCCACAACAGACACACTGAACATCGACCTTTAATCCACGGATTCCCTGGGCTACTCCTCAAGCACTGTTACAGACAGGCACTTCACACCATCAGTGACGTTTTTCTGTCCCTGAAATTGTAGATGGGCTTGTATACAAGCAATAAGAAAAGAGATGATGCCCATTTCATTGGCTGATCACAATTTCCAGAGTACAAAGAAATACACACTTGGGTGTTTGCAAGGATACCATCGTCTCTAGGTTTGTATGAAAGCCTCACTCTTAGCCTCTCACGTATCAATTATACCATATTCAGGAGTGAGCTTGCCTCTTCTGGATCCCTAAGCAAGGGCTGCCTGACAGTTAGAATGACTAAGAGCTCCACCTGTGGTTATGGTGCTGCTTTTCTTCTCTCTGCCTATGTAACTCATGCCACCTCATTCCCAAAAGCACTGTGGCCCAGAAAATATGTTCAATAAATAATGATAGATAAATCCATGCAAAAATAAAAAGAGGTACAATTGTAAGATGAGACTATCTGGAAAGTTGTTACACAAAACGCATGCCGAAGGGACTTCCCTGGCAGGCCAGTGGTTAAGACTCTGCGCTTCCACTGCAGGCGACGTAGGTTCAATCCCTGGTCGGGGAACTAAGATGCCACATGCCAAAAAAAAATGCATTCAGTAAAATCCCACAAGGTTACCAAAGGAAAGGTCAGCTGCAAGGTCAGCTCAGGACCTCTTGGCAGCCGCAACTAATGGACAGTGACGCCCCCTCCTCCTCCTCCCTTCTTCTCTTTCATAAAAACAAGCAAAGATTTGCAATGAAATGCTTTAAACCCAACTTCACCATTATCGTAATATGTGATGTTCCTGGGTCTTTGCATAAACGCTGACATTTACTTAGAGAAGTGATTCCAAGGGACCAAGAATCTGTAGAAATAATTTCAAGGCAGAGAGACTAATTCTATAACACTCCTGCCCCTGCAATCAGAGAAACTGCCTGCAAGGAGGCCAGGGTCCAAAGCAGCCATCTAAAGTCTTAAAACACATACCCAGGTAGATGGCGGCTATTCATCAGCAGAATGATCATCCTAAGGCTATACGACGGGGCCTTTCAGCCTGATGTTATAATTCTGTCCAAATAGGAAGTCAGGTTTTTACTTTATGAGGAGGTATTCTCCACTTTGTGAACCATCTCTTTCTAGGATGATTGGCTCTCCGGTTGATTTCTTTTCTTCAAAAGAGGGGATACACATTTTCATTTAAATGTTAACACCATTTTAGTTCCAAAATTTAATCCTAGCCTCCACTCAACATGTAATTATGAAGACAGATCTGCTGGACGCCAGGAGAGAATAAAAAGTGATGTACTCCATTGATTTTAGGATATCTGAGCATTTGGGTTATGCAAGCTACTACTTACCTTCCATTCGCATGGGTGGTGAAGAGCTGATTAAACCTAAGCGGATGTAGTGAGAAAGGTATCAGGAGAGATGATAGGACATTGGGGCCTGTGTGGAATGATGTTAGCTTGTGTTTCAGTAACACAGAGAGCTGAGTAATATTGGACATGGGGTTGGAACTTTGGTGAGGTTCATGCCATAGCTTGGGACAGTCTAAGAGGACACGAGGACAAGGACACTGGAGGATAGAAGGATGCTGCATTTCTTTCTTTTGCTTGCTTTTATGAAGAAGAAAAGAGAAGGAGAAGGAGTCACGCTCCATTAGCTGTGACTGCTAGGCAGTTCTGAGTTGAACTTGTAGCTGATCTTGAGTAATCATGTGTGATTTTGCTGCGTGCATTTAAAATTTTTTTAATTGAAATATAGTTAATTTACAAAGTCATATTAATTTCTGCTATACAGCAAAGTGATTCAGTTATATATATTATTTTTTATATTCTTTTCCATGATGGTTTATCATAGGATATTGAACAAGTTCTCTGTGCTATACAGCAGGAACTTGTTGTTTATCCATCCTATGTATAATAGTTTATTGCATGCATTTTTTTTCTTTCTTTTTTTTTTTTTTTTTTGCAGTACGCGGGCCTCTCACTGTTGTGGCCTCTCCCATTGCGGAGCACAGGCTCCGGACGCGCAGGCTCAGCAGCCATGGCTCACGGGCCCAGCCGCTCCGCGGCATGTGGGATCTTCCTGGACCGGGGCGCGAACCTGTGTCCCCTGCATCGGCAGGCGGACTCTCAACCACTGCGCCACCAGGGAAGCCCTATTGCATGCATTTTTGTGTAACAACTTTCCCTACAGTGTCATCTTATAATTGTACCTCTTTTTGTTTTTGCATAAACTTATTTATCTCTCATAAATGGTAGGCAGAGAAGAAAATGTAGGCTGGTGGCTGGGACTGCAGAGCTGGCAGTGAGCTGGAGTCTGCTTACACAAATTCATCCTCTCCTCCAGACAGAATATAGGTATTGAAGCTTTCGGCCCCAGCTGCCCTAAGTAGGAGCCTCGTGCTGGAAAAGCGTATAGCCTGGTCACTGACAAAGGTAGCAAGTAGGTGGCTGTCAAGATAGATGTTCGTAATCAGCCCCAGATGTGGCTGTCCAATCAAGACCGTCAAGTTACAATGAAAGACAGAAACGAACTTTGGCTTTGTTGAAGAAAGGTGGAAGAGAACCTTCAAAGGTTCCTTATATGATGCAGAAGTTCTGATGAGTATTTCTGAAACATGCATCACCACAAAAAAATCACAATATTTAGCGGACCAAGCATTTGGGCTTATAAGTAATAACTTATAATCAGCCACTTGTCTAATCCATATTTTTTGCCAGATTCAAAAACACCAAATTTCCTATCAAACATTCTAGCAAAGCAAACCTTCACCTAAGTAGTTGTTTTGCTTCTAATATGTTAGAAGCAAAACAACTTTCATTCTCATAGGCAGAGCCTCTTTTTTTTTTTTTTTTCCTAGCAGCTCATCTAGAAAGTAGGCACCAGGGACTGTATTCTGCTTACAGCTAAAAAGCTTTTACAGCAGTTACCCAAGTCGGCAGACCGTCAGGGCCGAGAATAACAACAGCTCAAGGCCAAGCTTCACACCTGCCACTCCCACGGCCAACTGCAGTGACTGCCCACGCTTTCCTTTAACTTGGCAGGGACTGAACACAGGCTGGGCACCTAGTTTCCTCGTTTAGACGTGTCAGGCTGTAGGTATCTGGACTAGGCTTAAAAACAGAGCTAAATATTAACCAAGACTTAACCAAGTTGAATAGAAAACATTATCGATTCTCCTAACATTGCAAGTGAGTATAATATCATTAAATGAAACGCCGTAGCTTGATCACTGGACTCCATGAACATCTGCTCCCGTAGGACAAAGACGTTCAGTATGAGAAAGCTGATGACACAGAGGCTCAAGTTCAGGTGGGCAGAGAGTGAGCTTTCACGGAGAAGGAGAGGCTTTATTTTTTTCATCTCTCTCCTTTCCTGGCATCACTGAAGGGCCAGACTTGGGGGAGGAAAAGACCTCTTTGCCAGAATATGTGTCTGGTCTGGAGAGGGGGCTTATTTGTGACCCTGATCCTACAAGGACTGGAAGCAGAAAAGGAATGTACTGGTTAGAGATAAAATTGCCCCATCCTTTTCGAAAAGCCTGTCGAGGAATGGGATGCAAGGCCCACTTAAAAAGAAATCTGAAATGGCTTCCCAGGGCTTTACCAACTCCAGTTAGTCAGTGATGGGACCTCCAATCCCTTAAGCAGTAGAGAAGGTCCCTTGGCAGTGGCAGTCCCCGAAGAGAGAAAGAGGGGTGTGCTGTGAGCTACCAAATAAGGCTACTGTAGCCTGGACACAGAAGACACAGTGGTCCCAGGTCCTTACAAAGAACAGATTACAAGGTAGCCAGTATGCAGCCCCTGAGAGGAGATTGCTAGTCTCAAGAGAAGAAGAGCCACCATTAGCGGGACTACCTGTAGTCGCAGCAGATACCACAAAGGAGCAGCAATGCCCTCCTGGACAGCGTGTTCTGCACCCCCAACCTGGCTGATGGCTGGGTATCAGTCCCTTTGAGACTCCTCATCCTCCAAGCCACGAACATAGTCATTCCTGAGAGAGCTGATACTTTTTCTCATGGATGCTGTTTTTTAACAAGAACCCCAAATGTTTCTCAAATAACAAAATGAAGGCTTAGCTGTTTTCTTAACACTAACCAGAATCCCACTACTCCAGAGAAATGGACTGTCTTCCAAGGCTCTCAAGTTCAGCTCAACTGGTACCTTCGCTGCACTGGGTGCGCTCAGACACACACAGGTGACGCAACAGAGCGCATGCACACACATGTGATGCACATACACGTGAAGGACACGTTCATACGTGTGCACATGACATGCATGCACACACATAGGAGGTGGACGTGTAACACACACTCACGTGCACACACAACGCACCTTCTGTATCTTTTGGGCAAGACCTCCAATGCAGAGATTCTCCAAGCCTTTCAACTGAGGAAGAGAACTAGAATCTGACTAACTCATTTGAAGTCTAAGGATATTGAGTCTTTTTTTTTGCAGTATGCGGGCCTCTCACTGCCGTGGCCTCTCCCGTTGCGGAGCACAGGCTACAGACGCACAGGCTCAGCGGCCATGGCTCACGGGCCCAGCCACTCCGTGGCATGTGGGATCTTCCCGGACCAGGGCACGAACCCATGTCCCCTGCCTTGGCAGGCAGACTCTCAACCACTGCATGACCAGGGAAGCCCTTGAGTCATTTTTTTCTGGTAGGGGAGAGGGACATTGTGCCTGCAGTAATTTTTCACCTGGAGGATTCCGTGCCAGGTCACACACTGCACACCTAGCCCCAGCGAGCTGTCCCTGCAATAACACCTCAAAATTTAAAAAAAAAACAGGGTTGGCAAAAGGGTTATCATCCCCACTAGTCAACCAACCTAAAGTGCAGGTCCTGCTCACAGCAATAATTCTGTATAAGAAAAACAAGACAACTTCTTTGCAGAAAAGTCACTCCAAATAATTTTTAAATTGATTCTCATCAAGGACGGTGTTTTCACAGGCCTTCCCCACCTGCTGCCATGCTTCCTAATGCAAATCTTAGGTTGAACATTTTGGGGAAAGCTGAGATGCTTGGCCACCGAGAAAATGAATCACAATTCTCCTCAGCCGTGAACACACTTCCACAAAAGAGTGTCTTCAAGATAAAAGAAGTCCTCCCTTCATCCGCCGATCCCACCGCAGTCCATTTCCATGGCTCGGGATGCCTACATCAGCTTGTCTCGTGCATTTTAAGTACCAGCCAGTATGTGATGGGGAAGAATGTCTTCTTACAGCCTTTTTTGATGAACAGGAGTCTCCAGGGTTCATTCTCAAGATTATCTAAAGTTAGCTTAGTCCCAGTTGCACTGCCAACTTGGGAGTCTAGACACTTGTGGAGCAAAGGCTCAGACTGGATGAAGACTCACTCTGGCTTCCACTTAAACGGTTTTTTGCAGATTAAAATAGTCTCCTACATTCCAATAGTACACACACAGAGTAATGAACAGTTCATGAAAAAGATAATGGAGACATCGAATTTCTGACTAAAGGAGATAATATTAAAGTTGATGATAGAGGTTCGTACAAAGAAGGCAAGAACTGGCTCGAAAAGAAGGACGTGGTGGGGAGAGCCAGAGGGCTTTTACCATATGTTGGTACTGTCACCATCATAATGAATGACTATCCAAAATTCAAGTATGCTGTTTTGGCTGTAATGGGTGCATGTGTGTTACTAAAACGTGAATCCTAGAATGAAAAGAAGCTCCTGGGACCAGACTCAAGTAAGATCTGTTGAAAAAGAGAAAAAGTAATATATTTGAAATGTTCCACTTTCTGTATAAAAGGAAACAATGTGGAGACGTTTTTGTCTTGCTCGAATAAATGATTCATCAGTTAACAAAATAAAATAAAATAGTCCCCTAAATAGCTCTCCCAGGTGGATGGGCCCTGTACTGTTTATCGCAGGCTCGTTCCGGGAAGCGACAGACCACAGCTGTTTCACTGTCCTTCTCTCCTGCACCTTCACGCGACCCCCTCTGCTTGCTCCCAGCTCCAAGGGCTTGAGGACTGGAAGGTGGCACCCGTCGCATCCTCAGCCACACGGCGTGTTGCTGGGGGCTATCTCTGCAACCAAGGAAACCCATTCCTCCTCAATCTTGAACAGAACAGCTCTAGAACAGCCGAGCAGACCCAAAATCTGGTTTGCCATCGGCAACATGGTTCTGGGCTGTTGGGCCAACATGGAGATGGGTATTTAGAGGGTCTGGGATCTCGAGGGCTTCCTTACAGCCTCCGGGACTGATAAAGTAAATCCTAATTGCTAGAGAAGAACCAAAGCAAGGCACGGAAGTGGCAGCTCCATTCTTAAAGGGTGTCAAGGTCAGTAAGGGTCCAGAGGTGCAGTCAAGACAGGGGATGGGCTGCCTTCAAGCAGCCCACATTTCTTAAAACTTAGCCTATCAGAGTTCGTTTCCTTTATTTCCTCTGTCCATCTTTCCAAATAGTGTTCTCTAATATTTACATTTAAAATTGGAAATTTTTGAAAGGATTTCTCCTTTTGAGCATTCCACCTGCCCACCTTTAAATAGAGAGGGACACTTCATTTTCAGAAAATGAGGCTGGGGGACTTCCCTGGTGGTCCAGTGGTTAAGACTCTGAGCTCCCAGTGCAGGGGACCTGGGCTCGATCCCTGGTCGGGGAACTAGATCCCGCATACGTGCCACAACTAAGACCCAGCGCAGTCAAATAAATAAATATTTTAAAATTTTAATTTATTATTTTTGGCTGCGTTGGGTCTTTGCTGCTGGGTGCGGGCTTTCTCTAGTTGCGGTGAGCGGGGGCTACTCTTCGTTGCGGTACGCGGGCTTCTCATTGCGGTGGCTTCTCTTGTTGCGGAGCAAGGGCTCTAGGCGCGCGGGCTCAGTAGTTGTGGCGCACAGGCTTAGTTGCTCCGCGGCATGTGGGATCTTCCCAGACCAGGGCTTGAACCCGTGTCTCCTGCATTGGCAGGTGGATTCTTAACCACTGCGCCACCAGGGAAGCCCTAAATAAATATTTTTTTAACAATGAGGCTGGGAACGGATTTTGAAGGAAACAGCAGAGAGGCATGTGCTCCTGCAGGTGGATGGTCCAGAGCCAGGCCTCGTGCATTCTTCTTCCCCGTCTCTCCATCCTTTCCATCACTGCGCAGCCTCAGACAGAAGCAGTTTAATACGTGGTTGAGCGGGAGGACAAGGTTCCCAATTAGAACCACCTGCTGATGAGGACTGGTTTCCCATCTGTGTGGAGGAGGAAACCAGCCAGCGCAGCCCCACTGGGCCACCGAGCTCACCCTATCTGATCCCGAGTAGGCTGCATAGCAGCAACGAACACAACGTCGTAAAGCAACTACACTCCAATAAAAATTTACAGAAAGAAAGTAACGGCAGACGATTCGACTACCCAGAATGATCTGAAAGCTTTTTCCCCAGGAAGAGTCTCTGTTCGAGTTTCCAGCAGCCTGGGAACCATCTCACTAGGGAAGAACAGAGTGCGGAGTGTGTGGTGTTGACGTTTAGAATGTGGTGAAGATCGTCTAGTGGGCAGTGCCTTTCTCCTAAATTATCCTTCACACCTCTTCCATTGTTAATCTATCCATCACTCCCCAGCTGTCACTCACCGTAAACAACAGCAGGTCTTGACAAACAGTAGATCAATCATCCTCAAAGGAGACTGAAGACTCTTCACACACACTCTCACGTGCAATCCGCCCCCTTTTCTGTTCCTTTGAGAGGTCCCAGCATTGTTCCTGGCCCCCCCTTTCTGAAGGTGGTGGAGATAAAGAAATTCCTTCCATGCTCTATGCATATGAGGAAAACCGGGACATCCAGAAAAAGCCTTCAGCAGTCCCAACAGCAAAAACAGTTTAAATCATGTGCCATGATGGATGGTTTTAATATGCCGAGCATAGGTGTGCACAGAAGCTAGGTATTTTTACTATTCTCATGATATCTTGAATGTGGTTATTTTTGCTAATACGTCATTCCTGCACGTCCAGTATTTAGACAAAATAGCTAATACTGCTTGTGTTTTCAAATAAGCTGCACCAGCCTTGGTAATTGCATGTGTTTCCTGTCAGATAAATTTACCTCGATCTTTGCTGTTCTAATTGATTCTATATACTAGAAAGCAGAAAGCTAATATATTTTTAGTGACTTTATTTATTTTTGCAAGTGTACTGTTTTATAAACTGCCTTCACATGAAATCACACTCTCAATTAAGGGACTTAGGGTGAAGTCTGTTCAAGAGGCCAGCTATGCGGACTCACCTCGGTTCCCACCTACTTCTGGAAAAGACGTTAGAGATGCAGGAAAATGGGCCAGGGTCCTAGGTGATGTAACCCACACTCCCCAGGTTTCCTAAAACACAGAACTGTAAACTTTAGAATTTTACAATTTATCTTAAAACTCCCAGCCCCCAAAAGAATGTACAAAACATTCTCTAGATGTCTTAGCAATCATTTGTCCAGTAGCAAAAGAAAAAAAAAAAGGCTTAAAAACAACCAGTGAGTCCCATTTTGTTCACAGACAGTTTTTAACGGCCTCATGATTTCTTCCAGATTTTGTAACCTGATTTAAATAGCATGACTAAGTCATTGTAAAGCAGATGATGAAAGGGATGCTCTAAAAATGTCATAAAGACATGTCAGCTTTGCTGACAGCAAAACTGATGACAGAGAAATGGCAAGAGTTTTAAAATCAGGTCAAAGAAAATGACTTTTTATCACCTTCTCATCATTTCTTTCACTCAAAATCAAAACATAACAAAAATTTCCAGGTGCTTAAAACAGAATCTTAACTATGAATTAGACTGTTGAAATCAGAAAAGAAAATTAGCTAACTTTTGGATGCACTGAGTCCTGTTCTAAGCACTTTATATTCATCATTGCATTCAGTTACCACAAGAGCTCTATGAAGTAGGTCCAACTGTTACCCCCATTCTATCGATGAGGAAACTGAGGCATAGAGTACTTACATCACTTGCCCAGAACCTGATTTCTTAACCACATCACTGCACTTCCACCTATGGGAGGTGTGACCTGGAGCCTGGGCCTGACACTCCCAAGCCCCTGCCTCCCTGTCTGCAAAACAGGGATCACGCCACCTACCTCCCAGAGTGGTGTAAAGACTGCCTGAAAAAAAATATTTTAAATAATTTATCACATCACCAGGTACACAGGGGTGTCCAGTAAACATGAAATTCCCCTCACCTTGAATCGCAGCAAGAGAAGACCAGAAACTTTTGGGTTATTAAACCACCAACGATTTTCCAAATTGACTAATATTAAACCATGGCTGGTTTTCCTGCCATTAGGAAAGCTCAGCTGGCACTAACGCAACCGACCATGTGATGCAAGGTGAAAGCAAGTCCGGTGCAGAAAAGTAAATGCACTATGTGTCTGCCGATAAGGTGCTACACGATTTCTATCTACACAGAGTGTTCCTTTCTGGCTAGAGGGCTTTCCTCCTCGGCTAAGCCTAACTGAACTTCAGTCTCTGCCCGAATGGACCAGGGATATAACGTCTCACCTCTGTAAACAGAGCCTCATATTGTCCAAGTGTTCTAGAAACTTAAGGTTCACGGCATGTTCTAAATATCTGAGTTCTTTGTTCTTCCTCCAGGGTGAAAACGTGGTTTGGCCTGGGGCCTGGTGCTAGGCAGAGGGAGAGGATCACGCTGTTAATCCAGGTCTATAACCATCTGTATCGCTCACGGGTCCAGCTGGAAACAGATGGCGCACTCAGAGGGGTTTAACTAAAATGAATGTAATGAAGGAGCTGCGTACAGAGGGATGGGGAGGTGTCAGGGAATCAGCAAGAGATGGATGAGGAGCCCGGAGACCAGGTGAGGAAGGAAGACTTCACCAGCCGAGTGAGAGCAGAAGCCATGAGGAAGGTAAGACCCAACGGGAGCTGTGCCTGTAAAGTAAACGGGCCAGGATCGCAGTGCATCCTTTTGCTCTCCTCCTGAGACAGCCTGGGACCTGGGACCTGGGGCCCTTTGCTGCACTGCTTGCCCCGGAACACATGTCTCCTCAAGCAACAAAACACAAAGAAACTGTAAGGGACTAAAAATAACTGTGTGCATGGGCAGTTGGGGCAAATTATGAACAACAAGATACAAAAAGACCAAAAACACAACTGACACTTCTGAGGGGCTGGGAGCAAAAACAGGGTGTCGGGAGCAAAAGCAGGGTACTGTGCAGGCCACCTGCACACAGCACCACCAAGGGGGTGGGCAAAACCCCCAAGCCACCCCTCCAGCCCGACCCCTGGATATACCCCACCCTCACCCCATATAAGGAACCAGCTCAAAGGGTGAGTGAGCAGGGGAACCTGTTACTTGTTTTCACTCTCCGCTGCTGCAGCAGGGACCCCAATAAAGCCTTGCCTGAATTTCTTGTCTGGCCTCTGATCAATTTCTATCGATTAAGGAGGCCAAGAATCCTGGTCGGGAACACTCCCGTGGCTGAATTCAACCAGGGCTGGAAGGTAAGAGGGCCAAAGGAGGTAGTGCAGAGAGGGCAGCCTCCAGAGAGGGGCACAGAACGGATGGGGTGAGGGATGGAGAATCAGGATGTGGCCCCTCCTGAGACACCCCCCTTCCTCGGATCCCAGCACTCTCAAAGCTGCCCACCGTCTACTGGAACAGCTGGAGCAGGCTCATTAAAACTTCCACCGAGGTACAGGCATAACTGAGAGGCCCTCGGGGCCTTCCAACATTAAAAGCACTCTCTAAATTCCGAGAAGAAAAACTGGATTTTCAGAATATAACCACTGGACAGCTTGGGAGCTGCATAGGGGATGAAAGATTAGAGCAACACCCGCTCACACAGGATTCCAGGTGGTCAATACCCAAAGATTCTGCTTTGGGCACGGCCGATGCAGAATGCACCTTCATGATCTCCCTTTGCAAGATGTAAACTCATCAGCACAACTTTTCAAATTCCAAGGTCAAGTAGTGCACTCTTCCACAACCGCCACCTATACCAAAAGCGTATCAAAAAGCCCAGGCTATTCAATACATTTTAGTCAACTGGTGGCATTTTCCCCCAAACTCTATTTGCAAGTACCCAAATTGCAAATTTTCTGGAGCCTGAGGATTCAGTCTTTTATCATCCAGCCTTGGGCCAAGCAAGTTGTTTCTGATTTACCTAGTACAACTTCAAATACAACAAAAACAAACAAACTTCACATCCCAGTAGAAATAGAGCTTCCTGCAAGCATACCTCCTCCTAAAACCCTGCAGTTTCCTCAGGGATCTGATTTCCCCAGTCGGAGCCTTTGAACTCTCAATGTGCTAAGACCTCCTTAGTTGACATTTATAATTTTAGGTTGTGTGAATCCCAGGATGGGACGTGGTCCTGACAATGGCTCATCCCTAGGAAAGGTAGACTTGAAAACTGCTTCCTCCCAAGTTATTTCTCCAGTTATGCTATATCCAAGAGGGAAATATCCCACCAAACCGCCATCATTACAGCTGAATATTCTCAGGAGGCAGCTACGGGTGCCTGGCCACAGTACTTCTCTAGGTAAGGAGAGGGCAGGATTACTGTAATAAAACAACTTCTCTGATAGATCTGTCCTTAAGTTGAAAACATTCAGCCACACTGGAAGGGACCACCTTCCCTTGAACTTATCCTGACCCTCAGGATTGCTGTCCTGGAGTATCAACGTGTATGAACACACTCATACATAGCCCAGAAGTAACAGGATAAGGGAATAAGAAGGTTAAATGGACAGGAGTCTATTCTAACTCCATAAGTAACATTCAAAAGCCCAAAGAAGGGGCCTCCCTGGTGGCGCAGTGGTTGAGAGTCCGCCTGCCGATGCAGGGGATACGGGTTCGTGCCCCGGTCTGGGAGGATCCCATATGCCGCGGAGCGGCTGGGCCTGTGAGCCATGGCCGCTGGGCCTGCGCGTCCGGAGCCTGTGCTCCGCAACGGGAGAGGCCACAACAGTGAGAGGCCCGCATACAGCAAAAAGAAAAAAAAAAAAAAAAAAAAAAAAGCCCAAAGAGGGGCTTCCCTGGTGGCGCAGTGGTTAAGAATCCGCCTGCCAATGCCAGGGACACGGGTTCAAGCCCTGGTCCGGGAAGATTCCACATGCTGAGGAGTAACTAAGCCCATGCGCCACAACTACTGAGCCCCCGTGCCTAGAGCCCATGCTCCACAACTAGAAGCCACCGCAATGAGAAGCCTGCGCACCGCAACGAAGAGTAGCCCCTACTCGCCGCAACTAGAGAAAAAGCCCGCGTGCAGCACCAAAGACCCAACGCAGCCAAAAATAAATAAATAAGTAAAATAAATAAATTTATTTTTTTTTAATTCCAAAGAATTCACATATTTTGGGGGAGACGGGAGGGCTGATCAGATTATGAATTAATTCAACATTTCTGAAATTAGAGTAATGAATCTATTCCTTTCTTTCATAGGAATTCTAAGGTAAGGTGTACTTTGAATATTTACAGATTTGTCAGCATACCAATAAATTTCTTTGCTACATAGTTAAATTATTGTTCATGCACTCAGCAAGTATTGAATGTCTGCTGTGTGTCAGACACTGTTCTAGAAGCTGGGAATTTGATAAGATAAAAGACAGATGAGATCTCTGCTTTTTGTTGTAGGGGAGACACTCAACAAACAAAAGCACAAATAAATGAACATGTAATCACAACACAGTGACAAATGCTATGATAAAAATACATAGACAGTAAAGAGCGGTTCCTAAGGTCATGGACCCCAGAGCCAGACAGCCTGGTTTATAGCTCAGCTCTGCTACTTCCGCAATCATTTGGGGAAAATTATACAATCTCCCTTGGCCCCAATTTCCTCTTCAATAAAGTGGAGATAAGAACAGGATCTAATACAAATAGATGGAGAGATATACCATGTTCTTGGATTGGAAAAATCAACATTGTGAAAATGACTCTACTACCCAAAGCATTCTACAGATTCAATGCAATTCTTATCAAACTACCACTGGCATTTTTCACAGAACTAGAACAAAAAATTTCACAATTTGTATGGAAACACAAAAGACCCCGAATAGCCAAAGCAATCCTGAGAACGGAAAACGGAGCTGGAGGAATCAGGCTCCCTGACTTCAGACTATACTACAAAGCTACAGTAATCAAGACAGTATGGTACTGGCACAAAAACAGAAAGACAGATCAATGGAACAGGATAGAAAGCCCAGAGATAAACCCACGCACATATGGTCACCTTATCTTTGATAAAGGAGGCAGGAATGTACAGTGGAGAAAGGACAGCCTCTTCAATAAGTGGTGCTGGGAAAACTGGACAGGTACATGTAAAAGTATGAGATTAGATCACTCCCTAACACCATACACAAAAATAAGCTCAAAATGGATTAAAGACCTAAATGTAAGGCCAGAAACTATCAAACTCTTAGAGGAAAACATAGGCAGAACACTCTATGACATAAATCACAGCAAGATCCTTTTTGACCCACCTCCTAGAGAAATGGAAATAAAGACAAAAATAAACACATGGGACCTAATGAAACTTCAAAGCTTTTGCACAGCAAAGGAAACCATAAACAAGATGAAAAGACAACCCTCAGAATGGGAGAAAATATTTGCAAATGAAGCAACTAACAAAGGATTAATCTCCAAAACTTACAAGCAGCTCATGCAGCTCAATAACAACAACAAAAAAAACCCAATCCAAAAATGGGCAGAAGACCTAAATAGACATTTCTCCAAAGAAGATATACAGACTGCCAACAAACACATGAAAGAATGCTCAACATCTTTAATCATTAAGAGAAATGCAAATCAAAACTACAATGAGATATCATCTCACACCAGTCAGAATGGCCATCATCAAAAAATCTAGAAACAATAAGTGCTGGAGAGGGTGTGGAGAAAAGGGAACACTCTTGCACTGCTGGTGGGAATGTGAATTGGTACAGCCACTATGGAGAACAGCATGGAGGTTCCTTAAAAAACTACTAATAGAACTACCATATGACCCAGCAATCCCACTACTGGGCATATACTGTGAGAAAACCACAATTCAAAAAGAGTCATGTACCAAAATGTTCATTGCAGCTCTATTTACCATAGCCAAGAGATGGAAACAACCTAAGTGTCCATCATCGGATGAATGGATAAAGAAGATGTGGCACATATATACAATGGAATATTACTCAGCCATAAAAACAAACGAAATTGAGCTCTTTGTAATGGATGGACCTAGAGTCTGTCATACAGAGTGAAGTAAGTCAGAAAGAGAAAGACAAATACTGTATGCTAACACATATATATGGAATTTAAGAAAAAAAAAAGTCATGAAGAACCTAGGGGTAAAACAGGAATAAAGACACAGACCTACTAGAGAATGGACTTGAGGATATGGGGAGGGGTAAGGGTAAGCTGTGACAAAGTGAAAGAGAGGCATGGACAAATCTACACTACCAAATGTAAAATAGATAGCTAGTGGGAAGCAGCCGCATAGCACAAGGAGATCAGCTAGGTGGTTTGTGACCACCTAGAGGGGTGGGATAGGGAGGGTGGGAGGGAGGGAGACGCAAGAGGGAAGAGATATGGGAACATATGTATATGTATAACTGATTCACTTTGTTATAAAGCAGAAACTAACACACCATTGTAAAGCAATTATACTCCAATAAAGATGTAAAAAAAAAAAAAAAAAAAGAACAGGATCTAGTTCAGAGGGCTTTTTGTGAGAACTGAATAAGGTAATTCATATTCAGAGCTTTTAACACTGGCTGACATTTAGTGAGCACTTTATAAACGTTAACGTTTCCTACTTTAGATTGGGGTGGCCCAGGCAGGCTTCTCAGAGGAGGCAACCGCCATGTGAAGATCTGGTAAAAGAAATAGCCAGAGCAAAGGCCTTAGAAAAGAGTGAACCAAGCCTTGTTTATGAAACAGAAAGAAGACCAGTGAGGCTGGAATAGAGCGAGAGAGGGGTGGGATGGGATGGGGCCAGATCATGCAGGGTCTTGAAGGTCTTTGACAGGAGGTGGAACCTGACCCAGAGGGCTGGGAAGCCACTGGAGGTTTGAAGCAAGGGACACACAAGGCCTGATTTATACTTTTGAAAGATTCAGCTTGCTTTTATAGTGAGGAGAGTCACTAAAGGGACAGGAGTAGAAACAGGGGGAATTAGAAGGTAATTTGAGGGACTTCTCCAGCAGTCCAGTGGTTAAGACTCGTGCTTTCACTGCAGGGGGCGCGGGTTGGATCACTGCTCTGGGAACTAAGATCCTGCGTGCCACGTGGGGTGGCCAAAAAAAAAAAAAAAAAAAAACTAATAAAAGAAAAAGAAAGGTAATCCGAGTGGCTCAGATGAGAAGCTGATGACCTGGACTCGGGTAGTGACAGTGGAGATGGAAAAGGACAGGGATATATTTTGGATCTGGGGTCAGCAAACTATTGTCCATGGGCCAAAACTGGCCCTCTGCCTGTTTTTGTCAATGAAATGTTATTGGAACTCAGCCACGCCCATTCATTTACCTACTGTCTACTGGGGATTTCCTGCTACAGTGGCCTTGTAGAATAGTTGTAATGGAGACCACAGGGCCTGAAAAACCCATTGACTATCTGCCTCTTCATAGTTAAATTGCATCAACCCCTGTTTTGGAGGAAGAGTCTATAGGATTTGTAGATGGACTGGGTGTGGATAGTGAGAGGGAGGGATGGAGGATTATTCCTGGGTTTTAGCCAGGAATAACTGGGTGGTGCCCCTTCCTGAGATAGTGACTTGGAGAAGAGTTCAGGATGGAAGGCAGGAAGAGAATTATTATTTTGGACGTGTTAGATTTGAGACTTCTCTTAGACATCCAAGTGGAGAGTCTAAGGAGGTGGCTAGATGTATATATAATCCAGGAGCACAGGGCTGGAGTAACAAATGTCGGAGTCATCTGCAAACATCTGTTCCGTTCTCTCCATTTCCACTGCCATCATAATTTCCATCTGAACCACTGGAGTAACCCTGTAACTCTTTAGGCGATAGGACAGGATGGAATCACCTAGACAGGGATTGAAGACCAAGAAGAGACCAGTGCTAAGGCTTGAGCCTGGGTCCAGCCAACATTAGGAGGTCACACAAAGGAAGAAGAGCCAGCAAAAGTGATTGAGAAGACAGGCCTAGTGAGGTAAGAGGAAAGCTAGTGGAGCGTGTCTTAAGAGAAATCAAAAGGCAACTGTGTCAACAAGGGGCAGGTCAGCCGTGCTGCTGAAAGGTCCAAAAACTGAGAAGTCACTACCGAAACTGACAAGATGGGGAGGGAGGTCTTTTAGTGGATGCAGTGATGATGCGAGGATCCCTAATGGATGGAGTTGGAGAAGAGAATGGGAGGCGCCTTGTGGAGACAGCAATGACCAAAGGACAAGACCATCCGTTGTGATGAGGAAAGGAGAAATGGGCGGGGGCTGGAAGGAGCCTGGGAGACAAAAGAGCATGTTTATAGAACAGGAGACACTAGGGAATATTTCTGAGATAATGGGAACAATCTAGCTGAGAAGGAGAAAATTATGGAGGAGAGAGAAGGGGGTGAGATCTTTGAGAGGTGGGAGGGGTGAGACCCAGAGTTAGATTTAGTAGATTTAACATGAGGACTTTCCTGATTACTTCTGTTTTCTCCATACCTGTGAGAAGGCTCATCAGCTAGGGTGGAATGGTGGGGAAGGGGGAAAGACAGTGTAGGAGACTTGAAAAGAAGTGAGAGCTTGTGTCAGAATCATTGGCTTTTCATCAGATACCTTTTATATCCTCCACAGCATCCAACACAGAGCTAGTTACAACAGGAGGTACTCAAATACACACTAATTTAGGGTAAAATGCTTGGAGTGTGATTTTTCGATATCACTCTTTTTTGCGGTACAGGGGCCTCTCACCACTGTGGCCTCTCCCGTTGCGGAGCACAGGCTCCAGACGCGCAGGCTCAGCGGCCATGGCTCACGGGCCCAGCCGCTTCGCGGCATGTGGGATCCTCCCGGACCGGGGCACGAACCCGTGTCCCCTGCATCGGTAGGCGGACTCTCAACCACTGCGCCACCAGGGAAGCCCCGATATCACCCTTTCTAGTCAAGGTGTTGAGAATGTGTGTAGCCCAGACATCCAGGCTCCCTCTATCAGGTGTGACGCCTGCCGGGCTATTTGTTGAAGGCAGGGTCTCAGTTATCTGCAAACAGTTAAGTCAAATAACCATCCCTTCTATGACAAATGTCACCTCCAGGTGACACAGACTGATAGACATTGACATGAAGATGTTAAAGACTACCTCTCGTGAGGCTCTCTTATCCCGTTGGCATGTCAGCCAAGGGAAGGGCAAACACCAAATGTCTCAATCACACGGGGGGCGGCAGTGCGTAACTCAATCTTCTGTCCGGCCCCTCACACTCCTTTTACTGACACAGTCTATCCTTTACCAGATCAAATTTCCCTTTCTTTGCTTTGCCCTCTGTTAATTTGTTGTCAGATTCCTCTCCGTTTTCTTTTTCTACCATCTTGCTTTCTCCCTTGCCATTTCTCCGAGCTGAGCCCGAGTTAAATTTATTTTAATTTCCCTCAGTTACTCTGGCTCTTCCATTTATCATCTCTCCTCTGGTGTGCCCAGCCCCCATTCCCTCTTCATCCTATGAGAAAACAGGCTTCCCTCCAACATCATCCAAGTACAGACAGATGTAAGACTCAGCAGCTTCACGCTTCATACTGCACACTGACAGGCCAGAGACGCAGCTACCTTCCCTAAAAGAAGAGGTATTGAAACAAGGCATCGAAGGGGCTGTGATATAGGTGAAAACTGTCTTACTGCTTTTAGTATTTCAGCTATTAGGCAACTGATGGCAAAAGATTATTTTGCCTTTTCCAATGCATCCTTTGAGCAGATACTTTGTGCTTATGTGACATATATGTATGACGCCATTCACTCATTTTGCAAATATTTATTGAATCATTTAGTCAGGGAGCCAAGGTCCAGATGCTAGACCACATGATGCATAAAAGGAGGAGGACATGTGGTAGCTGCAAAAATCTGTTTTCAAAAAACCATTCTATTTTAGGCATGATGCTGGCTTGCTTGCTATATTTCTATTAAAAAGTAGGGAGAAATCCGCCCCCTCAATGTTCTGAGTGAGATAACAGTGCTGATGGGCCCAGAGAAAGTGAAACTATCAGAACATGCTCCCAGTTTTAAAAGACAGCCCTCGAGCATGCCGACAACTTGGCTCCCAGGCATGGCCACCCCATGTGTCTTCTGCCCCCCAAATCACTGGAGAGCCGCTCCAGCTTGGGTCCCCCAACTGCCTGTACTTTTCTTTTTTTAATAAATTTATTTTTGGCTGCGTTGGGTCTTCAATGCTGTGCGCGGGCTTTCTCTAGTTGCTGCGAGCCAGGGCTACTCTTCTTCTCACTGCGGTGGCTTCTCTTGTTGTGGAGCACGGGCTCTAGGCACATGGGCTTCAGTAGTTGTGGCTCGCAGGCTCAGTAGTTGTGGCTCACAGGTTCTAGAGCGCAGGCTCAGTAGTTGTGGCACATGGGCTTAGCTGCTCTGCGGCATGTGGGATCTTCCTGGGCCAGGGATCGAACCTGTGTCCCCTGCACTGGCAGGCGGATTCTTAACCACTGCACCACCAGGGAAGTCCCTGCTTGTACTTGTAAAGCTCCACCTTTAGGCAAAGGGCAGGAAGCAGTGTGGGTACCATCTGAATTTTGCTTCAGAATTGTTTGGCTCTGCTGGCTCTTGATGTTCTGAAATTTTCTTTGAAGCTAACGATACAACAAAAACCAAGGACTGCAGAGTCAAACTAACTGGGATCTGAAGACACACTCTGCCGCTGGCTACCTGTGTAATCTCAGACGGACGCCTTGTTTCTGCTGGACCTTGTTTTACCAATCAAATGAGTGTAAGACCACCTATGCTATAGAATTATTGCGAGAATTAAAGATATATGCAGAGTGCCTAGGTGGTGCTCCAAACCACAGCTATTATAACTGAGAGAATGCCTAGGTTTGACTTCAGGAGCCCAGGGTGATCTACATGTAATCTCTCGAACTTAAATAGTGGATGCTTAAAATTCTACCCAAAAAGATTTAACGTGAAAGGAAGAAAATCTGACATCAAGAGCTGCCACAAGATACACACATACGCACTCATCTCTAAACCAAAATTAAAAGATGGCAATAAAACGAGGAGGTGCCTCTTACTTGTGTGCCTCCCAGAGACAAAAAAAAAAAGACGATCTGCCCCTGGTTCAGCCCAGTGCCTTGCCCAGCTCCTGAAGCTGAGCTCTTTGCCCACATCCTGGTTTTATGGGGCGACAACGCAGAAGGCGGAGGAAGAAAGGGCTGCCTCTTCAATGCCGGGGGGAATGGGAAAGGAGATGTGGAGAATAAAGAGTCGAAGACAGAGCTTTCGCAGCACCCAGGCAAGAAGCCGGTTTGGTAACAGCCTCTGTTAGGCACTTGGATCTGCAAGCAGAAGAGCAACAGTGGCATCTTCAGGGCAGCCCGGTGAACTTGGCTAGGGAAGCAGAGAGAAGGGGTAGGGAAAGCCCTGCCTTCAGAACACACTCTGCGGTGATGTCAGCTGACGAGCTTGCCTTTCCTCTACCTGAAATGACAGGTGTGTGCGCAAGTGCCGGCCACCCCGTGCAAACCCTAGCTGATTGTTCACATTCCTCCCTCTTGCCGTTTGAAAGAGGCCAGCCAAACTCTCATGGAGCTGGAGACTCGGGGAGTCTGAGTCAGTTAGGGTCTCTAAGGCAAGCAATTGAAAGTGTTTTTGAGTCAATGTCATGGTTTAAGGGGGTCAGGGGGAGGCAGGGGCTATTCTAAGATTAAGAGACTAATGAGATATAATAACCAAAAAATAAAATGCATGAACCTCAAAAAAAAAAAAAAAAAGAAAGTGTTTTTGCTTTTCAAAGAAATGAAATTTATCAATAAGTTATCAGACGACTCATAGAATCTCTGGGAAAGTTGGGGAACCGGGCTCAGCGAACAGACAGGGACAGGATCGCCTCAGGGCGATTCTGGTGAGGACATCATTGTGGTCACCCATAACTGTCACCAGCACCACCGCCGGCACTGGCAGCTGAGCGCTGCAGCTGGATTCAATGTCTCTGGTGCCCCTGGAGACTGGATGTTTGCAGGGGACGCCTCTGTCACCATCAAAACGAAGTCTCCACTGTCCCTGTTCCTTGACATCACTAGCTCTCCATCTATAAAGTCCTAGGTGGGACTTGCCTGGTGGCCCACTGGTTAAGAATCCGCCTGCCAATGCAGGCGACACGGGTTTGAGCCCTGGTCCGGGAAAATCCACATGCCGCGGAGCAACTAAACCCGTAAGCCACAACTATTGAAGCCCACGCGCCTAGAGCCCGTGCTCTGCAAAAAGAGAAGCCACCGCAGTGAGAAGCCCACACACCGCAATGAAGGGTAGCCCCCACTCGCCGCAACCAGAGAAAGCCTGCACGCAGCAACGAAGACCCAATGCAGCCATAAATGAATGAATGAATGAATGAATGAGTAGTATCTTTATAAAAAAAATAATAAAGTCCTAGGTGGTTGTGTCTGATTGGCTGATCCCAGCTCAGCTGTAAGGGGAACAGATCTTGCCGTGAGGCGGTAATTTTCTCAAACACAGAAAAGAGGTTCTGCAGGTGGTGGGAAGTCAAACACCAACAAGTGTCCCTACAGAATATGGCACTGCAGTGACAGCAAAGTGCACTCCTGCCACCAGGGAGTGCTCTGAGTTTGTGGGAAGTCGTGTGACAAAGTAGAAAAGGAATTCAGAATTCTAGGTCTAAGGGCTGATTCTGTCCCTTAGTAACCATGTGACTTGGGCAGGAATAAATAAGCTTCTCTGGTTTTTTGTCATGCATAGAATAACTATTCCTACCTACTCTGCAGGGCTGAAGTGTATCGGAGCATTTTGTGGACAGGCTTTGAAAATGACACTGAGTAAAATCTGTTTGCCTCTCTGGGGCCCAGGTTATCCACCTGTAAAATTCCCTAGATCGTAGGGCTACTGTGAGGTAAACTAGAATATTATAAATGAATGGTTTATTTACAGGATTCACCTCAAAATAATGGAGGTGGTGGGAGGGAGAGGGAGTGGGTAGGGATATACATGAGACTGACCGTGACTTAGTAAGTATAAAACCCAGCTGATGGACCCATTATACCATTCTCTTTACATTAGTGTGGATATGAAATCTTCAATAATAAATGCTTTTTTTTAATGAAGGGTCTTGGAAATACTTAGAAGAGACAGGCCACACTCTCCAAGTTTCATTATCACTGAGTCAGTGTTAGGCGTCCTCCCCCCAACCCGGCTCCCTTGCCCCACCCCCAGGCGTTGTTTCCTCAGGCATTTGGGTCGTTTCCTCACTGCCCACTACCCTCCTCTCCAGACTGGTGCCAGTGTAAGGTTATACCAGGGAAAACATCTTTGATGGTATAACACTGGTTTGAAACACAAAACGAAAACCCCAAAGAAATAACCAACAACAAAAGAAAACCAGAAGCAAACGAGCGCGCACACACCCCTTAAGGGACAGCCTGTCCCGGCGCTCAGGCCCGGTCCAGAGCGTCTGTGAAGTTACTTTCCAGTGAACAAAAACGGACTCACGCTTCCCTTTTCCTAACATTGCATTCGGTGGATGACCAGAGTAAATAACGAATAACAAGGACGCCCCAGAAGGCTGCACGCCGAGAGCCAGGGGTGAGGGTCCAGCACCTACGGTCAGCATTGTGCGCCCACCCGGCTCCCCAGCCCGGCCAGGACACAGGGGCGGCCGAGGGAGCCTAAGGGAAGGGGACCGGCCGAGAGTGCAACTGCGCCGTCTCAGGAGAAGGACCCCTGTCCCGGGGCCGCGATAGACCTAATGAGGGACCCGAGCATCCCGAGAAGTCGTTACAATCAGACCGCGGGCGCTTGGTTATAATTACCTCCGACTTGGAAAGGCTCCACCGCGCTGGGAGGGGCTTCAGATCCACGAGAGGATGGACCCGCAGAGGAACTGCCAGCCTTCACGAATCAACAACCACAGTTTTCCTTTAAAAAAATGCCGCCCATCGGCGGTCCAGCCCCTCGGCCGCCCCAGTGCGCCCCGAACAAGCATGGCCCTCAGCGGGCCGGAAGCGCTTCCGCCCCCAACCAAGATGGCCGCCGGGCGGAAGTACCCTGTTGGGCGGCTGACGGGTCCATCATGGCAGCTGCGGCTACCTCCCCCGCTCTGAAGCGGCTGGATCTGCGGGACCCCGCGGCGCTTTTCGAGAGCCATGGCGCGGAGGAGATTCGCGGGCTTGAGCGCCAGGTTCGGGCCGAGATCGAGCACAAGAAGGAGGAGCTGCGGCAGATGGTGGGCGAGCGGTACCGCGACTTGATCGAGGCGGCCGACACCATCGGCCAGATGCGCCGCTGCGCCGAGGGGCTGGTGGGCGCCGTGAAGGCCACCGACCAGTACTGCGCCCGCCTCCGCCAGGCCGGCTCGGCCGCGCCCCGGCCGCCGCGGGACCCGCAGGTCAGCCCCGGGCCCCCGCCCCCGGCCCGGCCGCTCCCACCCCCGCGGGTCGGTCGGCGCCCCTGGCGGGGCCTCACCTGCCTCAGGAAGAGCCCCCGCCTCCCCCTGCGCTCGGCTCCTGGGGGGACGCCCGCGGTCCTTCCCTTGCTGCTGACCCGTTCTCCACGGTCCCTCGGCCGTCTCCTCCCGCGCTTCCGGGCCTCGCCCCCCTCACCTCACCCGTGGGGTCGCCGGGCTTGTCTTCCCACCTGAGATGGAGACGCCAGGGGTCTCTCGCTAGACAGTTCAACTTGTTCCCTGTATCACGTTTCCTGACATTGTTCCTGGAACAGAGTTCTCCCGTGTTGACACCTTCCCTCCGAGTCGTTCCTTCCTCCTCCCAATCTTCCTCCCAGCCCCGTCCCCACCCCACTCCCAAGAATAACTCCCACGGCCCCAAAGAGCTCTGCTACCCTCTGTGGGAGTCGTTGGAGGCTAGTAACCAGCCACCAAGCTCTCGTCTTTTAAATGTTTTTTTTTAATTTTTTTTTTTTTTTTGCGGTACGCGGGCCTCTCACTGTTGTGGCCTCTCCCATTGCGGAGCACAGGCTCCGGACGCGCAGGCCCAGCGGCCATGGCTCACGGGCCCAGCCGCTCCGCGGCATATGTGGGATCCTCCCGGACCGGGGCACGAACCCGCGTCCCGCGCATTGGCAGGCGGACTCTCAACCACTGCGCCACCAGGGAAGCCCCTCTCATCTTTTAATAGCGGAACATTTGCATCTTAAGGAACTCAGGTTATTCGAATCAGGTGATCCGAAGTGTTCCCCCTGCCTCCCCCGCACCCGCAGACGCTAATGATTAGCCCCAACGTGGAAGAATGCTGATCCTAATAGTGGAGCAGCCTTTTGTACTCCTAAAGAACGTTGACTTAGGGTGGCAAAGTGAAAGGGTGTGGAGAGTGAGAAAGGTAAACACTTGTCCTTAAACCTGGGAGAAGATCCTTGCAGCGACGTGGAAGAAGACATTGCAAAAGTACAGTTTAGCTCCAGTTTGGAGCTTTTTAATAGTCTGGGTTTTAGAAAAATGCAGGTCATTAGGCTGGGCTCACACGATAGAACCATAGAAGATTGGAAATTCTTCGCTAATTTCTGAAATGAGAGACTTCATCCCTCCCTAAGCTAATTTGTGCTGGCTTGTTTTTGGAAACATTTATTTTTATTCCTGTTATATCTTATTTATTCTCAGTCAAACCCACAAAAATTTGAGTGCCTTCTGTGTCCAAGGCACAAAGAATCAGAATTCTGCTCTAAAGGAGCTTACAATCTAGTTGAGAAATTAAATCCATGACAAGTTGATGAGAAAAATGTAAACAATTTAGAATAGCAGAAGAAGACATTTTAGGATAACGGGTGATTGATTCCCAGAATAATTGTGTACATTAACCATAAGAATTCTGAAGGAAGTCACTTCAGGCTTGAGTCCTCAGTTAGGAGAGGTGTTTAGGATAAATGAGATTTGGAATAGGGGTGTGGAGTATGTGAACACAATTAAAACCAAGTGTCAATTTGATTAAAGCAGGGTTGGTCAACCTTGGTGCCGTTGACATTTTGAACTGGATCATTCCTTGTTGGAGATGCTTATCCAGGGCATCGTGGGATGTTTAGAAGCATCCCTGGCTTCTTACCACTAGATGCCAGTAGCACTCCAGTCCCCCACTGTGGTAATCAGAAATGTCCCCAGAGATTGCCAGATGTTCCCTGGGGGATGAAATCCTCCTCCTCCCCACACATGAGAACCAATGGATTCAAGGGTCCCTAGAGGGACTTCCCTGGTGGTCCAGTCTTAAACACGGGTTAAGACTCCGTGCTCCCAATGCAGGGGGCCTGGGTTCGATCCCTGGTGAGGGAACTAGATCCCACGTGCCGCAACTAAGATCCCATGTGCCGCAGCTAAGACCCGGCACAGCCAAATAAATAAGTTTTTGTTTTTTTTTTTAAATGGGTCCCTGGAAGAAAGCAGTGGAAAGACAGGAAACCCTTGACCACCAGGCTAAGATACTAGGCAGTAAGGAGCCTTCTAGAATTGAGCAAAGATACGATCTAAATGGCCTGTGAAGAAGGTTAACTTGACAGCAAAGGAAAAGGATAGGTTGGAGGGGACAGAGAGTGAACACAGCGCAAGCGAAATGTTTTTGGATTCCTCGAAGTGTGAGATGATGATGACTTGCAGTAGAATCATGGAAGTGGTAGCAGAAACCTAGGTCGTGGAGATGTGGACAGAACCATCAGAAGGACCTGAATTTCCTGGGATCTGGGGCCAGAGTGATGGTATATGTGAAGATGCTGAGGGAGGTCAGATGGCTGAAGTTTTTGGTAGGGAGATGAATTTAGTTTTAGATGCACTGATTATAGAATAGCAGCGAAAGTTCCAAGGGGAGATGTCTGGCAGCGGCAGAAGAGGCTCAGCGGGGGTTCAGGGCAGCGGGAGGACTAGAAGATGCGGTGGTGATCTGCCTGGAGCTGGCGCTTCAGGGAGGAGAATCGTGAAGGAAGAGGACAGACCGAGATGAGTGGAACGTGAAGATCTGGTGGAAGGTCGGCGAAGAGGAGCAGCCAGCAAAGAAGCCCACGATGCCCTCAGAGCAGCAGGAGAGAATGTAGGGAGGCCGAGCGCCAAACAAGGGAAGGGGAGCGCTCACTCGAGGGGCGGAGCATCGGCGCCCGGATACCCTGTCTGTGCAATGACCAGATGCCCCTCCATGGGATGGAGCAAAGGTGCAACCGGTAGGAAAAGCTTGACTCCAGTAATTCTGCTACACGAACCTTGGTGCCTTGCTGAGCGGCATTGAATCTGGCTTCGTGGAAGCTTTGTACCTCCAAATAGCCCCATACTTCTCCCCTAGCCGGCCCCACACTGACCTTGCTTTTGTTTGTCCTGACTTAGCTCTGTGCCTTTCCCCGCAGCCACGGCAGCCGTCCCAGGAGAAGTTCTACAGCATGGCTGCCCAGATCAAGCTACTGCTAGAAATTCCTGAGAAGATCTGGAGCTCCATGGAGGCCTCTCAGTATCTCCACGCCACACAGCTCTACCTGCTCTGCTGCCACCTTCACAAGCTGCTCCAGCTGGATTCTTCTAGTTCCCGATACAGCCCTGTCCTCTCCCGATTCCCTATACTCATCCAGCAGCTGGCGGCGGCCAGCCACTTCCGGTAAAAAGACCTTCTCTGGTGATGGCCATACTCCACCACTCCAATTTTATGGAACGTGTCTCCTTTCCTGATGTACTGGGGTTCTTCTCCCAAGATGTAAAAAGCTCCCTGTGACCTCTGTCATCATCTCTCTAGGTCAGCCATCCTGCACGAGAGCAAGATGCTGCTCACATGCCAAGCCGTGTCCGACCAAGCCGTGGCCGAGGCCCTGTGCTCTGTGATGCTCTTAGAAGAGAGTTCTCCGCGCCAAGCCCTAGCGGACTTCCTGTTGGCCAGAAAGGCAGCTATTCAGAAACTGCTCAACCAGCAGCACCACGGTGGGTATGGCTGCTCTCCACAGTTTGGGCCGTCAACACGGGGATGGAGCAGAACCAGCTGAGGGAGGCCGAAGCTTCCACAGCGTTCTCTGTTTCTAACTTTACTGAAGGAAAATTGGTAAAAGAGGATGGCTTCTCCTCGTAGGTGCTGGTGTCAAGTCTCAGATTTGCTCATTAGTGGAGTTGCTGGCCACCACTTTGAACCAAGCTCACGCTCTTTTCTACACTCTACCGGAAGGTCTGCTGCCAGATCCATCCCTGCCATGTGGCAGGCTCCTCTCTACTCTGGACAACGTCACAGGCCAGCATCCTACTGGTAAGCTCTTAGCCAACCGCTTTTATTTTCTGGTTCATTCATTTACTGAGCATCTGCCATCAGCCAGCTACTGTGCTGGGCTCTGGGGATACAGCAGTGAGTTGGATGGATATGGACCCACTTTCATGGAGGTCAGTCTAGTGGTAGAGGCAGGTTGAACTTGTGGATATGCAGATATCTGCTTACTATCAATATTGGTCATTGCTATAAAGGCAGAGTACGACTTGACTTGGTAGCACTGAATGGAGGGACCAAGGCCAGAGACTTCCTTGGGGACAGGATATTTAAAGTGAAACCTGAAGGTTGAGTAAGAGGTAGTCAGGCAAAAGAAGAGAGTTCCAGGCAAAAGGAAGAGGAGGTGCAAAGGTCCTGAGGCAAGGAGGATGTTAGTATATGAGGAACTGAAAAAAAGCAGGGGAAGCTGAGGAGAAGTGGGTGAGGGGAGGAGTAGCATGAGAAGACACGTGGCCAGTTTATCATTTGGGACCAGAGAATATACAGCGCTGTGTGAACAGAGCAGTGGATAGCCTTCTAGGACCTTCCAGGCTTGGTGGTCCTCCTGTTATATGTTCCCGTGCACCCTGTACTTTTATTTGGCAGCATTTGTCCCAGTTGGAATTAAATGCGTTTGGCTTTTATGCGCCTGTAGTTCCCCCTGGGGCTGGAGTGGATGCTGAGAGCTCACCATGAACCAGGTGACGGACGATGGGGGCAGTAGAGATGGAGCTGATTGGGCAGCTCCGACATGTGTTGAGCAGACAATTTGGTGAGGGATTGGCTGCGGAGGGTGTGGAAGGAAGGCGTCCAAGTTTACTAGAAAGGAGTTTTGTGTTGTTATTGAAGTAGAGTTGACTTACAATGTTAGTTCCTGGTGTATAACAAAGCGATTCAATTATATATTCTTTTTAGGCTTCTTTTCCATTACAGTTTATTACAAGATGCTGAATATAGTTCCCTGTGCTATACAGGAGGACCTTGCTGTTTATCTGTTTTATATATAGTAGTTTGTATCTGCTAATCCCAAACTCCTCATTTATCCCTCCCCGCCCTTTTCCCCTCTGGTAACCATAAGTTTGTTTTCTATGTCTGTGAGTCTTTCTGTTTTGTAAATAAGCTCGTCTGTATCATTTTTTAAGATTCCACTATACGTGGTATCATACGATATTTGTCTTTCTCTGACTTACTCCACTTAGTGTGATAACCTTTAGCTCCATGCATGTTGCTGCAAATGGCATTATTTCATCCTTTTTTATGGCTGAGTAACATTCCATTGTACATATGTACCACATCTTCTTTATCCATTCATCTGTCCACGGACATTGAGGTTGCTTCCATGTCTTGGTTGTGGTAAATAGTCCTGCAGTGAACATTGGGGTGCGTGCATCTTTTCAAATTAGAGTTTTCGTCTTTTCTGGATATGTGCCGAGGAGTGGGATTGCTGGATCATATGACAAGTCTATTTTTAGTTTTTTAAGGAACCTCCATACTGCTCTCCATGGTGGCTGCACCGATTTACATTCCCACTGACAGTGTAGGAGGGTTTGACAAGGAGTTGGTTTGAAAGGGCTGCTGAGTTTACTTTTGAAAATGTTGCCTTGGAAACAGCTGAGACCTTGGAGTGGGAATGTGGAGTGGAGAGGCGACTGTGGGTCCAGAAGAGAGCAGTGAGCGGTCTGGCCGGGGAGACACACACAGTGCGTCTGCAGTGGCTGTTGTTTGAGGCCTTGGGGTGGATGACATCATCAGTAAGAGGAGAGGATGACGGAGGACTGAGCCTCAGGAAACTCCAGAACTCAGAGGTCAGACAGAGGAGGCACAGCCAAAGGTAGAAGGGAAACGAGCAGAATGTGGTGACAGCCCAGAGGTCATTTTCAGACAGAGATGTGTATTAAACAGTCTCGTTTCTGGCTTACTTTTTTTTTTTTTTTTTTTTTTGCGGTACGCGGGCCTCTTACTGTTGTGGCCTCTCCCGTTGCAGAGCACAGGCTCCAGACACGCAGGCTCAGCGGCCATGGCTCACGGGCCTAGCCGCTCCGTGGCATGTGGGATCTTCCCAGACCGGGGCACGAACCCGTGTCCCCTGCGTCCGCAGGCGGACTCTCAACCACTGCGCCATCAGGGAAGCCCTCTGGCTTACTTTTATCTTTCAGTGGAAGTTCTCTCAACGGAAGAACTTGCAATGGAAGTTCTACTTATAAAATGCCAAGCATTACATAGCCCTCATTTTCCTCCTTTCTCTTTTTTCCCCCATTCCTTTCCTCTCTGTCCGTTGCCTTCTCAACCAATAGGATGGCAGAGTTGGAGGGAAGCTGCCACACTCCCTCCCTGATGAGGGGAGGCCTGGACTCTGTGCTTTCTTTTTCCCCCTATTTCAGGGGTCTAGTCCGGCTGCCCAGAGGAAGACTGGATGATTTTTGGAAATTCCTTCCAGGTCCTTTATTAGTTTGCTGTTCAAAGGATGGTCCCGATGACCTCTCCCTTGGCCCTCTCCTTAGGAAAGGGCATTGGTGTCCTGCAGGAGGACATGAAGCTGTGCAGCTGGTTCAAACACCTGCCTGCGTCCGTCGTCGAGTTCCAGCCAGCTCTCCGAACGCTTGCGCGTCCCATCAGCCAGGAGTACCTGAAAGACACGCTGCAGAAGTGGATCCACATGTAAGTAGCCAGAGCTTTCCTGGCGGGGGACAGGACCCACCCAGCCTCTCCTGTGACCACAGGAAGGAGGGAGAGCCCTGATCGTGTGGATGGTGCTCTGGGTCAGGCCAGCCCCACCTCAGCCGTCTCTCACTACCCTCACGGCACTTAGCCCCCGCTGGGAGAACCAAGAGGGAATTTGTCTTTCAACATGTGACGTAGGGGATTTTAGACCCTCTTTATGTTAGAGTTCTGCCACTCCTATGCTTTTATTTAGTGCAGTGTTGTGTGTGTTTGTTTTTTTTAATTGAGGTATAGTTAATTTACAATATTGTGTTAGTTTCAAGCGTAAAGTGATTCAGTTATACATACATATATATATATTCTTTCTCAGATTGTTTTCCATTATAGGTTATTACATGATATTGAATATAGTTCCCTATGCAGTACAGTAGATTCTTGTTTACCTGTTTTATATATAGTAGTGTGAATATGTTAATCCCAAACTCCTTGAAGTGTTTATATATTTATAAACACTCTGATACATAATAGATATTTACATAGTACGACCCAGGTAAGAGGTTTTCAAGTGGAGTCCAGCTATTTTTCTTAATAAAGGTGTGAAAACCACAAAACTAATGAAGCCCAAGAAAAATGATTTTGTTGCAGGTGTAATGAAGACATTAAAAATGGGATCAGCAACCTGCTTATGTACGTGACGAGCATGAAAGGTCTCGCGGCAATCCGGGATGCCATGTGGGAGTTACTTGCCAATGAGTCGATCCATCACAGCTGGGATGTGATCTGTCGGCGGCTTCTGGACAGGCCTCTCTTGTTCTGGGAGGATTTGATGCAGCAGCTGTTCCTTGACCGACTGCAGGTGAGGTGGGAAATCGCGTGGTCCAGCTGTTCGGTGGCCAGTCCCGGTGTGATCTTTTGATTGTCTGGGGAGATTCCCGCCACCTGCTAAGTATATTCTTTCCCTGCCGACTTACTCCAGGGCTGACTCTTCTGGATAATGAGCCATAAAGATGAACAGATTCTGGTGCTGAAAAAGAGGCCAGGCCTCTGTCGGGTGGTTGGGAACATGTCCACATCCATCAGTGACGACATTGTTCTCTGCCACCACCATGCCATCTTTCTGAGCGTGGCGGAGAACACTGGATGTTGGGACAGATTGCCACTTAGTGCTCTGGTTTTGAGATTTCCTGAAAAGAACTGGGATTTGAAGAACTCTTCTCTCCTTTGCTTTCAGACTCTGACAAAAGAAGGCTTTGACTCCATCTCCAGTAGTTCCAAAGAGCTCCTCATTTCAGCCTTGCGGGAACTTGAAAGTAGCACCAGCAGCTCCACTTCAAATAAGCACCTCCAGTTTGAGCATAACATGGCTCTCTTCCTCTGGTCCGAGAGTCCCAGCGACCTGCCTCCTGATGCTGCCTGGGTCAGCGTGTCAAACCGGGCTCAATTTCCGGGCAGTGGGCTCTCCATGAAAGCACAAGCCGTTAGCCCTTGTGTACAGAGCTTCTGTTCTGCCCTAGATTCGAAACTGAAGGTGAAACTGGAGGACCTCCTGGCTTACCTTCCCTCTGGCGACCCGTCACCCCCCAAGGACGTCTCCCCCGCGCAAGCCAGGAACTGTGCCTTTGACAGGTACGCAGACGCGGGGACCGTGCAGGAGATGCTGCAGATGCACTCCACGGCCTGTGTCAGGCACATCACCGACTGCATCCAGGCGGAGCTGCAGAGCATCCAGCAGGCTATACAAGGGCAGCAGGACGCTCTCGACGGGGTCAAGCTACACTCGGTCCTTTTCATGGCCAGACTCTGCCAGTCACTGGGAGAACTGTGTCCCCACCTGAAGCAGTGTATCTTGGGAAAATCAGGGAGCACCGAGAAACCAGCAAGGGATTCTAGGGCTCTGAAAAAGCAGGGGAAGGGGAAAACTCAGGAAATAATTCCCATGCAGGCCAAGTGGCAGGAAGTGAAGGAGCTCCTCTTACAGCACAGCGTGATGGGCTACAGGGTCTGGAGCTCGGCGGTTGTGAAAGTGAGTGACACGTAAACGTATTCCTCCTGTGCCCGCCAGGCAATCCCCGTTTCTGTCCCCTTTTTGTCATAGTCCAGGCTGGCCAAGCTCAATAAGGCCTTTCAATAGTAAGGGAATAACAATTCTTATTTCACACAGTTATTTTCATTTATCTCTGCCAGATAGCTCAAATGTAAAAACGTTTCCATTCGTTTTAGCCTACATTTTATAGACAGAAACCCTGGGTTTTTTTCCTTCCATCTGATGAGAATGAAAGACTTTCTCCCTGGACAAGGGTCTCTGTTTTCTGCTCTTCAACCTAAATATCATTGTCTCCACTGGTGTCTAACTTAAGAGGTGGCCCCTGACATCTGTAGGGTAGTTGGCAACCCAATCCCCGTTGCTGGCATCAGCAGTTAGTGAGAAGAAAAGGGACGTGTGCCACTCGCCATCCCACACACAGCGCAAGCAGCAGAAGCTGGTCTCAAGATGACTCAAGTAGTTTGAAACAAACTCCACAAAGGATCTGCGTGGCCTATATGGATATCTGCTCTCTATTACCAGGTTTTGGCTCATGGATTCACCCAGTCATTACTTTTAGATGACGCTGGCTCAGTCCTGGCCACGGCCACCAGTTGGGATGAACTAGAAATCCAGGAGGAAGCAGAGTCTGGCAGCAGCGTCACGTCCAAGATCCGACTGCCTGTCCAGGTAAGTAAGGGCCACCACGAGGGGCCCCCCACTGGTAAGAGGGAAACCTGCTCTGTGGAAAGGACCGAGACTTGGGAAATAATCATTCAGCATACAGCTTCTGAGGAGGGGCTGCAAGTAACACGTGTAACTTTCTACTCTGGGGGCAAAGAGGGCGTAGGGCCAAGTAAAGAGGAGACTGTTCGAGGAGTCAGTTCATGAGTCTTGCCTTTTGCAGCACAGACTCTGTGCTAATTAGAGAACCACTCACCCTAAAGTGGAAACAGCAATGGAAAACAGGGTGCCAGGCCACCAAGGAAATGACAGCAGACGTCACTTGTATCTGTTCACTGGCCTGCTCTGAGAGGGGCTGACTGGAGGGGTCAAGGTCCTGGCTTATAAGCCTAGGTAGGGTAAATGGATCCACTCTTAGCCCGTCTCGCTGCGTTGGTGCAAGTTGGCAACTGGACATTCCTTTGTTCTTTTAGCCGTCCTGGTATGTACAGTCCTTCCTGTTGAGCTTATGCCAGGAAATTAATCGGGTTGGAGGCCATGCCTTGCCCAAGGTGACACTGCAGGAGATGCTGAAAAGCTGTCTGGTTCAAGTAGTAGCTGCCTATGAGAAACTCTCAGAAGAAAAACAGGTGAAGGTAGGTGTGTGAATTTTTTCCCCTTAAAAACTGTAGCTTTTTCTTGGGTTTGGGCGGTTCACACCCAGGATTCTAGGTGGTAAGGACCACTTGCCCAGCTATCTAATCGGTAGTGGCTTCCAGCTCCTCGACTTCAATCACACCCATTCCCAAGGGTCAAGCTGGTCATCACTGAAAAGGCAGTTCCCTACCAGTGGCGAGGATGAAAGCCTCAAAGTTTTTTTAAAAAGACCTGCTTTCCAAGCCCAGCACTGCCACGTGGTCGCTGCAGGCTTTGGGCAGATCATTAACCTGTTTCCTCAGGATGCAGCGGGGTCACGTGCGCTGCTTGGGGGTGGGGTGGGGGGTAGTGCGAAGGCTCAGGAACAGTAGCAAAGCACAGCAGACCCGCGGTGGGGCGCTCCAGTCGCCCAGCCCTCCTCACCCGTAGCGCTCCGCAGCCCTCTGCCTTTGGCGCGTACTCCCATTGCATTACTAACATTTTTCAGACAGGACCAGCTCCTGACTTGCGAAGGAGTTCAGATTAAGTCTTCTCTCCCGAGTTTCCTCAAAAGGCCTCTCCTTCATGCCAGGAGCTTTTTTCTTTTAAAATGACTGTCTGCAGCACCTGAGACCATTTTTTAAGGGCCGGGTCTCTTCCCTGCCATTAGGTTTTTCGTTTTAAGTCCAGGTATCTAGCATAACTTATTTTTGTTGTTGTTATGAGGTTAAACTTGGCCTTCTGAGTTTAAAAAGCTTCTGAAATAACCAGCTGAAATAACCAGCAGCCAAACCCTGAAGCTGTTTATTCTCAGATAACAAGTCATCTCCCTTAATGGGTGGGGACGGGAAATTCATTTGCAGAAAGAAGGTGCATTTCCAATGACCCAGAATCGGGCACTGCAGCTGCTTTACGATCTGCGTTATCTCAACATCGTTCTGACGACCAAGGGTGAAGAGATGAAGAGTGGCCGCAGCAAACAGGACCCCAGGTAGGTATGCTCACCCTCCCGTGCATCTCTTCCAAACCTGCACAGCCCTTTGCTGGGAAGCCACTGGAGTCAGCCTCACGTTGCCTATTAGTTGTGTTTGTTTTCAACAGTAAGGGCTCATGTTACCAGCAAGATAAAGAACGACCACCTGCTGGATAGACTCCACAGTCAAGTGTAGTACGTGGAATCTCATGCCTCTCTTCTGAGTCAGCCTACCAACTGTTGGGTGTAATTTGAGCCTCCGGTACCCTCCCCAGAAACAACCTGGGGAAGTTGTGGACTGGGCTTAGACATCCCATCAGGTGAAAACTCCTGAGGATCATTTAAGCTCAATGATCAGTGACAACTGGGGCTAAGCCAGCAGTTAAGGAGAACAGACCCAGTTCCGGGGCTTGTCTAGCATTACAACACCCAAAGATTGGTTTCTGTCCTACAAAACGTGGCAAATGACCCACTCGATCCTTTTTTCAGAGTTGAGAAAGTGGCTGACTACCTTGAAGCGCTCATTGACCCGTTTGACCTGGACGTTTTCACGCCGCACCTCCAAGGCAACCTCAACCGCCTGGTGCAGCAGACTTCTGTAAGCCCAGGGAGAACAGGGGCTCAGGTTACAGCACAGACCTGCCCAGCACAGGATGCTCCAGGACACAGCGGGGAGAGGGGCCAAGACACAGAGCTGAGTCCTTACAGGGGCCGAAAAGAGGATTAGATGAAACCTCAGGGCTGAGGCAACCCTGGGATGACCCCTTAGTTGTGAATAAGGGCTATTCAGGTTTTATCAAGGCCTCAGAAAGAGGAATACAATCCAAGAGCTATTCGACTGGAGATTCTGACCTGTGGGCAGTGATAAAGGTAATCTTGGCGCATTAACACACTCCAAAGAGCATTTCCCCAAAAGGATGGTTAGAAGCAAAGTAGTGATTGATTCCTGACAGAATTTTCTTTTAAGCGGACAGTACAACACCCAGCCTGTTACTGTGCTCTGCCTCTTGTCTGGCAGGTTCTCTTTGGATTGGTGACGGGTACAGAGAGTCACTTCACCCCCAGGAGCAGTACGTTCAGCTCCCAGGAAGCCCATAACATACTGCCACTAGCGTCAAGTCAGATCAGGTAATGATTCTGAGTGGTTCCTGCCGGGGCCCCAAAGCTTCCTGGTCCTTCTACTGAAACGCCCTCATCTTGTCTTGGAGGTTTGGACTTCTTCCACTGAGCATGACAAGCACTCGAAAGGCCAAATCAGCTGGCAGGAGCATCGAAACCAGAGCCCAGGTTAGTGCACAGAATGAGAGGTTCATCCCCATCGATCCTGCCCCATCTCCCACCAAACCACCCGATCAGCTCCCCTTTAAATAACCAATAAAGAACCAAATGACAGGATGCACTAGTGCTGCTTTTAATGGCGGCGCAATATAGAAGTACACGGTGTTACTAGCTTGAGCTAATAGGAGGTTTTAAGAGATGCCCACTGACACTATCAAGTAGCCTCATAATAGAAATGTATCTCAGGCTGCCAAGGCTGTAGCAAATACGCAGGACGGGATGGAGAATACTTCTTGTGTTTAACAGGGTAAGAGAGTTAACTGCTAACCCTGCACTATGACTGTACTTATTTGGAAAAACAATTGCTTTGTTCCAGTGATGGTTTCACCTCTCTTTTCTTTTAGTCGGGTGGGAAATACAAGGAAATGTGCTTTCTCAAGTTTACATGTTCTTGTTAACACACGTTTTGTTTCAGTAGGCTGCCACCCGTTAAGCCTGCGGGAGTCCTCCTGGGTATTTCTGAAGTGTGTTGTGTACGCATGTGTCTGAGAGCTCCAACAGCTTGCCTCCTTCCAGCATTTAATCCTTGTTTGCTTTCTGATTAGACAAAATATTCGCCAGGTATCCTTTCCATATTCCCTGCCATCAAACCCAGTAAGATCCAAAATCCTCCGTCAAACATCTGGTTTTAAAACTTGGGAGATGGTAGTAAAAAAAAAAAAAAAAAAAAGTTTTTGCACAAGCCTCCCACTCTGTAAGCCCAGGCCTGTGCTGTACCTTTCCCTCACAACTCTCCGCTTCTGCTTCAAGTAATTGACCTTTCAGCTCTACCTGCACGAGAGGAACCAACCATGGAGAGAAGGTACACGTTACCTCTTCCTACAGACCTCAGCTTCAGATTTTACTTCCGTCACGTACTACAATCTCCTTCTGCCCGTGTCCTTTCCCAACCTGGACTAAGAGCAGAGTCCCCTTCTAGAGCTGTCCGTGCTTCTCAGATCTGCTGTGTGTGCCGTGTGGACCCCAAGCGGAGTGCAGGGCGAGCAGGCCGGGGGTCCAGTAGACGCTAAGGCACTTTCCTCTACGTACAGCGGCAGGCTGCTGTCCCCCCGGCACTCTCCCGAGCAGATGACCCGACGCACGCTGGCTCCTTGTTCAGACAGCTTGTCACCGAGGAGGAAGACTCGTCTGCGCCCTCACTGTTCAAACTTGGGTGGCTCTCTAGTATGACCAAGTGACATGGGACAATCCATCTCTCTAAATAAATACTCCTGCATTATTTCTTCTAGAAGTGCCTCTGCTCATTTGTTTCTAAGCCACACCAGTCTTTCCAGTTGCCGTGGTGGAATGGGGCCCCCTGGTTCCCGTTGGGGGTTAAGCATAAAGTGAATCCTTGTCCAATAGTTTCACAACACGTGTGACTTCAGACACCAGTTCAGAGAGCTTACACTGTGTCAGCCTTCACCAGCGCCTTAATTCTCGACACTACAAGGCGGAATTATCAGAGAGCACACACAAGCTGCTGCTGGACAAGTCTGTGAATAAGACAAAGTCATTTACGTTATTCCTTGACTGTCCGAACTGAGCAGTGTTTCCTAAGTCTGAGATGTAGGCTCTGGAGGAATAACGGTAACAAGTTTATCTGGGGATCCAAGGGTCTGAGAGAGACCTTCTCTCTGGAAATACAAATATATAACAGAGAGGACGGTTACCAGGGCGGGTGCTGACTTTATCATACAGTCCGACTGCAATCCGGTGGTTCTCCTGTCACAGAGGACAGAGTACTTTCAACAGGACATCTACATACTAAGAGGTAGTATGGCAATTAATTTCAGTGCAAGACTGAATCAAACTTCCTATGTTTTGGAAAAAAACTTAGGTTTTTTCATGGAAAGTAGATACTCTTTACTAGTTTATTGAATTTAAAAAATTGAAGATCCCGTAAAATGAAAAGGCCTTTTTACAGAAAGTAGAATTTCTAAGTGACAGATCTGGAAATCAGTCTGACTTGGACAAACTATGGGTGCAACACGCAGATGAGATTTCCTCCTACTGTTGACTTGCCCTGGATTTGATACCCACCCTCAAAAGAATCCTATAAAAAACTGCTTCAAAGCCCCTTTGAAATCGCAATAGTGCAGCAAAACCACAAGTAAACAACGGCCTGTTAACCTGTTATTTCAAATATAGACTGAAAAGCCAACAGGCATCTTTTTGTGCAATTTTTTTTAAAACATCGTTAAGTTGAAATATCAAATCTGCGCAGCGCGGTCCCTTCACAGAAGGCAAGAAAGTGCCGGCACATCATGTGGGAGGCCGTCCTCGGTGCTGCAGGCTGTGAAAGTGGGCCTCCTTCAGGGTCTGGTTGATGTGGAAGTACGGGCTTTGGCACAGCGCGGACGGCACGGGCGCGGGCTGCGGGCCGTGGGGGCTGGACCGGGCGGTGGGGTGGCCTGAGCCGCTCTCCGGCCCGCTGGCGCGGTCCGGGCTGTTGATGCTGCTGCCGCTGCCGCTGCTCCCGCCACTGTCGCTGCTTGAAGACTGGAACGGGGGAAAAAGACACGGCATCACAGTTAGGCTGTTCGGGGTCTTAGGAGCTTAACGGGGGTTTAACTTCAAATACCCTCTTTAGGACTGTTTTTCCTATTCAGTTTGAGGAGGATCAGCATGAAAACATACACTGGGTTTTAGAGTCGACAAAGCATATTCACTAAGGTATTTCGTTCCGTCCTCACACCTACCCCATGCAGTCGAGTGGGGTGATGACCCAACACCGCCCCCCACCGAGGAAGAGGCAGGGTCCGGGCTCCAGCACGGCCCCTCCGACCGCAAATCCCTTCCACCACATCTTAATTCCTTGATGCATCTTCCCTGCTTGCTTTTACCACGCGTTCCAATCATTTCCAATAATCACAGAAGGGAGTTCTCAGCCTCCAAAGGGAAGCATCAGTCATTGGTACAGGGTATGAAACAGGTGTCCTCGTAATGAGTAAGGTGGCTTCTGGGCACAAGTGAAAATTCTGACAGCTTTGTGGTTATCATGGGCACAAAACTGTATTCTCTGAAGGCAGAACACATATTCTGAAAGACTTTTTTTTTTAATTGAAGTATAGTTGCCGTACAATATAAGTTACAGGTGTGCAATATACTGATTCACAATTTCTAAAGGTTATATCTCATTTATAGTTATTATAACATATTGGCTACACTCCCTGTGTTGAACAGTATATCCTTGTAGCTTATTTTATACCTAGTAGTTTGTACTATCCTGAAAGACTTGAATATACTTCTTGTAGAGTTATATTAGCATTTTTGCAGTTCGGTATGTGTATGCATGTGCATACGTGCACACATGTGCCTAATTTTCTGTTTAATATCCCTCATGTTACTTGGTGTCTTAGTCATCTTGAAGAAGCTACTCAGAGTTCCCTGGTAAGAGTCACTCTCAGAAATCTTCCTTCCGATGCTAGGATCTTCAAAGGGAAGGCAATGGTAAGGATGGATCCTTTTCCGAATTACAGTATTTGACTATTTCTAATAAATGGCAACCCCAATAACTTGATTAACGGCACACTTCTCTATCTACAACTCAACACAATATTGTGCTCGAAGGAATCGATGCTGAGACATTTAGAATTCTAGAGGTTAATGATCTGGTGTATAACTTTTTAAAATTTTACCCTTTGATACTTCTAAATCTATATTCCCTTATACAAAAACACTGGTTTTGAAATGCCTGCTTACGACTGTGTGAAATCTACATGTAAGGAAAAAGACTGGCAAGAAGCAGATCACAGTAGTTACGTTAAAATGGAGGGATTATAGTTGGTGATTTTTTCTACCCTTTACTGCAACTTTTTGCAATGTGGTTATTATCTATTTTCATTATAAAAGTAAATGTATAAATAAAATGTTGTTTCCAGATAGATACTTTAAAAGTGATTTTTAAAATACTAGTTCTATCCATTTTTTGATCAAAAGTTATACCTAACAATATGTACATAAATAAACTTATCTAAAATGGCAAAGAAAGCAATGTTCACGAAAGGCATCCAGTCTTAACACTTGAACCAAGAATTATCACGGTCCATAGGTCATTTGGAGGCACTTACACTTAACAGTTGACTTAGCCCACTGCCCTCAGGTAGTAGGAGACAACCTATCTATCTTCTTTAAAAAAAAAAAAAAACGGATGAAAGTATTATAATGGGCTGAATAAGGTCAGATGGCAGGGTTAACCATTATTAAGGTTATGGAAAGGACCATTATTTCCTTTTAACCCTAAAAGCATAAAACCAAATTTTAAGTCTCTATCAGAGCCTTAAGATATATGAAGAAGTAAATCATTTTGTCTTATAAAACGAAAAAACTCGAGACGGAAAAAATTGTATTTCCCCTGCTTAGTGGAGCTTCTCTGTATCAGCAGCAATAAAGACTTAAGTGAAAGCCAATTCAAAAACAAAAGTTGTGTTCCATAAAAGTCTCCCCTAACCTAGCGCAGAAATCAGCTAGAACTGCCGCTGGCACAGCCGGTGAGGCCGCTACTCGGGTGACAAGCAAGTCACCACACTGGGTAGGAGGCCCGCCGCACAGAGCACTCTGTCTCCTCTCAGTCTGTTTTCTTTCCTGTTTCTCGTTACAGGTACCGTCTGAAAATTAAGGCAAGAACTAGAATCTGTTTCTAGTAACTCAAGTTTCCATCTCAAATTATATTTATTTCACACTGTAACAGCAAAGGTGACACTATTCTGAGAAAAGATTAAAATTCTTTAAAATAAACAGGTTTAAAAAGATTGCTGTACAATAACTGTTAAAAAGGAGAGAGAGGGAGACAAATACACCTGCAATTTCTAGTCCATTTTAAGGATCTTGTAACTCAGATTTTTAAAGACACGTATAAAAATGTTTAGTGTAGCCCTGTCTATAATAGCTAAAAATGGGAAACAACCTAAGTGTCTAAAAATAGGAAAACTGGGACTTCCCTAGTGGCGCAGTGGTTAAGAATCCGCCTGCCAATGCAGGGGACATGGGTTCGAGCCCTGGTCTGGGAAGATCCCACATGCCGCAGAGCAACTAAGTCCATGCGCCACAACCACTGAGCCTGCGCTCTAGAGCCCGCGAGCCACAACTACTGAGACTGCGTGCTGCAACTACTGAGGCCTGTGTGCCTAGAGCCCATGCTCCGCAACAAGAGAAACCACCGCAGTGAGAAGCCCGCGCACCACAACGAAGAGTAGCCCCTGCTCGCCGCAGCTAGAGAAAGCCCGCGCACAGCAACAAAGACCCGACGCAGCCAAAAGTAAAATAAATAAATAAATAAATAAACGTATTTTAAAAAATAATAAACTAAAAATAGGGAAACTGGTTAAACTATGGTATATATATATAAAGTGTAATACATGAATTATAATCCATAACGATGAAATTCTATTCTGCTGGTAACAGTGAGGATAAGAGATATACATACACCAAGGTAGAAAGAGATCTTTAACATTTCTTTTATAGGTTACAAAACAACGTATAGTAGGTCCACTGGTTTTTAAAGTGTTTTCTTTAATGTATACATATATGTATACCAAAAATATTCTGGAAGGATATACATGCCAAAATATTTAGAATTTGGACCTCCTACTTTTAAAAAAAACTTTATTTTCTATAGCTTCTACAAAAAATACTTCTTTTTTTTTTTTTTTTTAATTTTTATTTATTTATTTTTGCTGTGTTGAGTCTTCGTTTCTGTGCGAGGGCTTTCTCTAGTTGTGGCAAGTGGGGGCCACTCTTCATCGCGGTGCGCAGGCCTCTCACTATCGCAGCCTCTCTTGTTGCGGAGCACAGGCTCCAGACGCGCAGGCTCAGTAGTTGTGGCTCACGGGCCTAGTTGCTCCGCGGCATGTGGGATCTTCCCAAACCAGGGCTTGAACCCGTGTCCCCTGCATTGGCAGGCAGATTCTCAACCACTGCGCCACCAGGGAAGCCCAAAAAATACTTCTTTTGAGGGCAAAATACAGTCATGAGTAAGAGAACTAAAGAGTGCTACTACAAAAGAGAGTAAGGTCTCCAGTCACTCGTAGCTTCAAGACTGAGACTTAAAGAAAACATTGACACTGTCAGTAAGATTTTAGGAAGGCTGTTTGCCTCCCGTGACAGCTTAAGAACCCCTAAACTGCTTCAGCTGACTCTAGCAGACAGCAGGCCGATGATGCTTTTAGACTAAGAAGGGAGAACCTATACAGAACCTGGGAATCTGGGTGAACACACTTTACACGTTATTTTAATACACATAAAACATTACACCCTACTGTCATTAAAGGTAAGAACAATGCATCTCTTTCAAAGGTGCACTGGTTCCTATTTTCATCCTACTCAGACCGGTCTTGGCGTTATCGAGGGGCTTTAGGGAATATCTCACCATCTACGGATGGACAAGCAGAAACCAGCAGAATAAAAGCAAGCAGTGCAATGTGCTAAGGGTAATTGTTCTGTGAAACTTCTCTTCAGTGATGCACAAGTATATTTGGTACGTACTGGGTAACAAAATATGGCATTTCTGTGGGACAGGGTCAAAAAGTTTGAAAGTTACTGAAATGGGTCTTAACGCTGTCAGCCATCAAAGTGGTCTAACTTTGTGGGATAAAGGAAAGACCATTATTTCCTTTTAACCCTAAAAGCATAAAACCAAATTTTAAGTCTCTATCAGAGCCTTAAGATGTATGAAGAAGTAAATCGTTTTGTCTTATAAAACCAAAAAACTCAAGACGGAAAAAATTGTATTTCCCGTGCTTAGTGGAGCTTCTCTGTATCAGATTGCTTGGGGGGCAGAGATGAAGAGAAGGGAGAAGTATTAGAGCTTTCAGGAGCCTTGAGAGAAGGTAGAGCAGATAAAGGCAGAAGAACATGCACTGTCTTTAGCAGAAAGAATATATATAAATCATGGAGCAGAGGGCAGACAAGTTGAAGTTCATTTTCTTAGTCCAAAGGGCTCAAATCATACAGCAGAGGTAAAGAGCACCTGACTCCTCAGCTAGGCCTGCCCTGAATTTTATTTTCCCAGGGTGTGAAGTCAGTTTAAGAGAGAGCCCATTTATACCCATGGTAGAAACAAAATAGCTCTAAAGACACTTTCTACTAATAACCTTTAGAAAGTCCCCCAGGTGGGATTGTTACTGAGTCTCTGCTTCCTAAAAAGAGAGCCAGAGTATATGTGTATACTTATTACCTAGAGCTGGATGCTTTCTGTTAAGTTAGAAAAGCAGATCAACAGCGTATTTTATTTTCTTTCAAGCCCCAGCTTCCCCTCACATCCATCTCCCCATCCAGTGGTGCTTTTAAATTTACGGGAGCCTCAAACGAAAAAAGAAATCTTGCTCATTGTATTACACACTCCATCCCTGGAGTCAGAATGAAGTTCACCTTAAGGCCACTGCAGAATCTGAATTAAGTGCAGGGGATGATCCTAGCCAAGTCTATCAGAGCTTCTAATGTAAAACTCTGTGCTTCCAAAGTGCCCAGTGATTTAAGAGAGCTCCAGGTCTGCTAATACCAGTGAGACCATAAGACTCCAAATGCATTCAGTGGGCTAATTAAAACCACTTTTTAAATATGCAAGGGAAGAAAATACAGATGGTCACTTTGCTGTGTCAATGAGTAAATGGCATATCCTTACAAGATAAAGTTGGACCACGTCGGGCTTCCCTGGTGGCACAGTGGTTGAGAGTCCGCCTGCCGATGCAGGGGACACGGGTTCGTGCCCCGGTCCGGGAAGATCCCACATGCTGCAGAGCGGCTGGGCCCGTGAGCCGTGGCCCCGGAGCCTGTGCTCCACAACGGGAGAGGCCACAGCAGTGACAGGCCCGTGTACCGCGAAAAAAATAAATAAATAAATTGGACCACGTCATCTGTTTGAAGTTTCTGCCTAAAAACATGTATGTATTCTCATTACTAAACAGATAACTTTCAGGTTCTATATGAAACTGCTTAGGGTAGCTTTTCTTGCTGTGAGTTGATGCAACATATTACAAATATTTCAAGGACTTGAACTGTGAGCAAAGTTTCTAAAGACGGACACTACAAATTAGGTTAACTTTTGAAAGGACTGTTCCTGCATTTGAATGGATCTTTTGAGAAGTTAATTTAATAGTTAATTTGCTACAGGGTTTTAAACACACAACCTTAACACCTTACCCCAGAATCTGCCAAAACAGTTTTGTCTGTCAGGCTGGTCCTACTACCAGGACAGATTAATGATGAGAATGAGCAAAAACAAAGAGTGTTAAAATATCTTCTTTAAATATTCCCAGGGTCATCTAAATTCAGTGCTTAAAAAAAAAAAAATCACCTAACATACTGCCAATTCTTGTCAGTTAAAACAAATGGATTTATAGAATCCTAATTTTAATGATACATGGATTCCCCTGGTTCTGTAATGTTTTTATCTGACATGCATCTACTCCAACTAAGAATACCCTTGGGATTTTAGAGTTATGCCATCGAAGATTTTCCTTTCTAGTAGCCACAAGAAAAAAGACAGAGACTGTTCCAATTAAGCCATCTCTGTTTTATTTCCACATCTTCTCGCTCTCTACTTGCTGTTACGTCATAGTGATCTAAAAAATCAAAACAGTCTTGGTAAGTTAAAGGTATTTTTAAAAAGTTGGGGTTTTTGTATTTTAAAAAGGTACTGCTTTTGTTCACTCAGGCAGCAGTACTTCTTATAAGGCATATACCTGCATACCAGAAGCCAGATTTACTGGAAGTGTCTAATGTAATTTGTAGATAAAGATATTCAAGCTGAAAATAAAGAGCATTATTCCTACAAGTGAAGCTACAATTCAAACCAAAACGGCCAGCCTAAGAAAATGCATTTAAATAAGTTAAATCTAGCTAGTTTTTACCCATCCAATAACTGTCTGAGGTCAGGGAATGGAGCTACCTTTGTAAAGGACCCAACAGGAAGATGCAGAGTGACAAATCACTTCACTGCTTGCTCACCAGAGAGAAAAACGAAACTGCCTTAGACGTTAACTACCAGGAATCATCTAGAATGCCTTTCAAAAAACTTTTTTAGGGTTTTCCTGGTGGCGCAGTGGTTGAGAGTCCGCCTGCAGATGCAGGGGACACGGGTTCGTGCCCCAGTCCGGGAGGGTCCCACTTGCCGCGGAGCGGCTGGGCCCGTGAGCCATGGCCGCTGAGCCTGCACGTCCGGAGCCTGTGCTCCGTGGTGGGAGGGGCCCCAACAGTGAGAGGCCCACGTACCGCAAAAGAAAAAAAACAAACAAAAAAACCTGTAAATTATATCTCAATTTAAAAACCAGTATCCTAAGGCTCACAAGGCATTAAATCTAAGTCACTGGAGTTAAAATTCAAGATCTTCAATGCAAACACAGATTCAAGTTTTGAAAAAAACCACTAGACCCCAATTTCCTTACTTTTTGTAGCTAGAAATCTAAAACTGCTTTCTAGCTAATACCATGTCATAGCATTTACTCAGAAAAATATTTTCCAGCTAAAAGATAGAGGGAGGAAAATTATTCTTCTCTGTTCCTATGATTCAAGAGAAGTCTAGAACCTAGTGGCCCTGGGTATATGTAGCAAAGTCCCTCAGAGCTTCCGATCTGTCTTCTGGGAGGCCGCACACACCGTGGGCAGGAGCCCGCAGCTCACACTCAGACTCTGGGGCTCCCCAGTCTGCCTCTCACCAGCTATGTATCTTTGGGGAAGGGACTTTATTGTTCTGTGCCCCAATTTTTCCATCTGAAAAGTAGAGATCATAATAACCACCAAACTGACAGGAAGAAAATGTACAAGTAGATTCAAAGTTTCTCTTTACATAACTAATCTGGCAAGTCGGTTCACATTCTTCAGTTCACATTCTTCAGCTTCCTAGAATCTAGGGAAAAAAGAGGCCCATACTATCTCCATTTTACAGATAAACATGACTTACTTGTGGCACAGTTTGAGATAATTCAAACACCTCGTGTCTTATTTCCCAGTACTTGCCAACGTTATCACATTTAGGAGAAAAAGGTGAGTTCTGGAAATTAATTATAAATAACAGTTTTAAATCTCTCTTACAATGAAAACAAACTTCCAAATGAAAGTTCTTTATGTTACAAGAAAAAAATTCTAAACTTAAGTATCTCAAGAAAGACATAGGAGGGGCTTGCCTGGTGGCGCAGTGCTTAAGAATCCGCCTGCCAATGCAGGGGACACGGGTTTGAGCCCTGGTCCGGGAAGATCCCACATGCTGTGGAGCAACTAAGCCCATGCGCCACAACTATTGAGCCTGCGCTCTACAGCCTGCGAGCCACAACTACTGAGCCTGCGTGTTGCAACTACTGAGGCCCGTGCACCTAGAGCCCGTGCTCCGCAACAAGACAAGCCCCTGCAATGAGAAGCCTGCACACCACAACGAAGAGTGGCCCTCGCTCACCACAACTAGAGAAAGCCCACGCACAGCAACGAAGACCCAACACAGCCAAAAATAAATAAATAAAATAAATGAAAAAATAATAAAATAAATAAATAAAGACACAGGAAATGGCGCCTCTTAACTTAGTCTCTTAAGGAAACTTACCCCGTTGGCCCTACCTTAGAATTAAAAGATACCGTTTTCATTAACAATACACTTTGTCATGTAATTTAATAAAATTAAGAATCCACTAGTAATGACATGTTTTATTATTTCCCCCTTTATACACAATTGTCAACAAGCAGCCAAATGTCGCTAAACTGGATATTTTTATGCTATAAACATAATGATCTACTCCAGTGGTCACGATTCAATTATTCAGTGCTTAACTTTCCATTTTAAAGTTTCCTCCTGCCTTTTGCTGCTCTAGTTCTCCCTGGGTTCACTCAGACTCATGACTCGAGGGGAGGGGGAGGGATAAATCAGGAGACTGGGGTTGACATAAACACACTACTATATATAAAAGGGATAGCTAATAAGAATCTACTGTATAGCACAGGGAACTCTACTCAATACCCTAATGACCTATATGGGAACAGAATTTTTAAAAAGTGGATATATGTGTATGTACAAGTGAATCACTTTGCTGTATAGCAGAAACTAACACAACATTGTAAATGAACTATACTCCAATAAAAATTAATTAAAAAAAAAAAGACTCATTACTCGACAGCACCAGACGCCGGTAAATGTGCTGAAATGGAGGGTCAGAGGGTCGTGACCGCCCGTGAGGGATCTACTGGTGAGTTCAGATTAACGCGACAGGTAAAAAGTACCTGTATTGACTGTTACTTATCATAAGGGCAATCCAGTCCATCCTTCAGACTAATGATTACAGAGTGGTTTAACCACTGAATTTCTTTGGACAAGTAAGAACCAGACATGTGAACCCACAGGATGAATAACAATACAGTGTTTTCTTCTGTGAGAAGAAGAAAGGTATTAGGGAGTGAAGGTCATTCTCTACAAACAGCAATTAAAACAAACCAAGGGCTTCCCTGGTGGCGCAGTGGTTTAGAGTCCGCCTGCCGATACAGGGGACGCGGGTTCGTGCCCGGTCCGGGAAGATCCCACATGCCGCGGAGCTGCTGGGCCCGTGAGCCATGGCCGCTGGGCCTGCACGTCCGGAGTCTGTGCTCCGCAACGGGAGAGGCCACAACAGTGAGAGGCCCGCGTACCGCAAAAAACAAAACAAAACAAAAACAAAAACTGTAATACTAAGGAGTATTACTCAAAATAAGAGATCAGAAATGTTTGATTTTTTAAAAAATGACAATTTATACTCCTGTTCTCAAACATCAAAATTGTAGATATAGGGAAAAAAGATCAATACAAAAAAGATCTACTGTACCTTTGAACTAATGCAAACATCATATAGCAGGACTGACATACAGACGCAAGTAAAGAAATATTCAGGAGCTTCCCTGGTGGCACAGTGGTTGAGAGTCCGCCTGCCGATGCAGGGGACACGGGTTCGTGCCCTAGTCCGGGAAGATCCCACATGCTGCGGAGCAGCTGGGCCCGTGAGCCATGGCCGCTGGGCCTGCGCGTCCGGAGCCTGTGCTCCGCAACGGGAGAGGCTACAACAGTGAGAGGCCCGCGTACCGCAAAAAAAAAAAAGAAAAAAAAAAGAAGAAATATTCGGGGTGATACTGTGAAAGTAATCACCACATAGTCTTTTTAATGAATAGTCTTATAACTCAAAAGAATAATGGAGACTCAATTCTGTTAGTTTTATCATTAGATGTTCATGGTAGCCTCTAATCTTTGGTTTTCTTCCAAAGAAAAAAGAGATTCCCTAGTTTAACCAAAAGCTCAATTACTTTTCTGTTAATCTTAAGGGAGAAAAAAAAAACCCAAAGGAAAAAAAGGTGATAGGAAGATTTAAAAGGAGGGGGATAAAAGCTATAGAAATTTAAGTCTCCACATAAAAGGATCTAGTCTGCACTGGTGCATCAACTGCTCCTGAATGAGTATTACCTACGTGACAGTTACTGATTTTTTTCTCCGTGAGGGAATTACTTTGGATTTCTGGTAAAGACTGGATATAGGTCAAATCCTATTACTGAGAACTAATTAAAGTACAAATTACTTTGGCTGTGGAAGAACTGTGATCTATGGAATTCTACTTTAAGTGATGAGGCTAGGCCTTAGGAATCTTTGCCACTGAGGAGTTTCTCTCTTAGGGTGACAACTGTTAAGGGTCAAATCTTTAGGTGCATAATTTAATAGCAGCATTCTTTCAGTGTCAGCTTCCTTGCCCCACTGCAGACCAGGTGCTCAAGTGCACAGGAGGCATACTGAAGCACCCAGGAAACCAAAGTTCAAACCAAAGTTTGAACTTTCCCCTTTCCCCTCTCACCCCACTCCACTCTGCTTCCCACAGGTGCTCTTTTCAGAACAACATAATGAAAACATAAACACAATTAAAAATAGGACTTCGCATACACATACGTTATATATTCTGAATGCTTGTACGGTTTCTCTTAAAAACATGGAAAGCTTATCTTTAAGAGACATGGAAGCAGCAAAATATACTTGTCTTAAGGACAATTAATGTTTAGAAACGATTAGGCAATAAGCTGGCTTCTGAAATACCAAATAGGGGTTCAAAGATGGGCTTTCAAAGGTCCATAAAACTTCTAACATACAAATCCTGGGGTGTGTATATAGGCTGTTTTGCTGGGGAGAGGGTGTGTAGCTTCCTCAAAAAGGCCATGACTCCAAAAAAAAAAAAAAAAAAAAAGAGGTTAAAAACACTGCAATCAAATAAGATCACTTTTCTTTATTCAAAAAAATTTTAATTACACGGAAGTAACTGGGTTATTTAGCTCAAGCAATGAAAACAGCAGATACTCTGGACCACACTTCCTACCTCTGTGTCCCAGGAATCGTGAAAGACAGGGTTTCTACTACTCCTTTTGGTCTGTGGGGGGAGATGGTGGTCTTCTTCACTGCCATTCCTTCTCCTTTTCCTGAAATTAAATCACAAGGAGAAAGAAAAAAAATCAACCATTGACCTTCTGGACACTTCAAACTGTAAACCATGACAACATATAAATTTGCCCTCTTGCCTGAAAAAAGGTAAATCATCATATGATATCCCAATAGGTAAAAAAAAAAAAGTTAGAAGTACACCATCGCCAGGCACGAAGAACAAAAATATAAAAGAGCAGCAGTATGGTCGAGCTTAAATTAGTAAAACTCATTTCTAAAAAAAAAGCCTGACAATGTGAAATGCCTGCTGGGAACAAATAAGATCAGGAAGACGTTCCGGACTAAGCTCTCAAACTCCACCTAATTAATGTGACCTTTTCCTACATTTCCTGAAGTTACGATTCCAAGTTACCTAATTTTACTCCTGTCCGTATGACAACACCTAAGACGGGAGTGACTGCCTTTGCCTATTTACACTTAAAATCCTTATAAAAATGGTGCTACACAGGAAGAGCATAGAGGTTCTGGTAGCCTCTAATCTTTCATTTTCTTTCATCCCTGATTTTTCCCCAATTATCACATTAACACAAAACCTCTCTGCCCTCTAATCTTTCATTTTCTTTCATCCCTGATTTTTCCCCAATTATCACATTAACACAAAACCTCTCTGCCCTCTAACATATTAAATTACTTTTCTGGACAATCACTGGAAAGGCTGCTCCTGGACACATTAACTTGATGATTCTGGCTACACCACCTGGTATTACGAGAAGTTACTTCACCAGGTTGTTACTGTGACCAGATTGTTACTGTGAGATTGTAGCACCAGCCACTTAAAATGTCCAGGTTTCAAGAAAAATCACACATATTTCTCAGTCAAGTGTTCTGAGATGTACAAGAAAGACCAAATTTGTATGTTTTCTATGCAAGAATCAAGTGCTATCAGGACTTCCAAACCCCAGTTAGAAATCAGAAATAAATTAAAGGAGGTATAATTTTAAGTCAAATTACATGGAACTGTGGTGTCCAATACAGTAGCCACGAGATATATTTGTTAAGTTGCATTAATTAAGATTAAATAAAATTTGAAACCCAGTCCCTTGATCACGCTGGCTACACTTCCAGTGTTCAGTGGCCACCCATAGCTAGTGGCGACTGTATGGGACCGCACAGATATAGGATGTTCCTACCACTGTAGAAAATTCTACTGGGCAGTGCTGGCTAGAGGCCAATTTATTTTTTTTTTATTTTTTTATTTTTATTTTTTTTTTTTTTGCGGTATGCGGGCCTCTCACTGTTGTGGCCTCCCCCGTTGCGGAGCACAGGCTCCGGACGCGCAGGCTCCAGACGCGCAGGCTCAGCGGCCATGGCTCACGGGCCCAGCCGCTCCGCGGCATATGGGATCCTCCCAGACCGGGGCACGAACCCGTATCCCCTGCATCGGCAGGCGGACTCTCAACCACTTGCGCCACCAGGGAGGCCCTAGAGGCCAATTTATACAAAGCAGCACAATCTATTATAATGAAAACTCTTCAGAGTTCAAGTTTCTATAGCTAGAGGGTAAAAGAGCTTTTTGGAAAGTACTGAATTTGATCATACAGTATCTTCTATACAGTTATACTTTCTATGTGAGTAGGGTGGCTTACTGTGGTAGGCCCTTAACCCTAAGGCTGAGTTGAGGTCTGGACATTGGAGAAACTTTAAGTTATCACCCCGAGCTCAATCCTCTGTACTTGTGAATACATCTAACATTATTAATGAACGAGTATGGATCCAGTTTAGGCTTGGAATGATAAAGAACGGGTGTGCGGTTCTGATAAAGCATTAACCAACTTGCAGAGGGCTACACCATTTACCTCATTCTAAGACTCAGTTGTTTATAAAATAAGATCTCCTTATCTTTCTCTCAGGGGATTAGATCTTACCCTGAAGTACTGGAGGTTAAAAACTAGATAAATATCAGGTTTTAATCATCATTAAATGGATGTGCTAGTTGAACCAAGAAATTGCTACGTTTGTTCTAAGATGACCACTTACAGAGCACGCGCAAAGAGAAACTCGTTTGACGACAGCGTGTTGGTCCCCAAACTCCTCCTTTATCAGTATGCCAACAGCTGATTGTGCCTGGGCTGCTGAGTCACTCCAACCAAACTCATGAGCCTGACCAAAACTTTCCAATTTCCTCTTTTATAATAGGGGATAAGATACATCTTTCTAGCGACAAGACTATCAATGTCAAGAGGATAGGCTGGTTTTGAAGTTTTCAATTAAACTCTGGGAGAGTCTCATGAAATATCCCTGCCTCATAATCAGTTGATTTCTCCAGGTACCCGAATCATCTCTTTGGCCCCCGGGAGTCCTCTCCTTTGCACGGCACTGGATTAAGGATGAGCCCTACCTGTTCTTCATTCTCCTTTCTCTAAGCTCTGTGCAGATTTCATCCTTGAAACATGTCTCTTTCAACAACATCATTAATAACTGTCAAAACTACAGCTTCATGCTTAACCCCATCCACACAATCAGTCAGATTGTAACTTTTAACATTAATGCCATAGACCACGTTATAATTTGAGCAGCCACCCTATAACTGATTACATTCTCCCTAGCCATCTAGTTACAGATTATTGTTTAGCACCTGTTACTTCTAAGGATGGCAGAAATACATCACTTTTCCTCATTTCACTTCTCTCCAATCTTCCTGTCATCTCCTAGAGACCAAGCATAGAAGAAATCCTAGGGTACAGAGACTAGTGGTTTTCAATTTTTTTAAAAAAAACTAACAGAACTCTTTCATCCTACCAAAAAAAAAAAAAAAACCCTCTATTTCCATAAGAGATAAAGGATCTGTTTTAAAGTCGAAGACTCCCTCCCACAAACCCACACCTCTTGCAGTTTGAAAAACCACCGTCTTAGACCAACCCTTCATCTTAAAGTTGAGGAAACAGATCCAGAGACCAGAACTGACTTGGAGATGCTAAGACAGCTAGAGCTGGTCCATCATACTCCACGACACACGGGTGCAGAGAAACCTCTGCCAAATCAAACGACTTCTTTTATAGTAATGAAGTTACCATGTTGAGATTGTGTGAATTAGATAAAAAGAATCTGTTACTAGTATAAACACATTCAGATTACCCGTGTATAGCACAGAATAAAAGAAATATTTTGCTAAGAAATATTTCGACTTTTTCAGATATGTGAGACATCCCAAGGGACTACTGGAAGTACAAACTGGGTTTGGGAAGTAAAAAAATGGCAGTTAGATCAGGCTTACTGTACCTAAGGATCCTGTGACTAATTCCAGTAGCAAGTTGGTACACATGGCCCCTAATTTCAAATTTAGTCCACTCTTCTTTAATATACAAGTAGAGGTTTTATGCCCCACTCACTGCATGACCCAAGTCAATATGCAGAAGTTTGGAGAACCCTAGATTTTCGCTATTGGCCCAAATAACTTCAGGGTGCTTCCGAGAATCTCAATGCCATGAATTTACCATGCTCCAGAGTAGGGTCCTTGTGGAAAGACTGTCAATTACATTCAAAGCCAATGGAAACACAGAAAGACAAGAAAAGATCCAGCATAATCTACCAAGGCAATCCTATCTTATTCACTTAAGCCTCACTGAGATTTTACAGAATAAAGGAAAAGAGCAGTGAACCTAGAAAGACCCACTGAGCTCTCTAAATCTTTTTTCATCACAAATATGAAAGATTGAACTTGCTGATCTACAGTTCTCAGTTCAAACTCCACGATGAGGGATTTTTCTAATTTCGAATAAAGCCGATCCTCTTCATTCTGGGGTACAATCTCAACTTTCTCCTCCCCACCTGTTTACAAGGGGAAATAAGGGGAAAAAAAGAAAAAGAAAAATCGCAGCTTGGTCCGGATTGTCCTCAGTCCGTGTCAAGGAATCATAACACCCCCTAAATTAAGACCCGGGCCTGGGCTCGGAGAAAAAGTAGTGCATCACGACAGAATCCTACCTCCCGCCTTCCGAGTCAAACGGCTCCGCATCCAAACAGTTTAGAATCCTGCCTGTTCTTAATGCTACAGCCGAGAGAGGATCCACAAGCCACTTTGGTCCTCGGCCCTTCTGTGTTCACAACCGCCCAGGACACAAGTTCTTCGGTCTAACCTAACCCTTTCCTGCTGCGGGGTTAAGCCCAAGCCTTCTTTCTGACCTTGGGGAGACCAGCTCCCCGCCCCGTCCTCTCACAGACGCCCTAGGGGCTCCTCTCGAAGATCAGACATTCCTCCCATCCCCCTACCCTCCTAAATTTAGGACAGGGAAGCTTTAGGGCCATCGTCTCTCTTCCGGGACCGATCAGACTTCATTCCAAACAGGGAAAGATGGGGGGAAAAGATGGGGTCGAGAGAAACCTGGGCCCTGGGAAGTCACTCCTTCAGCGCCCCCAGGGACCAGGTACCCGATCACCCGCGCATCCCGCTCCCCTCCTCCCCCGGACTGCAAAACACCCAGATGGAGACCTGCCGGGCCCACGCTTGCTCGGACCCCGCGTCACGCGCCCCCTCGGCTCCAACCCCCAAGACACAGCAACCGGCGAGGGGCTGGAAAGGAAGAGGGTCCCCTGCGGTCTCACCTGGGGCGGAGGCGCTCGCTCATGTTAGCTGATGGAGGCGAGCGACGCGGCGCCGCTCCGTGAAGAGAGAAAACAGAGGGTGTTGTGTTCCGGCGGCCGCCACGCCCACACCCTGGGGCCTTGGCTCTCACCGCGGCTCCGGTGGAAGCGGCCGGCGGTGAGTACCCCTCTGTGGGACCCGTACCACCTCTACTTCCGGCGTCTGCTCCGCGCCCCCCCATGTCGCAGCCGCCGTGGTACCGCCCACCCGCGGCTGCGCAGTGACGCGACCCCGGCCGCGCCGACCGGTAACCCCGCCCACAGGAAAAGGAGGGCTCGGAGCGCCCAGGAGCTTCTGGGAGAGAGGACCTCGTTAGAGGTCGCCCGAGCTTTCGCCTGTTCGCAGCCGAGTGGGGATAGCTTAAGAGTCAAGCCAGGTTTAAATTAAATTAAAGTATATCAGAATAATATGTTACAAGTATTTGAGTTAAATCCCTGTGAGGTCACAATCTTTTAAAAATAGCTGAGAAGCATCAGGCAGTGTTGCGGACGGCCTGCCCCGGGTCCCAAGACTGAGAGTTGGGAAGCGGCGCGTGGACTGCGCTGGGGGGCGGGCCTGTCGCGGGGCTTCGTGGTCTTATGTGTCTTGCGAGGTGAGGCGCTGTCGTGGGGAGGGTTCCCACGGGCGGGGATGTTTCCTAGGGCCTCCGCCGTAGGTCTGGGGACGAATGTGGCGACAAGAGGAGAGTGGGGGGAGGGCTTCCTGAAGCCGAAGATTCCGCCCCCTTAGGCGTCCCAGCGGCTCCGGCGCCTGGGGCTGGGGGGCTGCGGGGAGGCCCCAACCAGGAAGCAGCAGGACTGCTTTCCTGAAAACGTTACGGGCAGGAGGGTACGCCAGATAGTACTGCTGGGGGCGGGGAAGTCCGCTGGAGAGCGCAGGAGCGGCGGGCGAAGATTAGCCTAACTTTGAGGTCCGCCCTGTGCCCAGGAGGGTGGTCAAGTCTGCTTTCTGGAACACCGAGATAGCACTGCCCTACAGGTGACTCGGTTATTTGAATTTGCCCAAGCACTTTGCCACATTTATTCATTGTATGTGCTGTCGAGTGACTTCCCTAATTGTGTTTTTCAGAGGCCGACATTAAAATCGCAACTAGAGAACGGAGAGCGAGGCATGCAGAACCAGGAGAAACAACCGCAAAATCAGCATCTTTCTAGAAAAGCTTTGGTAAGAAAGCAGTTAATAGGGAAGAACCTTTGTATTCTGTTACAAGTTAATCACTAAAGGGATGTTGCCTGTAAGCTTAAATTACACCTAATAGCCCATCTCTGGGAACCCTGCCTCCCAGGTCATGAGCATGAAGCTAAAATACCTGTGTTTAGCTCAGAGGAAACAGCCTGACCAGCCCACCTGTGAATCACTGCAGGAAGGAAGAAAATAGCATACTCCCTCCGGAGGCTGATGGGAACTAGGAAATGTTTGGCTTTACTCCCTTCCCTTTTAGTATAAAGGATGCCTGAATTCTAACTCAGGCAAGATGGTTCTTTGGGACGCGAGTGCCCCATCTCAAGTCTGCCGCAGCTTTCCAAACAAATTCCCTAGTCCTCGCCCCAAGAACTCATCTCTCGGTTTATTGGCCTGTCCTGCGGTGAGCGGATGAGCTTGAACTCGGTAACATTAAGGCATCCATGGTGAGACATTACTGTTCAAGGGTGCAGGAAAGATCTCAGTAGGATTAAGTGTGAGGATAGCACGGTGTGGAAGCACGTGCCTCTAACAGGTCTCTTTTAAAGTCGTTAGCCTAAGGCCCTTGGACTGGCTTCCGTTGTGTGTATTTTTGTAAATAAACAGTCCCTAACTTTTATTATATTGTGAAAGGGGTACCTCCAAGGTAAGAATAGTTGCTGTAAAGTCTATTGGCAGAAAACAGTTTTGGTTTTTTTGTTTGTTTGTTTTTTTGCGGTACGCGGGCCTCTCACTGCAGTGGCCTCTCCTGCCGTGGAGCACAGGCCCTGGACGTGCAGGCCCAGCAGCCATGGCTCATGGGCCCAGCCGCTCTGCGGCATGTGGGATCTTCCCGGACCGGGGCACAAACCCACGTCCCCCGCATCAGCAGGCGGACTCCCAACTACTGCGCCCCCAGGGAAGCCCTTGTTTTGTTTTTTGTGGGTTTTTTTGTTTGTGTGTTTTTGCCTGACTTCATGTAGGATAAGGTGGGTCGGTTGCTCTGATGGATTGGCCAGGGCCAGGCCCAGTGCTCGGTTCTGAGAATACAGCTGTGCACAGGGTCCACCCGTTCCCTGCTCTCTGGAACTTGATAGAATAAGAAATATAAACAGAATTAACTCATCTGAGCTTTGGAATGAAATACTTCCTTTTCCTGACTGGAGAGAGTAATAGAGGCACCAGAGGTACGTGGTGTAAGTTTTTGTAAATGGTTTTGTGTGGCATAAATTTCACAAAAGCGTCAAACTAAACAAATTCGACATTAATCCATTGTACTACATACTGCAAGTAAAAAATGGGGGACCATGTCACCTCCACTTATGTATTATTTGTGCATTCGCTGTACTTCTATATATATGTATGTATATATGCTTATTACGAACGCGTTAAATGTCAGTAGCATTTCGTTTTTCATGCTTGGACAATAGAAGCTCTAATATTTTCTTCTTGCCCCAGTGGATCTTCTGTATATCACTGTGGAAATACTAGTCTAAGCCACCTTGGAATCCCAGCCTGAGTTTTTTATTCTTCACCATTCTTCCCTTGAATGATGTGTTTAAGGGTTTATAACAGTTTCTTTATACTCATGTGCTATCCTGTTGACTTGCTGCAGTGTTAAATAGCAAACATTTTATTGGCATTGGCATTTTATCTGTTTGGCATTCTGGACATCTTTTCCTTCCACTAAGCATTAATTCACTAGACTTAAGTTTTTTGGTCTGGCTCACCTCCTAGTTAGGGATGTTGAAAAACCTCTTTGGTTGTCTTTTGTAATGACTGATTCCTAAGAGACTTTAAGGAGTGTGAAATACCAAGCAGAAATGGAGCCAGGAATATTGATCTTAAAATCCAACTATGTCTGTTTTCTACCTATGGAAGAAAAAGAATGAGTCAAAAGAAATTTTTTAAAACGTCCTTCAACCTAGCTTCTTTCAAATGAATTTAAAAGGTACAACACCTCAATAAATTATTAGTATTTACTCTATGGATTGTGTGCTCCCCGTAACCTCACATTTCTCTTTTTCAGGAATAGGAGAGTGCTATTCCACCCAGAATGGAAGTGTGTCCTTACTGTAAGAAGCCATTTAAACGATTAAAATCCCATTTGCCATACTGTAAGATGATAGGACCAGCTGTGCCTGCTGTTTGTCAGTCTAAGCAGGCTACACTCCCACGTGCTAAAAAAATCAAAGGGCCAATCAGAGACTCAGTTAAAGCAAAAGAGAAAGGGTTAGGGACAGATAGTAAGAAAAGAAATCCTGAACTGAAAGGGGACAGATCAGAACAACAGACAGTTAAGTCCTCTCCACAACTAACTGTTGGTTTGGAAAAAACAAGTAATACAAAGGCTGACAAAGACTTCAAGAATCAAATTCAACCCTCCCTCAAAATGCTAAAAAACACTGAACCGAAGGTTACTTTCCAGGGAGAAACTACAGCTCAGTTTTCTGCATCAGAAAACACCACTCCTAAAAAAGAGCTTGCCGAAGATTTGTCTAAATCAGGGGAAAGTAGAAATAACCCTTCAGAAACTGAAGCTTCTTTAGCTCTTGGCCCAATGGAACCTTCTCTGTCAAATCAAGATAGGAAATATTCTTCGGCTTTCCCTAATGATGTACAAGCCACTTCTGCTGATTTAAGATTGGACAGAGCGGATGCCCCAAGACAGAACCTTCTCCTAAAATTACTAGATATGCCTCTGGGCGATTATCACAGTTCTCCCATGAATCTCAATTCCGGGGTTAAAAGGGTAAGCATATCATCAAGCAGTGAGAGGGATTCCAAGGCCGGGGATCACCTCTTGGGAGTCTCTACCAGAGACTCTGGGAATTGGGAAAAGAACACAGAATCACAAATTGCAGCTTTTAAGGTTAGCCCGTTAGATAAAATCCAGGTCAAGGAGAACCAGGGAAAAGGACTTGACGTTGGAGCAGAGGCATGTGGGAGCCAAGGAAATGCAGAGAAAAGTGCATTTGCAACAGACATGCAGGAATGGGCTGCCGTGAGCGATGATTCAGTCATGGAGAGGAAATCTCGAGGTGAAGGCCCCGATTTAGAGTTGCTTACGCCAACGGAGACAAATTGCAGTGAGCTCTCTGTATCACAGTCACGTAATCAAAGTCTTGCTTCTCTGGCTATGAAATTCCTCCAAGAAGAGAAGGCAGAAGCCTGCAGCCATAAACAAGTCCCTGCTATGAAGGCATTGACGAAGAGTGAGGGGCAAGCTTCTCTGACACCCACGTCGGGCTGTCGGCCGCCAGCATCGCACCCCAGGGGCCAGCATTCTGCACATTCAACCCATCATCACGCTTTTAAAAGCCCCTTCACAGGTCAGATTGGTGCCACCGACAGAAAGACCCTATCCAGCTCCCTGGGGCTGGAGTGGTTTCCAGAGCTCTATCCCGGTTATCTTGGACTCGGGGTGTTGCCGGGGAAGCCTCAGCATTGGGGCACATTGGCCCAGAAGCCTGCGCTCATCAGTACCCAGGGGGAAAGCTGCTCACAAGGTAAACATGCTCCCGTTCAAGCTCATCCAAACAGCTCTAAGCCTTTTGAATCAATGAGGTTCAGACGCCCACATTCTCACTCGCTTGACTTTATTCGTACGTACCTAGGCATTCCAGTGCGCTGGACTTGTAAGTGTCCTCAGAACATGACTTCTTGCTCCCAGGGGTCAGTAATAGCAGTGGTTTATCACTCTCTCTTCCTCTCCACCAAGAGGTGAAGGTTGGACTACGACAGGCTGGCCAGTGATGCTGATAACAGTTGACCTACATTCGGAAGAGGCATGGCCTCTTCTAGAAATTGGGTGGGTATTCAAGCTGAAGAGACTCAGGAAGAACATGAAGATTTCAGGGTCTGCCTAAACAGAACAAGCGCCGTGCTCAGATTTCAGTCAGGACCAGGTTGGGCAGAAAATAGGTCCCAGACGTGTGGTCAGATGCAGCATCTAGCAGTTTGGAGTAGCACAGAAGGGAAGGGCAGATGGGGTTCTTGGCTTCGGGGGCAGGCTGGGGTGGCAGTCAAGGCAGGTGGAAGTGGGCCTCAGGGATGAGCTGGTGAAGATCAGGAGCAGAGGGTGTGGCCAGAAGGGAGCAGAAATCCATGCCCTGGAAGAGTTAGGCCGCAGAGACTAGGACCCAGGATAGGACCAAAGGTGGAGCCTCAAGACACGAGAGGTGAGGTAAGAAGGATGGGGGGAAAGAGGCTGGACGTCGAAACTGATTGGACTGTGAGTCTGTCTCTTCCGAAGCTCCCTGGATGCTCCTGGCTGGTGCCTAGAATGGGTTCAGCAGTGGGCAGGACGGAGGCCTGGGTAGGAGCCAGGAGTTCCCCTACGGCCCCCTCGGTGCCCTCACTTTTTTCTGCTGAGTCTCACCTTTAGTTATTGAACTACTTCTCTAATTATGAAACAGAGTGTCTCCATTTTCCTCCCCAGAAGCTTTGGATTACTTTTTTGTTTGGGTTTTTTAGGGGCGTGGTTAGGCGTGGTCACAGTGGCATCCATCTCTTTCTTGCCTAGCGTTCTTTGGTGCTTTCGGGTTATTTTGACAGGAGACCCAAAGCCACTCAGAATAGGCTTGCAGCAGAAAAGCTTGTGTTATCCCTTCCTAAAGGATACATTTTTCCCCTCTACTATGTTTTGTGAATGATCACATATTCACTAAGCCCCAGTTTGGCTGTTGTGGAAAGCATTTTCTTTTGCATTTTAATTATCCCTTTCTAAAGGTTTCAAAATGGACGTGTATTAAGAGGGTTGCTAGCTTAAAGCTACGTTTCCTTCAGCTGCCTCAGTGGTTAACCGGGTTTTCTACAAACAGGTCTAACATCTTCGCTGTCTTTACAAAGTTGTATCAAGTCCCTACTCCATCTTAACATAGAATTAATATACTCACATTTGTGTTGCTTTGTGGTTTTCAGGGTGCTTCACCTATCTTCTGATTTTGGCCTCACCACTCTGAGAGTTGGGCAGAGTGCTTTTCTCTCTGTTTTGCAGGTGATGAAACAGGCACAGGGGATAAGTGATTTGTCGAAGGTGGTGATGCCAGTAAGTGGTAGAGGTGCAGGTAGAACCCCGTCTCCTGAGGCCTAGTTTAAAGCTTTCACTCAACCATGTTGTAGAAAATGAGCCACAGCTAGACACTCAGGTGTTATTTATATCTCCAAGCTTCTCTGTGGTTTTCAGTGGCATAAACACACACAGCCCGTAGCAAATCTCTAGCAAGTAGAAGGGCTTCTTTGTATTCTGTCCTACCCTCTGTAGTGCAAAGGTGAGTTCATTTTAGTGGGAAAAGGGAGGGAACTAATAATGTTTATCAGGTGATGGCGGTTTCTGGTCGTTGTGCGAGATGCCTGATGTAGTTATCTCCTTTAATCCTCCTGACGGTTGAGGGGCTGTCACTGCCAAAGATCGCCCTCTCTTGTGGGCGAGGAGTCTGAGCCTCAGAGGGCTCAGTGACTTGCCCACGTTCACCAGTAAGCGGCAGTCAGGATTCAAATCCAGGTCCATCTGGCTTGTACATCCATGGTCTTTAAACTCAGCCTCAGGCTTACTTTAGGGCAGTTAGTGCTCAATATCATGGCTGATTTAAGTTATTGGTAACACTCCCTTTAATAGGTCCCAAGATTATAGTAATAATAAGGTAAGAGATAACAGTAATCCGTGTCACCAAATCACTAGGCTTGTGAAATTGAATATGGGGGGGAAATACAAGTTTTCCTTTAATAGTAAGTTCTTCCAGGATAGTGTGGCTAGAAACGATTTTGTTCTCTTTTATTGGTCACAGTCTGTAATGTGTGATTAGTTTGGGTTCCTGTATCGGGGAATGTGTAGCCATCACTGTGTTCTGTTGTAAACCGAAAAACTGTTGGAAGTTGGCTCCACTATTAACGGCCAGACTGTGATGCTGCTACCAAATGAACAGGAGACACTAGAGGAGACCCTAGGATCTCAGTTAAGGTCAAAACCTGATTCCTCAGTTGGCCAGGGACTTCAAGGCCGTCAAATCTACAAGGATAAAAAAGTAGTGTGGCTCCTCAGCTTTGTACCTTCACCTGGCAATGACTGTCCCCAGTGACTGCAGGGTCAGACTGACCTCCCAGCAGTCATTGCAGAAGAGCTTGGGCTATATGTGCCCTTACTCAGGCAAAACCTTTGATGGGCCACTCCTCTATCTCAGGAAACCAACTCATGCCTTTGATACTTAAAGGCAGGGCCAGTGAGCTAAGAGTTACTGAGTTAACTATATATCAGGTGTGATACCTGCATGTTTACTTAAGTTATCTTAAGGAATCTTATACCAGTTCTGGGAGATGGGTATTACCCCTTTTACAGACGAGGAAACTGAGTTTCAGAGAGGATGAGTAACTTGCCCAGTATGCAGTTTCTAACGTGATCTGATGGTCTTTGCCAAGGTTTTCCGGGCAGTGTTTCTTGCACTGGACCGTTGGGCTCCAGGATGTTGTCAGTTTTCTTTCCTGCACGGGGAAATGCAGCTAGTCTTCGTGCCATCAGGTACCTGAGTAAACTTAGGTGAGGTGATTCTACCAGCTGGAAAGGCACCTAGGGCCTTCATTTCGATGAAACAAGGTAGGACCAGAAGCTCTCATGGCCGATGAAAAATGGCTATGTTTTGAGGACCTAGGCTAGGAAATCCCGAGGCAGACTGATGGTTCTGAGGATGCCACCACGTTGGGCTGCAGGGGATCGGGCTCATGGAATTCGGCAGCGCTAGGAGCGATCTTTTGAGCTTCAGGGAGAAAGGTTCTCATGGGCCTCACTACCAGAAGAAGGAGTTTTCCTGGCCTGAGGGAAAGTAGATTTTAGAAGTCCAAGATTTAAACCTCAGGAGACTCAACAAGTATCAAGGTCTGAGAGCTCTCAGCTCAGCAATAGAGGACTTCGTTCAAGGGAAACCTCTCAGAGTCCCAGTCACCTTGAGAGCGTTCAGCTGGGAGGGCTGGCTGGGCCTTTACAGAATTCAGGTGCCTTGGCTTTGGGGCTGAAAGTGTAAGAGATCTAAGTCCTTGGTTCCCAAATCTGGACAGTTAACAGTTTCACGTGGTCATTTTTTTTTTTTAAGAGTAAAGATTGCTAGGCATCGTCCCCAGAGATTGATTCTGAAGCAAGGCCTCAGAATTGTATTTTCAGACGTTTCCTCGGTGTCACCGAAGATCAGCCGAGTTTGAGAACTGCTCCTGGAGGTGATGGCCCTGGCGCAGGTGCCTCAGACCCAGCAGTGGGCTGTTCTCAAATTGTGGCAGGGGAGAAGGTGGTTTGGGAAAAAAAAACTTTGTGTAATTACAAAAAGCAAAATATGGCTGACGGGGTTACCAGAAGGTCAAGTGAGAAAACTTTATAGGTCATGGGTTTTTAAAGGCCAAGAAACAGCTAAATAAAGGCTGTTCTCTAACCTGCAACCAGAATTTCCATCAGTAGGGTATCCATGTGAGGTGTTTTTGTTTGTTTGTTTTGTTTTTTAAATGTATTTATTTATTGGCTGCGTTGGGTCTTCGTTGCTGCATGCGGGCTTCTCATTGCGGTGGCTTCTCGTTGCAGAGCACGGGCTCTAGGCGCGCAGGCTCACTAGTTGTGGCTCGCGGGCCCTAGAGTGCAGGCTGAGTAGGTGTGGCGCATGGGCTTAGTTGCTCTGCGGCACGTGGGATCCTCCTGGACCAGGGCTCGAACCCATGTCCCCTGTATTGGCAGGAGGATTCTTAACCACTGCGCCACCAGGGAAGCCCTTGGGTAGTGTTTTTACATCCACAGCAACTTTTACCACACCTGCTAAACCCGTTGTAAATATTTGCTTAGTTTACCCTTTATCCTAATAAACTAAACCAAGACCAGAGAACCAGCAATAGTAGAGACTCCCTGCCTGTCATTAAACATGGGACATAACAGGGGCAGGGAAAATGTAAATACATAGCCTAAACCCTCCTTTCTGGTTCTACTTTATAGTTATTCATGTATTGAACATAAATAAGAAGTGTGCTGGTCAGCAGTAGTGCTGGGCTGGGCTGATAGAGCTGGCTTGTCGACTGTTGTGACAAGTAGCGGTAATTAACGTGACAGTAGAAAGTCATGCTTTTTGCTAATAAGATGTTTAGCAGATGAGAGGAAGTATAAATGATTCATTTCATTAAGTATGTATCCCTGGATCATCTGGGCACAATATTCATCGGATCGGAAATGGATCTAGATACTGATCCCCAGGGTCCCTTAGTCTGTTGAAGAACCTTTTCTTGATGTGGAATAGACGGCTTTGACCTTCAGTGGTTACCAGTTAGCCGCAGCCCAAGGCAGACATTAATCCACCTATTTAGAATATACCTTTCCTGCAGCCGCGCCCTGGGAACCTTGGGCACTGAGTGTTGGGGAAGAGGATGGATTTAAATGAATAATCACAGTGACTGTTTGGAACCCTAGTTCCTTTGTTGGAAAGAAGTTCGACGGCGGTAAGAAGTTTGGAAGCCCCGGCCAGCCTCACAACCTCCAGCTTCTCTCTAAGGAGGCTCTTGGGAGCTGTCCAAACAGGTGAGGCTGGAATCACGACTGCTGGGCTCTTGCTGGTTCCAAGCATTTGGAGAACTTTCTCTTCCTTTAGCCATGGCTGTTACAGCAGGCTCGAGAAAGAGAAGAGGACAGCCTTGTATGTAGTCTTACTCCTCTCCTGCTTGGTTGTTTTCATCCAGGAGTCTGATGTAATTTAAAGCACCGAAGCTAATAATAGCAACTGCCATTTGTTGAGCAGCTTTCATTTTTTCAGTACTTACCCCTGCCTCTCTCTGCCACCTGCCCGTCTCTGCCTTCCCCACGTTGATTGTCCCCAAGCCAGGAAGGCTCAACCTCAAGTTAACCAGCTGTATTCATCTCCTCCCCACGAAAGATTTTAACCAAACTCCCCAAAATAAGAGTGACTAATTTAAATTTATTAAAATTAAGGTCTTTTGGTTTTAGCCTTTTCATCACGCGCGCAATATAGTGGTATGTAAATTCTTTGCAATTCCTTTGCCTAAGCTAACCGGGTAACTTGAGTCCCTCACAGATAAGGGCCCCAGGGGCCTTTCCCTCTAACAGTGAGACCTGCTTCTCTTTAAACAGGCTGGATCAGGTGTCGCACCACCGTGAAGGGCAGAGGAGTCGGTGGCATCATGATGCTCTTCACAGGGTACTTCGTCCTTTGTTGTAGCTGGAACTTCAAGCATCTGAGTAAGCCTTTCTCTATTTTTAGCCTAAATTACAGGTCACATCCCATTATAGGCACCTCCAAGGGATTTTCCGAACTGCTTTTTTGTTTTTCAGTTTTGCATTATCTGACATGCCCTAGAGAATGAGCTGTTGCCTGAGAGGTTTTTTTGGAGGTTTTTTAATTGGAGGTTTTGGTTAGAGTGGCCTTTATAAGATTTGACTAGAATTTACATAACTGTTGTTATGCTCCATTTAAGATTGTCACCGGAGATCTGGTGAGCTTTGTGTTTTCTCCTTAAAGCTATTTGCGTGTTAGAAGATCAGGGCTCTTCAAGGTGACTTTTTAATTCCTATGTAAGAGCTTCCTTTTAGGATTGAAACCAAATAGCTTTATACCCCAAAAAAGAGGAGGAGAAGCAAAATACAGCTGTCACTCATCAGTGTGTCTTAAGGCTTAGAGCTGTTTTATTTACTCCACTTTTAACATTAAAAGCACAACACCTTTCTAGTGACGCGTTTCAACTTGCTCCAAATCTTACCAGGAGAATGCCTAGATTTCATTGCTCTTTTAGTTCCAGATAACTTTTGCTCGTTTTTTAAAGTATTGTTTTATAAAAGAAAAAAAAAAAACAGAAAAAGCCCAGTATTCTTCCACAATTTAAAAACAAACCCAAACGCTTTCAGATGAAAATTTTCAGTGTAAAAGTGTAAAATAATCATTAACACTGGAGGCCAGTAGAATTCACAAGCTTCTAAAATATCAGATTTGGGCTTCCCTGGTGGCGCAGTGGTTGAGAATCCGCCTGCCGATGCAGGGGACATGGGTTTGTGCCCCAGTCCGGGAGGATCCCACATGCCGCGGAGCGGCTGGGCCCGTGAGCCATGGCCACTGAGCCTGCGCGTCCGAAGCCTGTGCTCCGCAACGGGAGAGGCCACAACAGTGAGAGGCCCGCGTACCGCAAAAATAAATAAATAAAATAAAATAAAATAACATATCAGATTTGACTCTAACTGGATTTGTTGGCTAATTCAGTACCAGTGCATAGGGCACAGGTGAAGCAGCAGGAATGTGTCTGCACCAAACTCTTCCATCCTGACTAGCAGGGCATAGCTGCTGGCCCTTGTCTAATATGCATGGCCATCGGTGAGAAAGAGGAATTCCTTTCTGATCATCCCCGCATAAACGGAGATGCCTAAAATCCCAAGTCATTTCTTTCACAGGGAAAAAGCCTTCCCTAAAGTTTTACCTGCCTGAAGGAGACCATGTAGGTGATGCATGAGGTTATTTTTCACATCTCTAAATTGAGACTGAAGAAAGTGAGACAGAAACTTCTCATTTTGCTTAAGACTTTACTTCTAAATTTATAAAGCAAAAATATAACACAATGATCTGTAGAGTCAAGACATAGAAACAGTCAACAGAATGGCCTCTTAGATCCTTATGTTTATCTCTGTTTATCCTAAGAGCTGCAGTACTGGTGTACGTAGCATTGACCTGGACACCACATAAGAAAGCTTTGGCACTCCAAGGCAGGGACGGTGGAGATGGCTGCAGTGCGAATTTAACAATGGAAACTTGTACTGGGGGCAGGGGAGAGCGTGAAAAGAATAAAATTATTGGAATCCAGCAATTCTGTAGGAAGCCAGTTCTTTAATGTGGACAGATCTGGTTCTGTCTGGATATTTCTTTTGACTTGTTCTCAAAAGTGACAAGAGTTACTGAAAAAAACTTCAGTTTGTTTAATCATAAAGGCTGGTGTTATTCAGAGAGACAATCATAATGGCTGATGTCATTCAAGGAGACAAGAAGATGGCAGAGTTTGTCATTAGAATTTTTTAATAGCTATTTCCTAATAGCTCATATCTCAATTTTAAATCTTTCTCTCTAAAATTATTCTCTATATCTTGGCATTTTACTATTCATCTCTACTACTCGGCTACATGTACACTGGTACAGAATAGTATCTGAAGTGGCAGGAAATCACACATCAGACCCTTCCCCTTGGGAATGGTTAGACTCTTGGGTCCTTGACCAGATCTTGGCAGGAGTCAGAAACATAAAAGCAGAGGGTGGGTTCAGAGTTGCAGGTGAGCCTCTGAAAAATCCTTGGCAGGTTATTTTTTAAGCTAATTAAAGCAGCACACTAAACACAAGGCTAAATCACCTTTTCCACATCTTAATAGTGAGCATAATATAATATATAATATAATTATATATATAATAGTGAGCAAATGAGTATAATAGTGAGCAAATGGTTTCTGCTTATCATCTCTTCTTGGAAGCTTTTCAGAACTCCACCCCGTCCCTTCCCAAGAATTTCAGTGCAATACTCAAATATTCCTCCCACTTTGTTAGGGTTGTTTTTGGCTAGTGGGGTTTTTATGTCTCTTCCCTCATCAGAATATTCCATGTTTTTCTAATTTTCTGCTTTGTCCTCTAGAGAATAACTTGGATACTTATAAAGGCTTCAAGGAAATGTAATGTAGATCTCACAGATGGATAACGGTTTTCAACTTCTTTTCCAACATCAGAGGTTGATTACATACTAGATAGCGATATGCCCCTTCCCCTATCAATCAGTCGATGGGTCTGTCTGTATCTTCCCTTTGCTTGTGATATCCTCAGGCCAAAATACATGTGTTCAGTCCCTCTTTTGTCCCAGCTCCTTCAGAACTATGAAAAAGCAGGTGTGCTGTTCTAAGGCTAGCATTCATGTATTTGCACACCTCTTCCTTCTCTCTTCCCAGAACTCGATGCTGGCTTATCTTCTGCTGTATCTCCCTTTTCTGTTCTTCAGTCCCCTGTCGTCCCCCCACCCCACCTCTCTAATTATCCCCAGTGGGAGTAATTTAATTCTGCATCAAATTCTCATGGTTAAGGAAAAGGTGTGCTAGAATTCTCCATAAGGAAAAATTCACGGTTGAGGAAGAGTATACTAGAGGTAGTTATTTTAGTTTAATATGACAGGATTTTCAGAACTCCAAAAATAGTATCTTGCCTTTAGGAAAGGCTTTGTGGCCTTTCTTTGTAAATGCCCTGTAAGAGGTACGGTCAGGGAGGGGTCTCCCTGCACCTGCCCCTTTGCCTTACTCTAGATCAGAAATGCTTAGGGTACAAAGGTAGGTGAGAATGACCTCTCAGCTATGTCCTCTTCCCCAATCCCCTCGAGCCCAGGGGTCAGCAGACCACGACAGCCCACAGACACAAGCCATCATGTGGCCTATTTTTGTAAATAAAGTCTCCATGGGACACAGCCCTGCATCTTTGGTTAGGTGATGGCTGTGGCTGCTTCCACATGCAGTGGCAGAGTTGAGTTGTCGCAACAGAGACCATAGACCCTGCAAAGCTGAAAATGGTTATTCTCTGGCCCTTTACAGAAAGCATGCCAAGCCCTGCCCCAGATGGACAGGACGCCTCACGGGCTCCTGTGTTGGAGGGATGAAGAGGACTGGGGATCTCCGCTCTGAAGCATTTGGTTAGGAAACGCGAAAGGAGGAGAAGCCTTTCTGGACTCAGCACCTAAGCGCCTGAGTGTTGCCCCCTCAGCTCCCCACCGCGTGTGAGTGCAGTGGTGCCGGCAAGAGTAAGCTCACAGCTCCCCAGGGTTGTCATCAAGATCATTTTTGTCCCTACTGTAAGTAAACTAGTGCCACTTGTAATCAGAATGCTAAAACATCATGAAAGGGTTTAACTCCGTTAGATCACGATAAATACTTTACATCTCTGAAAATAAGTTCCTTAATGAGAAAAGCGAACTACTTAATGACCCATCAGTCCTGAAGGGATATCTGCTGCTTATTGCCCGGTATGTTGTGTTAGTTTCAGGTGTACAGCATGGTGATGCAGTTATACATATATATATCTATCTATGTGTATGTATTCTTTTACAGATTCCTTTCCCTTATAGTTGATTACAAAATTTCAAGTAGAGTTCCCTGTGCTACACAGTAGGTCCTTGTTGATTATCTGTTTTATATAGAGTGGTGTGTATCTGTGAATCCCAACCTCCTACTTTATCCCTCCCCCCACCCCACCCTTTTCCCCTTTGGTAACCATAAATTTGTTTTCTATGTCTGTGGGTCTTTTTTTGTTTCGTATATAAGTTCATTTGTATCATTTATTTTTTGTAGATTCCCCATATAAGCGATATCATATATTTGTCTTTCTCTGTCTGGCCTACTTAGTATGATCATCTCCTAAGTCCATCCACATTGCTGCAAATGGCATTATTTCGTTCTTTTTAATGGCTGAGTAATATTCCATTATATATATGTACCATATCTTCTTTATCCATTCCTCTGTTAGTGGACATTTAAGTTGCTTCCATGTCCTGACTATTTTAAGTAGTGCTGCTGTGAACATTGGGGTACATGTATCTTTTCGAATCATGGTTTTCTCCAGATATATGCCCAGGAGTGGGATTGTAGGATCATATGGTAGCTCTATTTTTAGTTTTTTAAGGAACCTCCATACTGTTCTCCATAGTGGTTGTACCAATTTACATTCCCGCCAACAGTGCAAGAGGGTTCCCTTTTCTCCACACCCTCTCCAGCATTTATTTTTTAAAATACATTCTTTTTATTTTTTTTATTTTTTATTATTTTTTGTTGTTGTTTGGGAATATCTTTTTTTTTTTTACATCTTTATTGGAGTATAATTGCTTAACAATGGTGTGTTAGTTTCTGCTTTATAACAAAGTGAATCAGTTATACATATACATATGTTCCCATATCCCCTCCCTCTTGTGTCTCCCTCCCACCCTCCCTATCCCACCCCTCCAGGTGGTCACAAAGCACCGAGCTGATCTCCCTGTGCGATGTGGCTGCTTCCCACTAGCTATCTACCTTACGTTTGGTAGTGTATATATGTCCATGCCTCTCTTTCACTTTGTCACAGCTTACCCTTCCCCCTCTCCATATCCTCAAGTCCATTCTCTAGTAGGTCTGTGTCTTTATTCCTGTCTTACCCCTAGGTTCTTCATGACATTTTTTTTCTTCTTTAATTCCATGTATATGTGTTAGCATACAGTATTTGTCTTTCTCTTTCTGACTGACTTCATTCTGTATGACAGACTCTAGGTCTATCCACCTCATTACAAATAGCTCAATTTCGTTTCTTTTTATGGCTGAGTAATATTCCATTGTATATTTGTGCCACATCTTCTTTATCCATTCATCCGATGATGGACACTTAGGTTGTTTCCATCTCCGGGCTATTGTAAATAGGGCTGCAATGAATATTTTGGTGCATGACTCTTTTTGAATTATGGTTTTCTCAGAGTATATGCCCAGTAGTGGGATTGCTGGGTCATATGGTAGTTCTATTTGTAGTTTTTTAAGGAACCTCCATAGTGTTCTCCATAGTGGCTGTACCAATTCACATTTCCACCAGCAGTGCAAGAGTGTTCCCTTTTTTCCACATCCTCTCCAGCATTTATTGTTTCTAGATTTTTTATGATGGCCATCCTGACTGGTGTGAGATGACATCTCATTGTAGTTTTGATTTGTATTTCTCTAATGATTAAAGATGTTGAGCATTCTTTCATGTGTTTGTTGGCAGTCTGTATATCTTCTTTGGAGAAATGTCTATTTAGGTCTTCTGCCCATTTTTGGATTGGGTTGTTTGTTTTTTTGTTATTGAGCTGCATGAGCTGCTTATAAATTTTGGAGATTGATCCTTTGTCAGTTGCTTCACTTGCAAATATTTTCTCCCATTCTGAGGGTTGTCTTTTGGTCTTGTTTATGGTTTCCTTTGCTGTGCAAAAGCTTTTAAGTTTCATTAGGTCCCATGTGTTTATTTTTGTCTTTATTTCCATTTCTCTAGGAGGTGGGTCAAAAAGGATCTTGCTGTGATTTATGTCATAGAGTGTTCTGCCTATGTTTTCCTCTAAGAGTTTGATAGTTTCTGGCCTTACATTGAGGTCTTTAATCCATTTTAAGCTTTTTTTTTTTTTTTTTTTTATATATATATATATATTTTTATTTTACAAATTTAATCAGTTATACATATACATATGTTCCCATATCCCCTCCCTTTTGTGTCTCCCTCCCACCCTCCCTATCCCACCCCTCCAGGCGGTCACAAAGAACCGAGCTGATCTCCCTGTGCTATGCGGCTGCTTCCCACTAGCTATCTACCTTACGTTTGGTAGTGTATATATGTCCATGCCGCTCTTTCACTTTGTCACAGCTTACCCTTCCCCCTCCCCATATCCTCAAGTCCATGCTCTAGTAGGTCTGTGTCTTTATTCCTGTCTTACCCTATGTTCTTGATGACATTTTTTTCTTAAATTCCATATATATGTGTCAGCATACAGTATTTGTATTTCTCTTTCTGACATACTTCACTCTGTATGACAGACTCTAGGTCCATCCACCTCATTACAAATAGCTCAATTTCATTTCTTTTTATGGCTGAGTAATATTCCATTGTATATATGTGCCACATCTTCTTTATCCATTCATCCGATGATGGACACTTAGGTTGTTTCCATCTCCGGGCTATTGTAAATAGGGCTGCTATGAACATTTTGGTACATGTCTCTTTTTGAATTATGGTTTTCTCAGGGTATATGCCCAGTAGTGGGATTGCTGGGTCATATGGTAGTTCTATTTGTAGTTTTTTAAGGAACCTCCATACTGTTCTCCATAGTGGCTGTACCAATTCACATTCCCACCAGCAGTGCAAGAGTGTTCCCTTTTTTCCACACCCTCTCCAGCATTTATTGTTTCTAGATTTTTTGATGATGGCCATTCTGACTGGTGTGAGATGATATCTCATTGTAGTTTTGATTTGCATTTCTCTAATGAGTAAAGATGTTGAGCATCCTTTCATGTGTTTGTTGGCTGTCTGTATATCTTCTGTGGAGAAATGTCTATTTAGGTCTTCTGCCCATTTTTGGATTGGGTTGTTTGTTTTTTTGCTATTGAGCTGCATGAGCTGCTTATAAATTTTGGAGATTAATCCTTTGTCAGTTGCTTCATTTGCAAATATTTTCTCCCATTCTGAGGGTTGTCTTTTGGTCTTGTTTATGGTTTCCTTTGCTGTGCAAAAGCTTTGAAGTTTCATTAGGTCCCATGTGTTTATTTTTGTCTTTATTTCCATTTCTCTAGGAGATGGGTCAAAAAGGATCTTGCTGTGATTTATGTCATAGAGTGTTCTGCCTATGTTTTCCTCTAGGAGTTTGATAGTTTCTGGCCTTACATTTAGGTCTTTAATCCATTTTGAGCTAATTTTTGTGTATGGTGTTAGGGAGTGATCTAATCTCATACTTTTACATGTCCCTGTCCAGTTTTCCCAGCACCACTTATTGAAGAGACTGTCCTTTCTCCACTGTACATTCCTGCCTCCTTTATCAAAGATAAGGTGACCATATGTGCGTGGGTTTATCTCTGGGCTTTCTATCCTGTTCCATTGATCCATCTTTCTGTTTTTGTGCCAGTACCATACTGTCTTGATTACTGTAGCTTTGTAGTATAGTCTGAAGTCAGGGAGCCTGATTCCTCCAGCTCCGTTTTCCGTTCTCAGGATTGCTTTGGCTATTCGGGGTCTTTTGTGTTTCCATACAAATTGTGAAATTTTTTGTTCTAGTTCTGTGAAAAATGCCAGTGGTAGTTCGATAGGGATTGCATTGAATCTGTAGAATGCTTTGGGTAGTAGAGTCATTTTCACAATGTTGATTCTTCCAACCCAAGAACATGGTATATCTCTCCATCTATTTGTATCATCTTTAATTTCTTTCATCAGTGTCTTATAATTTTCTGTATACAGGTCTTTTGTCTCCTTAGGTAGGTTTATTCCTAGATATTTTATTCTTTTTGTTTTGGTGGGAAATGGGAGTGTTTTCTTGATTTCACTTTCAGATTTTTCATCATTAGTGTACAGGAATGCCAGAGATTTCTGTGCATTAATTTTGTATCCTGCTACTTTACCAAATTCATTGATTAGCTCTAGTAGTTTTCTGGTAGCATCTTTAGGATTCTCTATGTATAGTATCATGTCATCTGCAAACAGTGACAGCTTTACTTCTTCTTTTCTGATTTGGATTCCTTTTATTTCCTTTTCTTCTCTGATTGCTGTGGCTAAAACTTCCAAAACTAGGTTGAATAAGAGTGGTGAGAGTGGGCAGCCTTGTCTTGTTCCTGATCTTAGTGGAAATGGTTTCAGTTTTTCACCATTGAGGACAATGTTGGCTGCGGGTTTGTCATATATGGCTTTTATTATGTTGAGGAAAGTTCCCTCTATGCCTACTTTCTGCAGGGTTTTTCTCATAAATGGGTGTTGAATTTTCTCGACAGCTTTCTCTGCATCTATTGAGATGATCATGTGGTTTTTCTCCTTCAATTTGTTAATATGGTGTATCACATTGATTGATTTGCGTATATTGAAGAATCCTTGCATTCCTGGAATAAACCCCACTTGATCATGGTGTATGATCCTTTTAATGTGCTGTTGGATTCTGTTTGCTAGTATTTTGTTGAGGATTTTTGCATCTGTGTTCATCAGTGATATTGGCCTGTAGTTTTCTTTCTTTATGACATCCTTGTCTGGTTTTGGTATCAAGGTAATGGTGGCCTCATAGAATGAGTTTGGGAGTGTTCTTCCCTTTGCTATATTTTGGAAGAGTTTGAGAAGGATAGGTGTTAGCTCTTCTCTAAATGTTTGATAGAATTCGCCTGTGAATCCATCTGGTCCTGGGCTTTTGTTTGTTGGAAGATTTTTTTTGTTTTTGTTTTGTTTTGTTTTGTTTTTTTTGCGGTACGTGGGCCTCTCACTGTTGTGGCCTCTCCCACTGCGGAGCACAGGCTCCGGACACGCAGGCTCAGCGGCCATGGCTCACGGGCCCAGCCGCTCCGCAGCATGTGGGATCTTCCCAGACCGGGGCACGAACCCGTGTCCCCTGCATCGGCAGGCGGACTCTCAACCACTGCGCCACCAGGGAAGCCCTGTTGGAAGATTTTTTATCACAGTTTCAATTTCAGTTCTTGTGATTGGTCTGTTCATATTTTCTATTTCTTCCTGATACAGTCTTGGCAGGTTGTGCATTTCTAAGAATTTGTCCATTTCTTCCAGGTTGTCCATTTTATTGGCATAGAGTTGCTTGTAGTAATGTCTCATGATCTTTTGTATTTCTGCAGTGTCAGTTGTTACTTCTCCTTTTTCATTTCTAATTCTATTGATTTGAGTCTTCTCCCTTCTTTTCCTGATGAGTCTGGCTAATGGTTTATCAATTTTATTTATCTTCTCAAAGAACCAGCTTTTAGTTTTATTGATCTTTGCTATCGTTTCCTTCATTTCTTTTTCATTTATTTCTGATCTGATTTTTATGATTTCTTTCCTTCTGCTAACTTTGGGGTTTTTTTGTTCTTCTTTCTCTAATTGCTTTAGGTGCAAGGTTAGGTTGTTTATTCGAGATGTTTCCTGTTTCTTAAGGTGGGATTGTATTGCTATAAACTTCCCTCTTAGGACTGCTTTTGCGGCATCCCATAGGTTTTGGGTCGTCGTGTCTCCATTGTCATTTGTTTCTAGGTATTTTTTAATTTCCTCTTTGATTTCTTCAGTGATCACTTCATTATTAAGTAGTGTATTATTTAGCCTCCATGTGTTTGTATTTTTTACAGATCTTTTCCTGTAATTGATATCTAGTCTCATAGCATTGTGGTCGGAAAAGATACTTGATACAATTTCAATTTTCTTAAATTTACCAAGGCTTGATTTGTGACCCAAGATATGATCTATCCTGGAGAATGTTCCATGAGCACTTGAGAAAAATGTGTATTCTGTTGTTTTTGGATGGAATGTCCTATAAATATCAATTAAGTCCATCTTGTTTAATGTATCATTTAAAGCTTGTGTTTCCTTATTTATTTTCATTTTGGATGATCTGTCCATTGGTGAAAGTGGGGTGTTAAAGTCCCCTACTATGAATGTGTTACTGTCAATTTCCCCTTTTATGGCTGTTAGCATTTGCCTTATGTGTTGAGGTGCTCCTATGTTGGGTGCATAAATATTTACAATTGTTATATCTTCTTCTTGGATTGATCCCTTGATCATTATGTAGTGTCCTGCTTTGTCTCTTCTAGTAGTCTTTATTTTAAAGTCTATTTTGTCTGATATGAGAATTGCTACTCCAGCTTTCTTTTGGTTTCCATTTGCATGGAATATCTTTTTCCATCCCCTTACTTTCAGTCTGTATGTGTCTCTAGGTCTGAAGTGGGTCTCTTGTAGACAGCGTATATATGGGTCTTGTTTTTGTATCCATTCAGCCAATCGGTATCTTTTGGTGGGAGCATTTAGTCCAGTTACATTTAAGGTAATTATTGATATGTATGTTCCTATTCCCATTTTCTTAATTGTTTTGGGTTCATTATTTTAGGTCTTTTCCTTCTGTTGTGTTTCTTGCCTAGAGAAGTTCCTTTAGCATTTGCTGTAAAGCTGGTTTGGTGGTGCTGAACTCTCAGCTTTTGCTTGTCCGTAAACGTTTTAATTTCTCCATCAAATCTGAATGAGATCCTTGCTGGGTAGAGTAATCTTGGTTGCAGGTTTTTCTCCTTCATCACTTTAAATATGTCCTGCCAGTCCCTTCTGGCTTGCAGAGTTTCTGCTAAGAGATCAGCTGTTAACCTTATGGGGATTTCCTTGTGTATTATTTGTTGTTTTTCCCTTGCTGCTTTTAATATGTTTTCTTTGTATTTAATTTTTGACAGTTTGATTAATATGTGTCTTGGAGTATTTCTCCTTGGATTTATCCTGTATGGGACTCTCTGTGCCTCCTGGACTTGATTAACTATTTCCTTTCCCATATTAGGGAAGTTTTCAACTATTAATTTCTTCAAATATTTTCTCAGTCCCTTTCTTTTCCTCTTCTTCTTCTGGAACCCCTATAATTCAAATGTTGGTGCGTTTAATGTTGTCCCAGAGGTCTTTGAGACTGTCCTCAGTTCTTTTCATTCTTTTTTCTTTCTTCTCTGCAGTAGTTATTTCCACTATTTTATCTTCCAGGTCACTTAGCCGTTCTTCTGCCTCAGTTATTCTGCTATTGATCCCATCTAGAGTATTTTTAATTTCATTTATTGTGTTGTTCATCGTTGCTTGTTTCATCTTTAGTTCTTCTAGGTCCTTGTTAACTGTTTCTTGCATTTTGTCTATTCTATTTCCAAGATTTTGGATCATCTTTACTATCATTATTCTGAATTCTTTTTCAGGTAGACTGCCTATTTCCTCTTCATTTGTTAGGTCTGGTGGATTTTATCTTGCTCCTTCACCTGCTGTGTGTTTTTCTGCTTTCTCATTTTGCTTATCTTACTGTGTTTGGGGTCTCCTTCTTGCAGGCTGCAGGTTTGTAGTTTCCATTGTTTTTGGTGTCTGTCCCTAGTGGCTAAGGTTGGTTTAGTGGGTTGTGTAGGCTTCCTGGTGGAGGGGACTAGTGCCTGTGTTCTGGTGGATGAGGCTGGATCTTGTCTTTCTGGTGTGTTTTGGGGTGTCTGTGGACTTTTTATGATTTTAGGCAGCCTCTCTGCTAATGGGTGGCATTGTGTTCCTGTCTTGCTAGTTGTTTGGCATAGGGTGTCCAGCACTGTAGCTTGCTGGTCGTTGAGTGAAGCTGGGTGCTGGTGTTGAGATGGAGATCTCTGGAAGATTTTCGCCGTTTGATATTATGTGGAGCTGGGAGGTCTCTTGTGGACCAGTGTCCTGATGTTGGCTCTCCCACCTCAGAGGCACAGCACTGACTCCTGGCTGCAGCACCAAGAACCTTTCATCCACACAGCTCCTCAATTTGGGATGATTCGTTGTCTATTCATGTATTCCACAGATGCAGGGTACATCAAGTTGATTGTGGAGCTTTAATCCACTGCTTCTGAGGCTGCTGGAAGAGATTTCCCTTTCTCTTATTTGTTCTCACAGCTCCCGGATCTCAGCTTTGGATTTGGCCCCGCCTCTGCATGTAGGTCGCCAGAGGGCGTCTGTTCTTTGCTCAGACAGGACAGTGTTAAAGGAGCAGCCGCTTCGGGGACTCTGGCTCACTCAGGCCGGGGAGGAGGGAGGGGCACGGAGTGCGGGGCGAGCCTATGGTGGCAGAGGCCGGCGTGACGTTGCACCAGCCCGAGGGGTGCCGTGCGCTCTCCCGGGGAAGCCGTCCCTGGATCCTGGGACCCCGGCAGTGGCAGGCTGCACAGGCTCCCTGGAATGGGGCCGTGGACAGTGACCTGCGCTCACACACAGGCCTCTTGGCAGCGGCAGCAGCAGTCCCAGCGTCCCACGCCTGTCTCTGGGGTCTGCACTTTCAGCCGCGGCTCGCGCCCGTCTCTGGAGCTCCTTTAAGCAGCGCTCTTAATCCCCTCTCCTCTCGCACCAGGAAACAAAGAGGGAAGAAAAAGTCTCTTGCCTCTTCTGCAGGTCCAGACTTTTCCCCGGACTCCCTCCTGGCTAGCCGTGGTGCACTAACCCCTTGCAGGCTGTGTTCACGCCGCCAACCCCAGTCCTCTCCCTGCGCTCCAACCTAAGCCCGATCCTCAGCTCCCAGTCCCGCCCACCCCAGCGGGTGAGCAGACAAGCCTCTCGGGCTGGTGAGTGCCGGTCGGCACCGATACCCTGTGCGGGAATCTCTCCGCTTTGCCCTCCGCACCCCTGTTGTTGTGCTCTCCTCCGTGGCTCTGAAGCTTCCCCCTTCCGCCACCCGCAGTCTCCACCCGCGAAGGGGCTTCCTAGTGTGTGGAAACCTTTCCTCCTTCACAGCTCCCTCCCACTGGTGCAGGCCCCACCCCTATCCTTTTGTCTCTGTTTATTCTTTTTTCTTTTGCCCTACCCAGGTACGTGGGGGAGTTTCTTGCCTTTTGGGAGGTCTGAGGTCTTCTGCCAGCATTCAGTAGTGTTGTGTAGGAGTTGTTCCACGTGTAGATGTATTTCTGGTGTATCTGTGGGGAAGAAGGTGATCTCCGCCTATTTTTTTTTTATTTTTTAATCAACACCTTAATAGATTCAGAATTACTTTATCAGTACTGATCCTTTTTTTTTTTTTTTTTTTTTTTTGGCTGCATCGCGTCTTAGTTGCGGCATGGGGATCTTTCGTTGCAGTGTGTGGGCTTCTCTCTAGTTGTGGCACACGGGCTCTAGAGCATGTGGGCTTAGCTGCCCCGTGGCATGTGGGATCTTAGTTTCCCAACCAGAGATCTAACCTGGGCCCCCTGCAGTGGAAGCATGGAGTGCTAACCACTGGACCTCCAGGGAATTCCCTCTAGAATTTATTATTTGTAGACTTTGATGATGGCCATTCTGACCAGTGTGAGGTGATACCTCATTCTAGTTTCGATTTGCATTTCTCTAATAATAAGCCATGTTGGGCATTTTTCATGTGCCTTTGGCCATCTGTATGTCTTCTTTGGAGAAATATCCATTTACATCTTCTGCCCATTTTTTGATTGGGTTGTTTAGTTTTTGGATATTGAGCTGTTTGAACTGTTTGTATATTTTGGAGATGAATCCCTTGTTGGTTGCATCATTTGCAAATATCTTCTCCCATTCTGTAGGTTGTCTTTTTGTTTATGGTTTCCTTTGCTGTGCAAAAACTTTTAAGTTTAATTAGGTCCCATTTGCTTATTTTTGTTTATATTTTCATTATTTTATAAGACAGATCCAAAAAGACACTGCTGCAATTTATGTCAAAGAGTGTTCTGCCTATGTTTTCCTCTAGGAGTTTTATAGTATCCAGTTTTACACTTAGGTCTTTAATCTTTTTTCAGTTTATTTTTGTGTGTGGTGTTAGAGAGTGTTCTAATTTCATTCTTTTATATGTAGCTGTCCAGTTTTCCCAGCACCACTTACTGAAGAGATTTTCTCCATTGTATATTCTTGCCTCCTTTGTCATAGATTAATTGACCATGGGTGCGTGGGTTTATTTCTGGGCTTTCTGTCGTGTTCCATTGATCTATCTTTCTGCTTTTGTGCCAGTACCATACTCTTTTGATGACTATAGCTTTATAGTATAGTCTGAAGTCAGGGAAGCTGATTCCTCCAGCTCTTGTTTTTCTTTCTCAAAATTGCTTTTACTCTTCGGTGCTTTGGCTATTTGGGGTCTTTTGTGTTTCCATATAAATTAAAAAATTTTTTGTTCTAGCTCTGCAAAAAATGCCACTGGTAATTTGATAGGGATTGCATTGAATCTGTAGATTGCCTTGGGTAGTATAGTCATTTTGACAATATTGATTCTTCCAATATAAGAACATGGTATATATTTCCATCAGTTTGTGTCATCTTTGATTTCTTTCATCAGTGTCTTTTAGTTTTCAAAGTACAGATTTTTTCCTTCCCTAGGTAGGTTTATCCCTAGGTATTTTATTAGGTTGGCTAAAAAGTTCGTTTGGGTTTTTCCGTAACATCTTACCGGACTTTCTGGCCAACCCAATATTATTTTTGGTGTGATGGTAAATGCGATTGTTTCCTTTGTTTCTCTTTCTGATCTTTCATCGTTAGTGTTTAGAAATGCAGATTTATGTGTATTAATTTTGTATCCTGCAAGTTCACCAAATTCATTCATGAGCTCTAGCAGTTTTTTGTTAAGAGTCTTTAGGATTTTCTGTGTATAGTATCATGTCATCTGCAAACGGTGACAGTTTTACTTCTTTTCCAAATTGGATTCCTTTTATTTCTTTTTCTACTCTGATTGCAATGGCTAGTACTTTCAAAACTATGTTGAATGAAAGTGGCAAGAGTGGATATCCTTGCCTTGTTCCTGATCTTAGAGGAAATGCTTTCAGCTTTTCACGATTGAGTGTGCTGTTAGCTGTGGGTTTGTCGTATATGGCTTTTATTATCTTGAAGTAGGTTCCCTCTGTGCCCATTTTCTGGAGAGTTTTTATCATAAATGGATGTTGCATTTTATCAAAAGCTATTTCTGCATCTATTGGGATGATCATATGGATTTTATTCTTCAATTTATTAATGTGCTGTATCACACTGATTGATTTGCAGATATTGAAAAATCCTTGTATCCCTGGGATAAATGCCACTTGGTCATGGTGCATGATCCTTTTAATGTACTGTTGGATTCAATTTGCTAGTACTTTGTTGAGATTTTTTTTTTTTTTTTTTTTTTTTTTGCAGTACGCGGGCCTCTCACTGTTGTGGCCTCTCCCGTTGCGGAGCACAGGCTCCGGACGCACAGGCTCAGTGGCCTTGGCTCACGGGCCCAGCTGCTCCGCAGCATGTGGGATCTTCCCGGACCGGGGCACGAACCCACGTCCCCTGCATTGGCAGGTGGACTCTCAACCACTGTGCCACCAGGGAAGCCCTTGTTGAGAATTTTTGCGTCTGTGTTCATCAGTGATATTGGCCTGTAATTTTTTTGTGTGGTATCTTTGTCTGGTGTTAGTATCAGGGTGATTGTGGCCTCATAGAATGAGTTTGGAAGTGTTTGTTCCTCTGCAATTTTTTGGAATAGTTTCAGAAGGATGGGTGTTAACTCTTCTCTAAATGTTCAGTAGAATTCGCCTGTGAAGCCATCGGGTCCTGGACGTTTATTTTTGGGGAGTTTTTTAATCACAGATTCAATTTCAGTACTTGTAATTGGCCTGTTCATATTTTGTTTCTTCCTGGTACAGTCTTAGGAGATTGTACCTTTCTAAGAATTTGTCCATTTCTTCTAGGTTGTCCATTTTATTGGCATAGAGTTGCTTGTAGTGGTCTCTTGCGTCAGTTGTAACTTCTCCTTTTTCATTTCTAATATTTTTGGTTTGGGCCCTATCCCTTTTTTTCGTATGAGTTTGGCTAAAGGTTTAGCAATTTTGTTTATCTTTTCAAAGAACCAGCTTAGTTTCATTGATCTTTTTTATTGTTTTATTAGTCTATTTATTTTTTCCATGACCTTTATGATTTCTTTCCTTCTACCTATTTTGTATTTTGTTTGTTCTTTAGTTACTTTAGGTGTAAGGTTAGGTTGTTTATTTTGAGATTTTCTTGTTTCCTGAGGTAAGCTTGTATCACCATAAACTTCCCTGTTAGAACTGCTTTTGCTGCATCCCATAAGTTTTGGATCCTTGTGTTTTAGGTTTCATTTGTCTCTAGGTGTTTTTTGATTTCCTCAGTGATCCATTGGTTGTTTACAAGCATATTGTTTAGCCTCCACGTGTTTGTTTCCCGTCTAGAGAAGTTGCTCTAGCATTTGTTGTAAAGCTGGTTTGGTGGTGCCAGTTCTCAAGCTGTTGCTTTCTCTGTCAAACCTGAATGAGAGCCTTGCTGGGTAATCTTGGTTTTAGGTTTCTCCCTTTCATCACTTTATAGTGTGCCACTCCCTTTTGGCCTGCAGAGTTTCTGCTGAAAAATCAGCTGATAACCTTATGGGAATTTCCTTGTTGCTTTTAATATTTTCTCTTGATCTTTAATTTTTGTCATTTTTATTACTGTGTATCTCAGCATGTTCCTCCTTTGGTTAATCCTGTATGGGGCTCTCTGCGCTTCCTGGGCTTGGGTGACTGTTTCTTTTCCCATGTTAGGGAAGTTTTCTGCTATTATCTCTTCAAATCTTGTCTCAGACCCTTTCTTTCTTCTTCTTCTGGGACCCCTATAATGTGAATGTTGGTGCATTTGATGTTGTCCCAGAGGTCTCTTCAACTGTCCTCATTTCTTTTCATTCTTTATTCTGTTACACAGCAGTGATCTCCACCATTCTGTCTTCCAGTTCACTTATTCATTCTTCTGCCTCCTTTATTCTGATATTGAATCCTTCTAGTGTATTTTACTAGTTATTGTATTCTCAACTCTGTTTGGTTGTTCTGTTTTCTAACTCTTTCTTAAAACTTCTTGTAGCTCCTCACTCCACATGCATTCTTTTCCCAAGTTCTTTGCCTCGGTTCGCAGGCTGCAAGATTGTAGTTTTCTTGCTTCTGGTGTGTGCCCCCGGTGGGTGAGGCTGGTCTAGAGGCTTGTGCAGGCTTCCTGGTGGGAGGGGCCAGTGTCTGCCCTCTGGGTGGGGCAGGGCTGTAACATGGGGCACATTGAGAGGTGTCTGTGGGCTCTGTGGGCTTGGGGAGTTTTTAGGCAGCCTATCTGCTGATGGGTGGGGCTGTGTTCCCTCTGTGTTGGTTGGTTGGTTGGCCTGAGGCCTCCCAGCACTGGCGCCTGTAGACTGTTGGGTGGGCCCAGGTGTTGGTGCTAATTACCCAAGCAGGAGGGCTGCCCAGGAGGGTCTGGCCCAGGCTTCTATGGAGTCACTGCTTTCGTCCTGGGTCCTGGTGCACCGCACCCTCCAAGAGTGGAGGCTCTGTTTCCCTCCCTCCTGTGGGGCTCCTGCAGTCAAACCCCACTGGCTTTCGAAGCCAAATGCTCTGGGGGCTCCTCCTCCTGACGCCAGACCCCCAGGCTGGGGAGCCTGATGTGGGGCTCCCAACTCTCACTCTTCTAGGAGGAAGTCTGTGATAAAATTATTCTCCAGTCTCTGGGTCACCCACCCAGGTGGTGTGGGAATTGATTGCATCACAGTTGCACCCCCTCCTACCATCTCGTTGTGCTTCCTTCTTTGTCTTTGGATGTAGGATATCTTTTTTGGTAGGTTCCAGTCTTTTTTTAATCAATGTTTGTTCAGCAGTTATTTGTGATTTTGGTGTGCTCGTGAGAGGAGGTGAGCTCAAGGTCCTTTCTACTCTGCCATCTTGTCACCAGTCTGAATGGCTTTCTCCCGCTGGTAAGCCATCAGAATGCAGTGACCGAGCTTAGCAGGGCCTTGATCCCTGATGTCTCCCAGGCTGTTTCTGTTCCAACCAAAACAGCGTTTTCAGTTGTAGGTGCCCATGTTTTTAACATCACCTAAGGAATAGTTACTCTTCAGTTTCTGTTGTGGAATGTACTTAATTATCTCTTTTTTCTGTGCTTCCAGTGCGAATGTCAGTGTAAACTATCTTTGTGACGTTGAACAAGTGATTTAACCTCTTTGTGCCTTGGTGTCCTCATCTGGTGTTTGGCAGAGATGCTTTGCAGCTGTACGTTGAGAGAGATACAGCAGTCGACAGCCCCAGACCAGCTCCACCTTGACCCCAGGAATGTGCCTGTGCAGATGAGCTGAGCATTGATTCTTAAAATGATGTGGGTGACTTTGAAAAAGCCGTCTGAAGTTTGTTCAGATTCTGGAATTATTTGATTACGTCCACAAAGTAACAGGGAAAGGTTTCCCTGTCTACGCATTGCTGCCATCTGAGGTAGGGAAATCCTTGAAGACCTTTTATCAAGTCTTTTAATGATTTCTTAGTAATGTTCAAAATAGTTTAAGAGAGTTAAGGTCAGCTGATAACTGATTGATTCTTTTCTTAGATTCAGATCTAAACAAACGCAGCATGATCCAGGGATATGCCTCTTGGCTCCAGTTTGCAATATTGTAAACTTACCTTACGAGGATGCATTTGTTGTTCGTACTACGACATAAGTTTGTTTGCACAGCCAGGCCCACCCATTTATGTGATCTGGCAGAGTCCAGGCTTCCTTAGGAAGACTGAGGTTCTTTTCAAAGCTGGAGTTGTCCATGAGTGAGGCGCTGCTCCATGCAGGGCCAGTGTGCTTCAGCCAGTCGAGAGGAGCTCGTGTCTCCACAAAGCCAGGCGAGAAGTCTGGAATGCTCTTAACATGTTGTTCCGTTTTAAACAGCCTCCTACATTTTGTCTCTTAAAATCGTGCTCCACATCTTCCCGGGCACTGGTGGGAGCTTCCCTGGGTAAGCAGCAGCGCTTCGATTCTGCTTCCAGGGCAGCCGCGTGCCTTCCCAAACACGGCTTCTAGCAATGTGTGTAGAAACGCAGCCTAAGAATTCCCATCCACCCTGCAGAAGAGTTAACAGTGATACCCAGGCTCCTCTCCATCCTCGAAGATTTACCGGGAAGGTTCGGTTACTGGAGGCTGGAAACATTCACAGGCACGTCTGGACACCCTGCTGTAACGCACATGGTCTGTGTGAGGTGGGGTATCTCTGCTGCCTACTTGAGTTTAATCCTGAGTGGTAATACCTGAAACACTGCCTTTTTTCTATATATATTAAAATATTCAGCTATTAAGAATAAATCATTTTGTATTATCAGTGGAGTGTTTTATACTTTATGGGAAGCCCTATCTGCTGCTACTATTTCTTTCGGTCCTTTTTTTCCTGATTTACAGATGATCCAGTTACTCTCAATACCTGCTCCCCCCACTCCTGCCATGTTCATCCTACATATTAGTTTCCACTCTTCAGAACAAAATATTTTCAAACAATATTCCTCTATTCTGGTTATTTGCCTCTCCCAGACACTTACCTGTGAAATGGGTAGTAGGTGTGTTCTCGGGCAAGTTATCTAACTTAATTGGAGCCTCCTTGGTCCGGGCTGTAAAATGGGGATAATTATACCTACTTTGTGGAGATTTGGTCAGATTAAAAGTCTTGCATCTGTTAATTCCAGCGAAGTGTCACACATAATAGGAATGAAATAATAACAGCTTTTCTAACACCTCTTGTGGCTTCATATTACATTCACATCCTGAACTTGAACTAAGCAAGCGAGGCCCCACCACAATCCACGCCAAAATCCAGCCACCACCTGGGTGCTCACTGTCAGCCCAGTGCCGTGCGGCCTCCTTTACCTGCAGAGTCTCTCGTTTTATCCTCAGGACCAGCCTGTGAGGCCGGAGCTGCCATCACACTCGTTTTCTAGAATGAGGGAGCAGACTCGAAGGAGGTTACGTAATTGGCCTGCATTGGCTGTGTAGGGTTTGTCACATAGCAGCCCAGGGTGGAGCTGGCGTTCAGACCCCCGAATCTGTCTCCGGGGCCGGCTATCCTCTTAGCCTCGGCCTCACCCTCCCGCTCCAGGCTGGATAAGGCAGCTGCCTCCATCTGCCAAAGGTAGGGAGCCTGGTCCTACCGCACACTGTATGTTGTCCCTCTTTTCTCCATTCCTCCAAAAGGCGCAGCCTTGCCTCCCTGCTCCTTTCCCCATGGATTAATAAGTTGCATTGGGGTTTGACTCAGTGTCCTAGACCACACGGCATTCACTGATCCACGTCACTTCCTTACGTTCCCGGGATAAGCCTCACTCGTACCATCCACCTCCCTGTAATTCCTTACAGAAGGCACGCACAGAATCTCGACTTACATTTAGGGAAGCCATAGAGGGAAGCCGCTGTCATGCTAAAGAAACCACTTGATTTAATTGTCCGTTTACAGCAGCAGCTGAGGCTGTGTGCACAGGAAGGCCACGTGCCACCCAGAACTGTCGGTGGCAGGGCGGGAGCTGAGCAGAGGACAGTGACTGTTTCCCATATCCTCGAGCTTTTGGTTTTACGTACATTGTGCTCCCCCGTTCTGTGAATACGTCGTTCCTGCCACACTCAGTCAGCCTCCACTCCTGCTGTATTTTCAGTAGCTCGTTCACGTACAGGAGAAGAGGAAATTGAAACACAGCAGGCTGCTTCTGCACCTCCTTTCCTGGTTAGGCAGGCAGTGGGCTAGCTGAGAACAGAATCCCCCAGGATGGCCTTTTGGTGTCTTCACTAGAAGGTCCTTCCGTTCCCCAGACCGACCAGGGGTATTTTTTGGTAACTTCTACCAGTTGACTCTTACTTACTGGCATAATGGCTCATTTTTCAACACTACAAGAGAAAAAGTTAATGGTGTGACTTTCAGTGAATTCAAATCCTAAGAAAAATCCTAAATTGTCTAGGGCACCATAGGAGATGGTTAGCTGGCTTTCTGAGGAACGTGATGGATTCTGCTCATAAATGAAGCTCCATTTCTGGCCTGAAAAAGGCCTTGAGATTCAAGCCCCATCATCACTAACCCAAAGAACAGGGCTGTGGACGCATAAAGACCAGGAAATCCATCGTGTGAGGAAGGCAAGGCCTGATGGTACAATTCTCTTGCAGACTAGAGGCAAAGGTCAGGACAGTTCAGAGGCCATCTCATGAAAGTGTAAAACATGATTTTCTTCCTGAGGAACCAGAAGATAGCAACCAAGAAATGTAAGGTGTGACACATTCCTTTCCTTACCAAGCCACCCCTTACCAAGATTGTGCCACTCTTAAGGCTGTTATGTATAAATAACTCAAGGGATCGTTAGGCAGCAAAATAGTGCATGAAAGATGTTTAACTTACTAGCCTTTTGAAGAAATAAACAGTCTTGTCTGGCAGGAGATGCAAATAAGATTAGGTTACTGAGAACTTAAAATTGGAACAATTTGGTCTCCCAGCTGAATTCCCCCATTCTCTCTTAATTTGCACTCCTAAACCTCAGTCCGATTTTATCTTGCTAATCACCCCTCAGTCTCGCCCTCAACAGAGCAGTAGCCCAGCTCATCACCACTCACCCTGTAACACGGGCCCTGCTCCAGGGCCCTGAGCCCCAGGCAGTAAGTGACTGGGGGCTCCTGGGGCCTCATCTGAGGGTGGAGAAGCAGACGCTCTTTCGGGGAAGGGGGCTTGTGAGGTTCCCAGGCAGAAGCAGGAGGTGCCGCACCCACTGGCCGGATGACAAGCTGCAGAGAAAGTGAAGCCAAGAGGAAACATTATAGACACTCCCTGTGTACAAAGAGGGCAGGGACTCCGGCCAGGTGTTCAGACTGAAACCAGGTTGTGAAATGCCTTCGTTTACACCTTAATTGCCAAAAGCATACCTTGTGATGGACGTTAGAAATGGGCTTGTGAATTCCCCAGTGTTGACGATCGCTTCCCGCCCGCTGTCAGCAATCCCACTGGGAACCAGCAGGGGTCGCCCTCCTCCTGTGCCAGCGCCATCCCAGCCTATGGCTGTGTACAGAACCCCTAATTAACAAGAGCTCGGTTGCTCCGCCCAGTGTTTGTGCTCCCTCCCCCTCTTTGGCCTCTGTCAGACTTCACTGGCAGGCCAGCATGCAGACATCCCCACAGGGACCAGCAAGCTTTTTCTGCAGAAGCCCAAACAGTAAATATTTTCCACTTTGCGGGCCATCTGGTCTGTTGGAGCTACTCAACTCTGCCATCGTAAGCATGAGAACAGTCAGAGACAGTATGTAAATGATGAGCTCGGCCCTGTTCCAGTGAAACTATTTATGAGCACTGGAATTTTCATTTCCACACATCGCAAAATGTTACTTTGGATTTTTTTGTCACCACCTTTAAAAAGACATTTTTAGCTCCCAGGCTGTACAGAAACAGGCAAAAGGCCAGATTTGACCCCACAGGCTGTGGCTTGCTGACCCGGGATGGAGGCTCTCATATCAAGACTTGGTATCAGTGGGAGGTGGATCTGTTCCCATAGGGACCAGGCACAACCAGGATGGCCCTGATTCAGAACAACTCTGGACCACAAGTCCTCAGCTAGACCCCAGGTTCTTGAATAAAAACCACACATGTGTTCTGCAGCTAAGGAGAAGGAAAGCCTCAGGGGCCGAGGCCTGAAGCAGAGACGATGGAGGTCCGAGGGGGTCTGGGAGGAGTGATCCCGTATATGTGCCTTTCCTAGGATCCGGGAGCAGATGGTGTGAGAGTGAGGGCATCTGGGAAGAGTGCAGGGCTGGGGAGCAAGGGTTCCCCAGGGAACCGTGCAGTAAAGGCGTGAGCCACATCTGCCCCCCTCCTACCTGCACTCACCTTCAGGTAACTTGGGTTGAATAAAAGATTCATCTTGGGGCTGAGGGAGGCATGGAGAGACATAGTTACAGCCGGGCTCTAGGCACCACCCAACTCACTGCTCATTACCATGTCCTGCACCAGCCTGATGCAGGTTGCCTGTTCTCAGAGCCCCACAGTGAAGGAGCCGGCACCCCAGCCAGGGAGAACTGCAGAGGATGAGGGTGGCAGGTGGGTAGGTGTTGAATGTCTCTACTCCTGTTTCTAAGAGCTATACACCCATCCCCAGCAATGGATAGACACTAACAGGATGGGTTAGAGTTCAGTGCAGCCCACAGCACCAGGAGGGGTGGGCGTAGGGTGAGCGAGAACACTGTGGGTAGGTGCTCGCCGGACACGTCACTCCCTGCCTCAGGCCAGTGAAGGTACAGAAGGATCTAGGTCTGGAAGCCAGAGTGAGCCCAGCGCTCGGGGGAGTCACGCTTACTGTGCAAATTGGCATTTGGGTCCCTCAGGGCAGAAGCCAGCTAAGTAGTTAATACACATTATTCTGCGGACGTGGCGATATTTACACAGGGGACCTGCTGGGCAAAGAGAAAACAGCTAGAAGGATCTTCTTTAGCTAATGGGGGAAACACACAGGACAAAGCTTACCGGCAAGGGGAAGCACCAACTTCCCAGCCACATGACTGAGATGGGAAAGGGCACCTCAGAACGTGTGGGAGTAGGTGTCAGCTGGCCAGGCCTGACACAGTAGCGTCAGAAGTGTCCCTAACACGCGGTCTTCGAGGACTTATATGGATGTGGACTGTAACATGCTTTTATTTAGCTGTAGAAGGTTTGTCTGAGCAAAGGCCAACCAATCACACATCTTACTAATCCTCCTTCAGCCTCCCTCCCCTAAAATCCTCCCCGAAGCAGGGCTGCCAGGAGCTCAGTAAGAACAACACACCCAGATACCGGAAAAGAAAGGACGGCGGTGCTCAGAGCACGGGGGCTCTGATGGGGGCCCTGCCTCCGAAGTTTGGCCAGATAGGGACAGTGAAATGTATTTACGTGACACCCAGATGGGTAAAAGGCACAGAGAAGTGTCTCCTATGGGTCAGACCCGATGCGCCAGGCTGCCCAAGGGGTCCTACTTCCACCCGGCCCAACGGCCCTCAGGGGAGCTGGTCCCCTTTTCATATTTGTTCAAGGTCACACAGTCAGTACATTCTGAAGCCATTGGGATTTGAACCGCAGTGAGCCTGCTCCAAGAAGCCCATCAGGTGCCGCAGAGGGTTTCCACTGCAGGGAGGCTGGGGGGAGCTACAGAGAGGCCTGCTGTGGGATTTCAACCTGGGGCAGACCTCCACAGGCTGCATCAGCAATGTGCATCCTTCCCCTGCCGGGAGACTCCCCCAAAGTCCTGCTCCCCCATGTCCCCTAGAGCCCCCTTTCTGTCAGGGCCTCACCGTCCTTGCAGAAACCTTGGTCATACCACGGACAGTCCCGGGTCTTGAAGGCCGGCTTCACATGGAGAAAGGGACATTCCTTGTTGTTGCATTCACCTGAAAATCCCAGTGTTCTTTGTGCATAAGTGGGTTCATCTTTGCAGTCACTTCCGCCCTCCTGGAACAAGACTGACCCTGCCCCTTGCATATAAGCCACTTATCTGCCTTCTGGTGGTCAGCAGATTTTTGAGGACAGCAAGATATTTCTAAACCTTCCTGCAACCTAAGAAAGGCGGATCGCAATCATACCGGCTAAGCGGGACTTGGGTGTGACTAGACACATCTGGAAGAGTTGGGGCAGGGCCAGCTATCCAGAGGTATTTAGAGGCTACTTGGGAGGAAGGAACGAGGAGAGATGGGGAAGGGGAGACCCAGAGCCAGCAGCTTAAGGTCCAGGAAGACACAGACGCTGCGTGAAGATGTTGCTGTGCATGTGGTTAAAGCTTCATCTCTGATGAAACCTACATGGCTTCCAGAGTAAAGGGGTGCAGTTCTTTCTGGGGAAAATGCCAAGAAGAGCAGAACACCGCTTCAGCGTTGGCACAGGGATTAAGATAAATGCAACACAGAGGGACACCTGTACTTTTGCAAAGCCTGTGCTGTAATCTGTCTGTGGATTAGACCAAGACCCTGGGCTCCTAGGAGGAGCCAGCCCTGTCTGCATAGACCACAGGAGTTAGGGAGGGAGTCTAAGCACTCTTAGCTTCCCCTTAGGGACCCAGGGGCTCTGAAGGAACCAAGGGGGAAGATTCAGCCCTGTTTTCACCTCATTCAAGTAGAGAATTGGTGAGTGTTTCCAATCTCATCCTCCTTAAAAGCCTACAAGTTAATAATGAAAGATCAGAAGGAGAAATTAAGGGAACAATCCCATTTACCATCACATCAAAAAGAATAAAATACCCAGGAATAAACCTGCCTAAGGAGGCAAAAGACCTGTACTCTGAAAACTATAAGACGCTGATGAAAGAAACTGAAGATGACACAAACAGATGGAAAGATACACAGTGTTCTTGGATTGGAGCAATCAATATTATCAAAATGACTGTACTACCCAAGGCAATCTACAGATTCAATGCAATCCCTATCAAATTACCAATGGCATTTTTCACAGATCTAGAACAAAAAAAAACTTTTTAAAATTTGTGTGGAAACACAAGAGACCCCAAATAGTCAAAGCAATCTTGAGAAAGAAAAATGGAACTGGAAAAATGAGGTTCCCTGACTTCAGACTATACTATAACGCCACAGTCATCAAAACAGTATGGTACTGGCACAAAAGCAGAAATATGGATGAATGGAGCAGTGAGGCAGGGCTCAGGATAGAAAGCCCAGAAAGAAAGCCATGCACCTATGGTCAATCTATGACAAAGGAGGCAAGAATATACAATGGAGACAAGATAGTCTCTTTTCAATAAATGGTGCTGGGAAAACTGGACAGCTACATATAAAAGAATGAAATTAGAACATTCTCTAACACCATACACAAAAATAAACTCAGAATGGATTAAAGACCTAAATGAAGACCAGATACTATAAAACTCCTAGAGGAAAACATAGACAGAACACACTTTGACATAAATCACAGCAGTATCTTTTTGGACCCTTCTCCTACAGTAATGGAAACAAAAACAAAAATACACAAATGGGACTTAATTAAACTTAAAGGTTTTGCACAGCAAAGGAAACCATAAAGAAAACAAAAAGACAACCTAAAGAATGGGAGAAAATGTTTGCAAATGATGCGACCAACAAGGGATTAATCTCCAAAATATACAAACAGCTCATACAGCTCAATATCCAAAAAACAAACAACCCAATCAAAAAATGGGCAGAAGACCTAAATAGACATTTCTCCAAAGAACACATACAGATGACCATTAGGCACATGAAAAGATGCTCAACATCATTAATTATTAGAGAAATGCAAATCAAAACTACAGTGAGGTATCACCGCACACTGGCCAGAATGGCCATCATCAAGGTCTACAAATAATAAATGCTGGAGAGGGTGTGGAGAAAAGGGAACCCTCGTGCACTGTTGGTGGGAGTGTAAATTGGTACAGCCACTATGGAGAACAGGTTCCTCAAAAAACTAAAAATAGAGTTATCATATGATCCAGCAATCCCACTCCTGGGCATGTATCTGGAGAAAACTATAATTCGAAAAGATACATGCACCCCTATGCTCATAGCAGCACTATTCACAGTATCCAAGACAGGAAAGCAATCCAAATGTCCACTGACAGATGAATGGATAAAGAAGATGTGGTACATACATACCGTGGACTATTACTCAGCCATAAAAAAGAATGAAATAATGCCATTTGCAGCAACATAGATGGACCTAAAGATTATCATACTAGGTGAAGTAAGTCAGAAAGAGAAAGACAAATACCATATGATATCACTTGTATGTGGAATCTAAAGAAAAAAAAACACAAGTGAACTTATTTACAAAACAGCAATAGACACACAGACATAGAAAACAAATTTATGGTTACCAAAGGGGAAAGAGGGGAGGGATAAATTAGGACTTTGGGATTAGCAGATACACACTACTATATGTAAAATAGGTAAACAACAAGGACCTACTCCACAGCACAAGGAACTCTACACAATATTTTGTAATAACCTATAATGGAAGAGTCTGAAAAAATAGTATATATATATATTATAGAATATATATATAGAACTGAATCACTTTGCTGTGCACCTGAAACTAACACAACATTGTAAATCAACTAAACTTAATACATTAATTAATTAATTAATTAAAGCCTACAACTTAGCGCTTTTCAGAGCCAAAAGGAACGCCACAGTGTCAATTCCACTGGTTTCCAAGCAGCTCCAAAGAGATCTATTTTTTACATTGGGCTTGTGCAAAGCAAGGTTCCACCTGACGCTTCAAGAGTACCACTCCTTCTCCAGAGTTTCAACCCCACCCTTACCCAGTTCTCTCATTTCACAAACGAGGACACCAGGGCTTAAAGAGGAGAAACGTGTCCATTTCCACCCACTTCCTCATATTGACCAAGGGTTTTCTTCCTGCTGTTGGTGCGCAGCTCTCGGTACAGTGCTAACTCTGGGCTCTATCCTTCTGAGGAATGGAACTGACGTCCCCCCGGGGGCTGGTGAACATGGGACAGAAGAAGACTATGGGAAGTCCTCTGTGCACGGGGGTGGCTTTTCCACCCTGGCCTGGGTGCCGGCTGTGCATCCCTCTCTCGGCCAGCAGGTGGCACCGCACCCCACCCGCCCGTCTGCCTGTCAGAGCCCCCTGCCCAAGGTACCTTTGGGATGAGGACATCCCGGAGCAGAAGCAAAGCCCCCGGGCTTCCTAGCTCCTTTCAGCTGCCCTTTCCCACTCCTACATTTCCCCAACAATATTTTTTAAGTAAAACGATTTACTTCCAATGAGAACTGTAATTATGCTTTGATATTAGAAAAAGGTATTCATCCATTTAGTCCAAGAGCAAAAACACGGGTTACCTGTTGTAACCACCGGTGTATACGTCCGCCCTCACAGTAGGGATTATTTGAGAGCAGAGCGGACCTAGTTCTATTCCCGTATCCATGCCCAGCACGTCCCCAATCCCCAAAAGAAAGCCAACCAAGGTTTTTGAAAGAATAAAGTAGCATTTTAAATTAAGAGCTTTTTAGGTGACGCGACCAAGCGGGACCGGGCTCCATATACACTTTGTCCTTTCTTACAAGGGACACATGCGGGCAACCCTCATGAATTACCACTGCCAGGTCTCAAGTCCGAGGAGCAGGCAGGAAACAGAATTTGAGCCTGGGGGGAAGCTCTTACTGACCTTGGGGGGTGGGGTGCCTTCTTCCTGGATACCCAGGAATGCCCCCCCATGGACACTAATGAGGAACAGCTGCCCACAGACACCCGAAGTTTCAAAGCCAAGCCGCCTCAGTCAGAGGTGCCCCTGGAGGCTGGCCCAGCTCTCCCTCCAAGTCCCTCTTTGGAATACAGTTTGAAAACTACTAGACTAGATCATCCGTAAGGCTCCTTCCAGCTCTGAAAAGCACTGAACTGTAAAAGTTTATGGAGAAAGATAAGACCTGAAACACATGCACAGATCCCGTTCTTAAACCGGCAGTGGCTTCACCCTATGTAGCCCCTCAGATGACAAAAGACGAGTCAGAGGGGGGTGACATGCGGGTCCAGACCTGACCACACAAGGTCATTTCAGGGGCTGAAGCTCGCGATCTCCCGTTTACAGTGACCTTGTATTGCCAAGCAGTGATGCTAGTTTTCCATTTACCGAAGCGATGTAAAAAGTTTTCTTCTAAAAGAAGAGTTAAAAATAGCAAGACGGTTGAAAGAGGAGGCGATGGTGTGCGTCGATGGGGCAGGTGCTTTGTGGGGACGTGGAGCACCGTGAAAGTGCCTGCTGTTTGGGAAACACTGGCTCCGACCCACCCCAGCCCATCCCGGGGCCCGAGAGAGGGCCTGTTCAAGGCTCGTTTCCAGACAGCCAGTCTGGGTGCGTGATTAGCCAGGAGTGGCCCAGGGAGGGCAACAATTCAGCCTTTGAGTCCAGCCCTCTCCTTCCCTCAGCGGGACCGGCTGCGTGTGCCTGAGCCTGCTGGGGCAGTGAGACGGGGCTCAGAGGACAGTTCCAATTTTTCTAGGGGGTTGGAGAAGCTGGCCCCCCGCAGCCTGGTCTGCCAACCTGGGGCGCGCGAGGCCTCCTTTGGGGGCCCCTCCCAGACTTCATCCCATCCTCGGCTCCCACTGCTACACTCTGGGGTGGGGGGCGGGCACCAGGAAGGGGCATTACCGACCGAACTTGGAGTAGAAGTAGCACACAGGCATCCTGGTGACGTCGTACTGGTGCAGGAACTTGCACTGGTCACCCTTCTTGCACAGCCCCCGGAGCCAGTGCTTACACACCACCATCTTCTCCCCTCGGTCGTGCCGGAAGGGGCACAGCTTCCCTGGGGACACCAGAGCACCCAGCTGGGGGTCCCCGCTCGCCTAGAGCCTGAGCCCAGCTCACCCCTGGAAGGAAGCCCCACCGTCCCTTCCCCTGGAGCCTGGGGGAGGCTAGAAGTGGGGGCCAGACACAGCTTAAAACACAGCTTCAAAGCCCTCTCTGCCTGGCGTGGTGCCCTGGCCCTTCTCGAACCCCGGGGAGCCCCCAGGCTGTCAGGACACCTTCTGCGGCACCTTCCACACCCCTCTCCTCCAGCCTAATGGGGTGCTCCTACCAGAAAGCAGGGCCCTGGTTTCCAGCCCTGGCCCCCTGAGCCGCCACCCATCCTAGCAAGGTGCCAGCACAAAGTAAGGCTCATAAAGGACCTGTTGAATTCACGTCTTAAAAAACCAAATGTTCTGTTTCCTGATTCCAGAGATCTAACATGGTGATGTAGGAGCCAGCTTGGTAACAATTCAGAAGGAACTGGAAATGCTACATTTCACTCTTTGTCATCTTCACTCAGGTGGTCTTGCCGTGGGCAGGTAGGACACCCCTCAGTTTCTTAGCAGGACCCGTCTCGTGCTCGGCCACCTCTCCGATAGAATTTGTGAGGTGCTGGGGAGGTGTTCTTCTTAAGTAGCCTCACCCTCCAGCCCTGGCCATTGGCTTGCCTGGGTCTGACCTTCCAGACCTAAGAACAGTTTTATTTCTTTGCAAGAGGGTATCTCTGTGAACCACTGTTCTAGAGACTGGAGGGACCAAGCTGAGGAGACAGGGCCCCAGGAGGCATCACTAGGCCTGGCTTCACAAAGCCTGGAGTGACCGACAAGCTCATTTCCCTCCTCACCCCATCGTCCAGGGCTGCCCCAAACACGGACGAGGCATGTGGCAAAAATGGCCCCAGGTCCCCCCCCCCCACCGTGCCTGGGCCCCTCCTGGCCTCCCAGCTTCCCAAGAACAAAATCACTTGGATCCCAAAAGCAGGTCCTAAACTCATTCAGAGTTTCTTAACCTGGATCTCTAGGGGGGACTGGAGACCCCCAAATTGGAGGCAAGACTTCTGGGGGCAACTGGGTTTCCATCGGAAGAGCCCGTGAGTGGTTCAGGAGCCAGAAGAAAAGCTGAGAGCCACTGCTTTTCAGTCAGGTACCCCACACCCACCGAAGCGCTGCTTTTGGGTAGAAGGGTTTGGAAGAGCGGTTTTTCTGTTTTGTTTTGTTTTGTTTTTGGCCACACCATGTAGCATGAGGGATCTTAGTTCCCCGACCAGGGATCAAACCCACGCCCCCTGCGTTGGGAGCTCGGAGTCTTAACCACTGGACCGCCAGGAAAGTCCCCACCGAAAAGCATATTGTTGAGCCACATTGGGATGGGGGAGAAATAAGGATGCTTGTTGCAGCAACTCAGAGACTGTGGCCAGAGCTTTCTTAGGACACAAGAAATGGATGCAGGGACTTCCTGGTGGCGCAGTGGTTAAGAATCTACCTGCCAATGCAGGGGACACGAGTTCGAGCCCTGGTCGGGGAAGATCCCACATGCCACGGAGCAGCTAAGCCTGTGCGCCACAACTACTGAGCCTGCACTCTAGAACCCGCGAGCCACAACTAATGAAGCCTGCGTGCCTAGAGCCCGTGCTCCGCAACAAGAGAAGCCACCGAAATGACACGCCCGCGCACCGCAGCAAAGAGTAGCCCCCGCTCGCCACAACTAGAGAAAAGCTGCGTGCAGCAACCAAGACCCAATGCAGCCAAAAATAAATAAATAAATAAACTTATTTTTTTTAAAAAAAGGAAATGGATGGAATGGCTGAGCAGGTCCCAAATTAACTCGGAGGACAAGAGTAGGGGGAAGGAAAGCACTCCCCCAGCTGGGGGAAAATAAATAAGTCAGAGGTCTCCTGGGAGCACACAGCTGACACCCACAAACAATCCCACCTCCAGCAAGGCAGAAAGAAGGGAATGTCTCCTTCAGGGCAGCCCTGCCTGCACTAATCAGTGCTAGTGAATCAGGGAAATGCTAGGGGGGTGGGGGAAGGTAGGCTTCTGGATGGAGCCCCCAACTTGCCCTTTGCCTACTTTTTATAAGACTAAAATTTTGCCCCGTCCCACCTTCCCCTCCCCAGGTGCAAATCCAACACCCCATTCCAGGCCAAGCTGAATCCCGTGTGGCCTAGACAGCCCCCGCTGTCACCCACCCCCCAACCCCAGGCCCACCTGCTGACCGACCTTTCTCGCAGAGCCCTTTAGCGAAGAAGTTGCACACAGCTGAGCTGGACTCTGGAAGGAGAAGAAGGCAAAGGAGGGGGGTAGCTTCTCCAGAGGCTGCGGCTGTCAAAGGGCCCTCACCCCTCCAGCAGCAAGTCTCCCTTCTACCCGCCAAGGCTTGGGCCTGGGGGTCCTCAAGTCCTGGCCCTTGGGATGCCGGCCTCAGGAACCAGCCTTCAGCCTCCACATCTAAGCCCCCCCAACTCTGAAACGGAGGTGCTGGAAGGGCCCAAGGCCAGCCTGGGAGCTCGGGAGGCCAATGTGCTTCTTCCCAACTTCTTTCAATTTACCTCTCTTGGGTCTGCTTGCCCAGAAGCCAGCCCCATTTTTTTTTTTTTTTTTTTTTTTGGAGTCCTGGAAAGGACGTAGGAGGGGGTCCTGAGAAGCGAGGGGCTAAGCTGGGCCTCTCAGATGGTGGGCCCAAGCTCCCCTGCTCCTTTTCCCTGGCGAGTGGCAGAGAGAAGGGGCCGCCCCATCAGGGAGCCAAGCAGAGGGGCCTGCAGAGAAGGCCGGGGGGGCGGGGAGGGAGGGGGAGGTGGGGGGCGGCGGGGTCCCCGTCCTCACTCACTGTCCATGCCCTGGAAAGGCAGGAGTCCAGTGCCCTTCTGCATCTCTACATCCTTCTCGAAGGTGAAGGTGATCCGCTCCAGCCCGGCAATGACCTCCTGCATCCTCTCTCTCCTGCTGGGGCTACTAAAAGTTGCTCAAGCCCCACGCAGATGGGCCTAATATAGCTCATCAGAGGCCCTTAAGGGGCCAGGCTCTGATGCGGAGCCCCATCGCCCCGGCTGACTGCCGAGCTATACTCCCCAGGCACAGCTAGACAGGCGTTACCTGATGCAGGTGCAGACGCCCCAGGGCCCCAGTCCCCTACACCTGTACCTAAGTCCCACTCCCAATGCGCGCTGCTGGGGAAGGATGAGCAAAGCCCCACACGCTGCTTATCTCTGCATGTTGGAGGGAGCTCCCGGCTTCGGGAGACTCCGGAGCCCAAAGACGCCCATGCAGACGTTACCAAGCCCGTGTTCGTACTTTTAATGTAAAGACACAGCCACAGGTGAGCTGTGAGGAGAGTTGCATGACCCAGCCCCCCCGGTAAGGCTGCGCTGAGTCTTCTTGATTCGCGCGAGCTGGCGCCTGGGAGCCGGAGGGCCTGGGGGCGGGGCGAGCGGTGCAGAGGGAGGAAGCCCCCCTCGGCCTCCGCATTTCCCTTCAATCAGGCCCCAACCCACCCCTCCCTCTGGGACTCCTGACGCCCCTCCTCTGGCCTGAGTGACAAACCAGAGTGAGCTCTTCATGGGAGAGAGGGAAAAGGACCGACATCCAGAGGACTCGGAAACAGCGGGATGAATAGCGCTTTGTTTACCACGCACACGATCCCGTGCTGGGCCGGGGGGTGGGGAGGAGGTGAGACCAACCGGAGGCTGCGGCCTCGCAGCCCGGGCTCCACCCGCCACCCCGGCGCCTCCCACCCCTGAGAAAGTGCTTTGTAAACGAAATTTCTATGCAAATGTTGTTTTATCATTATTACACCACCCCTGCCCCCAAGGCTGGGGACGTCGGAAAAGGCTTTCCAAGGAGCATCTGCGGGCTCTAACTGGGGCAGGCTTCCCCCTCCCCCTGCTCTGGTCCCCAACGGGCCTTCCCTGCCGACAGAGCTGAGGTTTCAGACTTGCTGGGGAGCGATGCCCGCAATCCAAGCGCCCTCCTTCCTGGACGCAGCAGGGCGAGGCGGGCCGCGCCCTGTAGGCCTGCGGCCGGGCCAGCAAGAGGGAGCCTGCTGGCTTTTGTTTCCGCCTGGCTGTGGCTCCCACACTTGTTGTTCTTTTGAACCCTGGATCAGAAAAGAAAACGGCCGGAGAGATAGACACCTGGAGCCCAGGCGGGGCCGGGAGGGGCAGGGAAGGGATCCCGGAGTCTCCCGAAGCCGGGAGCTCCCTCCAACTGCACCCCAGGGAGGCAAGGGGCGGAGGGTCCCTGGGGTAGGCGGCCTTGCTTCTTTGGGCCCTTTTCATGTACACTGATTAGTCTCCAAAACACCTTCATCTGTGGACACAGGCTCATGTCAGCCTCCTTCCCGCCAACCTGGCAGGGGGCAGCTACGTGAGAACATGGAGGCCCAGCAAGGCCAAGGGCACGTGGTTGGGAAGGTGATAATGATGGAATTCAAACCCAGGTCTCTTGGTTATTTCCTTCCATAAACATGCCAGAGCATCTCTGTGCCAGAAACTGGGGACCCCAAAACAAAGGACTGTGTCCCTGCCTTCAGGGATGGCCCAGTCAAGTGGGGGAGACTTTCACCAGCACGGTTCTACCACGGTGGGTGTTGGTAGCAGAGGGACAAACGCCAAGAGGGGAGCTCATGTGCAGGGGCAGGGACGGGTGGCATGGGGCCACGAAGCAACATGGCAGGGCGGGGGCACGGGCAAGGGTTTGGTTCGGTCGAAGCGTGGGTTTAGAGAAGGGCAGTGTGGTGACAAGACTGGAGAAGGAAGTAGGGCCCCGAAGCCGGAGTGCCTTTCAGGACTCGGTTTTTTAATCACGAAGCCAGCGGGGAGCTCCTGCAGGGCTAGAAGAGCAGCACACAACACCCTGAAGGATGGAGTGTGGGGAGACCACTTAGTGATGATAAAAAATAAGAATTATAGCCCTGGAGACATCAGCGGGGGTGCCTCTCAGCACCTTGGTGGCCCGAAGAGTTCATCAGGAGGGCGGAGAAGGAAGGAGGCCCCGTGGAGACCCCTCCCTCCATCCACACCCAACCCCGCAGCTCCCCTCCTCTGCCCAGCCAGGGTCCCACGCCCAACCCAGGCTCCCGCCCCAGAAGGTATGCACAGGGTGTGGCATCGAGGGACTCCCTCCTCCCGCTCCCTCACCGTTTATTTGCCATAGAGTGACAGCGTCTTGAGTGCTTGGTTTGTTTTTTCTTTTTGGCTGCGTTGGGTCTTTGTTGCTACGCTCGGGCTTTCTCTAGTTGCGGCGAGCGGGGGCTACTCTTCGTTGCGGTGTGTGGCTTCTCATTGCGGTGGCTTCTCTTGTTGCAGAGCACGGGCTCTAGGCGCGCGGGCTTCAGTAGTTGTGGCTCGCGGGCCCTAGAGCGCAGGCTCAGTAGCTGTGGCACATGGGCTTAGTTGCTCCGTAGCATGTGGGATCTTCCCGTCCCAGGGCTCGAACCCGTGTCCCCTGCATTGGCAGGCGGATTCTTAACCACTGCACCACCAGGGAAGCCCACATGCATGGTTTTTGCTTCCCCAAAATACCTTCTGTAGTGGGTTGACTTGTCTCCCCCAGGATGATACACCAAGTCCTCACCCCTGGTACCTGTGAATATGAACTTATTTGGAAACTGGGTCTTTGCAGATGCAATTAAGTTAAGGATCTCAAGGTGAGATCATCCTGGAATTCAGGTGAGTCCTGAACCCATGACTGGTGCCCTTATAAGAGAAGAGAGAGGGAGATCAGAGACGCTGAGATACAGAAGAGCCCCAGAGAAGAAACCTCGCAAAGACGGAAGGAGACTGGAGGCGTAGAGCTACCAAGGGACCCCACAGGTGGCCGCCCTCACCAGAAGCCAGGAGAGAGGCACAGGCCACTCCTCCCTCAGAGGCTCCAAAAGGGGGACTTCCCTCATGGTCCAGTGGCTAAGACGCCATGCTCCCAATGCAGGGGGCCAGGGTTTGATCCCTGGTCAGGGAACTAGATCCCACACGCCGCAACTGAGAGTCTGCATGCCGCAACTAAACATCCCTCATGCGGCAATGAAGATCCCGCATGCTGCAACTAAGACCCAGCACAGCCAAATAAATAAATAAATATTTTTTTAAAAAAAGGCTCCAGAAGGCACCAACCTATGACACCTCAATCTTGAGAGTAAATTTCTGTTGCTTTAAGCCACCACCTTTGTGGCCATTTGTTATAGTGGCCTTAGGAAACGAATACACCTTCCCACTTGGAAATTGAGTTTCGGAAGTCCTCACCCCTTTCACAGATGAGCAAGTAAAAATGCAGAGAAGTTGGGTGATTGCCAAGGTCTCACAGCTAATGAGAATCAGAATCTGGAGTTGGATCTGGGTCTCCCACCTCCCAGACACTTTGCTTCTCCTCTGTCTCTCTCAGAACTGGGGGAGCTGCCCACCTGACACCCCCCATTTATACTCCTACCTCACGGCTCCCAAGTGGACCAACACCCTCATTGTGCAAAGACAAAAAGCGAGCCCCAGGCCAGAGGAACCCTGGCAATGCCTAGAGGAGGGGCCGGCCTGGGAGCAGGGGCCTCTGGGGTGTCCCCTCTGGAATCTCCCCACTCACTCTTCTGTGCCCTGGAGCTGGTCCCGAGCATTTGTGTTTTCATTTCTTAATTAATTCATGGCTGCGAAGTGGACGCACAAATCACTGCACAAACAGTGGCATTAATTTTTAATCACCATCATTATGAGGTTCTCATTTAACTCTGGCTTCAGATTTCCCGAATCATCATCCCCCAGCTCCCTTCCCTTTATAAACGCACAGCTCTGAAAAGCAGTGGGTGCAGGGAGCTCTGGAATTCTCTGGCTGCCTGGAACTGGCCGAGGTCATCCTGCTCAGCCCAGCCATGGATCAGTCCCAGCCGGTGCTTTTCTGAGCACAGTGTGGCCACGCCCCCTCCACCCCAGTACCCGTGCATCTGCCTTACTCCCCACTCGGCGGGACCTGAGTTGGTGGAAAAGGGGCAGGCTGGCATCAGACAGATCGGGGTTCACATCCTGGTTCTGCCTGTCCCCAGTCTGCCACCCTAGGCCAGTCATTTAATCACCCCCTCTGAGCTCCAGATTCTGCATCAGTAAAAGGGGACCCACATGTGACCTCCCTGGGGGGCTGAGGTTAGTGAGAAGTCCACGCGGAAGCCTGACACTGGAGGTACGTGCTGTGAAGTATGAGCTGGTGCTCAAGGCCCCAGGTGTCCGCCCCTGGGTCCGTGGGGCCACCCCTTCTCCAAAATAATACAAAATGTATTATTCCTTCAGGCCCCTGATAAAAGGTGCTGTGAGAGGCAGGGGACTCCACACTGTCCAGGTGCTGCTGGAGGGGCCGCTCTAAGTCCCGTAGGGACGGGCCTGCCGCCAGAGAGCTGCTGGGAGGGGCTGGAGGTCAGAGGAGCCCCGGGTGACCCACAGCTGCTGCTCTGGCCCAGGGACAATGAGCCAGCGCACCCTGCCCCCTCCACTACCCTTTGTGCCCGAGATGCCACTTGGCGGGGACAGCTGTTGGCCTCCCAGTAGCCACTTGAAGTGCAGGGCAGGGAGGTCCAGCAGCTGGGATGGTCCTGCTCTGTCTTTGCCCGGGAGCTTGGCCTCTGGGAGTCCGGTGGTTCTAGAAACTCTACTCTGGAAAAGGCATCCCTCTTCCCTAGGGGTGTGGGCCCAGTAACAGGACAAATGACCCTGCCCACATTTCTCATCAGGGCCTCCTCTGGTCCTCACTGCAACCACTCAAGTTGCTTCTGCCCGTTTTACAGATAAAGAAACCAAGTCCCGGAGGGGTGAAGCAACTGCTTAAAGCTCACACGGCCAGTTGATGTCGGAACGGGGACCTAGACTCCCAACCATTGCCCCTAATTACTAGGACTTCATCAGGGGAGTGTCCCCATGTACACTGCATTCTCTCTAATTCCCACAAAACCCCAGAAAGAGGTATTCTTCTTTCTCTTCTACAGTCGAGAAAACCAAGGCTCAGCGGCTTACCCGAGCTTCCCAAAGACCATTAGCTCGGTCTGCATAACCCCAAAGCCAAGCTCCTTCCAGCTGACCAAGCTGCAGTGCAGGAAAGGGTCCCACCCCTTGCCAGGCCGGTGAGACGACCAAGACCCCTGAGGCCTGAGACTGTGCCCAGGCCTATCGGTGGGCATGTGGATTATATTTCTAGCCAGAGAGTCAAGGAGACAGGACCTTTTGGGCTCAGGGGGGTCAGTCTCGGCCCAGGGGTTTCCCAGTAGCTTTTCTCCTCCACTGAGAGAGAGAGAGAGAGAGAGGTTGAAATTTTTTTTTTTTTTTTTTTTTTTTTTTTTTTTTTTGCGGTACGCGGGCCTCTCACTGTTGTGGCCTCTCCCATTGCAGAGCACAGGCTCTGGACGCGCAGGCTCAGCAGCCATGGCTCACGGGCCCAGCCACTCTGTGGCATGTGGGATCTTCCCGGACCGGGGCACGAACCCGTGTCCCCTGCATCGGCAGGCGGACTCTCAACCACTGCGCCAACAGGGAAGCCCGTGGTTGAGATTTTTTTAAATATAAATTTATTTATTTTTGGTTGTGTTGGGTCTTTGTTGCTGCGCGCAGGCTTTCTCTAGTTGTGGCGAGCGGGGGCTACTCTTTGTTGCAGTGCGCGGGCTTCTTATTGCGGTGGCTTCTCTTGCTGCAGAGCACGGGCTCTAGGCACGTGGGCTTCAGTAGTTGTGGCACACGGGCTCAGTAGTTTGGCTCACGGGCTCTAGAGCCCAGGCTCAATAGTTGTAGCGCATGGGCTTAGTTGCTCCACGGCATGTGGGATCTTCCTGGACCAGGGCTCGAACCCATGTCCCCTGCGTTGGCAGGTGGATTCTTAACCACTGCGCCACCAGGGAAGTGCCAAGACTGAGATTTGAAGATACTACACTGCTGGCTTTGAAGATGGAAGGTGGAAGCATGAACCAAGGAATGCAGGTGCCTCCAGAAGCTGAAGAGGCAAGGAAACAACTTCTCCCCTAGAACCTGCAGAAGGGAAGCACACCTGCCAACACCTTGATTGTAGCTCGGTGGAGGCCCTTTCTGACCTCCAGAATTATAAGACAATACGTTTGTGTTGTCTCAAGCTACTAAATTGTAGTAATTTGGTACAGTAACAATAAGGAAATGAAGACAGAGGGGAAAGTCACTGATGAACAGGCAGTTGAATCCTACAATGTGGGACACAGGGGCATTTGCAGAACTACTACAAGACCACTTGGCTCTCACCTGGATGGCAAGGACAGGTTTCTGGGAGGATGTGAAACACAGCTGTGACAGGTAGAGCGTTGTCAAGGTGGTAAAGGACAATGTTCCCAGCAGCAGCAGTGCATTTGGGAAACCGCTTCTGGTTCTGCAGGGCTGAATCTGGCAGGTCGGCTGTTGAAAGAGGTTCAAATAGCTGGGGGCTTGGGAAGGGCCTTGACTCTGAGGCCTTGGGAGTCACAGAAGGAGCTGGCCTTGCAGCACTGCGTCTGCTCAGGGTAGAAAGTCAAGATAAACCATAATTATGAGCAAAGTTCTAATGTCTATCCCTGCATCCCGGTGGATGGTCCTGTGTACCTCCTTGGGTGCATGAGCTCCTCACCCTCACTTGGAGGAGGGAGAGGAAGGTTTTTCTAGAACACAGGCCGCCAGCTGGTTGCCAACACCGTGATGGATTAGTTCTCCCTGGCCCGGCCTGGTGCAGTCACTGTGATGGATTGGGGTCAAGGTCATAGGTTTGACCTGCCTTTGGGTCAATGGAGTTGGGAAGAAAAAGTCCATTTTCATCACGAAAGACTGCCCTCTGGTCTGTTATCTCTAAATGATTCTTGGGTCACAAGGCAGACAGACACGGTACAGATGGAAAAACCCTCCAGGGCCTGACTGTCGACAGGGAGTCAATGGTGCCCACGCTGCGTACAAAGCCCAGGGGGTGTGGGTGGCAGGAGCGGGCAAGCAGAGGGCAACCCCTCCCCGCTCCCAGCCTGGACAAACCACCCTGACCCCTGGGTGGGGGGCGGGGGAGACGGCAGGGCCCCGGGGGGAGAAGCTCTCTCACCCTGCCCTTCCCTCCTGTTGGGCGTTCATCAGATCCATCCAGCTGCCCTCGCTCTCGCTCTTTGGCTTGGCTTTGAATTCCATCTCTGGCCCACGACTCCCCATCTAGATGAACAGTTCCAAGCACGTGGGGACTCACCCACTGTCTCAGTCAGCTCGGGATCCACAGACAGGGCGTAAACAGCACATATTTAGTTCTCTCAGTTTGGAAGGCTGGAAGTCCAAGATGCAGGTACCAGCATGGCTGGCTTTTGGTGAAGGCTCTCTTCCTGGCTTGCAGAGGGCTGCCTTCTCACTGTGTCCTCACATGGCAGATAGAGAACACATTCTGGTCTCTCTTCCTCTTCTTATAAAGACACTAATTCATCATGGGGGCCCCACCCTCATGACCTCATCTAAACTTAATCACCTCCCCAAGGCCCCGCCTCCTAATACCATCACACTGTGGGACCACCTTCTCAACACACTCCTCATTCTGACCCCAGGATGAGAAATTAGAAAGCCACCTCCGTGTGGCTGCTTCTCAGATAATACCCACATAGTAACACGTTACGGGCTAAGAAGGGCCAGTTTTCTCAATTAAAGTACGTAACTGAAGATGCAAGTATATCCATTTTCCCCCGTGGGACTCCGTAAGCCTTTCTGTGCTTTGAATAAAAAACACGTGACCCGAAAACATTTTTGTCTTATATTGGCCTTTGTTTAAAAAAAAAAAAAAAAGGTGTCTCACCACTCCTATAAGAGCAGTGGTTTTCATTACCGCGGGGGTGTTTGGCAATGTCTGGGGCCATTTTGGATCAGCATAGGGCATAGCCCATTGGGGAAATGCTCCCAGCATCTAGTGGGCAGAGGCAGGAATGCTGCTCAGCATCCCACAGGGCACGGGACGTTTCCTGATAACAAAGAATGATCCAGGCCCCAGATGCCAATAGTGCTGAGGTTGAGAAATCCTGCTCTGTCTGGTAGAATCTAAATTGCATCTCTGGACTTCCCTGGTGGAGCAGTGGTTAAGAATCTGCCTGCCAATGCAGGGGACACGGGTTCGAGCCCTGGTCTGGGAAGATCTACATGCCATGGAGCAACTAAGCCTGTGCGCCACAACTAAGCTCTAGCCTGTGAGCCACAACTACTGAGCCCATGCGCCACAACTACTGAAGCCTGCGCGCCTAGAGCCCGTGCTCCACAACAAGAGAAGCCACCGCAATGAGAAGCCCATACACCTCAACGAAGAGTAGCCCCCGCTCGCCGCAACTAGAGAAATCCCGCGCGCAGCAATGAAGGCACAACGCAGCCGTAAATAAATAAATAAATAAATAAATTGCATCTCTTGGATGAATGACTTGGATGGCTTGGGTCTGACCCTCCATAGAGTTGGTTTTATTGATCTGCACCCTGGCATCAAGTCTTTGATTTACCCTGGGTGGAAATGCAGCTTGATGGGGTTTGCATGACCTTATCTGTCATGAAACTGTTTTGAAGACACTGATTGGGACCCCACCCCTGTCCCCTTCAGAGATCTCACAGGGATCCCTCTCAGACCTCAGTGTCAGAAAAAGCTTCTTCTGGGATTGTTCCAACCTCATAGACTTCGTGGTCTTGTAACGGGTGGATTTCCCTCTTTGCTTTGACTGATAGGAAGCTCAGAGCCCAATTTTCAGTCTACTTTGAGCCCATTTCTGTGTACCACCCTCTTGGTTCATTGTACTGTTTGTTCAAGGCTTGTTTTCTCTCTGATCTATTTTTATCCTATTGTATTTTAAGTATTTTTGTAAGCTGCCTCCAATCCTTTTTGGAACAAGGCAGGGTAAAAACAAAACAAAACAAAACAAAACAAAAAATTCAGCAGGGCCCTGTGGCCCTGGCGGGCATTTTTTTTTTTTTTTAAGATAGATTTTATTTTATTTATTTATTTTTGGCTGCGTTGGGTCTTCGTTGCGGTGCACGGGCTTCTTATCGCAGTGGCTTCTTTTGTTGTGGAGCTCGGGCTCCAGGTGCACAGGCTTCAGTAGATGTGGCACGCGGGCCCAGCAGTTGTGGCCCGCGGGCTTAGCTGTTCTGCAGCATGTGGGATCTTCCCGGGCCAGGGCTCGAACCTGTGTCCCCTGCATTGGCAGGCAAATTCTTAACCACTGCGCCACCAGGGAAGCCCTTGGTGGGCATTTTTTAACAGAGCAAGTTCATTTTCCTGCCGGGAAGCAGCCCTCCCTGGCTCCTCCTGCCCCTCCTGGGAGTCTCCGTCTTGGAAGACAGAAGCTCCGTGTGTAAGAGCAACAGGCTTCAGAGGCAAAGCCTCCAACCTCCATCTGCCTGCAAATACCTTTCCTCCCCCAGAGCGCTCTTTCCAGTCTCCCATCTGGCTGTTGGCAGGAAGCCACAGGGCCTTGAGAAGCCTGCAAAGGGGAAGTAGAGAGACAAGCTCTCCTGCTTTTATTCCTAACTTTGCTTTCCTGCATTTTTTTTTTTTTTTTTTTTTTTTGCAGTACGCGGGCCTCTCACCGTTGTGGCCTCTCCCATTGCGGAGCACTGGCTCCAGATGCGCAGGCTCAGCAGCCATGGCTCACGGGCCCAGCCGCTCCGCGGCATGTGGGATCTTCCCGGACCGGGGCACGAACCCATGTCCCCTGCATCGGTAGGCGGACTCTCAACCACCAGGGAAGCCCCTTTCTTTTTTATCAATTCTTTCTTTTTTTGTTGAAGTAGAGTTGATTTACAGTGTTGTGGCAGTCTCTGCTGTACAGCAAAGTGACTCAGTTATACACATAGATACGTTCTTTTTTAAATATTCTTTTCCATTATGGTTTATCCCAGGAGATTGGATATAGTTCCCTGTGCTACAGAGTAGGACCTTGTTGTTTATCCATGCTTTCCTGCATCTTAACTCAGGGTCTTTGGGGTCCAGGGATACTTTGCATGCAGGTTATTGCTGCGCCAGGAAGGGTTCCCGCCCAAGTGTGGAGTCCGGGCATTTGGGAGGCTGCTGTGTGAAGGCCGAGGTAAGCTGGGGAAGGGTGGGGGTGCCACACACACACCTGAAATAGCCAACCCCACCCCCTCCGCCACCCCGACAAGGACCGCACTCCCAGCTCTGCCCCACGCAGTCTACCGGCTCAGCCTTTCCCTCGTCTGTCACACCACAGAGCCAAGCCAGCCCCGTCCATCTCACAGCCTCTGCTCTGCTCCACTCACCAGACTTCAGCCAGCGCCGCCTTCTCCAGCCTCTGTCTTCCCATCTGTAAAATGGGTGGAGGCTGGTGGTGAACCAGATCCTAAAATGTGAAGATCCTGAGAACGCCTTTCCCGCAGGTGTCCCAAACCCCTCTATTCCTTTCCTATTCCTTGGTCCACTTTCTTCTGAGAACATGGTGCAACCCTGGTGAAGAGGAGGGGGTGGCTGGGGTGTGAGAATGGAGTCAAAGGGGAGCCCTATGGGACCAGCCTGGACCCCAGCAGGAGCACGGCCCTGAGGCTGTGGACAGAGACAGAGGCCAGCCCTGAGTGACCCCGGGAATGGCAGGGGCTGCTCTGCTCAGCACACTTGGCACCACCTGCAGGGCCCTTTGGATGATGCAAAGCAGGAGCTGCTGAAAGGGTCCTGGAGCTGCCAGCTCCTCACCTGGCAGGAAGCACACCCCCCTTTCTCTTGGGCACACCCCTACCAGCGGGGCTGTCAGCTTGGCCTCTCTCTGCACTACTCTGCCCAGCAGGTCACTGGCGCCACCTGGTCATTCCGGGCCCCAAAGTGGACATCACCAGATTGGGACAGTGATTGCAAGGAAGGGCGGGCTTTGGAGCCCTCGCGTGGGTCCGTCTCCACCTCCTCCACTTGCTAGCCCGGTGGGCCAGTGGCAGTCCTAGAACACACAGCCCTTATCATGTGAACAGTGCACAACAGCAAGTACCCAACAAATAAAGAGCAGAACCCCTTGAGGAGCTGGGGAGGCGGAGGGGAGACACCCCAGTGATGGCTGGACCAGGGTGGGACTCATCCCAGAGCATCTTTGGGCCATGACTGCAGCCCTGCCTGAGGCAGAAGGTTTTGGCATCCCATCACATTTTTGGAAGTATTAGCTGCGATCTGAATTAAAATTACTAAATGATTACCCAGAAAGAGTTCCCAGCTCTTGCTTTGAGTTGTCAGGGGTAGAAGGGGCCCTACAGAACATCTTTAGGGTAAGACGTGCCCTGAGGGGGCCCTAGGCTTCTCCAGCAAAACCCAGAGACAAAGGGGAGGGAGAAAGTATCCGCCCCCAACCAGGGAAGCTCTTGTTGAGTCTGTTTGTGTACCTCCGGACAAACAGAACTTCTGGTAAAAAGCTGAAAATGACTGAGCTACTGCCTAACTGTAAAGATGGAGAAACTGAAGCCGCCCAGAGAGGGAAAAAAACTGGCCCAAGTCCACACAGCAAACCAAGGTTAGAGTTGGTGGCTAGGCTCGTCCTGCCTGGTTATCCCATGCTTGTCTGGTGCGCCCGTTGAGCCCCCAGTCAGAAAGCATGCTCCCAAAGTGTGGGTCCAGCCGGCCCCTGGGTCTCCCTAAACAGCTAGCGCTTTCCCATCAAGTCAAAAAGCAGGTCTGCAGCCTTGAGGAGGCTGGCTGCTCCCAGACCCTCAAGAATCTGGGTGAGTGGATGTGGGTGGAATAGGGGGTGGGTGGTACCCTATGTCTGGGAGGCACAGCTCCCACCCAGGTACCATCCCCCTGAGCCTTGCTGAACAGTGCATTTCTCTCTCCATTCCCCCCAGGGCTGGGGGACCCCATCACTCCCACTGGGCTTGGGTGTGTGCCCATCCCCCCTCCCTCCCCCGGGGGCCACCATCCTACCTACTCATAACTCTTGTCTTAGCCACATCCCTCATTACCTCTAATGAGCCAATCTAGGGACAGAGGGACCTGGGCGACATTTTAATTATGCTTCTAATTGCTTCCCAGGAGGAGGATGAGTACATGCCCAAATTTCTTCCCGGGAGAGGCGCAGGGTTTCCTGGAACTCAGCTGCACTGGGGCCCCCAGGTGAAAAGGAGGGCACGCAAGGGGCTTCAGGGGCAGAGACGCACCCACCCAGGCTGACGTTCTCTCCTTAGAGACGCGCCCACGTCAGAGGGGAAGGGGTGAGGGAGGAGCTGGACCAGGGGCTGGAGGGGTTCCCGGGTCCCACCCAGGGCTGACACACCCCCTCCTCACTTCCCCAAGAAGCTTTGAGGTGCCTGTGAGTGTGGAAAGGGTTCTGACTCTGCCACTCGGTGACTTTGGAGAAGGTGGCCATGTGGCCTCTGGAGCACATCTCTGCTATAAAATGGGGACACCAGTCTACCTACCAGGGCCAGGAGGCTGAACGGAGACCACACCCCCTGTAAGTTGATTCTCCAGGTCAGATGGTGAAAGGGAGGAGGGGAAGGAGGTCGGCACCTTTCCCGGCTGCAGCCCCACGCGGGTCGGGCACCTCCCTCGGTTTAATAACAACTTGGGGGACTTCTCTGGTGGCGAAGTGGATAGGACTCTGCGCTCCCAATGCAGGGGGCTCAAGTTCGATCCCTGGTCAGGGAACTAGATCCCACACGCGTGCCGCAACTAAGAGTTTGCATGCCACCAACTAAGGAGGCTGCGTGCCCCAACTAAGAAGCTGGCAAACCGCAACTAAAGGAGCCCTGGAACCGCAACTAAGGAGCCTGCCTGCCACAACTAAGGAGCCCATGTGCTGCAACTAAGACCTGGTGCAACCAAATAAATAAATAACTATTAAAAAAAAAAGAAACTTGGTAAACACCACGGCAGTGACTGTGTCTGCAGCCCAGCCCTGTAAGAACAGCACGATGCCCATTTAACAGATGAGGAGGATGAGGCACAAGGTGGCTGCATGACTAAGTGCCCGAGGGCCCCCAGCGGTAAGTGGCAGTCAGGACACCAAATCCCAGAGCCCCCAAGGGCCTGCCCAGGCTGATGGGCACATGAGGCGTTGTCCTTCCAGAAGCTGGGGAGTAGTGCAGGAGGGGCAGGCCCCACAGAGACAGAGAGAGAAGCCACCTCAGGCCCCCGAGTGCCGTCAGGGCTCGGGCAGCCCCAGCACCCTGAATCTGCACCCTCACCCCTATCCACCCCCCCCACCCCCACACACACAAAGCAGAGACAGACACCAGGCATGCTGTAAGGCCTTTTATTTTAATGTTTCCTTGCTGTTTTAACATTTTCACGGAAAAAAAATATATACAGTTTAGAATCTGGAACTGACCGCTGTCTAGATGGGTTTCAAGGGCAGCAGCTGGCAGGGGCTACATGGCTGGAAACCAGTGGGCACCCAATTCAAGAACTAAGGTTGTGTCTGAGTCCAGATCTGGCAAAACGCAGGAGGCTAGGGCAGCTACACCCGCCGCCAGCCCTGGCTGGACCCCGTGGCAGTACTGTCCGTCCCCCTCCCTCCACTGGCTACAAGGCGACAGGAGAAGGTAAGTCAGCCTGTTGCCAGGACAGAAAAATCATCATCCGTGAATCCTGGGGGCTAGCACCCGACCTCCACTCAATCCCCTTGGGTGGGGTTCTAAGGGTGCAGAGTGAAATCTGAATTTCAGAAAGACAACAACTAATTTTTTAGCATGAGTGTATTACAAATATGGCATGGGGCATACTTACACTAAAAAATTATCCTTTGCATGCCTGAAACTCTAATTTAACTCAGCATTCTGCTTTCTGTTTTGTTTTGTTGCTAAATCTGGCAACCCTATACCCTCAGGACCACTGACTCAGAAGTGGGGAAGGGGGGTCTGCTGGCAGAGGCCTGAGAAAGGAAAGGGAAGTAGTCAGTCTGGGGGTTGAACAACCCAGTCAAAAGAGGTTTTATCCCCCCATAGGAATGACATTTTCTTTTTAATAATCATTTTCCAGAAATTTTCTACACTGGCTGCCTGTTGTCGTTAATAGCTATGGGGGAGGGGGCCGAGGACAGACACGCACAGACCTCCACCCCATACAGTTCTAAATAAAGTTTGGAAGCACTTAGTATAAAGGTTTTCTAAAAGGATTCGTTTTCCTTCTGGTGGCGGGCCTACAAACACGGTTCCCGGTATCGCTCTAAAAAGATTTAAACACAACAAGAACAAACAAACCCAGAGGGACTGAGCAAGGGCTGCAGCCTGTCCTAGTGTCATCCTGCAAGGGCCCCCTCTTGAAGTGCCTTCCTTCCGTTCTGCATCCTGTTCTCACCCCGCGGAAGGGGTCGCGTTGAGTGTACACATTCAGTCCGCCTTTCCTCCGAGGGGCTCCCCGTACAGGAGCTGGGGATAGAGGGAGGGAGGGGCCGGGACTTGTGACCTGCCACGGGCGTTTATTGCGGCGGCCACCGCCGGTCACTTATGGCTGCACGTGGCAGGGACTCAGGTTGACAGCGGACATCCACTGGAGGCCGGGAGAGGAAAGCCAATTCCCGCGGCGAGAACACAGCCCCGTCCTACGAGCTCAGGCAGGGCAGGGTGTGCAAAGCAGTCAGGCACCCGAGCCACAGCTCCAAGTCCTCCAAGGGCCCTCAGGCTCGGCCAGCGCCCCTTATCCATGAGGTCCAGGGTCTGTCTGGGGCCCGCAGCCAGGCTCCTGGCTGATCTTGCAGGGCTGGGGGGCAGAGGGAGGAGACAAAGCCAAGAGCCCCCACCTCCGGCCGGCCTCACACTCGGATCTCGTCCTCCTCCTCCTCGTCCATAAAGGAGAACTCGGGGTCCGGCTGCCTCGGGAGAGTGGCCCGGGCCCGGTCCGGCCCCCGGAAGGCGGGGCTGCGCTCCTCCAGGACCCCCGAGGCGCAGCTGGACAGGGAGCTGCTGTCCCGCGTGGTGTGGCTGCTGCCCCCGCTGCGGGCCGAGCCGGGGCTGGGGGCCCAGCCCTCCTCCGGCAGCGCGCGCGAGGGCAGCGCGGGCAGGTCCGGGCCCCCCGCGCCTTCCTGCCTTGCCGGGGGAGGGGCTGCCGCCACCGGCGGGGGAGCCTGGGTGGGGCTGCCAGCTGGGTCCTCGTCACCATGGCAACCGGCCTCCCCCTCCTCCTCCGGTTCCCACTCGCCCTTGTCCATGATGCTGAGGACGTCGCCCAGCATGGAGGGCCCCAGGTCGATGTGGAAGGACATGATGGACTCGGCGTGCTTCAGCCCAAAGCTGGCCTTGGGTACCACGGGCAGATCCGCCAGGTCCCCGAAGGCCTGCTCGTCGAGGAGGGGGTCTGGGGAGTGAGGGGCGGAGGCCCCATTCCGCCGAGGCCCCGCCTCCTCTGGGCTGCCCTCCCCGGCGGCCTTCCTCACGGGGCTGGAGGACAGGCTCTTGGGCAGCTTGCTGGAGCCCTTCTCGGCGGCCTCCTTCTCATTCAGCTGAGGCAGGGACATGGCATTCTTGACGAAGAGGGCCGAGTCCCGCAGGGGGCCCAGCACGTCCCTGTGCTCCCGGTCCCCCCTGCTCACTGACTGCGACCGTTTGCTGCCCCGGAACTTCCGGGACAGGAGGCCGCGTTTGGAGGAGGCGGCGGCCTGCTCGTCCACGGACTCACTGTCCAGCTCCCCAGCCTTGCTGTTGAGGAAGGAGGTGTCCCCAAAGGCGTCCCCCGCCCTACCCACGTGCATGGTGTGGCGGAAGTCGCCCAGCGGGGCACTGATCATCTCGGCCGTGAGGTCCACTCGGGAGCGGCGCTTGGAGTGCACGGAGCTGGACACCAGCTGCTTGAGGATCGGCATCTTGCCCGGGGGGCGGCGGGGGAGGGGAGGAGGGGGTCCCCTCCAGAGACAGCAGGCGGATCTGAGGTCAGATCTGAAGTCCGGCGGGCGGAGGGGGCGATAAGGAGGAGATCATAGGGCTGCAAGAAGAGAACAGCAGGGAAAGGGTTAACCCAGCTGTCCGCTCAGCACAAAAGCCCATCTGCCCAGGGGTTGTTGTTATTTAAACCTCTGCTCTCCTACCAAAATTTAATGTGTGAAATAAGCCGGCAATCAATTTCATGACCCTGCCTATTTCCCCTCGCACAGGCTCTCCGGTTAGGCGAGCGCTTTTTGGAGCTCAAGTAGCCACAGGCACGCTCTCCCTGAGACTTGAGCGAGAGAGCCCCCCGCACCCCGCAACCAGGACGCCCCTAGAGGCGGAGGTACACAGGCAACTCCAGGCAGCCGACCCCGGAGAGGCGTGACTCCAGTGAACAGCCAGTCTCGAGACACGTTGTAAGTCAGTTCTCCCTGCTGCCTGACCTCAGCCCCTGTGGAGTCAGTGGACACCTCATTCTGAATCACGGTCCTTAGAGGAGGGAGAGGACGGCACAGGCCCCAGGGAGGCGCTGCCTGGCACCTCCACAGACGTGGGCGGCAGCTCACTCTCTGAATCAGAATCGGGTGGAGCAGCCGGGACCCACAGAACCAGCTCCCCAGCCCTCGGGCCCGTGGTGGGTATCCCGAGGTGAGGATCCTGCCTGCGACGTCTCCACAGTGGAGCCCCAAGCTCTTTGCCAAGGATCCACCCTCCACCTCTCAGAGACCAAGACTGGGAAACTCCCAGTGTCTTCAATCACTAGGGGTGCAGGGAGGCGGAGACTAAGCCCTAGATGGCCGAGGCGCCCTGGGAACGCAGACCCCCAGGTGATTAATGAGCCAAAGAGCATCAGCAGGGAGGTCAGGAGAGCCTCTGAGATCTCCTGGCAGGTACCACCCATGCAGCTCCTGGCAAGGGCCAAGTTGAAGTCCAGTGTTGAAGCCAGACCAGCCCCCAATGCTAAACCCAGCAGCGCAGGGCTGAGCAGAGTGGGGTGATGTGGGCGCAGGGACTTAACCAAGGCTGGCGGGTGAGGGGGTGGTCCTGGGCCACCAGTCCTGCTAACAGCACAGCTCTCATCGGCCCCCGCATTCCAGGCCCATCCTCCCTGTTGCCAAGGGCAACCCAGGATGTCCCACCGGGTTTCTTCCTCACCCCCGATGCTGCCCTAAGCTAGGCCACCACATCCCAGTTGGCCCTGCTTCCCCTTCCCCCATCCTTCACCTTTTGGCTAAATCAAAACCCGACCAGGACTCCCCCGTGCAGACCCCCCGATCCCACCCCCAGTCCCTGCCTCACTCCTCGCTGCTCCCCCACCCCTGCGGTCCGCCCTGGCCCTGAGCTTCCGTCTTCTGGACTCCAGGGCTGGACATGCACAGCTCCCGGCTAGAATACCTGTCACCTGGCTCACCCAACGTCTTCCAGGGCTCAGCTGAGCTGTCACTTCTTACAGTAAAGCTGCTTTAGCCCGGGTGAGACCTCCCGACCACCTCCTGCCCGACCCCCTCCTGCCCGACCCCCAGCACTGTGGACGTCTTTGCTCCCAGCAGGCACTGGCTCTGTCATTCGACCACTGCTGGCTCGGCTCGACTGTCATCTTCCCACTGGACTATGAGCTTCCGGAGGGTTCCAAAGGGCCTGGCACCACTGAATCCCATCCAGCAGTGCATGGCACAGTCGGTCCTCAAACACCTGTTGAAAGGCCAACACCTCCCTCCTACCCCCCACCTCTACCCCAGCCCCTTGGTTGCTCCCTTTCTGCCTTCCTGAGCCCAAGGACAAGGTCACTTCAGCCTACGGCCCGGCTCCAGGGCTCCCAGCCTGACCTCTCTGTGCCCTCTAACCCCCTCCCCATGCTCTCCCGTTCTTTGCTCCTTGTCCCGCTGCTGATGCCCAGCCAGATGGTCCCCCCCCAACCCCCAGGCAGTCATAGTGCTTGTCGCTCCAGGGCAGGGGAGGGTGGCGAGAGCCAGGCACCAGGGCTCACCTGCCACACAGGTGAGCCCGGCTGGGCGGAGTCAGGTGAGGACTCCTCTGAAAGGCCTTGAGATGACCCACTACAGTTGGTCAGCTCCCCCTCCTCTGTCTCCTCCTTCCCCCCCAGACCCTCAGGAAAGTTCGCTTCCCCTACCTCTGACCTGGCCCCTCACTCCTGCCCATGCCCTGGGATCTAACGTCTAAACAATTAAGACACGGAACAGCTAGACCAGGTTTTGGCAAACGTTTTCCATAAAGGTCCAGACAGCAAAGGTTCTCAGCTTCATGACTGACACGGTCTTGGTCCCAGCTGCTCAGCTCTACCTTCGCAGTGGTAGGAAAGTAGCAGCAGACCGTATATAAACAAATGGGCATGGCTGTGTCCCAATAAAACTTTATATATAAAAACAAGTGGTGGGCCAGATTTGGGCCATAGTTTGCTGACACCTTAACTAGACACGTGAAAAGTACTGGCCTTAGGGTCATCCCCTCCACATCGCTCCGGGAGAGAGTCACCATATGTGACCCTCTGGGCCAGCCATGGGCTCTCAGGCCAACGTTGGGGAAAACTGTCTTTGGCTAAACAAGAGAGAAGGAGGATGGAGTGAGTTGGCCTCAGACATGTTCGGCATAGAAGAAACTCAAACCAGGTTTCTAAGGCACTCTTGGTACTGGAGAATCCCTCGGGCTTCTGCTGCCACCAGGGCAGTGAAGCAAGAATAGAAAGGGTCCACGTCTTCAACCTGCCTGCAGTTCAGCTCCTGGCTCTGGTCACAGAATCCTGTGTTCTTCAGCTCTTCTATTTTCCAGATGAGAAAACAAGTTCATTGAAGCAAAGTGACTTATCCAAATTTATGTGCCTAAGAGCAGAGCTGGGTTGGAAGCCGGTCTCCTGGTCCAGTGCTCTCTCTGCTCCGTGCCAGGCCTCTTTCTGGCCTTCGGTGGGTAGCATCTCCGGTCAGTTACCCTCCCCAATTCTGGCTGGAGGAGTCCAGAGAAAGGAGAAGCCTGGCCGCTGCCTCAAGAAGATTCCTGTATTACCCTGGAGCAGATTCTGACACTGCCAACACCTTTAGCCAGAGAATTCTCTGTTGTGGGAGCCGTCCTGCACATTGTAAGATGTTCTGCTGCACCCCTGGCGTCTACCTACCAGATGCCAGTAGCCAAGTGTCCCCTGGGGGGCAAAACTGCCCTGGGTTGAGAAACCCTGCCCTGGAGTGAGCGTGCACATGTGAAAATAAAACACATACTAATCACCAGGTGAACAGAAAAACAAACAAATCAAAAAAAGAAAAGAAAGAAAAATGAAAAAAAAGAAAGAAAAAAAAAAAAAAAAGAGAGAGGGAGGGAAGGGAGGGAACGTAAAGGATCAGAATTGTGAGATCAGTGACATGAAGCTCCAGAGTTGCGTAAGGGTTTCAAAATAACGGCAGGAATCCCCAGAGCCAGTAAGCGTCAGGCGCTGTGGTCTCCCTGATCTTAAGTGCTCATTAAAAAGAACAGAAAGGGAAACCGCAGGCCCAGATGCCCAGGGCTCGGCAGAGATGGTGCAGACCCGTGGCCACCGGCAGGGACCAGGCATCCTGGCCATCGCGGCTACAGGACAGAAGGGCCCCCACCCCTGGCACGTTCTCGAGGGTAGAGCTCGAGATCAGGATAAGAGGGCTGGCGGGGAGGTGCCTAGGCCCCTGCACAGCCCCACAGCCCAGGAAGGTAGAGCAGGTCTGGCCAGTGCTTATCTGCCGTCTGTGGTCTCGCTCCCTGGGGTGGGAACCAGGCTTTGCGGCTTGTGAAAAACCAAACCATCTTCAGTATCCAGCATGAAAATGTCTCAAGTCCTGAGAGATGGGGCCCAGATGGAGTCCCCCACTGGTCCCCCAGCCCAGCAAGGAGGGGCTGCAGCAGCCCTGGGGCCCTACAGCTAGAGCTCAGGCTGGACAGGCCAGGCTTCAGGGCTGGCAAGAGCTCACTCACCGGGTTGTATTAAATCCTTGGTTTTATGGTACCCTCATGACATTGTCACCCTAAGCTTTGACCAGAGAGCAATTTGGGGGTGAGGAGGTGGAACTCTGAGTACAAGTACGAGCAGGTGCCCTGGGCCAGTCCTGGGGGCAGTTCGGGGGGGCCTGAGCACCCACCCGGAAAGGGACTGTGCCTAGGGAGCTGTGGCTTCGGGAGGGGGCGTGGCTAAGCCCTGTGACCCAGCTCTGGGGGAGTGGCTAAAACAGGCCGCCAGATGACAGGCGGCTGCTCCCCACAGCCTGCCCTGGGGGTAACTCCCCGACCCTGCCACCCCGGAAGCCACATCCCCCTTTCCTGGCAAAGCAAGGGAAAACGGAGCAGCAACTTGCATCTCTCCAGCCTCTGCTGGAATCAGATTCTGCTACCATTGGCCCACTGACCACAGGACATTCCTGTAAGCCAGGGGCGATGAGCCCTCCCTGCAAGGCCAGGCCCCCGGTTGCATTGACATCAAGCACACCCTCAGCTCAGCTCAGCTCCCGGGACGGGAGAGGACAGCCCTGGCCTGGACCCTCCCTTAACCTCTCCGGCGGGCCGTCCAGAGAGCACTGCCCTCCCACCTCAGCCCAGCAGCTCCCAGACAGACCCGAGCTCTCCCGGGGCAGCCAGGCAGGGCTTCCGCCGTGCAGCTGACCTGGAAGCTCACCCTGGCACACAGAGCACACATGCCTCAATGCCCACTGCCACGGTCACCGGGCAGCCAGCCCCTCCATCACCATGCCCCCTTCTCACCACCCATCCTGTCCGATTCCAGCCCCCAGCAACGCGGCATTTGACACGATGACTTCGGTCGCAGCTTGGACTGGATGCAAGCGGCTTTGTTCCCTTATTCATTCATTCACTCACTCACTCATTCACTGACTTACTGCACACCCACCAATTTCCCCATAACTCCTCTGGGCCCTGGAGACAGAGCAGTGAACATAACGAGGCGGACAAGCCCAGACCCCCTGGGCACACCTGTGGTGTGAGTGTGGCTGGGTGGGCGACGGGGCTGTAAACACGCGAATAAAACGGTATCTCGTAGTCCTCAGGGTCAAGGGGGAAACGAGGGAGAGTGAGCACGGGAGTTATGGGCTGTGGGAGGCCCCTCAGAGAACCGAGGGATGAGAAGGAACCAGGCATGCCAAGAACATGCCGGCGGCGGGGACAGCATGTGCAAAGGCCCTGAGGGGGAAAACAAGCTTGTGTTTGAGGAACGGAATGAAAACCCAGGGGCCAGGTCACACAGGGCCCTCCCAGGAAGCCCAGGCCGGAGTTTGGATGGCGTTCTAGGTACCAAAGGAAACCTCCCTAAGCAGGAAGCCATCCCATCTGTGTGTTTGGAGGTTCCCATGGCAGTGGCTGGATTGGAGGGGGAGGAGGGGAAGCAGGAATTCAGGGCAAAGAGGATGGGGGCCAGGACGAGGGTGTGGTTAAGGAGATGGACAGAGCGGGGCACATCAGAGGCAGGTTTTGGAGCTGGAGACACCAGGAGCTGAGGGCCCGGATAGGGGAGGGGAGGAGAGGGCAGACTCAAAGGGGAGCTCGAGCCCAGGAGTCCTCTGCCAGGGGTGCGTCTCAGCCGGCACGCCAGAGACCTTTCCCTCGGGGTGCAACCAACTTTCTGCCACCAGAAAGAACTTGATTTTGCCAAAACGGGGGAAGCATTGTGCTACACAACATCTGTCAGCTGGAACAACAGGCTGCAGGGGATTGTGCAAGAAACGCAGCGCGATGCGGGCCACGATGCCCCGTAAGAGGTTAGGGGCTCTGGCTTCTGTCGCCAGAGAAAGATCCAGCGCTTTCTGGAATGCTCCCCAGCCTTATCCTGTGAAGATAAGGAGTCCCAGAGAAAGGGGAAGACTGTTTCGTTCCAACAGCTGATGGACAGCAGAGGGAAAGGATGAGAACTGTGGGTGCTTTGATGCACACTGTTACACAGAATAGGAGGAACTTCAGTGGGGGCTGTGTGGTTATTTTTAGCTGACTTCAGTATATTTGGAATCTTTTAGTTCCTTCACTAACAGTGCCACAAGCCCTCTCATATCTGAAAGTGTGCCGTTTGCACCAGGATGGTAGGAAGCACCGTCTTAAAATAATCTGAGCCTGAATATCCACAATTAAATTTAAAAAGAAGGGCTTCCCTGGTGGCGCAGTGGTTGAGAGTCTGCCTGCCGATGCAGGGGACATGGGTTCGTGCCCCGGTCCGGGAAGATCCCACATGCCGCGGAGCGCCTGGGCCCGTGAGCCATGGCTGCTGAGCCTGTGCATCCAGAGCCTGTGCTCCGCAACGGGAGAGGCCACAACAGTGAGAGGCTCACGTACCGAAAAAAAAAAAAAAAATTAAAAAGAGAAGAAAGAGCCCAGGATAGAAATGTGAAATATCACTATTATAACTCCTGTACTACTTGTGTATCTGTGTCAAATATCACCTTAAAATACCTGGGTGTGGAGCAACCCCACTCAGAGATAGAGGGGATAAATTCAGAGATTTGCCCTGGGTCATGGATGGAAGGTTTTATTCCCACACCCGGGCTCCAGCCACTAAAATAGCCCCGCAGGACCCAAAGTGCAGGGGCCTCCACACATCAAAATAGGGAGCGTGTAATTTATGCACACACACTCGTATATCTTTTATAGCTTATATACATGGCTATTGTCAATCCATGCAGCAACGAATATGTTTTAGTTTTCTTTCTTTTAAAGAAAGTCAATATATGACATAGAAGTTCTGGTGTTTTCTTATCACATCTCAGTGGATTATTCTGCACACCCCTGCGGGTGCCACAATATGGTACCCATAATGTCACGTGACTCCCACGGAGGCATCCACGATGCCTTCAACTTCAGAGATTCCTAAGACTGAGACGGAGGACACCCAGAGATTATCCAGCCTGGTGGCCTTGACTGGGCTACTGGGGTGGAGAAAAGTACTTGCCCAAGGCCAAGGTGCTGGTAAGGGGCCCAGATGGCACCGGCGCCCAGGTCCCCTGTCTCCCAATGTCTAAAGGTCCTTTGCAGATACCATGGGGGCTGACTCACTGCCAGGCACCGGGCTAGACCTTCTTGTGTCTGTTATCATCTTGGTGGCATTGAGCTTGGAAAGGGGAGGGGAAGGACTTCCCTCCCACCCAACAGCAGGTACTAGGTGCCACCAGGCAGGGAGAGTGGTACAAAACCAGGGACCAGAGCTTCCCTGGTGGTGCAGTGGTTAAGAATCCGCCTGCCAATGCAGGGGACACGGGTTCAAGCCCTGGTCCAGGAAGATCCCACATGCCACGGAACAACTAAGCCCGTGCGCCACAACTACTGAGCCTGCGCTCTAGAGCCCGCGAGCCACAACTACTGAGCCCGTGCACCTACAGCCCGTGCTCCACAACAGAGAAGCCACCGCAATGAGAAGCCCGCGCACCACCACGAAGAGTAGCCCCCGCTCGCCGCAACTAGAGAAAGCCCGTGCGCAGCAACGAAGACCCAACGCAGCCAAAAATAAATAAATAAAAAATAAATTCATTTAAAAAGAAAAGAAAAGAAAAAATAGGGATCAAATGCTGCTCAGAGACAATGGTCCCAGGACAGGGTGGTCTTGGGGCATCGGCAATTACGGCAGGTTCTTTGAATAGACTTTCAGTCAAGAATGATTCAGGAGTGCTGCAGTGGGAAGCCTACCCTATGGAACTATTTCAAAGCAGAAAGAAGTCCCTAACACAGACAGTCACTGAAGCCTTATTCATAATAGCAAGAGATTGGAAACAACCTAACACCCAACAAGAAGAAAATGGTTGAGCAAACTAGGAGCCGTTAACTCAACAGATTATCCTGCAGGCATGAAAAGCAGGGTCAGTGAAGACCATGCAGGACATGGAAAACTGTTTACCAAACGACATCAAGTGGAAGGAAAAAAGGCAGAATTTAGGCTTGTTTACACACAGTGATCACAAACTACACACACATACACATTCACAAATAAAGGCAAAAGGGCAGGCAGAGAAACTCAGGAGTGATGTCAGGCTTGAGAGGAAAACAGGCTTTTTTCTTTTTAAGTTTCCTTTAATGTGGTAGTGCTGTTTGGATAATAATAATAGTAAAAACCCCCAAAGCATCAAAGGCTTAAGGCAAAAATCTTAATTTCCAAACCAGCTTTAAACTCTCAAGTTCTCAGGGTCCAGCAGCTGCAGCCCATACAAGGCGCCAGGTGGGGGCCGGGCGGGGGAGCGCGGGGCTCAGACCACACACTCTCATATCAAAAAAATCTCCTGGTGAGGTCTGTTCTCTTTCTCTCCCGTCCCCCTAAATCTGCATCTACCCCAGATGGACAAGTTTATCACATCCTCGTTTTATTTTTAAGTTGTCTGGGAGGAGAAAGTAGGCAATCTATTATAAAACCTGGTGGCAGGGGAAATAGGGAGCTTAGGACCCCCCAAAAGAACCAGCTTCCCAACAGCTGCTTGAGCCTCCGTAACTGAGCAGGTGAAAAATAACCATCCCCACACCCCCACCCCGGAGACTGGCCAGTTTCCAGCGACACTGAAGCCCTAAGCTGGAGGCCAGCCTCCCTCCCACATGGCCATCCCCCAGTGGAACTCTGGGCAGGTGAAGGTTTGGTCTCTGCTGCTTCCACCGCCCCAGCTCAGCTCTCCTGATGGCTACAAAAGAGCAGAGGAAACGAGAAGGGGCGGGGTCACACAAGGACACGCCCATGCTCCAGCCACTGGCTGACCATGACCAGCAGTAATGCAGAAATAGCAGTGCTGTCAGCAGTTCTCATTTATTGGGTGCCTGCTGCATGCCAGGCATTGTGCGGCGACATCGTTAAGTTTGTGCCTCTGACCCTGCAAGGAGGGTGTCACGGTTGCCTCCATCGTAAAGAGAAACTGAGGCTCAGATGGAACGAATGCCCTCGCTCACTCTCCCAGCTACTAAATGGTGGTGTGAGCCCGTTTCTGGCAGACCTTGGAGCACAAGCTTTCCTGTATGAGGTGATGCTCTCTGGCTTATTCAGCTGTCCGCAGCTGAGAATATTGCACATGGACGGAGGGATACGGGTAGGGTGGGATTAGGGAGGCTGTTCATCTAAGATAAGACCTTGGGACCAAGACTCACTTGACTGACTCCCCCATCAGAGACCTGCTCCCAGGGACGGTTTGGATGGGCTCCTCCTTACACAAGATCTCATTCCAGCTTCCTGCTCTGAGGCCCCTCCCAATGTTCTGACCCCCCGGGAGGTAAGAGGTGGGGAGGACCACCCTGAAGCAGAAGCCAGGGCTCGCCCAGCAAAGTTAGAAGAGTGGGCCCAGCACAAAGCCCCACCTTAAGTGTTTCTCATGCCTGTCCTGCTCCAATCTCCATCTTGTGTTTCTTGATGGTTCCAGCTGCCAGAAAGGAAGACCAGAACCTTGACCTCACCCTTCTCCTAAAACCTCCCAGGCTGGGTGCCTGGTGCTTGCTCCACCCTCCCTGCCTGCCAGCCAATCTAGACCTTGGGCTCATTGGCCCAAGGGTGCCACTGTTCAGCCACAGTCAGGCAGATCCCGGGGAAGGGAAAGTGAACAAAGTCCCAATCTCACTACATGCTTTCCACAGCAGCAAACAGCCAATGTCCATTGTCCAGGCATCCCTGTTGGGGGGCAGGAGAGGAGTATTGCTGGGGAGGGTGATGAACTCACTCCAGGTAATCAGGACACCGGGCTCTTGTCAGAGTGGGGCTCACGCGGTGAACTACAGAACTTAATGATGCCCACTCTCTGCTGCTCTCTAGGGGTTATTAAATAATGTACGCCTACACTGTCCAATGTGGCAGCCCCCAGCCCGAGGTGGCCATGGGGCACTTGAAATGTGCACCCAAAGTGGAGGACTTGAAATATCCAAGTTGACATGTGCTAAAGGGTAAAATATACACTGGACTTCAAAGGCTTAGACTTTAAAAAGAGAATGCAAAATAGCTCATTTTAAAATACTCATCACATGTTAAAATGATAATATTTGGAATATACTGGGTTAAAGAAAGTGTTCATTTCACCTCTCTCTTTTTACTTTCTAAAATGTATCTATTCAAACTGTAAATTATGCGAGGGACTTGTGTGCTACTTCTCTGGGATTGTGCTGATTTAGACATGTTCCCTCTTTTTTAATACAAGCAGCACTCTCCATTGTAGAGGGATGAATAAAGCCAACCATCACTCATGTTTGAGTGAAAATAGTTACATGTTCATAAATAATGCTGCACTATTTTAGATTAAGTCCTAAGAGCCTCAGTTTTACATCCAGCAGATCACTGATGAATGCTGGGTTGTTTCAGTTTTGTTCAAACGCTGTAACAAATAGCCTTCCAGCCAAGTCTGTCCGAGTCCTTATTTCCGGAGGATACCTACTTATAAGTGAGTAAAATTACTTTTGTTTCTCCTTAACTTGTTCTCCAGAAGGTTTTACCACGTTGCAGTCTCACCAACACAGGATGACGGTGTCTAACAACAGGCGTTACTGTGTCCTCAGCTGAATTGAAAACAACAAAACTGCAATCGGCACCACGCTCAAACTTATAATTTTCATTTCTTCTGTTACTAAAGAGGGTGAGCATTTAAAGAAAATATCATTTCCCCTGTGAATTGCTTGTTGATGGCTTCTGCACATTTTTTGGGTGGGGGCAAGGGGGCTTCACCTTTTCCAATGGATTTGTATGACTTAAAATATGAAGGCTCTTAAAAATATTGACTATATTTTGCAAATATTTCTGCAAATGTATCATATGCCCATTTTCCATGTGGTGATTTTGTTGTTTTCTTTTCCATGGAGTGCTTATTAATTTTTACACGGTCAAATCTGTTTTACAATTTCTGGCTTTAGTACTATGAAGCAAAGACCTTCCCCACCCCCAAGTTTTATGGAAATATTCACTTCTTCTAAAAGTAATAGGTAAGGTAATAATGAAAAACTACTCATGGAGAAAAAATACTAACAGGAAATACAAAGATGTCTGTGGCTTATCTATTTTAAATGACCCACAATTTTATAAGAAATTAAAATATAACAGTAAAGTTAGTTACTGGTTCTGTATAAAACTGCTATAAAATATGAGTAAAGAATCAAATGCTACCTTCATCAGATATATATAGATACTTCCCACGGTTTCTCCAGACTTCCTTTTCTGCTTATTGATCTCTGTTTATTCCTAAACCAGGTCTATACTGTCAACTCTGTAAAATATGTTTTGAGTATCTAGTAGAATAATATCCTTACACTAACTTTCCTCTGAAAATTTCTTGTCTTTTATAATGCAGTTAGTCTTCCAGATGGACTTTAGAAACATTTTATTAAGTTCCAAAAGAAATCCTGACGGAATTACATTGGCATTGAAAGCAAACAATAAATTAATTTGGGAAGAAGTGACTTTATCAAAACATCATGCCTTCATATCCATTTATTCAAGTCTTTTAGACATTCTCCATTAAATTTTGTGGTTTTTCTTCCTACAAGCCTTACACACGTCAAGTTTATTCTGAGTTATTTTATGGCCTCTCGTTGTGAAAGTGTTTTTGTACCCTGCCCCTTTTATGTAGCTATATCTTCTGACTGGTTGTAGCTGGTATATGGGGAAGCTACAATTTTAAAATTTATATCTCGGGCTTCCCTGGTGGCGCAGTGGTTAGGAATCCGCCTGCCAATGCAGAGGACACGGGTTCGAGCCCTGGTCTGGGAAGATGCCACATGCCGCAGAGCAACTAAGCCTGTGCGCCACAACTACTAAGCCTGCACTGTAGAGCCCGTGAGCCACAACTACTGAGCCCTCATGCCACAACTACTGAAGCCCACCTGCCTAGAGCCCGTGCTCCACAACAAAAGAAGCCACCACAGTGAGAAGCCCGCACACCGCAAGAAAGTGTAGCCCCTGCTCGCCGCAACTAGAGAAAAGCCTGCGTGCAGCAACAAAGACCCAATGCAGCCATAAATAAATAAATGTATAAGGAAATAAATAAATAAATAAAATTTCTCTCTCTTTAATGGCCACCCTACTGAGCTTGTACTATCTTACACACCCTAATCAACCGTATAATTAAATATTTCGGGCTTTGCAAGTAGACCAGCCCATCATCTGCAACTAATAATAATTCTGCCTCCCTCATTCCTCATTCTTATCTCGTTAAATTTGCTACACTTGCCAACACAAAGTTGAATACTACTACTGACAATGAAGATCTCTGTTCCTGGCATTTACAGCGCTGTTCAAAACCTAAGTCATCCAACACAGTAGTCACTAATCACATCAGGCTGTTGAATGCTTGGAATATTTCTAGTGCCACCAAGGAACTGAATTTTTAAATTTTCTTTCATTTTAATTATTTTAAATGAAAAGTTAATGCTTGATTCAGTGATTGGAAAACTGAAGTATGTTTAAAACACCTCGAGTGTGTGAATCTACCTTTTTAGCTGTACATTTTAGGAAATCCAAATTCTGGTTATTTATAAAATATAGCCTCCAAATTGAGATGTGCTATAGTTGTAAAATATACACTGGATTTTTGAAGGCCTTGTATGAAAAAATAATGTAAAATATCTCATTAATTTTTTTATGATTACATGGTGAAATGACAGTATTTTTGATACACTGGCTTAAATAAAGCATATTAAGATTGATTTCACCTGTCTGTAGTTTTTTAAAATGTGGTTACTAGAAAACTTAAAAGTTCTTTATGTGCCTGGCTTTATATTCCTACTGACAGTGGTGCTGTTCTAGGGGTATTTCTGTTAATCATGATACTCACCACTGGATTCATGCAGATATTCTCAACCATCTCAGAGAAGTTACAGTTCTTACAGTTTTAGGAAAATGATACCAGTCACTTAGAGAGGTTGAGTTGTGGGAAAACACAATGTAGCCTGGATAATTAATTTACCCTTTGATTGCTGGAAAAGATAATGTCCAGTCTAGCTTAAAGAGTGGGAAATGATATCTTAGATCCTACCCATGGAGCTCAGGTGGCTATGCCCTCCCTGGACCATGGGTCACAGAGGAAGTATGAGAAAGGGAATGAACCTCACTGAGCCTTTACTCTGTACCAAGCTAGCTGCTTCATTTTGATTAAACTGCTTTTTGGGGAGCAAGTAATAACTCTGTCCTAGGCATTTGAAAGACTTTATCACATGTACTCTTCCCAGCAATCCCCTGGAGTTATCATCATCATCCCCATCTTGCAGACAAGAAAACTAAGGCTTAGAGTTAAATGCTTCACCCGAGTCACACTGCTAAGGACAAAGCTGTTGAAGTCTGCCTGATTCTGAACCCTGGGCTTTTCCCAGTTTACCGAAAGGTGTATCAGGGGAGTGTCATAAGCATCACTGGGGCGCTGGACTCTAAGATCTGATGAAAGTTATGGACGCATGAACATCCACGGGGCACTTTTGCATAGCATTTGACTTAAAATATCCTGAGTCTGGGCTCTCCCACACTCCAGGGAAAGTACAGATAAATGCTGGGAAATATAGACCACGGGCTCCCCGCCCCCCACCAGGAAGTCCATCCTGTTGGGAACCCCTGCCCGTCCTGGGCTGGGAATGGGCCATTCTCTCCACTCTGCTTTGCCACCTTTGTCCTTGCATCCAGCTCCCTCTTCATCCCAGAACCCTGTGCTTCTGGGCCAGAGGAAGGAAAGCAGCAGGAGGGATGGCAGTGAAGGCTTTGGATGGGGAGGGAGAAAGCCCCCCTCACTACTCAGGAGTTACAACAGCTCCGGAGGGAAAGGAGTGAGCCGTGACCTGGGAGTGACAGGAAGTGACAGCTCTGGAGCCAAGACTCCAAGAGCTAGTGGCCCGAGGGCATTCAGCAACTTTGCTTGTTTACAGGCTCTTCCTATAAAGAGATGTGTGTGTGTGTGTGTGTGTGTGTCCCTGGCCAGAAACCAGGGAAGGGGTGCCTGGTGGGAGCCCCACTGCTCCTCCCTCCTGCCTGGGGCCTCAGAAGGCAGGGCTTGAAATCAGATCAGCCCAACCTTGTCTGGTTTCACTTCGCTTCTACTGAGAGCGCAGCGCTCAGCTGAGGAGTGGGTCGCCAGAGGGAGCCAGGTGCATCTGGTCTTGCTCTGGAGCAGGCTGGTGAATTTCCATCTTGACCCTGCTGGATGGAACGTGCAAGCCTGAGGGACCCTGGAGCCAGACTCCCTGATCACGAGCTGGCTGGGCCACACTGCACAAGTTACCTGTGCCTCAGTTTCCTCATTAGTTTTCAAAGCCATTGATAATACCGTGTACTTCCTAGAACTATTGTGAGGATTAAATAAGCTAACACAGGTAAAGCCCTTACACAAGGATGCATAAGGGATGAGCACTCTTAACGTGTTTGCTGCGAAAATGACGCTACAACGTGTTCTTTCTCAGCAGGTGCCCTATGTCTATACCTTGAAAGGTAGAATTCCAGCATCCCCAGTGACACTCTGGCCACGGTCACCCCTCTAGTTCAAAGAGGACACATACCTTCAGTGTCACCTGAGGACACCTAATCCAAAAGGCTCCCAGGCTGACTCCTTTCAAAGTCCCTGGGGGCCCCAAGATGAACTGTTGCGGGGCGGGGCAGTGGGTGTCCTCTGGGCATCGGAAGCCCAGCTATAGATTGTAGTCCAGACCAGCAGTGGGATCGAGCAGCCCCGAGACTTGGTCTCTTTCCCTATCTGCCATCCCTTCTCTCTTCTTTAACCTTTTCAAGATGTGGGAGGAGCCTGGCTTTTCTTAGACAGGACTTCAGTTGAACACGGTGGATGAGGCGGAGGTGGGAAAAGAGAAAGCCCTCCTGTTCCTCCCTAGGATGTAGGTTAGCAAACGTAGGAATTTGGGGGACCAGCTACCAGCAACAAATAATGCACAAAATCTCAACATGATCAACCCCCAGTAAAATATAGCCTGGTCCTTTGGACCTAACCTGATTCTCATTAGAGGTGTAAACAAATGGTACCGCCAGCCCTAAGTGTCTTCTGTGCTCCCTCTGGTTCTCTACTCCCACCATTTGATTGAGCCTTAAACCCCAAGGGTTGCGGGGAACACAGGGGCTCCTTTTTTTTTTTTTTTTTTTTTTTGCGGTACGCGGGCCTCTCACTGTTGTGGCCTCTCCCATTGCGGAGCACAGGCTCCGGACGCGCAGGCTCAGCGGCCATGGCGCACGGGCCCAGCCGCTCCGCGGCATGTGGGATCTTCCCGGACCAGGGCACGAACCCGTGTCCCCTGCATCGGCAGGCGGACTCTCAACCACTGCGCCACCAGGGAAGCCCCAGGGGCTCCTTTTGATGCCTCAGGACCAAGGGCAACATTCTGAGGAACAGAGAAGGGCTGCAGGGAGTGGAAGCCTGAGTGTGGAGAGGAAGGAAAGGCAGGGAACAGACACCGGAACACAGAGCCTGGCTTCACTGTCACATTGGGGAGATCTGAAGCTGGGGTCTGCAGACCAAGTTCAGTTACCCCCAGAACTGCCTGGATGCAGGTATAAGAACCCAGAGACTCTCCCAGGGAGGCTAGAGGCTGCCCTGGCTGACACCATCTGTCACCCCTGATGGCCAGGGCAGAAGACGGTGGTCTGAGCAGCCCTGGCTGAGCAAGAGATGCGGTCCTTGAATACAGCCCCAGGGATCTTTCTTGCCCTGGCACTGTGGCTTTTCAGATGCCCTCAGCCCCTGGGATGAAAGAATGAGGGGGAAATGCCAGCAGTTTCTTACAGTCTGGGTAACCCCAAACTGTGCTCACCTGACCCAAAAGGGAGACCATTTTGCAGCTTGGGAGGCTGAGGGGAGACCACCAGTGCCCCTGTTGCTGGCAAAGGAGGGCTCTGGATGTCGGTGCTGCCACCCTGAGCTGCAAGCTGGCAGTGCCTGGGGGAGACTCTGATGTACGTTACTGGAAGGAAGCCCAAGGCTCCTCGTATTTTAAGCTAGAGCTTCAGGGACACCGTGAGTGGGAATGCGGGATGCTCATGGCTCAACTTCCTTCACAACACCCTGCAAGCCAAGAAAGAGCCAGGTCCAGTCATGCGCACGAGGCCCTCCCAGCACAATCCCACACCCCAGTTCCCTGTCCAGAGCAGGCTGGCAGGGGCCCAGCCTTCCGGAGCACCCCTGAGGTGCTGGCCCTCAGGACATTCTGCCAGGAAGGGTCCAGGGCTCGGTTCCTTTTCCCAAGGTTGAGGAAAAGCCTCCAGTACACAGGTCAGAAGACCGAGGCCCGGGTCGGCTCTCTCAGCTTCCAGGGCCAGATTGCTCAACGTCTCTCCCTCCGCCCCCAAGCCTTATCTCTGGCATCAACCCAGATCCTGTTCCTCCAAGGGACAGACTCCTCCCTCCTCCCACAGGGACAAGATCCTCTGAGCCTGGGGAAGCTCCAGCCACAGGAGGCTGGAGTCACAGCCCGACAGCGAGTCTGGCTGTTCCGGCCTCTGAGCCGTGTCCATTCCCACCTTCCAAATCAGAGGAGAGGGGGCACGGAAGAGGGCGATAGAGGGGTGGCCAGCTGCAAACATCCTGCCTGCCACACCTGGGCACAGCCTGTCCTGGCCGCAGAAATCAATCAACCACTCCAAAGGTGGAGGCGGTTAGGATCCCTGAACCAGAACCAACCCGAGGCCCTGCTGGGAAAGTTCCTGAAGTGCAAAGAAGGGTCTACGAGCCCTCTCCCAGGTCAACATCTGCCCATCCGCACCTCCCCACTTTGTAGACTAGACTCTCACGTGCTGGGGGCTCCCTGGTCTCCAGTCCTGTGAGGGCAGCAGGACAGAAGCAGGCTGGGTGTGTCCGTACATCGGACTGGAAGGAGAATCGGTGAGTGGGCGGGGGTGAGAGAAATGACAGGGAAATGGAAGAGGGGGGTCAAGAAAGAGAAAGGTGGGAATCCCAGAAAAATGGAAGGAATGCTCAAAGTCCAGGCCTGAACTATGGAGTGTCACGTGAGCTATGGGTCATCAGTGAGCAGGGACTCCAGGAACTCAGGGAGATGGCAGAGGGGCTGAGACCCCAAACCACTGGCTTATTTTCAGTCCCTGCAGGGGTCACCGGGATCCTTGGGAAGACCAGGAGAACCCGCTTGGGTATCGCCCAAGGCTCACTGAACCCCCTGTCTGTAGGAAGGAGCAGCTGTCCCCAAGGACTGGAGGGGCAGAGTCCAAGTTCGGAGGAGATAAACCACACTAATCGGTCAGTCACATGGCAGCTCACACAGGGCAGCTGATGTAAGCTGGAACCCACAGGCACCCCCAGACTCACACAGGATCCTAGCTGCCCCCCAGGGATGGAGCCTCCCAAGTCACAAGTGGGTGCCCCATTACTGCTTCGGGACCCCTGGGGCCACCTAGAGGCTTGGCTGAGTCCAGCCCCGGTCCAGCAAACTCCCCATTCCTGGGGGAGATCCACAGCTCGGCTTTCCCCTTCCTTTGTGCCCTGTTCTTTGTTCTCTTAAAATTCAGTCCATCCTGCCGGTGGTCCCCTCCTCCACCCCAGCCTCAGAAAGGGGGCCGAGGGGGTGGGGAGTTATTAGAAACCCAGACTGTGCAAAGAAGTTGCATTGCTGGAGGCCCTCCTGTAACCGGGCCCCTCACTGTTTACGCGGGCTGGATGGGGAGAGGCTTGCTCTGGTCCAGATGGCCTCTGGGGGTAAGGATGAGGGAGACTCCTGCCCCGCCCCCCAGCACCCAAACACCCTAAAGAGGAGCAGGGGGCTTCACACAGCTCAGGGACCCTTGCCCCGTTCAACTGCTCAGATAGAGAGCAAAGAATAGGCACTGTGGACGCAGCCCAGGGACGTGGGAGCCTGTCAGATTGCAAGGGGCTGCAAGAAGAAAAGAAAAAGCATTGTATTTCCCCTCCATTCTCCCGGGGAGAAAAAGAAAACTTCCAAAGCGCAGGCTGCGGCATCTCACCGGGAAACAAGGAATCTGGTTTTAGTTAGCAGAGAGCACCCCTCCCCCAGTCTCTCTCTCTCTCTCTCTCTCTCTCATACACACATACACACACACACACACACACACGCACGCACGCTCACACGCCCCGGCTCGGGCTCCGGCCTCCCCCAGGAAGCCCGCCTAGCCTCGGCCCTCCAGCCCTCGCTCCGGATTCCCGCTCAGCACTCACCGGAGGCGGCCCGGCCCGCAGAGTGGCTCACCGGGACGCAGCCCGGGCAGGGGGGCAGTTTTGTGCCCCCGATGGGGGGCGCTCCAGGGAGTGGGCGGAGCTAGAAACGGCCGATCCCAGTTCCACCCCCCCCGAAACGGGCGATTAAATCATTAACCGACCGCTCCCGGCTCGTGGCCAGGCCGGGAGCGCTCCGCCGGGTCCCGCGCGTAGCCCCCTCCCGGGGTCGGAAGAGGCCCCACCCTGCCGGTTGGCGCCTCGGCCTCCGGGTCTCCCGAGGAGGCGGGCGCGCGGGGCGGGGGCCGGGCGGGGGCCGGGCGGGGAGGGAGGGGTGGGGAGAGAGCATTTGTTCCCTCGGCCGTTCCCTTTCCAGGCAGCTCTTCGCCCCTCTTTTCCCCGGCCCGGTGACGTTGGGCGGCGTGTGCTGCAGCGCGCGTACGAGAGCTAGTGTACACGCCTCCGCCACTACGGGCGAATAATCCCGTTCTTATTCATGGAGTACTTTGTGCACTCACGCCCCCCTCGGGGAGACCGCGGGTCGCGCGCCGCCGAGGGCTGTGCTCCTGCCCCCAGGGACACACCCGGGCAAAGGGGTGGAACGTTAAAAGCCGGGTCCCCCGTCCCACCGCACCCTCATCCCCACCCCCAGCAGCGCCCGGGGCGGCACCGACGAATCCTAGTCTGGGGAGAGGAAGTCGACTGGGAGCGGGATTTCTCCGGACTCTTCCACCTCGTCCTCCCCAGCCCCGCTCTGCGCGGACACAGGGTGCGTGGCCCCGGTCCCAGACACCCGGGCCGCCCCGCACGCGGCCAGGCCCCAGCCCTGCTACACGGGGCGGGCGCAGAAGTGGGGAGCTCTGCCCCGCTCCCCTCCCCACCTCCCCTATCACGGTTTTTTCAATCCCCTCTGCTCCCTAGAGAGGCTCGAGGTCCCCCAACCGAGCCCACCCAGGCCCCGCAGGGCACAGGTGGCTGTCAACGGCCAGAAGCGGGTGCCCGTCGCCTACCTGGGTCCGCAGAGAGGCGAGCGCCGGGACGGCGCGGCTGCGCTCTCCCCTCCGTGGGCTCCGCGAGGCGCCGGGGCTGACGACCCATGTCCGCGCGGCGTCAGTTTCTCTCTGGCTCTCGGGCTTTCGGGGCTGGGAGCCTCTCGGACACTCCCCTTCCAGGCTCCTCCCGCGCCCCTCCGCGCTGATGTCACCGCGCCGCCGCAGCCAATGGCGGTTGGGAACCTCAGCCGGGCCGCTCGGCCTCCGCGGTTCAAATCAGAAAGCCCGAGACCCCGGGAGCTTCGTAGGGGGCGGTTCGGGCCGGGAGGCCAGCCAGGACCCGGGCCGGTGGGGCCCCGGAGCGCCCCCGCCTGGCTGCGCTCCGGCCCTGATCCCCCAACTTCCAGCCTGGGGCCACTGGGTCAGGGGCGTGACTCCCCCCGGGGGCCTAGCACGAGACCCTCCTGAAGCTCTTCTCCCTTCCGAGCAGTGACCAGACAACAATAGCCCCCGCCCCGGGGAGTTTCTGCTCCCTCCCTCCCCGACCCAGGACGAGGGAGATGGAAGCCCCCAGGGTCGGCAACGCCTGGGTCGTGGATTCCATCCCAGGCTCTTACGAGAAACGAGATGGGGGAGGAGCCGGGCCCCGAGGCCAGGCCCGGAGTGGTTAAGAAGGGTTTGGGCCTGGTGACCTGCCTTTGATTCTCCTGCTTTCCCATGTCTGTGTCCCCTGCCTCCTGAGTAGCCTCCCAAACTGAGTTCTATTCCAAGTGAGCCTCAGGGGCGATGCACTCCTGAGACCCGCGGCCTGCATCCTATGCGAATCTTTTTAGAGGAATAACTTCCATTGGTAAATGATCGTTACTAATAAAGTGGCCCAGGAGGGTACACAGCACAAAGTGAAAGCTCCCTAGCTGTAAGCAGCTCCCTCGCCTGGGTTTTTATTTTAAGAGAAGGGGATCCAGGGACTTCCCTAGTGGCACAGTGGTTGGGAATCTGCCTGCCAATGCAGGGAACACTGGTTCAAGCCCTGGTCCAGGAAGATCCCACATGCCGCGGAGCAGCTAAGCCCGTGCGCCACAACTACTGAGCCTGTGTGCCACAACTACTGAGGCCCGTGTGCCTAGAGCCCGTGAAGAAAAAAAAAAAGAGAAGGGGATCTGGGTGGCAGAGGCCACCAGACTCCCTCCCACTGACCTTAAATGGGACCCCTCAGTGGGTCCCTTTGGGCTAGTACCTTCCCAGACAGGGCTCCCAGTAAACCCTCCCCCATTGCTGGTGTCTGAGGTCCCTTCCACCTGAAATCAAAGCTGAAGTCTTATCTGTCCCCCAAAACTTTCCTGATTCTCTGAGGCACCTCCCCCCACCCCTTCTCTTTCCCTCCATTGTTAACCAATTATTTTGTCTTTAGGTCTAGCTGTTAGTAATTGGTTCTCCTTTAACAGGTGTCTGGGGTTTGCCCTTCCCAATTAGATGATCAATTTAGCATACCTCCAGAACAAAGACTTTGTAATTCTTCCACTCCTTATCCCAATTCAATGCTTTGCATCTGAGGCTCCTTCCACAAACATTGAACATACATTGAAGTTTGCCTTTGGGGATAAAGGTGAATTAAGTCCAATCCCTGCCCTCAGAATGCCCTCAGTGGTTACAGGCTGCTCCGGGAAGGAGCTCAGTAGATGCTTCTAGAGACTGGTCACCACTGCATTGCTAGCACACTGGCAGGGGGGCTTGATTGAAAGAAAGTGCCAGGAAGGATAAATTAGGAATTTGGGAGTAACATATACACACTACTATATATAAAATAGATAACAAGGACCTACTATATAGCACAGGGAACTATACTCAATATTTGTAATAAGCTATATGGGAAAAGAATCTGAAAAAATATATATATATATCTGAATCACTTTGCTATACACCTGAAACTAATACAACATTGTAAATCAACTATACTTCAATTAAAAAAATGAAATAAAAACAAAGTGCTAGTTTTCTCTGATAGTTGGAATCCCAGATTTGTGCAATTCGAGTGGCCTTTGCTGAGGCTAATTTCTGCTTCGAGCTTTCAGACTAGAGCTGCCTACAGATAATCAGAGGAAACTAACAAAATGGAAAACTTGAAGCTTGAATACCTACCTTGAAATTTCTGGCAAGTTCCAAGCCCCTGACTTTGGAGAAGGATTTGAGGTCTTAACTGCACCTTTGGTGTAACTTGACCTATAAGCCTTTAGGCCGGGACGTGTGTCTCTGCCTGTTCTAGCTGCTGGGACCTGCCCATGGGACTTGGGTGTGTGTGATCCTCCCAGCTGCACAGGCCTGCCTTCCCACACCTGTCCACCCACCCCAAATACACACATCCCAGCATTTGTGAACACTGGGTTCTGAGCATTTTGGTTCACATAATTTGGCCCCAACCCTAGCAGGGTCAGTTATGTTGGTTAATCCTGTTCCCTTATAGAGGAATTGGAAGACCTCACTCACTCTGGTCTGGTGTTTGCCATAAAGCATGACGCTGGGCAGGTCCTGTCACTTTCTGGAAGGTTCCTTCCCACACAAATGCTCTATGACTTCCCATATCTATTCTGAGTCCCCCACCCCCTGAATTTCCTTCTCTCGAGGTTAGATGAGAAGGTCTTGGATGGACACCTCAGGGTGTCACCAGGGCCTGACATCAGCACAGTTTGGGGTGGAGCCTCGGTGACCTGAGGCCCTGCCCCCTCCCTGGGCCCTTCACTCCCACTGTTCTGGGCAGAGGCTCTTTCATTCCTTGGTTCCCTGTTCTTGGGAATCACCTGGGGCCCTTTCTCGGGGCCTGGGCAACCTCTGCAGTGCAACCTGGGAAAATCCCCAGGATACCAGGCCACTGGCAGAGGGCCTGGGGCTCAGGGTGAGGCCCTCCACTATGTGCTGCAAAGGCCACCTCTGGGGGCTCTGTTGCCCCAGGCTCCAGGCACATGAACCCACCCCGTCACCCACCCTGAGAGTAAAACGTCAGGGCTCTGGGGCAGCCAGTGCACCTAGAGAATAAAACAACAAGTTGTCCCCATGGGATCCTTGGGGACAGGATGGTGTCTGATTGCTGTCTGAATCCCCAGTGTGGGTCAGAACTGAGCCGTGTTTAGTAACCCCCCAATGAGCTCGCTGGGTCTCGTTTACCCTCCTGAGATGGCAGCTCCTGAGGACTCAGAGGGTGAGGGAGACGCTGGGTTTCAGAAGACCCCTGGCCCGGAGGGAGAGACACTTCACTAGGCTGGGGACTCTCTGAGGACAGGAGGTGGCAGGAGGGTTGAGCTGAGCTGGGAGAAGGTGACGGGGGTGTGGGCAGGGCACAGAGGCCATGGAGTTTGCTGAAATGAGTCCAGACGTGGAGTCAGAACCTCTGGATTGCGTGACCTTGGTCTGAGTCACATCTGTAAGGCGGTAACAATCCAGACCACAGGAGGCGATCAGAAGAGCGGGAGGAGATAAGCATGTGGCCTTGCTCCGTGAACTGTCTAGTCCGATGGAAGGGAACCACAGTTACTATTGTCATCGCTGAGTCAAACTTCAGGTTTCTGGGGACTGTGGCTCCTCCACCCCCCTGCCAGGGAAAGAACAGATGACATAGCCCCCTCCCCGCCCCATGCCCCACTTAGGAGGCCTGTCTGTCACTGTGCATCATCATGTTATCAGCCCACTGCCCTGACCACTGAGCTGGGACATTTCCAGAAAGGTGGGCGGTGACACTAAATGTCTTGTTTATCCAGGAGGGAGAAAAGAATGCACAAGAAAGATACAGCCAGGGCCCTGGGCTCCACAGAGCCTTAGCATAGACGTCAGCTAAAGATAGTAAGTTTGGGAAACAGGGACCCTGGAAGGAATGTTCCATGTGGTCCCTAGAGTCCTGAGGCCCAGAGCTTCACCCACCAGTGACCCCTGGGACAAGCAAGAGAGCCTAGCTTTGCCCCCCACCAGCCATGCCCCCCCCCAGAGGCCTCCACTTGCCTCTGGATCAGGACCACAGGCCCTGGGTGTGACAATCCCACTGTCACCCTCTGACCTGAGAAAAGTCACTTGAGCTCCCGGGGCTCAGTTTTCTCATCTGTAAATGGGGACCACATGGTGTGAGGTTGGTGGATAACTCAGGTCAAAGGTCGGCATAGAGCTCGGACCACACCGAGGGCCCCCCCACGTGGACACTGGCCAGTCTCAAAATTAAGGGCCAAGTTAGACCTTCTAGAACAAATTTATTCCTGAGCGTCCCTCCTTGGGCACAGAGTGGGCCCATCCCCGCTCGTGTTTCCCAGAACTGAGCTAACAGAAAGATGAACCACATTATCTGCAAGAGGCCATCCTGGGCTTCTGATAAAGGTGTCTGTCGGGCTCTGGGGCTGAGGAGGAGGAGAGGGCTCCCGCAGATGGCCGTGCTTTCTGTTATTGTCTCTGGGGAGAGGTGGGCAGAGCCCCAACTCTGCTGCAGGGCACCCCTGACAACCAGATGCCCTCCTGGGCCTCCGGAGAGATGGACAGAAAAGGGACTGGAGGAAGGAAAAAGCATTTGTTTGTGCCCAGAAAAGGCTTGTCTTCTCCCCAAGAGACCGGCTCGGAGGCAAATGCAGCCTAAATCAAAAGCATTTAGAAAAGGCAAGGGTTGCTGCCATGTGTTGAGACTTTACTGGAGGTTAGGAATTCTGCATCGCAGTCCTCGTTGCAATCATGCATGAGTGCCATTATTCAGATTAAAAACAGGAAAGCCTAAACAACTTGCCCAAGATTGCACAGCTAAGACATGGGAAACCCTAAGCAGTGGGGCTCTGGAGCCTACAGCTCCAGCCACAAAACCACGAGACAACAGGAAAGGAAACAGATTCTAGCTGAAGCATGAATGATCTTGTTACCATAGAGCCATGGCGGGCAAGGCGCAGTCGCTAGGGGAGACTGGGCACCATCTTACCAAACCGACTCCCATCTGCCCGAGAAGGTTCCACATTGTTTCAAGGAGAACTGACACACCCTGCTTCAAGGCAGTTACGATAATATCATCACCCTCTGCCCTGTCACCACACTCCCCCAGCCCACATTCACGCCGAAGACCTCAATTAAATCTGTTCCTGGGGCCCAGTGCACAGCCCAGGGTTGAGGAGGAGCTGAACCGAAGGCATCGCTCAGCCTCCTCTCTGTCCCAGTGTGATTTGACACATCTGCCCAGATGTTCCAAGCACTTAAAGGAACAGCCTCCTCAAATCTGCAGGTTCTGGTGTCTGTGTGTATTTCGTTGGGGTGCTCCCATCTCCTTCCCTTCCTTTGCACTGAGCCCCCCAAATCCTAGACCTTTGGGTGGAACATCGGTTGCTTATGCACTTCTGTCTGACCCTGGCGTCTCGCTACACTTCCCTAGCCCCCTGGGCACACAAAGGGAGGCTCTTCTGCAAGAAAGGAGCTTTAAGGGACATCTGTCTTACCCTCCTGAGTCTGCTGCCCACGTTCAAGGCAAAGGCATTATGTCTTGAGCCAATGGCTGCAAAGAAGAGGTGAGAGTGGAGAAGGGTCTGACATCTCTGTATCTCTTCTCGTTGTGGGGACAATAAGAGGTGCAGAGAAACAGGTTTGTGGGCTGGGTGTAATTGTCAAAGCTCATCATGGTGGCTACAGAGTTTGTTTTCTCTTCTCCAGAGTTTTCAGTTTCCTAAGTGTGGTCTTGGCGCGCGCGTGTGTGTGCGTGCGTGTGTCTGTGTGTATGTCCTTCCTCTGCTCCTGTTATGCAGTTGAGTCATAACAATAACGCCTCCTAGCCAGATGGCAAGGCTCATTTACACTTCCCAGCTTGATGGCTTGATGCCGCAGGACGCTAGCCGTGTCCCCTCTCCAAGCCCTCTGTCCCTGCCACAAGCCAGTTGCTCTCCAGAAAGCAGCTGCAGCTGAAGGCAAAAGGTGTGTTAGGTAAGTGGGGAATGAGGAGTGAGTTTCAGGCAGCAGACTGCCCCAGGCCCAGTGCAGCAGATTTCTGAGTAGCAAGCAAAATCCCAGCTGAGTGTTATCTAGGGAGTACTCCAGCAAAGAAAAACTTTTCTTGTTCAAGCCCACCTGGGGGTTTCCCTGGTGGCGCAGTGGTTAAGAATCTGCCTCCCAATACAAGGGACACAGGTTCGAGCCCTGGCCCGGGAAGATCCCACCTGCCGTGGTGTAACTAAGTCCATGAGCCACAACTACTGAGCCTGTGCTCTAGAGCCCATGAGCCACAAATACTGAGCCCGCATGCCACAACTACTGAAGCCCGCGCGCCTAGAGCCCGTGCTCCCAACAAGAGAAGCCACCGCAATGAGAAGCCTGCGCATCGCAACGGAGGGTAGCCCCCGCTCGCCGTAACCAGAGAAAGCCCGTGCACAGCAACGAAGACCCAACGCAGCCAAAAATTAAAAACAAATAATAAGGGCTTCCCGGGTGGCGCAGTGGTTGAGAGTCCACCTGCTAATGCAGGGGACACGGGTTCGTGCCCCGGTCTGGGAAGATCCCACATGCCGCGGAGTGGCTAGGCCCGTGAGCCATGGCCGCTGAGCCTGCGTGTCCGGAGCCTGTGCTCCACAGCGGGAGAGGCCACAACAGTGAGAGGCCCGTGTACCGGGAAAAAAAAAAAATAAACACAAATAATAAAATAAATAAATTTATTAAAAAAAAATTTTTAAGGCCACCTGGAGTTTACTGGGAGAGAGACCTGGGGTGAGAAGACTTATAGGTCTTGAAATGGAATCTATAAGAAATTAATTACATGGAAATTTGCAGAAGAGAATGTTTTTCCCTTTTTTTTGAGCAAATATTTGGGCTAATGCTAGCAATCACCTAGGCCACTCACTTTATATAACAGAATGTAAAATCCAAAGAGGTGAAGTGACTTGTCCAAGGTCACACAGCCAGCTACTAGCAGAACCTGGGACAGGACGTGAGCTATTCTAAGCCTGGGGCAGTTCTTGTTCTACTAAGTGGCTGGTTTTTCAAGCATTTTATTTTTGTAAGCAGGGGAGTCCTTCCCTCCACCCTCTAAAGGAAACTGTACAAGATATTATATAATACAGATCAGGTGGTTCTGTTGTGTGTGAAGTGAAGCAAGGATCCCAGAACCCCACCTGCTTTACCTCTTTTAATGCAGTTCTTGGGGCATTTCTGGGAGGCCCTGAGGCTTCACGGCACTGTCTGAAAACCCCAACACTAATCCTAGCAATAGTAAGCCCTCAGTACATAGTTTCCATAAGATACCAGGCACTCTTTTAAGAGTTTTGCATGTATTAGCTCATTTGCTCTCCAAAAAAGCCCCCAGGAGATCCTACACCAGTGGGGTACAGGTTCTTTACAGAGCTCCCTTATCTACATTTCCTGGCAAAGAGCATCTCTTGGCACTTGGGATCTTAAAATGGGATCTTTGCTAGTTGAGGATGACCTCTTGCGTCCACACACCATCCCCACCTGGATGATCCAGTCCTAGTACCCTATCTCATCTCCTCCTCCCTCCTTCCCCTCTTTTCATTTCACCATTGTCTCCCCCTTCACCAGAGGGGTGGAAAAAGCATAGCTCCAGGTGGGTCACCTTTTTAGCCTTGCAGAGTCCACAGGCAGCCTTGCTGGTCTTATCCGAAGGCAAACTGCCGGCTTGTGGGTGGCATGTAGCCTGAAGATACATTCTCTTTGGCACACGCGATCATTCCAGTCACTTTTACTGCAAAACTCCTCCCCACACAACCATTTTATTATGCTTCTGGATTCCACGGGTCTCAGGAATTTGGAGAGAGCACAGAAAGAATGGCTTGTTTTTGCTCCATGAAGTAAGGGGTTTCAGCTGGGAAGACTTGAAGACTGGTGGTGACTCAAGGGCTGGGGGCTGGAATCATCTGGATCATCTTCACTCACATGTCTGGTGGTTAATGCTGGCTGTCATCTGGGATCCCAGCTGGGTTGTCAGTCGGGACACCTAAGTGTACCCCCTGCACACGGGATGGTTTGGGCTTCCTCACAAGATGGCAGCTGAGTGCCAAGCTCAAGCTTCTCAAGAGAACCAGGTGGAAACTCTATATGACCATTTATGACTATATTAGTTTCCTAGGGCTGCTGTTACAAAGTACCACAAACTGGGGAGGCTAAAACAACAGGAATTTACTTCCCCCCAGTTCTGGAGGCCAGAACCCCAAATCAAAGCGTCAGCAGGGTTGGTTCCTTCTGAGGTTTCTAGGGAGAATAGTTTCCATGCTCTTCCCTAGCTTCTGGTAGCCTCAGGCAGTCCTTGGATTGTAGCTGCATCTCTCTAAACTCGTCTTCACATGGCATTCTACTTGTGTCTTCACATTTTCTTCCCTCTGTGCGTGTTTGTCTCTGTGTCCAACTTCCCCCTCTTATAAGGACACCAATCACATTTGATTAGAGCCCACCTTAATGACCTCACCTTAACTCGATTATCTGTAAAGACCTCATTTTCAAATAAGGTCATGTTCACAGGTGTTGAGAGTTAGGACATCGACTTTTTTGGAGGTGGGTGGGGTGAGGGTGGGGGGAGGAACGATTCAACCTGTAACGTGATCTAGCCTTGAAAGTCACAAAGCATCACTTCTGTTGTAGTCACAAGCCCCTCCCACCAGATGCAAGGGAGGGAACATCGACTCTACCTTTCCATAGAGGAGTGTCCAAGTTACATTACAAGAAGAGCGCATGAGATGGGAGATACCGTTGTAATCATTTTTGGAAGATACAATCAGCCACAACAATGCTTAAAGAAAAAAAATGTATATATATATTTTTTTTAGTTGCTAATATCTAGGCATAAGGGGGAGTCACATAAAATGTGGATTTTTGGGGGGTGTGCCGTGCCACATGGCTTATGGGATCTCAGTTCCCAGACCAAGGGATCGAACCCACACCCCCTGCAGTGGAAGTGCAGAGTCTTTAACCACTGGACCGCCAGGGAAGTCCTCAAATGTGGATTTCTGGTTCGTGAAGAATAAGAAGAACCTGACAGCACGGGGCTCTCATTCCCCCCGGCAGCAGTGAGAGCTGCCCCTTGTAGGAGGCTGTTGTGTTCCGTAGCTGACCCACTTCCTAAGCCTCCCTTTTCCGAGGCCCAGTGTCAGTTGACATCTAATCACTGTGCGTGGCTGTTATTTCCCTCCCACTCTGCCTGCCGCTCTCCTATATGTCCTTGCTGCCCACTCCCGGGGCGTCTGTGTGTGCCCCCAGGTCCAGGCCATGCAGAGGCAGGTTCCTGGGGGCAGAACTCCCCCTGGGGTGAAATCCTGGTGTTGTGACTGGAGCAACTCCACCCCCATCCCAAGGGCAACAGAAAGGAGCCGGCCTCTGATTCACGGCCCCCATGTCTGCAGGACTGGTCCAGGCAGGAGGACGAGGCCAGACAAGCACAGGCAGCTGGCTGATTACAGAGGGCAGGGTGACGTGAACAGACGTGGTCACAGCCACCCTCGTGGGGCCCCAGCAGCCCACCGCCTCCGCCTGCCCCCCGCCGCACGGGTCTCCTTCCAAGAAATGACATGGGGGCTCCTTCTGAGGAGGCCTCCCTGCCTTCCCGCCATGCCCAGCCATCCACATCTTCTAGAGCCTTCCTGGATCGTCCTTGCTATTGGCCAAGTCCCTTTACAACACATGCCACTAAAGTGAACAATGCCAAGGTTGCCGCTCATATTTCAATGTCATCCCAAGAGCCCTGAACTTGAGCAATGACTTTCTCCCCAGAAGAGACAGTGGAACAGAAGCAGGCCAGGACCGGGAGTCAGGGAAGGGGCTCCAGCTGGGGTCTCCCACAGGGTGTGGGTAGGCCCCTTTACCCTGAGGAGCGCCGAGCTCCCTTCAAGCTGGGACACACAGTGTTTGAGCTCGGACAGTCCCCGGGCGTTGGGGATGTCACTGAAGACACTGGCCCTGTCACCTGGGGCAGGTTACTTGGGCCTCTCTGTGTTTCCGTGCCTGCCTCTGTAAGAATGAATGAGTTCATTGATGCAAAACAGTTAGGAAAGTGTCTGGCTAAGTGTGAGCCCTTATTCTTATTTACGTGTGTCCTTGATTGCCTTTGGGTGTCCTCCGGGGTTGCTCTGTGGTCAGGTCCTAGTAGAAGTTGGGAAATGTGGATCTTTGCCTTGAGACGGTGTGTGGTCCCAGGTACCAGAAGCCTACCCAGTCTCTCCACCGACCAGACACCATGTCAGGTCGAGAAGACAGGTGGGTCCTGCTCCCACTCACGTATGAGCCCCCTGCCCTCCCTCTGCTCCCCAGCCGCTCTCCCGACCCCCTGTGCTTACCTGGTGACAGCCACAGAAGGGAGAGAGGCCCCCAGAGTTCCAGTCACCAGCACCTGTGATTAATATTTTGCAGGTTGCTGGCCGGTGAGGGTTTTCCTGACCTCAGGGAACGACTGTTGTTTGACTCTTAGAGGTGGAAACAATTTGAGAAGGGGAGGAGGTTGGGGAGAAACAGGAAAACAAGCATCCCATAATTGCCAATGTAATTCAGGGCTGGCTGGTGCTTTTCTACAGAAATCTAAGACTGCTGGGGGAGGAGCGGGAAGGAGGCCCGAAGGTCTGGGAGGTGCCTGGTCCTGGGCCCCTGCCAGCCTCTGCGAGGCCACTGAACCGAAACTCCCAGAGATAAATGTTGCACATCTGTTCCCTAGGGCTGCCATCACAACTGACCTTAAATTGGGTGGTTTAATTCTCTAACAGTCCTGGAGGCTAGAAGTCCAAAATCCAGGTGTCAAATAGGCCACGCTCCCTCTGAAAGGCTCTAGGAAAGAATCCTTCCTTGCCTCTTCCAGTTTCTGGCGACCCTGACAATGCTTGGCATCCTTGGCTTGTGGCTGCATCCCTCCAATCTCTGCCTCCGTCTTCACGTGGCCTTCTGTGTGTCTCCTGTGTCCTTTCCTCTCCTTATAAAGACACGAATCATTGGATTTACAGCCCACTCTAATCTGGTATAACTGCCTCTCAACTTAACTAATTACACCTGCAAGGACCCTACTTCCAAATAATAAGGTCATATTCTGCAATTCCAGGTGGAAGTGGATTTTGGGGGGGGACGCCATTCAACCCACTACAGCACCCTCGACTACCTCATCTGGGGTCACACCACAACCCTGTAAATTTCCAGAAAGTATGGACTAGACCAGGAATCAGCACCTCGGATTGTTTTTGTGTGGCCCAGGAAACTAAGAAGAATTTTCACATTTTTAAATGATTCAGCAAAAATAAAAACCAGAACGATATTTCGTTACGTGTGAAAATGATAGAAAATTCTATCTTCAGTGTTCGTAAATAAATCTTGATTGGAACACAGCCAGGCACATTCATTTAGGTACTGTCTTTGGCTGCTCCCTCCCTAGGAGGGAGGCCTCGTGGCCCGAAAAAGCCTGAAACATTTACTGTCTGGCCCTGTATGGAAAAACCTTTGCCCAGGCCTGCGGACATTGCTATCCGTTATACTGAAACAATGTTTCCTGCCTGGCCTGTGGCCACCCGGAGGATGGAGACTTCTCCAAGGGCCCAGGTCTCCTCCTCCAGACCCAGCAGCGTCTGAACCAGGGGTGAGGCTGCTTGGTGGTTAAAGAGGGGGCACAGTGGAGCCAGGTGGGCCTGGGGTGGGATCCTGGCTCTGGCACTCACCCAGCAGGCAGGTCCCTCGCCTCTCCACTGTCTAGGTGTCCTTATCTGCTAAACGGGGAAGTGGTGAAATTCCTGCACTCCTGGTAAGCCTGCTGTGAGGGAGGCAAGGCTGCAGAAAACGCCTTCAGCACAGTGGTGGGCGGGGCTCTAGTCAACAAAGATCAGCTGGTGTCATTTTGTTGTGTGGCTCCAGCTGGCTCAGGAGGTTACAGGCCATAAATGTCAAAGACCTTTTTACATTCTCTAAGGTTAGATAAAATTCCACGTATCCTGGTGAAACCTTCCCGAAAGCCTCCTGGGTCTAATTCCACTCCTGATCAACACTGAGAAAAGGGAGGAAGGGGGGCATCTCTCCTCTGCTTGAGTGTCAGAGTGGGACTTTCCAAGGGGTTGTCACCATCAGAAGGCACAGGTGCTGTGGGCCCACCTTGCGCTGTCCCCCAGGGGAGCCTGGCCTGGATGGATGGTATCCCAGTGCCCCTGACTACCCGCTGAGTTTGGACCACAAGGAACCCCAGCAGGAGGGTGGAGGACGGAAGGAGAGCCAGTGGGGAGAGGGTGGTTCTCCAGCCCCCTGAGCTGCCCCTGTGCGATATCTGTCTCCATCCCGCCTTCTCTGTCTGCAGGTTCTAGAAACTTCCTTCACTGTCTGCCACGGCAGGCTTAGGGTGGTAGTGGTACCCAGCTGTCCCTAACCCTGGGTCCAGCAGTGCCTCTTCTAGCTTCCCCAAACCTTATCACGACGTGGTGAGTGGTCTTTTTATGAAACTCTCCTCTAATGATCCGAATTTGATGGCTCTGTTGCCTTCCAGCATGTCTGATACATGGCTCTAGAAAGCCAGTTTAACTCTCCCCTGCAAAACCCCCCAAATTTCTAAGATGCAGAAGGTTCCTACTGACATTTCCAGCTGGGAAGAGTCCTGAGGCAGGGTACAAGATGGTAAAGGTGTGGAAGCCGGGACTGACTGAACCAGAATTGTGCTTGAAGCCAGGAGCTCTTCGATGATTCCACATAAATGTCATTTTATCCACGAACAACAGCAATAATCCCTTACACGTGTAGCGTGTTGTATGGCTTAGAAATTATGCTCACGGGTAATCTCCCTGCTAACACCCACACGCTTTTGGTGAGGGATACAGAGCAGTTTTCAGCATCCCGCTTTTCTGGAGGAGGAATGCCCACATTTGGTATATAGTGAGGATTTGCGCCAGGTGGCTGATTTAACAAATAAAAAATAGAGGATGCCCGGTTAGATTGGAATGTCAGGTAACGACACATAACGTTTTAGGATAAATATGCCCCATGCAAAACTTGGTTTGTGTTTTATCTGTCAACCCTAATTTGATCCCAGGTTTGCTATGTCCAAGGCCTGTGTCTTCTGCCATATCAATTATGCTGACCAATAAGATTCCTGAAGATGGCCTAGCAACAGCATGGATTTCCCCCAGATTTCTACCAGATGTCACAAACAACTGGTCAGTCTTGGGGAGTGGGTGTGGAGATGGGGGCGGGGAGATTCTATAGAAGGAGGATCTATCTCATGTTCTCTTAGGCAAGTCTATTAACAAGAACCCCTCCATCAGAAAAGTCTGGGCGAGGCTGTGTCCCCAGACATTCGTGCCTGTGTCCTGGAGCCCTCGGTAGGGAGAACTGGCCTGGGGACAGCACAGACCCTCAAGGGGCAGGACAAAGCATCTGAGAAAGCTATAAGGGGGATGAGATTCCCTCTGAACCTGGGGTCACAGCATCCCCTCCTGGCTGAGGCCGAACTGAGCAGAAGATCCAGCGCTGGACGAAACCCGACTTGCTGGCCCCTCCATACCACTCAAATCATATTTGTGTCCAGGAGATGGTCCTTGGGTCCTCCCAGACCTTCAACATGGCCGTCCCAGGGCCCACCTGTAGGAGGCGCTTCTAGCTGGGCCAGCAGGCTGCCTCCATTGTCAAGTACCAAGCATCGGTAGGAGGACCAGATCATTTATAGACCAAAGTGAAAGGAAGCGCCACAGATAATTACAGAAGGAAAATAGGTGCAGAGCGGGACCTGCAGTGGCCCTATTCATCGGCTACTTTATCCGGGTCCCACAAGGTGCTGCTGAGCAGATCCCAAACCCTCCAAGACTAGGAGGCTGCAGGCAGTTGGAACAGAGGGGAAGTGCAGCCAGCCCAGTCCCCCACTGTCCTGCAGCAGCCCCCCACGCCCAGCTGCAACGAGAAAGAGCCCTTCTGTTCAGTTGGGAGTCAGGTCGGTACTAGATTGGTCCCACGTCCACGCACCAGCCTCCAGGGCAGAGTCCAGAGAGGTCACGGCCGAGGGTGTCCCTGCCTTCAGACCCTCTGGAGCAATGGGTGATATTCTTTGGGCTTTGACCTCCTGTGTCCTCTGGGGTAATCTGGGCCCTGGCTGAAGCTCTGGCTAAGTAGGAACAAGCCCCAACCCGAAGGGCTTGGTTGCCTGGAACGGTCAACTTTGGGAGGAAAGTGAATCAAAGACTATTTAGTTATTTCCATTCCCAGGGTACTGCTTAGCTGCTGAGCAATTGGCTTTAGACAACCCAAATGGCCCCACTGGGAAGTGGTATGGCCTCTCGGGGCCAACGTTTGAGGAGGGTGGGTGTGGTCTGTGCTGGGAGCCTTGGGGCAGGCGGTCAGCCCTTCTTGAGTCTGATGGAGCCAGTGGGCTGACCAAGCTGAAGCTGACTTCTGAGGCCTGCCCCCGGCCCATCCCCGCTTCTTACACTGCAGCTTAACACGACCTCCTCCATACCCAACCTCCAGAGCCAGCTGCTTTGAGTGATTCCTTCCTGCCAGAAGCTAGGATGACAGAAAGAAAAACATCAGTTGCTTTCTCCACCTGCAGACTCCAGCCAAGCCTCATTGCCAAAGTGCTTTGCCATCAAGATTGGGAAACTGAAAAAAAGCAGCTCTGATAGTTCTGGACCTGCCCTTCCACGTGCAGGACAGAGAAACTGGGAAAGGGATGGTAAAATGTCACCTCCGTCTAAGAGGTTATTTCCCTACGCTTCGTTACATGAGTCTGTGGTTGGAAAAGGTAGAAATTGCACCCATTCCACAGATGAGGTAGGGGAGGCTGGTGGAGGTTGAACTCAAGTTCAAACTCAAGCTGGAATTTGTGGGAACCCAGGTCTGCCAACCTCAAACTCTTTTTGTTTAGCCTTGCCAGTCAGAAGTGCTTTTCCTGGTTGGTAACTCGGGGAGTTCTAAGAAAAGAAATCTGAGAGGCCTCTTTGATGTTTTCTGGGTGAGGTTACCTTTGCTCAGTAGAGAGAAGGAACATTATGTATAATCCAAGCCAGTACATTATATCACCAGATATCTCCTTGGCTTTGGAAAGCACCTTCCTTTCCCCTCCCCCTTCCTTCTCAGCAGATTTACCTTCCTCATTGTTTTGGTGAAAGGTATTGTCTTTTTTTTTTTTTTTCCTCCTAGTGTATTTGACTGGTATTGTTGCTGGAAACAGCCAAGATCCATGCCCACTGGCCACAGTTAGGGAGGGGTCAGTCTGGGATTAGAAATGATGAGGAAGAAGACTGGAATTCCAGAATACCATGAGGCTTCTCCCCGGTCTAGAACAAACACACTTGTGCCACCAGGAAGACACGCTTCTGATGGTCCAAGCCTTTCCTTCAAATCTCATTATTTCCTTGGATCTTCCTGTCAGTCTGGTTGGTGGTAGATGACTCGTTTCCCCTGAGAAAACTAAGAGGCACTTCAAGGGGGCAGTGAGGGAGGGATAAATTAGGAGTTTGGGATTAGCAGATACACACCACTATATATACAATAGATAACCAACAAGGACGTATTGTATAGCATAGGGAACTCTACTCAGTATTTTGTAATACCCTGTAAGGGAAAAGAATCTGAAAAAAAAAAGACATATATGTATGTATAACTGAATCACTTTGCTGTACACCTGAAACTAACACAACATGGTAAATCAACTATATTTCAAAAAGAAAAAAAAAAAAGAGGCATTTCAAGTCTCAGTTTGCAAGTGACCATTCTAGAACCAAACCCACACTTCTGACTCCAGTTCTGGAATGTCTTCCCCTTACTACCCTTTAACCAAACATCCTCAAATCAGTTGTGTGGGGTCACAGCTAATGCGGGGCTTGGGTTCCATATTGCGTACAATGTAAAGATTATGGGTGGTCAAAATTGCCCTGGAAAAATCCCTTAACCACCTTGAAAACTAGTCATAAAGTACAGTGTGCAGGGTTTGTACTGTCATACATACAGAAGGTCTCTTATCTGACCTCCACTTAACAAATATTAGCCATATTAATTGATTCTCTCTGCAAAACATGGAGAAACCCATCATACCCTGGAAACTGAAGGCTTATGTCCTGCTTTCTGTGATACCCACACATTCCTGATCCTACCAAACTGAGCTGTGTTTACAAGAGTCACCCATCACTGCTCCCAAACTTGTTTATGCCAGTCATGCTTTTTATAGTAATTATGTAATTGAATGAAATATGATGTAAGTGGATAGGATAAGCGGCCAGAATGAGGACAGTTATTTCTTTGAAAATGACATCGAATGCTGTGGAAAAGGAGTACTTTGATAAAGCAAAGTTGCAAAAATAAGAGAGTGCTGAATTAGTCAGGGACAAGAACAGTAAAACATTAGGGAAAGAGTCATAAAATCTAGGATTCTGCTCTTATATCAACCCGTCACTTCTACTCTGGTAAGTGCAGATTCTCTGTATTCACCTAATTTTAGGGGCAGCAGTTGGTCCTGTGACTTCTCTTATGGATCTAAGAAGAGGTGTTGATCTTTGCACTCGCTTAGTTTTCCACCCGTTGTTAGGACGGGCTGGCACCTCCCAAGCTCCCCACATGCCAGAAACTGGAAGTCTCCACTTCAAAATTTCTGTATATTTTTGCTTTAAAGAGATAGAAACTGGAGTTCACTGATGATATATTATAGATGTGTAAGAAAGACCAGAACTCTACACATGGAGCCCATTCTCAAAAAAGAAGGAAAAATGCTGTACCCAACATGAACAGATTGGTGGATGAATTTACATTTGTGAGTTTTAAGTAAAAATAAAGTGGAGAAGTTGCATACATAATAGGTATTTTAAATTCCCTGCTTTAATTATGTTTTGATTAGTTGAACGGCCTCCGTATGAATAAATGTCTAATATGCATTAAACAATGTAGACTATATAAAATAAGTGTACTGTGTAAAATTGAATGGCTTTACATGTACTATTAAAATTATTTTTCCTTCACTGTTATTTGAATCCATCTGACTTAATTAATGGGAGGTAAGCGTGGTCTATTGTAACACCAGTGTACTCAGAAATTCAGAGATTCCAGCCCTAATTCTAAATCTGGGTGGATTAACTATGTTAGATCCACCAAATGCCAGGGTGGTTTTTATTACATCAAGGTCACTAGGGCCTGAGGTGCTGGCTTTGTCGAAATTAAAGCGAAAACGGGCAAGAAACTTGCCTTCACACATCGGAGAGTCAGCATTTGTCTCTAGAGCCAGACTGCTTTAGAACAAATCCTGGCTTTTCTAATTCTCAGGGGTAAGCCACTTACATTCTCCCTGATCCAGTTTCCCTCCTAGGGGGCGGGCACAAGCATGCCATGGGTTAATCAATGTAAAGTGATTAGAACAGTGCCTGGCACAGGGTGAATGCCATACAAGCGTTAGCTATTGCTATTACTATTAATCATTACCATTTTGCTTCTAATTGGGTGTAATCTGAGAAGCTCTTCTCTTAAAAGTGTAAAATAAATAAAACAGTGCATTTCACTTGAAGGCACAGATGTTCACTCACCTATGAATTAAGAAAGCAGAAAAACTTGAACCCTTGACTCTGCAACACCACAGAAACGCTAAAAAGGACTGTTTGGGGACCAGATTACTTGAGAGCCATGTGGGGCTGGGGAATCCCCATTTATCCTCCAGGGAGGAGAAGAATGAACGTCGCTTCAGGACTCCAAAAAAAAAAAAAAAAGTTTATTTATAAAATACTGACCAGTTTGACGGGACATGGGACTTCTCGTGGTATATATTTCAAATCAATTTTTTTGTTACCTTTCATTCAAAAAATAAACCTGCTAACAAGCTATATAACATATATATATATATTTTCTTACAGATAGACACCTGCCATAATGAATACTCTCCCCATAATTTTTCATTGTATCTTTTAAATCAAAAAAATAAAGATTTGTGTTGGTTTTTGTTCTTGGAGTCTATATGCGTAAAAGAAGGTAACACGTTTAAATGCTTTTGGTTATTCTTACAGAAACAAAGAGAAGCGGGGTGGTCCCAAGAGGGCACCTGTGCTCAGGTGGTGGTCAGGGTTGCCGCTGCCCAGGACCACACAGAGGCACTCAGGGGCAGGTGGCTGCTGTTCAGATGGTCCCCCCTCCCCCTCCAGCCCCTCACCAAGTGTGGGCACCTTCAGATGTGCACCACGGGAAGGTGAGGGAAGCCTCTGCCCAGAGTGGGCTATAGGGAGGCTCTGGCGCCTTTAAAAGCTCTGCCCAGGGAGGTGTGGACAGAGACAGAAGGCCTCCAGCCAGCGTGCGCAGGGCGGGGCAGCCGGCAGCATCCCTGTTTCCTCTGAATCACGGCAGTGTCAGGTGGGCTGATTGGAGGAGAGGCAGCCTGTGTTTGCAAACTCCCTGGAGCCCTGGGAGGAAGGTGCTTCTGGAACCCGGAGCAGCTTTTTGGTTCATCTTGGCAGTCTGGGTGTGGAGCTGATGTGAACACAGGAGGGTGTGGCCAGGAGGGCAAAGGCAGCCCTGGTGTGCCAAGTGTGAGCTGCGGGGTGCAACACCAGATTTCCCGAGGGCACAGCGAGGCAAAGCCAAAGGAGCCAGCGAGCGAGTGTCCTGATGTGAACCCGCTTCAGGTGGCGTCACACAAACACGGGTCCTGGCATCACTGGCCCAAGAAACCAAAGGTCAGGGAGGCTCCCTGTGACCCGTGGGCAGTGCCCACGCACCTTTCCAAAGCAGCCAGGCGTCTGGATGGGGGTCAGGAGCCTCCGCTGCCCCAGCAGGTATGTAAACAAGGGCAAAGAGATGTCCTCTTAGAAATCCAGAGGTCCACAGCTGGGGACCTGGGCTTCCAGATGTGGCTGGGCAGTGGAGGCTCCGTTTCAGGTGGGTGGGGATGGACTGAGGCTGGGACTTTCACCTCTACCGGGCCCGCCTTTCCAGCTCCTCTAAGAGTTCTGCCCTTTCAGACAACAGAACCCAGCCCGCCCCACGTGTGGGAGTGACTCAGGCTGCCCCCGCACAGGAGACGACACGTCAGCCCTCCGAGGGGGCTGCGGACACACGGACGCTGTGCATTCTGTGTATATCCGCGTGTGTGTGCACGAGCCCAGGCGTGTGTGTGTGTGTGTGTGTGTCAGCATAGGTGTGAAGGAGCACGTGGGGAGGGGAGGGCAAGCATCTTAATGCACAAGGTGATTCATGGAAGGCAAAGGGAATTTGGCCTCATGAAATATATACACGCGTACAGAGCATTTCTACTGATCCCTGCTTCCTCCTCCCACAGCCCTCCCTGGGCTACGAAACAAGAACCGAACCGGGAAGGGCTTTAAACAGTTCAACACACAGCAGATAGAGAAAAGGATGAGACTGTTTGGGGGGTGGGGGAGAGAGAGATAAGGAAAGAGAAAGCAGCAGCGTCATCACATGCCCTGCAGCTGTGCATATTCCCCTAGGGAGATGCCAGATGTGTACAGGGGCAGAAACTCAGGCCTGTGTCCTCCTTCGGGGGAAAGACTGTGCTTCCCTTTCTAGGACCCCTTAGTGGAGAAGCTGCTGTTTGGACCTCGGACCCGGGTGAGCCCATCTACGGAGCCATCTTCCAACTTTTCCCCATCACGTTTCGGGGAGATCCCAGTGCCTGGGAGCCCAGGGCTGAGTGTGCCCTTTCCTCAGGCCCCTGGCCCTGCTTCGGGGCTGTGGGGAGGCGTATAGGCCCACTCCTTCCTTGGCTTGTTTCCCAAATCCTCCACTGTTCTCCTCACCCCTCAAAATGGGGCATCACCTCCTCCCAGGCAGGGCAGCAGTGCCCATGCTTGGCGCCTCCAGGGAGCCCTGCACCACTAAGGGGCCCCAAGATGCACTAAACATGCCCCCGCCGGGCCATCCCCTCTCCCAGAGGCAGCGGTCCGTCCCGGACCCCGGGGGATGGGCTGCTTTGCAGGGCCTGTGGGGAGCACCCCAGGCACTAGTTGGAAAGGCTCCCCCTTAAACTCCTGCATCCGGAAGGTCTGAGTTGATGGGAAGATGCAGCCGCCAGAAGGAGCTTTTTAAGGCTTTGTCTCCCAACAGCTATAATTGCCCCTTGGTCCCATCTGACCTGCTCCTGCCGGCCAGCCTGGCCGTGCATCTTGGAAGCTTGTGTTCAGTTTGGATGGGGCCCCTCCTTGCTCTGAGCTCTGGCAGGCTGAGCCGAGTCTGGAAGACATTAATGGGGGCTGGGATGGTCTTTGACTTGTAAATCGGGTGCTGGGAGATCCAGCCTTGGGACCAGAGACTTGGCCCGCCCCTCTGGGTCCCTGGACTTAGGAGGCGGGGGTCTTAGACACAGAGGGCTATGGGTTGAGAACGAGGGACACAGATCTGAAAATGAGTGTCCTGCTGGCTAGGAGGACCCAAAGGGATTTCTCTTGGAGAGGATCTCTGGACCCTTTTCCTTGCCAGGGCATGGGTGTGTGTGTGCGTGTGCGTGTGTGAAAGTGTCTATCCAGGGAGAGGGGCGTGTCTGCCATGGCGATGCCTCACCCCCGTTTAGCCCCTCAGCCCCACAGAAGCTGAATTTCCTTGTCTCTGTAATTCCCTTTTCCCTCTCCCTTTAAGAAGGGGGTCAGGTGGTACCCGAATTGGAAGAAAAGGAGAAGTCCAAGCTTCCTCCTTCGGGTCCTGACTTCTGCCTTATGCCGTTATCCCAGTGATGCCGGGCCAGTGCCCCCATCTCTGTTCCCCAAGTTCATCTCTCCTAGTCTGTGCTCAGGAAAGTGAATTCAAGGAAAGGGAAGGCTGGGTTCAGTGGTGGGGGGACCTCTACCCAAGCCCCAGGGGCCCTCTTCCTTGGGTTCACAACAGAAAAGTCTGTTAGGAGCAAAGGAGCTAGCTAGGCAAATTCTCATCCTTCAGCTGGGTTCGTTTTTCTAAATAAACCAAATGCGTGGTGGGGACATTGAACAAGGGAGGGGGTAGTGGAGGGTGAGAAGCAGGGCTGCACAGGGTGGGGTGGGAGTGTGGGTGCAGGGGGTAGGGGAGCTTTGCCCTCAGGGATGCCCATCCCGGCGCAGCACCAGCCAGCAGCAGGCCCAGGGCTCCAGCACATGCCGGAAGGGAGCGGCCGGCTGGACGTCCAGAAGTTTCTTCACCTCCCCCCAGCCACGCCTGCCTTACAGCCCTCCAGTCTTTGCCTTCCCTCCCTCCCTCCCTCCCTCCCTCCCTCTCTCCCTCTCTCTCCAGGGGCCCAACCCACTTGTGTCCACCGCAGCCAGCCCCCCTACTCTGCTCAGCCCCCCGAAGGCGCAGCAGACCCCACAATCTCGAAGCCACACACGTCCTCTCGTGGTTTTTCTCCATCCTTCTCAACCCCGGCTTTGCTGGCCCTGGAATCTCTGGAAAAATAAACTCAGGAGGTGAAAAGTTGACTTGGTTTCTTGGTGTTTCTGCTTTCTGGCAGGCGGCGCGAGGAGGGGCGGAAGGGGAGTTTGCTGCTGTGTTTTCTTTCTTTTTCCTCTTCCGACAACGAGGATGACATCAAACAAATGATGAAAATCCTGCTATAGGAGCCCGGGAGCCAGGGGCGAGGCTGCTGGGGGGGCGGTAGAGGGTGCTCTGCTGACTCGGGGGGTTCGGGGGGTTTTGGGGCGTTGGGGTCCGACTGGCCTTGGGCCGGAAGAGGCTGCCCTGCTGGGCGCTGCTGCCGTTGGACAGGGCGGTGGGGTCTTCGCCCGGGTCGCTCTCCGTGTAGCTGTAGGCCTGGGCCCGCGAGATCCCCTTCTGCTGCCGCCTCCACGAGTTGTAATAGGTGGGGTCACTGATGTAGTGGTTGACAAAAGAGTGGGCCTTCTGGGGGCTCGGGTCGACTTCGTACTCGCTGTCGCTTCCCTGGGAGGGCAGAGAATCGGGGTGTCAGTGGCCCCCGGGGACAGGTCAGCAAGATGAGGGCTGACAGGCACAGAACACTTCTGATCTGAATCTCCGCTCGGCCACTTCCGAGCCCCGGACTGTGGGCATCTCGGCCCCCTCTCTGCCAAGGGGGGTATAATGCCTGCCTTCTCATGCGCCTTCAGAGCTCATGATGTGCATGAAGCCTCTACCCCAGGGCTGGCACAGAGCCTGAGGACCCTCCATGGGAACCAGAAGACCTGAGTTCTAACCTCTTACGAAAAATCGAAGTGAAATTCACATAACATAAGGTTAACCACTGCCAAGCGTCCGATGCACTGGCATTCGGTACATTCGCAGCGTTGTGAGACCATCACGCCTTTTCATTCCACAACATCTTCATCATCACCCCAGGGGAAAACCTTGTACCCATGAAGCAGTCGCTCCTCTCGTCTTCCTCCCCAGTCTCCCCCCAACCCCTACCCCTGGCAACCACCAGTCCACTGTCTGTCTCCATGGACCGATCCATTCTGGATATTGCATAAAAACGGAATCACACCACATGTGGCTTTTGTGTCTGGCTTCTTTCATTTAGTATAATGTTTTTGAGGTTGAATTCATCAAGTCTTTTCACTTTCTGTATTTCTGATGCTTTGCTATCTGGGGCCTTTGCTGACCCTGGGACGACTGCCCCTCCCAGGACTAGCCAGTTTCCGGAGAGAGTAAGCAGCCTTTCATACCCAGAGTCCATGCCTATACCACCTCCTCTAATGGGCTCTTACACACTGACTTGGACCCATCATTCCCTGTCCCCAGTCACCCCAGGGGCAGGTACCAGACAACTAGGGACAGCCCCTACCCACTAGGGCCCCCTGAATTTATTCAAACTAGCCTAAGCCTGCTTGCCCTGCCTTGCCTTTCCTGTGGGAACCACAATAAAGGCTCCTGCCTGCGTCTTCCTGTTTTCTTCCTGTTTTCCTCCGGCTCCTGACCGAACCTGGTGTCTCCCTGTGTGGTCCCACCTGGCCTGGTGTGTCCCCTCTTCTTGGGAACTGTGAATAACAAACTATCTTTTCACAGGCGGTCATCTCCTGATCTGCTGGCCTCATCACGCCCGAAAAATAACAAACCTACATTTTAAAACAGAGGTTCACGCGTGATACACTGAGTTCTAATCCGGATCCAGCCTCTGACGTACTGGGTGACTGTGATCCAAAATAAAAGCAACACTCAGTTATAAAAGGAGCAAGAGAAAAAGATCAACAGAAGTTCTGAATGTTCACACGATGACCACCCTGAGGATTTCAGGGAGAAACAGAAAAAAAATCAAATTGTCCTTAGCACGGTGATACTTTGGTGTCCTTGGCACGTGCTCTATCTGCCTTTTGGGGAAATCAGCACAGGAGTCAGTCTGGGTTGTAAGGTAAAGGAGCAGTTCGGCTCCGAACTGTGGAGCTAAAAATACCATGCACCCCTTCCCCCCATCCCAAGCTCCCAGAGATGTTTTGAGAACTAATAAGACAACAGATGGGAAGGCCCTGAGAACTCTCTGGCAGACATGCACTGATTTTAGTGAAGAGTACACTCTCGATGAATATGGTTCAGAAGACCGCGCTGGGATTGCTTCATCTCTGCCCAGAGAATACATGCTTGGAGGCAGTAAGTTACTTTTATCAAGTAAAATATACGTTGGAAAAACCCTGCAGCCCAGTGAGCCCAGTACAAACGAGTCTGGGATGATCATCTGTGTTTTGCTTCACAGGTAAAGAAAACGGGGAGTTGACCTTGCCCAAAAGGTCTGAGCTGTGGGAAAGGTAATGTGCGCGTGTTTTCAGGAACTCAAAGTTCTTTATGGCATCTAAACCTTCAAGAGAAATAGGTACAATGCAAAGAACTAAAATGATACTAACTCTGGAGCAGGCTCTTGGCCAGACAGCAGGAAACGCTGACTTGCATTCTCGTATTTAAATTTCACACCTCTGCGCTGTAGCTACTACACTACTTGAGTGCTGATGAGAGGGTGAGGGTTTTGCCCAAGGAAATGATGAGTTGGACTTGAACGCAGGTCTGCCTGATTTTCCAAAGCCCACGCATGCTCTGAACTCCCATACTGCTGCCTGGAGGTCACGAGACAGGAAGGAGAGCCCCTCTACCCTCCCATGGGGATTAATTGCTCCCTGGTTGATCTGCTAATTTATGTTCCCTGGCCCCTCCCCTCCCCCCCCACCCTTCCACAGTCCCCACCACCCCCAGCAGACACCCCCAGGACACGATCTTCTTGGCAGGCAGAGCCGGTTGCCCAAGACAATGGAAAGTCCCTCACCCTTCTTCCCGTGACGCAGAGCGGCACAATACAAGCCCTTTCTTTGCCTACGGCCCAGCTGCCAGCCCAGGAGGGAACAAAGGGGCTGCGCAGACTGGAGGGCTCCATATGGCAGGAGCCCAGCGGAGGGGCGGAGGGGTGGGCACCTGATGCCTGGGGCTGTGGTGAGGCTGGCCCAGGGGCAGGGAAAGTCTGAGCCACCTGTGGAGGAGGAGGCTGGGGTCCCTCCGGTCCAGGAGCAGTGAGGGTCTGAGAGTATGGGGGGCGAGAGGGGCGCCCCACAGTTTTCCCTACAGGTTAGGTCTCTCTGGGAGGGCACCTACCAACTGGCCGGAATCATTGCTAGAGGTTCTAGAACTTCGGCCAGCCCCAGGCCCCAGTTTTGAGGAGAAATCCCCAAATCACCGTGGGCCCGGAGTGAGTCTCCGGGGTGAGAGGGGACAGGGGCACAGTGAAGTCCTGACTCTGTCCCTTCCCAGGCAGGTAAGCTTGGACCCATCACTTAGCCTCTCTCAGCCTCAGTATCCTTGTCTGTAAAATGGGTAGATCCCGCAGTTCACAGGATGAAGTGAGCTAATGTATGAGAGAATAGTGTAAAGGTATTATTAGGGAGAAAGTGAGGGGGTGTCTGGGAGAGATGGGGCCTCGAAGCCCCCAGAGGAGGGATCAGAAGGGTGCCACGGGATGGGGGAGGCTGACTCAGTGCTCAGCTGGGAAAGGAAAAGAATGTATGGTTCCTGCTTCCCCACAAAACCCCAACCCCCAAGGAGGACTAGTAGGTAGGGAATGGGCCTTCTTGGCCCTCCTGGGGGCCCAGACCAAAGCCCATTCATCCAAATCATCTCCTACCCTCTGTTGAGCACCTACTGTGTGCCAGATGCTCTGTGGGGCAGCAATCCCGATGGGGATGGGAAAGCCAGAGGAGGAGGAGCTGGGCAGCTGCGCTGCGGGAGGGGTGTGGGCTACAGTCTGGTCTGCCCCTCCCCCAGCTCTCCAGTGCCAAAGGATGGGGTCTCTGCACGTGTTCCTCTCCGCCTCCACCTCCCAGAACATCTGTTTCTTTTCTGGATGGGGGTGGGGTGAGAAGAGAAGAAAGAAAGCGAGAGGGGTCCAGGGGCTCCCATTCCGGCTTTCAGCTCTTGCCCGGGCCCTCGGTAATTGAATGCAGCTTCCCAGTAACCGGCCCAGCACAAAGAGGGCCTTTCACAGGCAGTCCCTCCAGGCTGCCAGGCAATCAGGTGACTGCTTCAGCTCCCCGGCCTCTTAACAGCAACTCAAAGCCACTCCATCAGCAATCACCAAGGTCTGGGGGGGGGGGGGGAGCGCAGACACCAGGCCTGGCGATGGGAGTGAGCCGCATGGGGACCAGTGGGAGGGAGGACCCCGGAGAAAGGATGGAGACAAAAGAGAGGGAGCAATGGAAAGCCTTTAGCTTTTCTGTTCCTTTCTAGAAGGAGGGACTGTTGTATCAGACTCAGCAGGCGACAGGGTGGGTGCTGTCCTGGGCTTGGGGACCGGTGTTGAGAGCCCAGGGTGGGGCAGGGTGCCCTTATCTTGTTGAATCTCAAGAATTCCCGGCAGGAACGTGTTGCCCCAGATGACAGGTCACCCTGTGCAGCTCCTTGGGAGACTGGGAGCTGGAGCCCCTCCCCTGCCTGTGGCCCAGGGGCTCCCTGCGCGGAGTCTAGCCTGAAGCCTGGATGGGAGTCTGTCACCTTGGATGCTCTCACTCTGGAACCAGCCGAGGCCCCTCCTGCAGGGGCTGCTGCTTCCCGGGGGTTAGAGGTGGGGTGGGGGTGGGAGATGCCTCCTTGAGGCACATTCTTCTCCGGGGCTCTGGGCTCCTTACCCCTGCCAGGTGTCACGCAGGGCCCAAGCTGTGTGTGGCCACTAACACCACCAGGCCTCCCAGAGGGCTTGTGGGTTAAGTGGTACCATTCTCGAACAATCCTTAGAGCCATTCCTGGCTCCTAGTAAGGCCTTCGAAAATGTTCACTCTTCTGATGGTGTGCTCAATGAACAGTGTATAAAATCTAATACGGCCTATATATTTCCTTTTTCTCATAGGTTCAATTTCATTATAATGGGCTTAAAGGGGCTGCCCAGACATCACAAAGAACTGAGTATGGATTAGAAGAGATTTGCCATTGGCTTGGAATTCCTTTCCCATTGAGATTTACTTGTGTGCTAACTATGCGATTTTTCTACCCAACGTGGGCTCTGACTTTGAAATGAAGTAGCACAGTGGCCATACTTTCTTTTTAGAAGTTCCATCAAACCAGCCTCAGCCTTTGTGGGTCCCCCTGCCTGGAACCCCCTTCTCCTGTACGCCTTGAGACGCAGCCGCCAGCCCACCCCATGCCCCCTGAAGGGAGCCAGCCCCTCCCTCCTCTGCCTCCACCCACAGCCCTGTTATGGCCTTTCCCACGTTGTATCATGTGTGTTTGTTTATAAGAAACCTCGACTTTGTGTTTACTACCATATCACAGGAAAATGGCTGGGCAAATTTCCTCCAATTTTGGAGAGTGACTTTTGGGTGGTCTGACTTAGAATACCAGCCAGGTGGCATAGGCAAAATTTACTCTCTGGGGACGTGGGGGGCGGTTGGGGACTTCATAAAGACAGCTGGCCTGAGGGGCTGGCTGTGTGGCTGCAGCCCTTAGGGATGTGTCCTTGCAGAAACTGACACGGGCAGGGCTAACAGTGCATCCACCGTGAGCCCCAAGTTGAAAGTCGTGACGGTGGATGCTGTACATTCCAGACACTGATGTGCAGTACAGCTGCTTCTCGGGGGGGCGAGCGAGCAGCCCCAGGAGCATCAGAGGCAGGCCAGCTGCTCTGTCCCCAGTCTGTCCCCTCCAGCCCACAGGGAGCCCCTGGGAGGCAGGACTGCGTCTCCATCACCTCCTGGTCCTCACAGTGAGTGTTGAGAAGTCACGGTCTGCTTGCCCCCTGCACCCGCTGCAGCGGCCCTCACAGCCCCGGGCAAATGCTGACACTCAGGTCTCCTGAGCTGCTTAGGCGGGAACTTCAATCTGACCCCAGAGGCACAGAGGAGTGGCCCTGGCTGAACCAGGCGTGACCCCACCTGTAGCTGCAGAATCACCGAGTATGCTTCTTGGGGTCCTCCCGATGACACTTAGGGGCTCAGGGAGGTGGCTCTTTACCAACAGGCAATTCAACTTTTTGTTTTTTTGGGTCACACCACACGGCTTGTGGGATCTTAGTTCCCTGACCTGGGACTGAACCAGGGCCCCAGCAGTGAAAGGGCTGAGTCCTAACCACTGGACCGCCAGGGAATTGTCACCATTTAACAATGCACAACGTACCAGTGCCCTGGGGCTGGCGACACACGGGTGACTGATGGCTGAACCTCTCAAGGTCCTCCTGGGCCCTTTCACTTTCATGTCGGAGGATGCTAATGCTCTGACAGTAGCCTCCTGGATCCTATACAACCTGCCGTGACCCTAAAGCCAACTGCCTGGTTTTCAAGAACAATTCTAGAACAAACAGACCCAGGTGATCCTGGTTGCCTTTTCTAGGGCCCCTGTGATGAACCTGGCACTGCACAGGCCCGATTCCATCTCACCTAACGTACTCCTGTAACTGCCCCTTGGATAGACGGTCCTACTGTGCTGTGTGGGTGAGGGCTTGAAGGATCTCTCCCACCCCCATCCCAGGGTCAGTAAAGGGTGGGCTGGGATTCAAGTCCAGGGTCACACACCAACCACAACTAAGTGCTGCTGATTTTCAAACGAGTGTCGCCCTTCAGAGCAACCTCAGAAGTGGCTGGACAATCACTCCAGTGATCCATTGTCCAAAGCTGCTAGGGTGTCTTTCTTGGGGAAAATTTTAGTGCCTGTAGCACGTTCCTCTGAGTGTCTGTCTTTATCTTTTTTTTTTTTTTTTTTTTTTTTGCGGTACGCGGGCCTCTCACTGTTGTGGCCTCTCCCGTTGCAGAGCACAGGCTCTGGACGTGCAGGCTCAGTGGCCATGGCTCACGGGCCCAGCTGCTCCGTGTCATGTGGGATCTTCCTGGACCGGGGCACGAACCCGCGTCCCCTGCATCGGCAGGCGGACTCTTGACCACTGCACCACCAGGGAAGACCCCATATACGGTTTTGAGTCTGTTCAACCTGACTACCTGCCCCAGTGACCCTCTCATGCTTCCAACAGATATGCCCAGGGATCCCACATGCCAGTGCTGTGCAGGACCCTGGGGACACAGCCGTGATCAGACTGTCACGAGTCCCTGATCTTATGCATCTTAGGTTTCAGAGTACATAAACCCAACTCAACTCAACCCAGCCCCAAATCAAATCCAGAACCATCCCTAACGCTGCAGGTGGAACTCCAGGCCTGGGCTATGGTCCTCGGTTTGGGCATTCTGGAACCAGGAAGCCTCCTTTCTCTAGGGTATGTGCTCCCCGAAGGGGTGGCTGGTTCCAGGATGCTATGGAAACAGTTTTCAAATGATGGGCTTGTTCTGAACATATGAGACCAATAGCTAAATGGAGGATTCCGGGGATTCTGCCACCCTGGGGTAACTTCTGAAGCAGGGTGCTCTTGAGATAGGAATTCTTCTCCCAGCAACCTCTTCAAGGCTGGGGGACCCTGGCATGGCCTCAGGGACCAGTTCTGTATCCCATGTGAGGGTCCTCCAGACTCTTGCAGGGATGGCCACAGAAAGTTCCGGAGACATCGGGCAGTATCGTCTGCACTCAGGTGGCTTACTCTCTGAAAGGTCGGGGCTCAGCTGATAAGGGTGGATAATCATGCCCTCTGCAGAAGGTCAAGGGGGGCCGAGCAGAGCAACCCTTCCACCAGGCACCACGCTGCTCTCTCCACAGACAAGGAGTGGGGCTCAAGTAGCCCTTTGTTACCACCCCACGGGCACAGGGGATCCCTTTATCTTTTTGAATTTTACCTTGGGTACCTACAAACCAAGTGCTCATCACCATCTTTGGGGAGAAAGAAAGAAAAATCATGCTTTAGGAAGCATGGCCTTGTAAGTCCCCAGTATGGATATGGTTGCAAAGAGTTAAATACGCATAACAAGATGCCATAACCTGAATCATGTGAGTCCCCGTGTAACCCAGGCTAAGCTGGGGTCTCTGTCCCTGCCAGCTCTGAGCTGGGGTGTCAGCTCCAGCCTCCCTGGCTCTGCCAAGTCCCACAGTAACCCTGGCTGAACAAAACAGCCGTGAGCAAGAGGCCCCCGGTTCACGGGGCCGTGACTGGATCCCAGGCTTGCTGGCACATCCTGCCCGGCCAGCAGCCCCGCTCCCTGCTGGCACCTCTTCCTTCTCATCCTCTCCCAGGACCGGGCAGACAGGTCCAGGGCGTGGGACACAGTAGCCTTTTGCTACCCCTTCCTCGGCAACTGCCAGGCTTGGCCAAGGCCGAGAGGGCTGGGGTAAGAGGCTGTCACAGCACTTCGTTGGAATACACTCAGTCCCCCCTCCCTAAAGTCTGGGGCAGTGTCCCCGCTTGGCCACCTAAGGGCAACCTCTCTAAAGCTCTGGATCTCCCAAAGGCACCATCCCCTTTTCAGTATTAAGAGCTGGCATTTATGGAATGTAATCTCAGCAACTCCTCCCCACAACCCCATGAGCCCATTCTACAGATAGAGAAACTGAGGGTCCAAGACATTACTTAGCACGCCCATGACGCCCGTGGCTCCTAGGCGGCAGAGCCAGGATCCAGCTCAGGTCTGAACCTCCAAAGCTTAACGCTTTAACGGTCTACACTGCTTTCCATCCTTGGGGGTCCAGGGCACCCACCCCCCCATTTCTGGAGCTCATTCTGACCCCGACTAGCTAAGTTCAGTGGTCCTCTGCGCTCTGGCAAAGCAGGGCTGCTGTGTCAACCTCGCTCTCCTCGTCTTCATGCTCCTCTGCAGCCCAGAGCTACTGAGGGACGGAGCATGTGGGGTGACCCTTGCAAAATCCAGAGGGCCATGCTCTTGGGAGTTCCAGGGACCCCACTAGCCCAGGGTGCAAACTCTGAGCAGAGCTCGGGAGGTGGCAGTTGGCCTACACGCACCTTCCGGATAGCTTCCTGGGGCCCCTTGGTTTTTCCGGCCCGTAAAGGAAAGGAGGGAAGGAAGTGATGGGCAGGTTCACACTCTGGGGTGGGCTCTTCACCGCCCTCTCCGGGGCACCTGGCCCTCCTGCCCCTCACCTGAGAGTCAGAGATTTCCGAGGGCTTCTCGGTCAGGCTGCTGCTCTCGGCTGGGATGAGGTCGTTGTACTTGGTGACGTCCTCGTCGGAGTAGTGGAGGCTGCCCGGGCTGGGCCGAGGAGGAGACCTAGAGAGTGGGAGCCGTGGGGGCAGAGCTGAGACCCGGCCTCACTCACAGCAGCCTCCTCCAGCCCGGGAGGCACAGGGGAGCCTGGAGGCCCTCAGACTCCTCCGTCCTGTGTTCCTCCTTCCCGGGTCTGCTCGTCCGGCAGGCCTGGGCCTTGCAGAGGAGGGCCTTGGGCTGGAGGCCCTGCCTGGGGCTGGGGACGCTCCAGGTCTTGAAGGCCTAGGACCAGCCTCCCAAACCAGCTCAGGGAAATGGGGGGCTCGGGGAAGGAGAACCTTGACTCTAAGGCCCCAGGCACTGGGAGCGCTTGGCAGTGAATGTTGCAAAGCAATTCTGGGCGCCATTGAGACCTCCTGAATCGGAATCTCAGGTGAGGTCTGGACACCTGCCCTGCACACAAACTCCCCATGTGACTCTTAAACTCACAAAGTGAGCTTCTGAGAGTTAACACAGAGGATTAGGGAAAAAAGGAGACTCACGGCCTCCCTCCCTCCACATCTGCTCAGAGACCAGAGATAGGTTAAATCACACCCTACCTTGAAAAATCAGCCCTGGAGAAAGTTGTGCGTTTCCCAGGGGCTTAGCTCTGAGTCATCTGAACAAACAGCCAGGACAGGGCGCCTCCTCGGGCACTGAGGGTGGGGTGCATGAGAGGGTGGGGGACAGGATGGGGGCAGGGGAGGCCGGCTGGCAGGCTCCCAGGGGGCCCTGGGCAGGTGGCTGGGGTCCCCCATGACTCTGCCTTATTTGTGTCTTCTCAGGGTGGGGTGCAAGGGGGCCCTGCCCAGGGCCTGATGCCCCCACGATCTGCCTACCCTGTTTCAGGAAGCGTTTATGGCACTGAGGCCCTGAATCCCAGCTGTCCCGCTTGGGCTGGAGGCGGTTTGCTGCCGAAAGGCCACTCTGAGAACAATCTGGTGGCCTGGGACTGTGTCACAAGCAACCCCCGCTGCTACCTCCAACCTCTTGTACTGTATCTGCATGGATTTTATTCCAATCAACAAAGCTGCATCCTTAAACTACTTAAGAGTAAGATGGCAGAACAAGCAGCCGCTTCACGCAGACAAGACAGGCAGAAAAGGACCGTGGCAGGAGGGAGAAAATGGGGTGCCAGGCTAATGCAATCTTGGCGACATGCAGGGTGAGTGGGCGCTGATGTGTCACTGTGATTGGGTCAGGCCCCTGGAGCCTGGGGCTGGTTTGGGGGCCACGGACTTCTGTGTATACACAGCGGGGTAGGGGCCGCAGCGTGTGGACACCGGGGGGCGTGAGAGGCAGGCGAGGCCAGGCTGTGGGTGAAACGTTCTCTTGTTCCATGTGGCAGGGCCCCAGAGCCTGGCCGGCCACTGCGGCCTCAAACGGCTCTTTCTTTGGAAAGCTGGCTTTGGCAGGGGATGAGAGCAGGGCTGGCCGGCCTGCACACCCTTCCCGCTGTCCTCCCGCTGAAGACACACGTCGCTCTTCCTTCCAGGACCAGACAGAGGGAAGCTTTGTGAGCTGTGCCTGGGAGAAGCAAATCCCCCCACTCCCGCGGGCACCTCCAAGGAGCCGGGAATGTTAACAGGGCCGAGGCTGGAGAGAGGAGCCCCTGGGCTGCAGCCCCAGTGCCTCCCGCGCTCCCGGGAGCCTGACACTGCCGGGTCAATCCGGTGAGGCTCACACGAACCAAAGCAGCTGCCCCTGCCCTTGGATACAGGCAGCCTGGCCCGCCGCAGCGAGCGGGGCTAGGAGGGGCCTGGGGCTGGAGAGGTGTCAGGAGGAGACGGGAGCTGGACAGCCTAGACCTTCCCTGGTTGGCCGCTCTCAAGATGCTGCCCTTTGGGACTTCCCTGGTGGTCCAGTGGTTAAGACTTAGCCTTCCAACGCAGGGGGTGCGGGTTCGATCCCTGGTTGGGAGCTATGATCCCACATGCCTCGGGGCCAAAAAACCAAAACATGAAACAGAAGCAATATTGTAACAAATTCAATAAAGCCTTAAAAAAAAAAAAAAGAAATCTTAAAAAAAAAAAAAAAAAAGATGCTGCCCTTGGAGGATGATGCTGAGCCTGTGGACTTGAGGGGCGGGTGGGAGAAAACTGTCTACAACTACAGCAGGTATGAGTAGGTACCCGGGGGAGAGGGCGTCCACACTCTGATGGCCCTCTCTTTCCAGAAGGAGGACAAGTTAAGGCGTAAGCAGTCATGGGGGGGACTCCTGCCTGGCCCACCTTCGCTAGGCGCATCTCGGCTTCAGGGCCAGTACCTCTCACGGCTTCAGGCCTGTACTAGGAGCAGCCGGCCCCACACAGCGGTCGGTGGTTTGCAGGACTGTGCAAGTGATTTGTATTCTGCTGTGTCTGGCACAAACCCTCTGTACCCACCTCCTTGTGACCTTCTCTCCAGCCCCTGTGGAGCTGCCTGGGCCCGGCTCTGTCTTCCTCGTGACCATTCCCAGTGGATGCCGCTCCAGGACAGGGCCCTGCCTGCTCTGTGGCCCTCCCCGGAGTGCCCCAGTCCCTCGGCACAGCTGGCCCCCAAACCTCCATCCCCTGGTCCCCCACGCAGACAGCCCACTACCTGGTATACAGGCCGTTCTTTCGGCAGAAGGAGTTCTTGACGGAGAGCCGCCGGTTGTTGAGTTCTAGGGCAGGAAAACTGCTCTCATCCAAGCTCATCATCTCCCCATGGCCCAGGGCACCAGACTTGGCACTGTTCCCTGGGAAGGGAGAGGGTGGGGATCGACATCCATCACTCACTCCATCCCTTTAGACCAGGTGGCCTCTCCGCCTCCCCCATGGCTGGGCTGCCCCCCTTCTCTTGTTAGGGTCGAAACCAAAATAGGAGATGGGGATTGCGGGTAGGAACCCTAGGCTGCCACCGCCCCCCGCATCAGAGCAAGTGCATTTCCAGGAGAGGGAAGACCCCGCCCTTGCCAAAGGGGAGGGAGCCACGCGAAAGTCCCGTCCAGCCAGCAGGGCTCGGTGCCAGCTCACCTGAGTCTGTCTTCTTGGCATACTTCTTGCTCTGGCCTCGGATGATGAGCACAAAGACCAGAAGCAAGATGAAGATGAGGCCAACGAGCGCGATGACCACCAAGAACCACCACTCCTCGTAGAAGGGGTTGGCTTTCTGGGCTGGAGCATGGAGCGGGTGTCAGGTCCAGGACCGCTCAGCTCCATCCTGCCTCCAAACCTCCTGCTCCAGCTGGGACCCTACCACCTGCTCTCACACTTCACGGGTAGTTGGGTCTGTGCCCTCTGAATGAGGTAGAACCTAAGGTTGGTAGGGACGGTTTCATCTCAAGGGCCAGCTCTGACCAATCAGTAAAGCGCTGCCTGGAGGGCTGTTTTGAGAAAAGTTCTGAGGTCGGTTCTCGACTCCCTAGAAAGAGTGCTGGGATTGATTAGTGATGTCTGCTAAAGACACAGGCGGGAGGACTGGCAGCGTGTTTGCTATCTTTCCTTTCTTATTTTTCCTTGCCACCCATGGCCCAGGGGCTACCTTGACAGACAGACACCAATGTGGTTGGAAAGGTGATTGCCTGGCTTGTGATGGGCCTGGGAGAGTTTCTCCCAAGGTTCAGTTGTGACAGAAATCTTTTTCTGGTAGCAGAAGGCAGGGGGAGCTGGGAGGGTGGAGATGAGTGGGTCTTCAGAAAGCCTTCTCCAGGGAGACTCCCCTTCCTCCAAAGCCCCCAGTACTGTGCTCCCTGCACCCGGCCGGTACTAATCCATGCTGCTGCCTGACAGGGGCTGGCTCTTCTGTTTCAGTCTTGAAGTGTTTACTTCCCATGGTTTGTTTCTATCAGGGCAAGGGTGAAACTTGCCTGGTGAGTAGACATTTTGAGTTATATTCCTGCCTCGAGGGAAGAGGCCTTGGTATTAAAAATGGTTAGTGGTTAGATTTGGGGCCATGGGTTTCGATACTGGCATCCTCTGTGAGCTCGGAGACAATGGGAAGAGAAAGGCAAGGAGGAAGGGGAGGGATGGAGTCCTGCCCCATCGGGGAGCTGCTTGCTCAGGCCTGTGCTTCACAGGCTGCTGGCTCTGTTTTGGGGGGAGGTTTCCACGGAAACACGCAGTTCATGGCCTGGTGCCCTTGAATCTCCCGGGTGACAAGCTCAGGGAGAGTCTCATCTTGGTCCCGCTGATTCATCCTCAAGCCCACTGGGCCCCCCGCCCAGGGCTTCTGGAGTCCTTGAAAAGGAACCCAAAAGACCCCTGGCCCCCAGCTCCTTCCAGAGTCGAAGGCTGACTCAGGCCCTGGCCCAGGGCTCTCTGCTTCAGAGAATTGAAGCGGTCCCCACCCCAGTCTTCGGGAGTTGCTACCTCTCCTCCTTCATCCCTGCCCCAGACTCCACCACAAGGCTCTTCAGTGGGGTACCCTCCCCCCTCCCCCACAGGCCAGTACCTGGCACAGACTGGGAGGGGCTGCTGGGGGTGCCAAAGCCGTAGTCGTTGACAGCGATGACCCGGAAGTCATAGCTCACGCCAGGCTTGAGGATGTCCATGCTGAACGTGTAGGATGTCACCTCCTTGGGGATGTCTTTGATGAGGATGTCCCAGAGCCCCTCGTCTGCAGGGGCACAGAGAGGAAGGTGCCCATGAGGAGGGGCCCTGCCCGAACCTAACTGGTGCTCCCTGATGCTGGGGCCTTCTGGGTCTGCCCCTCCGACACTGCATCTCCCGTGCATGGCACCCAGTAGGTCCTCAGGAGACATTTTAAAAAAAGTATCTGACCTTTTTATTTTTTCTTTCCCTATCTATCTATCTATCTATCTATCTATCTATCTGTCTAGGCTGCACCGCACAGCTTGTGGGATCTTACTTCCCTGACCAGGGATTGAATCCAGGCCCTGGCAGTGAGAGCGCCGAGTCCTAACCACTGGACGCCAGGGAACTCCCTCTTTTTAATTAAAATGTCCGTAAAACATTAAAAAATGTATAATAAAAAAATGTATAATAGGCAGAAACTCCTTTAACACCCAACCCGATATCATCATCCAGAGAAGGAGCCTCACCATTCCAGCACTTTGTGCAGAAGAAATCGACAGATCCGTTTCCCTGTCAGTAAAACATGCTGGTCAGCATGCTTTCAAGAGGCTGCCTAATATGTTATCATAGGGGTAGACCCTCCTTTACTTAACCAGGCCCCTATTTTTCTGATCCCCCTTCCTATTCAAAACACCCACAGTAGTGGCATCAGACAAAAAGAACAGGACTTTTTAACACTCGCTGAGGTTCTGGTCAAGTTGCCTGGATGTGATGGGGCTCCATTTGGGAGCAGAGATCTGAGGAGAAGGAGGGACCAGTGAGGGCTGGAGGGGACTCCATCCACTCTCCCCCTACACCCCCAGCCTTTGAGCTCCTGACTTCACCTTCAGGCCTGTCCCCCTTTGTCTGTGGCTCTCTGGGCCTTGTCCTCTTGGGACATAATTCATTTCCACCTGCTTCAAAAGGAATGAGCGTTGCTGCCCATGCAAGAGAAGAGGCCGGCAGCATCCTCCAGGGCCCAGTGGCATCCTCCACAGATGTTCTGTGTGGGGCCCATGGGGCTGGCCTGGCTTGGGGAAGAAGGTGAGTCTTCCTGCTTGCGTGAGTGCAGGGCTGATTCAGCAACCCAAGTGTCAAGCCACCTGGGCCCTGGACGGGACCCGTTTTCACATGGGCCAGGTGTCCAGAGGTCTCAGAAGGGTCTTGGTGGGCTGAGCGCCCAGGTCTTCCAACCTGAGCAGCCTGCAGGTCATCTAGGCTCCCGCTGGCCTGGACCAGCTGCCACAACATGTCCTCCACTCCGCCAGCTTCACTGTCCTTCCTTGTCTGCTTCTCAACTCCTTGGCGTAAGAGCTGTCTTTCTGGCCCACAGGCTGCTCCCAGCTCGGACATCCCCCGGGGTGGATGGATTTTGTTTGTTTCCTTCCCCACACTATTTTTTTTTTTTTTTTTGCTGTACGTGGGCCTCTCACTGCTGTGGCCTCTCCCGTTGCGGAGCAACAGGCTCCGGACGCGCAGGCTCAGCGGCCATGGCTCACGGGCCCAGCCGCTCCGCGGCATGTGGGATCTTCCCGGACCGGGGCACGAACCCCTGTCCCCTGCATCGGCAGGTGGACTCTCAACCACTGCGCCACCAGGGAAGCCCTTGAACTGTTTTTGAATCAGTGAGTGCAAACCTTTCTTCCCTGGCCTTTCCATAGCATCATGAAACATAGGCCCCAATTTCAGTACTGCAGGCCCCAAAATACAAGTATTGGGGTACAAATCCATTTTCCTCCTGTGACTTTGAATTCTCTCATTCACCCTTGATGACAGGCAAGTGATGATAACAGTGATGATGATCAAACAGTGACACTCACTCCTTATGAAGCATCCTGGTTCCAAGGGCTTTACTGGCAGCCACAGTGAGAAAGAGGAACACTTGTACCCATGTTACAGATGAGGAAACTGAGGCTTGGAGACAGCTGAGCTCATCCTCCCAAGGTCACAGTGGCAGCGCTGGTGTTTCAGCCTTGAGATGTCTGATCTGTCCTAGCGCTGAACTCCCCCTCATGCCCAGGATGGTGCTGACCAGCATCAGCGTTTCCAGGTGGGCTCGGCCAGGACCCCGCTGCCTCCCAGAAGCTGGGGGCCCCGGCCTGCTGTCTGACCCTCCTTGTTGCTCCCCACGCAGGAGCAAGGGTGGAGCCGGGGCGGCGGGGCCAGGCCAGAAGCTGCGGGAACATCATGCTGTGTCTCTGGCCTACAGCCCTGGGAGTTGGCCCGAAAGAATCCCTCCCTGGTCTGCAGTGTCTGGCTTCTCATGTTTAGTTGGTTCTGCCCAGGAGGAAGCACAGGCGATGCAGGCAGAGCCAAGGACGCGAGCGATTCCGTCCTGAGGAGGATGTACAGCCGGGGGAGAAGCACGGCATTGCTCTCGTGTCCCATCCTCCTCACCGCCGTCCAGCCCCGTCACCAGCTCTCGGGTACCACCCCCAATCCCCGCCCTTCAGGGGGTCCCGGCTTGACCCTTCCTCTGACACTCAGTCCTTGACCCCAACTGTGTGCGCCGAGTCGCGGCCCCCAAACCTGGAACACCAGGTCCCCTGCCGGGCCTCGCAGGGGACGCTGGAAAATCCACAGGGCTGAAGTCCAGGACCAACATTCCGTAGCCTGGCGCCCCGGCAGGCCAACTTGGATGGAAACAACAGGCACAGGCCCTGGTTGAGAGAAGCACGCGGAGGTCTCCCAGCCAAGGCAGCAGCTGGCCCTGGAGGGTGAGGGAGGGACCATCTGGAGAGGGGCGGGAGCCAAGGCTGCGTGTATCTTCCGTCTACACGTTGGATCTGAGCTGCTGGATGTAACAGCTATTTGCGACTGCAGTTATTAGCCCAAGATTAAGGCAATGACAGGGTGGTAGCGGCTTCCTGGAACCGCTGGAATGAACTATTTGCTCTTGAGATGTTTAGCGCTCAGCCACCCCGCGGTATTAACCACGTCGCTGGGATGTGTCAGCACCCCATTAGAAGTATTAGCTACTGAGATGCTGGCTTCCCATTCCGATTAGTATTCGCTATTTGTGCTGGAGCAACACAGTCTTTTTGTTTGTTTCTCAACTTCAATCACCTAATCACAGATCCACGGAATACCGAGAACAAGCCTCCAGCCTGCGCTGACTCTGGCACCTTTGATTAACTCAGAAACCTAGCAACGGAGGGAGCTGGCCGCGGCCGGGAGCTCCTGGGGGTAAGGGGAGCCGGAAAAGCAGGAGCAGGTGTCACCGTGACCGTGAAACAGGAGCTCGGAGAACAGCCCCCTGCAGCGACTTATCAACTGCTCATCTCCTGATGGCTTTGGAAGTTCTTGTGATTCGATTTCAGGCTTGAGAGGAGAGACTGGGACATTATAGGAACTGCAGTGACAGCCATGATAGCGGGGACGAGCCTCAGAGAGGCAGCTGGGTCTCCGGGGGACAGCCAGCCTCCTTGTGGAGCACTCGTCAGTGGGGTCGTGTGGAGGACACGGGTGTTCAGCCGATGGGAGCCCAAATCTTTGTTCTCTGGCTTTTTTTTTTTTTTTTTTTGCAGTACGCGGGCCTCTCACTGCTGCGGCCTCTCCCGTTGTGGAGCACAGGCTCCAGACGCACAGGCTCAGCGGCCATGGCTCACGGGCCCAGCCGCTCCACGGCATGTGAGATCTTCCCGGACCGGGGCACGAACCCGTGTCCCCTGCATTGGCAGGAGGACTCTCAACCACTGCGCCACCAGGGAAGCCCTGTTCTCTGGCTTCTTGGATGACCCCTACATGAATCGGTCCTCACCTGGTGATAAGCGCTGTTCTCCGGGGCCTCCTGGGTTTTCCTTAACTAAGGGTGCAAGTCCCGTTTCCCACTCGTCCCAGGGCCACCTCGAGGTTCACCTGGGGGAGCACAAGCCCCTTCTCACGTGACAACAGTGCCCCAAGTGGATGGACTCTGTTCCCGAGGGCAAGCCGGCTCAGCCCGGGGGGGACATACCTGAAGGTCTGGCCTCTATGACGTAGCGGGTGATGGGGCCTTTGCCGGGGTCTCCGCTGGACCAGTGGATGGCAATGGCCGAGCTGTACCGCACGATGATGGGCACTCCGGGCGGTCCGGGGGCACCTGCGAACGGCGCACAGTGGGTGAGAGGATGCGTGGGGGCCAGAACAGGCGCCCAGCCTGTCTTCCTGAGCTCCAGCAGGAAGTGCTGGATGTGAAAACCAACCTCGGCCAGGGGCTCCGGAAACCTGCACGTGCCGAGGCCCAAGGACTGCATCTTGGCCAGGCCTGCTGGATCTGACTTATTCTCTGCCAGGTCACCCAGAGCTCCCACACTCCAGGAGAGGTATATGTGACAATGCCAGAAAGGTTCCCAGCTGCATTTGCTTTAAGGCTAGGCCAGAGAGGAGGCCAGGGCTACAGGAGGATCTGGAACCTTTGCGTCCAACAGGAAGAAAAACCTGGCCCCACTGCTGGCTCTCCTGGGGTGACAGGTGCATCAGGGCAGCCACCTGTTAAGTCGGCCACGCGGGGTGCTGGCCCCAGGGGCCAGAGCAGGAGACAGACGTTAGCCTCCGTGGGGAGAGGAGTGAGCCCGTGCTATCTGCTAAGGGTCCTGTACCCCTTCTTCCCTGGGCTGCCCTGCAGCACCGGCTCCCACTGCCCCCAGGGTCCCTGTCTGCTGTTCCCCACGACACCTGGAGCCCTGTACCCCCAGGGCCTGGCACACAGTAGGTGCTTCCTAGGTGCTTATGGGACGAGGGAGGGAGCCAGGGAGTGAGGGTGTGGGTGACTGGCTGGCCCGGTGGCCCCTGTGGACGCCTGCGGGGAAAGGAGCTGAGAGCCCAGCTTCAGACTGAAGATCCTCCGGGCCTGTGAAGGCTTGCAGCCAGACAGCAGGCCAGACACTCACTACCAGAGCGTGGCGGCCCATTGCCCAGCCCGCGTCCAGCACTGCCCGTGACCTCAGAGGGCCGCACGGCCTTCCTTCCTGCCCCCCTTCCCCCCCTAACGAGCATCCTGCCCACAGCACAGGGCAAAGGTGGCTGAGGGATGGAGGGCGTGGGACACAGCCCGAGGGACATGTGAAGGGTGGGGCAGGGGCCCTTGGGACCCCGAGTTCTCATTCCGCACAGGACAGCACTCGGGGCTGAGAGGAGCTGTCATCTCCTCCTGGACTAGAAGCTTCCAGCATTTCCAGCATTGCCCAGCCTGGAGGGAGGAGGACGCCCAGCTGCACATCCGCCCTTGCTGACCCCTCCTCTGTCGGGTGGGCGCAGCTCAGTGCTTTCTCAGAGCCCCCTCGCCCCAGCTCTGTACCTCCCCCCTCTGGATCCCCCCCACACAACCCTGGGTCATGTCAAGCCTCCGGTTAGAACCCCCTGTCCTCCAGGCGGCCCTCTCCTGTCCCCATGCCACTGCTCTGTCCTTCTTGTCTCTGACGGCTCGCTTCCTGCTTTTGTCTCCCAAGGAAGCCAAGCTGGCTCAGGTGAGAGGTGCTGGGGGGAGGGGGGGAGGCTGGGGGCAGGGGGAGGGCAGAGGCGGGGCAGGGGGCAGCTCCCTGGCAATCTTCCCCCTGCAGCCCTGCAGGCTTTGTTCCCACAGAGCCCAGGGGCCAGAGAGCTTTTCTGCAGAACAAGGGGCAGGGAAGAGAAAAGTGCCCAGTAAGAGAAAGTGAAGGGGGGCCGCCTTGAACTAGTCCCTGGGCAAACCCGCCAGGCAGGTGAGGCAGCCTCAGCAGGCCCAGCTCTCCCTGCAGCGGCTCTCCCAGCCCCCTGCCGAGCTGGGGCCTCTGAGCTGGGGCCTCGTCCACTCCTGGCTGATGGGTGGGGAAGACAGGGAGGAGGGATTTCAGGGGGACTCTGGGGTGGGCTGTGTACTTTCTCCGAGGGGGAAGTTCAGAGTGGCTGGGAGGTGGATTCTATGTTTGGGACACGCTGCATGGGTGACAGAGACGCTGGGGAACTAAGCCTCAACCTCAAGTGGCCCTGAAGAATTCCCCCAGCCTGACAATGACCCCAAGAGGCATCGCAAAACCCAGACCAAGCCACTCGCTCCTCCCTGGTCCCCGGTGTTCCCCTCCCTCCCCTCCCCTCCCCCCAGGCCCAGCGCACAGGGCCTGGCCTGTAACTGCCTGGCTCCTTTCTTGCCCTGCCCCCAACCCTGTCCCTCTGTCACCTCTGTCTAGGAAGGATGCAGCCAGCAGGTGGCCCCTGGCCCTGGCCAGTGTCCTCTTCCCAAACCTGAAGACCCCCAGAGCGTGGGTTCTCACAGTGGGTAGCAAAGAGCTACCTCAGCTCGCGTTCAAATGCACATTCCCAGGGGGGCTGCACAGAGATGCTGAACTTCCTGGGACCCAGAAATCTGTACTTATCACAGGAACCCCAGGGGGTCTGACATCAGTGGCACCTTGAGAAACACTCCAGAGCCCGGCCGGCCTTCCCTCACACCTGGACACCCGTCCCTTCCCATCCTGCTCTGCCATAGCTTCAGAATTCTGCAGGTGCCGGTCTGTGTTCCCATGCATCCATCTGAATGGATGACTTCACCCCCATGAAGTCTCCTGCAATCTCCCCCTTTACATGCCCCCCCTTCTCCTCCCCCCTTCCTCCCCCCAGGCCCACCCTGTACAACCCCAGGGACCCACATGCTCCACCAGAGACCCCGTCTTGCTCAACTCTGCACCCCCAGGCTCCAGCACGGCTCTGGGCACCCCCTTCCGCCTTGGGGGGCTGAACACCGTGTATGGAGTCAGCAGCCCCCGCGTCCGCCCAAGGCTCCCCTACCTTCTCCGGGGCCCGTGGTGACGTTGGCTTCGATCTCGGGCCCGTAGGCAAAGGTCTTGGCTCTGATACGGAACCTGTAGGTCATGCCCTCCGCCAGGTCCTTCACCTTCAGCCACAGAGGGCTGCTGTCCTTCACGTCCACTGTCACGATCTTACTGACTCCTGGGGGAGGGGGGGACACACAGCATGTAGGGCGGGGGGAGGCCATGGGGAGGAGCGGCGGGCCCTGGCCAGGGGCTGCACCCCCTTGCAGTCAGGCTGGGACAAGCACCCTTGGCCACACAGAGTGTTTTCCAGACTGCTCTCAGAACACAGCCCTGCAGGCTGTTCTCAAGAATATATATGTACTGCCTGCCTGCCTGCATGTCTGTTGACTGAAAACCCAGAGGGTCCTTTAGCATCTGGAGGGAAAAAACAACTCACCATCTTGCTTAATTTAACCACTGTATGCCAAACACATTTCACCCCGTTTATGGTCCCCCTCGTCCCATCCCATAGAATTCAAATCCCAAGGATCATCTTCCGGCGAGTGCTTCTGTAAAGACACCACCGTCCAGAGCTGGAGGGGACACCAGTGCAGCTGCCCCTAGAGCCCAGGACAACCTCGGCTCCGCCTGGGCTTCCTCCTTCCTCCTGGGCCAGCAAGAGCCAGAAGCCCACACCCTGCTCTCCACCAGCTGAGCCCGCCAGGCTCTTCAGGGCAAAAAGGAGGATGCTACAGCATTCCAAATCTCGGCAACTAGAGGGGAGGCCTGGATGGCTTCCAGGAGGTGAGAGTTTGCGCGCCGTGACTCCCAAGTCAAAATCCTCCCGACCGCCAGCCCCCCCAGGACCGGGTTTCCTCTCTCATGCACACCAAGCAGCTGGTCACCCCCAGGAGACAGGCTTTGTGGCCAGCAGACACCAGAGCTGCCTAGGGGGTCTCTGAGCATGTCTCCTACCCTGGCTTCGCTTTATTTTACTGAGTGAGGGTATCAATGGCATCTTAGGCCAGGTGTTACGAGATTAAATAACAGAGCATCTGGCTCAGGGTTGGGGCTCAGTGTATTGAATGAATGAAGTCCTGATGGACAGAAAAGTGGGCGATCTCGAGGGGCTTCCTGAAGGAGTGATGTACCCGTGGGGTCACGTGGTGATGTGCCCTGGGACCCGGAACAGCAGCCCTGGGTACCTGGCCCCTCGACTTTTCTGAGCAAACCCTTCATTGGCCTGGGCCTTGGTTTTCCCTACAGGGAAGCAGGGGTTGCTGCATCCTCGTGGGGCCTGTTTGCTGGACTGAGGAACAGACAGGCAAGGTGACCATGCCTCGCCAGGTGTGGATCCCCTGGGGCCACCGCAACAAGAGCTGTCTGTCCCCCTGCGTCCCATCCCCGTGACCTCTGTCCTCTCCATCCTTCCATGGGAGAGGTGGCCCCTTTCCTGCGTCCTGCACCTGACTGTCCCTCTTCCTGGGGCCCAGCTCCCCCTTGGGACCTTCAGACCCGGTGAACTGTTGGCACGCAGGTTGGGCCGGGAAGACTGAGGGCCATTGTTCCCTCGGCTGACCCAGAACTGCTGGCCGCCTCGGCTCCCAGGGCTCCGCCCCTTGTTCTGGTCAGGCTCCACTGTCGGGGAGAGGTGACCCCAGAAGCGGTCACCTCTAGCCACCAGGGTGCCACCTGGTAGGCCAGCCATACCCCCAAGGCCTCACTGGGCTCTGGAACTGGACATAGGCCACCAGGGGTGCAATCTCCTTCCTGCCTTTCTAAGCAAACAGCAGTAATCTTGGCCGGGGGGCGGCAGCAGGTGGAGGGGCCCAGGAGTGGGGCAGGGTCCCAACCGGGGCCTGGATGGATGGGGCGGGGCTGGGGCTGCGGGGAGGGCACTGAGGAACAGGGCTCAGGGCAAGCGGGAGGGAGGCTAGTTGCCGAGCAACAGGCTTGAGCTGAGGTTCCCAGAGGGCAGCGGGGCCGCAGTGACTCCTGGACTTGTGCACCTTCCTGGGGAGAGGTTCCAAGGCTCTTATCAGGTTCTCAGAGGGGTTCCTGACCCCACGAAAGGCAGAGAAGAACTAACCTGGAGGAAGGCTGAGCCCCTAAGGTTGGTGGGCACATGTAGGATAGGACCATCGGGGGATGGTCCATCTTTATTATCCATCTCAGGATACTGTATTTTGTCCAGGGGTCCTTCCACTCCTCCCCACTTCCATCCACTGAAGGGGAGAATGTATTTTAAAGTTCTCTCCCAGGACTCAGGAGGCCGCGGCTACTGTTCCGATTTTGCCTCCAACTTGCCACTGTTTCACTTTGGCGACGCCCCGGCCTGTCGGGGCCTCAGTCTCCCGTTTGTAAGCGGGGAGGGGCTCATGGCTCTGCGTGGTGATCACGGAGGGGACCTGTGCAGAGGGCGGGTTTGGGGAGCCCCGCGGGAGGGAGGGCCCCACTCACCATCCACGGGGGTGCAGGGCTCGTACACCAGCCGGTAGCCCTCCAGGACACCATTGGGGAACTGCGGAGCCTCCCAGGACACGTTCACTGAGGTGGTGGTCAGCTCACTGAACTTGACCGAGCTGGGAGCACTGGGGGCTGGGGGGAGAGAGCAGAGGGGCTTTGTTTCCTCCTTCCTGGAGGTTCAAAGCCCTGGGTTTGGTTCCAAGGAACCAGCAGGGGCGTTTGGTCCCGGGAAGAAGCAGAAAGCAGGGCTTCATGCCAGAGAGGGTGGGAGGGGTCACTAGAGGTCACTGGACCCCCTTCCCTCCCCCGCTGAGGTCATTAGCATTCTTTCCAACATCAGAGTCCAAGTACTGGGAGAAAAGGGGACTTTCTTTTCCCTAAAGTTGGAGAACGCAGGCTTCCTCCTGCTAAGTGGCCCTGAGCTCTGGCTAAGAGCGCAGGACACGCCTGGACTGTACCCCCGGGGTCACTGCGGGGCCGGGCGATGCCCTGGTTTCCCTGGTGGAGGAGGTTGGGGGGTGCCTGGGCCTCAGAGCATCAGGTGGGCCCTAAACAACCTGCCAGAACTGCCATGGACATGGCCTTGCTCTCGTCCCTGGGGCCCCAGGGATTATTGCCGAGAGAGACCACACTGTCTGAAGCAGCTAGAGCCAGGAACGGTCAACGCTCCGGAAGAGAAGCTTCTTGGCCCGAGAATCCCGGAGTGAACCCAGAAACATCGGTGGGGGGGGAGGGCGAGAGGTCAGAGGAGGGGGACAGAGAGGAAGGGAAGGCAACATCAACCGTGCAGCATCCCGAGCTGGCTCCAGGGGGACGACCGGGCTATTATTGTCCGGAGCTGCCCGCCCACGGAGCCGGAGCTAATCTGGGCCAGCTTCCGCTCCAGCCCCGGGAGGCAGCGTCAGGGAACCGTCTTTGAAGGACAGAGGCCAGCTCTGGAGGCCCTTCCTGCCTCCCCTCTGGTAGAGGGACGTGAGACAGAACACTTTGTCCTGCTGACGGAAGCGTCCAGGCTCCCAGGGGCTCACATCCGGCTGATGACACTGACAGAGAGCGGTCGGGATGGACAGGCAGACAGGCAGGCAGACAGACAGACCGACTGACCCTCGGGAACCAGAGCTCGTCCCCAAAGAGGACAATACTTAGGAACCGACTCCACGGGGTCTGACTCTGTCTTTAAGAGAAAGGTAATCGACAGAATGGGAAACAGCAGGTTGGAAAAGATGCTTCAAGCCAAAAGGCCTGTATTCAAATCCACGAGGGGAAAACTCGATGGCAGGCAAAGAAGGGGACGGGTGCCATGAAGACAACCCAGGACATGCTCAGATATCCTGGGCTCCAGGATCTGCTCCCCTATGGACCAGCTGGGGGACCTTAGGGGAGAAGCATCACTTCCCAGGCCACCCTTGCTCATCGTGAAACCGGGTAACTCCTGCCCTGCCCGTGCTCAGGGCTTCCGGAAAGATCAAGTGTACTGTTGCCAGAGAAGTGGCTTTGGATACTATCCAGAGGGCTGGCTCTGCACGCGTGGGCTGCAGGATTCTTAGCACCGCCCACTCCTCTGCCCCGCCCTGCCGTCCAGCCTCCTAATTGGCCTCCCTGCTTCCCTCCTCTCCCCTCCATCAGCCCGTCCCTGGTACAGCAGCCAGAGCAATCTTTTTTTTTTTTTTTTTTTTTTTTTTTTTTGCGGTACGTGGGCCTCTCACTGTTGTGGCCTCTCCCATTGCGGAGCACAGGCTCTGGACGCGCAGGCTCAGCGGCCATGGCTCACACGCCTAGCTGCTCCGCGGCATGTGGGATCTTCCCAGACCGGGGCACGAACCCACGTCCCCCGCGTCGGCAGGCAGACTCTCAACCACTGCGCCACCAGGGAAGCCCCAGAGCGGTCTTTTATAAACACAAACAGATCCTGTTGCCCAAATGCTTATCCCCACCACTGGCTCCCTGTCACGCGTAGAATTAATCCTAAACTTCCTTCCAAGGCCCCCAGACCCTCTACCACCTGACTCTTACGTTCTTTCAAGCCACCTGGCCTTCTCTCTGTTCTCTAATCCCCTCCAGCCTCCAGGCCTTTGCACCTGCTGGCCCCTCTGCCCGGAACACCCCTCTTCCAGAACTTCCCGCGGCTGGCCTCTTCTCACTGAAATCTCAGCTCAGATGTCAGCCACTCAGTGAGCCCTCCGCAGGCAAACCCACCCGAAGCCATCTGTCCACCCTCTGCCTCAGTCCTTGGATCACTCACACCCACTGCTACCTGAGGTTAATTCATCTAGATGCTTGTTTACGATCCGACGCCCTCCCTAGGAGGGGGCCCTTGTTGGTTTCATTCACTGTCGTGTTCCCAGCATATGGCACAGTGCGGGCCCATAGAGAACGCTCAGTAACTACTGGTGGAGGAAACAAAGCCAAGGAGATATGAGAAAGTCAGATGGGAACAGACAAGGGAGCAGAAGGGGGCTGGCTGGGCATGGACTGGCCATCGGCAAGGCGGGCTACTGGGGGAAGATGGGGGGAGGAAGGGCGAGATCTGGGGGCCTCTCCAAGGCTTTCTGGGGACAGTGCTCCTCTTCTGAGCACTCACATCTAGGCCCCTCTGGGTGGGCGGCGCTCTCCCACTCTGGAGGGCGTCCCACGGGGCCCGGCGACCCAGCCCAGATTGCTCAGCTGCCTCCACTCCCCCACGATCCCGGACGCCAGGTGCCCCACGCCCTCCCTGCCATCTGTCCCTCCACTCTCTCCCCCACCTGCTTGCTGGGTCTGGCCCCGGGCCGGGGTACTCCGAGGCCCGTCCCCCGCGGCGTTGAAGGCTGCCACGCTGACCATGTAGGCAGTGTAGCCGGTCAGGTTCTTGAGCTTGACGCTGTTCTCGGCCAGGAAAAGCGTCTTCACCCGCTCCGTGAGGTTCCGTCGCTGGGCCTCCCAGAAATAAATCTGTGGGCACAGAGGATCTGGAGTGAGGGGGACAGTCACCCGGCTTCCCCCTTTGCCCCCACCTGATCCCAGGGGCTCAGACACACCTTCTTTCGTACCATCCACACACCTGTATGGGAGGTGTGAGTCGCCCAAGAAGTAGTATAGGTGGATTTAAGAGCTGTTTTAGAAACCCTTCCAGAGTGTTCCTTTTCACAGCTAATCCTTCAGCCTCTGCTAGACTGTAAACCCCATGAGGGCACAGACCCCATGCGTCTGTTCAGTGCAGTGCCTGCAGGATTTAGCACAGCACGGGCATGGTTGGCCCTCAGAATGTTGTCACTGCAGGAATAACTCAATTCTGTTCTGCAGGGACCCTGAGTGCAGGGTAGGTAGACTGCTGGCGTGGAGTCTACCTCAAACCCAGCCGAGAGTCGAGAGTCGGGTTTGAGGACCAGCCCATCGGCATCACCTAGGAGCTGCTTAGGGATGCAGCGTCAGCCCACCCTGGACCTGTGGCATCAGCATCTGCAGGCTGACAAGGCCCTCAGGGACACACATGACAGCTGGCACAGCTCTCTGTAGAGGCAGGCAGGCCTGGGCTGAGCCCAGCGCACTACTGACTTGCCCAGGTGACTTCGCTGAGCCGCAGTTGTGTCGTCCGTAGAGTGGGGGTCACGGACACCCACTTCCCAAAACCAAGGTGAGGTGCAGAGGTCGTAAAAAGAAGGAAGACACGGCAATGCTGCAGAAAGTTTTAGTCCAGGAGCGCAGCAAGTGTCCACAGTACTTCCAATAATAGTTGAACCCCTGCACAACATGGGCTTGAACTGCCCGGGTCCACTTCTATGCGGATTTTTCTCAATAGACAGGTGCAGTACAACAGGATCTGTGGTTGGTTGAATCTGTAGATGCGGAACTGCGGATACAGAGAGCCGCCTGGGACTTGAGCATCCGCAGATTTTGGTAGTATCCACAGTGGGCTCTGGAACTGATCCCCCGCGGATTCCGAGGGAAGACTCTACTTCATATTCACTGGGGGTTAACACTCGCTCGTCGCCAGCGAAGCAGCAGATCCTTCACTATTTTTATTTTATTTTTTGACTGTGTCATTCTTCATTATTATTTTGGATATCTACACAAAATTTTACTTTTTTAAAAAATGTTTTATCTTTTTTAACACCTTTATTGGAGTATAATTGCTTTACAATGGTGTGTTAGTTTCTGCTGTATAGCAAAGTGAATCGGCTATATGTGTACATATATCCCCATATCCCCTCCCTCTTGTGTCTCCCTCCCACCCTCCCTATCCCATCCCTCTCGGTGGTCACAAAGCACACAGAGCTGATCTCCCTGTGCTATGCGGCTGCTTCCCACTAGCTATCTGTTTTACATTTGGTAGTGTATATATGTCCATGCCTCTCTCTCACTTCGTCCCAGCTTACCCTTCCCCCTCCCTGTGTCCTCAAGTCCATTCTCTACTTCTGCGTCTTTATTCCTGTCCTGCCCCTAGGTTCTTCAGAAGCATTTTCTCTTTTTTTTTTTTTTAGATTCCATATATATGTGTTAGCATATGGTATTTGTTTTTCTCTTTCTGACTTACTTCACTCTGTATGACAGACTCTAGGTCCACCGACCTCACTACAAATAACTCAGTTTCGTTTCTTTTTATGGCTAAGTAATATTCCATTGGAGATATGTGCCACATCTTCTTTATCCATTCTTCTTTCGATAGACACTTAGGATGCTTCCATGTCCTGGCTATTGCAAATAGTGCTGCAATGAACATTGCTTCACTACTTTTAGAACTCGGAATCGAGGCGTTGGGAAAGCTGCAAGTACCTGGCCCGCAGAGGATTAGAGAGCATTTGGCGCCACCTGCTGGCCAAAGGGGTTTCGGCATGCTATTGGCTTCTCAATTTCTCAAATTTGCCTGGAGAAAGCTCATAAAAGTGAGAAAGAGCTGATAAAAGTGTCCTCACCTGGCCTGTGTGAATGGCAGTTAGGATGACTCGGTACCATAAAATCCTTGCTTTTCTCTAACCCCTCCCTTTTTCTTTCTTCTTTTTTTTTCAGTCTTCTGATACAGGTAGATAGTCACACATGAAGTCATTCATTCATTCACTGGAATGAATGAGTGAACCTACTTGGAGTGGATTCAAGAGAGATGGGGCAGAGGCAGCGGGCAGACATTTTTGGGGAGGATTTCTGCTGCAAAGGGACCAACCAGAAAAATGGCTGAAGCAAACGTGAGGTCAGGAAGAGGCATTGAAAGATGCAACATATTTCAGCATGAGAAAAGTGATAATGCAGGACAGGGGGCTCCAGTGGCTGGCGTCACGTTCTTGGGAAGGGGAGGAGGGGGGTCCAGGACCCAGGGCCACCACACGTACATAAACGGGCACCCTCAGGGCTTCCCTGGTGGCGCAGTGGTTGAGAGTCCGCCTGCCGATGCAGGGGACACGGGTTTGTGCCCCAGTCCGGGAAGATCCCACATGCCGCGGAGCGGCTGGGCCCATGAGCCATGGCCGCTGAGACTGCGTGTCCGGAGCCTGTGCTCCGCAACGGGAGAGGCCACAACAGTGAGAGGCACGCGTACCGCAAAAAAAAAAAACAAAAAAAAAACGGGCACCCTCAGCAGGCAGGTCTTACCTGTGTGTACCGAATTCAGCAGACCTTTGTTGGATGAGGATTAAGTGACATTTGTGCAAGTAGCACAAGGGGCTGAGCCTTAACCCCAACCCCAAGGGCACACGGCCGAGTTGCCGTGCAGGCTGATGGGTAGCCAGGTGTCTGCTAGAAAACACGCTCCCTGGAGGGCCCACGTCTTTGGCTCCCTTGCATCTCAAGCACCTAGAATCATGCCTGGCACACCTGCTGGTGCTCAATAAATATCCACTAATGGATAAACACTTTCCTTAGACGGGAACAGGTGTAGGAGTGAATCGTCATCACCACCTTCTCCTATTCTCAATTCCCTGCCCCTTCGGGCTTCACCACAGGCAACAGGCCAAACTTCAGCCTCGGTTAAGTCAGGTTCATGCCCACGTGTCACATTGCTGGCTGTTGCTGGAGGAAAGCCACACTTTCAGCTCACGAGCACAGCCTTGAGCGGCCCGGCCACCGTGATACACTGGCCTGGTCCACTCCCTGCAGTCTCCGGCATCACGGGTCCACACAACCCTTCCCCATTTTCCCTTCCTCCCCATCCTCACTCCTGGCTCGGGACCCTTCACTGAGCTCTGGAAGCCATCACACAAGACTCCACAAGCTCCCTGCCCCAGCTGGACCACCTCCTGCCCTGTGTCCCCACCCTCCGCCTCCCTCCTGTGACCAGGGCTGAACTGCCGGCTCCCTACTAAGGCGGGCCCCACATGACTGCACTAAATCCCAGCCCCCTCACCCCCTCCAGGGCATCACCCCCCTCACAGCTTCCTCTCTTCCCTGACTCACCAAATTCCTCCTCTTTCCAGAATCATTTCTATCAGCACACAAACGAGTTATTCCTCCCATCTTAAAACCTCCTCCGTTGACTGTCTTTTTCCAGTCTCTACCCCATTGTGTGACTTCCTTTTAAAGCAAAACTCCTCAGAAGGGATATTGGTACTGGCTGCCTCTCCTCATTCTCTCATGAACCCACTCCAAGTAGGCATTCCCTGCCCCCAGCTCTTATCAGAGTCACCTGTGAACTTGGCCTGTTGAATGCAATAATCCAGGACTCTGGAAACTCCCTCTGTAAAGGGCCAGGTAAGAAATATTTTAGGCTTTGCAGGCCACACGGTCTCTGTTGCAGCTCTTCAACTCTGCCTGTGACTTGAAAGTAGCCAAAGGCTATCCTTAAACAAATGGGTGCGGCTGCATGTCAATAAAACTTTATTTACAAAAACAAGTGGGGGGCCGGATTAGGCTCATGGGCTGTCTGCCCATCCCTGAATAACTGCTTCCTAGATTTCATCTTGTTTGAGCTCTCAGTAGTAGTTGGCACATCTGCTTCCTCCCTCCTTCTGGAAGCACGTTCTTCATGTGGGCTCTGAGACTTCCATCACTTGTTTTGGTCCTGGGGCTCAGTTTTCAGACTTCTGGTGTTTTCTATCTAATCTCCGGGCTTTCAGGACCATCTATATGCTGAGGATAACACCGTTCACACCTCCATCCTGAACCTTCTCCTTTGGACTCCACACCTGTGTGTCCAGCTCCTTTGGGTGTCTCCCCTTGGAAGTCCAACAGACGTCTCAGACACCAGCTCTCCCTCCGAGCCTCCCCCTCCCACCGTCTCCCCTTTTCCTGCGCTGTAACTGGAAGCTCCGTCATCCAACTGCTTGGAAATCCTTGTTGCTTCTCCTTCTCTCACATTCCACATTCAGTCCATCAGCAAATTCTATCAGCTCTGCCCCCTTCAAATGGAACCAAGAGCAAATGCTTCTTACCTGCTCCTGCGCGGTCTAAACCACCATCACCTGGATGATGCCGCCGCCTCTTCATGTTTTGCATTTTCCCCATTTCAGACTACTCTCAACGCAGCAGCCAGCACAAGCCTTTAAAAACCCGAGTCACCCATGTCCCTCTTCTGTCCCCAAGTCCCCGTGGCTGCCATCTCATTCAGCCAAAGCCCTTGAGGACTCCAAGTGATGCGCCCCATCACACTGGGACACATGGGGCTCTTTGCTGGGCTTTGTACACACCAAGCACCCACGGATCCCAGGGCCTTTGCTCGTCTTCCCCCTCCTCTGGAACACTCTTCTCCCAGATCCACGTGGTTCACGCCCTGTTTGCCTTCATCTTTGGTCACGTGGCAGCTTCTCATTAAGCGCTCTCCCAACGACCCTATTTAAAGCGCCAAACCTGCTTCTTAACCCATTTCATTTACCACCACCTGGAGGTGCCCTTTGCTTTGTGCATCACTGGCTTCCTCCCCTACAGTCTAAGCTCACGTTGTCTCTGCTTTAATCTCAGCACCGAGGACACTGCTAGGCACAAAGTAACTACTCAATAAACACACATCCCTGAAAGGCCGGATGCATGGAGGTGCCTGTCCCTGCACACGTCACAGCTCGTTCTGGTGCAACCACTGGCTGGTGGTGTGAATGTGTGGTTAATGTTAAGGTCAGTGAACGCGGATGTTAACGCAGGTCTGGGAGGTGGCAATTCTGTTTCCTTTGTCAATGTCCATGGTTGGTTATGATGTTTCCCTGAGCACGTGGACGTCTGCTGTGTGATGTGTGGTGTCTGGGCACCCACAGATTTCCTGGGACCGTACATTAACTGGAGACTTCCGCACCTCCCCAGTCTGGTGGCTGCCAAACTGTTGCAGGCCCTGCCCGGCTCCTTCTTCTTCCCCAGGGAGGCATATGCTAGCGGCGCAATATTTAGTTCTCCCAGCTGGCGCTGCGCAGAAGCGTCATCCATCTTCAGAGCATCCTTGGCGAGACGCCTTTCTTCCTCTCTCCCGCCTCCTTCACCCCACACAGAACCAGACTCCTATACCAGATTCTGTCTGAAATGGGGTCTCCACAAGCCGTGGGACTGGGCAAGGCCCTTACCTTTGTGGAAACTCAGTTTCTGCCTGTGGGACGAGGGCTGAGCCGAGGAAGCCGGGAAGCTCCTGGTTGCTCCCACCCTTCCCGCCTTGCCACTGCACTAGGCTACTCTCTGGAATAACAAACAACCACTAGGAATCGGAGCAGCGCTGGACAGCGGCACAGGAGGTAGGCCTCAGACATGGCTGCGGGCTGAGTGTCCAAACGAGCAGCATGTGATTATTATTATTATTACTATTATTGCCATCTCCTCCAGTGGTTGTGTGCTCAGCGCTTCCTCCCCACCTTTCACAGGGTGACGGTAAGCAGACCTGGAATCTGACTCTCTGCTATCTGCTTTTTTTCTGACCTTGTTGAACCACTAACCTGGGTCTCAGTTTCCTCATCTGTACAATGGGCACAAATATTATAACCTACCAGCTTTAGCTTTACTGGGCTTTCAGGAGGATTAAGGAGCTCTAAAGAGCTTTGCGAATTTTGGAGACAAATTGAATCCTGTCATAACACAAGATGTTGCCTAAAACCTAGAAATAACTTTAAACAGAAATTTCCAACACCTGGCCGGTGGTCCTTTGCTAATTGGCCATTCGATTTGCATCAATATGGTAACTAGGGTTGCCCAAATAACCACTTTGAGGGGTCTCACGTTGGCATCGGGAGCTGGTGGGCTGGATGGGGGTGGGGGGGTGTGTACCGCCCAGGGATGATACAAGCTGGGGGGTGGCCTGAATTTCTAGCATCTGAGCGCCGCCTGCCCCAAGGACGCCGGGTGGTGGTGGGGGAAATGGGCGGAGTTTTGCTCCAGCTGCAGGTGTTTCAGGGGATTGGGTGCAAACAGCCAAGGGATCAGGTGTAGACCCGGGACCTCACCACTGCTGGGTCACTCCCAACCACCACCCGGCCCGGTGTCCCTCTGGACCTTGTTCTCTGCCGGAGCGCCTGTACCTTGTAGCCCTGGATGTCTCCGTTCTGGCTCTCCAGCGGGGGTGGGTCCCACGTCACATCCAGCTGCGTGGCCGTGGCGCCGTGGACGGCCACGTTGCGGGGCACTGCCGTGGGCACTGGAGGGTGAGAGGGGTGGTGAGTGCATGAGGGGACCTCAGGGAGGAGGAAGAGGAGGTGGGCTGGGGGTGGGGTGTGCCCCCCGCCCCGGCTCCAGTCTCTCTTCCCGCTGGGCTTCCGGTTTGGGGGGTGGGAAAGGTGTGCTGGGGCTGGAAGGGCAGCGGCGCTCACCTGCCTCCCCAACGAAGACCTCCTGGGGAGGGCTGGAGGGCCCCTCGCCCGCAGTGTTGTACACACTCATGCGTATTTCGTAGCGCCGGTGCTTGTTCAGGTCTGGGGGTGAGAGTGGGGGAGGGGAGAGGCACACAGAGGTCACTGGCCCTGCAGTGGACGGGGGTGGCTGCAGGGGGCGCTCTGATGATGCACCCCTGCGACTCTGGACCCCTGAGTGCAGGTTCAGGAAAGAACAGGTAAGAGGTGGGGCAGCCGACACTGGGGAGAGGGATGCTCTGACTCATCCTTGGGAATCCGGACACAGGGAGACACTGGGTGGCGTCCTGGCCAAGTGTGACCACCTTGGGCATTTTTTTTTTTTTTTTTTTTTTGCGGTACGCGGGCCTCTCACTGTTGTGGCCTCTCCCGTTGCGGAGCACAGGCTCCGGACGCGCAGGCCCAGCGGCCATGGCTCACGGGCCCAGCCGCTCCGCGGCATATGGGATCCTCCCAGACCGGGGCACGAACCCGTATCCCCTGCATCGGCAGGCGGACTCTCAACCACTGCGCCACCAGGGAGGCCCCACCTTGGGCATTTTTGAAACCGAAAGGGGCACTGTTAACATTTATGCTGGGCCAACAGGTGTGAACCAAAACTGTCCCGGACGCGCCAGGTCACAGGTCACTCCTTCCCTACCTGTCCTGGACACACTGGTCACTTCAGATGCTTCAAGTTCCCAGCTTCCCCCCCCACCACCCCCAAGTTTCCATCAACCAGCTCTTAACGTGGGGGGCAGGGCCCAGCCCTAAAGAGAAAAGGCTCATTGGATGCGATTCTGGGGCTAAGAAACTCTATGTTTTTGCTCAGTTGGGGGTGCTTGGGGGGAGATGTTTAGACGGAAGCTGGGAGAGGGGAGCAGCTGCAGGAAAACAGGCCCCGACACCCTGGGTGGGACTTGCTGTCCCTGCTGGGGGGTGGCTGACGCGTTCCCCCAGTCTCCTCTGCGTTCCCCTCCACAGCCCACCCTCCCCAGGTGGAAGTCCTAAGCACCCCGATAGCCCTGGCCCTGCACCCGCGAGGGCTGTCGGTTCAGGAAGGACCCAGAGGGACAATTCAGTGAAATGCGTGCTATTAACAGGAGGCCCCCGGCCCACAGCTCTGGGCCCTGGGGAGAACCGAATGTCCTCTGGGACGTCAGGAAAGAGCTAGGGCTCGGGGCACCAGGTGGGGACATTTCCTGGTCCCTGAGGGAAGACGGGGGCTCTGCTCACTCCAGGGTGGGCCTTGGCTTGAAAGACAGAGCTGAGCTGACAAGTGCCTCTGATGGGACAAGACAGAGCGGCAGCAACGTGGACGCCTGCCCGTCCAACCAGCGGGACCCCTGGCCCCTACCGCGCACCTCCTCTCGCCGTCCCCCGCCCCCCAGGAGGACGAGACCTTAGCCATTTCCCTGTCCTGCACTGATGGACGGTGGCCTGGAGCAGACCTTCCCTGGCGACCCCCTGCTTTTCTGTGTATTTCAGGAAAGTCACCCGTGTGCAGGGGGTTCCCCTTCTTCAAGCAGCCTGAGGTGGGCGCACCACTCAGCTGTGGTCAGGCGCCCTCGGAGGCCCCTCTCCCCTCCCCGTGGAAGGCGGGGCCCGTCGGGGAGCCGCCGTGCAGGGGGACTTACTGTCCAGCTCGTACTGTGTGAGGCTGGGCCGGCTCAGGTCCCGCACGGAGTACAAGGCTACGGGTTTGGGGTGGGGTGCAGGGGGCCGGAGGGAGACAGCAGACAGAGGAGGTTAGTACACGCCCCCCCCGAGCCACACAGACCCCGATGAGGGGGGTGGGATGGGAACACGCATGCAGAAGGAAGGGACCTCCAGGTTCCTGAGTTAGGGGCCACGGTGGGAGTGGGGATGGGGGGGGAGGTGGGAGGGGGGAAGAGGCAGCTCCCAGGACAGTGCCATCCTGTCCTGGTGTGCACCTGCTGGAGGTCACAGGGCACGGGAGCCCCTGGGAGCCCAGCATCCCCAGATGGGGACAGCTCTGGTCCCTTGTCTAAGGCTGAGTTTCTGCCATGATAGAGTGGTGTCGTTAATTTCCTCATATGAACCAGAAACCATTTTACTACCAGGAAATAGGACTGTATTATACACAGGCCTATAAAATCACAATGACCAGCACATGCCTGCCAGAAAATAAAAAAAAAAAAAACACAAGCTGTTGGATCAGCTATTTCTGAGTTTTTCTATTAATTCTCCTTGGCTACGTGTTCAATCATCTTGTCTGTTAATACCCGCTAGAAGACAAGGGGCAGAGTGTTTACGAGAAGGATGGGAGGAAAAATCAAAACGCAGAGGATCTTAAACTGTTCCTCTCCTCCCAGTGTCTCTGGTTTGGTACCACCACCCACCTGGGGACCAAATCCTCCAGACCCCTCCCCCTCCCACCGGCCTCCCTCTCCTCAACTTGAATCAGGGCGCGTGTGTGTGTTGGGGCTCAGAGCACAACATCTCCCCAACGGGCCCTCGACTGCATCTCAAGCCGGCTGCCCTGGCACTGACCTCATGCTCTTGCCTTTGTCACTATATTTGCCTCTAACTGGGGCACCTGCTTCTGGACCCCATCACCAGCCATGGTCCTCAAGACCCCAAAGTAACCATCCTAACCCAGAAGTACGACGTGTCATTCCTTTGCTTGTGTGTGACTCTCTGGGATTTCTACTTGGCTTCTTGAATTTTTTCCTTCCTGCTGCAGAGGCAGGCTGGATTCCGGGGAGCCCAGGGCAGAATGGTCATCTCCCTGAGGAACCAGAGGGGGCCAGATTGCTGCCCTTGGGACATGACCAGGCTTTGCTTTGGGTCCTTCCCACCTCAGGCCCTTTGCACATGCCAGGATCCACCCCCCCACCCCAACCTCCTCTGGACTGGTTGACCTGGAATCATCCATCAGTGTTGGCACCACAGCCATCCCCAGGGAAGCCTTTTCTGACACCTGCTTTAGGCTCTCCCGGAATATGTGCTTCACAGAGGCCATGCCAACGGTCTTAGATACCTATATCAGGGTTTTCTTCTCTAGTGCCTGGCTCCTCCCCAAGCCCGCAAGCTCTGTCTGAGAGGGCAGGGACCTTGTCTGTCTTGTTCACTGGTGTCCCCCCAGTGTCTGGGGCATAGAAGGTGCTCAATAAACATGCACTTGGGGATTGAATGGGACGGGATGAGAGGCAAACACAGGGGAGAGCGCCAGGGTTTCGGGTTAGTGTGATTCCAGGATGCTGAGAGCTTCACGCCCCCGCCCACCCCCGACTCCCTCCACTGTCACTCACAGGTGAGCTCCGCCCACTTGGCCCCCGGGTTGTTGATGCCACGCAACGTGAAGCCCCTCAGACCCTCGTAGAGCAGCTCCCGGTACCGGATCCGGAAGCCCAGGAGGATGCCGTTGATCTTGTCTTCTGACGGTGGCTGCAGGGAAGGGAGTGGGGGTGGGGCCGGCCGGGCTGGACCATGGCTGAGCATCCCCTTCCACTCCGCCCCTGCCTCCCTCCCCATCCTGCGCCCTGCAGCCACAGAGCAGGGACTGTGTCTTAACCGGGAAAAGGAATCAAAGTGGCATTGAGCATTCTTAATTTACGAAGCATTTCCAGTGAGGTTACTCCATCCCTGTAGCGTTCCCTGTGAGGCAGGGCAGGGTGGGAATCGCCATGCCATCCCCACCGAACAGACAGGAAAGTGAGGCTCAGAGATGGTGAGGAACTTGCCCAAGGTCACACAGCATCATGGGGGCCCTGAGCATGACTCTGGACGCAGAACCGTCTCAAAGAGTTGTTCCTTGTCTAGAAACTTCCTCACATGATCACCTGCCCTGGCCAGGATTTCCTGGAGTTGCCCGGGAATTAGGGAGAGTCCTCGCCCTGCTTTTCAGCAAGAACAAGGGTGGTGTGTCTTCATGCGCGGCTCCTCTCTGCCTTGATCGTTTTCCTCTTTGCTTTCTGCTCCCGTCCTCAGATGAGTTGGAGAACAGGCTTCTGGAGAAGGTGGAAACTACTTTATTTATTTACTTTTGGCTGTGTTGGGTCTTCATTGCTGCGTGCGGGCTTTCTCTAGCTGCAGCCAGCGGGGGCTACTCTTCGTTGTGGTGTGCGGGCTTCTCATTGCGGTGGCTTCTCTTTGTTGTGGAGCACAGGCTCTAGGCGTGTGGGCTTCAGTAATTGTGGCCCGCGGGCTCAGCAGTTGTGGCCCGCGGGCTCTAGAGTGCAGGCTCAGTAGTTGTGGCGCACGGGCTTAGTTGCTCCGCGGCATGTGGGATCTTCCCGGACCAGGGCTCCAACTCGTGTCCCCTGCATTGGCAGGCAGACTCCCAACCACTGCACCACCAGGGAAGTCCCAGAAACTACTTTGTTATGATGCCTTTTCTAAAAAACCTGCTGAAATGGTTCAGCCTTTTATTAGCTCCTTAACTGTATTCCTGGCTGCAGCTGGCCCCTCCCTGCCCCCTTCATCACGAGGGCCCCGATCTGCTCCAGCCTTGGTCAGCTCCCCACTGCACTAGGTCATTTTCACTTAAGGGACTGTCCTTCTCAGGTGGGGCCTTGAGCTGGGGGAGGGGGAGGGGGGTCCCTCCTGTTTTCTCTTCAAGGGCTTTCCCTTCATGGGGGCTGCAGGTGGGCAAAGGTTGGCACATGCCCCTCTAATCCTGAGAAAAGGAGACAGGAGTTCAGGGTTTTGGGGCCTCTCTGGGTGACCCGCTGAGTCCCGGGACTGGGCTTCAGGGGCTGGGGAGGGTCCTAAAGGCACCCACGGGCAGCTGGGTCTCTGAGATTCGACCCGGGTCTTCCTCAGGCCATGGAGGGACGGCAGTGCCCACCTGAGCAGGTGGCTGGGGGAGGAGAGGTGGGAGGCTGGTTCTTTGTACCTGGATGATGGGTTCCTGCTCATGGTGACAGGACCGAAGCCCGGCCTGGGTGCAGGTGAGGCAGGCACACCTGTGATTGGTCTCTGTCGGGAATCCCTTCACTCAGAGCAGGGCTGGGGTTCACGGAGACGCTGGAGGCCCTGACGGCCCCCAGCCCTTCTCTGTGCAAGGATTCTGCCGACGTAAGGGCACCGAACCTGGCCCTGCCACCTAGTAGCTGTGTGACCTGGGGCATTCTTGTCACCTCCCCGAGTCTGGGTCCTCATCCACAGAAGGGTGTAGGGTAAGACCTGATTATCTGGAGGTGGAATGAAGGGTGTGTATGTGCACGTGTACACACATCTGTGTGCGTGTGTGTGCGTGTCTATGCATGTGGGTGCCGTGTTCCAGCCCTGCGGGGGCTATTGTCTTTCTGGTCCCAGCACAGGGTGTGTCAGTCCTCGTGGGACACAGGCCCCTCCCCGCCTGCCCGGCCGTACCTGCCATCGGATCAGCACGGAGGTGGTGGTGTGCGGTGTCACCGAGACAATTGTGGGCGCTTCATCAGGGGCTGGGGGGAGAGGCGGACAGGTGAGCTCGGGGGGGTGGGGGTGGGACTTAGGACCCCTGGGAGCCACGGGACCAGATTCTTCAGACACCGGGCCCGCTTAAGCCCTTCCTCATGCCCACTGCCCCAAGCTCTGTACAACAAAGAGCCAGTGTAAAGTGGGAGAGGGGCCGGGACCTTGACCCCAGCCCAAACCCAAGGGCCCAGAGCCCCTCCTCTCCGCACCCAGTGCCACAGGCCTCCCCACTCCCACTGAGGTTTTCTGTGGTTGGCCACGAGCTTCGAGGACAGAGAAGAAACACACGAGGATGCCAGGCTGGGTGTGGGTGCTGAGCCCATGGCAAAGGCCCCTCTGGCCCAAACCTCCTTGGGGCTCTGCCTTGGGAGCCAGACCAAGGGCCCAGCATGCCCAATGCCCCACCCATCTTTGGAGGCTCCTCCCCCAGAAGAGAATGGCCAGTGCCCAGCAAGTACCCAGGGGACCAAGAGAAAGAGACCCCCGTGGAGGGCACTGACCGGCCTGCAGGGTGGTCAGTGGTTCTGACTCCTTGCTGAAATCGCTGTCCCCAATGTCATTGGTGGCCTTCACTCGGAACTTGTAGGACGTGAAGGGCTTGAGCCTGTGTAGGGGAATTGGGTTTGATGAACGGAGGTGTCCCCTAACGGCCCTGCCCCGCCGTCTCTGCTCCCCATCTCCCCAGGGCAGCCCCAGCAGCTGTGGGTCCATCACTCAGACAGGAACGTGGAGGCTCAGAAGGATGGGCTGCTACGCAGGCAACAAGCTCAGGCCAGGCCCTGGGGTGCCCTAGACCAGGCCAGCTCAGGGTGTGGCCTCACTTTGGCCGCTGCTAGATGCCAAAGGTTCCCAAGTGGAAACGTCCACATATGCCCTATCTCAGAGGGGCCTGTAGGTAGGAAAGCTCCAGTAACTTCCCCTCAGAGCTGACACCTCCCCCAAGAACTGCCAGCCCTCTCTTGCATTTAGTAAATTCAGGAAGGGCTGAGGGTCTCAGGAGTTAACCAGCACTTCATCTCTATAAGCCTCATTTCCTCTCCAGGCAAACAGCTTCCCTTCTGATTTATTGAGGGTGGGAGGGGGAGTGAGGAGAAAAGTACTGCTCAAAACTCTCAGTCTCATCAACTGGAATGTTAAAAATACATCCCGGGCTTCCCTGGTGGCGCAGTGGTTGGGAGTCCGCCTGCTGATGCAGGGGACACAGGTTCGTTCCCCGGTCCGGGAAGATCCCACATGCCACGGAACGGCTGGGCCCATGAGCCATGGCCACTGAGCCTGCGCGTCCGGAGCTTGTGCTCCGCAACGGGAGAGTCCACAAAGTGAGAGGCCCGCGTACCGCAAAAAAAAAACAAAAAACAAACAAACAAACAAAAAAACCCATCCCACTAGGAATTAAATTGAAGGCAGAATTTTGGAGCGAAGCTCCACTCCCCTATTAAGGATGGAGAGGGAGACTCCGCCTGGCCGGAGGAATCCAGCTAATGAAGGATGGCGAGCTTTTCACGGAGGGGGCTTCTAGGCTCCAGAAATAGATAATGAGAGGCAGCCCTAAGAAGGCTGCAGAGAGGGTGGGGAGGGAGGTTAGGACAGAGCTGGAGGGCATGAGCGTGGATGCGGAGAGGTCCCGGGGGATGCGGGCTGTGGAAGCGATCTGGGGGTGGGCGGGCTCCGGGTGTTCCCAGGGGCCCCTCCGATGCTGACGCTGTCTCTGGGCCGGGAGGGGTGGAGCGGAGATGCTGGCGGACAGACGGTGGCCTCACCTGTCCACAACGAAGGCGGAGGCGTTGTGGCTCACAGAGGCTGAGTGCAGGGCCCACCTGCCACTGGGCAGCTCGCGGGTCTGGATGGTGTAGTAGCGCACGGGTGACAGCCCGTCGCTCCCGGGCTCCCAGGACAGCAGCACGCTGCGTGCCTTCACGTTCTCCTGCTGCACCACGGGCTTGCTGGGGGGCTGCGGGCGGTCTGGAGGGGGTGGATTGGGGAGGAGCAGGTGAGGCCACGGCGGAGGTGGGGGTGCACTTTTTCGGCCCCCGGGAGGACTGATGCCCCCCACCCCATCCCATTTCTGCACACAGGTCCCGACAGTCAGCACAGTGGCTCCTGGCCAGCGACTCCTTGGCTACTCAAGGCCCAGGTGCCTGGGAATTTACACCCCGAGGGCAGCCCCAGCACAGGGCTGACAGTGAGGTGGTGTGAACGCCCCAGTTCCTTTGCCCTGGTCTGCACGGTGCTGAGATGGAACCTATGCTGTCCCCAGTGGGGTGGGGCTGAGCCCACATTTCCCTCGGTGGGGCTCGGCTTTGTCCCCTGCGAGGGCCTGGCCTCTTCTCACTTCCCCACGCCCCACGGTGGGGATTCTTGGTCTCAGCACTCTGGCACTTGGGTGGATGAGTCTTTATTGGGGGACCTATCTTGTGCATTGCAGGATGTGTAGCGGCACCCCGGCCTCTACCCTCTAGATGCCAGGGGCACTTCCTTTCCACCTGTGACACCCAAACTCTGCCCAGTATCCCAGGGTGGAAGCAAGGGCACCCTGGCCGAGAACCACTGTCCTTCTGGTTTTTCCTGGGAACACTAATAAATCACGCTCACAGGGATCTGGGGCTCAGGCCTGCTTTTGGGGAACCCAACTCTGGGCGAGAAGCCGGCTCAGGGAGGCAGGGCGACGGCAGCCAGGGCTCCAGGCCGCCGTCCCATCCTCCACCCAACTGGACACAGTCTCCTCTTGAGGAGGAGGGGAGAGAGGAAGGAAGCTGGTCTCACCAGCCCGCCCTTTAGAAAATCTGGGCAGGGCAGGACCCTGGGGAGGGGAACTCCCTGATCAGCTCTGGAAGTCTGCTGGAGTCCTTGCTGACCTTGGCCTCAGAGATCTGAGCCCACTTTCCGTTCTGGACCAGGGCAAGAGACTCACAACCAGCCCACCCCCAGCTGTGCACGAGGAGATGGTGTGAGCTCCTGGGCCGGCTGCGGGTGCCCCCAGTGAGGCCCCCCAGGCCTCCCCAGTCCCAGTGGGCAGTCACCTCTCTTCTCTGTGGTCACCACCAAGGCCTCGGCAGCCTCTCCCCAGCCCTTGCGGGTCTGGGCCGTGATGCGGAACAGGTAGACGGACTCTGGCTTGAGGCCGGTGGCCGTGAACTGGCGGGCGCTGGGCGCGAGCACCTCCACGGTGGCAGTGCTAGCCGTGGTGGCGTTGAGCCTGTGTGTGATCTGGTAGGCTGCGGGGAAGGAAGGAGACAGGCCGTGCTGGGAGGTGGGGCAAAAGCTGCTCCGGAGCCCCGAGCAAGGCTCATTCCTTTTTCGGCCACTACTGTGTCTGCCCTTGGGCCACCTTGGCTGTGGTTGGTCCGCTTGAAGCCCTCTGGGTCGCTCCTGCGTCCTCAGCTGTCACCTGGGGGGTGGGACTGTGGGGGGCACGAGCAGGTGCTCCATGCAGTGTCTGCAACCCCCAGCCCAGCCCCCCGACGAGGCAACTGAGGCTCAGAGAGGCCAGGCCACCTGCCAGGAATTGACCAAGCTGGAATTCCAGCCCAGGTCTTTCTAAGCCCAAACGCTTTCCCCCCACCCCCCAACCCCCCAGCCCCATCGACTCTGTCTCCAGAGACGCAGCTTTCACAGGGGGTGGGTGCTGCATGATGCCAGGACTGAGAGCCCTGGACTGGGCACAGGTGGTCCGATCCCCCGTTCTACAGGTGAGTGGCTGAGGCCACGGAGGGAAGCCGACTTGCTCAAGTTCACACAGCTGCTCATTTCAAGCCTGTGAGTCTTCTCAAGCCTGTGTGCGTGTGCGTGTGCGTGTGTGTGTCTGTGTGTGTGTGTCTGTGTGTGTGTGTTAGTAGGAACCGTGACTATGAAATGATGCTTCTGAGCTGTAGCATTCCTCCTGGGTGCCTTAGGCCTCGTTTCCCACCTGTGGGCGCGGCTGGGCTGAGCCAACCAGTGCGCCCTCACCTGGCTACACTTAGGAACGGCGGCCGAGGCTCACCAGATGGCCAGTAACCTGGGGACCTGGGTCACGTGGAGGCACAGAGCTGACCAATGGTCCCTAAGAGACCTGAGCCCCAACCTTGCCCTCCAGCTGATAATCTTACAGGCTGAGATTTCTAGTAGGAGAAATTAGACTCACAACCATTCTTGAGGACATGTGGACACTTGTCCTGGGCTTAGCCTCTCTCCTGCCAAGACTGAATCTACCTCCTTTACACCTTATACCTCCTTCTTCCTGCAGCCAGGGCCCGGGAAGGGTACAGGCTTACCAAGAATGATGCCGTTGGGGGCAGCGGGGGGCTGCCAGATCAGCCGCACCGATGTGGTCCTCACCTCGGGGAACAGGATGCCCATGGGTGGTCCCGGGACTGGAGGGGACAGAGGAGAAGCAGGTGACACTGCAGCTGCTGCTCAGTCCCTAGACCAGCCCAGCTCCAGCAGAGCAGCACGGCGCGTGGCAGGGGAAGGGGTTACTCTGCTCGCTGAAATTTTTTTTTTTTTTTTTTTCGATATGTGGGCCTCTCACTGTTGTGGCCTCTCCCGTTGCAGAGCACAGGCTCCGGACGCGCAGGCTTAGCGGCCATGGCTCACGGGCCTAGCCGCTCTGCAGCATGTGGGATCTTCCCAGACCGGGGCACGAACCCACGTCCCCTGCATCGGCAGGCGGACTCTCAACCACTGCGCCACCAGGGAAGCTCTCGCTGAACTTTTTTGAGGAGTGTGTGTCTGTGCCTGGCACCGTGTCCTCACACAGGACGTGAAGATGCTATTGGTGAGGTTTATGCATTATGTGACAGGAAATAGATGGGACCAAGGTGCCAGCTTTGGGGCAAATGAAAGTGCCAACCCCAAGCACACACCACTCCTCTTTCTAGACCTCACTCTGGAATCCTTGGATCTGGAGCTCCCTGCCCAAACAGCCCCAGGCATGCTTCCTGGTTCTACAGGGGCCCAGAGCCACCCTCCTGAGGGTGTAGACTTGTCCCTGTGGATGGAGGGATGGCCAAGGGGCAGGCGTTTTGGGCAAATGGATGGAAACTGAATGGTACGGGCCAGAGGTGATGGGGGCGGTGGGGAGACAACAGGGTGGCAGAGTCGGGGGACGGCTGGGGGGGCAGCTCTTCCCAGGCTCCCTCGATCTAACACGGAATGCCAAGAAATCTGAGATTTCTAAACTTGAACTTGGCCTTCCAGGTCATTAGGAGGGTATTTCTGTCAAGGCAGGAGGGTAGAACATATTTAATTTAACAGGTCATTAGCTTGATTTATCACTTTAGAACACAGAGACATATGGTGTTTGGGCTTCGTTTTGCACTCTCGTCCCGACCCCACAAGTGTTTTTGGTGAGCGGTATGCGGGGATGTGTGTGGGGAGGAGAAAGGGGGGCAAAGGACCTGTCAGCTCAGCCTCCGATGGGGAGCTTTGCTGCAGAGATGAATGCCTGGAGCCCGGCAGGCATCACTCGTTTGCTAACAGGACCCGTAGGCTTGTGTAAAGGAAAAAATCAAGCCTTTTGCTTGCACAGACCTGCACTCGGAGAGAGCCTGCCCCAGGTGAACAAGAAATCAAAGCGGGTACAAATTCTCTTTTCTGTTCACCTGTCCCAGAGAGACTGGATCAGATGCCAGTCTGCCCTTGCACTGTCATTTCTTCCTTAGGGATGCGCAGTTTGTAATTAGCTTTCCTTGCAGTGGGGTTGGTGGCCCTCAGTGACCTGCCTCCCCCAGCAGAAGCCTGAGGCCACGGTTCCCTGAAGGGTAGAGAGAGACCCCAGAGGGGCAGGGCAGGGCTGGGCAGGGTAGGGGTGGAGGAAGCGCAGCTCCCAGCCTTCCCCAGGCTCCCAGGGACGTGAACGTACCGTCATCCAGGGTCCGCTCCAGGATGGCAGGATGGCTGGGGCTGCCGTCCCCAATCCGCGTGAAGGCCAGCACCTGCACCTCATAGAGCACGTATTTGCCCAGGCCTGTGAGCTGGGCGCTGCGTGACGAGTTCCCTTCCACCAGCCAGAACCGGGGCTGGGAGTCCGAGTCCTTCTCCTTATACAGCACCTGTTGGAGCCCAGCGCAGGGGTGAGGGCCTCCGGCCTGGGTCTGGTCCCGCCAGAACCTCTCCTATTTCCTCCCCAGGAGCCAGGTAGGTGAGGATGAGTGGGTGGACCTGGGGCTCCCTGGAGGGGCTTGGTTCCCAGGTTACACAAGCCTAGTGCTCGGGGAAGGAGGGGGACACAAAGATGCAGTCAGCCATGGAGCTGGAAGGTTCCTTAGAGAGCATCCAGCTGAGAAAACAGGCCCAGAGAGGGGGCGTGACTTGCTCAAGGTCACACAGCCAGTAGTGGCAGAGCTGGGATGTTAAGCTACGTCTCCTGACTTCAAGGCTGGGGCGGTAGGTGCAGCTTTGGGAGGAATTCTAGAAGATAATGGAAATTGAAGCTGGGCCCATCGGGGCTGAGAGTGAGGCTTGGGGCACCCAGTGTGGCCTCCTGGGGGAGGTAGAGCTGCCCCAAGGACCCCCGGCCTTCATGGGAAGCTTCCCCACCCCCAAGGGAGGACTCCTTGGTTGTCATGGTGACCAGCGGATGCCGCCGGCAGATCCCCTGTGTCCACTGTAGAAGGCAGAGTCCTGGGCCCCAGGGGGTCACGAGGACAGGGCGCCGGGACAGGGAAGTGGGTGCAGGGCTCCAGCCCCCTCCCGTGCTCGGATCTGGGACTCACCTTGTAGCCCAGCACCAGCCCGTTGCGGTCGGCCTCTGGGACTTCGCTCCAGCGAACCAGCATGCTGCTGGAGGTGGTGGCCAGCACAGACACGTTGGTGGGGCCCGAGGACGGCACTGGAGAAAGGAGCGGAGAGAAGCAGCTCAGGACCCAGAGTGGACCCCACAGTGGAGGGGGTGGGGTCTGAGGAAGGAAACGGGGCACGGTCCCCAAATAGCAAATTATTCTGCGACGATGATGCCTTTGGCTCCAGAGTGTCGCAGATGCTGCTTCTGGCTTCAGATCAGCTTCCCCGTTATCCCCCCTCAGACTAACGTTAGGATGAGGCTGCATTTCCTGCCAGCGTAGCAGCGAGGGGTGGGGGAGGGGCTAGGGTGGGAAGGGAGCCATCATTTAAAGGGCGTTAGGAAAAAGCCACAGAGCTACACGCCACATGCGGCTGGATGAGGGCTGCCTGTAGGCCGGGAGCACATATTCTGTGGGTGTCCCCTTGCCAGGCCCCTATGAGCCGCTGCTGCTTCTGGAATGTTCTGAGAGCTCACCCAACCCGTACCCTCTCCCCACCCCTTCACCTCCAACTTGGGGTCTCACAGGCACTGCTGGGTGTCAGGGTTAAAAGTGGGGACACATGGGCTTCCCTGGTGGCGCAGTGGTTGAGAGTCTGCCTGCCGATGCAGGGGACGAGGGTTCGTGCCCCGGTCCGGGAGGATCCCACATGCCGCGGAGCGGCTGGGCCCGTGAGCCATGGCCGCTGGGCCTGTGCATCTGGAGCCTGTGCTCCGCAATGGGGCCACAACAGTGACAGGCCCGTGCACCGCAAAAAAAAAAAAAAAAAAAAAGTGGGGACACAGAGGTGGGAAGCCCCTCCTGGGAACCTTTGGAAGCAGTGCTGGGAAGATCAGGTCCTGGAAGGCATGGCCACACACACACACAGAGGGTGCTCTGCTAGACGCTGAGCACAAATAGGAGAATGAGCCCAGGACAATTTCGCACAACAGCTCCAGCCTTTGAACCCTTAGAAGGCCCCGAGGGCAGAGAGACAAAGGTCGGGGGGTATTCCCAGGCCCCAGGGAGGTGAAGCGGGTGGGGTAGCTGGCATGAGGGGGCAGTACCTGACTCCCGGGTCCTGCCCATCACCATCTGGCTCCAGGGCCCACTCCCGATGGCGTTGAAGGCCTGCACCTGGACGCGGTACTCCGTCCACTCCTCCAGGTCCTCGATGGTGTACTCCCGTTCCACGCGGTCTTGGACCACGTGGCTCAGCGTCTTGCCATGGCCGTCCGCCCGGCTGTACTTGATCTTGTAGCCCACTGACTCGGGGTTTCCGTTGTATTCCATCTCCGGGAGAGGCTGCAGGAGGGCAGGGGTGGGAAAAGCAGCTGTGAGGCCAGGCCCACCTAGCGTATGGAAGAACCGCCTGGCTCGTGCTGCCTCTTCCAGGCAGCCTTCGGGATTACCCAGCCCACTGTCCAGCCCGTCAGCCCCCATGGGAGGCGCTCTCACCCCTGGGTGGGGCTTAGTTGTGTAACTCTGTGCTTCTGACAGCCCCACAATCTCCCTGTCTCTCTACCCCGGGCTCAGAGGAGAGGCGGCATCCACCATTCATTGTGCAGGTGACAAATTTATGACCCTGCCAGGGGAGTTGGCCCTGGTGAAGAGAGGCATACAGGCTCTCTGTCCCACACTCAGCACCTTGGCAGTGGCTGTCTCTGCCACTTAACTCCCTCGCTCAGCCTGCCAACATATACGTATTTAATTGTCTACAGCACGCCTGGTCTCAGGTTGTGTCTGCCCTTGGAGAAGCAAGCATGTGAAGGCAGCATCTCAGGCGTGGGTGGAGCTCCAGTCACTGTCAGGAGGTCCTTCCATCCAGCACACCTCCGTCTCTCCTGCTGCAGTTTCAGCCTCCTTCTTTTTGTTTGAGTCTCAGTGAAGAGAAAAAAGACAGCTTCATCTCCTGAGCCTATGATTAGGCTGGTGGGGCTGTGGTCACCGGCTCAAGGTCATCTGGATGAACTTGGGCAGTGCTGATAAGCAGTGGAGGTCTTTGTACACTGGGGGCAGCCTGGGATCTGAAGCAGGTGCGAGCTGAGGGCCCAGCCCTCAGATTCTCCTCTGAAGGTGACAGGGGTGAAGCTGGGGCACCCTCAGCCCTCACCTGCCCCCATTCTGCTTCCCCAGAGGCTCCAACGAGCCCATGATCCACAGGCTCTGCACATTCTGACCTACTTTCTCTGGTTGCTCGGCCTCTGCCTCACTGCCTACATCCCCCGGTCCCTCCTGCCAGCCCCCGCGCCTACAGACACTTAGTGAAGCAGACCAGAGACCATTAAGACAGCAATCAATGGGCCTGAGAGCTTGAGATGGGCCTCGAGCACATGCTCTCCTACCTGCTAAGGAAAGGCAATGGGCTATGTGCCATTAGGTGGGACCGGAGGGGTCCGGGGCCCTGCACAGTGCAACCACTGCCTTTTATTCCCCCTCCAGCTCCCACCCTACATACCAGACTGTATAGCCTTTTAGTATTTGGGAACCTTAAAGTGAGATGCAGAAGGGACGTGGGGAGCAGCCTGGAGGGGAGGAGAGCTGAGGTGAGAAGCGGGGGGTCGGGGAGGGGCGAACGGGGCCTGACGGCAGCTCTGCCCGGTGCTGGTCCCAGCCGCCTGGGAGGGGCATCGTCATTCCTAACTAGCGCTCGTCTGGGCTGATGGCCATTAGCGCCTCCATCAGGCTGTCCAGGCAAGCGAAAGGCAGCAAAGACTTTCTGGTAAACCCCAGCCCACAGCTCGGGGCTTTGCAAGTTGAGTTTGGGGCAACTAGTAAGACATCTTTAGTGGAAGCAAAAAAGAGTTGCGTGGCCGGAGGGACCTGGTGAAGCGGAGCCAGGCAGCTCCCCCTGAAGCTATCATTCCTGGATTCTCTAAGGAGCCGGGCTGTTCGGTGCTGGCCCCATGTCTGCTTGTCTAGGAATTCCTCTTGGGTTGCTGCTTTGTGGTGCCTGCGCCAGGAAACGCAGTTCCAGGCAATGTCCTGGAGGAGAAATGCTCTCTCCTGTTCCCCAGAAGATGGGCTGGCAGCGTGCTCAGGGGTTAGGGCGGCGGATTTTGGGGGCCAGACTCCCTGGGTTGGGATTCCGAGCCCTGCTGTTAACTAGGGGGTGTGGGGGGTCTTGGGCCAGTTATTCCACCTCTCTCTGTCTCAGTTTCCTCATCTGTAAAGTGGGGGCCAGGATCACTGTCACAGGCTCATGGAGAGGGTTCAAGGTCCAACTTTGACAGCACTCAGAACCCTGCCTGGCAGGAGGAGAAGCCCTCTGCACGTATTACTAACTTGTGCAGGGTCACCGCGGTAATGACCCTTGACGTGGAACCCTGATCTGTGGGACAGAGCCTAAGGTCTCCCCGACCTCCCCCCTCAACCTCAAAAGCAACCCCTCACTCTCTGACTTGGTGGGTGAGACAACTTACATCCGAATCCCAGAACCACCCCTGGGAGCGGTGTGACTCTGGGTGAATTCCTAACCTCTCGGAGCCTCAGTTTTCTTAGCTGTAAATTGGGATAGTACCATGTCCTTTGCAGGATTACTGGGAGGATTAAATGGAAGAAAAAAAATGTAAAATGCTTGGCATGTGGCAATGCTCAATAAACAGTACTTTCGAGCTTCTTTTCACGTGGGGCATTTGTTCACTTGGCGAAGACTGATGCTCAGAACAGAGAAGGGGCCTGGAGGTAATCCAGGGGATGCCCGCTTTTTTTTTTTTTTTTTTTTTTTTTGCGGTATGCGGGCCTCTCACTGCTGCGGCCTCCCCCGTTGCGGAGCACAGGCTCCGGACGCGCAGGCTCCGGACGCGCAGGCTCAGCGGCCATGGCTCACGGGCCCAGCCGCTCCGCGGCATATGGGATCCTCCCAGACCGGGGCACGAACCCGTATCCCCTGCATCGGCAGGCGGACTCTCAACCACTTGCGCCACCAGGGAGGCCCGGGATGCCCGCTTTGAGGCAGTGACACCCCTGCGGGGTGCTGAGGCCCGAGGAGTCATCCCACCCCCCCCGCCCTCGCGGGAGCCTCACCATCCAGCGGAGCCACAGGCTGGTCTCACTTGCTGTGCGCAGCGTCACGTTGGCCGGGGCCATGTCCGGGGGCGCCTGGAGGGTCTGGATCTTTCTGGAAGGCTGGCTGGGTGGGCTAGTGCCCACGATATTCACCTGGCGCATGCGGAAGCTGAGATGGGCGGAGAGGGGCGAGCAAAATGGTGAGGGCAGGACCCCACGGCCAAAGCCCGTGCCAGGCCGGGCAGCCCCCTCCCCTTCCTAACCCGTTACCTGTAGTAGGTGAAGGGGTTCAGGTCGGGCACCTCCATGGACCGGGCGTCGGGCTCGTGGAGGAGCTGGTGAATCAGCAGCCACTCCTCTCCCTCCCCGACCACGCCCACCTGAAAAGGGAGACACCCTTAGACCTGGCCAGCCTGCCAGGCTGAGATGGGGGTGCTGAGCCCCAGCTCCCGGGAGGTATAGCCCGGCCCAGGGAAGGTCTTGACACAAACTCCAGGGCTCACCCGGAGGGCACCACAGGGGGCCCCCATCTTTCCAGGCCCTTAAACAAGACTTCAAGTGTGACCCTGAGCCCTCCTGCATCAAGAATCTCATGGGATGATTATTATAAACCCACTCCTGGGCCCTGCCCTTGACCCAGCCAATCAGAATCCCTGGGGGTGGTGCCCAGGAGTCTGCATATTTATCAACAGTAAGCTTCCCAGGTGATTCTCCCGAACAGCCTGGCATGCTTCTTAAAACCCCAGCTAAATCAAAATCAGAATTTCTGGGGGTGGGACCCAGGTGCTGGAACTTCTGAACATTCCCCTGGTGCAGCCAAAGGTGAGACCCATGGGTGTAAAGGGCTGCAGGAAGCAGCTGGTTATTTCTTTAGGCTAGCCAGTCACCACCCTGACCAGAGGAGATGTGTGTGTGTGTGTGTGTGTGTGTGCGTGTGTGTGCGTGCGTGTATGTGTGTGTGTGTATACACAGGTGAGGTGCAGGTGGAACTGTGGGCATTTTTGGTGTATTTGACCTTCTGATAGTTGCATGTGAAACTCACACAGATTGAAACACACATGTGATTTACTCTCAAGAGCCGGGGTGCCGCCAAGGCCAGGGAGCAGGCTGCCCAGGCTGTAGCACTCTCCTCCGGCAGCTTTACCTGGGCCTCCACTAGCCAGCGGGAGATGGAGGTCTTCCCATCATAACCTGGCCTGAACTGCAAGGTCACGGAGCGGGGGCCAATGTTGGAAATGCCCAGGTTGGTGGGGGCTCCTGGGAGTTCTGGAAAAGGAAAACAGGGCAGGAAAGGAGTGAGAAGAAGGTCCTTCCACCTCCCACAGGACTCTCCAGGCACGGAGGGGGCTGTGTGCCACACATTTCCTAGACACCTCGGAGGAGGAGCATGGCCGAGGCCTCAACCCGCAACACAGCCTTCAGTCATGCATCTATGGCTCACTGTGTTCAGACCAGGGACCGAGGTAGGTTCGGGGCTGAGAGAACCCCCCAGGGCCAGGAAACAGGGGCTGGGCTTCCTGAATGAATCCTCCTCTCCCTCTACACATAACCCATTACAGCCCTCCCAAACCAATAATGGCTGAGGGAGGTTAGAAGGAGGGGTGAGGACAGGAGGAAGACCCTGTATTCTTTTTTTTTTTTTTAAATTATTAACTTTATTTATTTTTTTGGCTGCATTGGGTCTTCGTTGCTGCACATGGGCTTTCTCTAGTTGCGGCGAGTGGGGGCTACTCTTCGTTGCGGTGCGTGGGCTTCTCATTGTGGTGGCTTCTCTTGTTGTGGAGCACGGGCTTTAGGCACACGGGCTCAGTAGTTGTGGCTCGCGGGCTCTAGAGCGCAGGCTCAGTAGTTGTGGTGCACAGGCTTTGTTGCTCCGCGGCATGTGGGATCTTCTAGGACCAGGGCTCGAACCCGTGTCCCCTGCATTGGCAAGCGTATTCTTAACCGCTACACCACCAGGGAATTCCCGAAGTCCCTGTATTCTGACCAGGAACCTTGGGGTTCAGGGTGAACAGAAAGAGAATAGATTCCGGGGTCGGACTGTCTGAGTTGAAATCCAACTCCACTGCTTCTGATGCTCTGTGCCTTTGGGCAAGTTACCTAACCTTTCTGTGCCACAGTGTCTTCCTCGGTAAAATGGAGATGATAATAATATTGCCTACCTCAGGGTTGTTGGGAGGGTTAAGTGCATGAATGCACTGAGCTCTGGGCCAGGTGAGCACTACAATTTATCACTTGGGGTCAACTGAAGCTCAGGTATCTCAACGACCTCGGTGGGCAGGTTGAGGGATTCTGGCCACATCGCACAAGCATAGACTTACAGACCCAGACAGGACCACGTGGCTATCCAGTGCGTCTCTCCATAGACACAGATGGGGAAACTGAGGCACAGAGGGGGACTCTTGACTTGCTCAGGGTCAGAGTCTGGCAGAAGTGGGATGGGGGCCAAAGCTTGCTGTTTACACCGGGGGTGAGATTATTCTCACCCTGCTCTATCTCCTTCCCAACCAACATTCCCACTGGTTGGAATCCGTTTGGACCTTTTGGGTGACAGTGAGAATTCTTCCCCTGAATCATAGATACCACTGCTTGATGCAGAGCCTGGAGCAGGATGGGGGAGCAGAGGGAGGGGCCAGTGGCGGAAGGAGGCAAGGGTGGGGTTCTGCGGGGGCCTGGGCTCCCCTGAGAGTCAGGGGAGGAAGTGCCAGCAGCCCACACAGCCTCCCCATCACGAGGATGCAGCCAGCCCTGGGAGGACCCGGGAACCCCAGACTCCAGGGAGGGGAGAGCTGTGTGGGAAGAAGCCAATCTTCCTGAAGAGGAAGGGGCCTCCTCCCGAAGAGGAGAACAAGAGGCTGGGAGCCCAGCGCTGGGAGCAGGTACCCACCTGGAGGCACCCCGGAGGAGATGGTTGAGGCAGACACCTGGCCCTGGCCCTTGGCGGTCATGGCGGCCACCTCGATGGTGTAGGTGGTGAGCGCGGTGAGGCCCGTGACACGGTACTCCAGGGTGATGTTGGGCAGGTAGTGGGTCACGCGGGTGTTGGTCCGGTTATACTCCTCCCAGGAGATCCGATATCCTGGGGAGAGGCCCCAGTGTGGTGGGAGCTTGGCCGGGACCTTAACCTGCTGCCCTGCTTCTCACTTCCTTACTAGTCTGGCAGTTAGACACACATTGGAAGGAGGGGGCCGAGGGAGGTGGGAGCATCATGCCTGGGGCCCCGGGTGTAACCTGGGTGGGTGCCCCCCGATGGGTGTGGATTGCAGGAGGGAGGGTGGGTCACTGCGGCTGAAGATCTGGGATGCGGCACAGAGCACAGGGGCTGAGAGCCTCCTATGAGTCCTTTTTAAGAAAGAGTGGTCTGCTGGGAGATTCTGGATGAACACTAGGTTGAAGGCAGGGGGGTGGACAGGAGGGCCTCTGCCGCCCGTCTCACCCCTGGGTCAGCGATGCTGTGGCGCCTACCTGTGAGGATGCCGTTCTTCTCCCCTGGCTCTTGCCAGCTGACCTTCAGCGAGGTGTCCAGGATTTCACTGAAGCTCAGGTGTCCCACGGGCCCTGGCACTGTACCCAAAAGCGTCCCCCACCCACCCGATGCCAGTTAGAGCTGGAGAGAGACCACCGTCCTCGAGACAGCCCGTGGGGCTCCAGGGGTGCCCCCAGGCTCGAAGACAAGAGCAGGGCCGTCCAGGGCCTGGAGCGCTCGGCCTGGCCCACGGGGCGGGGTGGGGGCAGAGGGAGCCGGGGTCAGGGCGCTGCCTACCGTCCTCATGGGTGCGTGCCAGCTGCGGGGTGCTGCGAGGCCCGTCGCCCGGGGTGGTGAAGCACAGCACTGAGGTGAAGTACTCAGTGAACTTCTTCAGGCCCGACACAAAGCCCACGTGGATGCTGTCTTGAAAGTTGGGCCGGGCGGTCACCATGGTAACCTCCTCTTCCTGCTCTGGCTCCCAGGCCATCAGCTGCGGAGAGGGCAGCCACTCAAGGACGGCGGCAGCAGCGAGCACGTGCCAGCAGAGGCCCAGCACTTTCCCACAGGCTGGGCCAACGGACAGAGAGTGTCCAGGAGCCCAGTTTTCCTAGGGTCCCTCTTCCCAGGGGAGGGGAGGCCGGGTGGATACCCACAGGCCACTGGAGCATCTGTCCTCTGGGAGCTCACTTTGGTGTGCTGCTCCATTCGCTGAGTGATTTACTCTAAGCAAGGTACCGGGCAGGGTGGTTTCAGTGAGTCATCTCCCACTCGATTCCCACAGCAACCCCACAGGGAGGCACTTGACTGAGACTGGCTACATAATTTGCAGGTCCAGTGCAAAATGCAAATGGAGGCCCCCTTGTTCAAAAATTATGAAGAATTTCCAGAGACGGCAGCAGAGCATTTAACTGAACATGGGGTCCTTCTGAGTGTGGAGCCCTGAACGCCTACACAGGCATGAAGCCAGTCTTGTTTTTTACAGATGACGAAACAGGTTCAGAGAGGCTAAGTGACTTACAATATATCACACAGCTCCTGGGTAGCTGAGGGTCTTTGCTTCTACACCTGGGCTCCCATGCCTTTCTCTGCCTGGGCCAGGGCAGTTCTTCCTAAGAACTCCAGTATGTAGATAACTCTCTCTTTTAAACTTGTTCCAAGTTGGGATTTCAACTTTAACCATCCTCTAGAGGTGGAGTGTAGGCAAGAAAACCCTGTCTGGAAATTCAGCATCACTTTTCCTCTCATCTCCACTCTACACATCCCAGCCATAATTGCATAAACTCCCCACCTCCCCTTCCTTCTCTTCCTGCCTCTTTTTTTAAAAATTGAAGAATAAAATTGATTTACAATGTTGTGTTAATTTCTGCTGTACAGCAAAGTGATTCAGTTATACACATATATACATTCTTTTTTTTTTTGCGGTACGCGGGCCTCTCACTGTTGTGGCCTCTCCCATTGCGGAGCACAGGCTCTGGACACGCAGACTCAGTGGCCATGGCTCATGGGCCCAGCTGCTCCACGGCATGTGGGATCTTCCCGGACCAGGGCATGAACCCGTGTCCCCAGCATCGGCAGGCGGACTCTCAACCACTGTGCCACCAGGGAAGCCCTATACATTCTTTTTTTAATATTCTTTTCCATATGGTTTATCACAGGATAGTGAATATAGTTCCCTGTGCTATACAGTAGGACCTTGTTGTTTATCCATCCTATATATAATACTTTAGCATTATATATAGCATCTACTATGTTAGCATCTGCTAACCCCAAACTCCCAATCCATCCTTCCCCCAGCCCTCTCCGCCTTGGCAACCACAAGTCTGTTCTCTATGTCTGTGAGTCTGTTTCTGTTTCGTAGACAACTTCATTTGTGTCGTATTTTAGATTCCACATATGAGTGATGTCATATGGTGTTTGTCTTTCTCTGTCTGACTTAGTTCACTTAGTAGGAGCATCTCTAGTTGCATCCGTGTTGCTGCACCTCCCTGCCCCACACTCCTATTTTCTGGGCCCTTCATCTGTCTCTAACAATGACAGCTGGTCTCAGAGATTTCCTCAATTATTTGAAATTGATTAAATAGCAATTAATGGTGAAAAGCAATGCTGGATGAGTTTTAATAAGCCTGGGTATTTATAGACATAAAACAATACCACGCCAATGTCTCTTGATTAACTCACGCCCGTAACGATGCTTCATCTCCTTTTCATGGCCGTGTGTTTATAAAGGATGTTTGGAAATTTAATTGGAATTGTGAAAAGGTAGCCTATAGCAAGTTAATTAGATACCAATTAGACCCTAAAAATACTAATCAGAAATACTACGTGGCGTTTAATATGTAGGTTAAATACCCTCCTTATTTCGGTTATCTTGTTTCATAGCAATTAAATTGCTGAACTTCGTTGGAGTAGATTAAGAAACAAGTTTGATGTTTTAATTTACTTTAATCAATGTAAATTCGAATTAATTACACCATTAGAATTGTGTGGTGCATTCTCCAGTAAGTGCAAAATCTGGATAAATATTATTTTTTCGGGTTTAGGCCAATAGTGATCACTACTATTTAAAAAAATAAGGGACAGGGCTTCCCTGGTGGCGCAGTGGTTGTGAGTCTGCCTGCCGATGCAGGGGACATGGGTTCGTGCCCCGGTCCGGGAGGATCCCACATGCCGCGGAGCGGCTGGGCCCGTGAGCCATGGCCGCTGAGCCTGCGCGTCCGGAGCCTGTGCTCCGCGGCGGGAGAGGCCACAACAGTGAGAGGCCTGCATACCGCAAAAAAAAAAAAAGGGACAAAGAATGTCTTGACAGGTGCCTTAAAGCAAATTCACAGGGAACTGTCTTCAGATATGACAAAGAAGATGGGTACAGGGTGATGGCAGTGCGGTTGGGTGGAGTCATGACCACATCATCTTCCTCCAGGTCCAGGCCCAGAGCCCAATACAGAGGCAGGACAGGGGTTGCTTCAAAATATTTACTCTGGGATGTGAACCACTTGTCCTGTAGCTGCATCCAAAGAGAAGGAGGCTAAGGGTTAAGAGGTCTCTCCCTCAGGTCCAGGAAGACAATAGAATTGTCTTCTGCACATTCTATTGCCTCCAAGGGGTTGGGCTCTGGGCAGCCATGGGGTGGAGGCTGTGCTCCACACATGCACTGGGCTCTGGTCCCATGAGCCCTTCCTGTGTGCCTGGTACTGGGTTAAGCCCATCACGGACCAGTCCCGTTTCACCATCACAATGAGGATGACATGAGAATCACTGTCCTGTGCTGCTATAAAAAGGAAACCAAGGTTCAGGAAGGTTGAGGACTGGTCAGTGCACAGGGGACCACCAGGATCTGGCTTCAGATTTGTGGACCTGAGACCTTAGACGCAGCCCTCTATCTGCCGAGGTACACACAGCTGCCAGGTGAGGGCTGGGGGTTCTCCATGCCTGCTCTTGTTACTGGGGGTCAGCGCTGATTTACTTCGTTAGGTCCTTGGTCTTGGATTCTAAGCAGACTGGGCTGCCCTGAGCATGGCTGGGGTGTGTGTGTGAGTGTGCTTGTGGGCAGACTTCAAATCTAGATGCTGGGACAGACAACTTCACCTTAGACAGCGGAAGGCTAGGGGGTCACCCCTGTAACTGAAAGGTAGGGGTGTGTGTGTGTGTGTGTGTGTGTGTGTGTGTGTGTGTGTGAGATGGTGGGGGGGCCGGGGTGCAGAATGTGCAGCCAAAGCCGAGAGAAAGGACGACAGAGCACAGCTTTGTCATTTACTGTGTGACCCTGGGAAAATCACTCAACCTCTCTGAGCCTCAGGCTATTACAGGAGACAGTATTAGCTACCTCGATGGTTGTAGAGAAAAGGGCTGAACTGACGTGCCTCCTGTTTCCGATGGAGGCAGTACATCGCGGGCTCGAGAGTCTAGGAGAGTATAACCTGCTAGATTCTAGAGTTAAAAACAAGTAGGGGAAATTCTCTTTTTCACCCTCCCTTTGTCTTTCCCTCTACTTTTCTATCTCTTTGCATTTGCACGGATTCATGCAAAACATCCTGGAAGGATATGTAAGAAATTAACAACAGTGGTTCCCTGGAGTGCGGAGAATTTCAAGGTTGGGTGGGATAGAACCAGGCAGATGAGGGACTGGGGTGGCATGGCGTGAGATGGAGGATGTCTGCTATAAGTTTATCTTTTTACATTCGTTGGCTTTTGAATCATGTAAATATATTCCCAGTTAAAAATTAAACTAGGGCCTCCCTGGTGGCGCAAGTGGTTGAGAGTCCGCCTGCCGATGCAGGGGATACGGGTTCGTGCCCCGGTCTGGGAGGATCCCATATGCCGCGGAGCGGCTGGGCCCGTGAGCCATGGCTGCTGAGCCTGCGCGTCCGGAGCCTGCGCGTCCGGAGCCTGTGCTCCGCAACGGGGGAGGCCACAACAGTGAGAGGCCCGCATACCGCAAAAAAAAAAAAAAAAAAAAAATTAAACTAAAAAATTAAAAAAATAATGGGGGCGATTTGGCAATAGCAGCAAAATTATACACATTTACCTTTTGACCCAGCAATCTCATTTCTAAGAATCTATTTCAGAGTTATATGTGACAGTATGAAAAAATGTATGCACAAAACTATTCACTGCAGAAATGTTTGTCATAGTAAAAGACTGGAAACAACCAAAATGTCATCACTAGGGAGCTGGCTGACTAAACAATGGGAGGTCCACATAATGGAACCCAATACAGATTTTTAAAAAAGGGACAAGGGGGCTTCCGCAACGGGAGAGGCCACAACAGTGAGAGGCCCGTGTACCCCCACCCCCCAAAAAAGGGACAAGGAATATCTCTATATACTCCTACAGAGAGATCTCCAGGATACAATGTAAATGAAAAAGCAAAATGGAGAAAGTATGTAGAGTACACTGTCATTTATCTAAGGCGACGACACACATTTATACATGCATAGCCTTTGTTTATGTTAAAGACATGGAAGGGAAAACCGAACCAAACCAACAAACAAAGAGAAATCACTTCTCTCGGGAAGGAAGAGGACCAGAATTCAGGCTGATTTTTTTTCTGAATTAACTTTGCTTTGTAGATTTAACTTTGGAACCATGTAAATATGCTACATAATTATAGAATAAAATTAAATAAAAAAATCAATCCATAAAAATCGAAACCCAAATGAAACAAATGAACCTCACAGTCTATTGAATCGTAGCAAAATTACACAGAAAGAAACCATTTCAGAGACTTTGTAGCACAGAAAGTGGGGACTGTATCCCTGGTGGGATACATCCTAAGAACTACAGATAATCTGAAACTATCTTCAGTAATCACAGTGTTGATATTGCTGTTCTGAAACTGTTGTGGGTATTTGTGGGATCAAGTAGGTGAGTAATTCTGTTGCTGTGGAAGAAACTAGATTTTCAGAATGGAGAAAAGAGAGACAAAAGACCAATGAGATTATTTTTAAAATGTTAGAGTCCTGAAATTGAATTGGAAGTATCAATATGTGTTTTATCTTTAAAAAAAATATTTCTGAGTTGTCCATTCACAGGGCCTTGAAACAACAACCAATGCTGGAACCAGGAGCACCCCCAGTGCCCAGATTTTGGTATCTAACTATCATTAAAAGAAACAAGGGCTCCTTGATGACATGGCTGATCCCAGGCACAGGGCAGGTAAAGGAGCTAGCTTGGGCCACCCCGTCATACCAGATAGCAAGGAAGCTATCAAAGACTCCTAGGACGGGCTTCCCTGGTGGCGCAGTGGTTGAGAATCTGGCTGCCAATGCAGGGGACATGGGTTCAAGCTCTGGTCTTGGAAGATCCCACATGCCGCGGAGTAACTGGGCCCGTGAGCCACAACTACTGAGCCTGCACACCTGGAGCTTGTGCTCCACAACAAGAGAGGCCGCGACAGTAAGAGGCCCGCGCACCGCGATGAAGAGTGGCCCCCGCTCGCCACAACTAGAGAAAACCCTCGCACAGAAACGAAGACTCAACACAGCTAAAAATAAATAAATAAATAAATAAATAAACTAAAAAAAAAAAAGAATTAAAAAAAAAAAGAGAGACTCCTGGGGCCACATCAAAAGGACTCACCAACTTGAAGAGGTGGGTGATGGGTCAATTTGGCATCAATAAGAGTAATAATGGCAGTGGATTGAAACATATCAGACGTATTAAAAATCCTTAAGGACATAATAATACAAAACAAAATACATAACAAAAACAAAACAAAAAGATGCCTCCCTCTGCCCCCATCCAAACTCATCTGTCACCTTAGAAGATGCTAGGGAACCAATTCACTATTCTGAAAATTGTTAAGTCATGGAAAAGAACTGAGCATTTACCATGCTTTTCCTAGATGAACTAAACCTTCAGGTAACCAAAAAGTTGTTAACGGAAAAATTCTTTTTTGGGGAAAGTATTTCAGCTCATAAATCAAGAAGAAATCATAATATTCAAGTATCCTCATTTTGATACTTGAATACATTTCATATCCTCAAGTATCCCCTATTGAGATAATAGAGTACACAAGGGTGGTCAATGGTCACCACATCCTAGTAAGAGAGACAGGCAGACTGTGCCTTCTAATGAGAATGCACAGCGCCATCTAGGAAGTAATATTTTGAAAAAAAAATCATCATATCTGAATATGATCAAGCCTCTAGTTCTAAATTCCAATTTACTGCAAATATAGTGTTTAGAGGAATATATTAAATGACCCCACAGGGATGCAGTCAGCAAATCCAGGCTGTGGAAAACTCTATAGGACAAATGACTGAGTTTCTTTACTAAATAAATTAAAAGGAAGAGAGAGTGAGAGAGAGAAAGGAGAGAATCTGTAGATCAACTGAGACCTAGAAAACTTCAACCAATTGCAGTTGTGTGGCTCTCATTTGGACCCCGAGGCAAATAAACCAACCAGTAAAAGAAATGACGTGGGTCTTCCCTGGTGGCGCAGTGGTTGAGAGTCTGCCTGCCGCTGCAGGGGACACGGGTTCGTGCCCCGGTCCGGGAGGATCCCACATGCCGCGGAGCGGCTGGGCCCGTGAGCCATGGCCGCTGAGCCTGTACGTCTGGAGCCTGTGTTCCTCAACAGGAGAGGCCACAACAGTGAGCGGCCCGCGTACAGCAAAAAAAAAAAAAAAAAAAAAAAAAAAAAAAATGACGTGGCAACTGGGGAAATTTGAATGCTGACCGGGTATCTGATGCTATTAAGGGGACTGTTGATATTTTAAGGCAGTGTAATGAGAATGTGGTTATTATGTTTAGGTTTTAAGTAGAGACTTTATCTATAATATTTCTCTGCAGAAATATTTATGGATGAAAGGATACAATACCTGGGATTTCCTTACAAATATTCTAGGGGAGAAGCAGAGGGCTGGAAAATAGAGGGAACACATTGGGCCATGAGTTGGTAACTGTCGAAGCCAGGGTGCATTGTGGTTTTATCAAGTCATCTTAGTCTCCTCACTACTTTTGTAGATATTTGAACTTGTTCACAATTCAAAGGGGAAAAAAAGGTCCCTTCTCACTGGAAGGATGGAAGGGACAAACACTGCTTTTTTTTCCTCCCTGTGATACTGAAGGCCAAAGGAGCAAGAAACAAAATCCCTACTTGTACCCATTTATACTTAGAAAAATTCAAGTTATAGTTATTATTTTACCATTAAATCATACAACACTTTCTTTTTAATGCAAGACAAGGTGCGGGCTCTGGAGTTTGAAGCCAAGCTTTGCAGTTACTCTGACTGTGAACAAGTCACTTGCCCTCATGCCTCAGTTTCCTCCTCTGTAAAATGGGGTGATGATAACAAGCCTTCCTTCTTAGGGTTCTTGTGCAGCTTGCATGAGACAAGAATGTGAGGGAAGCCCAGGCATCCTGCCTGGCATGTAGAAACTGCCCTGTAAGCGTGAGCTCTTCTTACGCACTAGTTTCTATGCTCAAGCTATCTGGACAATTCATTTCTGCTGACTTTCTTGGAGCAGTTACGGGGTGCTGGGCACAGACTGGACCTGGGAATCAGGTGGGCTTCTGCAGCTTCCTCTGGCTCTGGGTCATAATGGGTTGTTGCCCTAATTGTCCCGGCCACTAAGCTGGTCTCCTTGGCCCTCTGGGAGCCACTTGCCTTAGAAGTTTGCAGTCCAGGCCTCCCCAAAGTGGAAGGAAACTTAGAATCGGCAGCAAGAAGCTAATTGTTCCCAGCTCAGCTCCTCTGCATGATGCAAACTTCCCTCTTCCCTCCACTGCCTCCCCCCAGAGTCCCAATTAGGAGGTTTCTCCAGCCAGCCGGCACTACCAGCGAGCAGCTACAGCCCTGGTCCAGGAGGGCCCCGCTCGGCCTCAGTGATGCACTTTCCTGGAAGCGAGATGGCTGCGGCTGGGGTGTATCGGGATCTGGACCCTCCCTCCTTTACTTGAAACACCAGCAGAAAATTCTCTTGGTGATTTAATCTCAGCCCCTTCCTGTCCAGCCATCTCCACCTTGCAGCAACAAAGGCTAAGGCTGCTAGTCCTAGAAATGGTCCTTGTTGTCACACACGGGTGGTGTGGGAATCTTCTGGAAGTATCTGCGGTCACCTCGAGGCCACCAGAGCCTGCGTTTCCCTGCCCTTCATGGCTGGCTTCCTGGTGACATGCCTCTCACATCTGGAGGGAGCCCACTGCCTCCTCCCACCCGCCCCACTCAGCTGGGGCGAAGCTGTAAAACACGGCGTGGACCACACACTCTGTAATCTGCCATCTCCCATTCTCTTAGGGAAGGTCAGCTCCGTGCTCTTTGTAGGGTGAGAGGAGAGACCCAGGAGTGGCTGCCAGAAGGGGATGGTGGAGAAGTCCTGACTTACAGCCCAGCTCCAATTATAGCAAATTTACTACCATCACCATCACCACCGCTACTAGTGCTTTTTGTTATGGCTGAATTGTTTCCCCTCCAATTTTTATGTGGAAGCCCTAACCCCCAGGACCTCAGAATGTGACTGTGTTTGGAGATAGCCTTTAAAGAGGTAATTAAGTTAAAATGAGGTCCTTAGTGTGGGCCCTCATCCAATAGAGCTGGTGTCCTTCTAAGAAGCGGAAATCTGGACACAGACACACAGGGAAGACGCGTGAGTACACAGAGAAGGCGGCCGTCTACATGCCAAGAAGAGACGCCTCAAAAGGAACCAGCCCTATCAACACCTTGATCTTGGACTTCTGGCCCCCAGAACTGTGAGGAAATACATTTCTGCTGTTTAAGCCGCCCGGTCTGTGATACTTTGTGAGGGCAGCCTGAGCAACGAATCCATTTCTACTACGATTGCCACCGTTTTCTGAATGCTTGTTATGTGCTTGTCATTCTGCTCAAAAAATTACAAATATTCTCATGTAATCCACATGCAATCCTAAGGAACAGAAATGATCATCATCTTCGTGTGCAAATGAGGAAACAGGATGTCTCTTGGTTCCCCAGCAGCCAGAACAGTGCCTATGGTCGGGCTCAATAAACACTTATTGAAGGAAGGATGCTCAGACGGTTGATAGGACTTGTCCCGGGACCGGGCCAGAGGCAGAGCCAGGACTTTGATCTAAGCTCTCTGAGTCCTAGTTCTGCCCTTAAACCCACTGTGTAGGGTCAAGTACAGTCCGAGGACAGATGACCCTGCAGAGTGCCCACTAGCCCATGGCTTGTGGGTAAGAAGTGCGTTCTGGATTTTTCTTTTCTTTTTTTTTTTGCGGTACACGGGCCTCTCACTCTTGTGGCCTCTCCCATAGCAGAGCACAGGCTCCGGACGTGCAGGCTCAGCGGCCATGGCTCACGGGCCCAGCCGCTCCGCGGCATGTGGGATCTTCCCGGACCAGGGCACGAACCCGTGTCCCCTGCATCGGCAGGCGGACTCTCAACCACTGCGCCACCAGGGAAGCCCCGTTCTGGATTCTTCTGATGGGGCCATGGCTGTGTGGGGATCCTGAGCCTGAAGCAAACTTGGTTTTGTTTACAAGGCAGGCTCACTGAGACTGACTGCTCCCTGCACTGGGAGGTCACGGACAGGTCAGTGTCCGTACTCCCCGCGGCCTGGACGTGGACCTGGGGCAAGCCCGCATGCCCCTTGCCTTGATCATGTGTCCTCTGCTTGGCTTGAACCAATGATTCAGAGTCAGAGCGGGGACTCCCTCCTCCCCCTTCCTCGCCTTCTCCCTGCCTCTGCGGCCTGCGTCCTCCTTCCGAGAATCTCCAGGCTTCCTCTCGGGGCGAGGAGAGGCCTTATGTACCTTGTAGCCCTGGTTGATGCCGTTGATGAACTGGGGGCTGGGGGCAGTCCAGGTGAAGCGGATGGTCGTGGAGTTGGTGGCTTCTGCGTGCACGTTGCCCGGAGGGACCGTGGGGACTGGAGGAGAGCAGAGAGGTAGGGGTGTGTGTGGAGGAGGCACAGTCTGACTGTCTGGCCCGGTTAAGCAGAGAAAACACATGAGGTCTGCAGACACTGCTTTACACCCCTCCCCCCAGCTCCTCCCCTGCTGCTGTGGAGACTTCAGATGCCCTCTTTCTGTAGATTAGTTTGGGCTTAATAAAACCGGTCTGGCCCATTTCACAGGGTACCCACAAATAAAGGTGATGGATCTGAAAAATGCTCAGGGTGGTTTTTTAGGTACAACCCTAAATGTAAGCTGTTTCATGATCCAGTTAATGGGAGACTTTGCAGAAGGGCCCTGTACCCCCGAAGCCTCTGCCTTCATCACACCCACCCCGACCTCTTCATCTTTCCCTCCGTCCTCCCACCCTACGGGGTAGCTGAGCACAGCAGGCGACAGCCTGGGACTGGATAAAACAGGTGACACGTTTGAGGCCGTCAGGACTGGACAGTCAAGACCCATCAGGCACGGAGAGGGGGAAGCACCAGCTCCTCCACGGCCACTGTCCCCACCCACCTCCCTGCAGTGTCCACTCGGTGACTTTGCTGCTGTAGACGCCCAGTCCGGCGCTGTTGTAGGCGGCCACCTCGATCTCATAGTTGGTCCAGATGATGAGGTCCTCCAGCAGCAGGTTGTTGACATCAGCATCTGTTATGTTCTTAAACTGGTACCCAACAGGCAGCCCGGCCAGGCAGTACCTGAGGGGAGAAAGCCAGGATGCCATGGGTTGGAGTCAGCCTGCTTGTCCTCGTGCCCAGGAAGCTGTCTGGGATGGTGGAAGCCCACATCCATGCTGTCCAACATGGGACCTGCTGGCGCTTGTGGTTTTGGGGCACCTGAAACGTGCTTTAATGTAACTGAGGAACTACGTTTGTCATTTAATTTACTTTTTTATTAAGTTAAATGGCTGCAAGTGACCAGCAGCTACCCCACGGGATAACACAAGTCCGGGGGATGTGTCTGGACTCTTCTTTTTGATGGGGGAGGAGGACATTGGTAGGATGGCTAGCCAGAGATGCTGAGAGTTCCTGGGAAGATCTCACTGGTCTAGCTTTGAGGGGTCGCTGATCAGAGACTGGTCTCCAAAGGTTGGGCTAATTTTCTTTCTCCTTCTAGGAGAATGGCTCCCTCTTTTGACAGCCATTCACTGAGGTGGAAAGAAAAAAACCTGAGGCTACATACTCTACCAAGTTCCACCTTCCACTGGAAAAAAGAATGCAGGGTAATAAAGAAACGGGATATGTACAGGCAAATTTTGGAGGATGGATAGCTCATAGGAGAACAACGATGCGCACATACTTTAATGTCTAACTACTGGGAAATCAGAGGCCCCAAATTATTTTGATGCTTCACGAAACCCCACAGCAGTGGTTCTCAAAGCCTTAGTGTGCATTAAAGACACCTGAAAAGCCTGTTGAAACACGGATTGCTGGGCTTACCCCAAAGTTTCTCATTTCCTAGGTCAGGGGTAGGACTTGAGAATTTGCATTCCTATCAAGTTCTCAAGTGATGCTGATGTTGCTGGTCCAGGGACCACACTTTGAGAACCACTACCCTTTAGGATTCACCAAAAAGCCCACTATGAAATTAACTGATAATGGAGCAGCCAAACCAACAGTAACTGCTTCCAAAATTTGGGAATTCCAGTGCTGTGAGTGTACACATTCAGGAAAGAGACATGTGAAGTTGCCTAGCATCTTGCAACCAGCCAGAGTTCAGATATTGACACAAGTTCTCAGAAGTTTCAAGTAGCCGGCTAATTTTCTTTTATGAATACCAAATTTTAGTAACAACTTAATAATACACTTTCAGGTTACCAGTAAAGCACCCACAGTCAAATGTAAAAATAAAAGGCTATTTAACTGGGCTTCACTTGGCAGTAGGGACCAAAGACAGGACTTCCACTTTTTAACCAGTTCTTGGCCTAGTAATTCGTCCACTCATTGTCTGTCCTGGGGAAATCTGGATTGCTAGAATATTCTTGGTTTCCCAGGTGGTTGGTCCCCTGGATAGCTATGTGTCTCCGTGTAGCCCTATTCCTATGTAGCCCTGACATCTGGCAGACTTGTCATCCATACAGCCTTAAGGAGGCTTCACTGTGTCTCCTCTCTAACCATTTCTATTGGTTTCCAAGGCTCTCACTGCTAGAAGTTCTTTTAGATGTCTAACTTCAATCCTTCCTACTGTCGTGTAGGCATTTCTTGTTGCCTGGTCCTTGTTGATGAAGAAGGACCTGCCATGAATCTGCTCTGTTTTCCAATCTACTCCCTGACCCTCCCTCATCTCTTTCCTCTTGAGTCTGGGCGGCCCCTCCTTTCCCTGGTGCAGACGCCTACCTGATGATGTAGCCCTTAAGGATGCCATTCTGGTGGCTCTCGGGAGGTGGCTGCCACTGGATCATGATGGACTGGTTGGTCCGGCCGCTGGCGATGACATTCTGGGGAGGGGCTGTGGGGGGCTCCTCAGGAAGGGAGACCCTGGATAGGAAAACACCAAGAATGGGCAGGGCTTTTCACTCCTAGTCTCCACGGTAAATACAGGAGTTTAATGGGATATGAAGAGGCCCCACCCTGCTCTGTCCCTGGATGACTCTGCACAATTGCTGTGTGCTTTTGGGCTAGTCACTTAACCTCTCTGAGCTTGCTTCTTTACCTGTAAAAGCAGTATCATAAAGTCCACTTGCCTGCTTTATGAGTGGTTGAAGCTCGAATGACACAATGTATATGGAAGTCTTTTTAAAACACTGTAAAGCATCAGATATGTGTATTTTCTGTGTGGTTGAGGGACACAGACCTTGGTTTCCCATTTGTCAAAAGAAGCTGCTGTCGGGGTTGATGACGTCATGAGTATTCAAGTATTTTAGAAGCAGGTGTGTCAAATACACACCTCCCAGTTACCAGCTGGTGGTGAACTTGAACCGCGCTTCCTTTACGAACCAGCTGAGCCCAGGCAGGGGTGGGCCAGGCCGGGTAGGGGTGGCGTGGTGTGTGCGTGAGAGCTTGAGCATCCCCCCTCCCCCCGAAGCCCAGTGCTACTGCATTTCTTTCTCTGGCATGGCCAGGGGACACAGCATTCCACTTCTGTATTTTTCACATAACTGACATGCATCCATTAATAACAAAAGTTGATTATTTTTGATGGATATCTTTCCCATTTTGTTTATGTTTTTGTTTCCTGATTGATAGCTTTTCCAAAACATCCTGCACCCTCCCACGGCTTTGTAAAGCCTAAAGTGAGGGTAATTTAACCTTTTTCTTGCTGACTCAGGACGATTCATTAGGAAGATGAATCAGCATTATACAGGGAAGCCTGAAGGACTGGAGAAGTTATAGGATGGTTTCCCTACACTTCGAGGCCTCTTATTATTGGGATTTCATAGCTCTGAAGGATTCGGGCTATGTCCATTTTTTTCCCCTTCACCACCTCTCGTGGTCCAAACATGGCCTGGCACATAGTAGGTGCTCAGTAAACAGTGAATGAATAAATTCTCCTATAACCGCTCTCCATGCCAGGCTGTTAGCTGTCACTTCTCCCTCCTGTTAGAGTGTCACAGCCTCTGTGGCATCCCCCTAGTAAAAGCCAGAGGGACTCAAGCTTATTGGAACTGTGGGGAAACCACAATGATTGATTTAACCCAGTGGCGGGTCTGTGTACACACCAAAGAGCATCTTTTAAAGAGCAAAGCGCATTCTTGGCTCCCTTAGCAAGTACTGTTTGCTATTTCTATTTGCTATTATTTCTGGACTCTCCATTCTGTTCCACTGGTCTATGTGTCTATTTTTTTTTTTTTTTTTTGGTTGCATCATGCAGCTTGCAGGATCTCAGTTCACCAACCAGGGATTGAACCCAGGCCACAGCAACGAAAGTGCTGAGTCCTAACCACTGGACTACCAGGGAATTCCCTATGTGTCTATTTTTATGAGTAGCATACTGTTTTGGTTTACTATGACTTTGTAGTATAGTTGGGAAGCAGGAAGTGTGGTGCCTCTGGCTTTGTTCTTTGTTCTCAGGATTGCTTTGGCTATTTGGGGTGTTTTGTGGCTCTATACAAATTTTAGAATTGTTTTTTACTATTTCTGTGAAAAATGCCATTGGAATTGTGATAGGGATTGCATCGAATCAATGGATAGCTTTGGGCGATATGGACATTTTAACAATATTAACTCTTCTCAATGGGAAAAGGATAGTCTCTTCAATAAATGATGTTGGGAAAACTGGATAACCATATGCAGAAGAAGGTAACCAGGCCTCTATTTTACACCACTCCCAAAAGTGAACTCGAAATGGATTAAAGCAAACTTAAGACCTGAAACTATAAAACTCCTAGAATAAAACATAAGAGAAAAGCTCCTTGATGTTGGTCTTGGCAGTAATTTCCTGGATATGACACCAAAAGGACAAGCAACAAAAGCAAAAATAAATAAAAGCGGGACTATATCAAACTAAAAAGCTTCTCCACAGAAGAAGAAAGGACAAAATGAAAAGGCAACATAATGGAATGGGAGAAAATATCTGCAAACCATATATCTGATAAGGGGTTAATATCCAAAATATATAAAGAACTCATACAACTCAACAGCAAAAAACTAAATAATCTGATCAAAAAATGGGCAAATGAGCTGCATAGACATTTTCCCAAAAAAGACATAAAAATGGCCAACAGGTCAATGGAAAGGTGCTCAACGTCACTAACCATCAGGGAAATGCAAATCAAAACCACAGTGAGGGGCCTCCCTGGTGGCGCAGTGGTTGAGAGTCCACCTGCCGATGCAGGGGACATGGGTTCGTGACCCGGTCCGGGAAGATCCCACATGCCGCGGAGCGGCTGGGCCCGTGAGCCATGGCCGCTGAGCCTGCGCGTCCGGAGCCTGTGCTCCGCAACGGGAGAGGCCACAACAGTGAGAGGCCCGCGTACCGCAAAAAAAAAAAAACAAACCCCACAGTGAGATATTACCTTACCCCCATCAGATGGCTATTATCAAAAAGACAACAAATAACAAGTGTTGGTGAGGATGTGGATAAAAGGGACCCTTCATGCACTGTTGGTGGGAGTAAAAATTGGTACAGGGACTACGGGAAACAGTATGGAGGTTCCCGCCCAAACTGAAAACAGAACTGCCATGTGATCCAGCTACTCCACTTCTGGGTATATATTCACCCCAAAGAAATGGAAACAGGATCTCGAAGACATATCTGCACCCCCATGTTTACGGCAGCATTATTCACAATAGCCAAGATACGGAAACAGCCTAAGTGTCCGTCAACAAATAAATGGATAAAGAAGATGTAACCTAGCTATACAATGAAATATTTTCCAGCCGTGAGACAGAAAGAAATTCTGCCATTTGCAAAAACATGGATGGACCGGCAGGGTATTATGCTAAGTGAAATAAGTCAGAGAGAGAAAGACAGATACTGTAGATCTCACTTATATGTGCAATCTAAAAGAACTGAACTCAGAGAAACAGAGGAGGTGGGGGCTGGGGAAGATGTTAGTCAAAAGGCATAAATTTCCAGTTATAAGAATAACAAGTTCTGGTGATGGAATATACAGCATGGTGATTATACCTAAGAATACTGTATTATATACTTGAAGGTTACTAAGAAAGTTGATCTCAAATGTTCTCACCACAAAAAGAAACGGTAATTATGTGACAGGATGGAGGTGTCAGCTAACACCATGGGGGTAATCATTTTGCCAGAGAGGAGTGTGTCAAATCAACGCATTGTACACCTGAAACTTACATAATGTTACAAGTCAACGATATCTCAATAAATCTGGAAAAAATAAAAATACACATAAAAAAATAAAGAGCAAAGCACACAGCTTTGGGGCATGGGATTGGTGTCACTATCATTCTGACCTGATGTCTTCTTTCCCACTAGAGGAGGCTGCTTGTTCTATGGGGGTCTAGGTGGCTAGAACGCGCCTCCTACACAAGTGGGTATTAAAACGTATGAACTGCTGTTTTTATTAAACATTCATCATTTTAAGAAAAGCTTTGTTGGAGGCTTCATGGGGTCTGGCAGCATGCAAGACATTGCATACAGAGATCCATGTAGATCCCAGATGTCTTTGGAAATTCACGTGCGTTTAACAATGATGGCAACCCATGGGGATGTAGAGCAGAATGGGGTTAAGTCTTGGAACTTGCATGGCCCCCAGTGAGAGGGACAACTCAACTGGGTTAGTGAGTGGAGCCCCTGACACCCACCGTTGGAGCCCCTGACACCCACCCAACTCCCCTCACCTCTCTGTTTCCTTGCTGAACTGTCCTTTCCCCACGTCGTTGACGGCACAAAGACGGAACTGGTAGGAACGTGCGGGAACCAAGCCCTTGACCATCACCGAGGTGGCCTCGGGGTCCACACTGGCCAGAAGCACCGTCCAGGGGGCATCTACAGGGACAGAGGGTGGAGGTTGAGGTAGGCATCTTGGGGGCGCACGCTTCTCCCCCACCCATTCCCAGCAGGGGTCCAGCCTTGTTTGGGCTGGCAGGGTAGTACCTCCCCAGCTTGGTCCAGTAGAGGCTGGTCATGTCATTTTTCTGGGTCCCCTTAGCCCCCATGTCCCAGGGGGTTGGGGGGCCCTGGGGAGGGAGCAAGGGCTCATGGGAACTGAGAGGCATTTGTCTTTTCTATCTTTTTTGATTTTTCTCAAATTGATGAGCTCTAGCAAACTGTATTTGAAACACCACTCAAATGATGCCTGCTAATTTTGGAGTTCATGGCTTGGGGATGGAGGATAAAAATTAAAAAAAAAAAAAAAATAACGGCCAGGGACTTCCCTGATGGCACAGTGGTTAAGAATCCACCTGCCAATGCAGGGGACACGGGTTCGATCCCTGGTCTGGGAAGACCCCCCCCTTGCCGTGGAGCAACTAAGCCCGTGGCCACAACTACTGAGCCTGTGCTCTAGAGCCCGAGAGCCGCAACTACAGAAGCCCGCGCTCCTAGAGCCCGTGCTCCGCAACAGGAGAAGCCACCGCAATGAGAAGCCCGCGCACCGCAACGAAGAGTAGCCCCCGCTCGCCACAACTAGAGAAAGCCCACGCGCAGCAACGAAGACCCAACGCAGCCAAAAAATATATATAAATAAATAAATTAACAATAATAAAAAAACCCAACAAAAAACAAACAAAAAACTAATGGCCAGTGTCTTAGAGGCTTCTGGGTGGCAGTTCCCAAGTCCAGCCTGTGCGTTATCTCGTTCAATTGTCACACGACTGCAGGATGCCGTGGCTCATTTTACAGATGAGGGAGCTGGGCCGTCCAGAGGGTTGGCTCAAAGGCACAGAAGTGGTGTCGCCCTGGCTGCGGTCAGTGGAGGGGGTGCGAGCAGCCTTACTGTTCTCTGACATCTCCAGGACGTAGCGGATCAGTGGGCTGTTGCCGTCAAAGGGCTTGGCCCACGTCAGGTTGATGGCCCTTCTCTCTGCAGCGCTGAGAGTCGCCACTGGGTGCTCAGGGGCATGAGGCAGCTGCCTGGAGGAGACAGGTGTGGAGGGGCCCCCCCGTGAGGTCTAGAATCAGGTGACACCCAGGACTCAGTCTGAGCTCCCATGATATCTGGTGCTTAGCCCCCGAACCCAGCCTTCGGGGCCATCTAGCTGGAGATTCTGTGCACTGGCTTTGGAGCCCACCTGTCCAAAGCCATAACCCAGACTCCCCGCCCTTGACAGGGGCCGAACTGAGCCGGCGAAGGCCTGGAGGATGCTGGGGTGAGGTGGGCAGGCTCAGGTCACACCTCGCCTGGTGGCCTGCCTAGACGCAGCCTTCCCTTTGCTGCCTGCACCTCTTTACCCCGGAGCCTGGGCAGGCTGCCCTCACCTCACACGCAGGTGGGCACTGCGAGAGTCGTTGCCTCCGGCTGAGAGCACCCGGCAGGTGTAGGTGCCGATGTCCCCGGACCACGTCTGCGAGATGTGCAGGGAGCCGTTTCTGTCCAGACGGATGCGGGGGTTGCCCTCCATGCTCAGCGTGGCCCCATCCTTCTCCCAGACGTACCTGAGAGTAAGAAGGACCACTAAGTAAAGAGAGGCAGGGAAGGCAGGGTTGGGGGCTGCTGGGGTGGGCACAGCCCAGGGCTGGTCTGGAGCAGGGAGCTCCAAAGGCGGGTAGGGGGCAAGCCCCCAGCCACAGCGGGGGCACCTGCAGCCCATCACACCTGCGGGTGGGGCCCTTGGTCCAGGAGCGTGACCACATCGTTATCCACCGTTCACACCTTCAGTTCAGGTCCAGGTCACAGCCTGGTCACTTTTGGCCGGAAGCCATTACCAAGCAGCGCAGAGTGAACAAAAGGTATTCTTCCAAAGAGGTTAAAAGATTAGGGCTGGAAAAAGAATGAACGTCTCCACGTAGACTACATGTGGGGATTAGTTTTATGAAGGGAATCATTAGATCAATGCATCACTGTGACAAATTAACTTCGGCATCCAGAAAAATCACTTTAGCTTTGGTCAGTCAGTACAAAGGGGGCCTTGAGAAATTACACACATGCCCGTGCCTGACAATGAGAAATATCTGCTCTGGATTTGTTCTGGAGGAGACACAATAATTGTCATCAACACACACAGGGTGCCAGCTCCTGGGAGGATGCTGGGCTGCTACCTCCCAGGGAAGGTCGATCAGGGTGACCAGGGCAGGAATGCTGTCGGGCTGGGATGCCTTCCTAATAGCCCATCAGTCGCTCAGTGAAAGGACAGGGTGATGGGGCTGAATCACAAGGCCCTAGAACTCTCTGGGTTTAGGGAGTGTGAGATGGCTGGGCAGAATGAGCCTGTAATTTTTTTTTTTTTTGCGGTACGCGGGCCTCTCACTGTTGTGGTCTCTCCCGTTGCGGAGCACAGGCTCCGGACATACAGGCTCAGCGGCCATGGCTCACGGGCCCAGCCACTCCACGGCATGTGGGATCTTCCTGGACCAGGGCACGAACCCGTGTCCCCTGCATCGGCAGGTGGACTCTCAACCACTGCGCCACCAAGGAAGCCGAAGCCTGTAATATTTTTAACCTAAGTTTAAAATAATCAGAAAAGTAGCAAGTACAGATGAGAAAAGAGCAAAGGAAAAAGGAAAAAAAACCTCAAAAGCTTTCCCCTAAGGGGTAATCATGATTCACTTTTGAGGGTAAACCTTCCAGACTCTTCTCTCCTGGGCAGTTACCACATTGCTATTATGTTCTGGGGTCAGATTCTTGGGTCGAATGTTGCCCTGGTCACTTACCAGCGTTGTGGTCCTGGGTGTATTTATTTAATCTGGTTGTGCCTCAGTTTCCTCATCTGTCATATGAGGGAAGTAATACCACCCACCTCATAGGGTTGCCATCAGGACTGTGTGAGTTAATATAAAATACTTGGAGTAGTGCCAGAAACATGGTACGTGATTGATAGAAGTTAGCCATTGATAGAAGTTAGCCATCACTATATATTTCTACTAATACAGCATATTTTTAATATAAATAATACCTAGCTATCTATCCATCCATCCTGATTTTAAAGCTGCTTTTTCCACCCAAGACAGTATTATAAATTCCTTTTAACGTGACATTTCCTCACCATGGTTCACGCTGGCTGCATAGTGCTTCAGTGTAACTGATCCCGTAACGTTGGACATCCAATTTAGCTCCTTGTTTTCTGATACGATAGCTAATGCTGTGATGAACATCCTTGTGGCAAAATATCTGCCACTTTCTAAATCATTCCCTCGAGTATAAATTCTCAGCGGTAAATTGACAAGTTAAATGTTAAGGCTTTTTATACATATTTGCAAATCGCCGAAAGTAATCACCGAGAATTCATTTCTTTAGCTAGAAAAGGATCATCCTCGCCAGCACTGATGGGATGGATAGAACTTTACTTAAAAGCAAATGTAGCTGCAGAGAGTAACTCCTGCTTAAGAAACAACCTATAACAAGTGGACATAATTTGTCCCAGGATGTGGTGCTTTAGGAAGTATCTATCACCACCTGCAAAGTGTTTGTTCCAAAACTACTGAACTTGAATCTAATGATCAGTTACCTGAATCTAATTAGAAACACAAGGGACAGAATAAGAAGTGAACCACACCATGAAAAAGCAGCTAGCCAAACCCAGATGTGGACTATTCTACAGCAGGGATATTCTGCAAACTATGGCCTGTTGCCTATTGCCTACTTATGTAAATAAAGTTTTATCGGAATAGACACACACACACACATGCACACACACTGACCTCCGTCCTGCAGAACCTGGTTTCTCCAACTAATTAAGTTCATGAAAACAAGGCAAAAATGAAAACAAAAATGAAGACAAAAATAAAAAGAATGGGAGAGGGTACCATGTAGAATAAAAGAGACACACCAATCAGACACAATGTGTGGACCTTGTTTGGACCCTGAGTTAAACCAACCCACTATAAAAAGACACCTTGAGACAATCATGGTGACTGGAATATGAGCTGGTATTAGAAGAAACCAAGGAATTGTTCATTGTGTTAGGTGTGACAGGGGACATGGCTGTTATATTTAAAGAAAAGTCCTTTTCAGTAAGGAATGACATATTTAATGGTGAAATTACGTTTGAAAGTGGCTTTTTAAAAAAATTTGCAGTTAAAAAAAATAAATGTGGGGATGGACTTCCCTGGCAGTCCAGTGGTTAAGACTCGGTGCTTCCACTGCAGGGGGCATAGGTTTGATCCCTGGTTGGGGAACTAAGATCCTGCATGCCGCGAGGTGCAGCGCACACACACACACACACACACACACACACACACACAAAAGCATGGGGGTAGACACATGAAACAAGATGGGTTAAACGCTGGTAATTGTTGAGGCTGAGAGGTGGGTACAGGAGGGTTGAGGATACAATTCTCTTCTTTGGGGTATGTTTTAAAATGTCCATAATAGAATGTTAAAACAAAAAAAGAACCTATCAATCCATTTAACTTAGGGTAAAACTTCCCCAAATAATCTGTAATGATATAGCTGGCTATTAAACAATTTTGATGAGTGGTTTTCAGCTTTAAATAATATATATATATATATATATATATATATATATATATTTTTTTTTGCGGTACACAGGCCTCTCACTGTTGTGGCCTCTCCCGTTGCGGAGCACAGGCTCTGGACGCGCGGGCTCAGTGGCCATGGCTCACGGGCCCAGCCGCTCCGCGGCATGTGGGATCTTCCCGGACCGGGGCACGAACCCGTGTCCCCTGCATCGGCAGGTGGACTCTCAACCACTGCGCCATCAGGGAAGCCCTAAATAATATTTTATAGTCCTCAGGAAATCAAAGATGTGCAAAAATATTTAGTTATAAGGACATTCAGAATGATATTTCTTTTTTTTTTTTTTTTGCGGTATGTGGGCCTCTCACTGTTGTGGCCTCTCCCATTGCGGAGCACAGGCTCCGGACACGCAGGCTCAGTGGCCATGGCTCACAGGCCCAGCCGCTCCGCGGCATGTGGGATCTTCCCAGACCGGGGCACGAACCTGTGTCCCCTGCATCGGCAAGCAGACTCTCAACCACCGCGCCACCAGGGAATCCTGATATTTCTTAACATTAGCAAAAATTCAGAAACAATCCACATACCCAGCATTAGGGAACTGGTAACAAATGATGTGGCATCCACACAGTGGAGGACTGAACAGTCATATAATTGACAGAGGACGAGATTCACAACAGGTTCGTAAGGGAAAAAGCAGAGTAAAACACTGTTTCTAGTTTTTTCAAATGACACCCAAATATTACTATCTCTAGTGAAAGGAAACACAGATTAACCTACTTTTCTACTTCCTCTCTCTCCATCCCTCCCCATGGTCTTTGGTTTACCTGCATTTTCTATATTGTCCTCCTAAAATGGATACCTATTAGCTGTATAATAAGAAAAAACAGTAACAATACTGATTCATATTAACAAGGTGGACTGTTCGGATTCAGTCTAGATCTGGGTTCAGATACCAAACAGAAGCAATTTTGGAGGCTTTTCATGCTGCCACCTACACCTGCCCAGCCTGCGTCCCCTGGAGCCCAGCTTTATTCTGAGGATATGTATGTAACCAGGATTAAGTGGCTTCCACTTTAGTCTGATTTGGTTGTTCAAATCCTTTCCAGTCTGTCTGCTCAGGGAACCCCTGGTATGTTTCCTGCCGCCAGAACAGGGATTTTAATTCTGGCTGCACAGCAGAATCACCTCGGGGACTTCTAAAAACTACTTAAGTCTTTAAGTGGGGTGGTGGCCCACCCCACCCCTAAGACTCACCTCAAGGACGTGGAGGGCTGCCGGGAAGCTCCCCTCCCCCAAGGTGATGGAAGCCAGACATGCGTGGGAGATTTCAGGGTGGCCTTGGCCACAGATTTTGCCAGTTTGGGGGGATGATGGACCAGTTCTGTTCCCTCCCCCATCTAAAAAAGATTGTCCTAGATGGGTAATTCCAGTCTAAGGCGAGGACCCCCCCAGTAAACTGGAACAGTGACTTGAACGTGGGCCTGCAGATATATTGCAAAGGGTCCCTAAATCTCTTTGTTCATAAGAATTGTCCAGAGGATGAATAAAATGTGCAGTTTTTCCCAAGTATTAGTAGGTAACATTTTAATAAAATACCAATTTATTTTAAAGTTTTACTGACTTAATATAGCTTTTCATTACAATAAAAAAATTCAGTTAATGGATGCTAAAATGATAGCGACTATGTATGGGTCTGAGACCCACAGCAGTGTTCTATGGGGAGAACATGTGGGTTCTCCTGGAAGACATTTTTACAGTTGGTATATTAATTTTTTAATAAAAATCTAATAAACCCTGGGATAAGCATATTCTAGATTATCTGTCGGCCATGTTCTAACTACATCTATGTGATTTCAAGGCTCATGTTTGCATTTGATGATGACTATCCTAAAGGGCCAATGTTTAATGTTTAATGAGGTGTTTCTCCAACTGAGGTCTGAGACAGATCCTCTGAGAATGGGTGTGGATCTAAAAGCCTAGTACCTTTGAACGTAAGGTGGTGCAGCCACTGTGGAAAACAGTATGGAGGTTCCTCAGAAAACGAAACCCAGAACTACCAAATGATCCAGCAATCCCACTCCTGGACATATATCCAGACAAAACTATAATTCAAAAAGATACATGCACCCCTATGTTCATAGCAGCACTATTCACAATAGCCAAGACATAGAAACAACCATGGATGTACATTGACAGAGGAATGGATAAAGAAGATGTCATACATACACACAACGGAATATTAGCCATAAAAAAGAACAAAATAGGGGGCTTCCCTGGTGGCACAGTGGTTGAGAGTCCGCCTGCCGATGCAGGGGACACGGGTTCGTGCTCCGGTCCGGGAAGATCCCACATGCTGCGGAGCGGCTGGGCCCGTGAGCCATGGCCGCTGAGCCTGCGTGTCCGGAGCCTGTGCTCCGCAATGGGAGAGGCCACAGCAGTGAGAGGCCCGCGTACCGTAAAAAACAAACAAACAAAAGAACAAAATAATGCCATTTGCAGCAACGTGGATGCAACTAAAGATTATCATACTAAGTAAAGTAACTCAGAAAGAGAAAGACAAATACCATATGCTATCACTTACATGTGGAATCTAAAATATGACACGAATGAACTTATCTACAAAACAGAAACAGAATCGCGGTCATAGAGAACAGACGGGTGGTTGCCAAGGGGGAGGGGTGTGGGGAAGGGTGGACTGGGAGGTTGGGGTTACAGACGTTAGCTTTTATACATAGGCTTTACACAACAAGGTCCTACCGTGTAGCACACAGAACTATGTTCAATATCCTCTGATAAACCAAAATGGAAAAGAATATACATACATATGTATAACTGAATCACTTTGCTGTACAGCAGTAATTAACACAACATTGTAAATCAACTATACTTCAATAAAAAATAAAATAAAAAAGGGGAAATAAAGCAAAAAAAAAAAAAAAAAAAAAAAAGTTGTAGTACCCTTGCCGCCAACCTTGGTTTCCGGGGTCCCATTTGTCACGGCCATACAGAGTGTCATATACCCAGTGGCCACCAGGTGGGGCCCCAGGACACAACTGCCTCCTGAGCAGAGCGGGCCGTTACTCCAAGTGGCATCAGTGCCCAGCCCTTCCAGCTCCGTGCCAGTAGCTTTGGCAGTGACATTGCCCATAAAATAGAGAAGCAGCACGGAGGGAGTATTTATTTCTAAGGAAACAGTGACGTTTTTTTACTCAGCATCCCAGAGCTCAAGGGAGAGCCTGAAGGGACCGTTTTGTTCCTGTTTTAGTTCCAGGAAGTGTCCTTGTGCCCAGCCTGGGAGGGCTCCCAGCTTTCGTGACTTTCTTGGCTGCTTCTGTGCTCCCTGGCCTCTCCAGGGCCTTCCACAGCGGGACCTGGTTCCCTCCAGGCCAAGTGGCTTGCCGAGGTCTGGGCTCCCGAGGAGGATGGCAGGGGTGGCCCCAGGCTGGGCCTCTGTCCCTCACATGTGTCCCTTTGAGGGTCACCTCAGGGACCTTTGCCTTCCCAGCCCTGTCACTGCTCCCACGCCTGTTTACCCAGACACCCCTGCTGTCCACGCAGTGGGCGGAGGGTCTAAGGCCTGGGGTGGTGGTGCTAGCAGGGGGTCCCGAGCAACCCAGAGCCTCCACCTCTCCCCAGACAGATGCCTCTTTCTCATCCCTTCCCTTCCGCCCTCTTCCACTCCCTTTCCTCCACTTCTTCACCCCCCAGCCCCTTCCCCTCCCCGCCCACCCTGCCCAATTCAACTCAGGCTGGTCAGTCCGCCAGGCATTTACCTAGTGTCCCCCATGTCCCAGCCCTGCACTAGCTCTGCATGGGCCACACCTACCCGTGTAGACGCTCGTCCAGCAACCAGCTACCCCCTAAAGCTGCCCCTCCCCTTTTGCCTCCAAGGGGCCACAGCCAAAGGAGTACCTGACAGTCACTCGGGGGTCGTGGGTCACTCCGCACATCATGGAGGCCTGGGTTCCCTTGATGACGCTCTGGTCCTGGGGGGGCTTGGTGATGCGGGTCCGGGCTGAAAGAGAGCAGGGAGACAGCGTGGTGGGAAGGGAAACAGGTGGGTCCCACAGAGACAGGTGAGATGCAGGTGTAGGGGAGGGGGACCTTCAGGTGAACGGCACCCGAGTGGCTGAATTCTACGGGTGGACTGGTCTGCTGTGGTGAATGTCCCAGAACGTTAAGAACCATGTGCTTCCACGGTACGTGAATTCTTGGAAGCCACGATCACGGTGGGGGCTCTTTTCATTTTGCTCCCACAAACCCATGCAAGGGATGAAGATCAGGGCTGTGTTCCCAGCACACCAGTGGTCCAGCCAGGGTAAAAATAGGATCGTCTGATTCCGGGTCTAATGCATCCGATCACCCACCAGGCCCCTGGCGCTCAGCCTAGAAGGGTGGCCCACACCTACATGTGGTACGAGATCCCAAGGGGTACAATCTGAGGGCGGGAAGGGGCTTGGAAAGTTGCCCCAGAGCAGGGGTCACAAACCACAGCCTGGGGTCAAGCCCAGCTGGGGGCCTGGCTGGGTAAATTCCCCCGTCCTGGCACTCAGCCACACCCGCTGGATTCACCACCATCTACAGCTGCTTTCTTGATGAAACAGAAGAGTTCATGGAGCTGTGACAGAGACTGTTTGGCCCACAAAGCCTAAAATATTTACTAACTGGCCCTTTACAGAAAAAGCGTGCTGATTTCGGCCCTGAAGTCTATGCCCATCAGCTCTCTCTTCTCTCAGCTTGGCCACACGGCATCACCCGCGGGACCTTGGCCTTCCTGTGACCTGTCCTCTGCATTGATCCATCCAGGTCCTCCTCTTAAGACGTGCCGGCTGGACAGACGCGCGGATGTGGAGCTGCAGGTGCTCGCGCGCGCTCAGCGCCAACTGACCCGCAGGCATGGAAGGAGCTCCCGCTCGCCCTTCACACTCACCCCACACGACCAGGTCGGCCGAGGCTTCATCGACCCCCCGAGAGTTGGTGGCCAAACAGGTGTAGGTGCCGGCGTCGGAGGTGTGCGTGGGGCTGACGAGCAGGCTGCCGGATTCCAGCAGCGTGAAGCGAGGCAGCTGGACTGAGCCGCTGGCCAGGATGCGCTCCCCTGGGGTGACACGGTTGGGGGGATGCATGGGTTCAGGCTGCCGCCCTGGCACACTGACATTGCCAAGGGCCTGGACGGCACTCCCACCCGTCCCCGGCCCGTCTGGGGCAGGGTGAGCTCAGGCAGGCTCCCAGCTTTAGAAAGGCTGGAAGGGCCACCGGTGGGGGGATGGTGGTTGGCAGCGGGGCTGGGGACCAGAATGGTTTCTGGCTTGGTGACGGACACAAGGGCACACGGTCACAGAGCGGGTGGCCCAGAGCTGGGTCTCCTGATGTCTCTCTCTGCCCTTCACCAAAGGAAGCCAGCACAGTCTCTCAATGCTGCCTGGCACAGCCCTCGGAGGCAGCTGGCACCTGGGCTGGTGGGGAGGGGACAGAGAGCTTTGACAAGGTGGTGACAGGCATCCTGTGGAAGGATGCTTCTGGAGAGTCACCTGCAGGGGAGCGGAGGAAAGTGATGGGTGGGAACAGCAAGGGGTGGGGGCGGAGAGGGACACATAGGGCGGGGGCAGCCCTGGTCGGGGACGGACCTCCCTCTGCAGTGGGACCTAGGGGGCCTGGAAAGAGGGAGAGGGAGGGAGGGGGAGAGAGGATACGCCGCGTGTGAGTGAGTCTGAGAGTGCAGGTTTCCATGATTGTACCTATTTTAAAGAAAATCCCACCTGTCTATAGAGGGGACTGTCCATGTGCAAGTCTGGGGGTGAGCGGGTCCCCCTGCACACACGTGCGGGCATACTGAACAAGTGAGCGTGTGAGGTGGGTGTGTTTATTTCTGGGCCTGAGTGTGCCCACACTCCCCCCCTCAATAGGGATGGAGTATCTACTGTGGGTCAGACTCTGTTCTAGGCCCTGGGGAGATAGCAGGGGACAAAACCGAAAGCCCTGACCTCGTGGGGGGCCAGGCAATAAGCAAAACCAAGGCGCAGATGATCTTGCGTATTAGAAGGCGGGAAAATAAACCAGCGAGGGGTTGGGGGAGGGCCTGGGTGAGTCCTGTGGGGAAGGTTTATCTGAGCAGAGGCTTGGGGGGGTGTGAGTGAGTGACTCTGTTTGTGTGTGTGTGTGTACATGTGTGTGTGTCCCCGGGGAGGGTTGTGAAGCTGAGTGTACAATGCAGAGCATGGAGGAGTCACGCGGGGTGGGTGGACCTAGGTAGATAGCTTGGGCTTTGGTGGCTCAGGTGTCTGGAGCCCTGCAAGCTGCCTGCGGAGGGGGGATGGCCTCCTGCCTGTACTAACAACCTTCACCGGGATGTTACATCAGCCGTCATTGTTTGGGCTTCCCGACTTCCCAGGCACAGAGCAGGCCCTTCATGAGCATCCTCTCGTCTAGTTTTCATGCCACTCCCAGGTATGTGTCCTACTGTCCCCATTTTACAGATGGGAACCTTGAGGCTCCAAGGTCATAGGCCTCACAAGAGGTAGAGCTGAGCCTTGAGCCCGGCAGGGCGGCACGTGGTACCTACCGCCGTGTGAAAGAAACCCTCTTGGGTTGTACAGTGCACAGCCTTCCCAACCGTACACGGGAAACCCCACCTGGCTGGCTCCAGAACTGAGCCCTGAGGACTGCCCTAGACTTTGTCAGGTGGCCATGCCCTCCAAAGCAGATCAGTCTCAGCTACCTTTCTGCCAAGTGATGGCCGGCCGGGGTGCCCCCGAAGTCTCACAAGCCAGCACCACGGACATGCCATCAATCACCGTGCTGTCCAGGGGGCCCCTGGTGATGTTGGGGGCGATGCCTGCGAAGGGAGACAATGAGGCCTCTTAGGCACACCCCAGGTCCTTGTTGTGCCCTGCCACTCCCGCTGGCTGGAGTGGGTCCCTCTGCAGGGAAGGATGCAGGTGTCCTGACAGGGCCCCAGCATTGGGAAGAAGCCCGGAAGGCCCACGAGGGGCTCCCCTTACCACCTACCCTGTGGAAGGACCCAGGTGACACCGGTCCCCACCCTGCCTTGATTCTCAAGTCTCCATTTAGGGGAAACTGAGGACCCCCAAGGGCAGCTGACACCCTCCATGACAAGGTAAATGGGATTCATCCTTCATCAAATGTGAAATCGAGGCTCTGGTTTGTAAAAGAAAAAATGGTGCTGGCTGTAGAAGCAGCAGGTGTCACTGGCCAGAAACAGTGACTGACCCCGGGGGACAGCCTTCTGGGATCCTGTCTCTGCACTGCACAGCATCCTGTTCTCAAGAGGCCCCTGGCTTGGAGGAAAGCTGCGTCCTGGGCGGGAGGGAATCGTGCAGGACAGGAAAGGTCAACTCACTGGTGACGGCCAGGTAGGTGGAGGTCTGCACCTCGCCGGCCGCGTTGCGGGCGAAGCACTGGAACATGCCGGTGTCGTCGGGCACTAGCCCGCTGATCTGCAGGCCCCCGTCGCCTCGCTGCCGGAAGCGGCTCAGCCTCCCCACCTCCACCACGGCCGAGTCCTTGTACCAGGTGATGGAGGGTGGTGGCACACCTGTGGGAGATGAGCACCCACCGTCAGCCGCCTCTGAGGGATGCTCAGGTAGGGGCTGAGGCAGCAAGTCCTCGGAGGGGGGAGTGTCCCTGGGGTGTCTTGGTTTCTAGAACCTTCTCAGAGGTGTCACTGTTGGTCTTGGGAGTGGGGAAAGATGTTCTCAGAGGGACAATTCTCAAATTCTCATCAAGTAGACGTCCCAAGAAAATTTAAAAGATCCTGGATTGGGGCTTCCCTGGTGGTGCAGTGGTTGAGAGTCCACCTGCTGATGCAGGGGACGCAGGCTCGTGCCCCGGTCCGGGAAGATCCCACATGCCGTGGAGCAGCTGGGCCCGTGAGCCATGGATGCTGAGCCTGCGCGTCCGGAGCCTGTGCTCCGCAACGGGAGAGGCCACAACAGTGAGAGGCCCACGTACCGCAAAAAAAAAAAAAAAAAAAAAAAAAAAAAAAAAAAAAGATCCTGGGGTTAGTTTAGCTTGGAAAGGCTGGACTGGACAAGCTATATTTTTCTGCAATATTTAGCAGAGTCTTTTGTGTGCTCTGGGAACCTCCATCTGGGCTTTCACAAACCCAGGTGACCAGAGAACCCTGTGTCAAGGGGCATGCAGATGGAATCAGCGTTCCTTTGGAAGCCCCCTCCTACCAGGTAGCACAGGGAGGTGAATGGGGCTCCCCTTACCCCTCAGCCTTCCCCAAGCTGCGTCCCCAGCCTGGCATGCTCTTCCCATAGGTATCCCCTAGCCCTCTCACCTCTCCCACTGCGTCTCTGCTCAAATGTGACTTCTACAGAAAAGGTCCCCAAACCCCGTTCGAAAGAGCACCCCGTGGCTCCGAGCCCCCTCAGCCTGCCTGTTTCTCCTTCCCAGCACTTTTCAACCCTGACGTCCTCTAATATTTCATCCAGTCCAAGCAGTGCCTTCTTTCACATTGTAACAGCTCAAATCAGGACGTGTCTTACAATCGACAGCATGTCATAATTTAATTGGCAGTCCCTTTTCTTTCTTAGAGGTACATAAGATAATGCGGCATCTTACAACCCATGGCATTTTAGATGAAATGAAACACGCTATCTTTATTTGCTTATTGGTTTGTCTGCCTTCCTCATGAGCACGTTAAGTTCTGTGAAAGTGGGGATTTGGCTGTTTGGTTCATTCTGTGTCTTTCCAGCCCCGAGAACAGTATCGGCACATGATAAGCCCTCCAAAAACGTTTGTTCAATAAATGAATGGATCTCTGTCTTCCCCTGGTATGGTCTCAGAATGGGTGTCAGTATCCCCCCTCCTCCTCCACTGGACCCTCCCTCCTGCCTGGGCTACATTCTCCTCTCTGTTCAATGTCAGACCCTGTCCCGCCATGCACACTCTCCCCTATCATCCCATCATCTCAGATTTCACCCTGGTTTCGGGGTGCCTTTTAGCTCAGTGGAACCTGAAGGAGGGGGGGTGGGGATGGGAAAAGTAGAAAGTCTGCAAGAACTCTGACAAGGCGGGGTTAAGTAAAAATGGTGGGAGGAGATGAAGCCAAATGGCCCAGACACCAGGCAGAGATGCACTCAGTTCTGACATAACGATCATTTGGCATTGTCTACAACTCTCAAATTATGGGCAATTTGGGCCTGTCACCTATCCTGAAATTACGGTAATTTGGATTCATTTGTAACCTTCAAGTTATGGTAACACGGGGTTGATTTCCAGCCCTGAGATTATGGTAATTTGGCCTGTTGTTTCCTGGGGTGTCTGCCTACAGCCAGACTGACTCTCTGCTCAGTGATGAGAAGGAGGCGGAATTTAGAAAAGTCCGTGTCAGGGAGAGGAGCGGCTGAAGGTCCGGGGGTCCCTGTCCCCCTCCATCCACACCACCGCGTTACCTTTGGCCCGACAGGGGACGTCCACCACTTTCTCCATCTCTGCTGTGATGTGTCTCTCTGGCTCCTTGACAAACTGAGGCGGTTCTGCAGGAGGGGGGGATGGGGGTGGGGTGTCAGAGCTGTGCTCCTGTTGGTATGGCCACCATTCGGGTCACCCTTAAGTAGGCCCCAGCCATGCCTGGGGGACCCCAGCAGCCCCACCCCGTCTCACCCAGCACAGACAGGTAGGCGCCACGGACGACAGAGGGGGCACTGCTGCTGCGAAGGATGGCCTCACACTCGTAGTAACCGGCGTCGCTGCCCGTGGGGTTGGGGATGGTGAGCCGGCGGTTGTAGTCGCTGATGCCGCTGGACAGCAGCACCCCATCCTTCTTCCAAATGATGTGCAGCTTGATCAGGGGCCTGGGGGGGCGGCGAGGGAGGCAGGCCATCAGCCACAGAGACTTCAGAGGCCCGAGAGGCAGGTCAGGGCATGGTAAGGAGTGCAGGGCCGGGGCCAGGCTGGCTGGGTTTGCCCATGCCCCTGACACTTTCTAGGTGCAAGCCGTTGTTTGGTGCGGTTCTTTCAGTGCTCTGGGCCTCAGTTTCCTCATCTGTGAAATGGGGGCAACCGTGCCCACCTCGGGGTGGTGGTGAGGGTGGATGGATTCACACAGGACCCGGTCCCGGTGGTAACTCATGCTAGGGGGCTCTCAAGAGCAGAAAAGCATCCTTTCCACGCATCTCTCTTTCTTCTGCTCTGTTCCGTGGGCCGCGCCCCATCCCACAGAAGTCAGTGGGTAGGAAAGTGTGAAAGGGGAGGGAAAGTGACAAGTTGAAACGGGAGAGAAGCACCCGAAGTTTGGAGATGGGGAAACAAAGGCAGGCAGGTGGACATACGCACCCCCAACTTTGAGAGAGGGCTGAGGGTGTGAGCTGGGCCCCCTTTCCTCCATCACTGACCCCGGCTCCCCAAGGACCCCTGAGCTGGGGTTTGCCCGGCTCTCCTGTTTAGCACCTGATGGATCCCCAAGGGCGGATCTGCCAAAGTGGGGTCCGTGCTAGTTCCCCGGGGGCTCAGAGGGGTCCCGTGAAAAAGGGGTTTCGTGGTCGAGTGAGTTTGGGCAGCCTGGCCTGAATGGTGTTATGTAGGTTCTTCTCTGCTCCCTTAATGTGCTCTGTTGCATCCTGGCGGCCTTTCCCTTACTTGTGAGAAAGTTGGGTTCTGAGAAGTGTACTTTTATGTATTAAAAAATTTTTTTGGCTGCGGCACGTGGGCTCTTTCGTTATGGCGCGCCGGCTTCTCTCTAGTTGTGGCATGCGGGTTTCCTCTCTCTAGTTGTGGCGCGTGCGCTCAGTAGTTGTGGTGCACGAGCTTAGTTGCCCCACGGCATGTGGGAATCTTAGTTCCCCAACCAGGGATCGAACCTGTGTCCCCTGCGCTGGAAGGCGGATTCTCTACCACTGGATCACCAGGGAAGTCCCTGAGAAGCGTAATTTTAGAAGCACTGCTACAGAGACACGCTGTCTGGGAACCTTCAGCTGGGGGTGACCTTGGGGTCACTGGTCTAACTGCCCACTCCATCACATTGCATCATCTTTCTGGAGCACTTAGGGGGTGTCAGGTCGGGCTGAATCCAGCATTCTACCTGCATGCCTCACTGCCGAGGTAGGTGCTGCATCATTTCCCACTTTATAGCTGAGGACACTGAGGCCCAGAGCCTGGCAGTGAGCATGGGCCCGAGGGGTGGTGGCTTATTGTATTGCAACTCTGCTATCGGTCAGCTGGGTGACCTTGGGTAGGTTGCTTGCCCTCTCTGGGCTTCAGGGTAGTGACACCTACGTGGATAGCTGTTGGAAGAAAGGAGGTTTTGTGGGAGGGCACGTAGCACAGTGTCCACACACGACCAAGGGAGAGAAGTGAGGGTCGTACACGGCTGAGAAGGGGCCGCATTTGCACCTGACCCCAGGTCTGCCCTCCTGCAAAGTCCATCACGTGACCTGTCTCCTAGCACAGCTTCCCTCTTGCCCACGCCTGCACGCGAGGAGCGCACTGCTGGCAGAGGTGAGCCACCCCTCTCCAGGCTGCTCTGAACGTTGGAAGTATGAGTGGATCCCCCACCAGCCCCAAATATCCCGGGCTGGGATCTGCTGCCCTGTAACTGCTGCCACGCCTCGAGGCGTGGGCTCTCCTCTCGGGCGGGCCCTGCTTGCATCCGACGGCTCTCTGACGGCCCACCTATCACCCCTCCTCTAGGCTAAATACCCCATCTTCTTTCATGGGTCCTCACGTGACACTTCTGGGCCTGTCTGAATTCCGACTGGTCTCCTCCGAGCCCACAGGTCAGGAGCGCTCGCTGGAGTTAAAGCGGGGGAGGGGCACTGCCCACCTGGCATTGGCCACGCACTCCATGGTCACCTCCGAGGTCCCGGCCACCACGCTGGTGTTCTTGGGAGGAATGATGATGGTTGGAGCAATGGGGTCTGCGGGGCCCCCTACATCTGGAGAGAGGACAGGTGTCAGCTGGGAACAGAGGCCGGAAATCCCACCCCCCATTAGAGGGATGCCATGGGAGACCTTTGTCCTCATGGAGGGGGGGCAGGTGGCCATGGGGCAGACGCCCCAGCAGCCCCAGAGCCGAACCTCCAGACACTGACCCCGGGGTCCCTTCCACCTCCTCTGCTGATGGGTCTCCACACAGTGTCCAGGGAGAGTGCACTGGAGACCTCAAGGCCTCTCCCGCTCTTTCTGTAATGCAGCCACTCCCTCGTCCCCATCCCCCTGTCCTGGTTTTTTGCCTTCAAAATCCTTCCCTCCACCTGCATTTGTCTTGTTGGCTTACTGCTTCATTTGCCACCTCCTTCTACCAGAATGCAAACTCCCTGTAGTTGGCTGAATACTGTCCCCCAAATTCAAGTCCATGGCAGCTGTGAATGTCACCTTATTTGAAAATAGGGTCTTTGCAAGTGCAATCAAGTTCAGATGCAGTCCTACTGCATCAGGGTGGGCCCGAAGTCCAATATGATGTGTCCTTATAAGAGGAGGGAAATTTAGACACAGACCCGCAGGGGAGAAGGCCAGGTGAAGACAGAGGCAGAGACTGCAGTAATGAATTATAAGCCAAGGAACATCAAGGATTGCCCACAACTGCCAAAGCCTTGGAGAGGCAGGAAAGGATCCTCCCTTACACCTGTCAGAGAGAGTGTGGGCATGCTGACACCTTGATTGCACACTTCTGTGCAGAGTAAATTAAATTTCTGTTGCGATAGGTCACTCAGTTTTTGGCCCTTAGGAAATCAATACATTCTATGAGGCAGGAACCTCATTTGTTTTTGCTTTGGACTGAATTTTCCCCACCCCCACCCCCACCCCCATTCATATGTTGAAGCCCTAACTTCCCTGTGTTTGGGGTGGGGTCTTTAAGAGGTAATTGGGTTACATAAGGTCGTAAGGGTGGGGCCCTAATCCAACAGGGTTAGTGCCTTGATAAGATGAGGAAGAGGCCCCAGATCTCTCTCTCTGCCATGTGAGGACACAGTAAGAAGGCAGCCATCTGCAAGCCAGGGAAGAGAGCCTTCAGCCCAAACCAACCATGTTGGTACATTCGTCTTGGACTTCCAGAACTATGACAAGTAAATGTCTGTGTTTGAGCCCCACCATCTATGGTATTCTGTTACAGCAGCCTGAGTCAAGACAGTCCTGTTCACCCCCACTTCCAGAACCATGCCACACAGCACATAGTAGGTGCTCAAATACATCTGTTAGGTGAATGAATGCATGGGACTGGAGCTATCGTTGTATAACTTCCAGGGTCGATGATTAAACTGAAAGAGAACTTATCATGATTGGGTTTTATTAAAGCAAAAAAACACCCCAAACTCTCCTAACAGAGGCAGGAACATTTCCTTTTTTATATTTTTTGAGCTGTTTAAGAAGTGGCCAGAAAGGGAGGGGATATGGGAACATATGTATATGTATAACTGATTAAATTTGTTATAAAGCAAAAAAAAAAAAAGAAGTGGACAGGTTCTTAACTTTGTGGGTCAGTGCAGGCCCAATACTGGCAGAAACTCCAATATTCTCTGTACACCTGCTCTATGGCTCCCAGAAATACAGCCACCACGGACTTTCTCTCACAACAAATCCATCCAGGTGGCCCCTAACCGCGAGGCTCTGGAGGTGGCAGGCCATAATGGAATGCACGGCCTCCGGGCAACAGCAATAAGACACGCTTTATGGGGAAGTCAGTCCACCCCAGTCAGCCCCGGGAAGGGTTTTCCTGCCGGGCCTCCAGGCCTTGCTGGGAAAGGCCCAGGTAGAATGGGAATAAAATGTAAAAAATAAACTAAAATGAAGAGGGGAAGAAAGGAAGCATATAAACCCAAATAACTACAACAATATAAAAGCCTCATGTAGGTGCCATAAAGAGCGATTGGATTGAAAGCTGCTGATGTAGCTGAATCCATAAAAGTGTGCTCCACATTGTTTACTATACATGCCGGGGTGCGCAGGTGCGGAGGCCCAGATTACTGGTGCACGAGGAGAAGACAGAGAGTTAGAGCCCCATGGTGTCAATGGGTAAACAGAGCCCTCAGAGTTTAAAAATATGAGGGATGCCCCCCCCGACCTCAGGGCTGCCTTGTTGGCTTTACGAGGTTAAAGGGGAGACTGACACCCACCCAGGGACCCTGTCCTGCCCAGGTCCAGGTGGCTGCTTGCAGGGTACGAGGGAAGGAGGGCCTGGCGGTCAGGAAGACCTGGCTCCAAATCTTGCTCTGCCCCAGGCAGCCTGGGCGTGACTCCGGCTGGTCACCTCATCCCCCGAGTCTCGGTTTTTCTCAGCTGCAGAAAGCGGGTAGAAATCACCGCCTCTCAGGGTTGTGTGGGATCAGCTCCCGACTCAACAAATCTTTTCTGGGTAAGGGCTCTGTGTGTGCCAGACTGTGTACCAGGGATTCCCCGCCGAGTGAGATGGGTAGGGGGTCTGTCCTCATGGTGTGCAGTCTGGGAAGCAGTCAGATCCGCGCTTGGACGTCTAAGAGATTAAAGATGCACGTGACGGGTGTTGGAAGGAGGGTCCTGGGGGGGCACGGCTAAGCTGCTCTGGGGTAAGCGCAGAGCCCCTGGCACATAGTAGGTGCTCAATAGATGACAGTCCCTCCTGTGGGGATTTGTCTGCCTGTGCTTGGGTGGAGGGATGTTTCCTTCCTTCTTCCCTCCACCCCCAACCCAGCCTGGACCAAGTGATGGAGCCAGAGGCTACCAGGAGGGGAAGTCATGGACTCTCAGGGGCCCCTTGACCGAGGGAAGGAGGACACACGTGTTCAGGGCTACAGGAGATCAGGCAAAGCCTCAAGTGCTCCCTGGGGACGCACAGGAGATGGGGGAACTTGAGTGGAACTCAGAGAAGCCAGAAGGAAGAACATTCCAGAACAGGAGCGCTGTGTGAGTGAAGGTGAGGTGAATGGGGGGATCCGGAGGTAAATGTGGGCACGATGCCAGGGTGGCCTCAGAGCGCTGGGATGGATGATGGGGGAGAGCCTCAGAGCAGACGTGATGGATCCTGGCCCACATGCTTGCTGCCCCGTCCCCAGCCCACTCTCCTGATTGGTCAGTGCTTTTCTTGGCTGAGCCCAGAGGTGTCCTCAGAATCCTTCTTAACAAAGCACCAACAGTGGATCAGAGCTGGCCGATGAGGTGAATCCCATTTTCCATCCCTGCTAGGGGGAGTAGATCTGACTGGGAGAAGTTGGGTCAGGGCCAGATTACTGAGAATTTACAAGCTGGGCTCTGGGCTGGAAGTCGGCCCTAGGTGGGCACATTACAGGGAGGGACAAGACACGAGGGGGCACAAGACACGAGGACAAGATGCCTGGACATGGGGCCCCCTTTACAGAGTAAAGTTAAGCCCAAGAGGAACAGGTTTTCAAAGAAGGGAGATGGCTTGGGGTTTTGTCACCCTGGGGTGGAGATGGCGGTGGGATGTCGGAAGGAAGGTACTCAAGTGGGGGGACACTCAGGAACACGAGGCAGGAGCCCCGGGGGATGACGCGCCCGGAGAGAACAGGAGGGTGGGGCGAGGGGGACCCCGGGGACCAGGGGTGGGGGAGTGGGAGGGACAAAGGGCAGAGAACCAGGCATCGGCTTGTTCACATCAGGGGAGAAGGAAACAGGAGACGGGAGAACTGGGGGAGACACGCAGGGCTGAGGAAGCTCAGGTCACGGGGTGCCAGGGAGGGGGGTCAGTGGAGCTGAACGTCCTGAGCGGTCAAGGAGAATCAGGATGCAGGAGGTGGGTTTGCAACCAGGAGGTCACCAGTGGCAGGGACTGGAGAGAGCCTGGGAGCCGGTGGCAGGCATGACTGGGAGGTAAAGCCTGGGGCGGGGTAACTTCTGGAGAGTCTTGAGAAAGCAGAAAGCAGGTGCCTCTCAGGGGGCAGCAGTGGCCAAAAGGGAGATCTGTTTCCCCCTGGGACATCTGGGGAGCTGTTAATGAGGAGAGTTTGGCAGCCAGGGAAACATGGTTCCATTCTCGGGTTTGTGCATCATTAGCAAATGTTGCCGGGAAGTAAATTGCTTCACCTCTTAGGCCTGTTTCCCCCGCTTTCTCATCTGTAACTCGTGGAGGGGAATAACAGACTGCCTCCAGGGGTTGCTGTAATGATGGAGCACCAGAGTGCCGGACGGTGCCCAGCACGTGGGGTGATGGAAAGGGAGGCTGTTGGTGTGGTGTGGAGGCAGAGGGGGACCGCTCGGGTGGACCCACCCATGGCAGGATGCACCTTTCTAGCAGGCACTCTCTGCAGGGAGGCCTGTACTGACTCAGGGTCTCTGGAGGGCCAGCCAGGGGGACAGGGACAGCCTGGCCATGCTCAGGCACTGCTCTGGACAGCGGGGTGAATGGGGCCCTAAAGGTCAAGCAAGAAAACCACATGCACACCAGAGCAAGGACGGGCATCTTCCGCATAAGCTCATGATGTGGACGGGGCCCTGTGGCACGAGGAAGCTTAGGGGCTCCCCACATGGGGGCAAAGTGGGGTCTCGCTGCCCCAGGACGATTTTGATAACAGGTGCGACGGGGGACACCCACTCTGATCCATTCTCCCCGAGTCATCCCATCGAACTCTCCTCCCAACTACGCTTTGCCACAGGTGAGGAAACTGTGGCTCGGGGACCACGTGACTGGGCCATGGGCCCAGTGGGTGGGGAGCAGGGAGGCGAGCTGCTCCCCTCTGCTGGGCAGACTTCCAGGTACTCAAGGGCCCAGGGCAGACCTAACCTGTCCAACATGGGCAGGGGTGGGGCGAGAACCACAGGTGGCTACGAGCTCTTGAAACGTGACTGGTGGCCCTTTGATGCAATGGGATTTAATTTTACCTAATTTACATTTAATTAAAAGCGGATCCCCGAATCAGTTATTAGAACACTCTTAAGTATGTGTGGAAAAACTTGGGCATACGATCCCACCTTTCCAGCTGTAAATTTTATGAAATCTAAATACAGATCACGTATTTCAGATGAAAATCCAGCATCCAAATTGAGATGTGCTTTAAGTGCAAAACACACACGGATTTTGAAGACTTAGTAGGAAAAAGAAACCCAGTGTGAAGCATCTCATTAGTATTTTCTCTATTGATTGTATGTTCAACGGCTAATATTTTGGATATGTTGGGTAAATGAAATATAATAAGATGAATTTCACCTGTTTCTTTTTCCTTCTGAAAAAGTGAGGCCAGTGGCAAGTTTTAAATTACGTATGTGGCTCATATTATAATTCTATTGGACAGTGCAGCTCTGATTGCCACCCAGTGGGACCACCAGCCAGGTATGAACTTTTCAAGAGCTGTGACACTCCGTGTGAGGTCACCTGGGTGACACCTGGGCAGAGGGCAACTCGGGGGGGTCACTGGTCTTTGTTCTCTCCTTCTCCATTTCTGAAGAGCATGGATGTCCCCTGAGGGCTGCTGAGAGGCTGAGCTGCCCTGAGCAGAGGAGGGAGGAAGGGGTGAGGGGGGAGAGCAAAGGGAGAGGTGAGGCTCGGGCGAGACAGATGAGGGGAGATGCAGCCGGTGGTGGGCGAAGTGGCAAATGTTCCTAGGAAACTGGCCGGCAGGCAGGCAGGCAGCTTGGGGATTTGTGTCAGTGACAGGAACTGGGATTTGAAGTGCAGTCACTCATGGGAGGAGAAATTAGCTGATAATCAGCTGATTTTGCTCTCAATCCAGTACAAATCACCGTGAGAGCAGGAGACGAGGGGCGATGGGGTGGGGGAGAAACAGACAACGGGGGTGGGGCGGGGGAGGCTTGGGCACACATGGGGGTCCCAAGGGACCCTGCCTGGCTCTCTTGGGCCAGCCGGAGGGCTGGGGGAGGCAGCAGAGAGTGAAGAGCCCGCCTGGTTGGCCAGGAGAACAGCTGGTGCAATTCCCGCCAGGACGAGGGTGCTGGAGGAGGTCAGCTGAGTCACCCAGGGAGATGCCTGGCCTTGACTCGGACCGTGAGCATCCCTCACACCAAATGATTCAATTCCATTAGACTCTAGGTATTCTAAGCGCTGGAAGATACATGGGGACAAACGTCTCTCTGATGGTTACCTTCCTTTTCCTGTAGAAACAGCAGCCCCAGGTCATGGGCTAGGCCCCAGGTTGCCGGGATGAGACTGAGACCCTGGCCCAGGTCAATGTCAGAAGTTACACCCGTGACCCTAATAGGTCAGTATCCAGACTGGAACTCTGCTCGCTGCACCCAGGTTTCTTTCTAGGCAGACAGGAATGTGGTCTGGGGGGAGGAGGTCACTGCACGTATGGGAAGGGGTTCTGCTGGTGCTCACAAGGCCCAGGAATGGGCAGGTCGGGATTGGGGGATGTTCTGGGCTTTCTGGGCCCTTGAAGACAGAGGCTGGGATCAGAGGAAGGACATGGGAAGGTTCCGAGCTGGCGAGCACCCTTCTCTTGCTGCTGGCGGGTGCATCCCAGCAGGACCGTGGATGATAAATGAGGCTGGCTTTTGGAGCAGCAGTTGTACAGATGTGGAGGGACGTGAGCATCTGGCTCCCCCAGCCTGTGTGGCTGCCTGGCCGCTGCGGGAAGCTCTGGCCTTGTCCTGCGTATTCTGTGACACCCCCCCCCCCCCCCGCCGCCACCTCTCCATCCCAGGGATGGAGCATGGAGCGAGCGGGCCGGGGAGAACCAGGCCGGTGGGGGGGACACCCCCAGCATCTCCATCACCGATCGGAAACCTGCCTTCAGCCTTGGCTGGACAAATACTTCTTTGCCAAAGACACCCAAGGAGTCACCCTTTCCATTTGCTATCCTCTGTGCTCTGCCGCTGGGGAGAGCCTTGCCTCTCTTCCAGGGTGCAGGGCGGTCTCTGGGGATGGACACAGGGGCACTTTTAGGCAGGAGCCTGGGCAGAGAGCACGTGTTCCCATCGGTGAGGATGGCTTGGCTCCAAGTAAAAGTGGCGCTTTTTACATGCCAGCTGAGTAGAGGCAGTCAGTATATTTCTTTAAAAAGGAGCTTCCCATCTCCTGGCGGGCTCACCCCACCAGCACCTGAGCCCCAGGGGTGGTGGTAATCCTCTAGTGCACATACTTTCTCCTATACCCCATGCCCTCCCTGGGCCCCCAGGGGCCCAGCTAACAGCCAAGCTAAGTGTCCCCCGCTCCTGATAGGGTCTCAGGCTCGTCATGGGCATGGGGTCCGGAATTCAGCTCCATCTCGGCCTCCACCTCCCACTCCCACCGCCAGCTGGGCCTCCTCCTCCTTGGGACGGCGCCTCCCCTGCCCTTTCCCAGCCTCCCCCCTCCACCGCCATTCTATCTTCCCAATGACCCTCCGGAGCCCCATTCCCAAGATTTAACGACGCGCTCCACCATCGGTCCCAGGCCCTGCGGCTTACTTACTCTCCACGGCGAGAATGATGGGCTGGCTGGTCTTGTTATCCCCGTTCTTGTCATTAACTGCTTGCACGTAGTAGCGGCCTGCATCCGGAGCCACTGTTGACAGGATGACAAGGGTGTTCTCCAGGGTGATGGCTCTGGGAAGAGGAAAAGGACGCCTCTGATGGGCCTGCTGAGCCTGAGCGTCAGGGGATGCGAGCGGGGACTTGAAGCCAGGCACCCCAAGACCCCCTTCTCCAGCCCACCCCCTGGAACCACTTACTGCCTGAACTCCAGCCATGCTTAGTTTGCAGAGAATCCCAATACTCCACCAGCGCTGGGGATCAGACCCCAGTACAGAACACGCCCAGGCGTCTGAGACTGTCCAGGTGACACTTCTCTGCCACTCCCTGCCCCCAGGCCTGGTTAGGGGCGAGAGCTCCCCTGGAATTCTACCCTTTCCTGTGTCACAGCATGGATGGCTGTGTGGGGCTACCTCTGCACCAGGAGTGTTAAACTAAAGAAATTCATTCACCGGAATCAGTGAATGAATGAATGAATGATGAGAGACGAGAATGAATTTAGAAATGAACACGATCATTCCAGAATCACTGCCTTAATCTAATCCTGAATCTGTTTAGGTTGATTCAAAGGCTATCGCCTGCCTCTAATACAGCCTTCTGGGGCTCACATCTCCCCCCCATCCCCCTCTTAGGGTATCCGTTTACTTCTCCCCAAATCTGGTCAATAAAAGAGGGGGCCATCGGGGCTGGTGGAGAGGGAAAAAGGAGATGGGTCGGGTAGTGGGGTGTAGACATGGGCTGTTTGCTCCCAACCTGGTTCCCACTGCTGGGATCCCATCCTGCAGCCCCTCGGCTCCCATGTCCGCGGGCCGGGTGCAGGGCTTTTGCAGGCGGGAATTTGGGGACCCCATTGGACGTGGGTGCAGGAGCACTGCCCACCCTGGCTCTGCCAGGCACCTCCTCTCACCCATCCTCCTGAGGACAAACAAAACCATTAGTGTGTCAAGTCTCTCTCTGGATTTTAATGTGATGTGCCCGAGACAGCTGTTAAACATCCTTAATGTTCGTTTAACAAGGACAAATCCAGTTGAATTCTTTTCAAATTTTCCCATTAGGTGAATGTAACAGAGTTTTAAATGGACTCTCAAATAAACATCCCCACGAATGCCTCTCCAGCCTGGTCTCTCCCAGCCAGGTTGTGCTGAGGTCTCTCTTTCTCCTGGTTTTGGGGATTCGCGTGCTGAGTCTCATGCTGCCTGCCGAGCTCCAGGAAGCAGGAAGACAAAGCCCTCCTGCCCCAGTTCCTGGGAACCCTAATGATGTCCTTTTTTTTGTTTCTGTTCCCCTGGAGAGCTCTTTTAACCTCCAGCTAATGAGGTGATGGGAGGGAACAGAGCCAGCTAAAATATTTTAAACTCGACACAATGGGACAGGGAGGGTGACCATGTCCTCACGTGGGACTCTCCTGCAGGGGCCCTGGTCCTTTAGTGGAGCTTGTTGGGGTGGGTGAGGGCTGGGGAAAGGGATGCTGGGCTGTGCCAAGGCAGAGGGGCAGCTCTGGGGTGGAGCTCCGGCCCCTGCCTCTAAGGAGCTCACAGCCTCCTTCTTGCTGGGCTTCAGTCTCCTTATCTGTGTAAGGGGTGGAGGCAGATGCAGGTGAAGACCCCTTCCAGCCCTGAGGCTGAGGCTGATTCTGATTCCTGTGGCTGCTTCTGTTAGTCCCCAGGTGGCCTGAGGCTGTCCCCTCCCTCTCACTCAGCCCTCTCCAGGCACACAGTCCAAGGTCAGGGCTCATGACAAGCAGTAGTGCACGTGGACCCCCTGGGTTCCAGCTTCCCCCGCCGCTGCCCTGGTGATATAGAAGCCAGCTAGATGAAATCTTTGGCAGGTGGGCACCCTGGGCATGGCCTGGTCCCCCTCCCCAGTACACCCGCCTGTCCTGAACTCCTGGCCTCCAGAGAAGGCCTCCCACCTCCAATTCCTTCTCTCCTGGACCACACAGACTCTCCCCACCCCCTTTCTCTCCTTTGCCTATATTTTGTCTATATTATGATGGATCCTTCTAGGTCAGTGGTTCTCAATCAGGGGTGGCTTCACCTTCCAGGGGACATTTGGCAGTGCCTGGACAGGTTTTGGTTACCCCAGCTGTGGGGCTGTACTAGTAACTAGTGGGCAGCGGTCAGGGATGCTGCTAAGTGTCCCACCACGCACCAGACAGCCCGCACAATGATTTGTTGGGTTCAACATGGAATGTGTGGATTGTGCGGTGGGTGGTACCCTGTCCTGGGTCGGGGAGGGGACGGCATATCCAGGTGGCAGAGATGGTCACCATCTACCTCTGTTTCTGGCTCCCCTCCTGCAGAGAACTGAAGATCTTGGGAAGCCAGGGGTCACCCTTCCCAGCCCCCCTTGCACCCAGGTGGGCAGTTGGCTGAGCTAGTGGGATACGGAGGATGTGCATTGCTTCTGGGCTTGGACCAGCGGGGCCGCTGGGAGCCCAGTGTGGATGAGGGTGGAGCTCCCACCAACTTGGCTGTGGAGGAGGGTGCCTTTCCCATCCCTCGCCCTCGGTGGGACTTTCAGTTGTCAGGAAATAAACTTTTCTGGTGCTAAGTCCCTGGGATTTGGGGGTCCATCTGTGATGCAGCTAGCGTGGCCTTGACTGGAACTAGAGGAAAGCACTGTGTCCGGGACCCTGGGGCCTGGGTTCGAGTTCCCAGTGTGGAGTGAACAGGAGGCAGAGAGCCGGGGAAGGGCCAGTGGCCTTTTGACCTGCTGTCCCTCTGTCCTCAGCAGGAGGCTAAGGAAGGTCCCTGGGCTAGCAGCCTTCTGCAGGATGACCTTCCCCTTGATAGATGGTTCTAGAACGACCCTGCCCCTCACCTCCAAAGTGCACAAAGCTATTTGTGGCTGTCAGGAGGGCTTCCGGCCTATTGCCCCCAGAGGCACCCGCATTGAAGGAAGCTACTGGAATTCTTGCAGGGCGTGGACATCAGGGCTCTACTCTCAGGCAGGGGCTTGGTGATATTTTTCAGCCACACACTCTGGTTTCAATTTCCTAGGTCTTTCCCGCTGCTTTGATGGGCCTAGCTCCCTCCCACCTTCCATCTCCCACTCCTATGAAGTGTGCCCTTTTTTCTGAGCTCCATGGGAGCCCAACTGATCATTTAATTAAGAATAAAATAAATCACCCTAGAAGCTTCCCAAAGCTCCCAGCATGTGTCTTTGATGGGAATCTTGTCTCCTTTTCAACAATGAGTATCAAGGAACGGGCCAGGGGTTACTAATCTCCACTTCTGCCCTGGGAGGGAGAGGGATCCTCTGTAGACAGCACGTGCCTTCAGCACCCTGTGCACCCTGCTGAATGACAGCGCTCATCAGACGCGTGTCTCCAGCAAACAGACACCAGAGAATTTGTTTCCAGGGACCTTTCCTCTGGGTTATGAATATTAATCTGCTGTAATTGCTGAGATGAAATCCCCAAAGTGTTCTCTCGTGCGTTCGGTACGACTGGAGGAGGTGGGGAGGGGGTAGGAGTGACCAGGAAGGTGTGCGTGTGTGTATACCCAATCATCACCTGCTCTGTAGCAGCACCTTCGCCAGGTGACTCTGTAGTCCTCTCACTCAAGAGCAGAATCAATTTCCTGGCTTCTTGACCTGAGTTCTACCATGTGACTTGCTTTGACAAATGGGATATTAGCAGAAGCTTGTGTTTTGCTTCTTCTGCGACTGCCAGGAGGAGATGCTAGGGGCCACTGGCTAGAGGCTGGGACATGTGGGGCAGAATTGAGTCACCCAGGCATTCTCATCAGCCAGCCCCAGCCAAGTGAGAGAGCCAGGCCAAGCTCACCAATCTGCCGGTTCACATGACAAATACATGCTTATTGTGCCAGGCCACGGGGACCACTTGTTACGCAGTACTATTGTGTCTGTAGGTAACAGATACATTCTAGGACACTGGCTCTCAAGTGAGGCTGCACGCTGGAATCACGGGGAAGCTTTTAAAAATCCTAAGGCCTCGGTACACCCCGTTTCAATGAAATAAGAATGTGTGGGGGGGTAGAATCTGAAAATCAATATATTTTAAATGGTCCCAGATCATCTCAGAGGGCAGCCACGTTGAGAATCACCAGGACCAATTCTCCAAAAGTACAATCACTTTATCCTTTTTAGCTCTCATGTCTTTGTACCTGTTCTCATATAATTTCCACATAAGGCAGAATTAAGGACCTGACTCTGAAGTTGGCAAGCCTGGAACCAGCTGCGTGAGATTTGGCAAAGCAGTTAAACTCTGGGGGCCTTCACTTTACCGTCTATAAAAAGGGGGTAAAATCAGCCACCTTGTAAGGTTGTTGTGAGGGTCATTCATTCAACAAATATTTCTTGAGGTGGACCTGGGGGTGGAAAAGGGAACGGGACAGAGCATCTCGCCCTGGGAGGTGCGTGTCTGTCCTGGAGGAGAGGGTGATGGGGGGTGTGCTTAGCCCAGGCCTGAGAACACAGCAGGCACTCCATAGACGCCAGCCACTGTTGTTGCCAGGATATCATCATGTTATTAAGATCATGCTTCTCTCACTGGACCTCACGTTCCCCAGAGGAAAGAACTGTCCGTCTCGGCTTCTGCTTCCTACAGAGACCAGAATGGGCTCCACCCACAATGGACCTGCGGCCCGAGTGGACTAGGACCAGGGTGGTCTTTCTTCTCTTCTGGGAGTAGAGTGTAGGGGAGAGTGCGGGTCCCAAAGAGAACAGCCTGGGCTGGCTCTCCCAGGGGGGTCAGGAGGGCCACTGCATCCCGTGCTTTGCCCCTCGCCCTCTGTGGAGGCGCTGCTTCTGTCACTCTGCCCACAAGCCAGGCTGCCACAACCCCCTTCCGGGCTGCACAGAGGGGCCCTTGTGAGCGCTGAAAGGACCGTGTGTTCCTCTTCCCGCCTCTCCTGGCCTCACCTCCTCCCTGGAGCCAAAACACACACAGCCGTGCACACCAGTGGACACCCAGCCACACACGCACTGCGGAGACACCCTGCTGGGGGGGTGGCGGCATCCTCCCGTGTGCCCTGAACCCTGGGCCTGTAACCATGGCGACAGAGCCTCTGTCTGTGCCAGTTCGGGTTTTTTAAGTGCTCTTAGAGGCAGAATTATTCTCCAGCCGAGAGTGGAGCCAACGCCTGGGATTCCCCGGGGAGGCCACGGAGCTGTCATGGCTCCAAGACTCGTCCCGCACTTTCCCAGAAAGGCCCCTGGAAACCAGACTTTCCTCATCGGGGATATCCCCCATCTGGCTCCCACCCAGAGCAGGGAGGGCCCTCTGTCCTCAGCATCTGGGGATGCTACGTGGCCCCGCATTTCCTCTCCTGGGGCCAGCCCCCCCTACGCCCCATCAAGGGCAGGATGCTCACATGCGGCTGCTGGGTGGGATCTTGCGGCCTTCCCGGAACCAGGTCACCTGCGGCCGTGGGAAGCTGGCGATGCGTGGGGCGCGGATGACGGCTGCTTCTCCATGGGAGACGCTCTGGTGCTTCTCACTCTCCTCAAAGCTCCCCATGTCTGTGGGAGGGAAGGGCACATGGAGGGGTCAGGGGCCGGAGGTCGGCAGCCAAGACCGCCCAGCTCCCGGGCTGGGAGTGGTGGTAGCGGAAGGAAGTTGTGGGGACAGACAGGATGATCGTGGGGCACGGCCACCATGCTCGGCTACCTCACGTGGCCCCATCACCCCATCCGTCACTACGACATGCTCTGCTTTGTACTTCTGGGGTTTGTATCCATTTATATCCATAGGTCCATGAAGCAATGGATTCATCCAACAACCATGAGACACGGGTCATTATGTCAAACAGTTTACAAAGGAAAAACTTCTGAAACAGGCCCGTTGACTTGTCCAAAGGCACGTGGCTGGAACAGGGCGGAGGCAGGATTTGAACTCGGACCCCAGAGTCTGGAGACAGGCAGAGCTGTCCCTCCTTCCCTGCCCTGTAGTGCGGCAGGGGTTTAGGTGCGGGGTGAAGGGCACATCTGGGGAGCAGTTTCCCGAGCCCTTGGGTGAAGTGTGTGAGGCTGCATGGATGTTGCACACAAACACCACGTTGCTCCTTTGAAAGAATGCCTACCCCCTTGGCAGATAAAGAGGGGACCGTTCGTCCAGCTCCGATGTTGCGTCAGCCTGGAGGGGAGCCGCGGAGATGCAGGTGGGAAAGTTCTGGTTGCCCACTTGCCTGCTGGGATCTGGATGGACTCTGACTCAAAGAGCAGAGGCGTGGAGATGGGTGGAGTGTGGGAAGGGGTGTTGGTGCTGATGACCACGACTCTTGAAAATGAATGCACATCCTTGCTACCCAAAGGGTGGTCCGTGGGCCAGCACATGGGCACCACCTGGGCGCATGCTACAAAGGGAGAGCCTCAGGCCCGCCCCGCCCCCCAGACCTGCTGAATCAGAACCTGCCTTTTAACAAGACTCTCAGTCAACTGTGTCCACATCCAAGTGTGAGAAGTATTGTTTGCCCTCAAACCTGGCCCTGTGTCACTGAGTAACATGTCAAGAGTTAAAAGCACCTAATGCTGGGGTTTCATCCCCAAACTTCTGATGTCCGTGGTACAGGGTGTGGGCTTCCCATCAGAATCCCATGTGCAGTAAGGTTCAGACCACCGAAAACTGGCTGTGAGTCCCCGTTGCCCACCTGTTCCCTCCTGGGTCAAGGGGGCCGCATGCTAAGCCATATGGGTGTCCTGCTGCTTTGATTTCTTTCTTTTTTTAAATTTTTTTGGATTTATTTCTTAACCGCTCCAAGACCACTGCTCTTCTTCCTCTCCTTCAGCCAGGAGTCCCCAACCTGACTGCCCCTTAGAACCCTCTTTAATATTCTCAGAGGTAAGAACCTTTTGGGGTGGCTGGGGTCCAGACATCAGTATTTCTAGAGCCATTCAGGGTGTTCCAACACGATCCAAGGCTGAGAAGTACCGCTGGGCTGAAGCCAGTGGTTCTTACACTTTGGTGGGTCTCAGAATCCCCAGGGAACACGGTAAGCCCAGAAATTTGCTCCCACCCTTCCCTCGTCCCCTAGGGCACGGAAAGGCCCTGCTTCAACGTGCCTGGGTCTCTGAGTCCTTGACTCACCTCCCCGAGGATTCTGCTGTAACGCCGAAGTTCGAGGACCACCGGCCTACACTCTTGTTTTCCAAAGCCCTGGGCTTGAATCTCTTCTTGGCCACATTCCCCCTTGGAGGCCTTGCCTAATCTGATGGTTTTGGCCACAGTCTCTCTGCAAAGGCTCTCACATCTGGCTCCTGGCTCCTCCCTGAGCTCCAATACCCAACACCCGACTTGCCACAGGAAATGCTGGGTATTTCTTACCTCCCTGCCAAGCCTCCCTTCTTGCTTTCATAGTTCTGCTAATAGCTGCCCAACCTGTACCTGCCCAGATCACCTGGGCTCAGATCCTTGGAGACTTTCGTGGTGCTTCCTTTCCCGCACTACGGCCCCTCTGTTGGCCCAGGCCCCACCCACACGCTCGCCCCATCACTTGGCTGCACGGACTCCGCCCCTACATCATGGCCTACACTGGATCCCACCTCCCCCATCTTCCATACTGCTCCTGATTAATTTTTCTGACTTGCTCAGATCCTCTGGTATCTCCTCATTGCCCCAGGAAAGTCTACATTCCCTTGCCTGGATTCAAGGTCTTTCCCTAATTTGACCCCAACCAACCTTTCTTGTCCTAACGCCCACACCACGTCCTGCATCCCCCACCACAATGAATTACTTACACCCCGCTTCTCACCTCAGGGCCTTTCTTTGTGTGGGGGACCCTTCCTGGAACGCCACCAGAGCAAGCCATGATTCACCAGGGCACCACGATTCAACAGCATCCCAGGAGGATCTAGTCAAGTAAGTGTCTCAAGAAATGAAACCTGCCGTTGGCATCCTTGTGCTAATTTGGCAAGCAGTAAATGTAACGGTGGTGGCTTTGGAGTCACTGAGACCTGAATTCAAATCCCACTTCTGTTACTTATTAGGCATGACCTTGGGCAAAATTTTGACCTTGTTGAGCTTTAACTTCCTCTTCTGTAAACTGGAGTTAAGAAGAGTATCTCTCAGGGCTTCCCTGGTGGTGCAGTCATTAAGAATCTGCCTGCCATTGCAGGGGACACAGGTTCGATCACTGGTCTGAGAAGAATCCACATGCCACGGAGCAACTAAGCCCATGCACCACAACTATTGAAGCCTGTGAGCCTAGAGCCCATGCTCCACAACAAGAGAGGCCACCACAATAAGAAGCCCGAGAACCACAACCAAGAGTAGCCCCAGTCGCCACAACTAGAGAAAGCCCGCGTGCAGCAACAAAGACCCAACACAGCCAAAATAAATAAATAAATAAATAAATAAATAAAAAGAGAATGGTCTACATAAAAAAAATGATACAGGGCTTTCCTGGTGGCGCAGTGGTTGAGAGTCCGCCTGCCGATGCAGGGGACGCGGGTTCGTGCCCCGGTCTGGGAGGATCCCGCGTGCCGTGGAGTGGCTGGGCCCGTGAGCCATGGCCGCTGGGCCTGCGCGTCTGGAGCCTGTGCTCTGCAACGGAAGAGGGGCCACAGCAGTGAGAGGCCCGCGTACAGCAAAAAAAAAAAAAAAAGATACAAATGAACTTATATACAAACAGAAATAGACCCACAGACATAGAAAACAAACTTATGGTTACCAAAGAGGAAAGGGGGGAGAGATAAATTAGGGATTTGGGATTAATTTATACACACTACTATATATAAAGTAGATAAACAACAAGGACCTACTGTATAGCACAGGGAACTATACTCAATGTTTTGTAATAACCTATAAGGGAAAAGAACCTGAAAAAGAATATATATATATGTATGTATAACTGAATCACTTTGTTGTACACCTGAAACTAACACAACATTGTAAATCAACTATACTTCAATAAAAAAAAAACGATGGCTACCTTACTATTTATCTCCCATTCAACATGATCTTCTTACAGTGTGATTGATACTCCTGCCACTGAGAGGTGGGAGCTAAGACCCCTCCCCCTTGAGTCTAGGGGTTTTGTGACTATACTGGTAGAATATGCTGGAAGTGATGCTACGTGACTTTCAAGGCTAGGTCATCAGAAGGATGTGGCTTTCACCTGGCTCTCCAGACACTCCTGCTTGGAATCCAGCTGCCATATTGTAAGGAAGCTCAATTTAGCTCACACAGACACAGGAACAGCTCTTGTGCAGAGGAACTGAGGTCCCAGATGATGGCCAGCATCAAAATTGGACATGTGAATGAACATGCGAGCCCTCAGATAATTTCAGCCCCCAGCCTTTGGGTCTTCTAGTTGAGACGTCAGTCATCCAAGAGCAGAGACCAGCTGTTCCCACCGTGCTTGGTCCAGACTCACAGAATCTGTGAGCATGATAAATGACTGTGGTGCACCATGATGTTTGTTATGCAGCCATAGAAACAGGAAGAGTATAGTCAAGTGCTAAAAACTGTGTCTAATATTTATAATATTAAAATACTGGAATCCTATACATTTTTCACAGTTTAAACATCAACCTCTTCAACAAAGATTATCCCATGCCACCCAGTCACTGACCCTACGTCAGGTTTCTTTCTAGGTGGACTTCACACAGATTGTCTCATTTCATCCACATAATGACATGACAAAGCTCAACTTTCCTAAATACACATTTTTAAGTTGTTTACTAATTTCTGTTACTTGGCTCTGTCTATAAAAAAATTGCATCAATAAATCACATTGATTTCAGTTCTTACAATAATTTTATCTATTTAAAAAACTTTTCACAGAGCTCCGAAGATATATTTGAACAATTTAAAGCAATTTCATGGTAATCGTGTTTTTCCTCCTCTCTCGGGTTTTATTAGCTCCATTTCGTCAGTGAGGAAATTAAAGCTCATGGAGATAGAGTGGCTTATCCAACGTACGCAGTTAGGGCTGGGCCGGCCAGCATTCAAACCCGGCTCTCCCTTTTCACTTCCTCCTCACCTCTTCCATGACTCATCCCCTGCGTTAAAATTCTTCATGCACATTCTTTATCTCTTTCTACTACACTGAAAGCCTCAAGAGGCAGTTCTATTCAATTATATTCATGAGCAAATCCTTATACGACACCAGGCCCCGTCCTCTGCACACAGTAGGTTCTCTCTAAACTCACCCAATGCCATCATGCAATGACTCTTTATTGAGTCCCTACTATGGGTCAGGCAGGTTCTGCAGAAGGTGCTGAAGAAAGACCCGGTCCCTGTCCTTGTGGAGCTTATGGTCTGGTTAGGGGAACAGGCATAAGAAAACCAACCCAACGAAATTCAGGGACATATTGTGACAACTGTTAGGAAGAAGGAACAGGGTTTTTTGTTTGTTTGCTTGTTTGTTTTTGCGGTACGCAGGCCTCTCGCTGTTGTGGCCTCTCCCGTTGTGGAGCACAGGCTCCGGACGCACAGGCTTAGCGGCCATGGCTCACGGGCCCAGCCGCTCCGCGGCGTGTGGGATCTTCCTGGACCGGGGCATGAACCTGTGTCCCCTGCATCGGCAGGCGGACTCTCAACCACTGGCCACCAGGGAAGTCCCCAGGGTTTTTTTTTTTAATGAGAGGCGACATGAAGGGAACCTACTTTAGACTGGGAGGTGGGGGTGAGGCTTTTTTGTAAGCAGAGACATAAATAAAGGGTAGGTGTTAGCCAGTGTGTGTGTGTGGTGGGGGGCGGCGTGGTGATAGTCCAGAGGAAAGAGAGTATGCGAAGGCTAGGAGGTAGGAGAGAAGTGCTAGTTTGAGGAAATTTAAAAATGCCAATAGGGCAGGGTGGTGGGTTTGTTCAGTGGACGGATGAATGAAGAGATGGATGGATAGATGGGTAATTGGATGAGGGCAGGGATGGATGGACGGATGAATGGATGGAGAGGAGGCATGGATGGATGAAGGAAATGCAGGATGGAGGGATGGATGATTGTATGTATATGTGGATGCATGCACAGTTGGATAAGTAGGTAGATGGGTGGATGGATGGGTGGATAGATGGAGAGAGGGAGGCATGGTGGATGGAGGGATGGGTGATTGTGTGCATGTATGTATATATGGCAGGATGGATAGGTGAAGGAAGGGCACAGCTGGCCTTGTCCAAGTTTTGCGGTTGATGCTCTCATTCACGCTTCCATCCCACAGTCTCCCCTCCCTATGGCTCTTAGGGCCCCAGAACCCTCCCAATTCTCTCTACTCCATTTTGCCACATGGGCCTCCTAGGTCAGGGAGTCCCTTCCCTCTGCTCAGGGGGCCCAGCGCACAGGCGTGTATGTCCTGAACACCAGCTGCAAGGGTGGTGCTGAGAAGAAGTCTGCTCAGCCAGCCAGTGCAGGAGAAAGGCTAGAGGGAAGTGCACACTGATGGGGCTGGGGATCCAGGATCTCCTAGGAAAACTCACTCCCACTGAGGTGGAAACAGATAACGGTTTATCTACTATACTTCCTCTCCAAGATACATGCTTGTTAATATACCACGTTGTTCCTTGCAGCGCTGATCCAACTTTTCCTAAAAATTCCCCCAAGAGCAAAGAAGTATGGGCCTGGGGCACAGCTGGACGTGACCTAAAATTAATTCCTGATGTTTTTGTTATATATTGAAAGGTCTTGTAGGGCTGTAGGGCTTCCCTGGTGGCGCAGTGGTTGAGAGTCCGCCTGCCGATGCAGGGGACACGGGTTCGTGCCCCGGTCCGGGAAGATCCCACATGCCGCGGAGCGGCTGGGCCCGTGAGCCATGGCTGCTGAGCCTGCGCGTCCGGAGCCTGTGCTCCGCAACTGGGGGCCGTGACAGTGAGAGGCCCGCGTACCACAAAAAAAAAAAAAAAAAGGTTTCGTAAATTATGCATTCCACTTCAGAATATATTTATTGCTTTTATTTATAAAACATTTTTTATCATGAAATATGTCATGCATAAAAAATAGCGAATATAATTATATGAATAGTTCAAGGAAGAAGAATAGAATGCACACTCATGTACCCACCAGCCAGTTTAAGGAACAGCACATGAACAAACCTCGTCCCTCTCCCCCACGGCATTCCTCCCATCATATCCCCTCCCTCGCCAGAGGTAATTGCCGTCTTGGATGCTGTGTCAATCATGTCATTGCTTTTTTTTTTCTTTCAAGTTTCACCACACGTAGATGCATCCTCAAACAATTTATTGCTAATTTAGCCTGTTTCTAAGCCCTTTGGGTTATTTTGTATGTCACCTACTGTGATTTGCTTTTTTTTGTGCAACATGTTTTTTGGGAGCTCCATCTCCGTCCTTGTACTTGGTTTAGTCATTTTCATAGCTGCTTGGACGTCCATGTATCAAGATAGCACAGTGCTGCTGCAGGCTGGCTTTGTTATCAGTGTTTTGCCGTCCTGCTGACAACAGTCTCATGTGGATCTTCTAGCACATGTGGCTGAGAGAATCTCTGGAGGATGCACCTAAAGGTGGAACTGCTGGGTTGTAGGTTGTGCAAATGTTAATCGTATGAGGTTATGCCAAGCTGTTTTCCTGACATGCACCAATTTGCTAATTCACACACCCACCAGCAGTGGTGAGACTTTGTATTAACACCTTGTCTCGCTAGACTCTGGTTTTCGCAATGGGATTGTACTTCCCTGTGGTTGTGCTCGTTTCTTATGAACATGCTGTTTCTCCCTCCAATCAGTTGTATCATGCCTCTGACTCTAACCATCCATGACTTCCACTGCATCCTGAGTAACACTGAAACGCCCAATCGCATCTTAGAATGTCACCATCTGTCCCCAATGCCTCACCTCCTCTGCCGCACCTCCTTCCCCATCTCCATTCTACATTCAACATACACACTCAGGTTGAGGATTAAGAAAAATGGGCCCATTGGTGGCACTCTGGACATCAACTCGAGTCCATGTGACAATGGGTCTGATGCCCTCAGCTCTCATTTTGTACAGGTGGCTGCCAAGCTGCCCAGCAGAACGGGGGGCAGGCCAGACTCCCCAGTGGAGCAGGGGCTCTTGGCCCTCTGATGTGTGGGTGGGCTTATTGCTGGGGCTGGGGGTTCCAAGTCTGAGCCATCCGCCCACCTGGTGAGGGCTGGGATGGGGTCAGGGATGTTGCTCAGGTGAGTAGGACAAAGAGGTGCCCACGGGATCTGGATGCCAACTCCAGAACCATTGCCCAACCCTCTCAGCCATTCAGTCCACTTGCCACATGCCAGAAATTTATGGCGACTTCATAAAAACAGACTCGAGGTGGGGTCAGGAAGGGAGCTGGGGAGGTGGGTGGATATTTTCTGACTTCCCCTTAATTGCTGTAATTAAAAACATGTAAAGAGGGGACTTCTCTGGTGGCGCAATGGTTAAGAATCCACCTGCCAATGCAGGGGACACGGGTTTGAGCCCTGGTCCGGGAAGATCCCACATGCCGTGGGGCAACTAAGCCTGTGCGCCACAACTACTGAGCCTGCGCTCTAGAGCCCATGAGCCACAACTACTGAGCCCACACGCCACAACTACTGAAGCCCACGCGCCTGGAGCCCGTGCTCCGCAACAAGAGAAGCCGCCGCAATGAGAAGCTCGCATACCACAATGAAGAGTAGCCGCCGTTTGCCACAACTAGAGAAAACCCGTGCACAGCAACGAAGACCCACCACAGCCAAAAATAAAGTAAATAAATAAATTTAATAAAATAAAAAAACATGTAAAGAATCTTTTTGTAATGACTTCGCTATTATCATTAGTGGTTAGCACAGCTGCCTTATTAATTTCTCATTAGAACCCAATTCACAGCCCCTCTTTGGGAGGGGGGGATAAGAGCCAGGGGTGGGGCCTGCCTGGCCTGGCCTGATCCAGTCCCTGTGGAACTGGCTGCTTGAAACCCCAGGACAAAACCCTCCCACCCCGGGAAGCAGAAACAGCCAAGGAGGGAAGATGAGGGGTTTGGAGAAGCAGCCATGCCCCATCCGTCCTCAGAACAGTGAGCATCTGTGTGTCTGTGTAAAAGAAACAGACGGAGGGACAGACAGATGCAGGAGGTCTGCAGGGCACAAATCTGGGAGAGGCCCAGGACTGGGATGGGTGAGGAAGGTGAAAGATTTAAGGAGGTACAGACTGTCAGGGTCCTGCAAGCGCACGCTGAGGCCCTGAGAGGCAGTGCCTCCTTAAATTCTTTTTTTTTTTTTTTTTTTTTTAAATGATACACTGGCCTCTCACTGTTGTGGCCTCTCCCGTTGCAGAGCACAGGCTCCGGACACGCAGGCTCAGCGGCCATGGCTCACGGGCCCAACCGCTCCGCGGCATGTGGGATCCTCCCGGACCGGGGCACGAACCCGTGTCCCCTGCATCGGCAGGCAGACTCTCAACCACTGCGCCACCAGGGAAGCCCCCCTCCTTAAATTCTGCATCCTCCCTGCCTCACTTGCCTCACCCTAGCCCCAGCCCTGGAGAGCAGAGGTGGCGCCTAGGACCATACCTCCGAAGGTAGACAGAATGAGAAAGGGTGTGAATGTTTATCCCAGGACGCCTTCCCTGGTTGGCCTGGCAGAGAGAAGACGTGTACACTCTGCCACCCCGAGTGTTCCCTGGGCTGGGCGCCATTTATGATGGCTTGTGTGCACTGACTGATGACTTATTGTGACCACCCGGCCAGGTAGGTACTAATATGAACGTTCCCTTTTACACACGAGGAGGCAAAAGCACACAGAAGTTAAGTAATTTGCCCAAGGTCGCACAGCTAGGGAGAGGTGAGGGGGATCTGAACTCAGGGTTCATGGCTGGGTCCATGGCTGGGTTCATGGCTCCACTCTACGGCTGCTGGTGGCAAGGCAGGAGAAAGGAGAGGGTAGAAAGACTGGCTGTGGGAACTTGGGTTGTCCTCTGACCTTTCTTTTAAGAGCCCTTATCTTTTTTTTGGGGGCAGTACCACGAGGCACGTGGGATCTTGGTTCCCATACCCGGGATAGAACCTGCACCCCCTGCAGCGGAAGCACAGAGCCTTAACCACTGGAACGCCAGGGAAGTCCCTCCTCTGACCTTTCTAAGCCTCACTTTCCTCATCTCAAGATGTGGCTCCCTAGACATGCCTTCCTACATCTGAGGCCTGTCCTAGGGACCCACGGAGGGAAGAGTGCACGTTTGCACAATTTCACCGGAGGGCAGAGAGGTTTGGAGGCTCTGCTGCATCTCACTAGCATCTCCTTAGGGACGCGGGTGTCCAGCCTGGACCTGTGATTGTGATTGTTCTGAAGGCTCTCGGGCTTGTGCTCATCTTTTCAGGGAAACAGAAGCTGTGCTTCCTTCTCCATCTGCACCCCGGACCCCTACTCCCCAGGTGTCCAGAGCCCTAAGCTAGTCCCCGACTAGACTGGGACTAGAATCCACGGTTTCTCCCTCGCATCCTCCCAGGGGTCATGCCCTGGCACACAAAGAACCCGGAAGCTAATTTTTTGTCTGCTGATAGCAAAGAAAAGGGGTGACGGGTCAAGGCCACCTGGTGGCGTGAGATGGCCTTCAGCCTAGGTGGGGGCCGCATCTACTCACAGGGCTGTCTGGACACGAATTATTACAGTCCAGAGGTGTCCCTCTGATTCTCTTTGACCCCTGGCCCCAGCAGCGACTGCCCTCCCCTCAGCTGGACCCCATTTTGATCTTTCTCTTCTCGCCCTCAGGCAGCAGCGTGGGGAGGTGTGGACTCAGGTCATGGCTTCAGCTTCTGCCTCTGGTGCCTCCTAACTGTGACTTCGGCGAGTCCCCTCAGCCACACCGAGCCTCAGTTTTCTCATCTGTAAATGGGGATGGGGGCTTCCACTCTGCAGGCTGGGATGAGGCGGGGATGGATGGGGGAAGGTGAGTGAGTTTCCCTTCTCTCCCACTGTGGCCACCAGGGCTGGGCGAAACCGCCATCTGTTAAGACGAGTGCTTTTCTCAGCTGTCAGACGGAAGTTTCTAAGGCTCCCCTAACTCTTTTGCTTTAGGGTCCAAAGGGCTGCACAGGGTGCTTTCTGCTTGATGACGCTCTGGAGGACAGAGCTTCAGGCTTGCAAAGCGGCCCGGGGCAGATGAGGCTGGGGTCTCGGCACCGGCCCCCGGATACCAGCTCAGGGAGCTGCACCTGGTGTGTCAGGAAGGGCTGAAGCTGGCTCTCCCCACACCGCCCCTTTGGCCCCTTCGAGGTGCCCCGTGCTCTCTGCCAGGGGCCTGTAACCGCATCTGCACAGCTCAGCAGCAGCAACACCATGTGGCCTGGTGGCCACATGGTGACAACCATGGTTGTCACTGTGTCCAGAAGGTGCCTGGAGCCCAGGGTGACAGGTAGCTCTGAGCAGCAGGGCAGGGATCCCCCTGTGAGAAGTGGTGGAGGGGAAGGGGCCGGGCTGGCCGATGGCCCAGGGGACAGTGGCAGCTCCCTGCTCTGCATTTGGCCAGGACAACTTTTCCCGGAAGCCATTCCATCCTGAGGCCTGTTTCTTCCTTCTTTAAAATGATAATATAGAATATTCATTGTAGCATTTACTCTCACTGAATCAAAGTGTATCATCTGTAGGCATTGGCTAGGTGCATTGGTGGATACGGGCTCAAGGAAGGGCAAAGCCTAGGGGGAGGTAGTACTAGATGCACATTACAGATGAGGAACCTGAGCTGGGTGAGGCTCAGAGAGGGTCAGTCACTTCCCTGGGGTCACACAGTGACTGAGGGCAGAGTTAGGATTCGAATGTGGTCCGTCCAACACGAAAGCCTAACCTCTTCATCAACCGTGCTGCCAGTCATGGTGACAGGCACCCCACAGCCTGCCAACACTGTTTTTTTTTTTTTTTTTTTTTGCTGTACGCGGGCCTCTCACTGCTGTGGCCTCTCCCGTTGCGGAGCACAGGCTCCGGACACACAGGCTCCGCGGCCATGGCTCGCGGGCCCAGCCGCTCCGCGGCATGTGGGATCTTCCGGGATCGGGGCACGAACCCGTGTCCCCTGCATCGGCAGGCGGACTCTCAACCACTGCGCCACCAGGGAAGCCCCTGCCAACACTGTTAAGCACCCTCCCTCCCAACCCTTCCCCCCTGACTGGACCTCAGCACTGCAGAGTCCCAGGCTCCCTCATGGGTTTGGGCCAGGCCCCCTGCATGTCACCGCTACCTGGGGTCATTCCAGCCGGCATCACCTGGAGTGGTCCAGGACCCTCAGGACCCAGAGAGCCCATATTGTGCGTGTGTGTATATGTGTGTACGTGGGGGGGACCCCCACCTCGAGGGTCTGTGACTGGGCAGACAGTTAGGGTGTTGGCTAGCTCGAGTCTCTGCCATCTGCTTTTCACCCCCAGGTCAGTCTGAGCCCTTGTCTGCCACGTGCAGGGAATACCAGGGACACCTGAGTCCTTAACAAAGGCCTCTGCCCTCCATCCGTGCACGGGCTCGCTTGCTCTGCACATGGGCCTGGTCACAACCCATCCCTCTGCTTGGGGGCAGGAGGGTACCTTTGGGTCTGGGGACAGGATCCATACACATGCAGGCCCGGTTTCAAGGGAGCATCCTCATGTGAAAAGGAAGATGCCTATGGTGGGAGAGGGGTCAGGGGGCCGAGTCCTGGGGTCCTGGATCCCTACCACAACCAAGGAAAGAAACATCTCAGCCACACAGACACTGCTCCTCTTCCTTTCTCTTTCTGATTGGCAGAGCCAGCCCAGGGGAGACTCATGTCATCTCTGCGGCTTTCAACTCCAGAAAGTTCTATCGTCTCCTGTGAGCAAAGGCTGTGGAACAGACACTCGCCTGCTTCCCCCGACAGCCTGGACTGACTGGTGTCCTGAAAGGTATTTTCAACTGCACATACACACACATGTCCTCACGTGCACACAGGTGAACAAAGACGCCGACCAATCCAGACACACATTTGCACAAACACATGCCTGAACCCACACCCACCCTGGAGTGCACACAGTCACACACATGAGCAGTCTCTCTGCGGGCTGACCCACGGCTACCCCTGCACTGCTGGACTCTGGGCACCGGCTAAATGAAGCTCTGTGGGAGCCCTCCAGCTGGCTGCCAGCAGCCCTGATCCATCATTTTAATTCGGGGCTTTTCCACTCCTCTGAGTAAGCTGAGCTGCCTTTAGTGCTGATTTATGGGACAATCGGTCCTCCACTTCTGATTACGGTTGTTTTCCATAATTATTATAAACACTCTTTGCCCTCACTTGAGGTTTTCTTCTCGATTTCTCTCCCACTTCTCTCCAAGTAGCAAGCTCTCTCCTGCACTAAATCTGAGTCAAGCCCCAGTGGGCCCCAGAGGAGAGGGTGTCCTTTTTTTTAAAAAAAGGTTTAAGGGCTCATTAAGGTGTTCCACACCCCCGTGGCCCACGGTGCAAACTTGGACCTCTCCTCCTAAAAATCCCAGAATGAAACAGCCCATAATGAGGCTCATTTCTAAGGCAGCTATCTTAGAATGGGGGGCAGGTCTGGGCAGGTCTGGGAAGGGGATACTGGGTCACAGGGGGAGGGGGTGGATTGCTGCGCTGGTTCCTGAGATGCCCTTGGGTTCTTCTCAGGCTTCCCTCTTGTCCTCCATCTGAGGGAGCCCTCTGGGGCTTGGTGGCAGTGGAGGAAGTCTGTTACCCCAAAGGCTCGGCGAGGGTCTATTACCTTACCCTCTGCTTGTCTGGCCCTTTCAGGAACCCTGACTCATCAGGTCCCCTCTCCCTCTTAGAGCTACGGTACCCACACCAGCCATCTCCCAACGCCTCCTGAGACCGTGGAGACCCCCAGGCTGTTACTGCTCCAGGGCTGAGCAAGCTGGAAGATGGAAAAGTTAAGGTCATGGGGGGGCCCTGGGAAATCTGCCAAGAAGAGCCCGGGGAGTCTGCCATGACGAAGACCCCCCAAGTTGGAGGCCAAACCCAGAGGAGTCCCTTGAAGCAGGTGACAGGGCCTCCTTTTCAAAGCAGAAGCAGCATCTAGAGAGTGCTGAACTCATAGCCAGCAGATGTGTGTCACGTGTCAGCGGTGTGGCCTTGAGAGCGCTTGCCACCTCTCTGGGCCTTGGTTCCCAGATGGCGGGAAGGGTCACCATTAGCACCCAGGGAGCGTGGAAAGCCACAGCTGGGATTTGGCTCTGCCCAGCGTGTGGCCGATGGGTGACGACTCTGCAGATCCTCTCCCGCTTCACGCCCTCCCCCCACCCGCCCCAAGTCTGCGTGGTACTCACAGGCCACCTGGACCTCGGTTTGCCGCTGCAGCAGAGCGCCCATCCGATTACGCACGATGCAGCGGTAGAAGCCGGCGTGGGTGCGGTCCAGGCTGGTGATCATGTACCTGGGGGCAGACGAGACAGCCAGTGAGCCAAGTCGGGCAGCTACAGGGATGCAGAGGTCAAACTAGGGTCAGAGGGCAGAGGTCGCCACATGACCCTCTTCCATAATGAAAGGTGCCAGGGAGCCCTTGGCTCTACCATGGGGGTCACAGAAGGGTCTTTATTAATAAGAGGTCCCTCCCAAAGGCTTTTGCTCAGCTGCCCAGGAAGGAGCCTGCACTTTCCCAAGGACAGGAGATGCTGAGCCTGAGCCCTTGACCGTGGCCGTGACCAGGCCTCCCAGGACTGTTTTGGGTCTGTTGGAGGCGAGTGTCCTCCCCTGACTGTGACCTGAATGACTGAGAAAGGTGGGGGCATTTTCTTTAGCCTGGACCAGGGATACGCCATAAATGTTAACTTAAATGGATGTAGGTTTGTCATAAAGCAGAAACTAATACACCATTGTAAAGCAATTATACTCCAATAAAGATGTTAAAATAAATAAGTAAGTAAGTAAGTAAATAAATAAATGGAGGCAGGGAAATTTACGTTTTCCCAAACGCTTTGCATCATTCCGTGCTTAGAGTTGCAGACAGCTCCACTGAAGCTCTGTGAAGGGAAAAGGCAAAGCCATCTGGGCAGGGCAGGTTGGCTTTCTGTACGTGTGGGCCCTGGGGCCAGAATGCATGAACCCAAGGAGGCTCTAGGGTATCCTGCCTTGGGAGCACGTCACTGGCCGGAGTGCTGCAGAGTCTGGTGTTGGGGGGAGGGTGGGGGGAGAGCAGGTGTGTGGGGCGCTAACCTGGCTGGGAGGAAAGGAGGAGGCCAGGCAGGTCAGTGCAAGGAGCTTCTGGCGGCGAGACACGGCAGATGATAGGTGCTCTCTGGTATGGAGGGGGCTAGTTCCCCTAGCACCCATCTCGTGATCACCTTTCTGATCCTTGGGCAGTGAATGGCCCAGCAGAGACCTCTGAGGATCCAGGGGCTTGTGCCTAGGAGACTTCCCCTGCCCTTGGGTGTCCTAGGTTTTGCCAGCTGACTTGGTGAACAAGCTTATTGCCACCTGCTCCCAGGCTATGCCAACCCTGGGACAGAGCAACCTTATTTGTAGGATTTGCCAAGTTTTCTTTTACGTGAGTTCTAGCCAGTGTCCATCAGCATCTCACAATGATGAAACAACTACCACTTTCTGAGCACCACCTATGCTTCAGATGCTGTATTCAGTACTTTTCATTCACTTCATTTCATTTCTTTTTTTTTTAGCTGCACCACGTGACTTGTGGGATCTCAGTTCTCTGACCAGGGATCGAACCTGGGCCCCTGGCAGTGAAAGCGCTGAGTTTTAACCACTGCACCACCAAGGAATTCCCTTCATTCATTTCTTTATTTCACACAGCAGTTCCCAGACTACTGTATATCATGGACCAGTAACACTTAAAAAAATGGGGCCAGACATAAGATTGTATTACGTACGGCCAAGTAAGACCATTAAAACCAACCAACCAAAAAGCAAGCTGGGAAACAATCAAGCAACCAACCAAACAAACAAAAAGATACAGGCATGGAGAGAAAAAGGAACAGATATGGTCAGTATTTTATCTAAAAAGGACATTTTTGAGATCACAAAAAAAGAAATGTAATCTCAGCATCAAAGCAATTTTAACACATTTTAAACTGAAATTTTATGCCGCGCCCACGACACTAGCTTCACTTTTCTCATTTGACGTGGACAAGTGCAAAATGTCGTGGGTCTGAATTTGAGAGTCTTTCACCTAATCTCCCTGCTAACGCTATGGAGGCAATACTTTTATTAGCTCCCCCTCCCCATTTTAGAGGTGAGGAAATTGAGGTTCAGAAATATCACATCATTGACCTGTGGTCTCACAGGCAGTAAGAGGCAGGGCCAGGGTCCCAAAGAACCTTTCTGACTCCAAGCCCAGCTGCTAACCTGCTCAACACGGACATCCTACCCCAAAGGGCCCCACCTTCCATCCTGGGACTGCACGAGCCCCAGACTCACGGGTGGCTGTGTGCCAAGCCTGCTCTGGCTCTGCATTAATATCCAGAACCTTCTGGCTGTCCAAGTCTCTTATCTCTGCCACCGGCTGAAGCTCTTATCTGTCCTTCGTTACTATGCACAGAGTGATGATGGGGAGATAGCGGGTGCCTAGGCTCTGGCAAATTTCCTATTCTCCCTCTTTACATCCTCAAGCCCATCACAGGCTCTCTTGCCTCTGACCCATCACTCCCTGGGGGAGGGGGGGGGGACAGCTTTGGGTAAACTGTTTGGGTCTTAAAAGTAATGGGGTGACCCAAGAGGAAGATGGAAGGAGAGATTGGCTGGAAAAGCTCTCTATCTTTGAAAATGGAATCAGATATTATTAAAAAGCACCAGGGAGAGGAAAATGAACAGAAATGGCCAAACACAAAAAGATGCTCGGCCTCTGTCACAGTGAAAGAGAGTCCAATCAAAAACAAGACAATATTCACATATCAGATTGCCAAAAATTTTCTTGTATGATAACACCCATGGCAAGAGGGAGGGGGTAGGGAGGCTGACCTCAGATCGGCTGATGAAAGTGTAAATTGGCCTTTCAGCCTTTGGGGCAGAATCGATCAAAGTAAGAATATTCCAGTCTTTTGACCCAGAGGCTGTACTCCAGGGAGCCGGCCTTTCAGATGTACTTGCAAAAATGTGACAAAAAACAGGTATGAGGATGTTCACTGTGGTTTTGCTTGTAACGGCAGAGATAAACGAACAAAAACCAGAAGCAGCCATCAAAACTGTTCTGTCTCATCCATCAAAAATGGAACTGAATCGACTAATGATGCTGTAGCCACAGAATGAACGAAGAACACCTGTATGGGATGAGACAGAACCGTCTCCAAGATGCACAAAGCACGGAAAGGAAGTCGAAGCTGGAGACCGCGGATGTTTATGGAAATTAAAAACACGAGAAATAAGCTAAATAGTATCACAGCTGAGTGTCAGGGACATGAGAGATAATGTATTCTTATCACTTGATAAGTTGTTGTTTATTGATACAGGCTACCAAGCCCTTAGTCTAATGTTTAGGATCATGCAAATTGACCCAATAAAAAGAATTTTGAGTTTGTGAGCCAAAAAAAAAAAAAAAAAAAAGTCAAAGAACAGTGTAAGTGTTATGATACCATGCGGGTAAACTGGAATAGTACATATTTGTATATATCTGCACATGCATAATCATATATACCCTCTAGCATGGACATAAAATTTTTTCGGGATGGATACTCCAAAACATGTGATCTGCCTTTTGGGAGATGTATTAGGAACGCAGAAGGAGGGAAACGTCTACTTTTCGATTTTATGTCTTTCTACGCCATCAGAATGTTCTTTATCGTATGCATATGTTGCTTTTATTTTAAAAATAAAATTAAAAAATGCACTTTGAGCATATAATGTCAGGATATATTATAAAAAAGACACCAGGGACTCATTGGATCTGGGTTTGTTTGCTGATGTCAGTGATGTGTTGTGAAATTTAAACTTTAATAAAAGTTGATTTCTGCAGAAAGCTCTAGTTCATTTGCTTCAGCCAGGAAGCCCCAGGCCCCATCTGGGGCCCTGAGGAAGGCCAGTTGGGTGCAGGTCTGCCCCACCCTGAGGTCAGTAGAGGGGGCCTGGCTCTGGGCCTCCCCTCGGCCCCCACTGTGGGGAGGTGGGCATCCTTCTCTGAGCATCCCTGGCCGGGCAGAGAGCAGGGTGCAGCCCCCCTCCCCGGGCTGTCTCTGGTGTTCCCCTCCCTGCCTGGGAGCACTATTTTTGGCTTGTAAGCAACTGTTATTTAAAGTAACCCTTCTGCCCACTGCCTTTCCTACCAGGGAAACCCGCTTCGCTCCACCCAGATCACCTTGCAGGCGGGTGGAAGAGGCAGTTGGCCAGCATCTGTTTGCAAATCCAGCGCTGCCAGCACTGTGAGCATACAAGCATCCGAGATAATGACAGTGACAGCTCATTATTCCCCCATAGTGCTCCCTCCTGGGCGCTCAGGAGCACTTAGCCTGCAGCTCTATCTGTCCCACCCACCGGTGGCTGCTGGCCTGGCAGGAAACCGGATGAGCCCAGCCCTGTCCAGGTCCCTTCCAGAGGCAGGGGGATGGCTGGAATGCCCTGTGCAGGAGGGTGCCCTTATGATCGCCCAAGACAGAGCCTGGTACTGGAGAGTGTGCTGAGGCTTCTGATGTAGGGGAAATTAAGCTTGATTTTCGCTTCTGCACTTTCTTAGGAGTGTGGCCTGGTCAAGTTATAGAACCTTGCAAGCCTCAGTCTTCTCATCTGTAAAATGGGGACAAAAATGGCCACCTTTTTAAAAAAATTGAAGTATAGTGGATATACAATATTATATAAATGACAGGTGTACAATATAGTGATTCACAATTTTTAAAGGTTATACTCCATTTACAGTTATAAAATATTGGCTATATCCCCCGTGTTGTACAATATATCCTTGTAGCTTATTTCTCACCTAATAGTTTGTACCTCTCGCTTCTCTACCCCTATACTGACCCTCCCCCCACTTCCCTCTCCCACGGGCAACTGTTTTCTATAGCTGTGAGTCTGTTTCTTTTTTGTTATATTCACTAGTCTATATTCACTAGTTTTGTTACATTCTCTATTTTTTAGATTCCATATATAAGTGATGTCACATAGTACTTGTCTTTCTCTGACTTTACTTAGCATAATGCACTCCAAGTCCATCCATGTTGCTGCAAATGGCAAAATTTCACTCTTTTTATGGCTGAGTAGTATTCCATTGTATGTATATGTATATATATATATATATATATATATATATATATATATATATATATATATACACCACATCTTCTTTATCCATTCATCTATTGATGGACACTTAGGTTGTTTCTATAATGGATGTCCGGGTTGTAAGTCCTGGACTTAAGTGCCTGGCACACGGCAGGTGCTGCACAAATGCTTGTCACACGAGGGAGCAAATATATGAGTCACTGGCGGGGAGTGGAAGGTAGTGGGGTGAGGTCAGGAGGATCAGAGAGGAGGATGAGGCGGGTGAGCAGGAACCTGCTCCCCAGGGTAAGGGCTCCATACCAAGCATCAGGGGACCACAGATTCCCTGGCAAATTCTTTGGCTTCCCCATGGACATGTCCCAGCCACCCACGAAGGATCTGCCACACCCGTCGGTTTCCTCATCCTTCTTCCTGGGCTGCCCCCTTGGCCTCTTGGTCCCAGGGAAACTCTCTTCACCAGCCTGACCTCCTAACCTCTCCGTCACCTGTTTGTACCCTCGTCCTGGCTGACCTGCCATCTCGTCCTCCATCCAATGAGGAACAGGCACAGGGGTGTGGCTCCAGGAAATGGGAACACCTGGATTCACCTGCCTCTAGATCCCCTGCAAAGGACCGCTGATTTACTGATTTATTATAGGAAATATGTTCCTGGGACTCAAAATTCAAAGAATAAAATAAAAAGTACACAGTACACATCTCTTCCATCCCTGTCCCACAGCTGCCTGCTCATTCACACACACACACACGGAGGAAACCACTGTTAGTTCCTTGAGTATCTTTTCAGAATTCTTAGGCGAATGCAAGCGAATGTAAATTCATAAGGTGAGGAATCTCCTGGATGGAAGCAGCGTGGCTTTCCCCCAGTCAGAGGCAGCAGGTGGTGGAGAGAGAGCCTTGGGGGCCAGGGTAGAAAGAAAGGGAGACACAAGAATCCACACTGTCTGCTTTGCTCATCACAGGGGCCCTGATTTAACCTGCGGGACCCCGGTGGCACAGTCCCCTCCTCCGAGATGAAGGGCTGGGCTCAGGGTGGGGGGCACATGACAACAATGCCGGGAGGAGCCGGGACAGATAACTGGAATTTTAGAGACACAAGACGTACAGGGGAGAAAATACGTGCCTAATAAACGTGGCGTCTTCAGCGTACGAGGAAACACACAACGCCCTTTTTGGTTCGAGTCCTTGAGTGTCACAGTTGATATTTAAAATGATTCTTATTCACATTAAATAAGATATTTCAATTCCACAAAGCTGTCAGGAGCTGATGCGGACACCAGAAATAACAGGCACGCTCTCCTTGTGTTGTCCTCGTGAATAAGTCAGACGCCAGAGATGCACGTGCGATGCTCACGGTGGGGAGGGAGCTGAGGGGCAAGGGTGCGTGTGCACATGGGCACACGTGTGTACTCCCACCCCTGTGCACACACACACATTCATGCACACACAGCCCACACACACATTCATGCATATATGTATGTGTACACATACACGTGCAACCCATACCCACAAACTTACACATACACACGTGTGTACTCGTCACACCAATGTCCTCATGTATACTCATGCACACGTACACACTCACCCGTGTGCACGCACACTCATGCAAAGCACACACTTGGGTATGCACATGCACACAGGTACACTCCTACAAGCCACGTATGCGCACTCCTGCACACACACGTGTGCACACACCAACCCACATGAACACACACAATTCACTCCTGCAAACACAGTCACACCTGTGCACAAGGGCAACATGCCCAGGTGAACACACGTCCCTGGCCACGCCCATCCGAGGTCACCCAGGTGCACCCAGCCCAGTTCCAGGCCCCTCCCCACTCTTGCCCTCACACCGAGGCCGCAGACACTCTGTGTTTCCTCATTTAGATGCACCCAGGAGAACGACAGCCACTGCCAGGCAGGTACCCTCCCACCCAAGCCTCACCTTCTAGGGTCTAGGTGGCCCTCAGGACACAGATTTCTGAAACAGTGGTCCCCTGGCTTGTCCTAGGGCTTTTCTCTCCAAAGGCCCTGCATGGGGGAGGGGCGGCCCTGAGGTCTGGGGGGAACAGAGCTTCTGCAGCCAGGCCCCCTCCCTGGGCTCTAGGGCTGAGGCGTGAACCCTCTGCCACCCGCCCACCCGGCCTCTGCTCCTCAGTGACCTGTGCTCGGGGAGGGGGGGCCGCGGGGACCGCCCACAAGCATTGCCGTAGGTGTCCACGGCCTCCTCCCCTCTTCCCACGGGCTTTCAGGCAATGGCGAGGCACCAACTCCAGGAAGTGTTTGTGCCCGTGTGTGTGTCTTCAGATGCGCCCCTGCCTGCATCAGGGGGACAGCTGCCCCACGAACAGGCCACTGAGGTGCTGGCAGGCTGCACATGCACCCCATCCTGTGGATTTGCTTTTGCAGAGATTCTTCAGGAAAGAAGACAAAACTCTGTGCAGGGTGATTTAAAGGGGAAAGTACATGTACCAGGTAATAATAATAACCATTACCATTACATAATTAACATAATTATTAGTAGTGTAAGAAATGTCCCTGTTCTGAGGGCTTTAACATGCATCAACTCAGTTAATCTCACAATACTGTAGGAGCCTCATGCTAACAGAAACCTCAGTTTTTAGATGAGAACACTGGGACTCAGAGTGATCAAGTAACTTGCCTCAGGTCACACAGCTAATAAGTACCTAGTAGCCTGGACAGTCTACACAGAGAGAAGACGAACCTCAACTGGACACACACTTGATAGCTTGGGGTCTCTCCTTGAATAAGGGTCGTTTTGACTGTCTACACTCTCCCCCTCACACACAGACAGGCCGTGGATGACAGAGGGAAGAGGGGTGCTTCTGAGAATTTAGTCTAGGGCCTGTTAAAGAGGATGCTATTGCTAAGAGTAACAACCTAGTAACAGCGGAGACCCAGGGGAGGGGGCTTGGCTGCTCTGGGTAGCTCTTTAGCGGGACTTTTGGTTTTGGAAGGTGGTCAGGTCTGCGAGGGCCCAGGACCGGAGCTAAACTGCTGTGTGTGACGGTCCCCAGAGTGCGAGTCTTCCCTTGTCAGCAGTGCTGAGGATCCTGAACTCATGGGGGTGGTGGAGGGGAGAGAGATAGAGAGAAAGGGATGGAGGGAGGGAGGGAGAGAGAGACAGACAGAGACAGAGATGGAGACAGAGACACACAGAGACACAAGGCGGGGAGACAGAGAGGGAGACAGAGACAGAGACACAGACACAGACACAGGAAGGGGAGACAGAGAAACAGACAGAGAGGGAGAGAGACAGAGAGGAGAGAGAGGGGAAGGGCCCACCGCCCTGCACAGGGAGTAGATGGGGCCTGAGGACCGCAGGTCGGCAGGAAACCCTGGGCTGGGGGGCTGGCAGGGCAATTCAGGAGCCCAGATGTCTGTTCTCTTTTAAGTGGTTTCCATCCTGGGTTGTAAGTCCCCTCCCACACCTTCATTCGGAGTCCTTGCCGCACACAACCGGCTTCTGCTAACGGGGCTTTGGGGATGGAAGGGAGCCGCCATGCTCCCGCTGGAGGAGGGGGTCCTGGGGGGGTGCCCAGGAGCAGAACGGGGGCTGGCGAGGTGGCAGGTGAGGCCCAGGACAGGTAAGACCGTCCTCAGAGTCCTGGGAACGCAGGGGGCGCCCTGGATTCTTCCCCACACAGCGTGTAGACATTTGTGTAGTAAAGAAGACAAAGGCCCTTGGAAGCCGGTGGCGGGGTGCGGCGCTTGGGCACGCTGGGTGTCCCCCGCCGCTGGGAGACTGCAGGATGGGTGGAGGGCTGTACCGCAGTGGACGGAAGGGGGAGGAGCCCCCGCCTCTGATGACAGAACATGGGGGATAAAGTGATGCTGGGTCCGAGGTGCGGGTCTACGCACCCCTTTCTGCCTCAAGTCACCCCCTCACCGGTAGCCAGGGGGGGCGGGAACTTTTCGAGCGCTGGGCCCCCCCGGCCACAGTGCAGGGGACGAGCAGAGGCACAGGGGGCACAGGCCCTGCTCACACGCACAGGAGTCTGCAGGACCTGCAGCATCCAGGGGACAGCCGGGCATTGGGCTCATAGAGACCCTGCCCCCAGGGAGTACAAAACTCCCCTTTGGCCCCAACTCTACCAAACTCCCAGCAGTTTCTAATGAAAACAAGCCACTGTCACCTCTCCACGTGCCTCTCCTCAGCCCGCAGGGAACGTCTCTGGTTTCAGCTCGCATGTTGCATCCAGGAAGCCTTCCTGAATCTCCTCTGGGCTACCCCAGGGTTGCCCCTGCCAGACCTGGTGCATGTGTCACGATTTAACGTTCTGTGTACTTGTATGTGTGTCCCTGAGGCCAGGTCTCGTGTACTGGCTCCACGCTCCGTGAGCATCACTCCTAGTATAACACGTGCTTCAGTGAACACTCTCTGGATGAGTGAATGAAACAGCCGGTACTGAAGGCCAGATCAGGCCCCCGAAAGGGGTCCACATCCTGCTTCCCAAAGCCTGGGAATATTTTACCTTACAGGCTATGATGGTTGAATTGGGTACCCCCAGAAGACGTGTTGAAGTCTAACCCCTGATACCTGGAAGGCCCCGGTGAGGTGGTGCAAACCCTAGTTTGTAATGGCGCCCCCCACAGGCATGTGGTATTCTCTAGCAGGGCTCGGTGGCCTTACTTAGGGAGCAAGATGGGTGGAAAGCTAGAGTGACCCAGGGCTGGGGTTCTTCCAGGAAGCCGTAACAGATGGACCACAACGCCAAGGAACTCAAGATCCTGGCAAGATTGAGCCGAGATGATGATGTGACGTGTGAGTTGATCATGGACGATGAGGGCTGAGGGCACAAGGGGCAAGAGGCTGGAGCTGGACCAGCGGCACGGGCAGCCTGCGGAACCAGGGCAGAGATGCAGGATCCCGAGCCCCACCCCAGCCCTGCTGAGGCCGGATCTGCATTTAAGATGTTCCCAGGGTGGAACCCTCCTATGCTGTTGCTAGGAATGTAAATTGGTGCAGCCACTATGGAGAACAGTATGGAGGTGCCTCAAAAAACTGAAAACAGGGCTTCCCTGGTGGCGCAGTGGTTGAGAGTCCGCCTGCCGATGCAGGGGACACGGGTTCGTGCCCCGGTCCGGGAGGATCCCACGTGCCGCGGAGCGGCTGGGCCTGTGAGCCATGGCCGCTGGGCCTGCGCATCCGGAGACTGTGCTCCGCAACGGGAGAGGCCACAGCGGTGAGAGGCCCGTGTACCACAAAAAAACAAAACAAAAAACTGAAAACAGAGTTGCCATATAATCCAGCAATTCTACTCCTGGGCATATATCCAGACAAAACTATAATTCGAAAAGATACACGCACCCAGACGTTCACAGCCGCACCATTTACAATAGCCAAGACATGGAAGCAACCTAAATGTCCATGAATAGAGAAACGGTTAAGGAAGATGTGGTATATATATACACACATACACACACACATACCCATATATATACAGGAATATTAGCCATAAAAAAGAAATAATGCCATTTGCAGCAACATGGATGGACCTAGAGACTATTATACTAAGTGAAGTAAGTCAGATAGAGAAAGACAAATACCATATGATGTCACTTATATGTGGAATCTAAAGTATGATACAAATGAGTTCATTTGAGCTCAAATCAGTTCGGTATCTACGAAACAGAAACACTCACAGACGTAGAGAACAGGCTTGTGGTTCTCTACGGGGTGGGGTGGGGTGGGGAGGAATGAATTGGGATTTTGGGTGGGCAGATGCAAACTATTACATACAGAATGGAAAAACAAGGTCCTACTGTATAGCGCAGGAAGCTATATTCAATATCCTGTGATAAACCATAATGGAAAAGAATATGAAAAGGAATATATATAACTGAATCACTTTACTGTACAGCAGAAATTAACACAACATTGTAAATCAACTATACTTCAATAAAATAAATTAAAAAGAAAAAAGATGTTCCCAGAGTGATTCCTTAAGTGTGTCGCAGATGGAGACCAGGTCAAGGAGGTGGGTCTAGGACAGGTTCAGTGGGCGATGGGAGGGAGGTTGGGGGGTGTGACCATAGGGCGGAAAGTCTGAATTTAACATAGACGTGGCCATCCCACGTGAGGACAAGGGCCAGGGTGTGGGCTCCCCAGTCCTCAGTTTCCTCCTCTGTGACATGACTCTGATTATTGTCCGATAATGAGACTGATCAGAGTCCCAAAGAATGACAGTCCTGAAGAACCCCGTTTTGGCCTCGGATTTTCACTCCGATCTTAGCTGTGCTATTTGCTAATAAGCAAGGGATCTTAGACAAGAGGCCGAACCTCGTTAAGCCGGGGGCACCATTCCTGTGTAACAGGCAAAATAAGGGCGGCTGCTTTCCAGAAAATACGAGTAAGGGCAGTTCTGCTCTAAGGCATGTTTTGAAAACATGCATTTGTTCCGATGCCATTGATATATTAGGGAACAATCGGAGCATAACTTGAGTTTTGCATCTGCTGTGTGTGCTTCAGTCTGCAAGAAACACTGGGTAAACCCAGAAACCCGCACGCAGCTGAGCGGAGCTGCAGAGTTACCACAATCTGCACACCCGGGAGATCTCAGCTCCCATGTGTGTGACGAGCGCACCCACCCACATCTGGTCTTACAACTCTCCTTTACATTGCAGACAACCCTCCTTCCACCCTGCACAATAACTCACCGGCTGCAACCCACCGATGCCCACTTTCACTAGCAAATTTCAGCCCCTTCGAAAAAGGCCAAGTACCATACTTATTGTGGTCTTTACGCATTTCTTAACCACTGAATGCTCGTGAACCCGAGCAATCATCCTCATGATGCTCCTCTTTTTTTACATACCCCAATGAAGTTTATTTTTTTAAATAAATTTATTTATTTATTATTTATTTTTGGCTGAGTTGGGTCTTCATTGCTGCGTGTGGGCTTTCTCTAGTTGCGGCGAGTGGGGACTACTCTTCGTTGTGGTGCGTGGGCTTCTCACTGCGGTGGCTTCTCTTGTTGCGGAGCACGGACTTCAGTAGTTGTGGCACGCAGGCTTCAGTAGTTGTGGCTCGTGGGCTCTAGAGCACGGGCTCAGTAGTTGTGGTACGTGGGCTCAGTAGTTGTGGTGCACGGGCTTAGCTGCTCCGTGGCCTGTGGGATCTTCCCGGACCAGGGCTCAAACCCGTGTCCCCTGCATTGGCAGGCTGATTCTTAACCACTGTGCCACCAGGGAAGTCCCCCTAATGAAGTTTTTGAGGGTGGCTCCCTCACCCCATTTCCCCCATTAGTCCTGTGGTTTTTACTGCACGATTTTGCACAGTGCGGTGACTTTTGCAAATGTTTTATACCTAATTTTAGCAGAACTGACTGCCAAGTGCTTAGCTCGGGGTCTGACATTCAACATGCACTCGAGAAATGTGTCTTCATGTGTTTGCCTTCGTTATTAATCATTTGACCCAGAATGGAGTGCCCACAATGATCCAGGCACTGCGTTAGGCTCTGGGTGTCAATAGTAATAATACCAACCATAATAATAGCACGAACACCGTCTTCGTGGTATTGGGGTACCCTCAGATCCTTACATTTAGATGAAATGTTACTGCTTCTGCCATACCTGCTTAGAAAGGCCCTCTTCCCCAGTCCCATGACCAGTCCCTCACTTCCTTCAGCCAGGACCCAACCCTTGGACATCTCATAATCTCAGGGGACAGAAGGGAACAAGGACTTGCTCCTCTTAGGGCAGAAATGACTTTGCCACGGCCCCTTTAATTACCACAAGGGATAACAGCTCATTAATACTAAGGAGGGTGGGGCCAATGTGCATCCGGTGGGCACGGAGTGCAGGTGATGCTGTGAAACCACCAAGCTCTGCCCGACCAGCCCGAGCTTCCTGCATGGCTGAGTCCTGCTCCCTGGTCTTCACCGGACTGCCAATTTCCCCAGGCCAGATGTTTGTGGGATTAATGAATGCTGATTAGGCTGGAGGATGCACCACTGTCCCCCCGGGTTTCCCCCCAGCTTGCCCAGGCAGGTCGAGGGGAGCTGGGAAGAGGCCTCCCCGGCCGTGCTGCAATGCCTGCCGTTGGCAGCTCGGGCGGGGCGGGGTGTGCGGTGAGCTGCCCATTCCCTTCCCGCCCAGCCCTGGCCCAAGGTCGGAACTGATGTCCTTCCTCTCTACCTGGGGCGAGGCTTCAGGTGGTGCTGCATCTCTCCTTTCTGAGTCCCAAGGCTCAAGCATCCAGGCAGGGAGGGTGTCCACTCCCCGAGCCCTCCCCTAGCTCCCAGCTCTGGTGTGTCTCTCCATTTAGGAGAGTCTTGGCTACACTTCCACTGAAGTCAGAAAACAGGCACCAACAACTACTAGTGTCCAGAGCTGTGCTGGGGGGCTTGGGAGGCAAATGCTCTAGGGTGTGGTGGGCACAGGTGGAGAGGGAGGGTTTTGGAATGTCTGTGTATTTTACTTGCTGTGTGACCTCGGGCAAGTTGCCTAATCTCTCTGTGCCTCCATTTCCTCATCTATGAAATAGGAGTAATAGTAACAATTATAGTAAATAAACCAGGCAGTTCTAACCACTTTACATGTGATAATGCATTTATTCCTCTTTAACTACCCTATGGGGTCAGAATTCATTTTATCCAAATTTGGCAGCTGAAAAAGATGAGGAAAGCAAGGCACAGAGAGGCTAAGTAACTTGCCTAAGATCACACAGCCAGTAGGTGGCCCCTAGATTTTGTGCTCTTTACCACGACACCATGGTCCCTACCTGAAGGAACATTGTGAGGATGACATAATACCTGTCACGCGCGCTTATTTGGACAGGGCCTGGCATGAGGCATGTGGTAAGCACACGCCAAGAGTTAGCTGCCGCTGGGATTATTCACGTTCTTCTTCTTATTCGCTCAGTGTGTCCTGGGGGAAAGGAGCACTGCCCTAAGCCCCCTCTAACAGCCGCCTAATACCAGGCCCAACGCTTCTGCTCAGCAAGTTAGCCTGAGCAGCAGCGTCTGAGCTGCAGCTGCCACGACATCCAGTGTCAGCAGCTGCGACGGAGGCCGCCCCGAGCCCAAGGGTCAGAGCCAGCCTCCCGCTTCTCTGTCCTTCCCGACATCTGCTCAGACCCTGGGCAGGGGGCCCCACAAACAAGCCCACCGGCCCTGACAGTTCTGGCCTCGGTCCAGCACGACTCACCTCTGACCTCTGCCCATCCTCTCTGGGCTTTCCAAAGGCACCGGCGAAGGTGACTTCAGAGATACTTGGTGGAAGAGCTAGACCAGAACCACGTTAAGGGGCCCTGGGGACCCGCCTGTGAGCCGCCATCTGGAAAAGGTGATCTGTGCAGGCTGCCAGGCACCGGCCAGACCTCGGTGGAGCTGGGAGCCTGAAGAGCGTGGTCCGAATGCTTTGCAGCCACTCCAGTGGGGATGTGGCGTCCACTCTCCCGTAAATCTGGCCTGGCCTCGTGACTTGCCTTCACCCACAGAATGTGGTGGAACATTCCAAAGCCCAGGCCTCAGGAGCCTTGCAGCGTCCACGATGGCCCTCTCAGACCACTGCCCCAGACCACCATGCCACCAAGGATGGTAAACCACAGGAAGAGAGACAGGCAGCCCAGCTGTCCCCACCGTGCCCAGCTCCCGCTGACCGCCCGCCGAATGCAACTTCATGAGAGCACCCAGGAGGGACCAGCACAGAAGCGACAAATCACGCCTGTCTAAGTGACTGAGGTTTGGGGTGGTTTTCTAGACAGCAGGAGGTAACTGACCAGAAGCTGTGGCAGAGGCCAGGCTGGGCGTCTCCTGCAGGCATGGTCCCTGCTCTTTGTATGCTCCCTAGGGGTCGAAGGTAAAGGAGGAGCAGTGGCTGAAGCTTCTGGATGTGCCGTACTGTGGGCCAACCTCCAGGGACTGTGCCCGATCTCCTTTGGGGACACTGTCTTTCTTGGGTACTATTCCCTGTTCTGCAGGCAGGAAGCCCCTCCCTGATCCCTGCTCCCACTGAGCTGTAGAACTCTCCGGCATCTCCCAGCCCCCAGGGACTGCTGGTTGGAGCTGTAACCCCTGCTCCCAACCCCCCACCCCTCCTCCAAGCCCACCCCCAGGAGGCTCTGCGCCCCAGGGGACTTGGGCAGCCAGCTGGGAGCAGACCTCTTCCTTGGCTAGGGTGGGAAGTTCAGAATCACAGAACCCCCGGCGCCCCATCAGTCAGAAAGCAGAAAGTGGGTCACAGCAGAGACTCCTCCTGGCGGGACAAAGACACAGGGGAGAGACCACCTGAATCCTGCCACACTGAGAAATCCCATGAACGGGCCTGATGGGTCTCTGAGGGGTATGGGTGGGGAGAGGGGAGTCAGGCACCAGGTCAGCCCCCAAGAAGCAGGGGTCATTACCAACTCCCCAGGCATCTGTCTAGACCATTTGCCTGCCTGAGTGCAGAACACAGTCAAGATCTAATTAGTTTTTGTGTCCTGGCTGAGAGCCAAGGTTGGGGGGGGTGCCTCCAGGAAGATCTGGGGAAGGGGGACGAAAGAGAGAGGCTCTCAGGGCAACCTGGCGTCTCCAGACCAGCTGTGTGAGGAGGGAGAATGAACATCTCATTTCCATGCATTGAAATCTCCCTCATGACAAACATATGTGCCTCTGCTGGGGACCACCTCCCATCCCTCCCCAAGGACCTAGGTCATCATCACACGTCCACTGCCCTATGCCCATCTTTGCACACTGGTTACCAGGGATTCAGGCCAAATTTACATGTCAATTTCGGGTGACAAATGATCAGACCCTTCCTAATTCGCATGTTAAGTTTCCTAGTGGTAGAAATAAATAGCCTCTGTTCATCAGAGAGCAGCTTTCCTCAGGAGCCTTATCGTGAAAGGCAGCGGTGATGCTTCATGTGCATGATCTGTCTGCACTCTGGGGAGTCTGGGCGGACGTAGCCACCTGTCCCCAGGGCTGCCCGGATCAGAAAGTAGGAGGAGAGGAGAGGGAGAGAGGGTGTGGCTCATGTGTGCATACCTGTGTGTTCTAGACTGTTCCGTGTAGCGGGGCCGCCAGCGGGTCTACGTCCCTTGCTCCAGCCCTGATTTGCAGCATGACCCTGGATGTGTCACTTTACCCCCTGGGCCTTAGTTTCTCCATCTATACAATGGGAGGCCTAGCAACATCCTCCTCCAACCACCCAGTGAGCATTAAACTCAGTAACGAGGGCTCATGTGGGCCATGGATGGGCCCCCAGAGCTGTGCCAGCTGCACAAGTGTCAGTGAGGACACAGGGAGCAACGCCGGCCCCAGCTTCAGGGGGAACCTACGGCTTCAGGGAAATGCCCTTCCTGCCCCACTCCCAAGGGTTCTCAGGGCTGTGAAGCCTCGGAGTGATGTTCTGAGCCACGGGGACATCAAGAGGATGCAGCGGATACCCAAGGGGAGAGAAAGGAGCCTGAGACCCAGGGCCTGGGAATGACCCCCACCCCTAGCTTGGTGTGTCCCCCGCATATCCTGAGATGCTCAACCTGACGAAGGAAAAATCACTGAATCTAACTGGATCTTGGAGTCTTCGCGTTCGCCCATACTCGTAGCCTGACGAAATCCAAGCAGCGCTGGATGGAGACTCAGGGGGCCTGGGCGTGAATTCGAACCTTGACATTAACTCAGGCCCCGTCTCCGGGGCAAGTCATCTTCCTCTCAGGCCATGGTGGCCTGTAAGGTGGCGAGCTTGGCCCGGGGGCCAGGGAGCCATCCTGTGGCTGTGACTCTCCCAAGGCCCCAGGCGTGTGTCCCCCAGGCCCCACTGCGCCCTTTGCTCGAGTCCAGCAAGGTAACACCTACCATCCATCTCCGGCTTCCTTGGCAGTGGGGGGCCCACCCCCTGCCCAAGCCAGGACCCATTAGTGAGAGTGAGGAAACAGGTTGCCACGGAAACCGAGACAGCCAGTGTTTTAGAATCTCTTGCTTCTTTTTTTCCCTCTTTCCCCTCACATTTTGAACCTATTCATCTTAATTGGCATAATTATTGCAACGACACCCTGAGGCTGGGGGAGCCAGCCGTGCCCCTCGCTGCCCACGACCTGTCCTGGTCCTCCGGGGCCTCTCTGCCTCCTGCCCGCCTCTCTCCTGGCTTCTCCTGTCACTCCCCATCAGAGTGGCTGGTCCCCTTGGGTCCAGGAAGGACCTGTCCTAAAGCAAGGGGAGGCCTCCACCCCCAGGAGTGGGATAGGCCAGGTTTTACGCCTCAGGACCCTGTCAGGAGGTGTTCTTGGGCACCTGTAAGAACCGGGCCTGGGCTGCTCCAGGTAACTGAGACCCCTTCCACCAACGGCCTCAGCCTTCACCAAGGCTTTAAAGAGCAGGACTGCCCAGAGGAGACCAGGGTACAGTACTGACGCCTGGGGGAGCTGGTGCCTTCCATCCACGGGGTGAATGAGCGTGGGCCAGGCTCTCAGAGTCTCTGAGCCTCTGGCCTCGTCTGAGCAATGGAGCTGTCAAACCTGCCCTGCGCATTCCGCATTCCACACCGCATTCCGCATTCCACACCGAGGACCAAATGCAAATGCAGCATTGACGAAAGCAACTCTGTGCCACAGGAAGTCCAGTCGACTGGGGGCAGGAGAGACCCCAAGAGGGACCAGAGGGTGGCCAGCCACCTCCAGCCTCTCCCTCCCATGCCAGGCCCCTGACTCTGGCTCCAGCTAGGAGAGTCTGGGGCGCATTGCTGCCTTACTCTACATCACTGGTTCTCAGTGGGGGTGACGTAGCCCCCCCACAGGGCACATTTGGCGGCGTCTGGAGACATTTTTCGTTGTCACGTTTCGGGGAGGGGACTACCAGCATCTAGTGGGTCCAGGCCACGGCTACTGCTACACACCCTACGATGCACAACAAAGAATAACCCCGCCCCAAACGTTAAGAACACCGAGGTAAAGAAACCCCAGTCCCATTATTACCTTCCTCACGGGCAGCACGGGGTGTCCTCGGAGGGTCCCTCAAACTCTGCTCCTACCCCGCTGCTGCGGGCCCCCTTGGGTGCACGGGCAGGGCAAGCCGGGCAACTCCCTGCAGCCTCCCCCCACCCCCGGATCCTTGGGAGCCGGGAGAGGGGCTTCCGGGTCAGGGAGAGGACAGCACGCTCGGCTGGGGGCCTCTTCCTCCCCTCGGTCCACTTCCCCCACCCCTCCCGGAGGGTTACGACATTTCTAACCTCATTAACTTTTTTTTTTTTTTGCAGTACGCGAGCCTCTCACTGTCGTGGCCTCTCCCGTTGCGGAGCACAGGCTCCGGACACGCAGGCTCAGCGGCCATGGCGCACGGGCCCAGCCGCTCCACGGCATGTGGGACCTTCCCGGACTGGGGCACGAACCCGCGTCCCCTGCATCGGCAGGCGGACTCTCAACCACTGCGCCACCAGGGAAGCCCTAAACTCGTTAACTTTTAATTACTACTTTCCCTCTGCCTCAGTACGCTGGCTCCATGCCATGGGCATCTCTATTAAAATTCAATTTATGCCCATCATAACTAATTCCTGCACTTCAGCTTTCTCACCAGCAGCCTTCAATTTTCAGACAAGATGTCCAGACTCACAGTCAAATTGGAGTCAATTCGACCCCGAAGAGGTTGCATATAGACAGATGGGATCTGGCTTTGTTGAGGAAGAAGAGCCCAGGCTTCCCAGGAGGGTGGGAATGAGGCCGGGGCCAGAAAGAGTAAAGTGGGGAGAGAGGTAGACGAGATTCGGGATTTATTTGGTGGCTTTCAGGCCACCCTTTCCACTTACAGGGCCGTCGATGACCAGACATCCTTCCGCATATTTGATCTCATGGACCTCCACCCCTGGGAAGTAGCTACTCGTTTTATTGTTCCCATTTAACAGACTGGGCAACTGAGGCAGGGATGAAGTAGTTTGCCCAGAGGCATACAGTGAGTCAGGGTCGGGACTGAGATTCCTACTGAGGGGATGCTGATGCTGAACCTTGGAGTATCAGGTAGAAGAGATGTGTAAGGACAGCACAGGTGGAGGAGACAGGTGAGCAAAAAAAGCACAGCGATGTTTAATAACAGAGACGATCAGGAAACCCATCCTTCAGCCCATTCGTGCAGGGGGTGGGCGAGAGAACAGGCTGGAAAGAGAGGCAGGACCAGGTTACACGGGGTCTTGAGCGCCCCGACCCAAATCCTCCAAAGACCACCCACCACCTGCAGGACGCAGCTCCGAACATTCTCCCTGGCATCCATGGCTCTTCCTCCGTCATCCTGTGCTGGCTGTGCTTCCCCCGGCTCCCAAGGCAGCACCGGGCATCAGCCGGTCGCCACCGTCACACTCCTCCCGACGTCCGCTTCTTCACTCCTGTTTTGCCTTGAGGATCCCCTACACTCAGTGCCTCCTTCACTGGCTCCTCAACTTGCCCACCCCGACTCTCCTTAGGTCACCGGACATCCGTGTCCCTAAATCTAGCAGAGGGTTGCTAGCATCCACAGCAGCTGACACAGTTGACCACTTGGTCCTTCTCAAAACACCCTCTTTCCTTCCATAACACCCCAGTCTCCGTTTCCTTCTTCCGTCTTGGCCTCTTGGCCTCACTGTGCTGGGCTGACTGTCACCTCCTTTCTTTTGTCTACCTTCTGGGACCCTAGCGCTCTCTCCTCTGTGTTGGGTCTGCTCCCTCACCCTCCCCATCCCCATGGTTGTCATGGTCACGTGGACTCCTAAATCAAGACCATCAGCTCGGGCTTTTCTTCGCATCCACTTGCCTGTTGGCCGTCTAGACCTGATGTCTCGCCAACCACCCACCACCATGCGCAGCGACGTCCCGCAAAGCCCCTGCTCTTCCGGTGCCTCCTTCCTCAATCACCTCACCGCCTGCCTTCCTCCCTTTACTGGCCACGCCCAGCTGATCGAGTCTCATCAATTCCATCTCCTACAGAAGTCTCAGACCCATGCATTCCTCCCATCTCCACTGTCACCAAGATGGTGCAAGCCATCACCCCCTCCCACCGTGACTGAGCAGCCCAGCTCCTAACCGTTCTCCTCCAGTCCACTTCCCACCCAGCTGCTGGGCTAAATATTTTTTAAATGGACATCCGACTGTGTCCCTTCCCTGTGAACAACCATTCAAGGGCTCCACACAGCTTTTCGCAGAAGATAAGAGCGCCCCAAGACAGAGGACGAGCGCCACCTTGGTCGGCCCGTCCACTTCTCCAGCATCCTGCCCTCCCTGGCCTTCGTTTGGCGCCCCCCGTCTCAACATGTGTATGCACCGCTCCCTGGGCAACCGGCCTGCCCGCCGCCAGCCCTGGCTAACTCTGCACATCCAGGTCTCAGCTGCCTCACTAACGTCTTCTCTGGCCTGTGCTTTACCTCAACAGCACTTATCAAAACTGGAGTCCCGGGCTTCCCTGGTGGCGCAGTGGTTGAGAGTCCGCCTGCCGATGCAGGGGACACGGGTTCGTGCCCCGGTCCGGGAAGATCCCACATGTCGCGGAGCGGCTGGGCCCGTGAGCCATGGCTGCTGAGCCTGCGCGTCTGGAGCCTGTGCTCCACAATGGGAGAGGCCACAACAGTGAGAGGCCCGCGTACCGCAAAACAACAACAACAACTACAACAAAAACTGAAGTCCTGTAAATTCCCTGGCGGTCCAGTGGTTAGGGCGCCGCGCTTCCACTGCAGGGGGCATGGGTTCGATTCCTGGTCCGGGAACTAGGATCCCGCATGCTGGGCAGCGTGGTGAAAAAAAAAACACCCAAAAAACAAAACAAAACAAAAAAACTGGAGTTCATTAATCCCTATAGAATTATTGAAATCTGCTACCCCTCTGGGCTGTATGATCTATGAGGGTGGGGTCTTCCTGTCCTATTGAGCACAACGCCAGCAGCACCCAGCACCTGCTGCCCCAAGAGAGCTGCCCCCCATCCACTGCCTGGCCACACCCAAGGGCTCCTCCCTTCTCCGTTCAAGCTCGACGACTTCCAGAGGCTGCCCGAAACCTCTCTAGGATACTCTCTTGGCCTCCAGCATCTGCTGTGGCACCTTGGTCCAGGCGCTTACGGGCCATGAGTGCACACCTTGCCCCTTGGCTGGAACCAACATTTCTAAAGGGCAGCAGGAAGGGGGGCTTTGGGGGGGGGGTCTGGCACTGCCTTTGGTCTTGTTCTCCTTGCCTAGTTCTGTGCCAGGCAGGCAGAAGTTCCTAAATCTCCGCCTGGTGAACGAATCAGCATCTCCTGATGTTTCTTCATCAGGCTTGGAGGGAGAAGACCTGGTCCATCTTAGTCCTATGACTCCCTGGGTGGGGAGCTAAACCAGGAAGATGCATCCCTCATGTCTCTTCCCTTAGGAGTTGCTGATGTCCAGGGATCGAGAACAAGAGTCTAGGTGAAAGTGGCCCTCACGGGCCAAGCATGGGGTGGATGACCATCTGGAGTGTTCGTTATCAAGAGTTAACGTACATGGGGGCTTCCCTGGTGGCGCAGTGGTTGAGAGTCCGCCCGCCGATGCAGGGGACACGGGTTTGTGCCCCGGTCCGGGAAGATCCTACATACTGCGGAGTGGCTGGGCCCGTGCGCCATGGCCGCTGAGCCTGCGCGTCCGGAGCCTGTGCTCCACAACGGGAGAGGCCACAGCAGTGAGAGGCCCGTGTACGCAAAAAAAGAAAAAAAATAAAAAGAGTTAACGTACGTGAAGCACTTAAAGCAGGGCTGGGCCATGCTACGTTCCATATATTAGCCGTGAATAGGTCCTCTGCCGTGGTTTAGAAGGCTAGCTGGGGCCATGCCCAGAAAGCTGGGCCCTGGCAGTGCCACTGCCCTGGCAGAGGACAAGCACGGCAAGACAGCTCGGAGCAGGGGGCGGGACACAGGCTTGGGGTCTGAAAGATCCTGGGTGAAACCTGGCTCTCCAGATCTGGCTGTGTGACCTTGGGCAAGTCGCTGGACCTCTCTGAACTGTGATTCCTAGCTAAGAAGCAGAGAAAATAATAGCACCAATCTCCCAGAACCGCTGCGGGGAAGAGCGTGGCTTGGTTCCTGGCACCCACGTGGCACGTGCCCTCTGGAAAGCCCACCAGCCTCTGCCTCCCTGGCCCCTGCTGCCTGCTCTCACTTCTAAGGGGAGGCCAGAGGAGAAGGCAGAGACAAAGCAGCTGGCACTGGAGTTTCTTTTCATCCTCTCCTCTGAAGGATTTCAAAGGCTGCAGCTGCTCTGCAGGAGTCTCCTGTTTTGTGACCACAGCCAGGGCCATCTCACGCGTGGGTCTCTGCCTCGACTGGGCTTTCTTCTCCCCACCACCGAGCCTGTGCACCTCCCAGATGCTACAGCTCCACCATAAAGGATGTCAGGCTGGCAGCAGGGCTGAGGACACAGCGGGGACCAGCCAGACGCCCGGCCTGGCTCACCTGAGCTTCCCCTCCACACACCTGCCCGTCTCCACACCCAGCAGGGCCCATGTGGGGCCTCAGGGGAGGGACTCAGCCTCAGCTGGTCTCCACACGCCTGCCTCCCAGAGGGTCTGAGGGGCCCTCGGCTTCTTGTCTCTTGGGCCAGAGAACGACACACAGTGACAAAAGTGGGCAGAAGGAACCCAACCGGGAACCTGTGTGCATCTGTGTAGAAAGGACAAGACGCACTCAGGGGACAGACCCCTTGGATCTGCCACTTGCTCCCTGGATGAGCCCAGCCACATTCTGCAACTTCTGTGAGCTTCGGGTTCCTCGTCTGCAAAATGAGGGTAATAACACTTCCCAGTGTTGCTGTGAAATGATGTATATTAAGTTCTTGAAACCGAGTGAGTCTGGATAAACAGTTTTTCTATGGATACGCGTGCCTGATTGCGTGTGGGAATCTGTGTGTGTGTGTGTGTGTGTGTGTGTGTGTGTGTGTGTGTGTGGTCTGCCTAGCTGATTTGTTTTTCCTATTTGATTTTAAGTGTGAGAATAATTATGGCATAAGGCATTACCCAGGTGGGGCAAAATAATCTGGTTGAAGACTCTGCCAGGACATGGTCACAAGGACGGGAGGTTAATGTCCATCTCCCTTCCTCCCCTACAGCCACTGCCTGACCTGCCATTTCTTGAGCTGGCGGGACAGTCCCCACGCATGCAGCCCTGGCTGGTGACATGGATGCAAACGGAGGCTGACCTGATTCAACCTGGAGAGATGCCCCCGCCACGGGAGGGAAGGGGGGTGGCGGGAGAGGCTCCAGAGGCAACAGAGAGGACCTGACCTTTATGTGAGTTACTAACCCCAGAGTCAGGAAGTCACACAAACACGTCTATGTGCTTTGCACGCTCATAACCATTAAACGTGTATATGAGACCTAAAGAATCATATATAACCAGAGCCCCGTGACCCCTTGGAGGGAGGTGTGCTCACCTGCACACGAGATTTCTGGCGGCTTTGTTATTTGCCCCGTTATTCTATCAAGATGATACCCTGTATAATCCTAACAGGTACCCTTTAGTTCATGTCTGTTGCACCCGGAACTGGATTTGTCCCATAGCATCTCATTTAATCCTCACGATAACCCTCTAAAGTAGGCATTACTGTGACCAGTTCCAAAGTGAGAAAACAAACTCAAGGTGCCTAAGTATTTCTGCCCTAAGTCACAGAGCTAGTAAGCGGTATGCGGGCCTACCCCCAAAGTCCAGGCTATTTCCACTCTGCCCCCATGGATGGATTCGGACCCACAAACTCCCCAGGGTCACCGGTACTCAGAAGGAGAAACTGGCTTTCCTTCTTGTAGATTTCTCTCTCTCTCTCACACATACACACACCCCTGGCCCATTCTGGTACAGATCCCGCTGAGAATAAACACCCTTGGAGACTGAATGGGAATGCAAACTTCTTTCTCTGGAGACGGCGTGGGAAACAGTTAAATTTACGGCAGTGTTTCCAATCTTCTTTTCACTCAACCTGCTGAGTCAATTCAGCCATCTTTCTGCCTGAAAATTGGATATTATCACTCGACTCAAAACCTGGAGTTTGAAAAATAAAAATAAAAACAAAAACAAAAGAAAATCCCTGGGGTTTGGATGAGATAGGAAGTCCTCAGCGAAAAGCAGAGGTGAGAGAACCATAATGAGAAGCTGACCAATCTCCTACATGATGGGATTTTCAGTAGGTATTCATTCAAAAGAGGAAACGAATATTTTGTTGAGGCAAAAAGCAAGAAAGTGCTAGAAATCCAATGGGGACATGTCAAAAGGACTCAAGATCCAGCTTGAAGAAGCTCCATTGGCAAACTCTGGGTTACTACGAGGGTCCAAATAATGACGGGAATGGATTAAATTAGGAAAAATTAAATAGAAAAAATTATCCGTGAGTTTGTACCGATGCTAAATTATTTTAAAGGGGATGAGAAAGGAAAGATCCCTTTCAAGAAAGAATGCCAACTGGGCTTCCCTGGTGGTGCAGTGGTTGAGAATCTACCTGCCAATGCAAGGGACATGGGTTCGAGCCCTGGCCCAGGAAGATACCACATTCTGTGGAGCAACTAAGCCCATGCACCACAATTACTGAGCCTGAGCTCTAGAACCCGCAAGCCACAACTACTGAGCCCACGTGCCACAACTACTGAACCCTGCGTGCCTAGAGCCCGTGCTCCACAACAAGAGAAGCCACGACAATGAGAAGCCAGCGCACCACACCGAAGAGTAGCCCCTGCTCACCGCAACTAGAGAAAGCCCACGCACAGCAATAAAGACCCAGCACAGCCAAAAATAAACGAAAGAAAGAAAGAAAAGCAAGAAAGGAAAGAAGGAAGGAAGGAAGGAAGGAAAGAAAGAAAGAAAGAAAGAAAGAAAGAAAGAAAGAAAGAAAGAAAGCGAGCCAACTAATATAAGTAAAAGGAATGATGGAAAATTTGCTTATCACAACCACCTTGGTAATAATTGATTCAGGTAAGACTCATCAATGACTATTAAACCACTGGGTGGGAGATTCCTGGGGAGGAGAATATTCACAGAGTCTCAAGTTTATCATTCAAAGGGGAGACGACACATCAATACCTGGACAAGGGAGAAATCTAGTGAACATCACCTTGACCAGATGGTAAGACCTACCATCACCGATAATGGTGCAAACTGACTTAGGGTGCCTGTAATTGTGAAGCATTGAAATGGATGTATATCTACGTAATATTCTTGGATGACATCTTGCAAAACTGGCTGAACTCTCAAAACTGTCAATGCCGTGAAAGATAGGAAAGAAAAATGAGCAATAGTTCTAGATTTAAGGAGTCTAAAGAGTCATGACAACTAAATCCAATGTGTGGTCCTTGATCAGATCCTGTATTGAACAACAACAATAAAAATGTCCACAAAGGATATAATTGGGACAGATGGAGAAATCTGAATGTGGACTGTGTGTCAGACAGTAGTATTTTATCAATGTGCAATTTCCTGAGTGTGAAAATTGTGTGGTAGTTCTGTAGGAAAATGCCTTGCTTTTAGGAAATTCTACTTAGGGGTGAACTGACATGAGGTCTGCAACTAACTCTTAAATAACTCAGCAAAGAAGATGCGTGCATCTACGTGTGCATAGAATGAGCAAGAGAGAGTACAAATGATACAAAATATTAACAACTGGGGAATGGTAAAAAGGTATACAGGTGTTTACGGTACTATCTTATAATTCTTCCAAGATTTGAAAATTTTCAAAATTAAAAAAAAAAAAGAAAGAAGGAAGGAAAAATACCTGCTATGAGCCAGGCCCTCACAGGAGGCAGGGGTGGTAAAGTGGACACAGGGGGCTACTGTCTGCCCCACCACCCTTTTCCCTTCTTCTGCTAAGAGCTCTCACTCTCCTTTCCACCACGTGGCTCTAGTGTGGGGGCTGCCTGAGCAACGTCCTATGGCTCGGAGTAGACACATGATGCAGGCCTGGCCAATCACAGCACTCCATGCTGCTTCCCATCGGGATTGGTCAGGGTAGATCCAAGCTGGACCAATCAGAATCCTTCCCTGGGACTTTCTACATGGAACTCCTATGGGGAAATTCCTTCTACTCTGAAATCATGTGGCTGTGAGCCTGTGATTCCCAAACTTCTCAGTGTCACTCACTGCATGAGAATGAAGTCTGAACCCAGAGGCAGGCACAGCCAAGCAGCCCAGAGGGGAGAGGGCCTGGCAATATCAAGTTCTTGGTTCTGAGGTTCCTGGAACCTCCAGGAACCTGAGATTCCTGGAACCTCCAAGGTGCCTGAGGCTCTCACTTCATTCTGTGGTTTATTTGCAGGCTCTCATGTAAATAATTAGAAGGCAAAGTATAATGGGATGTATTATGGACAGTCACAAAGGGCAGAGAGAGGCAGAAATGAGTGTGTGTGTGTTTGAGAGACAGAGAGAGAGATTTATTGAGAACACATACGTGTACTATCAGGAAAGGCTTTCCGAAAGAGTTGGAACCCTGCAGGAGAGAGACAGAAGGTTCTGAAAGGGGCAATATTCCAAGTGGAGGGGACAGGACAGTTTGGACAAAGGCATAAAAAAAGGCATGTGGAAGGAACTGTCCTGGGACCTGTGGTGTGAGGGTCCTGTTTGGTGGGAATGTGTTACCTCAGATGGGAACAGCAGGAGCTAAAGCAGGTGCTATCAGGAGCAGAACATGAAGAGTTCTGAAGGCCACACTGAGGAGTGTAGATCTTTCCCTGTGAGCACAGCTCATTTTTTAAAAAATTAATTTATTTATTTTTGGCTGTGTTGGGTCTTCGTTGTGGTGCGAGGGCTTCTCATTGCGGTGGCTTCTCTTTGTTGTGGAGCACGAGCTCTAGGCGCTCAAGCTTCAGTAGTTGTGGCATGTGGGCTCAGTAGTTGTGGCCCACAGGCTCTAGAGCACAGGCTCAGTAGTTATGGTGCATGGGCTTAGTTGCTCCGCAGCATGGGGGATCTTCCCAGACCAGGGCTCGAACCCGTGTCCCCTGCACTGGCAGGCGGATTCTTAACCACTGCACCACCAGGGAAGCCCACAGCATATTTTTGATTAGAGGAAAATCCTGATTGACTTGTCCTCGGGCACACAGCAGGCACCCTGCTGTAACAGCCAGCCTTTCTGGGGGTGAGGAGGCAGGAGGATGAGTTTCCCGAATGGATGTCCATTTACGTCTCCCTGAATAACTTCCACCCCACCAAGCTCTGAAATGGAGCTTTGTTTTCTAGAACGTGCAGAGCACAGTTAGCAGAAAGATGCTTAGGACACACACGGAGGAGGCGATGGCTTCAATCTTTCTTCAATGAGAGGCAGTGTGGTGGATGGTAAAGAATTCAAGCCCTGTAGTCATCTGACTTATATGTGAAGCCCAACTCAACAACTTGACCTTGGGTGGACTGTTTCATCTCTCTAAACCTCAGTCTGCTCGTCTGTAGAATGGAGAAAACACTGGAACCTACTCATAGGATTGCTGGCAGGATTAAACAAGATGCTCTCAGAGCGCCCATCATGTCTGCCAGGTAATAAATTCTTTTTCATTGCCAATGACTGTTATCATCATTACCATCATCAACAGTTGCACCCTGACAACCATCTGGATGCCTCCAGGGACAGGTTGCTGACTGTGTCCAGAGGAAGCCCATTCCATTGCTGGGCAAGTCTGAACCTGAAGCTGAGCCAGAATCTGCTTCTGTGTAATGCCCACCCCACATCCTTGCAGCTTCAGGCACCAAAGGAATGGCTGTGAAACAGATAAAGAACCAACTCTCCTCCTCCTCCTGGGTCCTGCCTCCAGCTCAAATCAAGGGCAAGGACACCATTAAGAGTGTGGTATGCCATCACCATGCTCCTGGGGTGCCCATTCAGGCATGTTCACCATCCAAGCGGCTGCCGGGGCTTTTCATGGACACTGCCAAAACTGCCCAGGGTGCCAGACAACATTCAGGAATGGCTCTGGGCCCCAGCTGAAAACCATCACGGGGACCACCCTGGGAGGCTCCCTGGAGAACCGAGGCCCAGAGTGGCCAGCACTGGAGGGCCTCCTGCATCCTGGTCCAGGTCTCTCCCCATCCACAGAGGGGAGGGTGGTCCTCCTGCCCCGGCCTCTCCTGCCCCCTCCTTTGCCAAAGTGGCCACTCCCACTGAAACCAAGCAGAACCTCGTGGGGCTCCTAGGCACCAAAGTCCTTCTGTGTCCCCCATTTCTTGTTTGTAGGGAATAGCCTTCAGCCTCCATGACCCTCCCTGAGTCCCAAAGGGCAGATCAGAACAGTTGCTAATCAGGGAAGGGAGGGGATGCAGAGACAAGGGAGGAGCAGTCAAGAAACAATAGTGCAGCCTTGGGGCAGGGTCCTGGTTCCCCCTCAAGGGACACACATAACAGTATCTTTGAGCTCTTTACAAAACTAAAACCCCCAACAAATGTAAGATGAACTACTTGATGAAGCAGTCTTCATTTCAGAGAGAAGGTTACAGTTTGATGACCTCAAGAACCACAAAAGCTCATCAAGAGGCCACCTGAGGAGCCTCCCTGGTGGCGCATTGGTTAAGAATCCGCCTGCCAGTTCAGGGGACACGGGTTCAAGCCCTGGTCCGGGAAGAGCCCACATGCCGCAGAGCAACTAAGCCCGTGCACCACAACTACCGAGCCCATGTGCCACAACTAGTGAAGCCCGCACACCTATAGCCCGAGCTCTGCAACAAGAGAAGCCACCGCAGTGAGAAGCCCGCGCACTGCAATGAAAAGTAGCCCCCCACTCGCAGCAACAGACCCAATGCAGCCAAAAATAAATAATAAATAAACTAACAACAAAAAAAGAGACCACCTGAGGCCAGATTAAAGGACTGCAGGCCCTACATACACCCTAATTTTATCAGTAACCCCACCCTGAACTATTGCTATAAAACTCCTCACCAAATCATCACAGGTTGGGACACAGTTTTTGAGGGCATGAGCCCACTGTGTCCCCCTTTGCCTGGCAAAGCAATTAAGCTATTCTTTTCTACTTCACCGCAAACTCTGTCTCTGAGATTTGGCACTGGCGCACAGAGGCCGAATTTTCAGCTCTCATCACCATCCCATCCAGGCCAGGGCTGGGGCGGAAGGAACCCGGGCATGGGGGTCCCCCCAAACCCTGGCCTCCCTGCTTCATGAAGAAAAGGATGGTTTTCTGGAAAGGATCGATTCTCAAGCAATTAAATCCCCCTCCTCTCATTTGCATTCCTGTCCCTGGCGGCAGATTTGTATCAACATCCCCAGGGCGAGACAATCTTGTTTCCCCAACAAAACCAATTATGCACATCAGGCCTGGGGATTAATCACCAGGCACAGGGTCAGGAGCCAATAAAAAAGGCCGAGATAGGGGGATAGAAGCAGGGGGAAGGAGAGCCGGGAGAAAGGCTGGAGGCTACCCGGCTTGGGGAGTAGCTGCCCCACTGCTCTCTCTTCTAGTAGCAAACTTGCCCTCACGGAGACCCTGTGTTTTTCTCTCTCTCTCTCTCTGTTCTCCCTTATCCCCACTTGGCAGTGTCCTGGGGAAGAAAGGGCAGCCCGACCCAGAGCCCAGTGCAAGGGCACAGCACAGAGTGGGGGAGGTCCCGCCTCCATGTCCCCCCTGAATTGCCCTCCCAAGTAGAATCTGTCCGCCCCTTACAGACCCCAGGTAGCTGCATGCCCTACCCCTCTGCTGGACCCAGGCCCCTCCAACAGCTCTCCCGAGAGAGCAGGGCTCTTCTCGGTGGGGATCTGGTCACAGCCGTGGCCACAGTCTAGCTGCTGGCAGCGGGCTCCCCTACCTCAGTCATCCCCTCTGCCCCGTGCACGGTTGCCTGGCCACCCAGCCGTCTTCTGCTGGGTGCAGCAGGGCAGAGTCTTCTCACCCTGGGCAAGGGCGGCCCTGGCCCCCTACTTCCGTCACCCCAGCCTCCCAGCAACACTGGAGCAGGGGCTCCCCCACCAAAACCGCCACACGGTGCCCCTGCCCACTGCCCTGGTACCCCCTCAGGACGCAGCAGGACCCTGGCGGCTGGGTGGGAAGAAAGGGGCGGCACGCTTGCCTGTACTCCAGAGAGAACTTGGTCAGCTCCCTGTCGTTGTGGAGCCACTTGAACTCCAGTGGCCAGCTGCCCTCGGCCATGCACGTGAGTACCAGGCGATTCCCCTCCAGGTGCACCTGTGTTCGCACCGGCTCCGTCTTGAAGTAGGGGGCCACGTCATCTGCGGGAAACAGAGACACAACGTTGCTGGTTATCACTGGCTCACCTGCCTGCGGTTGCTCAGCTGGAGCCCTGAGGCCCCGAGGCAGACGGGGCAGGTGCAGCGGGTAACCTGCCAAGGTCACGTGCCTGGGAAGAACTTGAACTCAGGTCAGTCTGACTTCAGGGCTTGTCTTCAGAGTGAGTTCTCCCCGCCACCCCCCTCCCAGACCCCACCAGGCTCACCACCACTGCTGCCAACCCTCCGCTCCAGTACCTTCCATCTCTCTCCCCTCGGGATCCCCATCCAGTCCATACCCTTTGCTTCTGGTTTCTCCTTCCAGAGCAGAAGGTGGTGGTGGTGTGGGGGGGACGGCGCTTGCTGCACTTCAGCCAAAGGGAATATAAATGTCACAAGGGAAAGGGAAACAGGGACACCTGCGTTGACAGAAGTGGCAGGTGATGGGGCTGTCCTGAATCCTGCTTCCCAAGGCTGGAGGAAACCCTGCACAGGCATCAAGGACAGAGTCCCTCTAGTGGGCCCCCTCCACTGCCAGGCTGCTTGATCTTCCATCCCGGGTCCTGGGCCAGCCTGCCTCGGCCTCCCCATTCCCACACCAGGTCGCCGTCGGGGCAGAGGAAATGGCACTGCTGGGCCGTGGGTGTGGGTCCAGAGCTTGCTCCCTACCCTAACCCTGTGACCTGACTCAGTCCAGCCAAGCACGAGCCCCCCGCCGCGGCTGCCCTCGATGGAGACCAACGCGCTCCGGATCCCGGACTTCAGGGGACCACTCAGACCAACAGCTTTGGGTGGAAATAGAGGCCTTCTGCCCTCTGGCCAGTGGGAAAAAGGGCAGAAGTGAAACAGATAAGGAGGTTGACAAAAGGACAGGGAGAGAGGGGGGAAAGGGGAGAGGTCCTCCAAGCCCATCACTGAGCAGACCTGCCCTTTAGGGGATGGGCTGGGCTGGCGGAAGAGCCAGGATCTGGAGACAACACAAGGACTAAAGCACCTGCTAGGTTCTGGGCTGTTCCTGGGGCTTTAACATATGCTCATTTAATCCACACGCAAGCCCACAACCAGACAGGATCATCATCCACCTTTTAGAGAGCAGTTAGAAACCCGCCCAGGGCAACACAACCGTAAGGGGAGGAGCCAGCCCTGCAGGCTGAGCACCTAGGGTCCTGCACCTGCCTTGATGAAGGTGGAACGCAGATGGAGGAGAAGATGGGCTTAAGGCGAGACTCCCAGAGCTCGTGCTGCTGCCGAGCCCTTGCATTTGACAGATGGAGGGAGTGAGCTCCAGAAAGCACCATTCACCAGCTCACCCACTTATCACCTGGCGCTCACAGCAGCGCTCCCGTTGTGGTAAGGGATACGGCTCGGGGACCCCACGGCCACATGCCACTAAAGGGGAGTCAGGTCCAGACTTGCCAGACCCAAGTGCAAACACCTTCCACCCATCACACTGTGCCCCGAGGGGCAGGCAGTGCTCAAAGCTAGGAAGCTGCTGGCAAGCCAGGCACCGGGCGTCCTGACCTCCAGCCCCATGGTGGGGGAGGGGTCCTGGCACCACATTCCCATCTGTGCTCAGCCTGCGACTCCCAGATGCCTGGGCGTGGACAAGCATTCATCTGTCTGAGTCTCAGTTTCTCCACCAGGAGACACGGGAAGAGAAATAGCCACCTTGATATCTCAAGGGTTCAATGAGATAGGAATTGTGAAAATGCTAGGTCCGTGCTTGGCCCAGAGTAAATGTTCTGCAAATGTTCATTTCTTTCCCAACATCAAAGAGTGGGTGTCCCCACCAGGGTGGGTGTTCCATCATCCTCGGTGCTGGCTGATGCCCCAGATATGCCTTGGTCCGAGTGCTAACTTTCCCCTGGGGGACCAGAGGGTGAAAACCATAAGACACTATTCTTTTGGCCTAAGATACGGAACAAACCAAAGAAGAGGAAGGGGCACGTGTCAGGAGTCGGGGAGGGGGTGACTTCAAGGGTGGCAGGGAGTGAATCAAGACGCGGCCTGGCAGGCTCGTCAGCCCGCTGAGGGTGGGGGCATCGGGGCCCCTCCTGCATCACACGTTGAATCTCTGGAGCATCAGTGGGGCCTCACCCTCAGATTTAACCAGAATTGGGCACCCTTGGTTTTCAGCATCTGTGACACAAAGCCTCACTCTGAGCTCACACACAGACTGACAACTCAAGACAAGCCGTAACGCAGGTCTGGGCCCCAGGTCAACCTGCGGGCTGCACAGCATCCGCATGCCCTCCGTCTCCACTGGAGACTCCGTGGCTGAGTCTTCCTTGAACCCCATCCCTGCTACTGACGCTCCCCGTGGGGGCCACTGGAGGGCAGGTGCAGACACGCTCAAGAGGCGCACCCTGGACCAGCCTGCCCCACCTCGTCTCTCTGTGTGACCGCGCACGTTCCCATCTTGGAGTTGAGGCTACGTATTCGCAGGTCTCTCCCTCACTCTTAACGACTGTCATGTGAGCACACTGCCTTCAAGGTGGTTGAAAAGGCGCCTCTTGATATGAAGAACCTAGGGGCAGGACAGGAATAAAGATGCAGACGAAGAGAATGGACTTGAGGACACGGGGAGGGGGAAGGGGAAGCTGGGATGAAGTGAGAGAGTGGCATGGACATATATCACTACCGAATGTAAAATAGACAGCTAGTGGGAAGCAGCCACAGGGAGGTCAGCTTAGGTGCTTTGTGACCACCTAGAGGAGTGGGATCGGGAGAGTGGGAGGGAGATGCAAGAGGGAGGAGATATGGGGATATAAGTTATACGTATAGCTGATTCACTTTGTTATACGGCAGAAACTAACACACCATTGTAAAGCAATTATACTCCAATAAAGATGTTAAAAAAGAAAAAAAGAAAAGGCGCTTCTTCTAGAGTGTGTCCTGGGAGAGTGACGCCGGATCCCTTGCTTTGGGGTCCTAGCGCACCTCTGGACGTGGCGGAGGGCAGAGAGGGAGGCAAGCCCCCATTTGCCAAGGAAAACGATTCCCCACCCCTCGGAGGCAGCCGGCTCGCTCACAGTTTAACAAATAGACACGTTCGCACTTCAAAGGCGCATTCATTCTCCAGCAGCTTTCAAGAGCCCTTTGAATCGCGTCTCTAAGAAGGGGGAAGGGTAAGCTGTGACAAAATGAGAGAGTGGCATGGACATATATACACTACCAAACGTAAAATAGATAGCTAGTGGGAAGCAGCTGCATAGCACAGGGAGATTCGCTAGGTGGTTTGTGACCACCTAGAGGGGTGGGATAGGGAAGGTGGGAGGGAGACGCAAGAGGGAGGGGATATGGGGATATATGTATACTTATAGCTGATTCACTTCGTTATAAAGCAGGAACTAACACACCATTGTAAAGCAATTATACTCCAATAAAGATGTTAAAAAAAAAAAGAACCCTCTGTTAGTTCCTGTCATCCCCTGTTTGTTTAAAAACAACAACATTCCCAGCCCCCACTGATTAAATCCCTTCGAGGCGGGCCGACTCAGAGCCAGAACAGTCGGTGCGCGCGCGCGCGGGCACACGCGCTCTGCACCCAAACCCTCGCCTCTGCAACCCGGCTCCCTGGGCGATGCGCCCCCATGTCTGCATTTGCCAGTTCGTTCCTCAGGCTCTCCCGGGGGGTGGGGTGGGGTGCCAGTCTGGAGCCGAATGGCTTTTGCTTGGATGGGTTGATTCCAGAGGCCGCTGGAGACAATGACTTGGGGGAAGTGGAGGGGTGAGGGATGCGGTTAGCCTTTCCTGAGAACCTGCTGGGTACCCAGCTCAGAGCTGCATCCCTCATCCCAGGTTATCCTAACAAGGAGGTCTGGCAGAAGCCGAGGCTCCCCTCCCCAAGTCCCTGCTATGCGGTCACACCTCCTTTTCCTGAAAGGCTAAAGGCCTCTGACTCTCTGGGTACAGGGATTTGGGAGGGAGGCCCTATGCAGAGCTGAGAGCCAGGGCAGGGAGTCCAGCCAGGCGGTTTTCCTGGATGGACTGGCCCTGCCCCAAAGCAGGGGGACTGGGAGTGTGTGAGCCATTGAAGGAAAGACTCTGATGGGAAAAGGATGCTGGTGGGAACAGCAGTGTGTGCGTTTGTGTCTGCATGTGTGCGTGTCTTTGAGCGTCTGTGCCTGTGTGCACCTGTGTATGTACGTAGGTATGTGTTCACGTGTGTGTCTCTGTGTATGTCTGCATGCATATCTGACGGCATGTGTATCTGTATGTCTGAGTGTGAATCTATCTCTGTGTGTGTGTGTGTGTGTGTGTGCGTGCACGCTTATGTGCAGGAACAGATTTCTGTGTCATGACTGCACAGGTGGGTAACACAAATCATTGACCTTGGGCAAGTTACTTCGACTTTTTGCACCTCAGTTTCCTTAGCTGTAAATTGGGGATATATTTGTTGTGAGGCTTAAATAAATTAAAAAACATAAAGTGCTTAGGAAAGTGCCTGGCGCATGCTATAGGAGAGGCAGCTATTATTATTCTTGATCAGATATGCAGATGGGCAGATCCCCTGGAGGGAAGAGCTCATACCCTGTTGGCAGGGGCCAGCAGCTCCTCTCAACCTTAGTTCTAGGACTGTGCAGTACACAACTTGGACTACTGTACACAACAGGCCTGCTAGCCACATTCTCAGTGGGAAGGGATAACCAGAAATGGAGAATAGTGGACAGAATCAACACTTTGAAAACACACACAGAGAGGATTTTTTAACTAGACAAATTGATTTGAAAGTTCACATTTTAAAAGACCATAAAAGAATAGCCAAGAAAATTCTGAAAAAGAATAGTAAGCAGAGGAGACTAGCACAGATATTGAACTATATTATAAAGCTGCAATAATTAAAGAAGTGTGTTCTTGTCCAAATAGACTGATGAAGCAATGAACGAGAGTCCAGAAATATGCCCCAATATATACGGGATATTTAAGACAGGATGAAAGTAGAATTTCAGGTCAGTGGGGAATAGATAAATTATTCAACAAATGGCCTTGGAAAAACCAGGATGCCATCTGGGGGAAAAAAAAATCAAGCGGAATCTCTTCCTCACATTTTACCTCAAAATAAATTCTAGATGGATCAATGTTTTAAACAAGAAAAATGAAATTCTAAAAGAACTAGAAAAAAATCGCCAGGGTTTAAAAATATACAATCTTGGAGAAGCAAAGAATTCGCCAAGTTCTTTCTAAGTACTACACAAACTCCAGAAAGTCATAAAACAGATTGATACCTTCAACTATATAAAAATCTTGCATGGAAAAAAAATGCCCATAAACAAAAAGCAACAAATGACAAACCGAAGGAAAATATCTGCAACTTCTATCATGGACAAAGAGCTCATTTTCCTGATATAAAAAATATTCCAATAAATCAATAAGAAAAAGATGAACAGACCAACAGAGAAATGGGCAAAGGATATGAACCGTTCACAGAAAAGAATTACAAATAACTCTGAAACACAGACAAAGATGCTGAACCTCGTGATAAGAGAAAGGCAAGGCAAACTCAATAAGGCACTTCTTTTTTCTATCACTTTGGCCAAGATCTGAAAGTGTGATAATACCCCGGGCTGGCCAGCCTGCAGAGACCCAGGTTTCGCGCACACAGCTTTGGGTACTGTCCTTGGTACCACACCTATGCAGAACAATTTGGCAATTCTATGGAAACTAAAACTGCACCTCCCCATCCGCCAATTCTTCAAGGAATTTCTCCTCCACACACACCCGTGCACGAGTGAAGTGACAGCATTTCATGGCAACACTATGTTTTGTAACAGCAAAAGCTTGGAAATGACCTGAATGTCTGTCAAGAGGGTGATGATGGTTAAAGAAATTATTGCACCTCCAAACAGTAGAATTCTCTATAGCGAAAGGCTCTGGAACAAATTTTGAGAGCTACTGTTAAGTGAAAAAAGCAAGGTGTAGAATGGGGTGTGTAATCTGCTACCAGTTGTGCACAAGTTTGTATTTTTCTTTTTTCCAAGGATAAAAATAGATTTGCCTGTATAGGCGCAGGCTTTTTCTAGGGGGTCACGTAAGAAACTGGGCTCAATGATGCTTTAGGGAGGAGAACTGGGTGGCTGGGGGCTGGGTGGGGAGGGGTTTACTTTTTACTCTACGCTTTTTTTTTTTTTTTTTTTTTTTTTTGCTGTACGCGGGCCTCTCACTGCTGTGGCCCCTCCCGTTGCGGAGCACAGGCTCCGGACACACAGGCTCCGCGGCCATGGCTCGCGGGCCCAGCCGCTCCGCGGCACGTGGGATCTTCCGGGATCAGGGCACGAACCCGTGTCCCCTGCATCGGCAGGCGGACTCTCAACCACTGCGCCACCAGGGAAGCCCTACTCTACGCTTTTTTGCAACTTTTCCATTGCGTCCCACAGGTATGGATTGCTTATTTATAATCAAATGTGTTTATTGCTTATTTATAATCAGATGTGTGCACACAGATGCAAACACGTATGTGACTGGGCAGGGTCAACAGTCGCGGGCAGCCCTGCTGGTGATGCAGAAAAGGACAGGCCTTCCGTGTGCATGGGACACGGGGGTGTGGCGTGGCTGGGGGTCCCTGACCACCAGAGCCTGAGCCTCTTGAAGGAAGAGCTGCCTTCAGAGGTGGAAAAGAGGCCTCAGTCCTGGGTTTCTTTCTCGTTTCCCAGAACAGCTCAGGGGGCCCCTGGCTGACTTTTCCTCCAAATTCCCACTAAATACACTTAGCGTCATCCTTCTACTCCAAGCTCCAGGCTAAATAGCCCCACACAGACGCTTATCTCAACTTCAACCTCTCCCCTCCCTTCAGCCCCCAGCACAATAATGCCATCTTTCTCTAGGGGTCCCCCTCAATCTCTCCTGGGATTTGACTTCCCAGCCAGCCCAGGCCTGGGAACCCCACCTCCCCTGGAGCCAGACCCTTGCCAGCTGGCAGTGCCAGTGAGGGTGAAGACCTCCACCCACCACCAGTGCAATTAGTTGGCCAAAAGGTGTCCATCTGCCCTCCAGAGCCAGCTTCATGGGGCACCGGGCCTGGACCAGTCCCCTTCCAAGCTCTGAAAGACCCCAAAGCTTCTCTCTTTTAGCAGTTCTCCCTTCTGGGCACGCAGTAACCACACAGCCATCGGGAGTGTCTCTGGAAAGCTCAGGGACGGGATGGAGGTTGGGATTCTCTCAAACTTTCTCAGCTCATCACCTCCTAGCCTCTGCACCGTCACCTTTGTCCTGGATTGACCTCCATGCCCTCCTAACTGGTCCCCTCCCTGGAGCTGGCTGGCGGCCACAGACCTAAGCAGGCTGGGCCCCGGGTCAGAGGAATCAGGGGCTCTGGACAGGCCCCTCTCTACAAACCCCACTTCTCCCCACAAATCTATTCCTGCTGCCTTTATTTCATACGACCTATGGAACTTCTCACACATTAAGTGCTTTACGTCCATCTCTTCAGTTAAGTGTCACGAGAACTTCTCAAGGATGCTACTACCTTTATCCCCATTTTACAGACGAGAAAGCTGACACTCAGGAACGGTTGGTCTTTTGACCTTGCCACACAGATGGAAACCCAGATCTGGCAGGTTCTAGAGTTCTGGACCTTTCTGTAGGTGACATGGGGCTTCCTTGAGCTGTCCCACTCTTCACATCCCGACCCGTGGCCTCACGGGTGGTAAGTGAGGGATGGTGGCCTCTCTCAGGGTCGTGGCTTTGAAGCCACAAGCAGCGGCCACGCCGGTTGTGTGGCAGGGGCATTCTTACCCCAACCTCCAATGTCACGGCCCTAGGACTAGATCGGGGGTGAGGGTGAACCAGGCAGGCTGACCGGGCATGAATCCAGAGGATGCTGGAAGGATGATGGGGCAGAACCGCCCAGGGGAGACGGGTCCACCTAGGGGTGGGGTTTTGGAGGGTTGGGCTAGTGGGGTGCAGGGAGAGAAGCCTGGGATTAAGGGAGCTCAGAGTCCAGAAGATGAACAGATGTGGGCGGGAGGGGTCAAGTAAAACGAGGCAGGGGTCGGAGCCCCGGGGGCTTCTTGGGAAGGAGCCGCTGACCTGGGGCCCCCATCCCAAAGCTCTTCTCCCCACATAAGCCCCCAGGTACCACCCTTTCCCTAGGGTCTGGCTTGAAGGTCCCAGTGGGGGAAGAGAAGAGAAACGGGGTTTAAATGCCAGTTGCTATTCCAACTAAAGTGTGACCTTGAGCAGAGTAACCTCCCGAGCCTCACTTGTCTGTCCGTGGAAAAGATGCCAACTCCTGCCCCAGAGGCAGCTGGGAGGGCCAAGCGAGCGAACGTACGTCAAATTCGGAGCTCAGGGCTTGGCACCTACGGGATGCTCTTTCTGCCCTTCAGACCCCTGGAGGTGACTGCATGGGGAGGAGATGGGGAAACGGGGGCCAGGGGCGCTATCACTGCCCCACCCGTTTCCCCTGACTCGGAGGCATCCCGGTTATAGAGCCCATAGTCTCCTGAATACCTCAGATATGAGCCTTCTGAATCCAACTCCCTCACGGCCACTGCAAGCTGGCTCAAGAACCAAGTCTTGCTTAGGGATGGCTGGTAAAGCCTTGAGCAAACGTTCAGGACTGGGGTAGGAACAGCTGGAGCTGCAGGAGCTTTTGCATAATGTCAGCGATTCCTCTTCCTCGGAAACCCAAGAGTCGCTGAGGTGCTGAGCCGGGGAGCTGCCTGGGCGGGGGCTCAGAAGTAGGGAGCTGTGGGACCCGGAAGATCAGCCATGCATGGGGGTGTTGGAGCCCCGCCCCCACAAGAAATGTTCGGGGCGTGCGCACAGCAGGCAGACGCTAGCAGGCAGAGGACCCCGGGCTCCCCAGCTGTGCCCCTCCCCCCACCATGCCTGACACGGCCTGCCGGCTCCTGCCCACCCAGCCAGGGCCTCGAAGCCCCCCAGCCCCCTGGTCCCTCCCCTCCGGCTTCCCTTCTCCTCACTGCCTCGACCACAAATGAGATGCTAATTTATGCCCCTTCCCTGTCTCCTGGCAGATGCCCCGTCCAGCTCAGCCTCGGTGCTGCCTGCATGCCAAGTGCTTCATTAGCTAGGAAAGAAGGCTCTCGTCCGCCTTAATCTAATCCTCGCCGGTGACCTTCAGGAACCAGGCACCTTCTGACGTCGGGGGCCTGGCGGGGGGCGACAGTCAATTATGCCTCGGCCTCCACAGCTGCTGCCGAATGGATTTCTCGCTCAGAAAAGCGTGTTCAAAAAGCATCTAATGGAACGGATCATCAATTTGTTTGAATACACATCTAATCTGATTAGAGGGCGCCCAGCCACCAGGGTAGCCAGCACAACTGAGCCCCGACACGGCCCTGGGGAATGGCGAGTGGGGCCGAGGGGCCCAGCCTGGTGAAGGCGGGGGTGTGTCCCAAGATCCCAGCCTCCCTCCCCCGAGCCAGCTCGGCCGATTGTACATCCAGCCAAAAAAAAAAAAAAAAAAAAAAAAACCCCACAGTCCTGCCCGCTGCCCCTCCGAGGCTCCAACGTGCTGTGCTCTGTAACTCTCTTCCTGCTGTCCAACTCCACGGCCCTCAGACTTTTGGGATTAACGTCCCTTACAGCATGCAGGACGCACATGAGAGCCGCACGCGTGGTGACTCTCATGCCAGTGTGTCAGCCATGGGAAGATGGGGATGGGGCTCCTTCGCCGCCCTGGTCCCAGAGCTTGGCAATGAGTCTGACATGCAGGAGGCCCTAGAGCCATGAAGGAAAAAGCCAAGTGAACTCGCTGTTGAACTCGGCCAGGCCACCTCCCTCTCGAGAGCTGACATTCCTCTATGTTCCTCCAGCTCTGGCATTGCCAGGTCTGAGCAGCAGTGTGGTTTGTGACCTGGGAGTGGGGTTACTTGGATTTGAATCCTGGCTCGGCTACTCACTAGCTACGTGACCCTGGACATCTCCCTGTAACCCCTCTGCATCTCAGGGTCCTCAACGGAAAAACGGGATAATAGTGGTGCGTATCTCATAGGCCTATGGAGAGGGGAAGGGGTTCAGCCAGTGCCTGACACAACGCACCCACACAAGGGGGTTTGCTATTATTCCTCACCCTTACTTGGTGTAACCCCTGCACACCCATCTCCCAGCCGGGGCCTCCCGCCTGGACTGCACAGGTAAATTAATGCCAAAACATCCCCAGCCTTGCGTGGAAAAAAGATGGTTCTCATTTCCAATGGGTTTATTTTGCAATTAACACAGGGGAAGGGAGGCCTGTCATACATTTCAGCTGGAGGGTTCAGAGATTAAACTTATACCGTCGATTAGAATGCTTTTGCCTAATGGTCCTATTACCATTTTAGTGTGTTCAGATTCATTTCAGCTATAAAAGCAGTGATAATAAAATTTTCCCTATCCCCTGGAATCTCTTCCAAGAAGCTCCACGATGCTGTGTGGATGACACTCATCTTCCCCTCGGTGACCCCCAGGAGGGACACCAGCTTGGAGCGATTCTCCAGTTTCACAGCTGGGACCTGAGACCCCCAGGGATGAAGGGCTTGCCAAAGCTCAGCTTTAGGGGTCAGCTGCCTGGCCAGGCCCACGGAGACTTGTCCCACATGGCATCTGTCACTCCCCCAGCTGATTCTCTTAAAGATTCCCTAGCAGGTGAGTTCTCTCCATCCCATGGGTACCACTCTCAGCCTGGCCCTTAAGCTCTGGTGATGGAGAAACGTCCGCCACCCACTGGCCTGGAAAAGCCGAGGGCAAGGGCTGGTAGGCTTGGGGATGCTTCCAAGAACCCAAAGCCTGGGGATCCCCAGTGTCTACCTTGGCCAGCGATGGCCCCACCGGACACAGGGCGCAGAGGGCTGTGCAAAGAGAGTGGACAGCATTCCCAAGCTTTGGGTGGCACGCTTCGAAGGGTAGCCTCCTTTTCTGCCTCTTTCCCACCCTTGAGAAAGGCCATGCCCTCAAGAAAGATGGTGCTCCGGGCCTGAGGAAGGGGAGACAGGGAGTGAGGGAAGCTGGTGGAAAATGTGACTTAGCATCAGCACCAACTTCCTGGGTGGGCAGCTGGCCTCACCACCCCCAGATGGGTGCGTTCCACCAGTGGTTCCTCCCCACCTCCCCTTCCCTGTGTCAGGTGGGCAGCTCAGCCTTGGGAGAAGGGAGGAGAAGGGGTCGTGTTTGTTGCAGGCCTAATGCACGCCGATCTCCCTGTGTTTTCTCTTTTAATCCTCCCAGCCACCTCGGGGGCGAGTTATGATTCCTGCCCTTTTATTTCTCTCATCGGAAGCTCAGAGGAGACGGGTCACACGAGAGTCAGAGCTGGGTTTCGAACCCACGGCCGCCTGCCCTCCTGCAAGGCCTCTGAGGTCAGTGCTGCGCCTGGATCACAGGGAAGGAGTCTGCGGCTGGGCCTGCGGGGAGGCTGCGAGATGGAGCTGCCGTCACCAGGAAGAGCACACATTCATCAGGCTGCTGACCCCAGTGTACCGGCGCTTTGTGGTGTGTAACAAAGACTGCGGAGCAGAAAATTGGAGTTCAATTTGCCGTCCATCCCGTGCAGCGCGCAGCCCATTCCAGTCCCTGGCAGGCACCTCTGTGCTTCATCATAAATAATAACACCACGCAGCTGGATGGCCCTTTCAGCAGTTACAGGCGCCGAGCAATTGACAGGCTGGATGATACACAGAAGCCCGCACGCGCCTGCCGGCACACACGGCCCCTCCCCAGTCACTGCACGGGCACTCACGCCACCCTCCTTTCCAGCTGCCACCACCTGGGGGTCATGCCCAATCGGAGGGAAACAGGCCCTGGTGCAGCCCTGCCTTACTGGCCCTGGTCACTGGCAGAAAGCCCCCCAGGCCTGGCAGGGACCGAGTCCTTGCTGCCCCTGCCGGACTAGGAGCAGATGCCACTGTCTCTCTCTTTCCTCCTGTTTTAGAGTTTCTGGATCTCTGATCTGGCCTGCCTTTGCCATCACACAAGGTCCCATTTCTCGCCTCTGAACCTCACGGGGCAGGGGTGGTAATAGTAGCACAGCAGTCATTGAAACTCAGCCCTTCAACCTCCCACTTAACAGGCGAGATGCCCAGGGGCCTACGTTAGCGGCCGCGCTGAGACCAAGCCCAGGGCTCGGGCGCCCAGTCACCACCCGGGACAGCCACGTGGAAGCAGCCATACCCAGGGGCCGGGGCAGACCTGCCGGCTTCCTCTGAGCAGGCCTGGGGCTTTTCCAGCAGGCAGGGGCTTTGGGGCGGAGTATGCAGGGGGCTCGGGCCACATTTCTCTGTCTTCCCATCAAAGAGTGCACATGTATGATTCAAAGTGTATGAAACAGCCAGAAGAGATAAATGCATAGACAGGACAGAGATTGGCGGCTGCCAGGTGGCCGGGAGAAGGGGGATGGGGAGTGACTGCTTAATGGGTACAGGGTGTCCTTCTGGGGAGATGAAAATGTTCTGGAATTAAATAGAGATGCTGGCTGTACCACACTGCAAAGGTACTCAGTGCAACAGAATTGTTCACTTGAAAGCCATTGATTTTACAATATGAGTCTTATCTCAGCTGAGAAAAAAACAAGTAAATCTGGTGACAAGGTCACCCCCCTCCAGCCCTCCCCCTCCCCCCCTCTGCCCCCTAGCCCCACATGCTCCTTAGTGGCGAGGGCAGGGAGAAGCTCTTTCACATCCTAAGAAGTCACCTGGCTCTTACCTTCACCTCCTCCCCGCCCTCCCCCGATGGGATGCTCAGGGCCCCTCCCAATTCGGGCGAGGGGCCCACTCTGCAGGTTACAGAGGGTGGGCTGGGTTTCTAAGCAGTCTCACAGGCACAGGGCTAAAAGCCCATCCTGGTTGCAAGTGAACGCCCTCCCCGGCCGCTGCCCAAGTTGACAGGCTGTTTGAATGAGGGCAGAGGGACTTCCCTGGCGGTCCAGTGGTTAAGACTCTGCGCTTCCAGGGCAGGGGGTGCGGGTTCGATCCCTGGTCGGGGAACTAAGATCCCAAACGCCGCGTGGTGCAGCCTTTAAAAAAAAGAAAAAAAAAAAAAAGAATGAGGGCAGAAAGCCTCAGCTTTGCAGGTGGACCATGGGGTCCTCTCTGTGCTTGCGAACTGAGTCAGCACCTGAGTTTTCTGAGCTGTCGCTTCCTCGGTGCACGAGGAGAGTCCTGCATCACTCCCCTTGCCAGGTCTCAGTAGGATTCGCTGGGATAGAACTTAAAAGACCAGGATCCCAGGCCTGGCTGAGCGTTCACCCTAGGGGGTCTGGTGAGGATCTTGTGCTCCGCTCCGGGCCTCAGGTGCATTTTCTTATTCTCACCACACAACAATGTGGGGTAGGATTAACCGTCCTGTGATCCAGAGCGGGATGGATGGCGTCTGGCGGGGTTGAGTCCCTCCCACGTCTGGTGCCTGGGAAGTGGCCAGGGTGGAGTTACGGATAAAGCACCACAAGTCAGCTTTCTCGATGCTCCCACCAAACCCAGGGTCACCAAAAGCCAACCCGGAGTGTGAACTCAGGAGGAGCAAGGGAGGAAGCAAACTCAGCCCAAGATGCGGGCGGGTGGGTGGCCCCAAGCGCAGGGGGGATGAGGCTGAACTTCACGAGGGCGTCCTGATCCCTGTCCCAGGCTGCAGCTGCAGCTGCCCCCACTGCCCGCCCGGCCCTGGCTTGGCTGCCTCGGCTCACGTGCCCTGGTGGCAGGTGGCCTTTCCGCACAGCAGCCCGGCCGCCGGCTTGGAGAAGCAGAGGGAGCCCGCTGAAAGGAGGGGGGTGTTGGGGAGGGGCAGAGACAGGTGGCAGTGTCCCCACCCTGCTCCAGAGGCTGCATTCATAATCCTTGCCCGGGAGCCAGCCGGGACTCCCCGCCCTGCCTCTTCATTCTGTCCCTCTGAAAACCCAGAGCCCATCTGTGGTGTGTGAAATGTGGCCAAGCCAGAGGCTGCAGGAGGGGGGCTCCGGTATCTGCTCACTGCTGTTGATCCCCTGACCATTACCCACCCAGGGAGGTCAGGGGGTCTCCCCTCCGCTCAGCGGCCCCCCTTCCTTCTCTCGCTCCTTACGCCGTGTCCCCAGATCTAATCGGGCTCCCCAGCCCTCTCCAGAGAAGCCTGGGCCTGGCAGCTGATGCCGACGGCAAATGAGAGAGACGGGGACCCATGAAATTCATACTAAGGAGAGACACACCAGTTGACCAAGAGATCTCCACGGGTGCCGCGGTTCACGTCAAAATGGGGTTTATGTTCCTGGCGCTGGTCCCCGGCCCTCCTGTGTGTGGGGGGCAAGGAAGGAGGCGGCTGCTGGGGCTGGACATCAGACAGAGCCCTGGGCTGTAGGACTGCCCGTCCCAGCTCTGACCCCAACAAACGAGTGCCCGTGGCCTCCCACTGGCTCCACGCACCCCAAGCGGGGAGCATCCGTACAACTTGCCTAGTCCAGCCCCTTTTGTTGGCAGACGGGGAAACTGAGGACGAGGGGTTTCAGGGGGGATTCGAGCCTAGTTTTTCTGACACCAAGTCACCCTGTCTCACTTGATAGCTCTTGGCCTCATTTCTCCCATCTATAAAATGGGCACAAGGGCTTAACAGATGTCCACTGCTGTCTTCCAAGTCTGGCCTCCACCCTCCTTGATGGAGTGAGGTCTGGGTGCCACGGAACGGTCTTCGTGGATTCCTGCTACACCCCTGGTTATGGTTGTACTATGTTCCCCCAAAGATACACTAAAGTCCTAACCCTGGTACCTGTGATTATAAGCTTATTGGGAAATAAAGCCTTTGCAGACGTGATCAGGTGAAGATGAGGTGGTCAGAGCAGGTCCTAATCTAATATGACTGATACACAGAGCGAGAGACACGGGGGAAGACGGCCGTGGGATGCCAAAGGCAGAGACTGGAGGGAAGCCTCGACAAGCCAAGGAATGCTGACAACACCGGGAACTGGAAGAGGGAAGGAAGGGGTCTCCCATGCGGCCTTCAGAGAGAGCGCGGCCTCCAGAACTGAGACGCAAAACCTGCTGTTGTATTAAGCCACCTAGTTAGCGGCACTTGGTTATGACAGCCCCGAGAACCTGATGCACCCCCTCAAAGTGACCCCCACAAAAGCCAGCATCGAGCAGAGCCCCCTGCTCTATGGAGGTTTCACAGATGCTCCCCCGAGTAGAAGTGAGCCCCCCTTTTGTGTTCACTGAGCCACCACAGGAACCCTCGGGGGTCCCCGCATCTTCTGAATGCCCCGACTGGACTCCAAGCTGTGAGGGGACACATCTCGGTCATTTTTGTGCCCTCGGTCCCTTCCCTGGCTGCTTGCACAGAGTAGGAACTCAATACCGAAGGAAGAGAGAGTGAAAGGAATTCTCTTGTTTCCAGAGGCTTCTATTATGATCTCTGACCGCCTTGCCCCTGACTGATCGCTGCCCAGCCTCACTGGTCACCTCCGACGCGCAGTCCTCAACGTGCCCTCCTGACCCCAGCCTCATCCCAGCTGCTCTGCCCTGGGGCCCCAGCTCCGCTAATGGTGACTGATGACACCCCACTTGCCAGGGAGCTCACGGCAGCCAGGACTGGCATGTTGGCAGGAGGCACCTGAGTGATGGATGGCCTCGCACGGCCTTTTCCAATTCATTCCCCAGAAGCTGAGCCTTTCTGGGAAGCAGAGAAGAGTGGCCGCTCCACCGCCCACCCACGCACACGGCCAGCCCCCTTCCTAGGACCGAAGCCCCCGCCTTCCCCCGGCGATTGGGGCACAGCCAGCTAGAGGATATTTAGCTTTCCTGGGCTCAGAAAGTAGATGAGTTGTTCCTTGCACTCCCCCTTTTCCTGCAGGGACCACCATCCAGAGACAGCGATCTGGGAATCGTACCCTTACTGCCCTCTCCCCTCTGGCTCGGCTGGAGAAGTGACTCCCAGCCAGGGTCCCACACCCCCGAAGCCAGCCTCTGTCCTTGGTTATGAGGACCAGGTGTCCCCATGCTCTGTGTGTGTGATCCCTGAGCCCAGGGAGGTACGACTGTCCATTGTACAGATAGGAAAACTGATGCTCCAATTCATGAAGTGTCTTAGCCCAGGCTACACAGATGGCCAGTGTGAGCACTAGGACCGGAACACAAGGCTGTCTGTCCCCAAAGTCCACGCTCCTTCCACCGTGACACCTGAAGTGGGCTGCAAAGGCGAGGTAGCCACCTCGGGGTGCCCTGTCCTCGACCACCCACGAGTCCCAGGGAGGCAGGGACAAGAGTTCCAGCCCCTACCATGAGCACACCGTTCCCGTGGACACAGGCTTGCCTGGGGTCCCAAGGGAAAGGTCAAGGTCAGGCCCCCAGCCCCCCAGGGCCAAACCATCACACACACAGCGCGTGGTTGGGGTGATTGAGATCCACTTCCCCAGGACCTGTGTGACCTTGGGCAAGCCGGGCTAGTTCTCCTGGCCTCAGTTTCCCTTTAGGTCACGGCCAGGCTCATCTCTGCCCATCCCTCCCTGGGGTGCCGAGGAGTCAGCAAGGGATGGCACTTGAGGCAAGAATTGAGGATGGGTGAGGGTCTTGTTGCCAGCACGGGGAGCTGATATAAGAAGGTGGGCTCCAGAAGCCGTCCTCAAAGGGCCAAGGCCAGGAGGGTCCCAGGAGACCTCTGCTCCCTGTCCGGCCATGCTCGGGCATGCTCTGGGAGCCGTGCTTTGGCAGTGGGCAAACCCAGCATGGGAAAGGGGGGCGTTGACGGGAAGGCTTCAAGTTACGGGAAAGGACAATAAATTAAAATAATCGGGCTGTTTGGCTGGTGACAATGGATAAAACATGTGGTCCAAAAAAGCCCCATGTGAGACTGTCACAGGGATGAATGAGAAGGCGGGATGGGGAGAGAGCAGGGAAGAGGCCCACGGAGGCCGAGGAAGCTGAGGAGGTGGTGGGGGCCTGGCTGGGCCTCCTGACCTTCCTGTCATCCCTCCCCCGCCTCTCCTGACTCTCCGCTCCCCCTTGCCTTCCCTCAAAGCAGCACACTCAGCATCAGGCCCAGAGCCTTCTCTCCAGACACTAGGTCCTGCACTGGCTCCTCCATCCCCACTGAAGGCCCCCACCCTCCTCCCTAGAGTTTCTGTGCCTTGGACGTCCATCTCACACAAATGCCCGTGGCCCTCAGTCATAATATAAGGTACACATTTCATACATTCATTCGTTCACTCAACTTCCTAATTCAGCAACTGTTTTTTTTTAAGCACCTACTATTTGCTGGGAGATGACACGGTGAACTGGAAGACACCCGCTGCCTTCCAGCTGCTCACAGGCTCACAGAGAGATGGATGAGCCCTGTGACCGTGGAGGGATGCCTGTGACACATCAGGCCCACAGCGCAGGCACAGCTTGCCCCCCAGGCCTGGAGGGACCATCAGGAAAGGTGGTCCCCACAGCATCCTAAAGGGAGGGCAGGATGTGCACCAGGCGGGGGCTGTCATGGGCAGAGGGTGCCATGTGTGCAAAAGCCAGGAAGCATGAGAGAACAGTGGCTTCTGGGAACTTCAGGTATTTCCGGACGGCGGGGATGGAGGGTGCAGGGTTGCAGCTGCAGGGTTGGGGGAGGCTAGCTGGCCCAGCGGCCATGGGCGCAGGCCTCTGCAGAGGGAACTTGGATTCAAGCCCTGGCTTCTCCAATTAGGAGCTGCACGACCTTGGGCAAATGACTTAGTCCCTTTGAGCTGATTTCCTCATTTAAGGAGAAGGAGGTGAAGATAATAGCGCCTGCCTCATAGAAGTGGGGCAAGGAAAAAACGGGAAAATGCAGAGGTATCTCCTAGCTGGGTTTTTGAATAAATGAATAGGGAGGGTTGAGGTTCCAGAAAATAAAGGGCTTATCAATTGTGCTCAGGAGTTTGGATGTCATCCTGAGGGTGGTGGAGAGGCACTGGCGTTTCTGAGTGTCTGTGCATGTGAGCATGCACGCGCGTGTGTATGTTCATGCCTGTGCATCCTGGGGGCTTGCTGGGGTGGTAGGATTAGCCCAAGCTCCATCTCCCGCCTCTCCCAATTCTAGTCAATTTTGTTCCCTGCTTCTCAGAGGAGAGTCCAGTTGAGGACGGTCTTGAACGACCCTTGATGAGGATGGAATAAAGGACCTGCACCTTCTCAGCCCAGACAGTCTCAAGGTCATGACTCATCTCACTGACCCTTCTGCTCAGTGAACACCAGTTACAGCCCTGGAACACAAAGACATGGCCACACCGGAGGCCCTTCAGGCCAGCTGGAGAGATAGCATTCAAACGGGTGAGGCATCTTGGAGCACAGCCTACCGCTGATGGTTCCTAAGACCCAAACCTTGGAGCAGGCCCTGCTTTGGGGGAAAGATGCCGAGTCTAGTTTTAGGTGCGTGTGGATATCCAGGTGGATGTCCAAGCCTGGGACCCAGGTGCCATGGGTCCTGGGGGCAGAGGGGGCTGCCGAGGATTAGTGGGGCAGTCAGGGCGATCCTTGTGAGTCATTCTCTCATGGATTAATCCAGTGGCTCTGGACTGTCAGCTCCGCACCGGCCTCCATGTGACACACTGGGACAGAGTGGGGACCAAGACCGTGCAGTCTTGGAGTTCATGAAGTGACATTTGCAGTTTCCTCTGTTCCTCCTGCAGTGCGGCGGGAGGGGCAGGGATGGAAGAAGATGAGAGCAGATGCCAGAAGTCCATGGTGCAGGGGCTGCTGTTGGAGAGTCCAGGGAGGGATGATCTCCAGGGAGAGATGATCTCTGGGGAGCAATACCTCCTTCTGGAGACTTCACTTTCTTTTTAATTTTTAAAAATTTATTATTATTATTATTATTATTATTATTTGGCTGCATTGGGTCTTCGTTGGCTGTCTTTCTCTAGTTGCGGCGAGCGGGGGCTACTCTTCGTTGTGGTGCCCAGGCTTCTTATTGCGGTGGCTTCTCTTATTGCGGAGCATGGTCTGTAGGCATGCCAGCTTCAGTAGTTGCAGCACGTGGGCTCAGTAGTTGTGGCACACGGGCTTACTTGCTCCGCGGCATGTGGGAATTTCCAGGACCAGGGATCGAACTCGTGTCCCCTGCATTGGCAGGCGGATTCTTAACCACTGCGCCACCAGGGAAGTCCCTGGAGACTTCACTTTCTTTCAGTCCCGGCGAGAAAGTATTTCCCTGCCCAGGGAGAGAGAGATGATGCTGAGCTGAGAGGAGGTGGTTTAGCTTGGACCCTGGTGGTGGTGAAACCGAGCAGGACCCTGTGGGCCTCCTGGGCACGGAAGCCTTTCGTGTCCCCCATTCCTTGTTTGTAGGGAACAGACTCTGGCCTTCATGACCCTCCCTGAATCCCAAAGGGCAGATCAGAACAGTTGCTAATCAGGGAAGGGAGGGGATGCAGAGACAAGGGAGGAGCAGTCAAGAAACAATAGTGCAGCCTTGGGGCAGGGTCCTGGTCCCTCCTCAAGGGATGCACATAACAGTATCTTTGAGCTCTTCTACAGAACTAAAACCCCCAACAAATGGAAGATGTCAGCATTCTTCATTCCAAAGAAGACCACCTGAGGCCAGATTAAAGGAACCAGAGAATCTCAGTAAGAGACTACCTGAGGCCAGAGTAAAGGAGTACAGGCCCTGCACACACCCTAATTTTATCAGCGACCCCACCCTTGAACCACTGCTGTAAAACTCCTCATCAAATCCTTCCAGGATGGGACACACAGTTTTTGAGGCAGGAGCCCGCTGTGTCCCCACTTTGCCTGGCGAAGCAATAACTCTCTTCTTCTCTACTTCGCCCAAAACTCTGTCTCTGAGATTCGATTCGGCACCGGTACACAGAGGCTGAGTTTTCAGCATCAGTGACAGTTGGGGTGGAGAGAAGCATGGGGACGTGGAAGCTACTTTGGAGGCAGGATGGAGACGGTCCTTGTTAGACTGTGGGGCTTGTCCGAGCGAGAAGGTCAGTGGTGATGGTTCCTAAGACCCGAACCTTGGAGCAGGCCCTGCTCTGGGGGAAAGATGCCGAGTCTAGTTTTAGGTGCGTGTGGATATCCAGGTGGAGGTCCAAGCCTGGGACCCAGAGCCGGAGAAGGGGCATGGAGCACACACCAGCCAGGAAGGGGAGAGCGATGAGGAAGGGGTTCTGACCCCTGCTGAGCATAGCTCTGCAGCCTCAGGGGGCTATGCACCCATTCTGGGTCCTGAGGCCCACCTGATGGTCTGTGCACACACCGAGAAAGCACTAACTCGTATTAAGCGCCTGCCTTGTGCCAGGTTGTCCCAGGGGCCTCAGATGCACATCTCAACAAATCTGCACAGCAACCCTTCAAGGTCATTACCACCCTTCTAACAGATGGGGAAACAGCCGTGCAGTGAGGTTGAGGATCTGTCCAAACCGAGGAGGGATTCACACCCAAGTCTGGCCAAGTCCAATGCCCAGTCGCTTGTCCCAAGGAAACCTCCCTCCCTCGTTAAGCTCCAGTTGAACAGGGATCTGCCTGAATTGTGTTCTCCCAGGAGAGTTTAAGAATCAGGAGGGTGTAACAGAGCACCGGCCCTCACAGAGGGGCAGGGCTTAGGGGGTCACAACCCCAGGACCCCCAGCTGCCGGGCACATATGGCACCACCCCTCTGCTTCCAGGAAGAGGCCACAGGGGCGGCCAGAGAAAGGATCCCAGCGGGGATGGCAGGGGCCCCTCTGCCTCCTTCCCCCGCGGTCCTGCCCCTCCTCCCGCTATGGCCATGTCCGCCCATCCTCCATCCCGCTCCCACCCTCTGCTTGGACACCACAGAGTCACCGTTCGCAAGGGCAGATCAATCTCTCCATGGCTCATCCACTCAAAACACATCATTTATCCCCTCAAGGTCGAAGCGTTTATTTCCGGGTGAGAAGAGGGCTAAGAGAAGACTCCCTCTGGCCGTGCCCCCGTCCCAGATAACGTATGGACCAATCAGTACCTCCGCCTGCTTTGCACTGGGGCACAGATACAGAGGGGCAGCTGGAGGAGCTGCCTTTGCCCCTGCAGCTCTACCTCTTTTGGGGCCCCTGAACTCTCCCCAACTTCTGCAGCTCCCTTGGGTGGCTCTCATGGGCCTTGGTTATTGTTTTTCTCTGCTCTCTCTTTCTTGAGTCTTCTTAAACAATTTTGAGGCTTCTGTAAACATCTTTTGGGAGACTTGACTCTCTTTTTATTCCTAAGGAGAAAATATTTCTCTGCCCAGAAGAAAGGTGATTCTGGGGAGAGAGGGGGTGGATTAGCTTGTATCAAAAAAGCACTTATGAGCGGGCACCAGGGCGCCCTGTTAATGAGTGGCCAGCATGGAGGCAGGTGAAGTGTAGCAGAGGGAAGACGGGGCTGGATGCTGAGAGGCTGCCTTTGGCCCGTCGCCACCGCCTGGAGCTGGGAGACTTTGGAAAATCCACACCACCCCTCCAGGCCTCAATTTTCTGGTCTGAAAAGGAGGGAGCAAGGCCCAGATTAAGGGTGGTGTGATCATTAAACAGGATAGGGTAGAGAGCTGGCCTAGAGAAGGCTTTTAATACATGAGAGCTAGTTAGGGTGGTGTACTGGGTTGAAAAGGGTCCCCCTTGCACCCGAATTCATGTCTACCAGGAACCTCAGAATCTGACCTTAACTTGGAAATAGAGTCTTTGCAGATGGAATTAGTTAAGATGAGGTCCTACTGGATTAGGGTAGGGCTTGAATCCAATGCCTGGTGTCCTTATAAGACCATAAGAAGAAGGGCATGTGAAGATGGAGGCAGAGATTGGAGCTGTGTGTGTCCAGAAGCCAAGAAACGTGAAGGATTGCTGGCCGCCACCAGAAGCGGGGGAGAGAGGCCTGGAACAGACTCTCCCTCAGAACCTCCAGAAGAAACCAACCCTGCTGACCCCTTGATTTTGGACTTCTCCAAAATTGTGAGAAAATAAAATTTCTATTGTTTTAAGCCAGAAACTTTGTGGTAATTGGTTATGGCAGCCACAGGAAACAAATGCAGTTGGGGATAAGATAGGAGAGGAACTTTCTTAATGCTGGACCCATTCCCGTCTGCCTGTGGGGTTGAGCGGAGCTCTGTACGGAGGGGGAGGGGGAGGGGGAGACCCCCTCCTTCCGCTGCCTCACGTTCCAGGTTGGACCATTGCTTGAAGACAGGGGACGAACAAGATTCTTTATGCTTTGCTCCTGCTTCTTATTTCATCTCTGGCGTGTTTATTCTTCTCTCCAGGATCCATGGAAGACCAACAACCTGGTAAACAGGTGCAGGGGCTGTAAGCTCGGATAGGGTCTGGTCGGGGTGGGACGTGGGGAACAAGGATGGGCACCGTGGTGTCTGGCGGGGATGCCGGGGCAAACAATACTACTAACTGCGCTGGAGAACTGGGAGAACTCTACAAGCTTGCAGAGACCCGAGTTCAGCTTTGGGTCTTTTGACCTTTAGAGCCTGGAGGTCATCAAAATCGGGTTGATTCATTCAGGCAAGAGATGAGGGTGAAAGATCTGGGAGGCATCAGCATCCATGCGACAGCTGACAGTGGAGAGGTGGATGTTCTCACCAAGGGAAAAGCGCCATCACCCAGCTCACTACTTAATGAAAGGGATTTCCAATCAGGTGCTTCTTGCTATAACTCCTTCCATGGCACCCTATCATCTATAGGATAAAATACTCCTTAACAAGTAGTACAAAACCCTTTTTGTCACTGAACCAGACACATGATGAGTGTTCTGGAAATACTGGTGAAACAGAAGAACCCAGCAACGGTGGTTTCCTACCCAACCGCACAGCCTTACCCCTGGGTCTCTGCTCCTGTCAAGCCACCGCATGGTCCCCCCACCAACCTCCCCTGGGCACTACGACCTGAACCCCATGGCAGGTAAGATGCACACCTCCATCTCTGCACTGTCACCTCCATTGGGTCGCCTTCGAATGATCTCATTACACATTTCTCTCTCTGTCTAGACCAGGAGTTCTCAACCAGGGGGGCCCACCTTCCCAGGGGACACTTGGTGACGCCTGGAGATATTTTTGGTTGTCACAGCTGCAGTGGGTGGGTAGTGCTATCAGGATCTAGTGGGTAGAACCAGGGATGCGGCGATACATCTTACAATATAACATGTAGGATAGCCTCTACAGCAAAGAATGACGTGGCTCAGAACGTCAATGGTGAGATGTCCTGGGCCAGACTCGGGCTGGTTCCATATCCGTGTGTTCCCGTGCTCCAGGGCCTGCCTGGGTGTCCGCCGCATCCTAGGCCCTCAACACACGCTAGTGGAGAAAACGGCCCCACGGTGAAATCCAATCACTTCTCCAAATGGGAGGCCACAGAGGAAGGATGCTGGGGGCCATCTCCAGCCCCAGAATCAGGGGCCGGGGAAGAAGGCCGCTGAGAGCCCAGCCTTCAGAGAGGAGCTGCTGCTTCCAGGAGCCAGGGCAGATGCCACCGACATTGTCGCTAACAAGTTGCCAGGGCTGGGATAATGTTGCCAGACAATGAAATTGCCCTTCTTACCCACAAGGACTGCCAGGATGATGGGACAACGGTCCTGTTAAGTAGGCTGTGATGGCAGCCACAGAGGGGACAGTTTTGCCAAGGGAAGGGGGGGCTGGGGGCTCTCGTCCCACTGGAGACGGAGCCTGAGGCTGGGCTTTGTTGCCTTCCAGAGAGGGAGGACGGCTGCCTGTCACCAGAGCTGCAGTCCGGGGGCGGGGTCGGAGGCCTGTCTCCAGTCCCAGGCTTCCCCAGCCCAGGGGACTCTCTGTGGCCTCAAGCCCAGCAGTTTGCCCAGAGGAGCACTTAATCAAGGCATTTAATAAAGAGGAGTGTGAACATCAGAGGGCCTCTCAGGCTCCACCTCTGGTGCCCTCGCCAGCCGTCTCCCTGGATGCCCCGTCCGGCTCTCGCCTTTCTTGGGGACAACTCCCTCCGGGTAACACTCGTGCCCCAACCAGACACAGGCAGAGCAGCACGCAGCCACGCCAGACCCAAAGAGGTCCTCCTTTCTGGGTCCCCTTGAGTTGGTGGTGCTGATGGGGACGTGCCAGCCACCGCATCCCAACCCACTTCCTCAGCATTCCTGGTCCTGCAGTCCCTCGGATGCAGGCAGGCGAGCCCATCTCCCGGCAGCCTCTCCGGTCATCGGGCAGTGGCCGGTGACACAGGTGTGTGTCCCCAGCAAGAGTGTAAACAGCCTGGGAAACCCCAGGTCCCTGGACACAGGCCCTAAGGCCCTCTAGGCCTCGCCCTGGCTCCGGCTCCACCCCGGTTCCCACGGTCATATCCACGGGGGCTTCCCTCCACTTACAAAACTCCCTCTCCAAGGCACTCTGTGCTGCCGGGTGGACTCACCCAGCTAGACGCGTCAGGGCCACAGACCCGCCCCTACAGGCGCCAACTGGCACCTTCTCTGCAGACGCCACCGACCCCGCTGGGGCACCTGTCGCCAGCAGGTACCGCCGTGGCCCCCTCCTCCAGCCTGCCCTCCAGCTCCTGCAAGGAAGTGCCTCTTTTTGAGACTCCGCCCCAGAAGAAGGGTCATTATTGCTAATGCCTTTTCTCCCCCATCTGTTGTGACTGTTTACACTCCACTTGCTAATTAGAGACTAATTAGCTGGTGCTGAAATTCATCACTTTCCAAACACAACACAGCAGCAGGAAGAGCACAGTGAGGAGGGCCACATCTGCACCTCTGCTTGGAGCCAAGGCGCCATTCTGTTCCTCCCGCTCCCCTACCCCTCCTTCCCTCATCCCCCTCCTTCCCTCCTCCTCCCCTCCCCCTCCTCCTTCCCCCTGCCCCTCCCCTCGTCCCCCTCCCCCTCCCCTCGTCCCCCTCCCCCTCCTTCCCTCCTCCCCTCCTCCCCCTTCCCACTCTTCCAATAAGCCCCCGGAGGGGCTGTGGATGCCTGCTCTTTCATTCGGTCCCCCCAGCACAGTGCACAGCTCCTGGTAAAGACCCGATAACGTCTCTCTGACCGAGCGGAGGCAGGAATGCATGGGGACCAAAGAGTAGCTGCTGAGGCCTGTATATTGTCAGAGAAAGGGGAGCAGAACTCACCCACTCACTGGCAGCCAGACCAGAAGCTGTCGTGACTCCATGGAGGATGACACTGAACAGTGCAGGGGCCTGGGGAAAAGCATGCCTGAGGGGCGGGCAGTTCGGAAGGGATGCTCCAGGCTGGAGACCAGGCCTCTGGGGGTACTGGCTGTGAGCACGGAGGTAGAGGGAGGAAAGATGGACCAGAAGGAGAAAGAGGGAAGATTAAGTCACAAAGGGAGGGGTGGAGGACAGACAGAGGCCCAGAGAGAGGGACAGAGCTGGGGTCAGCGGGGTGGGGGGCAGGCCGCAGGAAGGAGTCACGGCCCTGGCTTGGGGTGACGATGCCTGATTGCATCTGAGAGAAATCTCTCTGGCCCGTGGGGCGGCCTTGATTGAAACCAAGTACAACAGCGGGAGCAGAGAGGGTCCGGCCCTGACCTCTCTTCCCCTCAACTCAGAGAGAGCCGCTGCTATCCACCAAAGCTCCCTTTTTGTAATGAGGCATGGGCAGCGGGGCTGGGGCGGGGGGCCGCCTCTGCACTCTCCTGCACCTTCTAGGCCTCCCTGGGGACACGCTATGAGCTCAGCTGGCTGCTGTCCAGGGTCTCGGGAGCCCAGGAGGGAAGCAGCATGAGCCTCTGAGAGGCAGGCCTTACTTTGAGCATGAGCTGGGGCTGTTCCAAGGAGGCCCCCAGCACAGCTGGAATCTTGGGGGGGGGATGCGTCCCTCTCCTGGGGACATCCCCAAAGACACCATTGACCCCTACAGCTCTGGCCAGGGAACCAAGGTCACCTCACTCCAAACCCTAGTCCGTGTGTTGGAAACACAGGCTTGCCCTCAGGTCTAAGCGTGCAGGCTGTTTGCGTGTCTCCCCTTGGCCTTCCCTGAGGGCTGGGTTAAGGAAGACAACAGCCTGAGTCTAACCTCCCAGTGCCACTTTCTTGCTGTGTGGCTTAGGGTATGCCGCCTAACTTCTCTGAGCTTGTTTACTCATCTGTAAAATGGGGATGTCGACATCTCCCTCATGGAGGTGCCATTAGGACAAACGAGATGCGTTTCCCTTTTGAGCGTGGTGAGTGGTGCGAGTCCGGCATCCTGGAGGCTGGCTGTCCCACAGAGAACATGGACCATTTCCTTCTTCCCTTTTTCCTCACCTGCAGCAGCATGCTGGTGAACGTGTAACAACCCTCTCTCCGGGAAAAATAAAAAAAGCCCCGAGTTGCAGTGTTTGACGATTTCCACTGTGTAAATATTCCCAGCATGGCCCATTTTCAGCTCTCAGTGGGACATCGCTGGACTCAAACCAGGAAGAGAGCACAGTCACCGCCTGCATGTCACCAAAGTAGGACTACATAGCAGAGATCTATCAGTGGCTGTGACAGGCGGGGCTTACTGGGAACCTGGGTCAGGCCAGCCGAGGCCCTGAAGCCAAAGCTGCTCGGAAAACAGGTGGTCACTGTCCATGAGTGGGCTTGGCCTTGTGTGGGCATGGAAGGCAGGGGTGTGGGCAGCTGGGGTCACGTACGCTGCCCTTGGTAAGGAACACAGCCACCCACCAGACACACCTTTCTTGCTAACTGCCCCCCCGACACCTATCCTGACACTTTCCTTTGCTCCCATCTTTTAAACACTTGCCACGTTCCAGGTGCTCCGCCCACCCTGCAGACAGGCCCGATCCCTGCCCCACAGACTTCATGGACCAGAGAGCAGTGGGTCTCACCCTTGAGCCTGTATCTGAATCGCCGGGAGAGCTTATTAGAAGACACGGTGGGCCCCACCTGCAGGCTGTCTGATGCAGCAGGTGGAATCTGCGTTTCTAACAAGTTCCCAGGTGCAGTTGCTACCCCTGGCCCAGGGACCACACTTTGAGAACCCCTGGCTGAGCGGGAGAACCAGAGAAGGAAGCAGGCAGTTGCCACCCCGGCAAGGTAGGTGATGCTGGGCTGGGAGGACTCGGGGGTGACGGAGTTCAGAGGCTCTTTTCCATCCCAGGAAAGGCCTGGCTTGATTCCTCACTTGCCTTCCACCTCCAAACCCTCCCCAATCTAAGTAAGAGACAATCACCAGCCTGGGGAGGGATAAGGATCCGCCTCCCATCTCTCCAAGCCCCTGGCTGTGCCACCTGGGCACCTCCCATCATCCGTCCGCCCACGAGATGTGCCGACGCCTTTTTAAGCAAAGGGAGAGCGGGCCAAGTAGGCCACAGAGAGACAGCAGGAGCCCCTGCCCCCCAGCAAATGAGGGGGTCACAGAATCATTCATCACTTTCCCCTCCCTCCTCCCACCAAGGCCCACGGGGGGTGGCCCTTACCTGGGCAGACAGGTGCAGAAACCAGCAGCACAAAGCTGGCTTCCACCTGCCACCCCCTGCCCATGATGGGGGCAGGTGACCAGAGGCTGCTGGGGCCTCTTCCAAGTTGGGGGGTTATGACAGGGTGCAGGCACCAGCCCCCTTCTCTCCGAGGTCCCCCTCGCCCCTTCCTGCTGACATTCTAATCTCCCAGCCTCCTGAGTAACTAACCCTCCCTAATGGGATCAGGTCTCTGTCCCTGCGCTTCATTACTTAAGGGGCATGGGGACGCCTTCCTCTGATCGGACTGGAGGGCAGCTGGGGTGGGGGGCAGGAGTGGCACCTGGGGTGCAGGAGCACAGCCCACCCGGAGGCTCTGGGGACAGTGGGGATGGACCTTGACCCAGCGGCTCGGGATAACGATGTGTGTGCACGCGTGTGTGTACACGCGTGTGTCTGGGTGCTCAGTTAATACTCAACCACAGATATTAATTAATCCCTTTTTATGCAGAGATGATGAATCATAAGCCCCGAGAAATCAAACCTGAAACTCGGCCGGCCTCGCGCCCCACTCCCCTCGCCCCTGCCGGATGGACATGTCTGCTAATGGCGGAGATAAACGGAAAGGCCATCAAAGCAGATTTTCAATCTGTCGATTTCACTTTGGGGCCTTCAGAGCTTGATTTCGCCCACCCCCTCTGCCCCAAATCCTGCTTCCTCTGCCTTCCGCTCCCCACTCTGTTCCCCAGCCCCCAGGCTTTGATCTCCCAAAGTGGGATCTAATGACCCAGCTCACACGGGCTCCTTTTATGGGCTCCAGATCTGATAATGGACAGGCAGGCCGAGGGGGTGGGAAGGGGCAGAGAGGTTGGCCATGCAGCCAGCAGGGTGGGGGCTGGGAAGGGAGGGGGGCCGCTTTCCTGCAGCAGACTGAGGCCTAGGCAAGCGAGCATGTGCCCAGCCTGGGGACAGCTTCTCCCCTCACAACCCCCGCCCCCCAGTGGCTCAAGGAAAAGAGGATGAGGAAGGGGAGGATGCACTTGCCTTTCTGCACGGCTGACCCCAGCCTGGCCCACAGCACCAGCTGCCTGATGAACGTGGTCCCATTCAACCTGCAGGATGTGTGGTTTTATACCCGTTCTGCACATGACCAGGGTGTGAACAGGTAACCTGCTCTGGGGGCAGATGGCTGGTACCTGGCAGATGAAGACCCATGACCCCCAGGGATGGCGGTTTTCACCCCCTGGCAGGAAGGGCCAGTGAATATTTGGGGTTAGAACACAGACTCAGAAGCCAGACAGACTGGTCTCAAGTAGGTGCCATGCTTGTGCCCATTTTATAGATGGGGAGACTGAAGCACAGAGAGGTTAACTACCTTCCCAAAGTCACACAGCTCATGATCCTTAGACCTGTGTGTCTGGCTCCTGAGTTGGTAACCCCTATATCAGGCTCCCTGTACCTCTCCTCTGCCTGTTCTCCCCCACTCTTTCCCACTTTGTCTCTCTGCTCCCCCTATTTTTTTTTTTTTGCAGTACGCGGGCCTCTCACTGCTGTGGCCTCTCCCGTTGCGGAGCACAGGCTCCGGACACGCAGGGTCAGCGGCCATGGCTCATGGGCCCAGCCGCTCCGTGGCATGTGGGATCTTCCCGGACCGGGGCACGAACCCATGTCCCCTGCACTGGCAGGCGGATTCTCAACCACTGAGCCACCAGGGAAGCCCTCTCTGCCCCTTTTTAAAGGGGTCACTCAGGAACTTCTCCCAAGAACTCACTCTGTGATGCTGGGGCCTTAAACCAGGCTTCTAGTTTTAAAATGTGCAAGGACAGCTTTTCAATAAGTACGTAAATAAGTAAATATGCGTGGGTGACATTAGCAAGGACAACTCACTGAGCGAACCACCTTCTGGCTTCCTAACGAACAGTGTCATACAAGGTCAAGGTCACGCTCAGATCACCCAGGCCCTGCTGGCCCACAGTGGGTGTTCAGTAGGGGCTGCTCCTGAGAAATTCGATGAGTCCTTTGAAAGCACCAAACTCTGCCGCGCGAGGGTGTAGGAGTGGGGGGGAGGGCAGGGAGTGACATTTCACTGGGCACGACGGTATGCCACAGCTGTTTCTTCTCAAACTTAAAGGATTGGGAGGACTTCGGCCCTGGGGTCCCCAGGGCTCCGGACTCCCCCACCCAGTGCTCGGGTGGCCACCTCATCACTGCTCTAACCTTCAAGGGGCTTAGTGTCTCAACCATCAGTTGCCATTCTGGTCCTCTCTGCACACCCGGGAGTGTTAACTGGGTTAAAGTGACAACCCCCCCCCCAAGAGGAAGGGGGCTAGTGACCTCAGGAGAAGGGCAGACAGAGGACAGGTGAGGTGGTCCTGAGCAGCACCCAGGCCTCCTGCCTCAGTTGGTCTGCAGCCTCCAGCCCCAGAGAGGAGAGGAAGCCAAGTGTCCCTCCCCGCCACCCCAATCTCCCAAAGAACTAAGGAGAAGCCTTGGGGACATTTCCTAGTCGCTTGAAATTTGTTTGGCCATCACTCACCGGCCAGGCTGAGCGGGCCCTTTAAAGAGGAAAAACAAGCATAAACGGGAAAAGAGAGAAATCATGCGTTTGTCAACAAAGGGAGGTAAAGTCTGGGAGGGAACCAGCCCTGGAGGGCCTGGCAGCGGGAAGGGAGAGGGATTAGACACTCAGCCGTACATCAAGCCCGCTCTGTTGAGCCCAGCCAGACCCCGAGAAGCCGGTGGGAGAGGGTGGGGACTGGGAGCTGGGGAGACAAATAGCACGGGGCTCAGGCCCAGGGGCGCCTTGGTTAAAAAAAAAGTGACCCGGCATCACAGTTACAAGCCTTTTGCTTGGGTGAGAGCCAGAGCCCCTTTACGGGTTGAATTGCATTCCACGCCCTACCCATCCCCCACCCCCCAGCAAAAACGTGTCGAAGGCCTCACCCCTGGTACCTGTGAATGGGACCTTTCTTTGCAAATAGGGTCTTTGCAGATGTATCCAAATTGGAACGAAATCGTTAAGGTGGGCCCTACTCCAACATGACTTGTGTCCTTATAAGAAGAGGGAAATTTGGATGCAGACACCCAGGGAGAAGACCACGTGACGACAGGGCAGAGACTGGAGAGATGCTGCTGCAAGCCAAGGCTGACCGGAAGCTCGGAGGAGGCAAGGAAGGATGCTACCCAGATCTCAGAGGGAGTCCGCCCTGCTGATACCGTGAACTTAAGACTTCTGACCTTCACAACTGGAAGACAATAAACCTCTGTTGTTTTGAGTCACCCAGCTTGTGCTACTTGGTTACAGCAGCCCCAGGAAACTCACACAGGTCCCAAGAGTGCATCGTGTCCCCGAGTTGATTTTTTCCAATAAACTCTGAACCCCTACCTTCCACAGCTGTCCACCTAAGGAGGTGCAAGCAACCATCAACCTGGTTGCTTGAGCCCCAACCTAGGAGTCAGCCTGGATCTTCTGTCTCCTTCAGCCCCATGTCCAGTCAGTTACCAAGTTCTGTGGTCACTTCCTCCAAGACATATTCCAGAATCCATCCACCTCTCCAGCCCCACGGTTACCTCTCCCTGGGTTGGTACCACCGCGGCCTCCCGTCGCTATGCAGTCGGGGAATCAACTAGGCACGACGACTAGACGCATGGAAGCAAGGTTTGCAGAGACGGTCTTGTGTCTGCGGGTCAAGGTTAAGGTTGGATACAAGACAGAGATAGAAAATAGAAAGAGGAACCTCTCACTCGGTCCTGACGGAAGGAGTATTAGGTGGTGATCGTTGTTAATGAACTTTTTGCTTTTAGGATAGATCCAGATGTACAGAAAAGTTACGAAGATAGTTCAGAGAAGTTCCCATACACACCCCATAGGTTTCCCCTATGTTAGCATCTCACATTATCACGGTGCATTTGTCACAGCTAAGGAACCAATACTGATACCTTCTTACTAAGGAAACTACATCGTCTACTCAGATTCTTGTTGGTTTTTCCCTAAACGGCCCTCTTCTGTCCTGGGACCCCCTCCCGGATCCCACATAACGTTTAGTTGGTTCCCTAGGCCCCTAGACACAGGGACAGTTTCTCAGATCTCAGATGTTTTGGATGATCTTATAGTTTGGATGGTCTCAGGTATTTTATAGACGGTCTCTCAACTAGGGTTGCTTGGTTTGTTTCAATGCTTAAAGACCAGGGGGAAAGGATGTCCCCCCCGACATACACACCGAATAAACACACTTATTGCATCTGACTTCAATTCCTCCTTCTGTTGACAACGATACTACGGTAGCTTCCATGGGGTTTATCTTTTAACACCTCTCTGATGCTGCCAACAGAATATGGTACCAGGTATGCCATTTATTAGAACACTTATTTCATCAATGAAGACACGGAGGCTAGCTGGGACACCCAACAACTGGTTGCAGAGTCCCCAGACGTGGGTCCCCAGGCCAGAGTCCTTCCCTCTGCCTCTCTGCCTCGAGGGGGCTTCGGCCCACTCCCCAAGTCAAGCCCTGTCTGGGAGGCAGGCGAAGGGAGAAGGAGACCAGTCAGTGGGCCAGCATCTTCACTATGGCAGGGGCAAGTTCCACGCCCCAGAGTCCCACCCCAGCCAGAGGTGGAGGTGCCCAGCTGTGGCTACCAGCTCATTCCCTAGCCACCGCACCCCCCAGCCTGGACACACAGCTGTGCCCTGTGATCTCGGTAGAACAAGCTGCCAGGGCACAGCTGCCCATGCCCTGTGAGTGAGCCTCTGCCAGCTGCTGTGGGATGCCCCCTCCCCACTCCTGGCCAGTGTGGCAGGAGCACCTTCACAGCTGCTATGAGGGCAGTGCTGGCTGGGGAGAGGCGGCTGGGCCCAAGGGGGCTGGGGAAACAGCGAAAGGCGGGCTGCAGCGTGCGCAGAAGGCTGACTGCCAAGGGCTCTGCGACCTTCGGAAAGAGAGAACAGCGCCCGGCCCTAGCTCTCCCGGCTGGCTGAGCGGATGCAGAGGCACGGATTATCCCCAAACCGCAGGTGACAGCAGAAGGACCAAAGTGAGCCAACTTAGCAAGAGTGGCTCCGCACTGAACACTTCACCCACCTCGTCTTTCAGCATCCTCACCCCGTCTTAGAGGCGCGATGCTGTCCCATCCCCATTTCACAGATGAGGAGCCTGAGGCCTGCGGAGAGGCCAGGTCACTTGCCCACAGACACCTTCACGGCCGGCTTCAAGGTCGCAGCTCATCCCATCCTCCCTGTCTCTCCCTGCTGGCTCTGCATTTCTCCTGGTGTTTACCTTCCTGATTTGGCCTGCTTTTGTTTGGTTTGATATGAAAGTGAGTTTGCGCAGAATGCACAACAGCAGAAGGAAGGGGGCTTGGGCGGACCCGTGCTGAGTGGCAGGAAGCAGCGGACGTGGAATTCAAAGCAGGCTGTCACCAAGGGAATCCACCCATGGAAAAATCGGGATGGATTTAGACGTCAGTGTAAGATCCTAGTCAATGGGTTCGGTCTGGTGGAAACCGCAGCGGGCGTGGGGCCTGAGGTGTCAGTGCTGGCCTGTTCTTGACTGTGTGTCCTTAGGACAAGCCCCTAACCTCTCTGAGCCTCAGTTGCTTCTGCTGATAAATGGTGACAAGCATACCTCTTTTACAGGGTCGTTGTGAGTCTGTGAAGCACCTGTTGTGAACTGCCAAGTGCCATCGATTGGAAGGTTGTATTTCTGGATTCTCAGCTCCCAGGGCCTCTGAAGCGCTGGGGACCCACCAACCCCATGATGGTGGAGGGAGGGAGCAGGCTCTCAGACCCTCTATGGGCCTCTCTTTGTCTGGCAGGGCCCATCCTCCAACCTGCCCAGCCCTGGGTCTTCTGAGCAGTTCTGGGATGGGGCACGGCTGGGAGAACAAGGCTGAGGTTGGCACCTGCCCCATGGCAGCAGGGGCTGTTCCTGACCTGAATGGCCGTTCCGTGGGAGGGGGGAGAGGGAGGAACAAGACAGGGCAGGGGTCTTCCCACCTGTGCTTGCCTGGAATAGCCCTGGTAGAGGGTGCTGGTGAAGCAGCTCATTAAGAAAAGACACATCTCCCAGCCAGGGCCAGGCGGGCAGGGAAGAGCCCTGCTGGACAGGCCGGGCCTCCGTTCCTCCAAGAACAGGTAGGGGCAAGGCAGCCTTACAAGGCATCAAGGGGAGACCAAGCCCCCAGCGGAGGGGCCCTGGGCACTTGGCCACCATCCCAGGCCAGCAAGGGGCCTGAAGCTTACGCGATCTGGTGGTTGTCTTTAAGAACACAAACTATCCAATACAAAATTATGTGTAGTCCTGGAGAGGCCCTGAGGCTTAAGTTCATTAGCTTCAAGGGAAGTTGCCTCTGATCCCAGAGGTGGCCGGAATCCCACAAAGGCTCAGAAGTCATGACACACGTTGGGAAACACAGCCCCTCTGCTGCAGATGCAGCGGGCTCTGGGACACCCAGGGAGGGGCAATCCCTGCCCTCCTGTCCAGGCCTCCAGGGCTCCAGATGGGCTGAGGAGGGAGGAAGCCACCTGGGCTCCAGGGCAGGGACGGTGTCTGACATGAGCAAGGCTCACCTTCCCGCTCAGTTGTGGTGTGTGGCGGGTCCCTCCTGTGTCCCCGAAGGAGGAGGCCAGGGTGGGGTCACCAGACACCCACCTCGCCTGGGAAAGGATTCACACTCAGGACAGACGTCCCGTCCCATCCTCCAGCCCTTGACAGTGTAGAACCAGAGTCTACTCAAGCAGCATTAGGCAGCTTTGCCCTCCCTTCTCCCACTGCGCAGAGAATCTCTCTTCAGAGGTGAATATCTAGTTCCCCAAACCTTTCCCCTACTGGATGCAGGATTATCATTACAGAAGATGATGTAGGCTGGGGCGGAACATCTGACCCCAGAGCTATTGATTTGGGTCAGCCCTGGGGCAGGGGCTGGGGGCGGAGTCAGCCATGCTCCCACCCTCTCACTGGGTCTGGCCTGACCAGCTCCAACGGTGGTGGTGGGGCCGGGGGAGGACGAGGGCCAGGCCTGTCCTCCAGGAGCTCCAGGAGGAGGGGGAGGCAAGGCAGCTGCTGTGCCCTGGGCCCTGCCCTTAGCAAGCGTGGACTGGGCGCCTTCTGGGTGAGGCCACCCATGTGGCCCTGTGACCCATGCCCCATGGCGGGGCTCATATCATACCCAAGTGCTTCAAAACTGCAGCGGGGAGAAGGAACACCACCTGAAGGAAGTCACACCAGTGCGGTGTTAAAGAAGAACGGAAAGGCCAGCAAAGGAGAGAGATGAGTGTGGTGCGACTGGGGAACAGGAAGTGGTTTTTATGGGGCTGGAGGTCAGGGGACTCAGAGATGAGAAGATGCTAAATGTTTATCCCATGAGGATGGTCACCTGCCTTTACGGAGGCTTTCCACCTCCTTTACCTTCGGTGAACTCATTGAAATTCTCACAACAAACTTCGAAGCTTGCCTGGCACCCTCGATCTTCAGGTGGCAGCTCTGGAGACTTCCTTCGGGAATCCTTCCTTGATACTCCCCAGTGGATGGGCTGGGGCCTGTCCTGTGTGTCCTCATAGCTCCCCCTCTTCACAGATCACTGGGTCATCGCCAGAGTCTGCAGCAGGATCTGGCAGGTAGCAGGTGCTTCATCTGTTAGACGGATGGATGGATGGATGGATGGATGGATGGATGGATGGATGGATGGACGGACGGGTAGGTATGTGGGTAGATGGAAGAACAGGCACACAGATGGACAGATGAAATGACGGATGGACAGACAAATGTATGTATGGATGCACAGATGAATGGATAAATGGATGGGTAGATGGATGGATAGATGGATAGATGGACAGGTGTGTGGGTAGATGGAAGGACAGGTGAATGGATGGACAGATTAATGCATGTATGTATGGACGGACAGATGAATGGAGGGGCGGGTGGATGATGGATGGATGGATACATAGATGGATGGATGGATGGATGGATGGATGGATGGATGGATGGAAGAACAAACAGCTGCGATACCATGAAGTCCCAGGATCCCGCCATATCATGCCAAGAAGCATGCCATGAACCTCTCAGGTGTCATCAAACCCAACCCCTTCATCTCCCAGGTAGAACACAGAGCCTCATGAAGGGGAAATGCTCACATGAGACCTCTGAGGAGAGCAGGGGCACAGCCAGAGTCAGAGCCCAGGTCTATAGCCCCTACGCCAGGGCGGGTCACTTGCCCAGAACGCTGGGCAGCAGGTCCTCAGCAGACAGAAGTCAACCACTGATGGTGGTCCCCGAGACCTCCTCCATCCTCTTTGCCTGTCCCCGTGCAGAGAATGGTCTTTGGACCCTCACATCCTCTTCTCAAGGCTGGATGTCTCACCCTCTATGTCCTGTTGGGGTTCCCCTCCCGCAGGACACCACTGCCTCTGGGAGGGAGATGCCGGGAGCTCAGCCCCCCTGGACTCCCCAAACCTCCTGCCCTTTCCTCCCCAGCTGCCCATCCCCACCCCCGTCGTACACAGGTCATCCCAGCAGCAGGAGGGGGCCCTGCGGAGAGCTAACTGTGTCATCCTCTCAGTAAGACTTTCTCCTTAATTAATTAATGTATGTGCCTGAGAGACAATGGGGGGGACAACTGGGGACAAGGGGGGTCAAGAACAAGGACCAGGGACGGGAGAGAGAGGGCACCAGGACATATGAGCCAAACGGGCCCTGCTTCAAGTGGTAAAAGGACCAGACACAGGAGGATTCCCCCCACCCCCAATTCTCAGGCCCCAGAAAGCTGACGAATGTCACACTGGGAGGTGATTAGGGGACAGCAGTGCCACCTCCCACTGCTCACCCAGTCTGATTAAGGCCAGTCAATGGCAGACCCCAGTGGCGGGATGATGCAGCCACCAGCTGCTCTCAGCGGGGGCTTCTCCTCTACATGAGGCTGCCCAGGGACATCCAGCCCAGCTGTCTGGATGGCCCTGGCCTCCTTCTTCCAGGACCTCATGGTGTGCCCTGGGGCACGACCCTTCTTTCTGGAGGGTCTCGGCCGCCCCCAGGCTACTCCCATCCCTCCCACAGAGCTGGGGCTTTCCTAAAACCACATCTGGGAGAGGCCCGGAAGGGATTCCCACCTGGTGAACAGTAGAGAGCTGGGGAAATAGCCTTGGGGCTGGAAGAGGTCTCTGAGGGGGCCTGGGGGGTCGCACTACTCAACCTCTCGGAATAGGGTTCGTCGGATGAGCTGGGGGCCAGTAGTTCTGGAAAAGGCAGGCTGCAGTGGACGAAGCCTTCTGTAACCCAGAACTTAGAGGAGGCCAAGCCCCACCAGACACTCGGACCGCACCTCAAAAGATGACGACTGTCGAGGGAATGGACAGAGAAACCGCAGACTGGGAGAAAGTGTTTGCAAAAACACGTCTGATAAAGGACGGTTATCCAAATTATACAAGCAACTCTTAAAACCCAACAACGAGAAAACAAACAGCGCAATTAAAACATGGGCCAAAGACCTCAAAAGACACCTCAGAGAAAAAGAAAGACAGATGGCAAAAAAAGCATATGAAAGGACGCTCCACATCCTATGTCATCAGGGAAATGCAAATTAAGGCAACAAGGTACTAACTCAGGCCTATGAGAATGGCCAAAACCTGAAACACTGACAACATCAAATACTGGCAAGGATGTGGAGCAACAGGAACTCTCATTCATTGCTGGTGGGGATGCAAAATGGTACAGCCACTCTGGAAGACAGTTTGGCAGTTACTTACTAAACTAAACATACTCTTAGCATGTGACCCAGCAACTGTGGTATTTTACCCAAAGGAGTTGAAAACTTGAGATTACACAAAAACCTGCATGCAATATTTATAGCAGCTTTATTCACCATTGCCAAAACTTGGAAGCAACCAGGCTGACCTTCAGTTGGTGAATGGATAAATAAACTGTGGTCCCTGCAGACAATGGAATATTATTCAGCACTAAACAGAAATGAGCTACCAAGCCATGAAAAGACATAGAGGAACTGTAAATGCAGAGTGAATTACTATGCACTGACTTAATAAACAGAAGCCAATCTGAAAAAGCTACATGCTGTATGATTCCAACTGTATGACATTCTGGAGAAGGCAAAACTATGTAGGCAGTGAAAAGATCAGTGGTTGCCAGGGGGGAGGGGGGAGGGAGGGATGACGGCGGAGCACGGAGGATTTTGAGGGCAGTGAAACTAGCCTGCATGATACCGTAATGGTGGGTAAATGTCACCATACATTTGTCCAAACCCACAGACTGTACAACACTGCGAGTGCACTGCAAGGTGAACTCTGCACTCTGGGTGGTAATCATGTGTCCATGTAGGGTCATTGATTGTAACATGCGGGGGCAGGGGGTCTCTGGGAAATCTCTGTACTTCCTGCACAGTGTTGATGGGAAACTAAAAACGTAAAGTCTTAATTTTAAAAAGAAGACAATTGGAGAGAAGTGGGGAAAAGGAGCCTCAAGGGGGTTTCAGGCGAGGGTGGGGGAAGATGGGCGGGGAGGGAGAAGGAGGGAAGCCTGGATCAGCCACGCTGCTCCCTCCGCCCTCTCCCCTCCCCAGCCTGGTGGCGGCGGCAAACTGAGCTGCAGAATTCGGCCCTGCTTTCCCTCTCCTGGCAGGCGGGGGGAGGAAAGGACCAATTAATTCAATTAAGTCGTTAGGCTGACATGTCTGCGAACATCGCTCCCGGGACGGGCCTGGCAGCCAGTGGTGGTTTAATGGGCACTTTAGCTCTGAGATGACACCTGGGCTAGCTGCTCCTTCCACGGCGTGAGACTCGCGTGAGACTCGTCCTTGGGCCGGGAAGGGACGGCCCCCTCCCGATCTCTGCTCAGACTGCACCTCCTCCATCCCCGGGTGACCAGAGGACAGCAGGACAGGGTTGGCAGGGAGACCTGACTTCCCATCTCCGGGCCTCGGGGTCCTTGTGGGTCCGTGGAGGGGCCAGGCCAGGTGGCCCCTAACCCCTTTCAGTTCTGACATTCTAGGATCTGTGGTCTGGAAGGGAATTTACATTTCAGAATCTGTGGATGGTTTCCAAATGCCCGACCACTCCGGCGTCAGAGATCAGAGAACAGGGCTGCTCTGAGAGGTGCAGGCATGTCTCTGGCCACACAGCTCATCAGGGGCACAGCTGGACGCAGACCCAGGTGCTGGCCCCATAGCCTGCACCCTCATGGCTTCCCCGTGCTGTCCCCCTGGGAGCGGGGAAGCTGGGCCCAGGTTCCAAGTACTCACCTTTGGGGCCCCCCGGCATGCATCTCCCGGGGAATCGCCTGTGCTGGTCCTACCGTCCATTTAGGGAGCTGAGGGCAGGTCTGCAGCAGGCGGAGGGCGGCGGTGAGAGTGCAGCTAGTCACTGCATCCCCTCCCCTCCTATCAGGGCCTGCCTGTCCTACCCCAGAAGGGCAGACGCCGCCGTGAAGACGTCCCTAAAGGCTCCCACTGGCCTCCATCAGGCTCCTGGTCAGGAGCGGGGGACAGGGAAGAAGAAATGTGTTTTGAGAGTTCAGGATGCCAGGCACGGTGCTGTCTACTGTTCACATTTTTCATCTAACTTAATCCTATCAGCTGAGTTTTATCAGCCCATTTTAGACTGTCCTCAGTTGAGGTGGACAGGGGTTAAGTCACAGTGTCTCAGAGCTAGGAGGTGGCAGCGGTGGAATTCAAGCCCGGGGCCTGTGCCCTTTCTGCTCCCCCAAAGCTTGGAGGATCCCGTGATGCCCCTGCTGGGAGGGAAAGGCCCCTGCTGTTCACCCCCATCCTGTCACCCCCCGGGCCCTGCGGAATGTCCTGCCACTGCAGCAGCAAACCCGGCTTCCTTGTTTCCTTTCCAAGCCCCTCCCTTCAAATCCCTGGGCACAGGGCGATGGCTTCTCCCGGGGTGGGCACACAAATAATCCCGATCCTGTTTCAGGGATATTGAAACTGATGCCCATGGTCCGTCTGGTACAGAAGCCGAGTGTGCTGTGCTCTCTCTTGACCGGCCTCCCGTCTACCCTCCGCAGCCCGAGCTTGCTGGGGTTCCCTGTGGCTGGCTCTTGGTGCCCACTGGGCAGCGTGGCCTGTCTCCCCCCTGAGGACATGGCCATGGACACCGCCCAGTGCCCAGCCCTGTCCAGGGAAACCAGCGTGGGGGGAAAATCAGGCCTCCCTCTCACCAACCAAAGGTTCAGCCCCTGTGTGACTGAAGGCTTTGACCGTACACTCAGGTCTGCTGCTGTCCCAAGGAGGGGATGGCACCTGGCCCCAGTCACAGGCTCAGACACCCTGAGATGTGGCATCCACGCCAGCAGCTGCTGCTGTCAGCTTTCTCCTTCTCAGCGCTCCGAGTTTCGGGATGACCCCAGTTGCCTCCTAAAGAGGCACGTCAAGGACTCCTGTCACCATGCCACCATCAGCCTTCTCATTGTTCGCTGAGACACTGGGCATCAGCAGTCCCCGCCCTGGCCCTGCTGCCGGCTGATAAAAAAATGATTTTGCTGCCAAAGGCAAAAACCAGCAAGGCTTTCCTTGTGAGGAAGCTCTTAGGCTGATGGGAGAAGCCAGAGTGGGGAGCAGAGAGGGGGCGAAGGAGAGAGGAGTGGGAAGAGAGGAGGTGGCTTCCTCTTCCAGGCAGCCTTCCTTGATTGCTGTGGAGCAGGTGGCCAGCCACCTGGGGCTGCTCTCTGTTGAAGAAATCTTCCCACAACTTCATCACTCAGGGTTCTGTAGGTACTCTTTGCCCTTTAGCTTCTACTTGATTAATTAATTTTTATTAAGTAATTTGATCCTTCATTCATTCACCCAGAAACCATTCTCCGAGAGCCTGGCATGTCCAAGGCGCTGTCAACAAAGGTTCAATTCCTGTTCTCGAATTGTTCACAGACCAGGGACTCGGACAAGGCACCACGAAGTGCTATGGGGGGAGAGAAGCAGGTTAATCCAGGCTGGAAGCATCAGGGAAGGCTTCTTGGAGGAGGAGGTGTCTCAGTCAAGACTTGAAGGACAGATGGGAGTCAGCCAAGCAGAGATGCGGGCGTGCTCTAGAGAGCGGGGACACGTGCAAAGACCCATAGGCCAGAGGGAACGTGGCAGGTCCCACCTGACTGCATTTGACTGGAAGTGGCCAGGATTCTGGCTTGGACAATGGCTGTTGATGCCATAGACTGAGACTAGGAACCCTGGAAAAGGTTCCAGCTTGAGGAGGGAGATGGCAAGTTCCTGTGGTCTTGTGGGGTGTGTGCTGGAGCCACCTTGTACCACCTCGTGAAAGGCCACATGCATATCTCTTCCCAGTTCTCTGTTCAGAAATGTCAGGTTGGTGGCCCAAAATGGCCATGGTGGGAGTGCTTACCCCACGGCAACTGGCAAATGCTATGAGCCCAGAGCCAGTTGTCAGACACTCCCTAGCACGGCGCTGCTCCCCCACCACTCTCAGTTACATTCAACCGGAGAAAGTCAGCAGGATGTTGGAGGATGCTCTGTGCTCAGGAGAGTAATCTGGGGTGGACCTGGATTTAGAGATGACCAGTGTAGTGACAGCAAGTGATGAGCCACTCCGAGTGGCAGGGTGGAGGGACAGGGCAGAGGAGAGTCTGAGGGTCCTACAGGACCCCAACCTTCACAAGGAACCAACCGGCAGGCTGTTGGAAATGGTCCCCTCTGAGCATCACTCCTCATGACCCTCACTATGCTTTATTGTCATTACTTGCTGGGCACGTGTCTTCCTAGAGTGAGTTTTCCTTGCTCGACTGTAAGCTCAGTGAGGATGAAAACAGATACCTGACAAATTCACAACTCTAATCCCAGTGCCTGGACGGTGCTGGGCAAGGAGTAACTACTCAGTGAATATCTGGTGAATGAACAAACGAACCAACGAATGAATGACATGTCCGTGCGTGCACCTGTGCCCCTCTCTGGGCGGGCTGACTATATGCTCCCAGCATCCTCAGGTCCAGGGCAGGTACTTAGTAAGTCTTGTGGGAAGTGATAAGGAAGAGAATTAGTGAAGAGAGGCAGGATGAGAGTGGGCAGTACGTGGTCCTGTCTGTGTGACCCTGGACCAGCCACTGACTATCTCTGAACCTCAGATTCCTCAATCTATAAGAATAATGATTCCTACTTCATAAAATATAGTGAGAATTCAGTTAGATGATGAAAGTGAGAGTACCTGGCACATAGTAGGTGCTCAACAAACACTTACCCTCCCCCTCTCTGCTGTGGACTAAGCCCTGTGTTTCCCAGGCTACAGGTCAGCTGGCGTCTAGCTGCATCACCCAGCCTCTCTCCCTACCTGCTCCCTTCCTCCACGACTCTCCTTGCTCTTTTCTGGTCTAGTGCCCTGGTTATTTCTAGATCAAGGTGAACTGGCCTTGCTCGGAAATATGCCTGATGGAGTTCTGGCTAAGAGGACTCAAGCTGAACTTGATGTGGTACGGGGGCAGATGGAAGTAGGGGGGCCGGAAGGGGCAGGGGGCACGGCTCCCCCTGGCCCCCCCAGCCGCTCTGCTCCAGGGTTAATGGCTCTGTAATTTATTCTGCTGGACGCTACATTCCCAGGAAAGGGCCCTAACCGGCTAACCCTTTGCCCAACTGGGAAAATAGCTCAATTACTGCGAAATGAGACGCTGTCGCATGTGGCTGGATCAACATAAAATGATCAGGAGAGAGGGCTGGACAGGAGTGGCCACCTGTCTGGACACAGCAACCTCCCCTGGGCAGTGGGAGAGCCAGGAGGGGCAGCAGGGAGCCTCTCCCACCCCCACCCTTGCCAGGGCAGCACCGCTGCCCCCATTTCTCTCCCTGCAATGTTCACAGAGCAGGTGTTAGCTGGAGTCCAACCAGGAAGAGGAACGACTTGATGTATTAAAACGCAAGGAATTTGCTACTGGAAACTGGTTACAGGAGAGCTGAGAAGGCAAATGGGGGACGGTGGACAACACAGAGCCGAGCAACACAGGAAAGCTCTACCACCCTTAGGCTGGAAGGGTCCGGGAGGAAGCTGGGTTATTGGAATCCAAGGCAGGTCACTGGGGGAAGCTAGAACAGGGCCGCCTGTCTACTAGGAGCTGGAGTCATGAACAAAGCACAGCAGCTGCGAGGAACGCCAGTGGAGACACAGAGAGAGGGGGACACCCCAGCTTCTCTCTATTTCCCACCTGCTGGTGCCTCCCATTGGCCACACCCAGTCTGAGACCAGCTGACCCGGAGCCTGGGAAACCAGGAAGACGGGCCCCTGCGATACAGGACAGTAGCCTTAAGCCACAAAGCATGTAAGCCAGGGCCTCGGAGACCCTCGCCCCGCTTTCCTTCCTGCCCAGCGCCGAGGGCTCAGCCGACAGTGCTGGACAGTGGCATTTGGCTCCTACCAGCTTCTGGTGCCTCGGTGATAAATGCCCAGGAGCTCCCATGCCCAGCCCGATTCATCAAGCTCACAGTGGCAGGTTGCACGGCCAGAGACCTTGCCCATCAGGAGCTTAATCTCCCAGACAAAGAACAGAAATGCAGTTCGAGCCATGGAGACATATAACACATCAAGGGCAGTTACCAACTGTGTGAGTCAGCCTAGGAACCTTGCAGCTCCTGCCAGGAATGAAGAGGGAGGCTGTCTTTGGTTTTCCGTCCTCCTAACATCTCTGGAGGGGGTGCAGAGAGGCCTGGAAAGGAAATCCAGAGCTTTTCCAGGCCGTTTTCTGCTCTCCTGTCTCATTACTCTCTGCCTAACCCATCCTGGACCAAGCAGGCTCTACTAATAGCCTTTTCTCTCTCCCTCCCACCCTTCCTTCCTCGACAAGAATCATAAGCCTCCACTCTATCACTTATGATGCTGGGAGCTATGGATTCAGCAGGCAAGCTCCCTGCCCTCACGGTGCCTGCACACAGAGCTTCCAGAACCTTCCTCAGTTGCCCCCACAAGGGCAGGGAGAACTTCAGGTCTGCCCCACCCACCCCACCCTGCTGCTTTCCAGAAGGAGCTGAGACCCAGGCACCCAGAGACCCAACTCCGGGCTTCCCTTCTCCCTCCAAGCCCTTTCCTGTAGGGAGGAGGACAGAGAGGAGGGTGGGGAGGGAGGCACTAGATTCAGAGGGCTGTGATTGGCTGCTACCAGGCTGATAGATGGCTGAAGAGACCAATCAAGATGGGCGGGCGGCCAGAGTGACAGTCAACCTGGCATCAGAGGCAGATGCCGCCACAGTTCCCTGCTGCCCGCCCCCACCCCCACCCCCACCCCTCGGCCAGCTTCTCCCTCCCATCTGGAGCACAGCTCTAAATCTCTTTGACATAAAATATCGTCGGAGGGCCGCAGCACAGAGAGATTAAAAAACAATAAAGAGAAAGCAAAACTCTCGGCTATAACTACCAGCTTCTAGCCGGCAGCAGCAAAAACGCACTAAAATTTTAATAGGAACCACGGCATTTAATTTAATGACACATTTTTTCAATTACCAGAATAATTGTTTTATTCATAAAATGAGTTTCAATAAAGAGGGTCATTTTCCTTTGTTTTTATTATTCATTTGTGCAACATATTTGAGATAGAATTCCCTCATGTTAAGGCAGCTTGGAGGGGACTCATGACATCTGTGTCATGAGTGAAAACTGGAGGGGGCAGGGGACCCGAGGAGGTGGGCGTCCACACGCCCAGGTGATGACTGAGAGTGCTCTGCCAGGGCATCAACCCCCGCCCTCCCCAGAGAACCTTCCAGAGCACACTTCCGTTCACTTCGCCAGGCTCATCCGATCTCTCCAGCCGCATCCTCCACTCACACTTTGCTGAGCGCCCCGTGGCCACTGGGAAGGGGAGACAAGAAATGCAGCTCCTTCTGCACTGGAGGAGGGAAGCAGGAGCTCAGATCCTCCAAAAAATCACTCTGCTAAACTGTAAGACAGCCAAAGCCCGGGGCTACTTGGAGGAGCAAAGAAAAGTAACAAAGTAACAAAGGAGCAAAGATAATATGTAAAAAAGACACCCTGTTGCTAGGAAATTGAAGGCTGGCTGCCCTCAAGGACCCCTGAGCCTCTGTCCCTGCCCTCCCAGAATCCAATCAGACGATCATCATGGCCATCACTTACTGGGTGCCGATCCTGTCCCAGCCGGATTAACTTCCCAGCACCCAACAGAGTGCTGTTGCCACACCCACTTTAGATATGAGAAACTATGGCTCGGATAGATTGAGCTACTTGTCCCAGATCTCCCTGGGAGGATGTGGGAACAGGAGCTGAACCCGGCCAGGCTGACCGCAGAGCCTGCAGAGGATGCTACATACGACGGTGCCAGCTGGCCTCGAGGTAGGCTGCTTCTCGGAGTGCCCTCTGCGACTTCATCTTTGAATCAACTCATTTGCACTTCTCGCTCTGGCTTCGTTTACACTGCACTCTAAGCTCTCTCCCTGGCAAGCTCTCAACTCAAGAGCCCTCACCCTGAGCCTCTGGCTCAGAGATGCGCCAGCTCCCAGGCCAGGGCAGACGGTCCCAGCCTCATGCCGCTCCCAGGGATGGAAGGATGGATGGATGGATGGATGGATGGATGGATGGATGCAGATCAGAGTGGAGGCTGGTGTGAGGGCTGGGAGCAAAGGGCCAGTGGGGAGCTCTGGGGTCCCCCACTCTGGGCATGGATGTGATGCTGAGCATGGAAACACACTTGGGTGTCTGCCCATTCTGAACTCCATTAGAGCCAAGAGTGGGGAGACAGGACACAAGGAGCCAGTGGTGGGAACCCTAGGCTGCCTCCAGTAGGGAAATTGACATTGATGAACCAATTTCAGTGTCAAGGCCTTTGGGCACACATTACCTATTTAGTCCCCACGGCTACCCTGAAAAGTGGTTATTATTCCTGGGCTAAAGATGAAGAAACTGAGGCCCCAAGCGGTCAAACAAGTTCTGTCCATGATCACTGAGTTAGTAAGCATCCTAGTGGGGGAGTCACCCATAAGCCTTTGCTGGGTGCAGCCCCATATGATGGAGTCCCCCCCTCCCCATGCAGGGAGCTGCCCTTTGAAAAGACAGGATGGCACGAGGCTGGACAGGTGAGGATGGAGAGGAGGAAGGTCTGAGGCTCAGCCCTGACCCCTGCACTGGCCACACTGGCCATCCCACCTGCGATCTTCTTCCTCTGGCCTGTGAGCCCGGCTTGCCGCCCTCCTGCAGGTGAAGGGCCTCAACCTCTGACTCCTTACAGCACAGGCCTGGCCCAGGGACACAAATCACTCCCTTCCTGGGTGGGTGCAGGAGGGGTGAGTTCAGCTCTGGGCTGAAGCCTCAGCTTTCCTCGAGCCCTTCTGGAAGTTCCTGATGCAGGGAGGGTGGGCGGGGGGAGGTGGGATACAGGGGTGGGAGCACCTCAGGACGGTTCTCACCCCAGGTGCAAGTCTGGTCCCCAGAAGTCCTCTTTGGGGCGAGACATTTGGTGGCCCCAACACATCCTCTTGGAAGCCTGGCTCCTTCCCACTGAGGTCCGTCTCTCCCAGTGAGGGAGAGGATGGGAGGACAGAGGGAGGGTTACGAGGAATGCTGGGGCCCTAAGCCTCACATGGGGCTGAGGCCACCTGTGCCTTCCCCTTGCGCAGCCCCTCTGTCCTTACCAGCTCATCACCACCTGACTGTCTCTGACTCCAGGCGTTCTGCTCTGGGGGCTTCCCCCAGCCTCGGGCTTAGGGAACTCCAAAAACGCCCAGGGCACTCACACACCTGGCCATCTCCTCCAACTCTCACCAGGCTGGTCTTGCTGACACCCCTTCCCAGGTCTTTTGCTCCTTCCAGAGGGGCTCTCCCCATGACCTTGGGCTCCTGAAGACAGGGACAAGATGTCCCTGCCCTTGGAAGCCCAGTGCTTTGCACAATGCCAGGCACGTAGGAGAAGGGAATCAACGCTCTACACAGCAGCACGGCACCTAGACTACATGGGACACCTTCCACTCTGGGATGGGCTGAATTAGGCTCCGCCTCCAATTCAAGTGGTGAAGCTCTGACCGCCCCCCCACCACGTTTATCTCAGACTGTGACTAATTGGAGATAGAAACTTTAAAACAGTGATAAAGGTTACATGAGGTCATTGGCATGGGACCTTATCCAATATGACCAGTGTCCTTGTAAGAAGAGATCAGGACACAGACACGCGTGGAGGGACGACCATCTGAAGACATGGGGAGAAGATGGCCATCTCCGAGCCAAAGAGAGAGGCCTGGAACAGAGCCTTCCCTCCTGGTCTTCAGAAGAAACAAGCCCTGTCAACGCCTTGATCTTGGACTCTGAGCCTCCCGAGTTGGGAGAAAAGAAAATTCTGTTTTTACCACTCAGTCTGTGGTATTTGTTACAGCATCTCTAACAAGCAAATACACTTTTTTTTGGCGGTACGTGGGCCTGTCACTGCTGTGGCCTCTCCCGCTGCGGAGCACAGGCTCCGGACGCACAGGCTCAGCAGCCATGGCTCACGGACCCAGCCGCTCCATGGCATGTGGGATCCTCCCGGACCGGGGCACGAACCCATGTCCCCTGCATCGGCAGGTGGACTCTCAACCACTGCGCCACCAGGGAAGCCCTACAAATACACTTTTATACATATCTCTTCCCTTCCCTGGAATTCATCCTCTTCCTTCTCTGCAAATGTGAGTTCTCTTCTTCCAGTCCTGCCTCAAAGCCCACCTTCTCCAGGAAGCCTGCTTGGATTAAACCTGATCTTTCCCTGTTAACTTAGTGGCGCTCTTGGCTGTCCCGTTTGAAGAGTATAGATTTATACTCCTTCGTGGGTTGTTCTATACCTGTCACTAAGTCAATCTGGTGTGGGTTTTATGACAGGATTGAAGCTGAGAGCTTCTTCCTGCCAGGGTCTGTGTCTCTTCCATCTTCAGAAGCCGTTCTATGTGCTCTGAACTCAGCCAGGGGCTTGTTCCCCAGACAGCCTGGGGAACCAGGCTGGGAAGAAGGAGGAATGGGGAGCTCTTCTGGGTTTGTCCCTCTGACAGTGCAAATTCCCATTGTCCCCACTCCTAGTTAATCCAAGAGCACTTGTTTTCTAGCTGCACACCCAGCCTTGAGCTACGGGCTGCGGGCACACAGTCCTGCTCCCAGGAAGAGTCACATCCAGCAGGTGAGATCGTGGGGACCAGAGAGAAAGAGAAGGAGCGGCAGAGGCACCCTCTGTGCGGATGAGCCAGGGAGAGCCACATGGAGGACACGAGCCTTGACTTGGCCTTGAAGGCTGCTAGGACTTGAACTGGTCGAAGGCAGAACGAAGCACCTCCCGGGTGGGGACAACAGCTCATGCAAAGGTGTGACGGCCTGGAGGAGGTGCCTGCTGGGAGCTTGATGTTAGATCCTGGACGCGTGCAGCCTGTCCCCTCCTCTGTCCACTGAGCTAAAGCCCATGAGAGGGAGGAGTCTGCCCAGGGTGGCTCGTCTTGGCCAGGTCCCTGCCCTGGGCCTCAGAGGGGACTTGGAGGTCATGATTCCCGCCCCCGCCACGGGGTAAGCACGCTTGTCTAGCCTGAATCATCCTCTCGTTTTCCGTCTCGAGGCCCTGGAGCTCAGCTGGGGTGGGGGGCCGGGGGAGTGAGGCTGCTAGGTGCCAAGATCACATAAGTAGCAGATGTTGGCGGGTTAGCAGCCGGCCTCCCAGAGACACCTGAGCCACTTAATATTCTGCAGATGGATCGCGTCCCTTTCATAAAAAGCAAGCATGGAACTGAAATGCTGCAGATTCCAAACACCTGGGGAGGGTTGGGGTCTCCAAGCCGTGCACCTTGGGGAAGGGGTCCTGGAAATGAGACAAAAGGATGAGAGGGATGGGGGAGCAGGCCTCCCTGCTGGCTGGAAGCAGTGACAGTCCCCGCTGGGAGCGGGGCTGTCGGGGGTGCAGAGGGCCCTGGGGAACGCCCAGGGCTTTGGGAGACACGAGGGCACTGCCCAGGGGGCTCGGGCTGGGGGTGGACAGTTGGCAAAGCCTGTCGCGTGCTGGAAGTCGCTACCAGGAAATGAGACATTCAGGGACCGTTCCGCTCCCTTTTCGTGACACCAGACACTGGGATGGAGGCCCAGCCACCGAAATTGGAAGCAGCAGGTTCTTTCCAAACAAACAGATCAACAGAGCAAAACAGCAAACAGCTTTCGTTAAATGTGAATAATTCCGAGAGGCCAGAGAGCTTTTACCTTGTGAGCTTTTTCTTAAGTACTGGAAGATGATTTCCTTGGATTACACAGAGCTCACCTTATCCAGACAGGACAGAAGCAGAAGAGCTCTCTCCCGCAGCCTCACATAAGACCAGGAGTGGCTGGGCACAGGCCGTAACAGGTGGCATTCCCTTGGGTGTTGGTTGGACAGAGGCCGTTTGCAGCCGGGTATTTACAAACCATGAATCATCTTCAGTTGGGGCACTCATGTTTGACCTCCACGGGACTTTATTTTTAAGCACACATTTTGTGAAAAATACTGTTAATTCTCATGCCGTTGCTGTCCTGTGGTTGTTCCATTTCCGTCCCCTTTGGAAATCCGTTCCCAGTTTTAAAAGGAATGTGGTCAGATGAGTAACCCAGCTTGCCTGGGAAGAAGTACAGCACGGAGGCCCGACTGCCTGGGTTCACATCTGAGCTCTGCCGTCTACTGCCTTTGAGACTTTGGGGGATTTTCTGAGCCTCAGTTTCCTTATCTGTAAAAGGGGGGTGTTGATTATAATGGAAACTCCCTCACAGGGCCTTTGTGAAGATCATGAGTTAAAACATGCCAGGAATTTAGACAGGACTCAGTGGATAGAGCTACTATTGAGATGCGAACTAAATCTCCATTACTGTCTTCTCTTAGAATCTAGGAAAGGCCATGCAGCACTTAGGAAGGGCAGACACTCAGCCTGCCGTGCATGCGTCTGAACTCCTCAGAATGTTCCAGCTGTGAAACTGAGCAGGTCACTTAACTTCTCTGAGCCTCAGCTTCCTTATCTGTAAAATGGGACTAGCAGTAACACAACACGCCTAAGTGACTGAAGCTCGCGGAATAACAACACATAGTACGTGCTCAATAAACGTGACTGGCCTGGTTGACTGAGGCCGGACCTTGCTGAGGTTTAGAACAAAGGCCTTGTATGGGCTGCTGGACCTGAAAAGAAGTTTCCCTCTTTCCCCCTCCCTCCCTTCCTCCTTCTTCCCTCTTTCCTTTCCTTTCCTCTTCTTCCTTCCTTATTTTATTATTATTAAGCAGAAGCTCCTCTTTCAACAGAGGATGCAGAGTACTGGACCCTTGAGAGCCCAAAGCTCAAAGCCCAGCCATTCTCATTTCTTATCCCATTAAGAGGGGTCCCTTGAACTCTGTGAGTCCAAATGTCCCGCCCTCCCTATGATCTGCTTGCAGCCTCTACACGTAGTGATGTGATGGGCAACTCTGGACTCAGCAGCAGAAATGGCGGCCAGAGTGAAGCCGCCTTCTCCATCCTCTCTCACCCCCTCACCACCAGGGCTCCCTGGAAAGCCAAGCCATATTCTTCCTTCTGAGGAGAACCCCTCCCCCTGACACTCTGTCCGTCTGCTTCAGGCCCCACCCCCAACACCAGGAGGCTGGCAGCCTTAGGGGCGCAGAGCAGCACCAGCTCCAAGCGTGTGAGTGAAGCGCCTTCTGATGAAGCAGGAAGGATGCCGGTTAGTGAAAGGGCAGAAAAGCCTAAGGTTCTGCCAGTGAGCTGACAGAGGATACAGACTCTCGGCCCACAGCTCCACGGGGCAAACGCCGGAGGAGCCAGCCAATCTGCGAATGTACGCCTGTGCTTAGCTCTGCGTATGGTTCTGCCGGGTTTCCTCTGGAACCTTCCAGAATTCCTCCATTAATGACAATGACTCTACCCAGGCTGCCATGGAAAGGGACATGGATGCTTTGCTCTGAAACTAACTTCAGTTGGAAGAAAGAAAGGGAGGGAGGAAGGAAAAAAAAAAAGGAAGGAAAGAACAGAACAAAAGCCCGTTTCTACTACCTGCATGGCACTTTCAAATGTCCCAGCACATTTACATGGACTGTGTCTCCTTTTATCATCCAGCCAGTGATGGTCACAGCTTGGGCATTATTAGCCCATTAGACAGATGAAGAAACCAAGGTCCACAGAGTCTTCCAGAGGCACATGCTGAATCAGGGTCCAAGCTAACAGGACTTCCCCCAGGAGCCCCGAGGGAAGGCTGCCGCCCGGGGTCTTGAGCCTCCCCGCATGGGGGTTCCTGGCCCTGACTACTGGGGTTGTGGGTCAACCCAGATGGGAGGGATTCCCACCCACTGCAGCCCCAGACCTGTCTGCTTCCAGCCTCTTCCAGCCGGTGGCCCGGCTCCCAGGATGGGGTCTCATTTCAAAGGATGAAAAGTCAACCAAGAAACAAAGTGAGATAGGAAAACACATGACAGAAGGAAAACTGAGAGCCTTCTCTGTGGGGAGAAAGAGAAAACTAAACGCTGCTTTCGTTTGCTGCCCAACTGGAATCTCCCGCCTGCACCAGGGCCCCCCATGCGCAAGGGCTAGGCCCCGAAAGTATGGCTCAGTCCCAAGGGGACTTGGGGGGCACAGGGGCTGGGAGAGGAGGCCAAGTCCCACCCAGACAGAGGAACCCCGACAAGAAGACAGCACACCACCTGAGTGCATACACTGACAGTGCAACTCTGGGAAAATTACTTAACCTTTCTGAGCCCTAGGTTTTCTCATTAGTAACGGAGAGGTGACAGAAATACGTATACCACAGAGTGGGTCACATGGCAAAATGCAGATCAAACAGTTGGCACGGTGTCTGGCGCAGAGCAAGGAGTGGATAAATAGAATGTAATATAATAAAGTATAGTAACTATAATATAATATAATATAAATTACATTAGAATGTGTGTTCTTTTTGAGGGCTCTTGACATTGAGAACTTTCTGCTGACATGGGAGAAGGAAAAGGGGGTCGGGAAGTCTACGCAGGTGAGGGCGCTAAGCTCCCAGCCAGGATGCAGGACAGTATGGGGGGCAGGTCCCCCCCATCTGCCAGCACCCCTTCATCCCCTCCCCTCCCCCCTTTCTCCTGCTCTATGATCAACTACACCCCAGGGTGGCTGCTTTCCAGCTTGTGAAGCGCCTCCCCACGGCCAGGTGGGCAGACTCAGCAGCGTGGGCAGGTAAGGTGAGCTCCTCTTCTGTCTTTCCGTTCACACCTTCCTGTCCTAACAGGGACACGGCCCTAAAAGTCTGTGCTCCAGGGTCCTGATGCCACAAAGACCTTGCCAAGACAGGACCTGAGAGAGGGCGAGACAGCTCAGAGCCTTTAGTCCCCAAAGCCAGAGCGCCTCCGGTCGCTGTGGCCCCTTTAAAGTATTTGCTCTTGACCTCTGGTCAGCATGCAAGGTTGGGGGTGCTCTAGGTTGTCACGCAGGGGAGGTGGGTCTGTGCCCCAGAGTCCTGCCTTGGCCCCATCTAGAAGGAGTGTAACCTAGAGAACAGTGCAGAGGCTCCAGACCCCCAGGGAGCCAAGTTCAAATCTAGCCTTGATCAAATGGCTCAGCCCCGAGAGCCTCAGCGTCCTCATCTGTGGGATGCAGTCACTTCCAGTGCCACTACCTTAAATCCTGAGAAGAAACTGCAGACAGGTGGCATTAAAATATTTAATAAGCAGGAGCACACGTGCCACTTGACTGGGATGACAGCCGGGCTATGGGGTCGGAGCAGGGCTGGGCGTCCTGACTGCTGAGGCTGTGCCTGGCATCCACCCTCCAGCAGCTGGAACATGGAATGTTCTGGAGATGTCAGGACAGCGCTATTTCCTCAACAGCTGAACATCCTGCATGATGATGGCGGATTCGGGGGGATCCTGCGCCCCGCCTAACGGTTTACTGGGAAGTGGCCTAAGATCACGGGTGCGCATACCCTGCCTGGTACAGAGCAGCTGCTCCAGAAATGCCGGGTCCCACACCTTCCCCCGGGCCTGACTCAGGAACACCCGGGCTCCCCCACTGGGGGACGGGCCAAAGCTCCCACGTGCCGGCAAGGGTCGTCACAGGAGCTAGGATACCCGTGGAGGTCAGGAAGCAGAGAGGGTGGGACGACGCCAATAGGCTGGGCTGGCTCCCTGCAGGATGTCAGGGGCCCCCTTCTCCCCCACAGGTACAGGAAGAGGGGACACGCCTGCCCTGTTCCTAGCCTCCCTGCTCAGGCTTTGGGGGATCTGGTGAGCGCCCTGCCCCGGACACCCACAGCTTGGGCATCTCTAGTGGTGCCAAGGGTGGGGCTGGGGGAGCTATTTTGGGTCTGGAGAGAGGGCTGTGGGGAGCGTGCAATGGGAGACAATGACAGGGCTGGGGCCCCTCCTCTGGCCTCTGTCCACCAACACCACCCACCCTTGCCTGCGGCCAGCCCTCGGTGCGGCCACCCCAAGTGATGGAGAGGCCGAGGGGGAGGGGGGAGGGGGAGGAGGAGACCAAGACGGGGGCCTGGTTAGGGAGAGGAGCCGTCATGACGTCCAGGGCCCGGGAGGTCCCCAGTAGGGAGGTAGCCAAGAAGACACACCTCCACAGGCTGCCTCGGAGAAGAGTCGGCTTCCTTCTTCAGGCCATACCCTGTGGTGGTCTTGGCGGGCCCTAAAGGTACACGGTACAGGGGTCATTTAGATCACCGTGTCATGGGGAGCTTCTTCCTTTTTCCTTCTTCCTGTGGCTCAGGGCTGCCTCGCCCAGCCTCTAGTGGCCACGAGGCTGGACAAGGAACAAGTGGCCCGAGAGGGCTCCCTGGGGACTGTTGAGACCCTCCCCCCAGCTGGCTTCCCCTAGAATGAGCCTCTGCTCGCAAGGACTCTCTGTTCCAGGGCCGGGATCAGGGTGAGGAGAGTGAGGCATCGGGGCAAAATTTCAGGGAGGGGTGCCCAACAAGATAAACCTTTTAATGCAATGTTTCAAAAAATACAAGTTAACGTAAGACATTCCATGATGAGCAAAACAGCAAAATGTTAAGTAAAGTCAGGCCCCGACAGGGCTGGTGCTGGGGGCGGGGCTGGGGTGAGCCGTGCAAGGTCAGGGTCAGATCCGGTCTTTTGTGAACATTTTGATATTTTGTTCATCGTGTAGCTTTTGCATTAATCTGGATTTTTAAAGATATTGCACTGAAACGTTATTTATCTTGATTACCGAGTTTCTTGGGCAGCCATTCAACGTTGTACTTGAAGTGAGGGCCTCACTCGTCTGACCCTTGTTCCGGTCTTGCTCTATTCTCTTTTTATATCCAATTCGTCCACCCTGTCCTCCCACGTCCCCTGAAAGAATTAGGGCAGGTGGAAATATGGTAGAACGAGAGCCACACGGAATCTGAACGGAACACGAGGTCAGATGCTTCTCAGAGGACAAGGAAGGGGTGGGAAGCAGGCAGGCAGGGGAGGAGGGGGTGGAGGCAGTTCTAGTGTCTGTCCAGGGTGATGCACGAGGGCTGGGGAGACAAGGGGTGAGCCGTGGGGTTTGGGGACAGTCAGAAAGATGGGGGAGAGGGAGACAGAACATGGGCATGGAGGAGGGGTAAGTAAGAAAGAGAAATACCAGCAAGACGTACTGAGCATTTTACCACGTGCCAAGCGCCGTTGTAAATGTTGTGTCTGTGTTCTATATGCTTCAACACATGCTTACACATTCCATCCTAAACAGCCTTAGGAAGTGGGCTGACTTATTGTCCCCATTTTACAGATGTGTACGTTGAGGCACACAGAAGCACCCAAGCCCAGAGCGCTGTGTTGAAGCTGGAATACCATCTCAGGCAGTCTGGCTGGAACCTCAGCACTCTTACTACTCCCAGGAGGAGGGGGGACGATGCCCCCACCTGGTCTTCAGACCACTGCTGGCAGGGAGCCTTGGGCAGGTGCCCACCACCCAGGAACTGCATGGCTTCGGGGCAAGGCTGGGCTGAGACAAAGCCAGAGATGGATAACTTCGTTTCAAGTTAGAGATACGCTCCCCCAGAAGTAACAGGCAAATCTAATTTTTATAAATCATGTCCTATCTCGAATACCTTTGGGGAATTAATAACTTAAAAACACTCTTTTGTGTCCCTTTGTAACTGCTCTCTAATATAGCTCTCGGTTTGAAATGCCATGAGCAACTCTGCAGGGCAACAGGACCCTGAAAGGGTCTATTCTAGGTATATGTACTGTTTTGGGGGAAGGGAATAAATGAAATCCTATTTCAAACACCCTAGCTGAGTTTTATTTTCTTCTTTCTTACAGTAAATCTTCTTGTAATTCTTTTTTACAGTTACCCTGTTTTCCGTTTTTCTGTCAATGCAGACAGATTTCTTGAATTTGCTTAGACCTGTACTAATACAGCAGCCACTAGGCACGTGAAGCTACTGAAATTTTAACTTATCCTTGAAATGACATAAACATTTTTTATTGAAGTATGGTTGATTTACAATGTTGTGTTAATTTCTGCTGTGTAGCAAAGTGATTCAGTTATACGTATATATACATTCTTTTTTTTTGAACTATTCCTTTCCGTTATGGTTAGAGGATACTGTACAGTAGGACCTTGTTGTTCACTAAAATGAAATAAAATTTAAAATTTAGTTTCTCGGTCACACTGACCACATGTGGCTAGTGGCTGCCAAGCTGGGCTGTGCAGAATATAGCACATGCCTATCACCATAGAAAATTCGACTGGACAGGGCTGGCTTAGAGTATGAAGTCCTCTTTCTCTTAAAAGTAAGTCTCGGGCTTCCCTGGTGGTGCAGTGGTTGAGGGTCCGCCTGCCGATGCAGGGGACATGGGTTCATGCCCTGGTCCGGGAGGATCCCACATGCCGTGGAGCGGCTGGGCCCATGGGCCATGGCCGCTGAGCCTGGTCTGGAGCCTGTGCTCCACAACGCGAGAGGCCACAACAGTGAGAGGCCCGCATACCACACACACACACACAAAAGTGAGTCTCATCTGCATTTCTGCATTCTCTCCTGGGTCTGAGCCTCTGGAATGTTCGGCTATATGTTATGAACAACTGTTGCAACGAATGCCACTGGATGCAGGTATAACCCAGAGAGATGCCTGGTGTCCTCCCTGCCTACTCCCTATGACCTTGAGACACCAAACAGCTGGGCCTGCCTGGGCTTCTGGTCAAGGTGGCCGCTATCAGACCAAGCCCCCTCCAGCAGATAACAACTATAAACCAGTGCCTGAAGCCATTGGACAGCAGCCAAAAGCAGGTGACAAGGGAGGGGAGTCAATACTTAGAAAATAGGAATGGCACTTGGGTGAGTTTCCCGTATGTATGGGGTTCTGTTGAGGGCAGGCTCCAGCCTCTGCCAAGAGGGGGGCAACTAAAATCCAGATAGAAACCCCCAAATCTTACCGACTTAAAGAGCTAGAGGACAGCGTTTGGAGCGACTACAGTAACTGGAAAGTGAGGGTGGGAATCCCAGAAAGAAGGGGGGGCGGTTCAGGTCCAGGTATTAGAAATTTTTAAAGCCCCTCCAGGTGATTTTAAGGTGTGGCCTGGGTTGAGAAGCACTGCAGACATTATGTTGCAGTCTGGAAAATTCCAGACAAAGGAAGAGAACTGGGTCAATCCGGCTCACACAGGTGGGCAGTGAGAACCCTCGGTAAAGGCCCTTGGGACAAAGATGCAAGCCCAGCCCTGTGAGTTTGTAACCTTCCACCTCTCATCTTTTTCCCGGATTTCTAGGAAATGCATAGCCATCCCCTGCTCTCAGCTCCAGAAGACATGGGGGTGATAAAAGGGTCGGAGGAGCCTCTCTGCAGCAGGGCTTGAGTTACAGGAGGCTGCAGAGCCGGACGCAGGACACTTACTCTGGGCGAGGAATGAGCAGTGAGCCCTCAGAGCCCTAACTCTCCCAGCTTTGGCTGGGGGAAGGCAGAGGGCCAGACAGCCCCCATTACTCTCTCAGAGCCCTCGGGACTGGCCCACGGTCCTGGGGAGAAAGCGAGCCTGCGCTGGGCAAGGCGGATGCAGGGCAAACGCCCCATGGGTACAGCCCTGCCACATCCCCGTCCCCTCCGTGCCACGCTCACATGCCTGCCTCCTAAACCCAGCCCGGCCTCAGGACAGCACTCCCACCACCCCCTGCACCCAGCCCAGAATCCACTTATGAGCTCCTTGCTCTGTTTCTCCAAAGCCCAACACAGAGTAGACGCTCCATAAATAGCTTCTGAATGCATGTGAGGGTGCGTGAGGCTGGCTCCCACTGCTGGCTGGCTCAGTTTTGCCATTTGATGCTAGATTAGCCAAACCGCCCAACCAGCAACAACAAAAACCAAAAGCAAGACAGTGAGACCCGCTGAGCATCCCTCTTAGAATGGTGGTAATGATGAGATGATGATGATACTGATGGTGATGCTGATGGTGTTGATGCTGATAGTGATGATGATGAGATGACGATGATGAGATGACAATGATGATGATGTAGCTGCCACCCTCCGCTGAGCCCTGACTACACGCTAGCACTTCACATGCATCACCTCGCTGCATCCTCAGACCCACCATGCCAACGGTGCCGTTCCAGCTCCATTTTACAGATGGGGAGACTGAGGTTCGGAGAGGGACTATCGCTTGCCTGTAGCACAACCGAGATCAAAGCCAGGTCTGTCTCTAATGGAGGAGCCCTCAGAGGCGGCCCTACTCTCCCATTCCCATGTTCCCCCAACACTCACTGGACTGAATCAGATTTAATCCTAAAAGGGCCCCCTGGCCAAGCCCAGGCCTCCAGCAGCGTAGCCAACCCCACATGCTCTGTGTCCACGTTGGGGTTCCTGCTCTGGGGAGCTCTCCACTCCGGGCCAGCTCGTGGCCTGGGGTCAAGGGGGGCTGCTGTGAGCCCCGGCATGGTCCCCAGGGACCGCCTGTGCTCGGGGAGGTGGTGGCCCACCGAGGCCCACTCCTGGCTTATCGATCTGGGTCTGGCGGGGAGCAGATGGGAGCTCCCCGGCGGCCTGGCAGGCGCTCCCAATGGACTGTGTCTAATGACCGCAGAAAGCCATTACAGCACACTTAGCTGTAAACAGGTCTCCACAGCACTCATTAGGGCCGCTGAGCAGCAGAGAGAGCCCTGCTCCTAGAGCGTGGGCTGTGCCAAGCTAGCAGGGGCTGAGCCTTCTTCTTACTGGAAATGCTGCTTCCCGCCTGGCCTGGCTTCCAGGAAAGGTGAACCCAGCTGGGGCCCGGCCAGCCCGCCCGCCTGCCCTGCCCTCTGAGACCAGGGTCCCCCACGGCAGCAGCTCTGTGCCCCCGGTGACAGCATGGGCCAGGCTCTCCACATCCCAGCCTGGCCTGACATCCAACCTGAAGGACAGCCAACTGGACAGACTCCCCTGGGGTGTGCTGGGCGCCCAAGAAACACTGGCTGGGCTGGTCCCCACACAGACTCCCTCCTTTCTACAGTGGGGACATTCTGCCTGTCGTTAGAGAGGATGTGCATTTCTGGGGTCTAAACTCCAGGCAGGTGAGACCCCCGGGGCTTGGACCAGATACAGTCTCCCCCCAGATCAGAGCTTTCAAGCAGTCTTAAGCCTTGATCCTAACAAAATCCCATAAGGGTCCCAACAGAAAGAACAGAGCAAAGGGCAGATGCCCTCCTGCAAAGAGGGGTTAGGGTGGCGGGTCCAAGGTCTATCCGGGATGCTGTCCCCTCACTCCCCACCCTGACCCATCCCCACGTGCCACGATGGCTGGAGCACCTGTGAATTCTGGGGTCCTCAGGACACGGTGTAATAACCACTGACCCGGCCCACATGCTGTTTTCTCTGCCTGGAGCCCTTGAACCCATCACCCTCCGGGCCTTGCGGGTCTCCCTCCGAAGCCCCCCTCTCTGCCATGCTGGTTCTTTTTTTTTTTTTTTGCGGTACGCAGGCCTGTCACTGCTGTGGCCTCTCCCCTTGCGGAGCACAGGCTGGCCATGGCTCACGGGCCCAGCCACTCCACGGCATGTGGGATCCTCCCGGACCGGGGCGCGAACCCGTGTCCCCTGCATCGGCAGGCGGACTCTCAACCACTGCGCCACCAGGGAAGCCCTGTGCTGGTTCTCCTTATCGCCCGGGTCTCATCCTTCTTAGCATACACCATATTTTCTAATCACATATTTCTTTGTGTCGTGATTTGCTTACCATCTGCCTTTCCTACTGTTCTCTGAGTTCCACAGGGACGGGGACCATGTCTGTTTCGTCTCCTTATCTCCAGCGAGAGCCCAATGCTTGCACACGGACGGTGCTTGGTAAAGATCTGACTGATGAATGAATGAATGAGTGAATGATCGATCCAGGCAGGTGCTGTCCAGCTTTCTTTGAAGCCTTCTGGGGAAGGGGTATCTACATCTTACTGCCACTGACCTTTCCCATGACTCCCATCCTCATGGCCGACATTTCTCCCAACTGTGTTCACCTCCTGCTCATCTGATTCACTCCTGTTTCTCCTCCACCTTTCAGCTGAGACACTTTCCCCCAGGAAGCTGCCGAGCCCCATCAAATACCCAACACACTCCCTGGTCATGGCCCCTTGCTTCTTTCTCTCTGGACTATGAGCCCCTTGGGGGGAGGGACTGGCATCTCTAGTGTCAACATGTGCCTAGGCGCCTGATGTAGGTGGGTTGAATGAATGAATGAATGAAGGAAGGAAGGGGTGGCTACCATATGGCCCAGCAGCTACAGGTCAGCACCAACTCCCTGGCTGGCTCCCAGGGACACGAAGGCAGTAAGCTAACACAGCCCCTGCCCCCAAAAAGCTACGAGAGAGTGGGGAAGAGACGGCCCCACAGCTGGTGTGCAGACTGGAGGGTGTGGTCCCCACCCTACAGGACCATTTATCAAAGCGTCAGGTACCCCTGGGAGGTCCAGGCACCCCTCATCCCTCCCTAAGAGAGGCAAGGGGGTGGGGTAAGTGCACAACTTGACAGCCAGCCTGCCCGGGGTGTGAATCCTGGCTCCTCTCCTGCTAGCTGAGGACACTGGGTAACTCCTTGACCTTCTTATGCCTCAGCGTCCTCATTTATAAAAATAGGGAGGCTGATCATACGTAGTCAGCAGGATAATGCCCCCAAAGATGTCCACGTCCTAATCCCCGGAATCTGCGCATACGGTATGTTACATTGGAAAGATGGAATTAATGTTGCTAATCAGCTGACTTTAAATTAGGGAGATGATCCTGGGTTACCAGGGTCAACTGCAGAAGAGGGAGGCAGAAAGGGAGTCAGTGTCAGAACGGCCCAGTGCTGGCATGGAAGATGAAATGCAGGAGGCCTCGAGAAACGGAAAAGGCAGATGGATTCACCCCTTGAGTTTTTTTTTTGCGGTACGCGGGCCTCTCTTTTTTTTTGCGGTACGCGGGCCTCTCACTGTTGTGGCCTCTCCCGTTGCGGAGCACAGGCTCCGGACACGCAGGCTCAGCGGCCATGGCTCACAGGCCCAGCCACTCTGCGGCATGTGGGATCTTCCCAGACCGGGGCACGAACCCGTGTCCCCTGCATCGGCAGGCGGACTCTCAACCACTGCGCCACCAGGGAAGCCCCCCTTGAGTTTTGAGCCCTCCAGATATCTTGATTTTAGTCCAGTGAGACCCGTTTTGGACTTCTCACCTCCAAAACTGTAAGAAAATTAATTTGTGTGGTTTCAAGCTACCAAGGTTACGGTAATTTGTTACAGCAGCCATTGGAAACTAATACATCACAGTACCGACCTCACGTAGCTTGTTGTGGAGATTAATGACTTAATGACACACAGCAAGGGCTGTTGCTGGGTATTATTATTTGAGGAACTGTGAGGGCAAGATTCCGTGGGCCAGGCCTGGGTAGGGGTTCCTCCTGAGACAGCAGAAGGTCCAGGAGCCCTTGGGACACTGGGGCACCCAGGTCAAAGGGCCAGGGGCAGGGACAGGGGTTGCTCCAAGTGCATGAGGAGCTGGGCTAGCTGGAGCAGGTTGGACAGGTAAGGGTGGGCTCACTCTCCTCTGCCCAGCCACTAATGCTGGCCCGTCTCAAGGCACAGTCGAGGCCAACTCCTCTCTCCATTCTGTGCCTTGCCCCTGGATCATCACAGCCTGCCCAGGTCTGTACTTTCATTCATCTTGGCTGCTTGGTGTCTCCAAACCTCCTTGGAATTACCATGTCCCAAACCAAGCTCTCCCCCTCTTCCCATCTTCCTGCCCCAACTCCATCTCAGACTTCCTCTCCAGTTGGGCTCCCTCAGGGTGTGGCACCCCTAGCTGGCCAGGTCAGGGTCCTAAGGGCCATCTCAACACCTCCCTGCCCATCACTGCCTTTGTCCAGTTCCCCCCCAAGCTGTGTCAATTCTTCCTCTTCTCTCAGGCATTCTTTCACATCTCTCCATCCCGGCTGCCACAGCCCCAGCCCTTGCTGCCACCATCTCTTGCCTGCCCCCTTCAAGAGTCTTACTTGTCCCCTTCATCCTCCTGTAGTCTTTCCAGTCTGTGATGGTTAATTCCACGTGTCAACTTGACTGGACCACGGGGTGCCCAGATCATCATTTCTGGGTGTGTCCGTTAGGGTGTCTCCAGAATTGGTGGACTCAGTATATCGCCCTCCCCAGTGTGAGTGGACATCGTGCAATCTGCCGAGGGCCTGAACAGAAGAAAAGGAGGAATTTGCCTCCTTTCCTTCTTTTCCTCTGGAGCATCCAGACTAATATACAGTCCATTCTCCTCACCAGAGTCAAAGCCATCTTTTCAGGAGCAGCTCACACCAGGTCCTGAGAATAGAGACCACCATTCTTACTGGGGCCCGTGGGGTCAGACCCCTGCCACCCTCTGCAAACTCATCAGGTGTCACTCACCGGAATCTTCCCCTGTGCCCTCGCGCACCGCACAGCGCCTGCCTCAGCAGCACCCTGCAGCTGCTCACCCAGGCCTTCTCAGATGATGTTCCCGTCTGGAGAAGCACCCCCTTTCCCTTTCCCTAAGTAACCTTCTACTCACCATTTAGATCTGAGCTCAGACAGCACTTCCTCCGGGAAGCTGTTATGAGCTGAACTGTGTCCCCCTTGGAATTCAGACGTTGAAGTCCTAACCTCCCCGCGACCCTGCCCCCGACCCTGCCCCCGACCCCAGTACTTCAGAATGTGACTGCATTTAGAGACAGGGTCTTGCAGAGGTAATGAAGGTAAAATGAGGCCCCATGGGTGGGCTCTAATCCAGCGTGACTGGTGTCCTTGTAAGAAGAGATTAGGACACAGACACACAGAGGGAAGACCATGTGAAGCCACAGGGAGAAGACGGCCGTCTGCAAGCCGTGGACAGAGGCCTCGGAAGAAACCAACCCTGCTGACACCTTGATCCTGGACTTCCAGCCTCCAGAACCCTGAGACCTGAGACAATAAATGGCTGTGGTTAAGCTGCCCAGTGGGTGGTGCTTTGTTACAGCAGCCCAAGCAGCCTTCCCTGACCATCGGGGGTGGGTTCTCCTCCCTGTAACACTCCTGTCTCATCCTGTGCTTCTCCTTCTTGGCTTGTGCAGATGCATCATCATACATTCCTCTTTGTCGGACCACAGAGTCCGTTCCTCCCATCACTCGGCCTACGACATGGTTTGCCCTCCATGTTGAAATCTGTTACACCCACTCCAGGCTGCTGCTGTCAGTGTCCCTCTGATGTGTGGCCCCCAGCACCCTGTCCCACACCCTGAGCAGGGAACCGTGGGCTGTCCCCTCCCTCGTGGGGACAGCCTTCTTGCCCACAAGTGCACTTGCTTCTCTGTGACGCAGTGGCTCACACCGAACCAGGGCCAGTGTTGCAGGCGGTGAGCCCCATGCTCAGAAGAGGCCGTGCCTAGTTTAGTGCTCTGTGGTCGCCGTCTTGAAATTCTCAGTAATTGTATCTCTGAACTTGTGTTTTGTAAGTGAAGTACGGAGCTTCCTCGATTTACGACGGGGTCACATCCCAGTAAGCTCATCACAAGTTGAATGTGCATTTAATACACCTAACCTACATCACAGCTTAGCCTCGCCGACCTCGAACGTGCTCGGAACACCTACATTAGCCTACGGTTGGGCAAAATCATCTAACACAAAGCCTATTTTATAATTAAGTGTCGAATATCTCACATCATCGATCGATTACTATACTAAAAATGAAAAACGGAATGGTCGTCTGGGTACAGAATGGCTTTAAGTGCACTGTTTTTTTTTGTTTGTTTGTTTTTTGCGGTACGCAGGCCTCTCACTGTCGTGGCCTCTCCCGTTGTGGAGCACAGGCTCCAGACGCGCAGGCTCAGCGGCCGTGGCTCACGGGCCCAGCCGCTCTGCGGCATGTGGGATCTTCCTGGACCAGGGCACGAACCCACGTCCCCTGCATCGGCAGGTGGACTCCCAACCACCGCGCCACCAGGGAAGCCCAAGTGCACTGGTTTTTGACTCTCATGATAGCGGGGCTGCCTGGGAGCTGCGGTCACTGCCACCGCCCAACATCACGAGAGAGGACTGGACGGCATACTGCCAGCTGGGAAAAGATCAAAGTTCAAAATCTGAAGTACGGTTTCTACTGACTGTGTATCACTTGCGTGCCAGTGACCAAAGTCGAAAAATTCGAAGTCGAGCCATCGTAAGTCGGGAACCCTCTGTGCACTGGAACGATGGCCCGTGCACATGAGAAGAGACATGCAGAAGAAAGGAAGAAGCTGGCTATTTTAGTAGCTTTAACAGCACTTTTTTGTCTGCTTTTCAAACAAGGGTCCCACATTTTCATTCTGCCCCAGGTCTTGCAAATTATACAGCTAGTCTCACAGCAAATTTAAGAAAACCTCCTAAGCCCCCAAGGCATTTCCCTCAAAGTGCTAGTAAGGTGAGTCTGTGCTCTTAAGGATTTCCTGAGCCTCCCTGAGGGGACCTGCATGCATTCCTATGCCCTGTGACTACCTTGGCTAATCCTGGTCTGTAATCCAACTGCCAAGGGCCCAGCTCAGCTCTGACAGCCCGCCTGCCATGTGCCCCTCTGTCACTGATGGAAATGATGACCGGGCAGGGCCAAGGACATCGCCCCCGCCACCACACTGAGACTCCCTCCCTCCAGACTGACATCCGTCCCTGGATGAGCCGCCGCGGCCCGCTGGAAGAGGAACGCTCCCGAGTCCCAGCTTTGCAAAGCGCCCCTCCTGGTATCCCATGGGAAAACCGCCCTTCCAGCCCGGCCCCAGCCTGACTCAGGACCTCTGGGATTGCACCGGGGCTGGGAGCTGGGGTGAGGGAGTCATGTTTTTGGGGAGGGGGATATATGGGAGGCTGCACGGCTCACGCTATGGAACCCTGACCTGGGGCTCTGATGGGTAGGGTGGGGACAACCCCTCTTCTCTACGACCCAGCACCCCAGTTCCGGCTGAGCCCCAGAAGTGTCTGATCTCTTGGGGGAGGGGAGAAACAAAGCAGAGAGTGGGGCGCACAGGTGCGAGCGTTTGTGGGTGTGCACCGCGCAGGCAGGAGCGTCTTGCTTTCTTCTTTCATGCTGGCAACAGCTGGCGCTGCATCTCGGAGCCTGCGGCTGTGACCATTACCAAAATGTTTACTGTGTCACTATTAATAATGCAGAAGCTCCGCCAGCCTCTTACTCAGAAAAAGAGCGCGGGGCGCCTGGGAAGGGTCCCGCTCTCCTGCCCATTCACCCTTGACTCTGTGCGGGCGGCCTCGGTGTAAGGACACAGGCTGTGCTCACCCCCGTGCCTGGGGGTCCCCCTCTCCTCCTACTCAGCTGGCCCTCCAGACCAGCACAGAGCTCTCCCCCCGCCTGGGTATCTCCCTTGCCCTTCTGTTAAAGGCTTTAGAGCCACCCACCCAGGAAGCCTTCCAGAAGATTCCACCCCCTGCCCCTGCCACGGCACTGCACCCTCACCTCTGTGTGTAGAAGTGTGTGTGGTGGGGGAGGCTCGTGTCTCGCCAGCCTGCCCCCTACCCCATCCGCTCTGTGAGCTCCTTGGGGATAAGACCTTCTCTTCCCTCCCGCCCGCGCCTGGAGCTCTACACGCGCTCCCAGGAGACTCATCCCTCACCTATTTGCCTACTAACTCCTACACATTCTTTGCGGATCAGCTTAACTGTCACCTCCTTCGGGAAGCCTTCCTGGACCACCCCCCCCCTTCTAGATCATAGATCCCCTTTTGAGTATTTTTACAGAATCCTGTACCTTGCCTTACAAGGCCAATCACTATAGCAATGAGATAATTTTCATCTAACATTGCCTTCTCCTCTAGACTGTATGCTCCCTGAGAGCAAACTGGTTTTTGCCCCCTGCTGTGTTCTTGCATCCAGTAGTCACTTAATGAATGCGTGATCGCCCAAGGACCAGGCCTGATTCATGCAGACTTTATAACGTGCAGCACCAGTGGCCCTGCCGTCTTCTCGCCTGCTCGAGTGAGCACTTTGGGCTGCTGGTGAGTGCTGGGGTGTCTGATATGGGGGTGCAGGTACCCCCTTCTTCTGGAACAGTCCCTGCATCTCTGTAATGCACCCCATCCCCATTGTAAGACAGTCAGCTCCCCAGAGCTAAGAGGAGGGAGGGCTCTGAACAACTGCCTCCACCCAGCAAGTCACTGTCCCAGCCCCTGCCCTGCCTGCCTGGGACCTCAAAGCCTGGGGGGAAAAGTTAGACGCGACCCCCCAGGCGGGATGTCTTGCCTGTGCTGACAGTCCCCGGTCTCCACACCTGCCCACAGACAAATGAGTTCCTGGGCTGGTGCAGACGCCCCTGGGTGGGAGAGCACCCCTGCCCATTCACAGCTCCGTCTGGGACTCCGCCCTCAGCTCAGGAGTCTTGGCGGATGAGTGGGCACACAGGCTGAGGGCAGGCTTGCCCACAGCCGCTGTGCCGGTCTGCCTGCCACCGGGCACCTGTCTCCATCTCAATGCAGATTCTGATTTCGAATGACAGGGCGCCGGGGACAGAGTCTACCTGGAATGGCTGGATCGGCGGAGGAGGCTTGGGGTGAGGGAGGAGCCCTCTAGGGAAGGGGTTCCTTACCCAGCGGCACCCCCCAAGCATGCCAGCCTCACCTCCCCGTTGCGTCCCCACAGGGGCCAGCCTGCAGAGCTGGGCACGGGGATGCAGCTTCACCCAGGCTTCTCCCAGCTCCAGGACGGGTGGAGGCGGGTGGCTGGAAGCCCCTGATGACGGTGTGGGTGGGGGCGGAGGTGGGCGCGGCTGACCAGGGCTAGGGAGGTGGGGAGACTCCTCAAAGCTCTACTGGGTGGCATCTCTTCCAAAGAGGCTCGTGTCCTCGGGAGAAAAGGGCAGCACTTTGCAGGCCTGAATATCCAGTGAACCTGCCCTCCCTCCTCCCCAAAGAGGGCAACGGCCTGCACCCAGGAGGGCCAACGCCACCTCTGTCCTGTCCTGCCCTCCCTCTTTCTGCCACTGACTTGCAGAGCAAGCTTGGGCAGGGTGTGTGCCCATCTGAGCCTCGACCTCCTTAATGCTAAAATGCGAGGGGCAAACTCCATATGCCAACAGGGTCTCCCAGCTCTGACCTTCCAGGCGTTTCTCGCCCTCTGACTCCCTCTGCCCGAGGGGCTTCCCTGCCCCTCCTGCCACCCCAGCCCACCCCAGCCCTCGTGTCTCCATAGCAGAAGAGGCGAGGGTGAGTTGTAAGAGGAAGGGTCAAAGGTCGCAGAGTCTGTTGATTTGTTACAGGTGATGGATGCTGGTTGCTACTCCACTGTCCTTACGGCTGATTAGAAACAGTCTCTGATGCAAGATTAAAGGGGGCAGGGGTGAAGGGGGCAGAGGAGGATCCAGCGTAGCCAAAGAGCTCGCTGCACCGCAAGCCCACCCTCTGCTCAGGTGGTCCTGCTCTCCATCATGGGGAGGTCAGGGAGCTGTGACCCAACACTGGTTTCTCACTGTCACACTGCCTGGCACCAATTCACTGAGTCTGATCAGCCACCCAGCGAGGAAGGTGGTGCTGTGCCTGTTGGAGATGTGAAGAATGGAAGCTCAGAGAGGTTAAGTAACTTGCCCAAGGCCACACAGCTAGAGACAAGAGACAAGATTTGAACGTAGATCTGTCTGATTTAGAATGCATACTCTTCCCCCCAGGCCATGCACTTCCTGCCATGGGTGCCAGGGTCTAGGGTGATTCAGTAAAAAGAGCATGGGAATCAGGAGCCTGTCCAAGACCAGCCTTCCACCCCCTACAATCGCCATAAATAAGCTGTGTGCCCTTGGACAACTCGGGATCCCTTTTGGGGCCTCAGTGTCACTATCTGTAAAAATGGATGATGCAGTACTTCTCAACTAATGTGACTAGGCATCACCTAGGGGGGATTAAATACAGATTCCCGGGGCCACCCCCTAATATTCTGATGCAGTTGGTCAAGATAGGGCGATGCTGATGCTGTTGATCTGCGGACCATGGTCTGAGCTGCAATCCACTCCTGGGTTCCTTTCGAATCTCAAAATGTGTGACTGTTAGAAGCCTAGGATAAGGAGAGGGCAAGTAGGGCTCCAAGACACTGGATCAGGGCAAGCTCTGGACAAAACCCCCACATCCCCCATCAATCTCGCAGAGGATGTGCTAGCTGCATCCCTGTGGTGTTCCTTTCTTACCATCTCCCACCCTCCACCAGGCCTGGCTACTCCCTATACTCAGTACCTACCCACCTCCTGTTCATGGGGGGCAACCCCACCCCATGGGAAGAACCCCAACTCCGTCTGTCACACCTTGAACGCAGTGCTCAGTGCAAGCCATAATGATGAGAAAGGGGCTCAGGAGCCAGGCACTGAGGTTTGGGGCTCCTCCCCTTAGGAGCTGTGTGACTCTGGGAAAGTTACTAGACCTCTCTGAGACCCCCAGTTACCTTGTCTCTAAAATAAGAATAAGACTGGAGCAACATATAGAATGATACCATCCACATTCAAAGCATACACTCATGTCTACTGATACAGGCTCATATGTGTAGATGTATATGGGATGCTTCTGGAAAGGTACAAGAAATGGACAGTTGGATCTTTAGCGGGAAGGTAGGTCAATGGCAGGGAGGGGAGACTCAGCGGTCACCTAATACCCTTTTGGAATGTTTGCATTTCTTCCTGCACACTCATAGTAGTCTTCCAAAAATGACTGTCTACCTGCTTACAGGGCTGCGGTAAGACGATCCACACAAAGGGTTTAGCACGATGCCTGGCATATAGTAAGCGCTCGGAACATTGTCAGTGCTTCTTCTGGGTCCTTTCCTACTCCTGATCCCTCTCCGGCCAGCTGTCTCTCCCAGCCCACCTGCCAGTCTCCTGAGCTGGAATGCCTCTCTTCTTCCTGCTGCCCTTTACGTATGTGAATATTCCCTTCAAAAGAAAGGCCCGGGTGTGATTGGATCAATCCATCCACATCATTCACTTTGCTCCAGTGCCCGCCTCCGTCCACCCTTCTCCCCCTCGCTGAGACCAAGAGTGTAAATTCCTTCTGGCTATTAATTAAAAGCAGTCTCTTCCTTAGAGCGAGTGTACTTGCCATAAATTAATAGCAGTCTTCTTAATCAAATCTTATCTCCTCCTCGAGCCATAAACACATGGAGCTCGAGTTGCTATCTCTGTGCACCCAGCCGTGAAATTTAATTTCTGATCCTTCAGCAGACTGCGTGGGGTGGGGGTGGGGGTACCTATTTGGGGGGCAGCCCCACCTTGAGTTCCCACACCAGACTCCTGGCCGACCAAGTGGGTAGACTGAACCATCACCCCTGATGTTCAGAGCAGAGCACGCCTGGCTCTTAAAACCTGACGGTGCAGAAGTTTAATCGTCATGAATATAACCTCTGGCGTTCATATAGCTTATAGTTTCATACATTTTTATCCCATCTGATTCCCATGACAGCTCTAGGAGGCAATGGGTTGGGAGTCTGAACCTCATTTTAGAGACGGAAAACGAAGTCGAACATGTTCTTTAAAGTCAGATCTGGGTGGAATTCTTGCTCTACCACATTCTAGCTGCCACTCTGACCCTCAGTCTCTTCATCTCTCCAAGGGGATTTGTCCTGTAGTTCTGACGTGAAAATGGGATAAATGTAATATGTAAAAGGCCCGGTAGGTGCCACACAGGGTAAAGATCTTTTCCTAAGTGACCCCTCCCAGGATCATCTATCTAGCTCCAAATAGAGGAACCTGGACACAGACCTGGACTCAAATTCCACACCCCTGGAATTCCATCTTGAGACTCTGGAGTCCAGGGTCACTGGGCTGGTCCCTGAGCAAGTTCCGCTCAGCCTGCTTTCTACTCCTGGTCAGCTGAATGCCCTCCCCCGTGTGAGTCCACCAGCCACAGGACAGAGGTGGAGCCAGGAGCTGCCTGGACGTGACCACGGATGGGCCAAGGCAGAGTCTGGATGGAAGATGCTCCTGCTAGCCCAGCTGCAGTTGCTAAGTTACTCTGAGCTGCCACCACCACAGGGTGCCCCCTCGACACCCCTCTCCCCCTGGGTCACGCTGGCATCACCCCTCTGCTGAGTAGGTGAGTGTTTCCCGTGATTTCCTCTGGGCCAAGGGAAGCCTCGTGGCCGTACATTATCTCCTTTACTCTCGCAGGGACTCATGTCAACCTGGCTCAGGTTCATTCACAGATGAGACAGGAGTCTGCGGCCACTTCTGGAGCCGCTTTTCCCATCCAGAGCTGTGTCACTGTCTCTCCAGGCTCTTCTGGCCCTTCAGGAAATGAGCCTTTCTGTCTGGGTCCAGGCACCCCCAGCCTCGGCTCCTGGGCAAACAGCCCTCCTCACGCCCATCAGGCCGTCTGTCAGGCTCCTCTGAAGCTGGCTCACAGAAATCTCCCTGAATTAGCTTCTCCTTGCCTAAGCATGCAGCCGCTCTCCTTTCAAAGTCTCCTCACTGCTTCGGAGTCTGTTGTTACTGTTTTTTTCTTCTTTTTTTCTTTCAGTAAAATCTACACGTTTGTTCCTAATGCTTCCCACCTGCAGGGAGGTACCTCTCCCAGAAACTCCTCTCCTGTCCTCTCCTCAGTACCATGTTCACTAACCTCAATACCTCTAAAGCCTGACCATCTTACGCTTGTTCGATGGTTCCCAAAGTGGGGGTCCCTGGCACAGCTGCAGCAGCAGCACCTGGGAACTCGTTAGAGGCGCAGATCCTGGGGGCCTTCCCAGACCCCAGGAATCAGCAACTCTGAGGGTGGGGCTACACGGTCTGTGTTTTAGCCAGCCCTCCAGGTGAGTCTGATGCATTCTCCAGTTGGAGAATGTCCTCACCCAGCCTGAGGCCCCAGGGCAAATGTCCGGAGGCATTTTGGGTTGTTATAATTGGCATCTAGCTGGTAGAGTCCAGGGATGCTGCTAAACATCCTACAAGGCACAGGACAGCTCCCTTCCCCTCCCCCATTACACAGAATGCGCCGGTCCAAAGTGCCGAGGTGCCAAGGCTGAGAAACCTTGCGCTCGATCCACCCAGGCTAGGATTACCTTGCAATTCACATCTGAGGAGGGTGAGGAAATGTCACAGTGCCCTGAGTTCCCGAGGGCCAGCGTGGCACAATCCCAGGCTTTGGATGTAACAGGGCGCCTTTCCTCGCACTGTAGGTGCTGTAGACACATGAAGCCACTTCACTCCCACAGCAAACCTCGGAGGGGGGGGCCCTTCTGGTGGCCCATTTTACAGACCGGGAACCTGTGGCACAGAGAAGCCCAAGGTCTCACAGCTAGTGCACAGTGGGGATGGAAACCCAGAGTAACTAAAGCCAGAGCTGGCTTCCTCACCGTGATGGCACACACAACTTTCTCAAGGGGAGATGTTCACTTGTGAGTCAATGATCTATTTAAGCAAGAAAGAAAAACTGCAGGCATTGCAACCACTCAACCTGTCTAGGAGTGGTTATTTAGTGCCGACTACATGCTCCTCTCTAAGCCAGCGGCTTTACGGTGTGATGGTGTATTTCCAGGCCACCAGAAATGCACAGTCCAGCTAGGAGAGATTCAGATTTAGCGCACACACATAGACACAACCCTGGAGCATGACGCAGCGTCTCTTTCGATCTCTTTTGAGGTGCACAGTTATAGGTGCTCAACGCATTTAGAGACACAGAACAGGAGTGAGGGAGGCCCCGAGGGAGAGCTGAGCCTCGAGGTGTGGCTCAGATTTGCAGAGCTGGGGAAGTGAAACAGAAGGAAGAGCATGGGGCAATGAACGTGGCCTTGGAACCAGACAGAGGTGGCTCTGGATCCTGCTCTCCCACGTACCAGTGGTGTGAATCTTGAGCAAGTCCCTTATTCCTCAAGCCTCAGCTTCCCCATCTGCTAAGTGGGGACATTGCCACCTGCCACACAGCATTGGGTGGGGATGAAACAGGAAGTCACGGGACAGTGCTCAGCCCTGTTCACAGTGCTGTTCGTATGTCAGCACTGCCTGGCCCTGAAGCAGGGTTAAGTCCGGTCATTGGAAACTGAAGCCCCACTTGGGGTGTGAGATGGGATAAGGGGAACAAGAGTGTGTGTGTTTAGGCAGTAACAGAGCCCCGTCCCCAGCCAGCAGGGCAGAGCAGTTGGTTCATCCTGAGCGGTCCTGTAGAGCCACTGCGATTTGCAGGTGTCACAGAGGTGCTAAGTGCCATTAGTATCTAATTATGCCTTTGTCCTTGCTGTAATCAGGTGAACTGAAAAGGGCTGGAAAGGGGACAGCCTTCAAGAGAAAGCAGGCAGCTACTGGCCGAAAATACCTGCAAACATGCCCATTCCTCTCTGGAATGTGGCCTCTTGCAAATGGCCAAGGGCCTGGGGGCAGCCACATGGGCAGATAGGAGGCTGCCAATTACAGACTCTTAAAAGGTGGGGCCGGTCGACGTCCTGGCTCAATAGGAAACGGGGAGCCAGTGGGTCCTTTGAGAAGCAGAAGGCATTTGATGAAAGAGGACGTTTAGCAAGAAGGCTCAGACAGCTGTCTGCAGGATGGAAGGAAGGAAAGGCCAGATCAGAGGGGTCGGTTAGGAGGCTGTTAGTGGAATCCAGGCGTGAGCAGACGTGGGAGGCTACCAGGGGGGCGTGAGAACTGACAGCCCTGGCAAGTGATACCTCCTTCCCAGGCATCTGCTTCCTCCGTTGGAGACGATGCCCCAACGCCTGCGGGTCCCACAGGTACATGCCAAAGACTCAACACCACCCTTCCATGGTAGAGAACAGCCCACTCTGCCCCTTGAGACCCTGGACTCTTGGAATTTACAAGAGTCCAAATTTACACTTGGAATTTCCAACACTCCAAACCTTCAGAAACTAAGGATCAAAGACGCTATATCTCAGGAGCTAGAGGGCCCAGATAAATCTGCCCTTCCTCGGCGTGCCCACCTTGCTAGGTGATTCGTTGCCTGGTGGCAGCTGGTTCTTATTCTCCTGCTCTGGGTGGGGGTCACATCCAGAGGGCAGGGCAGGGGTCTGCTGAGGTCAGGGGAGTCCACAGGTGACTAGTGATGGTTGGGGCATCGTGCCTGGGGAGAAAGAGCCAGGGCTTCTGGTCACCCAGTCCGGCCTCTGCTCCCCTGGTTCCCAGCACACTCCTCCTGGGCCCCATTCTGGGTTAACAGGACACCCGGTTAAATGTCAACCCCAGACTGTTAGAGCTGGGGTTTTCAATAGTCCAAACCTGCAGGAAATGCAGCATATACACCTGATACTTGGGGACATACTTATACTAAGAGATGAGTCCTTGTTTATGTGAAATTGACATTTACCTGGGCGTCCTGTATCTTACCCGGTAGCCAATGTACCTGGAGAGACCAGGTGGGCAAGAATAGACAATAGCATGGAAAAGAACTAGAAAAGTGCACTGGACGCCAGGACACCTGGGGGCCCCTCCTGCTCTCCACGTGGCTGAGACTGCTCACCTGCGACATGGGGACAGAGCCAGAGGGCAGCGATCACACAGCCGTTAGGAAACCTTACAGGTGAAAAGTACCAAGCACTCAAAAGGTAAGCGGGGCCGAGGGCAATGCAGTTGATGTTCAGCTAGAGATCAAAGGCCTCCAGCAGCACACTTGGCCCCTCTGGGGACACAGGATGGTCGCCTGGGAGAGGAGGGAGTTGATTTCCCCCCAGCCACGTTCAACTTAAAAATCTGATGATGACTCTAGGTGCCTGCCTTCATTTGTCAGTAAAGACGCAGTCAGGGAATTGCAACTTGTATTCCACCAACAGCCCCTCAACACCTAGAGAAAGGTAATCCACAGCCAGAAAAAAGTATCGTGTCTTGTAGTCCACAGACAAGCCTCCATGACCTTGGCACCATCTACCACTTGGAACGATCAAGGCCACGGTGTCCCCTCATTGGGGAATTAGAGGCTGGCCACAAGTTGCTGCCCCATACCTGCCAGCAGGATTACACCTGTACTATTCGAGCAGATTTTATAAGATATATAAGATAGGGCTTCCCTGGTGGCGCAGTGGTTGAGAGTCCGCCAGCCGATGCAGGGGACACGGGTTCATGCCCCGGTCCGGGAAGATACCACGTGCCGCGGAGCAGCTGGGCCCGTGAGCCATGGCCGCTGAGCCTGAGCGTCCGGAGACTGTGCTCCACAACGGGAGAGGCCACAGCAGTGAGAGGCCCGCCTACCACAAAATAAATAAATAAATATAAAAATTTAAAAAAAGATATATAAGATATAAGAGCAGATTTTATTGGGATAATACAAATAAAAATGATTGAAATGAAAGCGGAACCCAATCAAAGAGGGAGCATTGGAGGGAAAGAGACGGAGGCTTTTTGAGGTTTTAGGCAGGCTAGCGGGTAGAGGATGGGACAGCCTCTCTCTGTGCCCCTGCCGATGTCCCCAGCCATCTGTCCCCGTCAGCATCCTGCCTGGTTAGCCCACTTACACAACTGTGTCTGGAGTCTACCCAGGGCATGCCGGGAGCCAAGCTCGGAGGGAAGAAGGGCGGAGAGGGCAGGGAGGGGCGGCCTGGACCGAGGGCGGCTCGTCAGGGATGCACAGGTAAGAAGGGGTGACTGGATGGGCAGGCAGGCCCTGGTGGCTTCCGGCCTGTCCCCTTCTCCAGAATGAGGACCCTGGGTGACACCACGCACTTTGGGGAAGGTACGGAATAAAGGGTCATGGATTCGTGGCCCGTCCGCATGGCCTTCTCCCAATATTTTGGGGTGTTGGAAACCTCTGTTCACCCAGGAACAGTGTTGCAGCACACGGAGCAGGGTGATGCGGGAACAGGGCGCAGAGCCCAGCTGGTCGACCTGCTCATTCTGCAGGTGGTGAGTGAGAGGCCCAGGTGGCCTTCCCTAAGCTCTCAGCATCCCAGCATCCAGCATGACCTTCCCCTCCCCCGCCCCCCTCCTTCCCCGAGGGGCATAACTGGCTACTGCTCCAGGTCTCTTCCCTCAGCAGGTGGGTGGCTCCATCCTCCCCTCCGCCAGGTGTATGTCACCTGGAGCAGAGTGGGGGGGGGTGTCTCTGCAGGTCCCTCAGCAGCCTGGATTCACAGCTGCTCCCAAGTGTCCACACAGGGCAGGGGCCCAAACACCTCTGTTCTTCAAGTCGCTGGCCGACTCTGAACACCCATCCCTTCACCCTCACCCCCGCCCCTGCCCACACTCGTTGTCACAATTGCAACTTTCCTCCTTACTAAGCAGGCACGCCCCACCCAAGGGAGCAAGGATGGTGGGCCAGGGTGAGGGGAAGGCTTCCCCTCCAAGGCCAGGGGGCTAGAGGTAGACGGACAGCACCTGCTTTCCCGGGCACCAGGGGTGGACGGTGGTGGCACAGGACTCTGCACCTGGCACCTGCCGGGCCTGCCAGAGGCAGGACACCCAGCTTGGAAGGGCCAGAGGCCTCGGGGAGGAGCAGGTGGCAGCCAAAGTTGAACCCCTTCTCTGCAGTGCCCCCCACCGCCAACCCGCGCCACTCACATGATGTCTTCTGATCAGATCTGGGGTTTCTTTCATGGAGTAATCGGATCACAGGGAGTGTTAAGTAGATTAGGCAGATGTCTTCTAAGAGACACAGGCGGGAAGCAGCTACTGCACCGCACAGGGGCCTGGGCAAGTGACGAGGGCTGGTTTCCAACCCTGCTCTTTCCTCTCCTTCCCTCCTGGGATGGGGCGGGGTGAAGGGGCATGCAGAGGGGGCTTGGAGCCGGCCCTGGTTCCTCAGCCCTCTATTTAAGGTGTCCCCGTCCCCTCACTTCCCCACCCAGTTCTTGTCTCAACGCTTTTCCCTCTTGGAGCACAGACCACGGAGATTCTTTGCTTTGTCTCCTCTAATCTCCACAGGGAATTTACAAGGTAGGTTTCAGCCTGCCCACTGAACAGAAGGAAAAACAGAGGCTCAGAGGTTAAACAAATTACTCCGTAACTCACAGTTAATCAGCGATAAGTTTGCGGTTCCAGTCCAGGTCTGTCTGCTCTTACTTCCATCTCAAGAACCATCTCCCCAAACCTAGTCATGGCCAAATCTCCTAACTTCTGGGGCCCAGCCATGGACCGTCCACCCTTGCCAGCCTCTGAGGCCGAGTGTTGGGCGGGGAGGAGGTGGCGTTGGTGTGGATTTATGGGCTCCAGAGAGAGGCCAGACACCGGACCACTGCCCGGACGCCCAACCACCTCTGGCTGGAGTGTCGCCTTCCTGATCAGGGTACCAGAGGGCCTGAGTCACATGTCGTCAGACTGTCCTAGATCAGACGCCTCAAGGCCGACACGCACACACACACAGACCCACACACGTACACATGCACACAGACCCACACACAGACACATGCACACAGACCCACACACATACACATGCACACATACACACACACATACACATACACACACATATACACATGCACACACGGATACACACACACACATACACATGCACACACATACATAGACACACAGAGACACACATATACACACGCACACAGACACACATATACACATGCACACAGATACACAGACACACACACAGCCACATATACACACACACACACAGACATATACACATGCACACACACATACACATGCACACAGACCCACACACAGACACAGACACATGTACACAGACACACACACACATGCACACAGACACACACACATACACGTGCACACACAGATACACATACACACACATATACACATGCACACAGACCCACACACATACACATGCACACATACACACACACACACACATATACACGTGCACACACAGACACAGACACCCCCACACACACCCCCACACACACCCCAAAAGGCCTTCTCTTCCTTCCTGCTTTATTCCCCCTCCTCTCCCTCCCCATAGCAACTTATCAGCATCTAATACATATAAATTGTACTTATCTTCCTATGATACAACTTATGTTACTTTAGGTTGTCTTTCATCTGAGGCCCCAGGAGGAGGGGTGTTTTGGGTATAGGAGGGACACATCAATAGATTTCAGCATCCTACAACTGTATATATAAGGTGGTCTCAAAATATAAGGACTTTATATTACTTAAAATACTGATCACTTTAGAATTCTAACTTCTTTTATGTTATACTGAAAATGTTGTCGTGATGTACTTTCTCTCTTTTGCTTTTATTAAAGTAGAGTTGATTTATAGTATCATATTAATTTCAGGTGTACAACATAGATTCAAGAAGCCTCTAGAAGCTGGAAAAGGCAAGAAAACAGACTCTCCCCACAGCCTCCAGAAAGGAAGAGACCTGCTAACACCTTCATTTTACTCAGTGAGACCTGTGTCATATTTCTAATCACCAGAATGGTAAGATAATAAATTTGTGTTGTTTAAACTAAAAAAAAAAAAACTGACTTATCTATTCTGTTGGTTATCTTCCAACCAGAAGGTAAATGTCAGGAGAACAAAGATGTTTGCCTGTTTCTTTTTTTTCCAATGACCCAATGGTCAGCTCCTAGAACAGAGCCTGAGACATGCTGGGTGTTCAATTAGCATTTGTTAATGCTAATGAATGAATTCGTCAGGGAGGGAAGGGGCATGAGAAGGAAAGGTAGCGGGAAAGTGGGGAGGATACGCCTGCATTTGTGCGAAGGGGCGAGAAGATGGTGAGATGAACACGTGGGAAACAGGCCTGGGGGCCACAGATGGGCTGTGTAAAGGGGGTAGTTTGTGTGTATGTGGGGCAGGGCCTGGGTGGTGGTCCTGGGAAGAGCGTGGATGAGATGCCCCAGCCGTGTGACAGTCAGACGTGGAAAGGGCGCAGCAGAGGGTGCGCGTGGGGCGGGTGGAGTGGGCCCAGGTCGGGGGCAGCGTGTCCCCGCTGTTTGCTGTGTGATTCTCTTGCCCCCTGGCTCCCGATGGAGGGTGGGCCCAGAGGACAGCCGAGCATGGCGTCAGAGCCCCCATGAAGCTCCCGGGAGTGGGGGACAAGGCTCCGAAAGGGGGCCCCCCATGCTGCCCGGACGCCCGCCCTGCAGCTGCATGAGTGGCGCTCAGCTCTGCATGTGACTGGATGCTCCCTGCCACAAGGACATGCAGGGCAACCTCAAGTGGCTCAGCAGCATGGCCAGCACCACAAACTGCTTCCTAATGAGGTATGGAGTCATGGGAAGGCGGCCTGGGGTCCAGATGGCCCAGGCTGCTCACCACAGCCCCAGGGATGGGCAGGAAGCGGGAGTTGCCACTGATGGGGGAATGAGAGGCAGGTGGGAGAAGGGCCTGGGGGCGGGCAGCGTCAGTGCAGGCCTGACGTCACCCACCACCCCTCCCTCCCCAGGCCCCATCCTGTCGGGCTCTCTGCCCCACAGGACCAGACGCCCAGCAGCCTGAGGGCGTCATGAACACGGACCAGGCGTGCTGACCAGGAAACCTTTGAGACACGATATTACAGAAATCAGAGATGCTGGCCTTGGGCGGGGGGTATGCAGGGAGCCCACTGACCCCGAGGCCCTGCCAGCTTCACATCCCAGGCAGGCCTCCCCACCACCAGCCACTGCCCGTCCTAACGTGCTTGGCCTGTTCTGGGCACAGACACTCAGGTAGAGCGTCCTGGCCAGAGGCAGTGGGAGGTCTGCAAGACGGGGGGTGGTGGTCCTGGGCAGCTCTGGAATGGAACCGCTGGGCAATGTGGAGCGCAAGGCGGACTGGAGCGAGGGCCTATGCGTGGGTGTGGAGGCCACGGGGCCTCCGTGGAAAAGCAGCCTTGCAGTGATCTCTTGATCAGTACGGGGTTGGGCACATCTGGGTCCCGTCCTTACTCTGACTCCTAGCTGGGCGACCTGGAGAGGATGCAGGGCATGGTATCAAAGTCCAAGGGGGCTCCACACCTGGCCCAGAGGCCGGGGACAGGTCACTTCACTCAGCCTAGTAAGCCTTGGTTTCCTTATCTGTAAAATGGGTTGGCAGGACTATGAACTGAGGTGACCGGAACAAAAGCACCTATTCTGATGCACTGTTTACATCTCCACACACTTGTGTATTTATTCATTCTGTCCTCCTCCCTTCCCCAGCCTTTGAAGGGACGGTGCTGGTCGGCTGACAGCAGGTCTGGTGCCTGCAATGCCGTGTCCAGAGCCCATGGCCACCTTCCCTCCCAGCAGGCCCCAACTTTCAGTGAGGCCACATGACTCTGATGCTCCCCCCCCACCCCAGGAAATGAGAAAGGACAGGGACAGGGCACACAGGCCAGGGTGGCAGGTACCAGCCTCTACTGACCTTCCTGCCACCACTCTCATCTGGTGGTGCCTTCAGCCCTCAGCCTCCATAGGCTCCCCATGGCAGGCCCCGGTCACAGCCCGGCAGTGGCTCAGCAGAGGAGGGAGATGAGCAGGGTGGAGGAGAGGGGTGACCTTGGCATCAGAGGCTGGCACCTGCCTCCCCTGACCCTCAGCCCAGGAAGGCACGGCGGGACCCTGACAACTTCCTTCTGGGACCCTGGTTCTCAGCCGGGGGCCCAGGGACCGTCTCCTAACGCCATTCGGTACTAAGTCCACGCCCGGGTGCCTGGTCCAGTGCACCTGGCCTCAGCTCACCTGCATCGCACCTGTGCTCACTCCTGCCAATAGCTGGGCTGCTCCTAGCCTCACCTGTATTTCCTTTACCTTGAACAGTCCCGACTTCGGAATGCTTTCCGCTCTTCCCTATTTCACTGGGGGCTGCAGGGCGGAGACTCTCCCTCACTTCTGGCCGCCCAGTACCTCCCTGCCTGGCACAGGCTTCTGGCCACTCCCACTGCTGATGTAGGAGGAGCTGACGTGGTGGAAGATGAGAGCCTGATGCTGTAAGATTTCTGGATCGGGACACAGGAGACCCAAGGTCAAATCTCAGCCCTGCCATTTACAACTGTCTGACTGTGGGCAAAGTATATAACTTCTGCGAGGTCCGTTTTGTAAAACAGGGGGAGCTTAATATTTGCTTACGGGACTTTCTGGGATTATGTATGGAACCAGCTGGTAGAGAGAAGGCGTCGAATTCCTGGAACCACAGACATCACGGTCCATGCCATTCACTCTGGCTCTCAACTCTCATCCAGTGATCCAGTGAGAGCCATGTATATTTATATGTACAGATCTATCTATTTACCAGTATCTATAAAGATGATGTTGGGAATCCTTATATATTCACAGGAGTGTTCACCTTGTACTCTGTGCTTACTGTTTTATTCAACTTTGGGGCCATCCCTGCAGACTAAATATTCTCCTTCCAGTTTTAGCACATGAGAAAAAGGAGGCTCAGAGGGCTTGGGTCACTGCGCTGAGGTCACACGGCCAGTTGGTGGCCGAGTGAAGAGCTGCTGGCAGGTGCCCTAAATCTCAGCCTTTTCTCAGCGCACCTCCCCAGGGGGAGGTGCCAGGGGTCCCCCTGCCCCAAAGCTGGTCACCACCAAGCCGCACACCATCTGCCCCCATCGCTATTCGGGAACCATCTGCGCACGTGCGGAATGTAAAGGTCTGCAGGAGCTCAGGGGCAGCTGCTGGGGCTGGGGGTCGGAGGTCAGGGGTCAGTCCTAGCACCTAACGCCCTGCCCTCCCGGGTCAGGCCACTCGGCCAGTGCCGGATGGCCTGGGCAGCACAGGCCCTCCTGCCAGCCGGCTGGCCGAGGCAACGCTGTGCACCAGCCAGTTTTAACTGTTTATTCTCCAGCCTTGTTTATGACTCGATATAATCCATAACAGATAGCGCCTGTCCTCCTCGGGTCCCTGCCCCCGCCCGGCTCTCGCTCCCTGGGGACAAGGCTCTGCTCTTTATAGAAACCACTTGCTAAACTGGACCCGCTTTAAACCCGTAATGGTCAGTAAATGACCCTCCCAGAAGAGAAGCTGCAAGTTAAGTGTGAAGCTCTGGGCAAAACATGGATCGATGGCCTCTGCCTTTATCAGGGACATGAACGGTCCTCCCGGGAGCAGCAGACTCCCTTCCAGGCCAGCACCCAAGCCTCCACGTGAGCCACTGGCCGGAGAAGGAAGGAGGGGCCTGGACGGGCTGGTGAGGGCCCACGGGTGCTGGCCCAGGCCTGCCACTGACACTGAGCCTCTGGGTGAGTCCCAGCACCTCTCTGGCCTCCTGATAACACACAGCAAGCAAGTGGATTCGACATCAGGAGCTTCAGCCTCCTTTTGAATTTTTTTAAGTGGTGAACCCCTTCTTTAAGTGAATTTTTAAAACAGATCCCTCAAAGACAAGACAACTGAAAACAGACTTTTCTCGTTAAGGGGCAAGTGGGAAAAGGAGCCCCCGCCTTGAGGGAACCGCCCCCTTTTTTTGCTTCTCCAACTGAAGTCCAGGAGCTTCTGGAAGGCTAAGAGGGGGCCTTTTTCACTGTTGTGTCCTGCACATTGGGCCTGTCCCAGCACTGTGTCCCCAGCACGGCTTAACACGTGTGCAAACGAGAGGGGAGATGAGGGACGGAGGCAGGAAGGAAAGAGGCGGGGAGGGAGGCAAACACACGAAGCCACTTTTTTTTTCCTCTCACAGAGCCCAAATGCGCTCCTCCGTCCTGAGCCCTGCTCGCCTTCCCGGGACTCAGGATACAATCGGAGGCCCTCCACAGTCCCCGAGCAACCCAGCCTGCTCCCGGGATGCTCAGAAGTAAGCCAGGGGTCCCCAACACGGGGGCCAGGGCAGCGCACGTGCAGCCCACACCATCTGCCGACAGAATTGATACGTCTCACACACCTATGGCCATCTGTCAAAAGCGAAAGGCTGCTGTTGTGACTAAAAAGGTAAAAACCCATTGAAAGGCGGTACTGCATTCACAGCAGCCGTATGTCACGTGTCTTCACCAACAGCGACTGCTACGTGAACAACCACTAGCGCGTGGAGATGCCTGAGTTTCTCTGGAAGAGGGTCCCTGTGCTGGGAGAGGAGGGATGCTGGTCCCACTTGGCCTGAGCCTTGGGGAGCCTGACCCCCCTCCTGCCATCTGCACGCCCACCTCATCCTCCTTCCCAGCCAGGAGCTCCGGGTTCCCCCCCAGGAGGCCAAGGCAGCTGTCTGCTGAGCCAGAGGCCACATCTGGAACGCATCCTCTTCATTACATTAGTGGCTGTTTCCCAAGCCCTGGTTCCCTTGATCCCTCAAAGCCCTGTTCATGCCGCTAACAAGGACAGTAATTTGTTCATTAAAAATAGGCTGCCTTCCCAACAGGCCTCCTGGCTGCTGCCGGTTCTGGGGGACGGAGGAGTCGCAGGGTCTGAGCCGTCCCACCCAAGGCCTCTCCAGGGCAGAGCCCCACCGGCTCTGGTCACTCGACCCCTAACTCCCCCGAGTGACTCCTAGGAGGCCTGGGACAGTCTGGGGACAGGCCCTTAGGCAGCCCCTGCCAGGTCCCCTCCTGCTGCATGACGGCTTTGTGGCCACCCAATCAACGCGCACAACTCGATACGGCATCGAGTCCCCATGCAAACCGCAGCCCTTCGACAGGCATTTATTGTCATGAAAACACACAGGCCCCCTCCGCCCCGCCTGCCTGGGTATCCTTTGCCTGTCCTTGGAGCTGCTCAGACCCACACTAATCCAGGGCCGCTCGCTCCTGTGCATTCCAATCTCCGCCCAAGCCGGGCTGGTCCACCAGGGGACAGGAACCAGGGCCTGGGGGGCAGGTCCCTGCAGAAGGTAACCCACCAGAGAGGGGCCTCCAGGCCTTCAGTCCCTGCACCGTTAGTTTCCAGCCCTTCTCCCCTAACGAGCTGAGTTTAACCACATCAACCCCTCGAGGTGGGGAACTGGGCTAAAGGGTGTCTCCCAAAGTCTTGTCCATCCAGCACCTCAGAATACGACCTTATTTGAAAAGAGCGTGGTTGTATCTGTAATCAGTTAAGATGAGGTCATCCCGGATCAGGCCCTAATCCAGTCATGGTGCCCTTCTGAGAAGAGGGAAATCTGGACACAGAGACACACCCAGAGAGAAGGTGGCGAGAGACAGAGAGATTCAGGGAAGACGGCCATGTAGCCATGGAGGCAGAGGTTGGAGTGACGCGTCTTACAAGCCAAGGATTGCCAGGAAGCCACGGACTGGCTTCTCCCTCAGGGCCTCCGGAAGGAACCAGCCCTGCCGGTGCCTTGATTTTGGACCTCTGGCCTCCTGAACTGGTTTCAGCTGCCCAGTTTGTGGTCCTCTGTGGTGGCAGCCACAGGAAACTCACACAGATGGGTAGTGGGGTAGGCAGTGTGATAGTTTGTTTTATGTGTTCACTTGGCTGGGCTAAGGGGTGCCCAGATAGCTAGTAAAATGTCATTTCTGGGCGTGTCTGTGAGGGGTCCTTCTGGAAGAGATTAGTATTTGAATTGGTGAACTGAACAAAGCAGAGGGCCCTGGCCCATGTGGGTGGACATCAACAAATCTCTTGGGGGTTCCAAGAGCCAAAAAGGTGGAGGAAGGGTGGATGCTCTCGGTTGAGCTGGGACGTCCATTTTCTCCTGCTCTTGGGCTCCCGGTTCTCAGGCCTTTGGACTTGACCTGGGACTTACACCACTGGCTTCCCAGGCTCCCCCGGGCTAGAACAACCCCAGCGGCTTTCCCCGGTCTGCAGCTTGCGGACGGCAGATCCTGGGACTTCTCGGCTTCCATAATAACAGGAGGCGATTCCTCACATAAAGCTCTTTCTGTATGTCTCTAGATGGTCTCTTGGTTTTTCTTTCTCTGGAGAACCCTGACTGGTACGGGCAGGTTTGGGAAACTGAGGCCCGGAAGTTGGAGCAGTTTACCCAGAGGTCACAGGAAGAGAGCAGGGACGGTGCTGAGCCTGGAGCTTCCAGCCCTTCTCCCCTAAGAATGCCTCCATGAGCCCTGGAGGCTGAGAAGAAACACAGGTCCCTCACTCCAGCCACGCTGTGAAGAAGGCAGCCGGGCTGGAAGGCCTGAGCATCCGAAGGGCGGAGACCATCTTCCTCCATGGCATCCCCAGCTTCAAGCCCAGCCCTGAAATAGGGCCTCCACAAAAGGCCCTAGTCTCGGACCCAGTGTCTCTGATTCTCCAGCCCATTCACAGGGTGCCTAGTAGATGCCAATAAGTGAATATACAGGAGGAAGAAAAAAATCTAAGCACTTTGTATGGAGTTCCTTTGCAAAATTCTCCTTTTGGATGCCAGATGGAAATGAAGTTGGATGAGTTTTCTTCCATTTTCAGTCTTTTAAATCTCAGGAAACCCACACAAGTCGCTCTGTGTTCAGGTCTGGGCACAGCTCTTAAAGTGGGATGTTGATTTAAGGCAGAGTTTCTCACCCTCCGCACGACTGACAGTTTGGGCCGCATCATTCTTAATCACGGGGTGTGTCCTGTGTATCCTTGGCCTCTACCCACTAGAGGCCAAGAGTACCCGTGGCCTCCCAGGTTGGGACATCCAAAAATGTCTGCAGAAATGGTCACAAGTCCTTGGGGGGCAAGTCACCCCCCGCCCCTGAGACCACCATATGCTGGCCTATATGGGTGCAGAGACAAAGACAGCCCAGGCCCTGCCCTCAGAGGGCTTCCCTTTTGTGAAGAGTAGGGGTTGACAAAACAAGGGATGTGCATCCGGGAAGAGGGGAGACCATGCTGCCCGGGATCCAGGAGGCTGCCTGGCAAAGAAGAAGCTTCCAGTCCTAGGGAGTGTCCAGGGAGAGACTGGTCCCCCCTGTGCTGGAGGAGAATTCCTGTTCTGGAGGGAGGATCCACTCTTCCCCTAGAAGATTCTAAAATACCCTGTGTTCCTACCATACTGATGAGATGGCAGATGACTCCTTTCTCCTCTGAAATATAGCCACCACTGGGCCCCAAGACGGCCTACGCCCTGGGATGCCTGTGATACCACACAAGGCAGGATGGCCTTCCCAGAGTGCCTGGCAGCTTGGGCCCCCAATGCTCCCCCACGCCCACCCCCCTGCCAACTCTGAATCTATAAATAGAGTAGCAGCGACTGGTATTTTATAGTTCTATGCTAGGTACTCTTCAGACATTTCACTATCTCTACTCTTTGAAACTACCCTATTGGAGAAGTATTATTAGTCCCACTTTAAAGAAGAGGAAACCAAGGCTCAGAGAGGTTAAGGAAGTTGCCAGAGGTCACACAGCTTGTGAGTGGCGGGGATTCCAACCCAGGTCTGTCTGGCTCCCACTAACACAGGCCGTGGCATACCTGGACCCTCTGTGGCATCCCCCACCCGGGCCACTTCCTGGGAGAACAGAAGCCAGGAATCATCAATGAGCCTCCTCTCCATAGGAGCCCCAGGAAAGAGGTGTCAAAGGGAGGAGGATGGGGACCAGGAGGGAGGCCCAGCAGCCTGCCGGCAACGTCACTTGGCAGGAGGACAATGGCTGTCTCAGAACCCAGGGCCAAGTGGGCAGCAGGTCCCCTGAGATGCCACACAGGGGGAATGCTCCTGGCCATGGGAGTGTTGGTTTCCAGGGCGAGGCCGGGAGTGGTTTCCAGGTGGGGCTCCGTGGAAATAACGCGCTCACACACACTCTGTCTCAAGCTGCCCTTGACCGTTGCTCAGGAACACAGCCCCATTCAGCCCGTGCAGCGGGGCCGCCTGTGTGGCTGGCAGCCCACGTTCCCGGGAGGGTGGAAAAGTCAACTCAGAGACGAATGCCCCCTCCACCCTTGCCACATCCTCACAGCCTCTCCCGAGAGGACAGAGCACGTGCAGGGCATGGGAAAGGGACTAGCGCTTGTGGCACCCCAGGCTGCCCCGGGGGAGTCACTGACCCCCCCCCCCACAGCATCCTGACAACACTCAGCACATCCGGAGAGCCCAGTGGGCGGTGGGCTTGAAGGAACAAGTAAGTGGTGGCTCTGGGAGTCCCACGGACATCTCCTTTCCTAGCCCTGCCGAGTCCTGGGGCTGAAGGCCGGGGACAGCCAGGGGTTGTTGCAGAAGTCCAGCAGGATGGGCAAGACTTTCTGAGCTATTCAAACGGAGGGGCCAGGGGAGAGGAGAGAGAAGGGACAGCGGCAGGTCTAAGCCACTGGGTGACGGGTGGGTCTCTCTCGGGGACAGCAGGCACACGGGTGTGGAAACCTTGGGGGCTCAGCTTGGAGTGGTACTAAGGGCAGGAGACATTCAAACAGAGACGCCCCGCCATCACAGACATTCTGGCAGGAAGTGTGGGCAAGGGTGATGCTGGCACAGAGATGGCAACCGGAACCGGGGGCGGGGGAGGGGGAGGTGTGGAACACTGGCAGACACCCACATTTAGGGGACTGACGCAGGAAGAGGAGGCCCCAAAATGGGCCTGGGAAGGAAACTCCGAGAGGCAGGTGGACTCCAAGAAGCCCAGAAGAAGGGAGAGGTCACCACTGGGCAACGATGGGCAGGAGGCCAAGGCCACTGAAGGGTCCGTTGGATTTAGCAACACGAGATCACAGGCAGCCTTGACTGGGAAGCTTCAAGGAGGGGCGGGGGCAGAGGTGACGGTGGGCGGGCAGGGAGGGACGTGGGCAAACGCAGGTGGTACCGGCAAGAAGGCTCGGCAGGAAGAGGCCGAAGCAGCCAAGAGAAGTCTCTGCGAAGATGCAGGAGGCTCAGCAGGTGTGCGCTGATGGGAGGGACCCAGCAGAGAGAGAGAGAAAGGATGCAGGTACAGATGCCAGGGCCACCTGAGCAGTGAGCGGGGCGGGACACGGGCTCAGGTGGAGGGCCCGGCCTTGACCCTAGGAAGTGGGGGCGGAAGAGAAAACACAGGAGGAGAAAAGCTTTGCTAGAAGTCAAGGGGGTTCTCTCCTCTCTGAGAAGGCAGGTGGGGTCGTCGGCGAAGGGATGGAGGAAGTGACAGAGATGAGTGACCCATGACTCCTGTCCCCGAGTTCCCTGCGATCCTTTCCTCAATCAGCTCAGCATCACCTCTCCCAGGAGTGCTTCCTCGCTACCTAGTCCTGCATGGGTTTCCCGTCACTCCTCTAAATCCCAGCACTACCCGCACACCTCCGTGCAGCAGCAGCCGGATGCACCAGAACCCAGTTCTATGTGGGTGTCTGGGTTCCTCACTAACTCTGAGCCCGTGCTGACAGGTCACATCCACGTGTACGTCACCAGCCCCTCGGGGCGTGCCTGGCACACGACAGATGCTCCAAATGTTTGTTGAGCGACTTACAGATCTTCTCCCCACCTACAGACTCAGCCTCAGGGGATCAGCCGAGTCTGAGAAAGCTGACACCCCTCTTTTCTGCCAATCCAGTGAGACCACAGTAAATTGCGGAGTTTGCTTTTTTTCTTCCTGTGTTTTCAGGAAAAGAAGAAAAAAGTCATCCACTCACATCGAGCAAACAAAACGAGGGGGCCTTGTTGAAGTGCTGATGAATCTAATTAGCAGAGATGGGGCTGTGTTGGTTTTCCTTTGCAAACATCCTGTTTATTTGTGGGGGGCCCGTCATGCTTGTTCTTTATTATTACTTTGCTTCACGTGGGGTCAGGAGGGGTCCAGGGAGCCGGTGCAGGCAGCTCCCTGGGGACACGGGATGTGGCAGGGGGCAAAGAGTGGCCTGCGGAGCCCCTCTTATGAGGCGGGGCAGGGAGCAGACAGCTGGGAGGGGCTCCCAGGGGGATGCTGACTATACCAGCTTCCATCTATTTGGTGCCTGCAGTGCTCCAGACCCTCTGCTGTTTTCCATATATCATCCCTAACCTTTACAACAAACTGTGCAGGCAGGGGTGGCTATTTCCATTTTGCAGATGAGGCTCAATGAGGTTTCGTAAACAGAGCAACGTGACGTGGCTAGTAAATGGTCACATTAGGTTCCCAGCCCCGGTTTGGCCCACTCCGGAGTGAATTTCCTTTTGGAAAGCCACGATCTAAATCCATGGGGAATCCAGATTTTCAGTCTGGAGAATGGGGAGGGGAAGGGAAAAATCAAAGACAGAGGCAATAGATTCTCTTAGTCATGGAAACTGGTATTTTTCATTCTGGAAGCACACAGGCTGAGGGTCCAGGAAGGAGCTGGGGGAAGACCAGGCCAAGGGGAAGATTCCCAAGGCCAAGTCCAACGGAGGGGTCTCAGATGGGAGTATAGAAACAACTTTCCAGGCTGCCATGACAGGAAGCAGTGGAACGGCCCAACAGCCAACGTTGTGAGGGTCTCCTATATTTAAGGCTCCGAGCCAGAGCCTGGGGCTAGACAGTGATAGAGGATGGTCCCTTTCCTCCCTGATTCATTTGATACCCTTCCCAGGAGTGGCCTCTTGTCCCACATTCTCTGGGAGATAAGATGTGTCCCTAAGAGGCAACTACTAACTCAAGTGCCAAATGAGAGGTGTGGATGGCAAGCGATCAAGAGTGCTTTGTAGACTCTTCCAGATCTCCAAGAAGAAGGAGAGGAATCGTGCTTCCTGCCAGGACAGTCTTGACATGAACAAGCCCAAATCAGAAGGCAGTGCTGGGCATGAGCATACGTGAGGTACCCGCTCTGCATGGCTGGTCCCCTTGTTAACTATTTTAACTATTACCTGCCCCGAAAGCAGGGGGAGGCCCTCATTCATTCATTCATTCATTCACTCAAAGATATGTACATGTCCAGCGCCTACCACATACCAGGCACTGTTCTGGGCATTTGATTCGCCCATAAACATTGAGACAAAGATCCCCGCCCTTGGGGAGGTGACACTCTGAGGAGGGGGATGACAGTAAACAATAAACACGGTAAATAGGTACGTGCTCTGGTATGTTAGAAGGTGATACGTGATGTGGAGAGAGAAGGGTCTCAAGCAGGGTAAGGGGTCTGGGGGTGCGGAAAGCAGATGCTGGGGGTAGATTACAGTCGGGCTAGACCCCACTGAGGAGGTGACACCTGAGCAGACACTGAGAATCGAACCAAACAGCTTTCTGTGGGAGGAATGTTCAGAGCAGCCGAACCAGCTGGCCCAAAGGTTCTCCAGGGGTGCTGCGTGGAGCATGTCAGGAGCAGAATAGCGGCCGCCTGGCTGAGCTGGGAGAGGGAAGCAGGGGGGCTCAAAGAAGCAGCAGAGAGTCTGAGCAACGTGGCCTCATAAGCCACCGTAAGGACAGTGCCATTTACTCTGGGGTTTTTACACTGCTGGCTTTTGAGCAGAGGACAGAGGCCCTGATTCCTGGGTTTTAAAAATAGTATTTTAAATTAGAACAGTTGTAGATTACAGAAAAGTTGCAAAAATAGAACAAAGAGCTCCCATCTACCCCAGTCATCCAGCTTCTCTTATTGTGACCATCTTACATCCTATGGGACATTTGTCACAGCTAAGGAGCCAGTCTGGTACATCACTAGCAACTACACTCCACAGTGTGTGCAGATTTCACTAGTTTTTCCCTCATGTCCCCTGTTGGTTCCAGGATCCCATCCAGGATTTAGTCGTCATGTCTCCTTGGGCTCCTCTGGGCCGTGACAGTTTCAGACGTTCCCTGTTTCTGATGGTCTGGACACTTTAGAGGACTCCTGGTCAGGTATTCTGTAGAAATTCCCTCCATGGGGGTTTGTCTGATGTTTTTCTCCTGGTCAGGCTGTGGTTATGGGTATGGGGGAGGGAGATCCCCAAGGTGAAGTGCCTTGCTCATCATGTCACATCGGGGTACATACCCTCGATGTGACTTTTCACTGATGATGTGGACCTTGGTCACCTGGCTGAGGTGGGCTGTGTCAGGTTCCCCCACTGTAAAGTCCCTTTTTCAATTCCTCTTTCCAGACCCTACTCTTCAGAAGCAACTGCACTAAGCACAACCCAGAAGAAATGGGTCGCCTCTATTTGGAAAGGGCCGCCGTAGCTCCTGTCTGGTCTTAAGAGGCTATTACGGCAGCCCAGGGCAAGATGATGGTGGCTGGGACCTGTGTAGCAGCAGAGAAGGTGGTGAGAAGCAGGTGGATTCCTCATATATTAATAAAAGATACTAATTTAATTAGGTTATTCTACTGGATGAGACGTGGGCCTAAGACAGAGAGTGAAGTCAAGGGTGGCCTGAGGGTTTTGGCTGTAGACAACTGCACCTGGGCATTGCCCTCCACGGAGCTGCCAGAGGAGGGCAGGTTGGGGGAAGATAGGGAGTTTGATCTTGGGTGCTGTTAGCTTGGGGTTCAGGCACAGCCGGACAGAGGAGCCTGGAGTTTTGAGAGACAGGTCTGGGCTGGAGGGATACACGTGGGCATCGCAGGCGCAGGGACAGGATGAGATCACCAAGGTGATGCGGACACACAGGGAAAGGATGAGAGCCTGAGTCCCAGGACGCCCTGATGTCAGAGGCTGGACCAGGAGGCAGAGGCAGCGAGGGAGGCGCCTCACAGAGGTCAAGTCCTGACCACCGCGTGTAAGGACCAGGAAGCCGCCCCATAAGCGCAGCGGACGGGCAGGATTCCGAGTAGACGGGTTGGGGGGGAACTGGAGATGGGGAGCATGAGAAACTTCTCCATGACCTTTTGCTGCCAAAGGAGCAGAGAAATGGGGTGGAAGCTGACAGGGGAAGTGGACTCAAGAGGTTTATTTTTCAAGAGGGGAGAAATCAGGAGGGACCCCAGAGGGAGGTGACAGGGCCCCCTGATCTATGTGCCAGAGGCTCTCCAAGCCCCGCAACGGGCACACCGTGCGGAGGAGTTGCAGGAGATGCTTCTGGAAATGGAGACCCCCGAGGGCACCGGAGACAGAGCCCCCGCCGTCTGGGCGCCCCCCACCTGCCCTGGTATAGCATCAAGAGTCAGCTGTTAGGAGATGAGAAGAGCTCCCAGGGCCCAGAGCAGGGCTGGGGCTGGTGGGATAGCAGGCCTGGAGTGCGGACAGGCAGCCTCGCTGGAAACAACTATCATGGCACCAGAGAAAGGGGATGGATGGCGCACATCAGCCCTGAGAAGACGTGGGGAGGCCCCCATCTCCCTCTTCCAAGTCCCGGGGGGATGTCACTGACCTCTGGAGGCACTGAAAGCTCAGGATGCTTTGGAACCACTGCCCCCCAGGGGTCCTCAGACATGGTGCTGGCCCCCCCTGAAATTATACCCCAAACGCTGCCTGCTCAGGCATACGCCAAGTGTTTTTCTGGAGAGAGGCACCCATGGGGTTCACTGGCTCTTCAAAGGGGTCCACGTCCTCTGGATAGGAGCTCAGGAAACCTCGAAAGGCACCCTGTCCCCCCACTCCAAGTCCCAAAGCTGCTTGCCCCATCCTAGACGATGCAGAAAGGGGGAAAATAATCAATTAGCTATTCCGCTGCCGGCCCCAATTTTGTCCCATCACACATCCTAAGCAGCTGCAAATCCCAGGGACGGTGTGATTCTCAGTATCTGGGTCACTCTCTGGGTCTCTGACTCACAGGGCTGCTTCGCTGCAGTTAGGACACTGATGGCCAGGAGAGTTAATGGCATTGCTGATTTCCCCAGAGCGGCTGGAGGGAAGCGGGGAGCACTTACGTGTATTCACGCACAAATGTGTGTAAGCGTGCAACTGGTGTGGGTTTGCATGTATATGAGATATGTTTGTGTGTGTAAGGGCATATGCATACATAGTGTGTTATGTGTTTCCAGAAAGGATTGGGAGGGCATGTGCGCATACGTGCATGTGTGTGTTGGAGGTGGAAGGGGATGGGACATCGACAGGGTGTGGAGGGGAGACGTGCCCCGCACCCTCTCAGGATGAACATGAGGATCTGTCAGAAACGTGGAAATACTCTCCAAAGAATATGAGAGCTACAGGTCTCAATCCTCTATTTTCTGCACAGAAGGAAATTACATTTTACTAGAAATCGTGCCCAACAAATGCCACGGTCCTGCTGTGATCACGCACGAGTCCGCCCAGGCGCTCAGAGCAGCTATGATGTGGCCAAGGTCACAGCCCTGAGGTAGATGTGTGGGGACAGAGATGAGCTTCTGATTCTCCTCCAGCCCCTCCCCTCAGAGTCAGAGCCCAGGGAGAGGGATTTGATCATCTCGCTCTCTCTCTCTGCCCCCTGACACCATGGAGGGGCAAGGACTCCTCTCCCAGGTTCAGGCTTCTGGGTTCTGTCCCTCTCTCTCCTGGAAGTGGGGCTGTGACAGAGGCCAGGCTGTCCCCAGAAGCCTCTCTCTGGGCAGGACCACCCCTCGGAAGGCCCACCCAGCCTGGCACCCAACACTTTCCAGAGGACCACAATGGAGCCAGCATCTCTCTCTGGCTTGGTCAGGCCTGCTCTGAGCCGCCTGGACCAGCTCCAAGCAGAAAGGGCTGGGGCCGGGTGCCCCTCCCTGCTAGACCCCAGGACCCCTGGGACAGGTGCCTTCAGGAGACCCAACACCAGGCCCTCCACGGTTGCTGCTCACGTGGTCAGTGGATGGAGGCCTGAGTTTGCGATCAGGCTCTGTCGTGTGTGACAGACTTGCGACAGCTTGTGCGGACTGCCGAAGTTCTCTGAGCCTCAGTTTCCCCATCTGTAAACTGGTGGTCCTGACACCATCCCTCACTGGGCTGTCCTGCTGCTTCCCCCGAGGGGAGGACCGGAAAGACCCCAGCAAGGGTCTGCACGTCATCGGGGCTCGGGAAGGGGGTCCCCCGTGCCCACTTCACTTTGGGGTCCACCACTCACCACCCCTCCTGTTGGGACCACGTCCTGGCTAGCTCTGAAGGGGGGCAGGCCCGCCCAGCCTCTCACCAGCTTCCACCCCCCGAAGTCCACTGGGAGGGAGATACCCCAGGGTCCTGGGGGCAGATGAAGGCGTCTCTGGGGCAGTACCTGCAGGACAAGGCGCCCACTGCCCTTCCCAGGTTTCTGGACCCTGCGTGGGGAACGGGAGAAGCAAGTCCCCACCCCGTGCTGCTGGCCACGGAGACTTTAACTACCACAGACCCTCCCGCCATCTCAGGAGGGAGCCTGTCTTACCCATCAGCCACCAGGGAAGTCTCCCCACAGTACAGTTGTGAATTAAACATGCAGTCTAATGAGTTGATTTTATTAGTTTGCAAACGCATTGAGCACTCGTTATCAAAATACACATCAGTTCCTCTCGCCCCTGCAGCAGCCTCTTCAAGCAGGGAAGATCAACACAAGGAGACAATAGCTGTGACCCAGTAGCCCGTGTGGCTCCAAGTTGGCCCAGGTGTGGTCCCACCATCTCTCCGGGACCCTGTGGCCCTGCTGGGGTGGGGACAGAGGAGGAGCCCAGGGAAGCGGGTTCTGCTGTTGATGACAAGACCAGGGTGGGGGTCTGAAGTCTGTCCCAGGTCAGGCCCCTCACTCCAGCTGGACTCTCAGAGTGGGGTATGGGCAAGAGCTGGGGCCCAGAGGACCAGCCAGCCAAATAATACTAATAATTAATAAGAGCAATAGTAACAGCAGCAGCGTTTCTTACGCACCAGGCTCTGTGCTATGCGTTCTTCTACTAACCCTATGGAGGGGGGGGGGGGAGGAAATATGATCCCATTTTATAGATGAGAACACTGAGGGCACGGAGAGTCCTTTCTCCTGCTCAGGGTCCGGGGGATGGGGGGGAGCGGGGGATGCAAGCCGGGGCTGATCCCACCATCCTGGCTCCCAGGCTCTGCCTCTGTGGACACCCCCCAGCCCCACCCAGTCCTGAATGTGGCTTTCTGGTGGCATGGGAGATTTTAGTTACTCAGGAGACTTTCTCCTTGCCGAGTTAAATAAGGGCTGGGTTAAAAACAGCAAAGCTCATTTTCCCTGAAAAAGATCCCCATAATCCTGTGGTTGGGCAGGGGGCCGGGAGATGGGCAAATTGACCTTTGGAGGAAGCTACTCCCCCCACCAGCTCAGGCCTTCTCTGGCTCCAAGCCTGTCTCCCTGGAGACGCCAGTGAGTCGCCGGCTTCCCTCCCCTTTCCCCTGGCCCCAGGCCCCTGGAGAGAGATGGTTCCAGGCTGGCGGAATTAGCCACAAAGCCAGCAGGACAGGGGACCGTATTGTCACGCTCTGCGGTCCGTGCTCTCTCTTTGGAAAAGGATGTTCTAATCCCATCTCATCCACTTTCCATGGCTGTCGGCTGTTTGGAGGCATTTGGGAGGCAGGTTTCTGAAATCAGAGCCATGGTGTGGTCCCACCCCCATGGCCGGGCCCCTCCCCCGCTGGTGTGTGCTCATCCATCCATCATGCTGTCCCCGACCTCTTTGTTGGCCAGCCAACCCCCATCCAATGGCATCTCGGGCCTCACCCCCCTGCCAGCTGCCCACCTTCCCTTCTATTTTGGGCTCACAGCAGGACAGGGCTGGGATGCATTAGCCAAGCCCCCTGCAAAGAGGAGGGCGGGTACGTGGAGGGGGGAACCTCCTGGATTCCACAGGGGAGGAATCAACTAAGTTTGGGGATTTTCTGCAAGCAAGGTTAGATGAGGGCGATCTCTGAGAAGTGAAGGGAACTGAACTTCTTAACTAGATTTCTTCTCCTTAGCGCAGCAGAGAGATCAGCTACTAAAACAAAAACAAAAACAAAAGAAAAACCCTTGCCGCTGCCCCCCTTCCCCAGCCCCAAGGCACACAAGCTACAGAAGATACATCCAGTGTCCCCAGCGGCCCGCATGCTGCCCTCGCCCTTCCCCACCCTTCCCTCCCTCCCCTGGGCCCCTGTACTTTAAACTCAACTGCTTTTAGTCTCCCAAGCTTGCCAGGCATGGCATTTCCAGCCTCTAGGCCTTCCTCAGCCTGGAATGCCCTCCCAGCCTCCTCTGCCAGCCTGGTTCCCACCCTGCTTCACAACTCAGCACAGGTGAGCCCCTCCAGAAAGCTTTCCCTAACCCCAGGATGGACCCCGGACCTGCCTCTATTCTCCCGAAGGATCCTATGACGCATCCTTCTTAGCACTTGATTTAAATATCCTATGGGATCTGTCTGGGCGTATCTTGTCTCGCCCTGGACTAGACTATGAGTCCAGGCTACACTTGAGGTCAGGGACCACAAAACACGTCAAAGTAGGCATCGTGCAAAGATAGTTCATAGAGGTCTTGACTGTCGTATGAATCTGCCTGGCACAGGGTAGGTGCTCTGTGAGTATCAGCCACCTCTGTTGTTGTCATTATTCTTGTTCTCATTTTTATTTCCCCAGCTCCCAGTACTGTGCCTGGCACACAGTGAGTGCCTACTCGATAAACGTTAAAACAGGTGACTCAATCGTGTGGGATTCTATTCAGGGTCTTAGAAAAGGTACAGCAAGAACACAACTTGAAAAATCACTGCTTTGAACACTCTCCGTTGTAAATGATGAATTTGAGGCCCCAGAAGTAAAGTAACTTGTTTGAGGCCCCCCGAGTAGGTCTCTGGCCGAGCTGAGCCTGGAACCAGATCCCCTGGCATCCTGCCGATGTACTGCCCACTGCCTAAGGCCCTCCCCACTGCAAGCTGGAGTTCACTCCAGGCTATATGCTCCTGAAAGCAAAGTAAGTCTGCACTGGTGTCTTTGTAGAACCCAGTTCTTTGCATAACGCTTAGAGGACGTGGGGTTAGGGGCTGAGGCAGACCCACTGTGTGTGCTACTCGCCAAAGGAAGAGGAAACACACACATCTTCCCAAGCTCTGTTCCCTTCTCCATCCCCAGTCTCGTTCTGACCACTACACGTGGTCCCAGGGCCTGAGTGGTCGCTGTGGGGATTGGTCTAGAATAAAGCTCCCAGGGTGGGGATGCCCAGGATGGGGGCGTGGGAAGACAGGGTAGTGGGCAAGGTGGTCATGCAGCCCTTCAGAAGCTATGTTTCTGGGCCACGGTCGTGTGAAATAAGCAAGTGTACACATACACATACAGACACACACGTACGCGTGCACAAACACACGAACACATGCATTCACCTACCCACATACACACGTGCACACAAATGCATGCACCCATATACCTATGCACACATATACACAGACCCAGACAGTGCACACACACACACACACTTTTTCCCCCTGCATCCTGGCTCGCCAGGCTGCACAGAGCAGGGACACAGTCCAGTTTGTGGAAACAGTACCGCCTCTTTCCCAGGATGCTGTGAAGGGACCAGAAAGGCTATTCCTTTGCAAACCGGCCTCAGGACACTGCAAAACCAGTGCTCGGCTGCCCCAGCCTTCCCAGGACCCCTTCCCTCCCCATGCAGCCCCTCCTCGGGCAGTCCCTCCTCTCCTGAGCTGGGTAAATTCCTCTATCCCCTGCCCCACACCCCAACCAGCCCTAGCTCTGAGCAGCACGTGCAGACACCAGCTCAGGAGGGGGAAAAGGAGGCCAGCCACCATGACTTCATTTCACTCGGGCAGCCTGACCAACTGCCTCTAGGGCCACTGCCTGTAATTTTTTGCGCTGGGTATCTGTCTTTGTTTTGTTTCGTTCTCGGGGCTGAATTACCACGTGGCAGCGGATTCTTTCTCTGGAGTGATGGAGTCTTAGTCCCGGATGTTTGGGGCTGGGAGAAATGAACGTTCCAAGATGGTACAAAAGAAGGAAGATAAGAAACGAACGAGCCTTGGAGTACAGCTACTTTCTGCAGAAAAACTATGAGTCACGAGGCTGTGAAGGCACTTTCTTCCTCAGCCCAACACTTCAAAAGGTGCCTGAGAGATGGAAGGGGGGAGGGGGAGCAGTGGTCTGCTCAGCGGAGTTGCAGGCCCTGCGTGGTTTCCTTCCAGGTCTCCGCTGGATGGGCTGCCTGGGGAAGGGGTCAGATTCCAGGGCGCCAGACAGAGGGGCCCCTTCTCAAGTGGGGACAGCTGAGCCTGGACGGGGCGGGCGGGGCAGGCTGAGAAGCATGCTCTCCTTGGAAGAGTGGAGAACAAGGAGTGGGACATGAGGCCAAGGGTCTTCACAGGCCCACCCAGCACATGGGAGGCGCCGGACAAATAGTTACTGAAGGAGGGAAGGAAGGAAAGAAAGGCCGGGGCAGTGAACACACTTGTGGGCGGCGGTGGGGAGGGTGAGAGAGCTGCCCTCCACCTAGTGAGGGGGTATAGAGGGCTGCCGAGGGGAGGGGAGGGGGCCCAGGGGTGCCTTTTAGCAGCAGCAAGAAGAACCCACATCACCTTTCTGATTCTAGACCTCGGAGCTGCTGGAGGGGCCTTTCTCAGGGAAAGTCACCCCATCTCTTTGGGTCTGAACAGTCTTGCTCTAAGGCAAGTGGATGAATCTGGAGACGCCCCCCCACCCTTTCTGGTCCCTGGCTCTGGTTTCGAACTCCAGGCAACGTGGGGAGAGAGGTGGCAGGTAGTGCCGCCCGGAGACCTCGTCCGCCTGGCTGCAGAGGGCTCTCCCCGTGCAGTTTAACCAGTAGCATCCCCCGGGGATACAGAGCTTCAGGGGGACGGGGGTCCCTGCTGTTTACATGGTTCTCCTGAATGATTTACCGTCCCTGCCAATATAACCCCCTCTCCTGGTGAATTAACTGGCTCTTCTGAAATCATAAATAATTAGTGAGTCCAGCCGGATGCCACTTAACAGCTTGTGTTTTCAAACCACTTTATAGCCCATTAACTAAAGAATTCTAGAGGCATCTCCAGAAGCAAAGGACAATCATGAGAAGGAGGTTGAAAAGACCTCTCTGGAAATCATCTCCTCCAGCCCCCTGCCCCTGGGCAGCGCTGTACCAAAGAAGAGACAAAACATACAAACAATCCCCCTTTTAAGAAGACACCAAGGGCTTCCCTGGTGGCGCGGTGGTTGGGAGTCCGCCTGCCGATGCAGGGGACGCGGGTTCGTGCCCCGGTCCGGGAGGATCCCACATGCCACGGAGTGGCTGGGCCTGTGAGCCATGGCCGCTGAGCCTGCACGTCCAGAGCCTGTGCTCCACAACGGGAGAGGCCACAACAGTGAGAGGCCCGCGTACCGCAAAAAAAAAAAAAAAAAACACCAAGATGGAAATACCCAAGACAAAACAGAACAAAGTAAAACAAGTCATAACCAGGGCAAGCTGCTCTCAGATGAATTCACCACCAGACGGAGCCTAGCCTGCGGGACGCCGGGGAGGCCCGAGGAATGTAGTGGGTCAGAGGGGAAAGCCCGTTAAGGAACTGGGGGTGGTTAATTTAATCCAAGGCAAACCGGAGAGACCTTGATCCAATAAGCAGGTTTCCTCACCTGCAAGTAGGGAAAACGGTGATTTTCTAAGCAAGACCCGTTCATTAGTCTGCAAATGACACAGTTCTGATACTTAGGAATGTCCCTCTTAATTGGCCCCCCTGCCTTGGCCCAGCAACATTTAAAGTTTTGCTTCTGGCTTGGGGTATAAATGGCCATTCATGCCAATTTGTCTCTCCCTGTGGAAAGGGAGGGCTTGAGGTCTGTGTTGATTCTTGTATAACTTGCCCAAACAGGATCTTCCCGGGGGGCAGCAATTGGCCAACCCCGGAGGGCAGCAGAGCCAGAAGGAAACATCACTCCTCTACCTTTGTTAGTCACAACCACTTTATTTTTCAATGAGGAGCTACTGGAAGCCTACCGTGTGCCCAGCACAGTACTGACAAGTGAAAAAGAAAAGGAGGAAAAGAGTGAAAAAGGAGGAGACTTCAGCTCTGTCCTATGAACACAAGGGCATTTCCCTCTGGAATCTCCATCCACTTAGAGCCCAGGAATGATACAGGAGGAAAGCATCCCCCTCCCCGCACCGCCGTATTCGTGGTTCAGGGGAACATGGGCCAAGCAAGAAGTCTTCTCCAGGGAAAGTACCTGGGCAGGGAACTTCCCATCCCATCGCTTCTGCTATCCTCACCGAAAACATTCTCGGGCTTCCCTGGTGGCGCGGTGGTTGGGGGTCCGCCTGCTGATGCAGGGGACGCGGGTTCGTGCCCTGGTCCGGGAGGATCCCACATGCCGCGGAGCGTCTGGGCCCGTAAGCCATGGCCGCTGGGCCTGCGCGTCTGGAGCCTGTGCTCCGCAACGGGAGAGGCCACAACAGTGAGAGGCCCGCGTACCGCAAAAAAAACAAAAAACAAACAAAAAAAACATTCTCACTTAAAGCCAAGGAAAGCAATGGCAGGAGGAAGGGGAGAGTCAAGAGGAGATTCTGCTTCTGGCTCAGCCCAGTAAACTCCTGCCAGAGCAAGCAACCCACAGTTAACAGCCCACAAACTCTGGACAGAGTACAAAGAAAGCAACAACCTGAAGGCACTGGAGAGTGAACCAAAGCAGGCAGCTTCTGGAGATGACTTGAAGAAGCCCATGGCACAAGGTGAGTTTCCTGTTTTGTATGGCTCCCCCCCACCCCGCTTTTTGTGCCTTTGTTGCTGTTGCTGTTTTATTTTTATTTTAAAATTTTATTGAAGCTTAGTTGATTTACAATGGTGTGTTTAATTTCTGCTGGACAGCAAAGTGACTCAGTTATCCATATATATATTCTTTTCTCTTATAGTCTATCACAGGATATTGAATATAGTTCCCTGGGCTCTACAGTAGGACCTTGTTGTTTATCCATCCTATATATAGTAGTTTGCATCTGTTAATCCCAAACTCCCAGTCCTTCCCTTCCCCACCTCCCTCCCCCTTGGCAACCACAAGTCTGTTCTCTATGTCTGTAAGTCTGTTTTTGTTTCACAGATATGTTCAACTGTGTCGTATTTTAGATTCCACATATAAGTGATATAATATGGTATCTGTCTTTCTCTTTCTGACTTATTTCGCTTAGTATGATAGTCTCTAGGTCAATCCATGTTGCTGCAAATGGCATTATTTCATTGTTTTTAATGGCTGAGTACTATTCCATTGTATATATATATACACCACATCTTCTTTATTCTATATGGCTTTTAACTTGAGGGCTGGCTGAAGTCAGCACAGCACAAAGAGCTAATCTCTCAACAGAACAAAGCTATAGTCATCAAAACAGTGTGGTACCACCAGAAGGATAGACACAGAGACCAATGGAATACAACTGAGAGGCAAGAATTAGACCCATATATCTACGGCCCACTGATTTTTGACAAGGTTGTCAAGAACACTCAATGGGGAAAAACTGTCTCTTCAACAAATGCTGCCAGGACAACTGGATCTTCATATGCAAAACAATGAAGATGAACCCCTACATCATACCACCTATAAAAATTAATACAAAATGGATCAATGACCTAAATATAAGAACCAAACCATAAAACTCTTAGGAAAAAAACACAGAGTTAAATCTTCATGACTTTGGATTTAGCAATGGATTCTCAGATATGACACCAAAGGAAAAAATAGTTAAGGTGGATTTCATCAAAATTAAAATCTTTTGTGTATCAAAGGGCATTATCGAGAAAGTGGAAATGCAATCTACAGAATGGGAGAGAATATTTGCAACTCATATATCTGACGACGGTCTAGTGTCCAGAATATATAAAGAACGCTTACCACGCAACAACAAAAAGATGAGCAACATGATTAAAAAAATGAACAAAGGACTTGAAGAGACATTTCTCCAGAGAAGATATACAAATGGCCAACAAGCAGGTAAAAAGATGGTCGTCATTGTTACTCATCAGGGAAATGCAAAATCAAAGCCACAATGAGGTGCCACTTCACTAAGATAGCCATACTTTAACAAATGAGTTAAACAAGTGAATTAATTAATTCAAAGATAATTGTTGGTGAAGAATGTGAAGAAATTGGAACTCTGGTACATTACTGGTGAGAAATGTAAAATGGTTTAGGAACTGTGGAAAACAGTGTGTCAGTTCCTGAAAAAGTGAAGCACAGAATTACCGTATGATTCAGCAATTCCACCCCTAGGTATACACCCCAAAGGACTGAGAACAGATACCCAAACAAATGCAGATACACACATGTTCACAGAAGCACTAGTCACAACAGCCAAAAGGTGGAAAGGGCCCACGTGTCTATCAACAAATGAATGGATATGGGACTTCCCTGGTAGTGCATTGGTTAAGAATCCACCTGCCAATGCAGGGGACATGGGTTCGAGCCCTGGTCTGGGAAGATCCCACATGCCGCGGAGCAACTAAGCCTGTGCGCCACAACTACTGAGACTGTGCTCTAGAGCCCACGAGCCACAACTACTGAGACCATGTGCCACAACTACCGAAGCCTGTGCACCTAGAGCCCATGCTCCACAACAAAGAGAAGCCACTGCAATGAGAAGCCCACAAACCGCAATGAAGAGTAGCCCCTGCTCACTGCAACTAGAGAAAGCCCACGCACAGCAACGAAGACACAACGCAGCCAATAAATAAATAAATTAATTAATTAAAAAAAACACGAATGGATAAACAAATTGTGGAATATACATGCAATGGAATATTATTCAGACATCAAAAAAGAACAAAGTACTGAGACATGCTACAACATGGATGAACCTCAAAAAGTCACGCCCCATGAAAGAAGCCAGACACAAAAGGTCACATATGGTATGGTTCCGTTTATATGAAATATCTGGAATAAGTAGATCCATAGATACGGATTGCAGATTGGTGGTTCTCATCACTCCCTTTTGGGGTGATGAAAATCTTTTGAAACTAGATAGAAGTGGTGGCTGTACAACATTATGAATGTACTAAAGTGAACACTGATTGTTCACTTTAAAATGGTTAATTTTATGTCATGTGAACTTTAACATAATAATAGTAATAATAATAATAATAAAACTCCAGTAGAAAACTCAGAGTCTTTCTGTCTGAAGAAGTAGAGAATATGGGGCAACCACAGCCACTGGACAAGTGAGGGGTGAATACTGGAAAGGAGAGAGCCAAAGGGAGAAACACCAAATTCTGTATCTAGTCTCTGCCCAAATCTCTGGCTGACCCTCTAACCATGCAAGCTCAGGGCAGACTGGAAGTAACCCAGCTGAAGATAAAAGAACTGAACTGAGATTTGAGCTAACTGTTCCAAGAGACGGCATTTGCAGTTTGATTCAACTAAGTGAATTCCCACTAAAACAGAAATAAAATCAATACTCTTGGAAGAAATATAACAGAATTCAGGTTCTCCATAACATACCAATCACAATGCCCAGGATACCTTCCAAAGTTACTCCACATACAACGAACCAGGAAACTATGAAGTATTCCCAAGGTTAAAGACAACCAATGGAGAATGACCCTGAAATGAAGATGCTGCAGTTAGCTGGCACCGACTGTAAAGTAGCTCTTATAACTATACTCAGTGAGATAAATGACAATATGCTCTTAATGAAAGAAAAGACAATACATCTTTAGCAAGCTAGAAAAAATACATATAATCAATATAGCCATATGGAAATTTTAGAACTGAAAATGAAAGTATGTGAAATTTTGAATTTCAGTAGATGGGCTTAATCACAGAATGCAGAAAACAGAGGAAATAGTGAACTTGAAAATATACCTATAGAAACTATTTAATCTGAAGAACAGAGAGAAAAAAATTTTTAAAGTTAACAGAGCCTTAGGGACCTGTGGGGCAATATCAATGCATCTGATATAGGTGACAGTAAAGTTCCAGAAGGAGAGGAAAGAGAGAATGGGGCAGAAAAAATATTTGAAGAAATAATGGCTGACATCTCCCCAAATTTCTGGTGAAAGACAAAGTCCTTCCTGATTCCCCAGGGGAAGGCATCTCTCCCCCACTGGATTACTGCTTCCTATTTCAACTTATTTAACAAATACTCATGTAGGGTTAACTATATGGCAGAAGCTCTTCTAAGACATAATAATGTTTAATTCTCAAGAAGCAAGTACTACCATCCCCAACTTACAGATGGGGAAACTGAGGCTCAGAGAGGCTAGGTTGCTTGTCCACAGCCACAGAGGCAGTGTGGCCCCAGGGTGCTAGCTCTTATCCACGACCTTAGTTGGTTGAGTCGAGAAGTAGGGAATATCGCACTCGGTCCAGAGCCCTGAGTGGGAGGGAGGAGGCCTTCCCATGCCCCTCCAGGCCCCACAGAGCTTGAATGGGAAGAGAGACTGGGGAACTGAGACTGCACCCCAACCTAGTTAAGTTCCCTCTTTGCAAAAGTGGGATGGGCAGGGAGGGTATCACAGATCTAGCCTAACGCCGCCTTGGGGACTCGGACCCCATCGGGTCAACTCCACTGCACCCCACCCCCTCTCAGACCCTGACACACTCAGCTCCGTCCTGCCTGTGGGTCCGGCTGGGCTGCTCTGTGCTTTTCCCTGATATTTAATGGATCCACACTGTTTGAGGAACTGCACTTAAATAAGTGATGAGTTCTCACAAGTACGCTCCTGTGCTTGTGCCCTGGAGAATCTTCCATTTTGTTTATTTAAAGGGGTGATTCCTTTTCATGTTCCTGAATCAAAGATGGCACCGCAGAGAGACCATTAACAAAGCAGGGCCTCTGGGTTGTTCTTCCAGGAGGAGGAATGGGGCGGGGGACAGCTCAGGTTCCACAGTCCCTCCTCCCAGTGGGGGCTGGGGCTGGGAAGAGGGCTGTCCTCAGCAAAAAGAACTGGGATTCAACAGACCGGGTTTAGGCAACCACTAGCCCCTCCAAACCACTCCATGAAAGCTGATGGCACCGACAGCACATATTTCAGGAGGGCCTCTGCCCTTTTAAAATATATCTTAAGATATAGCAACAGCAGCGGGGCTTCCCTGGTGGCGCAGTGGTTGAGAGTCCGCCCGCCGATGCAGGGGACATGGGTTCGTGCCCCAGTCTGGGAAGATCCCACATGCCTCGGAGCGGCTGGGCCCGTGAGCCATGGCCGCTGAGCCTGCGCGTCCGGAGCCTGTGCTCCGCAACGGGAGAGGCCACAACAGTGAGAGGCCCACATACAGCCAAAAAAAAAAAAAAAAAAGTTAGCAACAGCAGCAAACGAACTCCAGTGTTTCCCAAACTTTAATGTACATACACATCACCTAAGGATCTTCAAATGCAGATTCTGATTCATCAGCTGTGGGGCTGAGCCCGAGAGTCTGCATTTCTAGCAAACCCTGAGTGGTGCTGATGCTGTAAGCACCGCTCTCAGCCACTCAAAGCACTGGTGCATCCCAAAGCCCCGAATTCACCTGGCTGAACCTGGGGAAGACACAACCGTAACAATGGTGGTAGCGGTACTGCTGTGAATAGTCACCAGTATTTACTGAGCATCTACTATGTGCCAGATGCTCCATGCCACCGCCGACTGTAGAAGGAGGATCTATCCAATGTTGCTGAAGGATCTTCCTGATTTCCCTCAAAGAGTCAGCCAGTCACAGGGAAGGAGGACTCTGGATACAGGAGGATTAACATTTTCTGAGCAATGCATATTGCTGCCCCATTCGACAGATGGGATAACAGAGGCTGGGAAGGTATCTTATTGAGGTCCTACAGCTAGCAAGCAGCAGGGCCCGGATTCCAGCCGAGGTGTGCTCTGGCTTCGAAGACAGAGGCGTTTTGTACACGGCTTCTCATGGGATGAGGAGACAGGCAGTGCATTCCAGACAGGACCAGACAAGAAGGCCCCCCAGACACGGGGCTGAATTCCAGATACTTCCCCTCCATTCTCCTGCTCACAGTGATCCAGACGATTCACTGGACAAAACTGGCGAACTTCATGGAGAAGTGTCTACACTCGCTCACCCTTTGGCCTCCTCTTCTCTTACCCCGAGAGCCTGAAACAGGAGAACGCCTGGCCTTCTCAGCCCAAGGACAGGTAGGGGGTGGCCAGGGACGACGGCAGGAGGAAAACAGGATCCTGGATGGGTCAACTCTCTGCTTTTACAGACCAGGAAACGGAGGCCAGGAGAGGGGAGGGGAATCCCTGAAGGGTCTCACCAGTGGGCGGGGCTGGCCTCAGGGGCCGGGACCCATGCTCAGGGGTCCTGTTCTTAGTTTAATGTTTTGCTGTCACCACCTTGAAATTCTTTTTTTTTTTTTTTATGGTGCGGGCCTCTCACTGTTGTGGTCTCTCCCGTTGCGGAGCACAGGCTCCGGATGCGCAGGCTCAGCGGCCATGGCTCACGGGCCCAGCCGCTCTGCGGCACGTGGGATCCTCCCGGACCGGGGCACGAACCCGCATCCCCTGCATCGGCAGGCTCACTCTCAACCACTGCGCCACCAGGGAAGCCCCTTGAAATTCTTAATAATTATCAAGAGGCCTGCGTTTTCATTTTGCACTGGGCCCTGCAGATTATTTCGCAGGTCCTGCCAGTGGGTTAGAGGTCTTGCTGGAGCTGGACCCTCTTTCGGAGCTGTCCCACTGGCGTGATCAACGAGCAGCACTGAGCTAGACAGAACTGCGTCCAATGGGGAGGCCAGTGCTGGCCCACACCTCCACGCATGGAAACCTTTGGACACTCAAGGCATGAGGAAGGACGACCTTCTGAGGGCCGGGGAGGTAACACCCCAGAATGGTGCCTCATGGGGGGCCTAGAACAGACTAATGGGTTGGCCAAGGCTGGGGAGGGGTGGAGAGAGGCCAGCTGTCTTCTGGGCCTTGGCCTCTCCATGGAAACCACCAGCAACACCACGCAACACCCAAGGGCTGGGCGGATGCAGGGTGCTCAGCTGTGCCAGCCTGTCTCAGGGATTCGTGTAATTAGAGCCGAGCCCTCCACTGGGCTTTCGGGGTTGGCCACAGGGGAGGAGAGAGCCAAGTGGAGTTGATTCAGAAGCTCTGGCCCGGCCTGGAAGTCCCAGCTCAGAGGGGAGGCCTGGGGAGGAACCGAAGCCAGACATTCATTCCTCTGGGGCCACTGTCCCCCAGGAGACAGGTGCTGGCATCAGGCGGAGCTTTGGGAGGAATGCGGAGCCCGGGGCAGGACGGGGAGAGACTTCATCAGGCCCAGCATGTGCCAGGAAGATGGTGATGGGGGAGGGGAGAGTGTTCTAGAGCCCTGGAGGCAAACCCAGGGGTCTGAGCCTGGGGAGCCTGGTCCATGGTGGGTCCCCAGAGTTTTCTGATGCACACATGAGTTTGGAGAGGGCAGTATTCAGTCCACTGGGGATGGCCTCTTAACCCTGCAGCCCTTCTCCATTGTGGCCTTCCTGGGCCCAGATGACAGAGTTAAGTGCTGGCTGGGGCCCAGGATCCCAGGGGAACCTCCACGATGTTGGCCAATCCGTGAGCACCACCAAGATGAGCATCTTAAATTTTCTGAATCGATTCTATTGGCCTGTCTTGTGGTTGAGAGCATGGTCGAATCCAAAGGAAGGGGGTTGCTGTGAGGGTAAAATGCGTTAATACATGCAGGACCCTCAGAATGGAACCTGGCGGGGGGTAGGGCAGCATTATATAAATCATGGCTGTTATCCAATTTCAGGGATTCCAAATGCATTTTTACATCTCTGTAGTCAGAATGCATCTTACTGCAGATGAAATGGCTGCATTTTTCCTTTCTCAGTGGCACGTAAAATAATGATGTGTCTTACCAGTGATGTCTTAGGTTCAACCAAATATGGAATGATGACAATGGCAGCTGCACATCTCGACTGCATTTTTTCAGCGATGCCTCCTCCTTCCATATCAGTTGAGGTCTGGGGTGCTCCAGTGCCCTGTTCCATGTGGAAACAGGCCTGGAGACCCCAGGTTGCTGGAGAGGGCTGGAGCCTGGGGTCCCCAGGGGCAGGGGTTGCTCTTGGGGGGAATGAGCACAAAGTCATGGGCAGAGGCTGCGACAGGCTGGTAGAGTCCTTGGCAGGTGGGTCAGGAGCACGGTGGGCACGGGGTGAGCCCTCAGTTCCTTAACCCACACGATGGGGAAAGTATGCTTCCTCACAGGCTTGTCGAGAGGACCAGACAATCTGTGTCTGGTTCGTGGCAAAGGCTCGGTCTGTGGGACCTCTTCTTATCACACCCTGACTCCAAAAGCTAACTGTCTGGGAGATAAGCTGCCTTGTGTGTCTGGGGCTGAGAGCTGGGGTAGCAGAGGGGAGCCTAGGCTGAACGTCTGGGCAGGGGGCTCTAAGAGCTGACTCTCAACACTATAAAGGGCTATTCAAGCCCATCACACTCTGGGAGACCCTGGGGCTTATGGAAGGAAATGTGAGAGGCTGGCCCCTCTTCCAAATCCACACCTGTGGCTGATTCTTTTTTTTTTTTTTTAATAAGTTTATCCATTTTATTTATTTATTTTTGGCTGCGTTGGGTCTTTGTTGCTATGCGCAGGCTTTCTCTAGTTGTGGCGAGCGGGGGCTGCTCTCGCTTGAGTGGGCTTCTCATTGCCATGGCTTCTCTTGTTGCGGAGCACGGGCTCTAGGCGTGCAGGCTTCAGTAGTTGTGGCACGTGGGCTTAGTTGCTCTGCGGCATGTGGGATCTTCCCGGACCAGGGCTCGAACCCGTGTCTCCTGCACTGGCAGGCAGATTCTTAACCACTGCGCCACCAGGGAAGTCCTGTGGCTGATTCTTGACCTCCCTCCCCCTCCACCTGGCAAAGACCCTGTCTGCTCCGTGGCTGTCTGCACCCAGACCTCCTGGACCCCAGCTGGCTGCAGCTCTCCCATGTCCCAATTCAGCTGCTGTGACCATCCCCCTAGCTCAGATGGAGCTGAGAAAGAGGGTTTAGAGGAATCACAGTCTTGCCAGAGGCTGGCTTTTCAGCTAAGGTGAAAACCAAAATGCCAACACTTGCCACGGGATGGAGCCTGCAAAGGGTACCTGAAATCCCAAGCTCAGAAGCCCTGTGACTCAGGACACCTCACTGCGTCCCTTGGCCCCATGTCCTCCTCTGTGAAATGGGTAGCCCTTTGTAATCTGACCTTAGTGGTTCTCTGAGTTGCCCTACAGTTCTAGCTCACCTACTGCCCCTTAGGGAGGAGGCTCCAGGACTCAGCTAGAGGAAGGGTCTGGGGAGGAAGACGCCCCCCCCCCAAATGCACGTGCTAATCACACGTGTGGACACACAGAGACAACAGAGTCACTGTGCTTTTGTTTCCTGCTCCCCTCCTGAAGCTTGCAGAGGTTCTATAGGCTGGTTGAGGCCAAAGAGTGCACGTGCGGCTGAGCGTAAGCACCAGGGGTGGGGGGCACGGCAGGAAGCACAATCTGACCTCACTGGTTAAGCCACCAGGAAGGTGGGCATTTGCTGCCCATAAGTGCTGCTCAGCAACGGAAGGGATGAAAACAAAGGCCCCAGGCAGGGTCTCATCAGTGTAACAGGTCAAGAAAGAGAAATGAAAGGGATCCAGGTTGGAAAAGTAGTTCACCTGTGCCTTTGGAGACAACCTGATCACCTGTGCAGAAAATCTGATGTGGAGTCTACAGAAAAGCTACTAGAACCGATCACTGAGCTGAGTCAAAATCCGCTGTGTGGGCTTCCCTGGTGGCGCAGTGGTTGAGAGTCTACCTGCCGATGCAGGGGACACGGGTTCGTGCCCCGGTCTGGGAAGATCCCACATGCCGCAGAGCGGCTGGGCCCGTGAGCCATGGCCGCTGAGCCTGTGCGGCCGGAGCCTGTGCTCCGCAACGGGAGAGGCCACAACAGTGAGAGGCCCATGTACCGCAAAAGAAAAAAAAAAAAATCCGCTGTGTTCCTATATCCTGCAGACAAACCACTGGAAGTCAAAATTTAAAAAAGCATTTACAGTGGCATCAAAAACCTGAAATATTTAGGGATAAATCTGACAAACGATGTACAAAACATACTGTGAAACCCACAACATGTTGCTGAGAAGAAATCAAAGAACTAAAGAATGGGGTGATAGCCCATGTTCATGGGCTGGAGGACTCAATGCGGTCAGATATCGACACCCTTCAACTTGATCTGTATTATCAATGCAATTCGAAAGTCCCAGCAGGAATTTTTTTTGAATGAATGAATTAATTAATTTTGGGGGCTGTGTTGGGTCTTTGCTGCTGTGTGCGGGCTTTCTCTAGTTGTGGTGAGCGGGGGCTACTCTTCGTTGCAGTGCACGGGCTTCTCACTGTGGTTGGCTTCTCTTGTTGCGGAGCACGGGCTCTTGGCATGCAGGCTTCAGTAGTTGTGGTGCACGGGCTTAGTTGCTACGCAGCATGTGGGATCTTCCCAGACCAGGGCTCGAACCCGTGTCCCCTGCATTGGCAGGCAGATTCTTAACCACTGCACCACCAGGGAAGCCCCCCAGCAGGATTTCTAAAAATCCGATTCTAAAATTCATATGTAATATAAAGAAAAATATAAAATGCACATGGCAATGGAAAGGACCTAGAATAGCCAAAACAACTGTGAAAAAGAACAAAGTCAGAGAACTAACACTACCTGCTTTCAAGGCTGATTACAAAGCAACAGTAACCATGACAATGTGCTAGCGGAATAAAGACAGACAAATGAATAAATGAAGCACAACGGTGTCCAGAGGTAGACCCACACCTATAGGGACAACTGATTTTCAACAAAGGTGAAGAGATAATTCAGTGGTGAAAAGAAAGTTTTCAAAAACTGAGGCTAGAACAACTGGATATCCATTGAAAAAAAAAAAAAGAAGGAAAAGAAAAAGATCTATACACCAGCCAGAGAGGGGTGACCGAAGGCACAAGAAAACTTTTGGTGGTGATGAGTGTCATCAAGATTTTGGTGATGATTTAAGGTGTTATACGTGTGTCAAGAAAAATCAAGTTGTACCCTTTAAATAGGTACAGTTCGTTATGTCAAAACAAAAACAAAGCCCCCAATGTTCCCTGAGGACGTTGGGGGCCGCTCCCATCCTAGAAGACCTCAGCTTCAAGGTCACCTCCTCCAGGAAGCCTCCGCTGGGGCAGGATTGATTCTCAGGTTACCCCTCTGCACCCCCCATCACCTGGTTCCCACCTGCACGAGCGTCCTTCACACAGTCCTCTACTACTGACCACATGCTTGATGCCCACACTTGACCATGAACAATTTGAGAGGCAGGACCTGCCTTAACCTGTGCTGGAGCCCAGGCCCTGTGTTTGGCACCCAGTAGGTGCTGAGAAAGCGCTCAAAGAGCAAAGAGAGGTTTTGTTATCCACTGACGCATTAGGGTTACCTTGGCGCTTCTAGAAAAACTGCTTCAGCCGGTGAGGACGTCACCCCCTGCCCTTCCCTTCCCAGGAAGGAGGCCTCTGGGCTGGGGTTTTTTTCTTTCCCTTTTAAGGAAGGACTTTGGGAGCAAGAGCTTCTGATGATGAGATAAGAAGAAGGAAGGGGAGGTGGTCCCCGCTTCCCACGTGCAACACGTATTTCACGGGTCCTGCTAACGGAGCTTTACCACCGTCCTCTGCGGCGGGGAACGGGCAGAGCCCATCGCGGCACAAGTGGCTCAGCATGGCCACCAGTGTGGCACCTCGGATTCTCAAACCTCTAGGCTCGCTTTTCTCAAAGTGTGGCCCCCGGACCAGTGGCAGCACATCACCTGGGAACCTGTTTAGACACTCACACTCCTGGGCCCCGCCCCCAGACCAGATGCTCTGGGGGCAGGGCCCAGGAATCTGCATCCTAGCGAGCCCTTCAGGAGACCCGATGCAGGTTCAGGTGTGAGCCCCACCGCTCCGGGCCACCTTCTCACTTCCTGTAATGAGGCAGGTTACACCTGGGCTCCAAGAATGTGCTCCTGAGGCCCCAGATGCAAGGGTACCCCTCCTTCGTTGGGCCTCTCTTCAGTCCCCGGGTGTCCCAAGGCCTAGCACGATGAAGGGGCTGCTCCCTTGTCCCCAGCTGTGTGTCAGCATCTCAGAGGCATGCCTTTGCTGTGGCTCGGACGCTTAGGCTGGGCTCAGCGGGTCCAGGGCCCCTGAGCTCTCACACAGCAGAGGCACAAGAGAAGCTGTAGTCAGAGGCCTGCTCCCCGCACCCTGGGGCTGGACATTCCAAGTTCCTGGAGAGACAATGGGTCCTAACATTGCAGGCGAGGTGGCAGGCAGGGGGGCGCAGACAATGGGCCTGTGTTTCTCCCCATGCCTTCCTGTGGCCGCTCTCAGTCAGGGCCCTGTGAGGGAGGCTGAACCATCAAAAGCACAGCGGTTCACCCAGCAGATCCCCACTGCCTCTGCCCAGGGTCCAGGCTGAGGCTGGGGCCCCCTCATCACACCCTCCCTCGCTCCCTGGGGTCGAACAGTGTTCCTTTTTCCTGAAGGCTTCCAGCATCTTCTAGGCTCTTCAGCTGCTAAGGCCTCGGGAGAAAGCGGTTAAATGCCAACACCTCTCTCCTTCTCCCTGACGCCCTGGCCTCTGTCTTCCTGGGGCAGGGAGAATGGGCAGTGGACAGAGCTCTGCAGCCCCCCGGAGCCGCAGCCAGGGGCACCTCCTCTCGCCCTGGCTGATTTCTCTTCATTAGTGCAATCACATCAACACTGACAGCAGCGTATTTATTACCGCCCTGACGACAACCATTTTTCACCCAGTGATGCACAGCCCGGTAATGAGCTTGGGGCAGAGCTAATGAGGAACTCCCCCCGGGGCCTCCTGGGCAGCTCCGGCCCCTCGATGGCCTGCCCGCCGACCTGGCCACCCCCTGCCTACAGCCGCTCCACCAGGGCAGGGAGACAGGGTTCCAAACTGGGAGGTCAAGGGCCACTGGGCCAAGCCTGCCGGGAGCTGCGCAAAGCCAGTGAGCATCCGCTCGAGTGGGGAGACTTCAAGGTTGACCGAGCAAGAAGGCGTGAGTGCTGGGCCCTGTCTCAGGGCAGGAGCACTGCCTCCAGTCTGGGGCAGAGAGGGACAAACAGCCGTGATAGGGAAGGCTGGCTGCCCCGGGGGAGCCTGGGAGGGCATGGATGCTCTGGGCTTTGCTTCCAGGAGCCCAAGAGCTTCAAGGGGATTCGGGAGGGGGTGGCTGAAGTTGATCTGGAACATTTAGTTAGTGCTGCAAGGGCCGGGCGTGGAGCTGCTGCTGGGATGCAGATTACACTAAGGCCCCGCTTTGCTAGAGGATGGGCTTCTGGTCACCTCGGCTCTCCTGGAAGCCACCGATGAGTGTCAGTGAGAAAGACCCCTGGGCGGTGGGCACAGTTATCATGAAGCCTAGTGCCTCTTACTAGGGAAAGTCTTCAGGCCCTCACTCAGTGCCCTGCCCCCAGCTCTTTTTCAGTCACAGCTACAGTGGTAGAGTTGATGATGTCTGATGCATTTGGTGGCTTGTCCAGTGCAGATTAAAAGGGGAAGGAGGGAGGGCCCAGGGAGAGGCCAGGAGACGGGCCCACTAATGGTATGGAAGCTAAGGGAATACCCAGCAAACACCAACCATCCAAGCAGCAGGGTTCTCTAGGGACCTAGGAGGCACCAGACCACTCCAGCGGATGGTCAGAGTGGCCCGGGGTCGGTTATATTTGGGACACAACTACTTTAGAAAGTGGATATGTAGATAAAACGTTACAGAAACATTTAAATACAAATGCTTGAAATATATATGTGTAAAGCATCTTAGAATCTCACAGATGATGTGACCCAAAAGATCACCTCATTCAAGTTTTTCAAAGCCAAGTTTTGCCCTCTATCCCGGGGGTTCGGGAAGCCAGGGGGCAGACATACCACATCTTCCAGCAACATCAATGGGCTTTAAAATCTCCTTTGTGTGTTAAAATAGAACTCAGGGAGACTGTGGAACGGAATGCAAAATTTCACGCATTAAATATTAAATAAAATAATAAATATTTTATTTTAATATTAAATATTTATATTTATATAATAGTATTATTTATTAAATATAATATTATATAATATATTATATATTATATACAATATATAATATATAATAATATATAATATATATTATATAATTATATTATATATTATTATATAATATATTATATATATTATACTATATATTATATAATATATTATTATATATTATATAATATATATAATATATATAATATATTATATAATATAATATTATAAATTATATATTATTATTTATAAAATATAATATTAAATATAAATATTTTAATAAAATTATTAAATATTCACGCATAAAATATTAAAAAGGAAAATGTTGTGAGGATGGCAGGCAGCTTCAGGCTGCATGGTCAGATCCCCCAGGGCACGTGTCCACCTCCTCCACTGCTAGAGCCCTTCTCGGAAGCGTTTGGAAATGCTGTACTTATGCACCCACCTTTTCCCACGGAGGACATGGGGGCCAAGAGGGACCCAGTGAGAATGGGTTGTGGCCTCTGAGGCCCACAAGCCTATTACCTTCTCTCTGATGTTACTATTACCCTACAGCACCTTGCTTTAAAGGGTTAACTTCATTAATGGTGAACAATAATTTATGGCTAATACCTCTCTCCTTGTGATGAAGGGTTATTATCTAAACTCAAGGAGTTTGTAATTAAAGAAATCAGTCACACACACGAAAAGATAATTCAGAATCAACAAGGCCACGTGCCAAAGGAGACATCTAGACCACTGGCATCCCGACGGCTCGGAGGCATCTGGGAGGATGCGTTCCAGCCATGGGACCCAGGGGAGGATGGGAGGATGGGAGGATGGGGTGCAGAGGGGAGGCAGGAGGGAAAGGCGCAGATGGCTTGTTGGGGGTGGGCAGTGAGCATGGTGGAGGATGAGAGTGGGGGGAGGGAGAGGTGAGATGGCAGCCGTGCACAGGGCCAGACTGGGGAGGGCTTGGTGGTGGTACCCAGTGGGGGAAGCCATGAGGGTAAAGGCCTATCAGTGGGGTGGGGAGGGGGAGATGCAAGAGGGCTCAGCATTCAGATCCGACCGCTAAGACCCTGTGGGAGAGCAGACGGGGCATCTTGAAAGGGCTTTAGAGAGGGGAGAGGCCATTCCAGCCTACAGCCCGTGCCCTACCCCTGCACCCACCCAAGCTGGGGTAGAGCCCGTGGTCCAATGAGACGGCTCCCAAATCCCCAAGCAGCGTGGTCAGGCATTCCTGAATGTGGATGCCTTGACCAGACCAAAAGCAATGACCTAAGAGGCAGCTGACCTGCCCTCGTTGTCTCTTTCTTACAAGTCAAGGGACCTTGGCAAGTTTCTTCATGTTTCTGAACTTCAATGCTAACAAGGTAAATAACAACACCTTCTGGCCAAAATCCTTCATAGGTTGGGGTGAAGAGAAACATGAGATGTCTGTGAATGCGACCCTCAGAAATTTGAGTTTTTAGGAAAGGGTCCAGTAAAAACATTCACCTCAAGGCCTGAACAGCTGATAATAACTTAATATGTGGGTTCTCAGTGACATATTTGCATTTTAAGCTGGAGGCAGGGAATGTCTCAACCAAATAAATAAATCCCTAATAATGGAAGTTTAGATGCTACTGGCAGGTCTGTGAAAGAGAAAGAGAGCAGCCGCATTTGGGGACAGGGCGTGTGACAAATTGTAGGCCCAAAGCTGACCTTGCTTCGCTGACACCAAGATGGCAATAATGACAAAGACGAACAGTTACTCAGTGTTTGCTATACACTGAGCTCTGTCCTGAGAGCTTAGCATATCTCATTAAATCTTGTCACAACCCTGTGAGGTGAGGACGACTGTTATCTCCATTTTACAGATGGAAAAACCGTGGCACAGATAGGCTATGTAACTGATCTAAGTTCATCCAAGCAGTAAATGACGGGTACCTGAATTCAGGGAGTCGTGTATGTTTCAGGCCCCTTAGAGGCCTGTTCTATCCCACCTGGACCCTCTGATGGCACACTCTGGATTGGCCCTCATAGTTCAAAGCAAGGAATGGAGCATCTGTACCAGATTCAGAGCTGGCTCACGTGATATGGGACAAGGCAGTCGTGCAGGCGCCATTGCTCAGACTTTACACAACACACCTCCCTCCCCATTTGCACATTTGCACCCCCGTGGAGGAGTCCACGTGTGGGGGGCCCGGGCCCGGGCTCCAGCAGGCCCTGGAGAGTCACCGTGTCCACCCCAGAAGCTGAACTCCCTGAATGAGCTGCATTACGGCCAATAATATTTCCTCCTTTCAGGATTAGCACATCATCAAAATTTCATCACCCCTCTGGGTCACTAATAGCATCCAAGTTTAATTGCTGCTTTTCTCCACCCCATTCAGCTTAGAAGACTCTGGAGCTCGGTCACCGGCCAGCCAGTCATGAACGCCCCAGGTGACCCTCAGGAGACTCCCCAGACATCTCCAGAGAGGGGACAGGGGAAAGCAGGAGAGGAGGCATGGGAGGAAGGGGTTCCCCTCCTGACCGCTCATGTTCTGCCGGCTTAAGGCCCACTGAGGACACAACTGGGGCAGAGGCAAGAACCAGGAGGGTCAGGAGGGGAAGGAGGAATTCCCAGGGCGACTTCCCAACTCCACTCCCACCCCTGGGCCACACAGCACAACAGGCTGGGCATGTCTCATCAGGAAGATATCAGTGAAGGATGTGGTGCAGGTGCAGGGCAGCCCGGGGCAGTGGAAAGATGCCTCATAGAGCCCTGGGTTCAAATCCTGACTTCTTTTTTTTTATTATTATTGGGGTACAGTTGTTTTACAATATTGTGTTAGTTTCTACTGTACAGCAGAGTGAAGTAGTGTTCCCTGTGCTATACAGCGGGTTCTCATTAGTTATCTATTTTATACATATTAGTGTATATATGTCAATCCCAATCTCCCAATTCATCCCACCCCCCTCCCTTCCCCCCTTGGTGTCCATATGTTTGTTCTCTGTCTGTGTCTCTATTTCTGCCCTGTAAACCAGTTCATCTGTACCATTTTTCTGGATTCCACATGTATGTGTTAATATACGATATTTGTTTTTCTCTTTCTGACTTACTTCACTCTGTATGACATCTCTAGGTCCATCCACGTCTCTACAAATGACCCAGTTTCATTCCCTTTTATGGCTGAGTAATATTCCATTGTACATATGTACCACACCTTCTTTACCCATTTGTCTGTCGATGGACATTTACGTTGCTTCCATGACCTGGCTACTGTACAAATCCTGACTTCCTACCTGTGGGGCCTTGGGCAGGCAATGGCTCTGAGCCTCAGGTTACCCACACATTGGAGGTGAAGGAGGTCAGAGGCGGGTAACGACTGTAATGCACTTGACACAAAGAACTGGGTGGCAATTGTGAGCTGGCGTCCCCTCTTTAGATGCGTAGGATGGGGAGAGGAGGTCAAATCATTCTACACTGGGGAAGAAGCAAAAGAAACTGAAGCAAGAGGAAGATACGGGGGAATTATGGAGAAAAGATAGCAGGGGGAAAAATCTGGAAACAAAATGCAACCTGAGGGCTTCCCTGGTGGCGCAGTGGTTGAGAGTCCGCCTGCCGATGCAGGGGACGCGGGTTTGTGCCCCAGTCCGGGAAGATCCCACATGCTGCGGAGCGGCTGGGCCCGTGAGCCATGGCCGATGAGCCTGCGCATCCGGAGCCTGTGCTCCGCAGCGGGAGAGGCCACAACAGTGAGAGGCCCGCGTACCACAAAAAAAAAAAAAAAAAAAAAAAAAAAAAAAAAAAAGTGCAACCTGAGACCCAATCTTAAGACCCTTTGGCGGGGCAAATACAGAAGCGCAAATATAGTTACATTAGCTTATTAAGTGCTTCTGATATGTCAGGCTCCATGCCGAGCGCTCTGCTTGTGTCATCTCATTTACTTCTCCTTGTATTACAAACAAGCCAACGGGGCTTGAACATGTAAGTGATGGAATGCAAAGTGGCAGAGATTAACCCAAACTGACAGAGCTGGAACCCAGGTCCTCCCAGTTCCAAGGCACTGGCCCCCCTACATGCCACTTCTCAACAGCTTAAGGAAAAAAAAAAACCTCAAAAGGCAGGAAAGTAAGAGCACAGACAGGGAGGGGTATGCTTTAGGGATGGCCCTGTCTTGGGTGAAGTGATTCTCTGTATGAAATGCTCTTCTGCAGACCACAGTATCATCTCTGCAGTTATTAGGAATGCTCGACATCACCAGTGCGCGTCGAGATGCTCTTTTTCCAGCACACAGAAGACCGCACTTCCCAGCTCCCTTGCCTGGGAAGGACCACTGGGTGGGACCACGTGAACAGCTCTGGCCAATGGGCTGCCAGGGGAAGTGAGCCAAGCTAGAGTATTTAATTGTAAATGCATGTCTTCCCCTCTCACGTATTTCAAAAGGTGCCTCCACGCCTGGATGGGGGCATTACCTAAGCCCCCTACCAGTCCTCCCAATTTCCTCCCCATCGAAAGACGGAGCTCAGCTGATAGAGATTCAGCAAGGACCCAACCCAGAGGCCCTACTGCTAGAGGTAGCTTCACCTGCAGGGCCAGAGGTGGGAAAAGATGGGAACAGGGGCGAGGAAGTCTGAGCAAGGGCTCCTGGCTCAGCAAAAACACTATTCTGGATTGACACATACACACTGCTATATTTAAAATGGATAACCAACGAGGGCCTACTATATAGCACAGGGAACTCTACTCAATATTATCAATGTGTAACAACCTAAATGGGAAAAGAGTTTGAAAAAGAATCGATACATGTATATGTAGAACTGAATCACTCTGCTGTACACCTGAAACAAACACAACATTGTTAATCAACTAGACTCCAATGTAAAATAAAAAGTTAAAACAAATAATCACTATTTCACGGAAGCCCAGGCTGGGGGGCGGGGCTCCCATCCCTGAGGGGCTTGGCTGCTCATCGCAGTGGAGGCTCCATGGCACGGGGCGTAGGTGATGCGCAGAGGGGCCCGTGAGAGTGCGTGAGCGGCTAGAGAGGAGCTGGAGAAGCAGGTAGAGACCAGAGGACAGAGGGCTTTATGCCGTAGGTAAGTGTTCATTCATTCACACATTCACTGATGTATTCTTCGTTCACTAATTCATATTCGTTGAGCTCCTTCTATCTGCCAGGCACTCTCCTAGCAGCTGGGGATACAGCAGGGGATAATATAAAGCCCCGCCCACATGAGAGAGACCAGCAATAAACAAGCCAATATATGTCAGATGCAGCTGAGGGCTGTGGAGAGAGGAAAGCAGGCTCAGGGGTGGGTGCTTGGAGATGCCACCGTTACAGGGTGTTTAGGGACGGATCAGGGACATCAGAGGAAAGGCCCGATTAACTTAGGATTGAGCTGTGCAGACATCTGGGAGGAGTGGGCACGGCTGCAGGGACCACAGGACCCTCCAGTGCCAGTTCAGAGGCCAGAGCACGGTGGTAAGTTCTAGGAACGCAAGAGCGGTCAGCGCGGTGGACAGCAGTGAGCGAAGGTGAGGCTGGAGAGGAGGATGTGTGTGGGGAGCGAGGGGTGGGGATTATGACACCCTTATACCTGGTGGCCCACACGTTATAAGCACTTAACACTTACTAAGGGCATTTTTAAAGTGATGGAGATAATCTCATTTAGCATTACCAAAAAAAAAAAAAAAATCCTACGAGGCAGATAACAAGACTTATTTTTAACTCCGTTTCCTCATTTTACAGATGAGGAAACTGAGCCTCAGCTCCGGGTGGCTCAGTGATAGAGGAAGGCCAGGACCAGGCTGGAAGCCATCTCCATTGCCATGCTGGTACCTCCAGTATCGGCAGGAGAGGGGCCTCAGTGGGGCTCCCGGGCTCAGGGAGGGGCTTTCTGGACCAGACACCTGGCTCGGGGAGTCTGATGAGACACGCTGTGCAGCCCCTCCCTCCCCTCCCTCCAGGACCCTGAGCAGTCCCGGTGGGTCCCTGGCTCAGCATTACTCACTGGCCCCCGCCTTCTGTCCCCGGAGGACAGGAGTGGGTGGGAGGACGAGGAGTGGTGGGGTGAGTAGCGGGGATGTCTCAGCAACCCGGCTTGTTTTCCTTTCCGTTACAGGCAGTGGGGCTGCTGCTGGCCCATTTGTTGCTATTGGCATCCCAAGGCCCCAAATTTATGATGACTAATTCCCACCGCTTCAGGCAGCTCCAGGGCTGTCTGTGGCAACAACGTGCTCCAGGCGGGGCCAGGGTGGAAATCCCGCAGGCAGCACCCTAACACCCTGCATCAATTCCAACTCAGCTTCCTGACTCCCTGAGGGGCCAGGAGTCAGAGGGCACGGAGGGCAAGGTTCCAGCCAATCAGAGGACTCCTTCACCCACAGCCAAATCCTAGGATAACCAGCCACAGGGAGGTTCAGCAACATAAAGCACGACTGTCTAACAACCAGCCTGTTTTGTATGGTAGTGAGCCCCCCATCGCCAGGGGTATGCAAGCAGAGACCACATGGCCACCTGTCGCAGGCTTGTAGGCAGGGGACAGCACTAGATGATTTTTCATGTTTCTTTCAGGTCAAATGTACTGATCATGTTAGTCCTCAGGACAGAGAACAAGCTCATTCTCTACCACCATTTAGCTTACAGCCCAATTGTGTCCTGTGGTACAAGATCGAGTGCATACCAATATGCAGTTTAACACATTATTTTAAGGTCAGCCGTTCAGGCACTGTTTAAACAGAAAACTGCTGTAAAGGACTTGGCCTCTTTCCCAGCCTCCCTTCCCTGATGGAACAAGGTTCCTGGCCCCTACTCTGGCCTTCCAGCAGAGGACATAAAGGAAAGGCGGTCGATAAATATTTGCCAAACAAATATACGAAAGAGAGAGTTTCTGAGGCAGGTATCAGGCTGCCAGCATGATTTGGTCTCTGGACGGGGGGTCCTGAGTCCGTCCACCCCAGGCAGGGGTGGTCTTCTGGGGCCAATACAAGCACCAAACAGTGTCACTCATCAATCCACAGTCAGAATGTTCCAGACTGCCCAGCTGAAGCCCAGGGGTGCACAGGGCGAGGGCGAGGGGTTTGCGGGGCCGAGAGCCACCTCTCCGGCCCTGGGAGAAGGGGAGGTAGGGAACAGGGACACCCCCGGGGCCACCCTCGCGTGGGGCGGGGGCTCTTGGCACATACCAGCTGAGCCACAGGCAAGCAGGCCAGTCGGCCTTGTGGTAATGAGTATGAAGCCCTGATCAATAAGTTATTTTTTGCTGTCAGTAATTAATAATTATAGCTTAGCCACAGCATTAAACTTTCATCCCACTCCCTTGAGTGCTGTTTGGCTTTTATTGTGATTACCTCCCAGCAGTAAACTTTCTCCCTTTGGGGCCTTCGTGATCCTCCGGGGCTGGGCTTCCCAATCCCCGTTCACGGTTTTCCCACTGCCTGGTTCCCTCAGCTCAGACTCCCCTCTGTTCCTCCCCCAGGCACCGTTCACTTGAAAGAAGCTTCTGGACCAGCTGGCTGGGCTCTGCCGCCCTCCTTCCAGCCTCCCAGCCTCCGAGAGATGTCCACCAGCAGTGACCAAGCTTTGAGGTACGTGAAACATCTTGCGAGGTGCTTGTTAAAATGCAGACACCCTCCAATCCGAATGCCTGGGAGTCTGGATCGGGACCGCTGGAGGGCCACTTTGGGTCATGGTGATGCGGCCACAGAAGGAAGTCAGAGAAGGGTCTTGGGTGAGGAAAAGGCATTCAAGGCCTTTTCAGTGGGTGGCCAGGAACCACTCCTCATGGTCCCTTGGCTAATAGTGTACAAAGAATCATAATATCAACAAAAATAACAATTACCCTTTATTAAGCACCTTCTACGTGCCAGGCACTTGCTAGGCACCCCCTGAATACCTGGTATCCTCATATGTACTCTGCTCTTTTTACAACACCCCTGCGCTTAGTTTGGGGAAAGAGTGGGAACCATGTGACACCACGTTTCAGGGGAAACGATCAAATGGTAGCTTTCAGTATAAACAGGTAGCATTGCCCAGGTTCTGCACCTGAAAAATAGTAGGTTAAGTCTGGATAAATCCGGCAGCCAATGTGAGGTTTGTCCCAAGAGAGGAAGACTGCTTGGTCCCTCACTCTGTATCATCATTAGAGAACGGGGCTCATGGGCTCAGAAGTGACACACAGTGCCAGTGGCCCTAACCACCCCAAAGGGTTCATGGCATCGCCTCAAACTCAAAAGCAAAGCAAAAGGAGAAAAAAGCAAAGGAGAGACTCCACTCTCTAACCCCAAAGCAGATGAGAAACAACCCCCTGGAACCCCATGCTTGACCCTGTTTCCCCGACACACAATACAGCAGTGCCCCCAGACCTGGGCCGAGACCAAGTTCCCATAATCCTCTGCATGGTTTGCCGCCCTGGAGACAAATGCAAGGAGAGTACCCGATGGATGCTGGAAAACACTCTCTGGGAGCCAGAGAACACAAACGCAGCAGCAGGGAACCTGGGCAGCCACACTCAAGCCCGCAGCAAACAAGAGAAGCGGGAGAGAGAGTGAATCAATCAAAGAGACCTTCGCCACTTCTGACAGGGCGAGCCCCTCCCTCTGGAAGCACAAGGACAGGAGGTGGCCTGGCCTGAACTTCAGCAGGACGGACGCGTGGAATCTTGGACTTCGGTGGATGGGACAGGTGTGGAGGTGGGACATGGAAATGACTTGCTGACCCAGAAGGAAGGACCTTCAGGTGCCCTGGGGACTCCTTACAAGCCTGGTTTCGGATGGGACAAGAACTAACGAGCCGCCTGCCCAGGGAAATCGTGGCGTTACTGGAGTCTGTGCAGTAATGAAGTTAGAAGCATCCAGATAGAGACGGACACCCCTCCGAGTCCTCCCAGTAGCCTGGCTTTCAGCTAGTAAACCCATGGACATCTCAGAACACATCTGCGAGATGCCCCAGGCCTAACCTGTTCTTTTCTGCCAGCCTCACATTCCCCCTGAACCCTTAGAAGAAGGGCCCCGTCCCAGCAAGCCCACCCCAGCTGCAGATGGTCCTGGTTCCAGGGAGAGAGGGGCTTAGAACCCACCTGGTCCCAGTCCAGACTCCCGTCCCCAGATCACCCAGCAGCCTTCGGCAAGTCACCTAATGCCTCTAGACCTCAGTTTTCCCATCTGTTAAATGGCTACTAGAATAAGACGACCTCTGAAGTCCCTGCCTGCTGGAAGATTTTTTGATGATCATAAAAATAATAACTTTTATTACCTTACAGTTACAGGGCCCCGTTACAAAATTTCTAAGCGCTTTAACGCAAATTACGTTGTAAAATCCTCCCCTCAACCCTGTGAGTGAGAGCTGATTATTTTTATCTGTTTGATCTTGCCTCTCTGGGCTGCCTGACGCTGGGCTCGCTGGAGTCCCTTCTTCCCTGCGACTCCGGGACTCCAGAGATGGGGTGGGGCCCTTTCGAGGCTGCAGCCTCCGCAGACCGGCGGCCCCTGGGTGGGTCCAGGCCCCATCCCGAGCCTGGAAGAAGGAAGGCCAAGCCCTGGGAGTCCTGGAGCTCAGTCCAGGCTTCGTCTCCCGCCGCCCCCAGCAGGCGCCGCTCGGACACCGCTGGCACTGCTGTCTGGATCTGCGAACACCAAAGGCAAGGAGGCACGGGTGCAGCCGCCCTCCCCCGCTGGGACCTGCCCGAGGACTGGCGGTATGTCTGGGCATCCGCCCTCTGGAGGGGGGCAGGGCGGATCGATCACGCCTCCTCCTCCTTCCCAGCACTCCCACCCCAAACCCACCAGCCCTTCTCCACCCTGAGGCTGCGCCAGGCAGCTACAGGTCAGAGCGGCGGCGGCAGAGGCACTGGAGCGGCCAGTGGAGCTGGAGGCAAAGGCGGGACGCTGAGTGTATCTGGGGGCGGGGGGAGGGGAGGGGAGTGGGCGCGAGAGGAGAGGGCCTCAGACCTCGCCTCCGGCGAGCACCGCGAAGCACCCCCAGCCCCGGCGGCCGGCCAGGCAGCCAGGCGCGGGCTCCGAGACTTAGCCAGGCCCCGAGTCTGCCCTCCCGGGGCGACCATCCAGGAACCCAGCGCTCTACTCCGGCTCCCTCCCGCCTCCCTCCCGCCCCACTGCCTCGCCCCGGGGCGGCCAGCGCGTGCCCGACAGGGCCTTGCCCTTCCCCGCGGACACCGAGCGGGGACCCAGGAGCCCGGCCTGAGGAGCAGGGTGCAGCCGGGCGCTGAGCCCGGCACGTAATGGCGCGCCCCTCCCACACCAGCCCGAGGGCACCCACAGCCCGGGTCGGGGGGTAGCGACCCCCCGACTCCTCTTAGGCTCCACGAGCGACGCCTCCCAGCACGGGCCCCCACCTTCCCTTATTCGGAACTCACAAGTCTCAGCAAGACCGCTCCAGCCCCCCAAAGAGAGCCCCCAAACTCGGGGAAAGGGGCCTGAAACTCCCGGGAGAGGGCTCTGACCAGGCCAAGCCCGGGGTCTCGGAGGCGACCGTGAGGCCATCGAGCTCCCGCGCCCCTCCGCGCGCCCCTCCCGCGCCCCTTCCCCAGCCCCACTGGGGGTGGCACTGTACCTTGGGCTCCGGTCGCGCGGATCTGGTGCAGGGCCAGCAGAGTCCAGATCAGTAGTCCCCACATGGCAACCAGCCTTTTCTTCGTGGGGTTGGTCTTCCGAACAGTTTTATAATCCTGGTGAGGTCCCGTACCCCGTGGCTACGTCCCGGGAGGCTGTCTACGCGGCTCCGGCCCGGAGCGGTATCCGCCGGGGAGGGGAGACGCTGGCGACCCCAACCCTTCCTCCTCTTCTTTAGTACAAGTCCGATACCCGCGGCGCTCCGGGAAGGCGAGGGGCGAGCAAAGAGAAGGAGGATGAAGCCGCTCTCGGTCTCGGGGCACCTCCCCGCTTAGCACCCCAACTCCGACTTCTCCCGGGCAAGGCGGCCTCGCCGATCTGACCGGTTCGCGGGCCGGGCTCCGGAATAAAGCGACAACTTCAGGAAACTTCCTCCCTTGGCCACGTTGCCCGCCCCCTCCCCGCCCCCTGCCCGCCCCCTGGTTGGGTGCTCCGCGCGGACGCAGTCACCGCCGATCCGGGCGCCGGGCCCCCGGGGCCGCGCGGGAGGCGAGCGCGGCGGCAGACGCGGGTGCGGGGCTTCTTTCAGGGGCGCCGGGTTCGGGAGGCGCGGTGAGCATAGCGGTCCGAATCTCCCTGGAGCTGAAGTTTTCTTCTCTCTAACTTTGCAGGCGGCATCTGGCGGGGCCGAACCACCTCTCTCGGCTCCACCGCCCCGGCGCCTAATCCGGGGACTCTTGGTCCCTCCTGGGGACGCCGGGCCCGGGCGCTCCCTCGGCTCCGCGTCCAGCGGGCTAGCAAACTTTGCGGGTCCCGCGGCCCGGCGCGCCGCCCCGCGAGCCCATGTCCGCTCTGGCTGCGGGGCGGCGGAGACGTCTGCTGGGCTCGGCGACCCGGGCTTTTCGCCGGCCGGGCGCGGAGCCTCCTGCTGGCCCGAGGCTGGAGCCGGGCGGCTCTGCCCTCCGCCGCTCCCCGGCCGGAGCTCTCGGCGAGGCGCGCGGAGAGCCTGGCGGGCGGCCCCGGCTCCGGGGGCGCGGCGCCTCCTCGGACGCCCGGCGCGCGCCGACCTCCCGGGCAGGAGAAGCAGCGGCCGCCGCGCCCGCCCCAGCGCCTCGGCCGCGCCGCCGGCCGCCTCGGCCGCTCGCTCGCAGAACCCGCCGCCCTCGGCTTCCCGGGCTCGGCGTCCGGAGAGCCACTCCTGCCTGCGCCGAGCGGGAGCTGCGCGGGCCGCGTGAGCCGGGGACGAGCGCGGCGGAGGCGGAGGCGGAGACGCGGCGAGGGGGGCCGAGCGCTACCCCGTGGCCGCGACTGAAGAGCAGCCTGCGCCCGTGGAGGGGGGGCGGGCGGCGGCGGCGTCCCTGAGCCAGGCCCGGGAGCGAGCCCCGTGGAAACACGAGCCGTTTGCGCGGCCGCGGGCGCCCAGCCTCTCCGGGATCCGCGGGAGAGCAGCAGTGCCAACCTCGAACCTGGCCGGGGCGGGATGCGCCCAGAGCCCCTCGGCTCTCTCGGCCAGCCTTCCCTTCCAGCCTCGGCCCCGCACCGCGCTCTCAAAGGCCTCATCGGACCTCTCTCCCCGGGTGTCGGGAACCCCGACACCCTTCCCGGACGTTGAGTAATAGGGGTGGGGGGGTACTGGAAAGAGGGGTACAGGCAACTGGTTGATTCCAGTTTCCCCTTCCCAGGTCAGACTTTCAAAAGAACCGCTCAGGGCGGAGAGCAAGACAAAGGAGAGGCCTGGGACTTATAGACGGCTGAGAAAGTGAAGTTGGTGCCAAGGCATGTGCATTCTTTGTTTCTTCTTTTTTTTTTTTTTTTCCTTTTGAGCTCTGCTTGCAAAGCGTAGAAGAATGGGAAATTAGCGAGGAAGCTATAAAAAGGAAGCTCGGAGGCTTCCTTGCTTGTGGACCACAGGAGTTAGCAGCCCTGCTGAGGGAGAAGGCCAGCTCGGGTTTGCAGGACCCAGTTAAACATTCCTGGGTACTAGACAGCTTTGCTTCCATGGATCCCTTCCTCCATTAAAAAAAGAGAGAAATCTATCTATATATATTTAAAATAATATTTATGACTGCGTTGGCACAAATATATTAATATTACATATTAAAACAATTTTCTTCAACCTAAAAGTTCATTGATTTCTTCTGATTTTAAAAGAAACGAAAACATTTCCATTTCATGCTCCCCGGCACTGTGCCTGCGGAGCCACGTGGAGTCTCCCTGTCCCTTTGGTGTTTCTGCTGGGAGCAAAGAGCCACTAGATTCCACCTGTGGGCACAACGCTTTTCTCCTTTCTCTCCCTGGCGGCCCACTCCAGCCCAGAGGGCACCCCTTCTGCTTGCTCTGGAGCAGCCACAGCCCTGCAGACGTTTCATTACTTTTATATTCCCATCTCACCTGCCTTGGAAAAAGAACCATGGGCATTTTCTGAAAACAGCTGCGAAGGCAGCCCACTTTCCCTACATGCTTCCATCGCCTAATTCAAACATCATTTTGCAACTTTTTCCCCTGGCAACCTGTGCTCCATCCCAGACCAAAGTCCTTCTGGCTGGCTGACTGGTAAAGGGGAGGGCTTTGGGGGCAGGTGGCCCAAGTGTGGCCAGCCCTCCTTCGTCTTACTGGCCATGCCATTGCCAGTTGCTTAGGGATGCCCAGCTGGGGCCTTGCACACTCCCTGCCTGCTCTAACTGCCCCCTCCCAGAGCGCAGGCCCTTCCCAGACCTCGGAGAACAGCTGTCTCCACGGTGCTATTACGCTCTTGGCTCACAGAGGGGGCCTGAGAGCCAGCTTTGCCAGGGACCTCTCCTCAGCCAGGAAAGGACCAGCAGAAAGGCTGTATCTCTGTTCTCCGAGGGCGGGAGCTCACATCCACCCAAACGTCTACCCTCTTCATGTCCAGTCCCAGACTTCAGCAGCCAGGAGTCTGAACTGGAGGCTCCGAACAGCATTTGTTCTCTTTGTAGAAAGAGATATGTTTGCACAACCATGTGTAACCCCGTACACCCTCTTCTGGGGGTTTAATCCCCAAAGGCCAGGGCAGGGCACCAACCAGTGGCTGCAGTGAGGGAGGAGGTTGTCCCTTTGTGTAGGACATCTCCAGGCATGCCTGCTTGTTAGAGAGCTACAAGGATGGTACCCTTCCAGTAAATCTTTGTCTCTATCCATCTTAGGCTGTTTCTGGCCTCGGCCTGCACACGCACACGCGCACACACACACACACGCACACACACACACACACACACACACACACAGAAGGGAACTATCTGATTTTGCTTCTTATAGTTTCGCCAGCCCAGGAGGAGGCTGAGCAGGGAGACTGCCACATTGAGAGGGGCTCGTTACTGAGGAAGTCACTTGCAGACACCATGACCTCATTCTTGCCAGCAGCGGTGTAATTAGAGGTTGCAAACGGTGCAGTTACAGTGGGTGCCACATCGGGAGGGGCCGCGTGGCTTTCCCAGGCCCTCTTCTGCCGCCCTCGTGCAATCCAGCCCCTTTAAATGTGAGTCTGTGGGTACAGCTCTCCCGGAAAACTCGGGACAGGATCTGGGGCTTCTCCCTCATTTCCATCCGATCGCCCTCCATCCCCAGAGCTGGCGCATAGAAGTCTCTTCATCTTGGAGATGCTCTCTCCATCCATTCCAGTCTGTAAATTTGAGGCGGGGGGTATGGACATGAGCACAGTTCATTTCAAAAGAGAAGGAAAGGCCTGGGTCCCTCTGCTTCCCCTGCCCCTTTTCCCTTTCCAAGTGGATGAAGTGTGTGTAAAACATCACCCTTCCTGTAGAAAAACCTTTGCTAAGCCCCAAACAGGACCACTTTCTTAGCCTCCCATCCCACACATAGAGCCAGTGAGAGAGCATTACTGCAGAACTTTGCCAGGGAGACTTTGGAGTGGGAGGTGGATTACACCCTGTGCCAGCCAAGAGCAAGGAGACAAACCCCAGGAAGGTCAGATGGAGCTGTTCAATATCACAGAAGGCCGAGAGCCTCCCTCCCCATCATCCTTGGCCTCCGACCCATCTTCCGCCCCATTTTACACACAGAAACCAAAGGGGAGGCCAGGCGGGGTCCGCTTTTCAATGTGATTATTGTATACTTTTTTCTATTTTCCATCTCAAATGTAACAGCAACGAGAACAGACTGTTCGTTTGCAGGGCTGAGCACATTCTCCACCAGCGGGGACCAGGCAGGTGGCAGTGACACCGGAGAGACAGACTCGTGTGCCCGCTCCCTGTCCCCATCCCCTCATCCCCGGTTCCCTGCTTCCCAAGGTGCTCCAGGTGCCGCCCGCAGCCAGGAAGCCCACTCCGGTGCTTAATTTGCTGAGGATGAGAAGGCAGAAAGAGTGAATCTCGAGAACAGGGGAAAAGGATTGGGCACGACTCAATCTAGAAGGAAGTTGAAAGAGAGACCAGAAGGAGAGTCAGGGTTGAAGTGGTCTTTTAACTACGGGTTTCAGGGCAAAAATACTTCCCACACCCGTCTCTTCCTCCCCAGCACCTCATTCCAGGCGGCTCTCAGGGTTGCCGCGGGTGGGGCTGGGAAAGGGCCCCCCTGAGTAGGAACGCTCAGCAGAGCCATCTCTGCTCCACCTGAAGGGAACTCAGACAACTAATTGCCTTGAAACACGGCTTCTAGTAAATAATTAATAGCATTCTTTTTTCGTTTTGTTCTGTTTTGGGGTTGGAGAAAAGGATAGAGTAGAGTTGATGGAAGTGGTTTATTAATCTCCATCGGAAAAGAGGGAGGCTCTGGGGCCGTCTCAGTCAGCTCGGGCTGCCATAACCACATACCACAGACTGGGGGCTGGGAAGTCCAAGATCAAGGTGCTGGTATATTTGATTCTTGGTGAAGGCTTGTAGATGGCCACTTTCTTGCTGTGTCCTCACATGGGAGAGAGAGAGGGGGTAGGGGGGAGAGGCTGGAGGGAGAGAGAGAGCTCTGGTCTCACTTCTTTTCATAAGGACACTAATCCCACCTTTGGTGTCCCATCCTTATGAGCCCATCTAAACCCAATGACCTCCCAAAGACCCCATCACCTTCCAAAGACCCCATCTCCAAATATTGTCACATTTGGGGAAGGTTAGGGCTTCAACATGTGAACTTGGGGAGGATACAGTTTACCCCAGAGCAATCCCCTAATGCAAGATCTACCCCCATCCTCAATTACCCACTGTAACTTACTTTCACTCCCTTAGGAGAAAGGACCTAAGAGCACAGTGCATGTTCATGGCTGGGCTCGGAGCGGCCTGCTTCTCTGGCTTTTCTGTGCTAAGGTCCAAACCACCGTGGGTGTAGCTCCTGGACTCCAAGCCCCAGGATCTGATTGGCTAGGAATTTACCTAAACAGACTGGGGTTCCGTCTTCCATGCCCACCAAAAAGAGGAAAAGAGACACAGAGAGATGGAGCAGAAACCCACCAATACTGGTGCAGAAATGAAATGCACACGGCTTGCTGGTCAGGAGCCAGATGCAAGCCAGAGAGAATAGAGGCTAACAGACCACAGGAGACAGCATTTTTAGACAATAAAACTGCTAAATGTAGGCTAGGCTGGGAAAGGAAGTGAACGCATGAGGAAACATAGGCATCTATTATGTCTAGGCCATTTTCAGCCACTCTGAGCCCCCGGCTCAGCATGTGGTGGGTGGTGGCTGGTGGCTGGTGGCTGGTGGGTGTGTGTGCAGCCCAGTCTTGCAGAGAAGCATAGTGCTGATGCCAGACAGGAGAGGGTGCTATAAACACACACTGCTGGAAGGTCCAGGAAGGAGGAAGTTGGTTGGGGCAAAGTGTGTACTTTGTGGTTGTTTCAGAAGTAAAACCAGCACACATTTCACTCAAGAATGTCCTTAAAGTGTCTACAATACGGTCTACAGCACCACAGAGAAGACTGCCTCTGGGTGGCCGGGACATTGATCTTTAAATTAGACAAGGATTTAGAATCATTTAAGGCCATTCAAAATCCCAGAGCAATGAACTCGAAATTGAGCAAGGTATATTTCATCTGCTTAGTACAAGAGGAGACTGTGACTGCCTTTCAGAGCCATCAAAGGTGAGCTTTCACAACTCAAAGGGTGAGTGCCTTTGATTGGGCACCGTCTGCTTCAGGAGCACCCACCTCCTGGCTGTTTCAAAGCCATGCCACACACGGGCCTGCCTTAGGGCTGGGGCTTGTTGATCCCTAGGCCTGAAATGCCATTCCTCCAAATGTCCGCCTGGCTCACCCCTCCAGCTTCACTGTGTCTCTGTTTAAATGGTACCCGGCCAGTGAGGCCTCCCTGCCAATCACTTTGAAAAAGCAATCCCACCTGAAGGGTGATGTTCAAAACAGTCACCAGTGGTAAGGCAGAGGCACTGACCAGTCAGCACAGTTGCTGCCTGGGCCATTCCACGAGCACCTAATGCCCTGCATACACACATATGTGCACGCACGAACATACACAGACACAGACACAGACACAGACACACACACACACACACACACACACACACACACACTCCCCCTATGTCTCCTCCGACTTCCTTTCCCTTTAGCACTTTTAGATTTTACTTGTTAGTGTATTTATTGCCCATACTCCCTCACTGGAATATAAGCATCTTAAAGGCAGGGATTTTTACCAGTTTTACTCTGGGCATGTAAAATAATCACAATCAGACCAAGTGATAATATATGTTTAATGAAATCAAAACAACGGGAAAATGTATATGAAGTGTGAACCACCTTTCAGTTTCATTACGGTGTCTTTCCTTCTGACCTTGCAAATTAAGCTATTTACACCTCAAGTGTGTGTTTTCCGATATTTGTATTTACAGCAAACATTACTACTGCCTGAAAATGAATCCAATCTCCAACTAACATCTGTAACTTATACAATCCCATACATTCGTTTAATTTCTAAGTGAGGTTTTGCAGAACTAAGTAAGTTGAAAGGCGGTGTGGATTTTAGGCACGAGGATACTTCTCATTACAGTGCAGTTAATATTCCAAGTTGTGCTATGGCGGAGTTAGGCCTCCTTACTTGCTTAATTTGCTGAGGATGAGAAGGCAGAAAGAGTGAGTCTTGAGAGCAGGGGAAAAGGATTGGGCACGACTCAATCTAGAAGGAAGATGAAAGAGAGACCAGAAGGAGAGTCAGGGTTGAAGTGGTCTTTTAACTATGGGTTTCAGGGCAAAAATACTTCCCACACCCGTCTCTTCCTCCCCAGCATCTCATTCCAGGCTGCTCTGAGGGTTGCCGCGGGTGGGGCTGGGAAAGGGCCCCCCTGAGTAGGAACGCTCAGCAGAGCCATCTCTGCTCCACCTGAAGGGAACTCAGACAACTAATTGCTTACTTGTTTCTAAAGAGGACTCTTCTCTTTGTAAACGTTTACATTACAGAATTCTTAAAAGTTGCTGCATATAAAATATGATTCAGTTTGTGTTCTAAGATCAAAGTCCACCCATGCTTGGGATAAGAGGGAGGCATTTTTTTGGAAGGCAAAAGGCAAGAATGGCCAGAGCTGGAACGGGGTCTCAGGGATCTGAGTTCAAATTCCAGCTCCACCAGCACTAGTGGAAGATGCTCCCTTTCTAAGCCTTCATTTCCTCATAGGTAAAATAAGACTGATAAAAGTACCCGCCTTATAATATTGTAAAGATTAAATGAGATAATACACAGAAGCTCTGGCATCTAACAAGCAATCAGTGATATTAGCTATTCTTTTTTTAAATAAATATTTTATTAGTTGTTTATTTATTTGGTTGCGCCAGGTCTTAGTTGCGGCTGGCAGGCTCCTTAGTTGCAGCTCAAGGGCTCCTTAACTGAGGCTTCCCAGCTCCTTAGTTGTGGCATGCAAACTCTTAGTTGCAGCATGCATGTCGGACATAGTTCCTTGATCAGGGATTGAACCAGGGCCCCCATGCATTGGGAGCTTGGAGTCTTAACCACCTGTGCCACCAGGGAAGTCCCATGATATCAACTATTCTTAATGAAAATCATTCCTCAGTGTTCTCTTAGAGTTTTGGAACAATCCTGCAGTTACTTCTCCAGGTAATAGAACTAGGCTTTGCTCTAGGGCAGGCTGGTAAACTACAGCCTGGGGGCCAAATCCCACCTGTCGGCAATTTTTGTAAATAAGGTTTTATTCGAGCAGCCACGCCCATTCACTTACATATTGTCTGTGGTTACTTGCAGTTAACACAGTAGCAGAGTTGAGTAGTTGCCTCAGAGACTTTATGGCCTGCAAATGTTCAATATCAGCTACCTGGCCCTTTACAGAAAAAATGTGCCAACTCTTGCTCAAAAAGAAAATGATGGCGGGTAGCCCCATACATGTCCTAGACTTTTGGATTCTGAGACTGTCCGTTCTGCCCTTACCATTTTCTTGCAGGCCCAAGTATCAGCCTGCCCTTCCGTACTTGCCTGAAGTCATCTGAGGGCAGCAGTGCAGTGATGTGAGATGCTCCTAGCTTTCCTGCCCCGACTTGTATCTGGCTAAACAATTGCATCCAGCAGGAATTTATACAATATAAAGAATGGGCCAGAGAACATGTGCCAACAGGCATATGAAAAGATGCTCAACATCGCTAATTATTAGAGAAAAGCAAATCAAAACTACAATGAGGGATCACTTCACTCTGGTCAGAATGACCATCATCAAAAAGTCTACAAATAGGGCTTCCCTGGTGGCGCAGTGGTTGAGAGTCCGCCTGCCGATGCAGGGGACACAGGTTCGTGCCCCGGTCCGGGAAGATTCCACATGCCGCGGAGTGGCTAGGCCCGTGAGCCGTGGCCGCTGAGCCTCCGTGTCCGGAGCCTGTGCTCCGCAACGGGAGAGGCCACAACAGTGAGAGGCCCGCATACCGTAAAAAAAAAAAAAAAAAGTCTACAAATAATAAATGCTGGAGAGGGCATGGAGAAACGGGAACCCTCTTGCACTGTTGGTGGGAATGTAAATTGATACGGCCACTCTGGAGAACAGTATGGAGGTTCCTTAAAAAACTAGAGTTAACATATGATCCAGCAATCCCACTCCTGGGCGTGTATCCGGTGAGAACTCTAATTCGAAAAAATACATGCACCCCAATGTTCATTGCAGTGCTATTTACAATAGCCAAGACATGGAAACAACCTAAATATCCATCGACAGAGGAATGGATCGACCTCTTTGTTTCAAGTCTCTGCCATCGACTTCTCCTTGCCTCTCCTGGATGACATGACCTACTCCCTCATTCCTAAATGACTGTTCCTCATTTTTTTTTTTTCCTGTATCTCCTTCAATTCTTGACTTCCTCTAGATAAATTCAGAAAATCAGATCAGTATATCTGGACTTCATTACTTTTACTGCCTTGTTTTTACTGAATTTCAGATTGCCGTTTTCCCAGTAGACTCATGGAAAGATGAAATGAGAAGAAGCCCTGAGAAAGCAAATCCATAGGTTCTTGTTGAGCAAGTTGTGCTTTTGATCTGAGTATCCTCTTGGAGTGATAGTTGGGCTGGGTATATTACATTCCAGGTTCAGAATAATCCTCCCTCAGAACATTGTATATATTGGAGCCCCTGCATTTCTGATGAAACATATACTAGTTTTATTCTGCTAGCTTTGCAGCCAACCTGTTGGTTATCTCTGGAGAGAAGTTCTTGTGGTCCTTGTTCTGAAATTAACCAGGATGTCTTGTTTCCTTCTGGGTTGTCTTGTTTCATTCATCCTGCTTAGGGAGCCCTTTCATTCTGGAGACCTTCATTCTCCTCAAGGAAGTTTCCTTTGATTAGGTTTTTGATAATTTCCTCTTTTCCATGTTGTTCTCTGTTCCCGTATCCTAAGACTCTTAGTAGTTGGATCTTGTACATGAAGGCCAGCGGCAAAGGCACCACCTGGGAACTTGTTGGAAATTCAGATTCTCAGGCCTCGCCCCAGACCTACTGAATCAGAATTTGTATTTTCACAAGATCCCTAGATGATGTGTACGTACATCATGTTTTGAGATGTGCTGCTTTAAATCATTATCACTTCATATTTGATTGGAACCATTAAGGCTACACACTTGAAGAACCATTGCATACCACTACCTCTGTCCCTGGAGCCCTCCTCTCATCTTTCCAGGCTTAGAAATCCCGTGTCCCTCTTTGAGGTGAGAAGCTTTCTAACTCCCAGGGGATCCTCCTCATTTATGTACTTGTTCCTCTCTGACTTGTTCCTCTCTTTTTCTTTTTACTGAATCTTTTCATAACGCCTTTAAAAAAAACAGGTATTCCCAGCGTGAAAAAGTTTCACTTGACCCTTTTCCCTCTTCCAGTTACCATCCCATTTCTCAATTGCCTTTTCCTGCCGAATTTCCTGAATTCATACAAAACAGGCTCTAGTTTCTTTCTGTATCTCCCTTCCATAACGCCTTGAAACCTGGCTTTTGGCTCACTGGTTTTAAAAACTTTTCTAAACGTTCTTTTTGGCTGTGGCTGATTACTGTGGCCTTTCTGGATCATGCCTTTCCCCTGACTTTCATGACACCTTGGTGTTGTCTTATCCCATAGAAGGAGTAGGAAAAATGTCAGCTGGGTGATCTCCCTCTGCCTTCCCTCAATGCTCAGTTCCAATATGGCTGCTTCTCCGAGGCTTTTTCTGACTGTTCTCTTCCAGGTTGATCTGCTGAATACACCCCATTCCTGCCTGAGTCTCTCCTGTTGGTGCACCTACACATAAAGCCAGGAAAAAACATAACGTCATATAGTTACTGCAGTTGCTCCTCATCACACCAAGCTGATTAAAAGCTGTTAGGGGCAAGGACAAAGTCTAGCACCACTGTGAATGGTTGCTTTGGTATTTTCCCACTGCCCAAGGACAGCTGGACAAGGGGGTGCCCCACGCCCCAAAGAAACGCCTTTCCTTCATTTTCACACAGATAATGTCCACCTTCAGAATCGCATGCCTGGGGCCGCCATCTGCCCAGAGGAGACGTTTCCTAATTCACCCAAAGGCACAGCGTGGCCTGCAGTGTCCCCGGCATGGGCCATGCCTCTCCTACATTCTCTCGAGTATTTATACCCGTTTGGGGCCATCTTGTGAATGCGATTGTTTTAATGTCTGGAAAGCTCTCCATTCTCCTTTCTCACTCAGGACATGAAAATGTGTCAGAGGTGACTGCTCAAGGCCGGGGTGTGGAGGTGTCCTGAAGCTGAGAGGGCAGAACTCGCTCCTCAGATGAGGACGAAGCCCCCAGTTGCCCACAGACAGTGGCCCTTCTGGAAAGCCAGAGGGCTCCTGTGCTCCCTTGGTGTAAAGCCTCAGGCCACACAGCATTTACACAAAGCCTCCTACTCCTAGGACATGTGGCAAGTGTGGGGGAGGGGAGGGGAGGGGGAGGGAGAGGAGGAAGGGCAGCGGAGGTCAGGGACTATGGCAGGCACCTCTTTCATCACCCCCTGAGCAAACACATAGGAGCAGGGAGGATCCGTAAAGCCGAACTCTTCATCCCCCTTCTTCGGCCCACACCCCACCACTGCTCACCCAGTGTCCTCATCTCGGTAAGCGGCACCTCCACTCTCCCTGATGCTTAGGACGGAGCCTAAGGTGCATCCTGGGCATCTCCCCGTCTCATCCTCCGTATTCCATCCATCGCCAAGTCGGTGCATCCACCTCCCCAGTGGACCCACGTTTGCACTTCCCTCCATGTCCTCTTCCACTGCCCCAGTCTGTCCTCCACCAAGTGCTGTCTGGACCACTACCATGGCCTCCTAACGCTCTGCCTCCAGTTCTCCAGCTCCGAGTCTGACCTGCACAGGGCACCCACGATGGTTATTAGAAGTAAATCACATAATGTGATTCTCCTGCTTAAAACCCTTCAAAGCTTTGATATGATTCAGAAATTATTATTCAGTTTTTAGGTATGATATTGTATTTTGGTTATTTTTCCCAAAAGAAAGTCCTTCTCTTGTAGAGGTACATACTGTAATATTTCTATGTGAAATGATGTGATGTATTGGATTCTCTCCAAAATACTACCCTGTGGATCAGGGAGGTGAGATTGGTCGGGTTGAAGCTGAGTACCCAGGGTTTCATTACGCTCGTCTACTTTTGTGTGTTTGAACATTATTTAATTAATTAATTAATTAATTAATTTTATTTTTGGCTGCATTAGGTCTTCATTGCTGTGTGCGGGCTTTCTCTGCGGCAAGCGGGGGCTACTCTTCGTTGCGGTGTGCGGGCTTCTCATTGCGGTGGCTTCTCTTGTTGCGGAGCACGGGTTCTAGGCATGCAGGCTCAGTAGTTGTGGCTCACGGGCTCTAGAGCGCAGGCTCAGTAGTTGTGGCGCACAGGCTTAGTTGCTCCGCAGCATGTGGGATCTTCCCGGACCAGGGATCGAACCCATGTCCCCTGCATTGGCAGGCGGATTCTTAACCACTGAGTCACCAGGGAAGTCCCTGTTTGAACATTTTTATAATGAAAAAATTAAAAAAACAAATTGCAAGGATACTTTGTTACTCATAAGATGAAAAAAAAATCCGACTTGTGAAGATACTCCATTACTCATAAAATTAAAACAAAACCCCCAAATATCCTCCAGCCTGCACTTGCCCTGCCAATGCTTCTGCCTCATCTCTTGCCGGTAACATCCTTCTATGAGGCTCTGCCCTGCACCCCCACCCCCCCAGTGAGCTCCTCATTTTCCTTCCCTTCAAGGAAGTCATCTCGGACCTGCCTGGAAGCTTTTCCCGTATCATTCCCAAGACCCCCAGTGCAGTCCACCCCTACCCCAGTCCCCACTGGCTACTTCCTGCTAACCTCCCAGGCCTCAATTTAAGACCAGTCTTTCAGAGATGCCCTTTCTAATGGCTCAATTTAAATGTAACCTCCCTAGTTTACTTTATCTCTGCACCCTATCATTTCCCATCCTTGCACTTAGCACAGTTTTAGTGTGCTTTCCCCACCAGGCCATGCACTCCACGAGGACCAAGTTCATGACTTTCATTTTTCACTTGTGTGTCCACCAGCATCCAGCACAACATTGCAAAATGAAGTGAGGTGGTCACCACACCCTCGGTCCCCTCTGAAGAAATCTCCCCTCAGCCATTAAAACAATAATTAAAATGAAAAATACAGTAGCAAGGATGCAAGAACCGATGTATCTGCTAGGCCAGATTAACAAAATGCTAAGCATTTTTTCATTTTTTTAATGATCGTTCTCTATTTTATTAAGGAATACAAATTGAGAGATAAGATTAAAGTCTCCTGTAATCCCCCCACCCTCTCCCACCTGGCCACCTCCCTTCCTTCCCCTAAGTAACGACTAACATGATTTTGGCGTGTATTCAGTGCATATATATATCTATTTTTTAAATAAATTTATTTATTTATTTATTTACTTTTGGCTGTGTTGGGTCTTCGTTTCTGTGTGAGGGTTTTCTCTAGTTGTGGCAAGCAGGGGCCACTCTTCATTGCGGTGTGCGGGCCTCTCACTGTCGCGGCCTCTCTTGTTGTGGAGCGCAGGCTCCAGACGCGCAGGCTCAGTAGTTGTGGCTCACGGGCCCAGTTGCTCCGCAGCATGTGGGATCCTCCCAGACCAGGGCTCGAACCCGTATCCCCTGCATTGGTAGGCAGATTCTCAACCACTGTGCCACCAGGGAAGCCCCAGTGCATATTTTTTATATTTTTATTACAAATGTGTGCATCCATAAACAATCCATGGTATTGTTTTATGTGTTTTTGAAAATGTATGTAGATGGCATAGTTTGCTACGTAATATTGTACAGCTTATGTTTTTCACTCAACATTGTCATATATATGTGTGTATGCATATATATTATATATTAGTTCATCCATTGTAACTGTTAGACAGCAATCCACTGTATGAATACATCACAATTTATTTATTCATTCCCTTAATGAGGTGTATCTGGCTTATCTCCAATTTTATCTCTGACAAGAATTCTGGGAAGAATGTACTTGAACTTGGGTCTCCCTAAGCACAGGCCTCCTCATCGCCATTAGACTGGCTAAAATAAATGAAAGAGGGCTGGCCAGGTTGTAAGGAAATGGGAATTCTCATATGCTGCTGCTGGTGGGAGTGGAAATTGATATAATCATTTGAGAGAGTAATTTGGCAATATCTAGTTAGGATGAAAACACTCAACCTTGCGGTCCAGCAGTTGTGCCTTTATAATAAATCCGTATCATCAAAGCTAAATGATGTAATTCTTTTCTACTCAACAGAAAGCATTAAATATATAATATTCCTTTATGCCTTAGAGTTTACAGTCCATTTGCACATAAGTTACCTAATCTGACATTCCCAACCGTGGGAGAGTAGTATTAGCCCCTATTACAAATGAGGCTAAATGTAAGGGCACCTGGCTGCAGTTTGGTGCTAGGGCTTAAATCCCACTGGTTTCACTTTTTTGCCCAGTGCATTTTCTACCACTGCACACTGCCTCACTGTGTTTTTATGCTACGAAGAAAATTAACCAGCTCCAGGTCCTTTGTAGGAGATGATGTTGGTGCCACAATGAGATGCTTTCCACCATGCCTTGTACTCACGCATTGGGGACTGTAAGCGTTGGTGGCTAACAGCTCACAGCTTTTCCTTCTTCAGAGAATTGCCCACAGCCATCTGGAGCAGACTTACTTGAAGATGCCTGGAAATTGTCCTCCACCGCACTTGGTAGGGGGTGCCTTAGCCAATGGCTAACGATACAGTTGTACGCAGCTGGCCTCATTGCTGTGAGGGTGGACAACTCCATGGTCCCATTTATGCTCCAGAGCTCCCCGTGGGATCAGGCTGAGGCAGAACTTTTCAGCTGAACCCACACCTCAACCTTGCTTCTTCCTCTGCCTTATTATGCTTCCTCACTTCCTTATACCTCCTCCTGAGAGCACATCTTCGAGAAATCACCTGCACAAAATCTTATCCCAGACTCTGCTTCCAAGGCAATGGTCCTCAACATTTAGCAACATCCAAACCACCTTCAGGCCTTGTTAAAGCACAGATCGCTCACCCTCAGAGTTTCTGTTTCAGTTGATCTAGCGGAGGGTCCAAGAATTTGCATTTCTAACGAGTTCCCAGGTGATGCGGATGCTGCTGGTCCAGGAACCCACACGTTGAGAACCATTGTTCTAGGGACCTGACCTAAGAGAGTTGGTGCCAGGAGAAGCAGACTCTAAGGCTGGGATTTTGGAGTTGGGTGACCTGCTGGCCATGAGGACCCCAACATCAGTGGTAGAAGGAGAATTGGTAATTCTTGGCACGTGGTAAACAATTTCTGTGACAGCGAATAGCTGGAAGGGGATGCACTGGCTTTTGCAATATTTCTAGCATTGGAACCGTAAAACAGAGATAGTAATGATAAAGACTGTGGAATTGAGAGGCTGTATCTGAGAGACACTGGTGCATCAAAGAAGGAAAATGAGAGGTCCAAGTAGTTTAATTCAGAGCAAAGTGTGACAGTCAGGACCTCTGGTAGGAAGGGCCTTATCTCCTGTAGCGGAAAGACTGATCAGGCTGAAAGCCAGGTTCAGTGTCTACTAATAAGAGATGCAGGACTGGGCTTCCCTGGTGGCGCAGTGGTTGAGAGTCCACCTGCCGATGCAGGGGACACGGGTTCGTGCCCCAGTCCGGGAGGATCCCACGTGCCGCAGAGCGGCTAGGCCCGTGAGCCATGGCCACTGAGCCTGCGCGTCCGGAGCCTGTGCTCCATGGCAGGAGAGGCCACAACAGTGAGAGGACCGCGTACCACAAAAAAAAAACCACAAAAAACAGAGATGCAGGACTTTGGGGAAGTTTGAAGTCTCAGCCTCAGGGAGTCTCCCATGTCAAAGTCAGGGCCCTGATGGGACGGGGTGGCACCTGAGACTGAGGAATGGGACGTCCATATGATGGTGATCAAGGAGCCCTGGAGGATTCCCCTGAACCCTCAGGCGCCTTCGGAAGTGGCCCAGTTCCCCTTGTTAGAAGATAGTCCGTTAACGTGGGCAACTGTACCCCAGGCAAAGGGAATAGCCAGATCTTTCAATGGTTGGAAATGAAGTCTGAGTTGACAGTGGTACCCAGTGCGACCATGGCCCCCTATTAGAGGCATATCTAGGGGGTCAGGCAATAAATGGACTTCTGGCCCAGGGTCATCTCACAGTGACTCTGCTAGGTTCATGGACCCAAAGGGAGGTCATTTTTTCAGGTTCAAGAATGCATCATCACAATGAACAGACTTAGAACCTGGAAAGTCCTCACCTTCATTCCTTGGCCTACAGAATAAGTGCTATTATAGTAGGAAAGAATGATTATGGTAGAAAAGGTCAAGTGAAGTTCTGACCGACCCACCCCCACTGGATCAAGGTAGTAAATCAAAAACAATACTGCACACTGGAAATAAGGGCGGAGATCTGTGCCTCAGAGATTTCCCGGATGCAGGGGTGGTGGTCCTCATCCTATTCATGTTGTCTGACCCCCATGAAACCCTATGGATCATGGCAGATGACCATGGACTTCTACCAGTTGAAGCAGGTATCAGCTCCAACTGTGGCTGCTGTGCTTCATGTAGTACCTTTTTTTTTTTAATGTAGTATCTTTAATAGACAAAATTACACAGCTTCTGATCTATGATATGCAGCTACTGATCTGGCAAATGCATTTCTTTTCAACAGCCCTTGAGAAGGAGGATCTGAAGCAGTTTGCATTCCCAGGGGACAGACCACAGTCAGCATTCACAGTCTTGGCCCAGGGCTATGTTAATTCTCGGGCTCTGGTGCAAAAGGATCTGGATGTCTGGATGTCGCACATGCATTACACTGGTTACTATATGGAGGGCATCATGGTAATGGGACTTAATAAGTGAGAAGTTCAAGTGTCCCAGACACCTTGGTAGGATATACGTTCTCCAGAGGGTCAGAAATAACCCAACAGGAATTCAGAAGTCTGTGACATCAAGGAAGTTTTTAGGGGTCCAGTGATCTGGGACGTGCTAGGACATTCCCTCCAAACTAAAGGAAAAATAGGTGCACCTTGGACCTCCTACCGCACGCAGAACCATTCAGAAGCTGCAAACCTGACAGTGGGATGGCCTCTTGGAAGTGCAGCTGAGTGGAGAGGACAACCTCTCTACTTCCGGTTGTAGCACCTCAAACCAATGGTCACCATGTGGTGCTGTATCCTCTGTAGACAGAATATGTGGGCTTAGAAACCATGGGATGAAGTAGGGGTTGCTCTGGTCACTGTGAATTCCAGGACTCACTTGGGTCATTTGCGTTTTGATCCCTTACATCCCTCAGTCTGTGAGTCTGGAGGAGTCCAGCTCCCAGAGGGAGGATGATTCCGCCAGGAGACACAGGAAGTTCTCCCTAAATTCAAAGCTGTGGTTGGTGCTCCTAGTCACTGGGGGACCTTCATTCCAGTAGGACAGCAAGAAAACTGAGGAGTTTTCTTCCTGACCGTCATGGTGAGGGCTGCTCCATCTTGGGGACAGGGAGCAATATATTGACACTTGGGTGACAACTGGAACATCTCCAGCACTTTCACGCATTTTTAATTGAAAATGAGCAAGTACAGTAACCATGGCTGAACCCTGATAAGCATGGGATCCAGGGGCTCAGAGCCCCTGGGCAAGCCCCCTAGACCAGCAGTGGTGGGTGATCTAGAGAGGTTACCAGAGGAGGGAGATGGTGGACATTAGTTATGGCCTTGGGACTAATGGCAACAGTGATGGAAGCCTTTGTCCCACTATCCCTCCTCTTTTAAGTTTTCCCCCAAATTGTGACCCAACAGGAATCTGGAGAAATGGACCTAGATAGGGTGAACTTAATGGGAGAAGCAAGAGGGGGGTCAGGTAGTAGATGCTTTTGGTGTCTTGCCCTGAATCCTTTCACCAGGAAGGTGCATCTGTTCTCCAGTTGGGTATTGACTGCTACAGCTCAGAGCTGTATCTTTGCCTAGAAAGTTGACCTTGAGAATGACCTGGACACCCCGGCCATCAGCAATTGCTTTGCCTGGAGATGCTGGGAGGTCATGCAGCCATCCCCTCAGAGGAAGCCTGCAACCAATGACACTGATATTGGGGTACACAAGCCCAACCCCCTTGCCTTGAGAAGGGCCAGCTCATGGTACCATTCCTGCTCCAGAGAATGTCATGGGATCAGGCTGAGGTTGGACTTCAGCGAAACTCACATCTTTGTTTAAAGTTCTTCTCTTTCCTTATTCTGTGTCCACCATTTCCTTCCAGGCTCATCCTGTAGGAGCTCTCCCTCAAAAAATCACTTGCACAAGAATCTCTGTCTTGGGCTCTGCTTCTAGGAAACGCAACAAAAGACGCTGCTCTCTGTCTTGTAAAATATATTTCTCAAGATTCAACTAGCAGGAAAATATATAGAAAAAAGTGAAACTCTCCCATTCCTCACTTTCACCCGTCTGCCCTTCCTAGGATGGCAGTTTGATGATGTGTCAATTTTGTCTCCTTCCTGTGCAATTTAATCTATCTATCTATCTATCTATATATATATTTATGTACGTATGTGTGTGTGTATATATAGACTTAAAAGTAAATTGGATAATTCTATACATATTTTTTCTGTGACCTGTTTCATTTAACAGTATGTCTCAGATACCTTTCCATGACAATACCTATAGGTCTATCTTTTTTTTTTAAATGGCTGTATAGTATGGCATATATGGATACACTACAATTTATTAAATGACTTCCCTGTGGGAAAATAGAGCAACATTAAAGATTTCAAGTTGAAGGAAATGAATAGAGGGAATTGTTTTCACATGTGTTAGGAGTTTCAAAAGAGTAGAAGGGGACAATGAGATAATTTGGGTATTAATGCACACCTGGGGCTGAGATCACTGTATCATAACTGCAGGAAACAGCAGTCACTCCAAGGACTGGGGACACCAAAGGGAAGAAGTGGGGTTACCCTAACCTAAGACTTGCAGAAGGTGAGTGGGTGTACACAGCAAGCCACAGTTTTCATTTAATGAAACTGGTAAGTAAAAAAAAAAAAAAAAAAAAAAAAAAAAAAAAACAAACTTCCTACCCTCATTTGCATATTTCTGATTACCAGTTAAGAGGTAGTTTGAAAAATAGTTATTAGCCATTGTTTTGGTCCTTTAAGACCATGAATTATTTGTATCTTTTCTTCCATTCTTCAGTTGAGTATTTTAGCTTTTCTTATTGAGTTGTAGATAGATGCTTTCTGTTTATTCTATGAATTGTTCTTTTGCTCGTAACTCTGCTGTAATTATTTTCTCCCAAACTGTCACTTTGGTCTGGTTGTTTTTCTGAAAAATATTGGTTGGATTGCATTTTTTCCCCTTTATGACTACCAAGTTTTTTCTTAGAAAAGCTTTCTCTACCATAAGAATGTGTGTGTGTGTGTGTTTGTGTGTGTGTGTGTTTTAAATAATGGTATTAATCTAACACTTTTTTCAAAGGTTGGATTTTGTTTATGTTTGGATCTTTAATTTGAGTTTATTTTTGTCTCAGACGTGATGCAGGGCCTAACTCCCTTGCCCTAAAGTGGGTAGACATAATTTACTGACTATGCTACCCTTTTCCTGTTGCAATGTCACCTAAATCTTAAACTAAATCACCTTGTATAAATGTATCTGTTTTGGGCCTCTGTTCTGCTCATTTGATCTGCTTGTCTATTCTTCTGTTGTTACTAAGTTATCTTAACAAACGCCTGGATAGTATGTTTTGCTGTTAATTGTGTAAGACCCTTCACATTGTGCTTTTCTTTTTTTCCCAAAAAGTTCTCAGCTATTTTTGGACATTGCTTTTTCCATATGGATTTTAGGATTGACTCATCAAGTTAAAAATCTCCTGTCTGGATTTTAACGAAGATAACATTTCACGTATATATTAAGATAAAGAGAATTAATGTGTTTTCAAGGGTGAGTCTTTCCATAGAGGAACACTCTCTAAGCCCTCTTTTGTGTCCTGTGAAGTTTAATCATTTTTTTCATATGTATATTTATTAGGTTTGTCTGAGTATTTTATAGTTTCTGTTGTAATTGTGAATGGCATCTATTTTTCTATTAGATTTTCTAATTGGTTATTGCTATTGAATATAAGAGCTATCAGATTTTGCCTGTTGACTTTAAATTCAACTTAATTTTATTTGTTCTAATAGCTTTTCAGTTGATTCTCTTGTATGCTTTAGGTTGATAATCACATTATGTGAAAATAGTGACAGTTCGGTCTCTCCTTTACCTGTATATATACCTTGTTTTATTTCCTTATTGCACTGGTCTGTAGTGGTAAATGAGGTAGGCATTTAAACTTTTACTGAAACTGTTTTTAGTGGGGCTGATTGTAATATGATGTAACTATTAAGTACAATGTTAGTGGTTGGTTTGCTATAGTATAAAGGAAACTTTACCAGGTTAAGAAATGTTTAGTCTAGTCCAGCTAGTCTTTCATTATTGAGATGGTTCAATATCAGTAAGAGACTTGTTGGAAACAGGAGAGCTTTACCTGATAAACCTGCAGATAAACCCAAAACTTCCCTTCCTGTGGCCATCTGAGCACCAGATAAGGCTGCATGCAAAGCTGATTTAGTTTTCCTCTTGAGAATGAGGGGAAAAAATTACTCCCCACCACGGCCTTGAATTCTGCAAAATAAAACCCTGTCAGAGCTGCCAATGCTTTTCATCTTTAATGAGAAAAGGTGTTGGATTTTATCAAATCTCTCTTTAGTATCCACCGAAATGATCAGAACACTTTTCCTATAATTTGTTACTGTGAAAAATGACATTAATATGTTGCCTAATATCAAACCATCCTTTCATTCCTAAAGCAAATTAAACTTGGGTATAATATATTATTTTTTAATACACAGATGAATTTGATTTATTCATTTTTTGTCGCTAATTTTTAATAATGAAATTGGCTTTTAGGTGTTTGCTTGCCTTTTGGGCTACTCTGGGTTCAGTATTTGAGTCCTGCTATTTCGTAGAAATAATTTGAAACCTTTTCATTTTCTTCTGTGTTCCTGAATAGTTTATATATCATAGGAATCAACTGTTCCTTGAAGGTTTAATAGAATTCGTCCATTAGCTCCTTGGGACTATGACCCTGAGCCAGGCATGCCCTGTTTGCCATCAGATTCATTGCCCACCCTTCCCTGTTTTGCTCTGTATCTCAGGGAGCTACGTTTCCAGGCTCACTTGCCCTCTGCTTCCAGGTAGGTTGGCCAATGGGAGGCACTGGTCCAAAAAATGAAAGAAGGGGAGTGGGAAGAAGCAAGGGTGTCCCTTCTCCCCTTCTCCCATGGTTTGGGTAGCATCTCTGACAGCAACTGCACCCCCTTTGTGGTGTGGCTTCAGTCACCATTCTCAGCCCCTCCCTCAAAGACCAGACTGGCCTCTGCTGGTGGTACCTCCCTGCTTCATCCTGCCAGCTTCCCACTGTTGCTAGGCAACCCTAGTGAAAGAGGAGGGAAGGAGGCAGGGCACAACCTTTAAAAGAATGACACAGCCATAGTACATGACATAGACCAACTAGGTCTAAGACGCCTGAAGATTCAACTTCCAGTAGACCTTAAGCCTCATTATATGCTCATTGTAATACATTAGCAGGCTAAATGACACACCCACCAGTGCCATGACAGTTTTGAGGCCAACCATAAAAGGTCAAAAAGTGGGCGGTGGCCCAATTCCTGGAAATCCCTGCCCTTTCCTCAAAATAGTTAGAATAATCCTCCCACTCATTAGCCTATGAAATTATCAACCCATAAAAACTAACCATGCCATATTTTGAGACTCTCTCTCACCTTCTGAGATGGCCCACACTCTGTCTGTGGAGTGTGTTTCTCTCTAAATAAATCTACTTCTTACCTATCACTTCATCTCCAAATTCTTTTGCGATGAAGAAAAACCTTAAAATCACCGGGAATACTAGGAGGTTTCTTAGCTCTTCTATTACCTATGTAACAAATTCCCTGTATTAAACCCCCTTGGTTTGAAACACCTAGCATAATGTCTATATTCTGACTGATTCCTGACTCATACAGATATTGATTTGATATCTCTTCTTTAATCGATTTTGATTATTTACTTTTTTGGGGGGAGTCATTTATTTCATGTTGATTTCAAATTTGTCGAGTAAAGTTGTGTATACTATTTTCTTATGCTCTAAAAAATTGTCTCCATTTGTTTCTAAAGTTGTTTACTTGCAAGTCTGTGTATTTTGTGACCAAACTAGTCAGACGTTTGTCTATTTTATATTAGCATTTTCATGCATATGTTACATAAATCCTGATTTAATCTTCTCACCAACTGCACAAAAAAGGTTTCTATATCAAGAAATGGCAGCAGAAAATCATTCCTTTCTTTGCCCAAGAGTACATACTTATTTGCAGAACTGATACTTGAACTCAGATCTCTCTGAATTCAAAACCCAGACTTTCCTCATTGCATCAGAGAGCCTAAACATTCTGGGTGAGATTAAAAGGATCATTATAAACAGGCTTGACATTTCCTACAAAGAATACAAATTTGTCTTTTAATTGGGGGGAAAAAGTTAATTAAGCTTCAACAAATAATTATAATAAAAGTAGCTTTGAGAGGAGAGGAGAAGAAATGTCACAGCAGAGCAACTGAAAGCTTTGGACTGTTTATAAAAGAGACGTGCATCCTTACCAGGTAGCTATCTCCATCCTGCTTTACCTGGTCCAGCAATTAGACCTTGGCCTCCCCTTCCCCACCAGGTTAGAAAGAGAAGTTGTCCCAAAAGGTGAAGGTCATCCTAATCACCCTGATGGGTGCTTCTCCTGGCAACGTTCAATGATATATGCTTTGGGGAGATGACCACGTTGCCATGCCCATCATGGCACATGTGGTTTGGAAATTCCACTCTGCTCTTTCTCAAAAGGATGTGACCGGAATGACTGGAGTCACAGAAGCTGAGATTCTCTGCGAGACGGGGCTGATCCCCACTGGCGGTGTCAGTTGCCCATTCTCCTTGGTCAGGGCAACGAGAGAAGGATCATTTTCTATTTCAACTTCCTCCAGCCCTGAACTCAGCTTCTGATGGCAGAGAAGTCCCTGAAACCTCCTAAAATAGCCTCCTGCTGGAAAGAAGTAATGCAATGCACACCACAGTATGCATATTGATTTCTATTTTTGGTTCTTATCAAGATTTATTTTTCATCCCTTCAGGTAAATAGTGACCTTGGACACGCTGCCTTCCATACGTGCAGCCTGGGTCAATGAATCTTGGTATCGACCTCGGGGGCCATCAATAGCTGCTTATTGTTCAGATATTTCAATGTCAATAAGTGGCCCCATGGAAGTGAGAGGGGGGTTGCCCAGCAGCTAAAAAAACAATCCCTTTTCTCCTCGTTGTTATCTCACACAGAAGGGGCTGGTTCTAAAATTGGTTAACTTTTCTGCAGGGAGTGGAAAAACAAACTCCCCAACATAGCCTGAATCCTGTAAATGGAACCTTCTCAGAATTACTATCCATTATTATGAAAGGAGAGAAACACCCATGTGTGTTCTATCTTCTCTCTCTGTCTCTGTCTCTGTCTCTCTCTCTCTCTCTCACACACACACACACACAAACACACTGTCACACTCAATCCCAGAAGAAGATCCAAAACACTTCGGAAAGAGAGACCTGGTTCCTAAAACAGCTATTAGGAACCCATCACATCTGTCCTTACAAACCCAATTCACTCACCCAGGCTTAACCAACTGAAGAGTAGGCAGGTTCACACAAAAGAGCTTACACTTTGGCATCTGACCCTCCTAGAAGTAAATCCAGGTTTTATTACTGACAAGCTATAGTTTCCTCATCTGTACAATAAGGGTGCCACCTGCCCTTCTGTGATCAGAGATGCTGTCAGTAGGTGCCTGGTACTTAGTAGGTGTAAATTGCATGAATCCCAGTTCTTGTTTCATTATGATTCTACTAGCTAAGCGGAGCTGGTAAGGGACCAGGACTCTCCACTTGGAGTCTCAGCTACCTGATATTCTCCACTCCTCACTTACTCCTGTTTCAAATTCAAAGGAAGATTTTTAAAAAAAAGAAAAAAAAGAATGAACATGTGACTGAGATTAAATACTCCCTTACTATCAAATCACGTGTTTATCAGAGTTTATTGGCCATGCTTTCAGCTATTGGCCCACTTATTTGTCCATCTTGGTGTACTTGGCATGGCTTGGAGGCTCCAAGAGGGCAGGGCTGAGGCTGGGCAGAATTCTCTGGACCGAAAGTAGGGGAAGGGGGTCATCTTCCACTGGGCAGCACTGGTTTTCCTCCCTCCAGTGTGTGGTGGCTCACCACCCCTACCTACTTCCTTTCTCTCTGGTCACATCAAAGTTCCCAGCAGCCAGGTGATGGAACTCTCCCGGCTCCTTTCTCCCCAGGTCATGCCCTGCCCAGAGTGGCCGTGGACTACAAGGTAACCTTGGTAATGACGGAGGAGTGAGGGAGTGAAGGTGACCACTCTGCTATGCCTCATAGACAGAGTGGTGACTCATCCAGGCAGAACTTGTCCTGGTGATAACGGAGAGATGCTTAGACTGAGGCAGGTGGAAGATGCTGGGAAAGAACAGAAACCCAGGGCAGGCATTTTACAAACAGCATTTCATGGAGTGCTCAAAACAACCCTGAGTGATAGGCATCAATATCCTCATTTTACAGATGAGGAAACAGAGGCTCGAAGAGATTAAGAGCCGAGAATTGAACCCAGGTCTGTCTGATTCTAAATCCCATGCATAACTAAGCAGTTGTGTTTGAAGGATTCTGGGGGCAGAGGAGAAATACGAAGGAGACATTCAAGCATCTGATTTGGTTAAAGGGTAAGAACAGATACCCTAGGTGCCCTTATCCTGCCCTGGATCTGAAATTCTAAGAATAGAAATAAGGAGTGCCAGCCTTGCTTAAGGCCATTCCTGGTATAGCATCTCAGCCCTTGAAGCCCAATTTCCCTTTCAGAGTAGATTTCATTAACCATGGGCCAGCTTTGGGCAGATTTCAAAGTCCTTTGCCTATTGCCATCTCTGGACTCCCGACCCATGCTGCCAGAAATCTAATCTCTAAAGCAAACACCCCAAACTCAGACTACTCAGGCTGAATCACTAATTTGAATATGCAAATCAATACTTGTCCTCACACACAGTCCCCCTCCCAACCGAGCAGAAAGTAGATCACATGTTAGCAGGTGGTAACCATATCTTCTGCTGATGCAGCTTCAGAACAGAGAGCAGGGAGTTTGTTCATTCATTCATTTATTGATTCATTAACTCTACAAATATGTATTGTGTGCTTACCATGTGTCAGACAGGGCAATAGGACCTGAACCTGGACACAAAGAATGAAAATTCTTGTGTTAATTGTTACAATAAGCACATATTGGTTTAGTAATTAATATATATCTCTCTCTGTGTGTGTGTGTGTGTGTGTGTAATTTATTAACGGGGTTCTTGCCCTCAAAGAATCAAAGTTCAACAGAGAAGACAGGCTTGCAAACCATTATGCTATAGTAAGAAAAATAGCATTAATGTGGGCAGGATCAAAGAACAGAGGAGACTAGAATAACAAGTGCCCTAGGCTACTTGGGAACTTGGGAAAGACCTTAAGGAGGAAGAGGTGAAGGCTGAGTGAGCATCTTCCAGACAGATAAGGAGCACAGGAGCTGCCCAGGCAGAAGGAACATTCATTTGTTTAATCGTTATTTATTAGAATATCTGCTTCTGGTTAGAATGAAGTTTTGTGATCAGTTAGGATGTAAAAGTAGCAAGAGACAACCCCCTCCCCAACTCTACCCTTCTATCCTAAAAATGAGAACAAGCTGGATAAACCACATAACTGCATCTTTAAAAAACCATCAAAGAATGGAGGACACAGATCCCAGAAATTTACAAGTTCTTCCTAGGGTAGAAGAAAGCCATACTGCGGGCACGGCAGGAGGAAGACTAAACCCACCATAGATGGGAGTAAAAAGAAACAACCAAACTTTAATTACTTTTAATGGGCACGTGGAGGCTGACACAACAGATTGTATCCTGCAGAGCCCAGGCACTCCTTCCAGTTCTTTCCCAAGAGCATGGAGGTGGCTGAAGACAGGTCAGGAGAGCTGAGAGATGCCCTCAACGTGCCTCAGGCCTTCACCAAGTGCATGACAGTGTCCAGCCAAAGGATATGGGCAGGAAAGCAGGGTGGGAAGAGATTGCCCAAGGAAGAAAGCCAGGAATAGAGCTGGAGAGCAAAAGAACTTCCCAGTGGACCCAAAACTCAACATCTGGGCTCTGAAACAGAGAGATCAACTGTGGTTCAGAAGGCTTGCTGGTATTCAGATCCCAAGCTGCAGGGAAAGCCCTGATCCAACCCTCAAAACATTTGAAGTCAGTGGTGAACCAAAGGTGTAACTAAAGATGCAAAGAAGTTCAGACTTGACTGAACTCAATTCAACCACAGATTAAGTTGCCTTGGCCTCCCACTTTAGTGAGTAATTACTACATACTTTAATCTCTACTCTTCTTTTATATACAATGTCTGAAATGTAATTAAAAATCACAAAAACACTTGATGAAGCAGGAAAGTGTGACCTATAATCAAGAGGAAAAAAGTTACTGAGGCAGAACCACAGATATTCCAGATGTTGCAATGAGCAAACAAGGACTTTAAAATAACAATTAAAATATTGTAATGAGTCCAGTGCAAGAGGTGAACAAGATATGTGAACAGATAGTGAATGTCACCATCAAACTGTAAAATAGAACCAAACGGTTATTCTAAAACTGAAAACTACTGAATCAGAATTAAAAATTTTACTCAATGGGCATAATATCAGACTGCCATAACAGAAGAAAGACTCAGTAAAATTGAAGACAGGTCAATAGAAATCCTCTAATTAAGCAGAAAGAGAAAACTACAATAACAGACTGAGCAGATTATCTGAGCCCTGTGGGACAATATTAGTATGATCTAATGTATTTATTAAAGTCCCAGAAGGAAAGGAACAAAATTCAGTGGAAGAAATGTTTAAACAGTTATAGTCAAGGATATTCCAAAATTGATCAAGGACATCCACAGATCTAAGAAGTTTAACAATCTCCAATCAGGAAAAATATAAACAAAAGCATACCCAGCCAGATGATAGTCAAACTCCTGAAAAACAAAGACAATGAGAAAATCTTTAAAGACAGCAACTAAAAAAATAATGTAATCATTAAAAGGAATAACAATTAGAATATTGAGCGGCTTCTCATTTTAAAAAAATGAAAGCCAACAGACAATAGATTGATGTTTTTAAAGTGTTAAAAAGAAAAACACCAAACTGTCAATGTAGAATTTTATGCCTGGTGAAAATATTCTTCAAAAATGAAAAGGAAACAGAAACATTTTCAGATGACAAAGCTGAGTAAATTATCTCCAGCAGACCTGTACCAGAAGAAATGCTAAAAGAAAATTTTCAGACTGATAGGACATAATACCAGATGGAATCCTATATCTGTGGGAAGAAATGAAGAGCCAAAAAATGTAAACCTGAGGATAATTGCAGATTATCTTTACATTTTATGAGAAAAATATTTTTAAATTTCTGTAAAAGACTATTGACTAAAGCAAAAATTATAACAATGTGGGCTTATACCTTATTACAAGTAAAGTATATAACAGCAAGAGCACGTTATGCAGTAGCAAGATTTTTTCATAGTTTATAAAGCAGTACAAAATGATTTAAAGGTAAACTATGTTAGGTTGAAGATATGTATTGTAACCTAGAGCAACTACTAAAAATTAACACAAAGAGGTATTACTTTGGAAGAGATTAAATGAAACGCTGAAAAGTAATTAATCTAAAAGAAAGCAACAGGGCTTCCCTGGTGGCGCAGTGGTTAAGAATCCGCCTGCCAATGCAGGGGACACGGGTTCAAGCCCTGGCCTGGAAAGATCCCATGTGCCGCAGAGCAATGAAGCCCATGCACCACAGCTACTGAGCCTGCGCTCTAGAGCCCGCAAGCCACAACTACTGAGCCCGCATGCCACAACTACTGAAGCTCGCATGCCTAGAGCCTGTGCTCCGCAACAAGAGAAGCCACCGCAATGAGAAGCCTGCGCACCACAACGAAGAGTAGCCCCCGCTCACTGCAACTAGAGAAAGCCTGCACGCAGCAACAAAGACCCAAAGCACCAAAAATAAATAAATAAATAAGTAAACTAATTAATTAAAAATAAATAAATAAAAGAAAGCAAGGAATGGGGAGTAGGATGAGAAATAACAGGACAAATAGGAATATTGAAAGCAGACTTAAATTCAACTATATCGATAATTTTAAAAACTGTAAACAGACTGAATTCTGAAATTTAAAGACAGAGATTGTCAGAATGGATAAAGGCAAGACCTGACTATATGCTGTCTATAAGAAACACAATTTAATGTAAAGTCATGGACAAGTTGAAAGTAGTAAAAGCTATCCCAATGCAAATACCAATCATAAGAAATTTAATGTGTCTAGAGTTTATCAGACAAAGTAGAATTCAAAATGAGGAGTATAGGAAGCATTTCATCACATTACACTTCATATTGATAAAAGGATGAATTTGTCAAGGAGAACTAACAGCCTTACGTTTATATGTACGTCATAACAGAACTTAAAAATACATGAAGCAAAAATCAACAGAACTAAAGAGGGAATAGACAAATACACAATAATAGTTGAATATGTTAATGCCCCTTGATCATCAGTTGACATAATAAATAGGCAAAACATCAGTAACAGACATATACTGTTGGAAAAATACTGTCAAACAACTTGTAGTTGAACAATACTTACAATCAATGTATAGTTGACACTTGCAGATCACAGCTACACTCAGTAACTGTAGAAAACACACACCTTCCAAATGTACATGAATATTCATCAAGATTGATCATGTGCTGATCAAAAAAGTTTCAAAGATTAAAAAATTTAAATGTCACAGAGTATGTTCTTTAAGCTTTGCATAGTTAAATTAGAAATGAATAGCAATAAAATTCTAGAAAATCTGCAAATAGTTGGAGATTAAGCAATATATTTCTAAATAACCACTGCTCAAAGAAAAAAATCCTAAAAGTAATCAGAAAATATTTTTAATTAAATGTAAAACACAAAATATCAAAAGTTGTGAAATGAAGCTAATGCAGCTCCTAGTGAGGCTAATGCAGTGTTCTAAGGGAAATTTATAGCTTTAAAAGCTCATAACAGAAAAGAAGAAAAATTTTAAATCCACTTTAAGAAGGTAGGAAAAAAAAAACAAATTAAACCCCAAACTCCAAGGATGGAAATATTAAAGTTAAAAGGAGAAATCCATAATACAGAAAATGGAAAAACAATAGATAAAATCAATAAGAATGGCAAACAAGCAAAAAACCAGTCTTTTAAAAAGATTAATAAAATTGATGCAGCCCAGCAAGACTGACTGACAAAGAAAAAAGAGAGAGAAAGACAAATTGCCAATGCTAGGAGTTAAAAAGGCAACATCACTACAAATCCCATGGACATTAAAAGGATGATATGGTAATATTATAAAAATTATATGCCAATAATTTTGACAACTTGGGTGAAGTTGAAAAATTATTTGAAAAACAATCTGTAACAAGAAGACTTAGAAAATCCAAATAACCTTATATCAACTATAGACATTAAAATAAAAAATAAACCCTTTTCACAAAGAAAGCAACAGTTTCAGAGAGTTTTCTTGGTGACTTCTCTCGAACTTTTAAATAATACCACTCTTAACAAGATATAGATAAGAGAGAACACTCCCCAACTCCCTTCATGAGGCTACCATATCCCTGATACCAAAAGCTGAAAAAAACCATTCTGAGAAAAATGTATATTGTATATATATATCAATATCCTTATGAATTTAGTTATAAAAATCCCTAGAAAATATTATGAGATTTAATCCAGCAATATTTTTAAAGGATATTTCAGTGATCAAACGGGTTTACGCCAAGAATGAAAAGGTTAATTTAACATTTCAATGTCAATTAATGTAATTGATCATAGAATAAAGAAGGATAAAACAGTAGGTCATCTTAATGGATGCAAGAAAAGCACGTGACAAAATATCACCCCATTCATGATTTTAAAAAAAATCAGTGTACTAAAAATAGAAAACAGCAAACATTTTCAATTTAATAAAGGGCATCTATGATCTATAAACTATCTATATAGGTTATATGGTTTTATCTATAACCATCTATAACCTAAAGTTAAATCATACTTAATGGTGAGACACTGATGCTTTTCTCCTAAGATTGGAAAGATTGCAAGGATATCCATTCTTACCACTTCTATTCAGCTTTGTACTAGAAGCCTGGACAGTGTCAAAAGGCAAGAAAATGAAATGAAAGCTATAAAAATTGGAAAGAAAGAAGAAAAGTGTCTTTATTCACAGATGACATGATTATAAACATAAAAATTCTAATGAATTTATGTAATAATTCCTAGAATTCATAAGCAATTTTAGCAAGATGGCAGGATACAAGGCCAATATACAAAATTCAATTGTATTTCTATACGCTAGCAATGAACAACTGGAGAATAAGATTTTTTAAACAACTTCATTTAACGTTGCATAGGAAAAAAATCAAATATCTGGGAATAAATTTAACAGAAGACGTACAGCTCTACACTGAAAACTCAAACCATTTCTTAGAGAAATTAAAGCTCTAATGGAGAGAATTAAAGATCTAAATGGAGAGATATACCCTACTTATGGATTAAAAGAGTACACACTTTTAAGATGGCTGTTCTCCCCAAATTGATCTATATATTCAATACAACCCCAGTCAAAATCCCAACAGACTTCTTCATAGAAATTGACAAGCTGTTCTACAATTTACATGAAAATAGAAAAGATTCAGAAGCGGCAAAAGTCTTAAAAACAACCACGAAGTTTTACTAGAGAAATATAAAAACATAGGGCGACAAAGAGACTGGTACAAACAAGAATGTTCAAAGTGGCCTATGTTTAGTAACCCCCAAATGAAAACAACTAAAATGTCTATCAACAGGAGAATAGATAATCAAATTATAACCATAGTACATGCATACAATGGGATACAACTCAGTAGTAAGAAGGAATGAACTACTGAGACACACAGCAACAGGGATGAATCTCTGAGACATTATTTGAAACAGTGAGGTCAGACACAACACACTGTATGATTCCATTTGTATTAAGACCTTCAAGAACAGGCAAAGCAGATGCAGGGTGATAGAAATCAGAAGAAGAGTTGCCCTTGGGTAAGGGTAGTGTGGATTGACTGGTAAGAGACCATTCCTGAGCTGACGTAATGTTCTATATTTTGCCTAGGGTGGTGATTGCATGGGTGTGTACTATTGTCAAACCCCATCAAAGTGTTCATTTCATTTTATGTACCTTGAACCCCAACATCAGAGAGAGATAGGAGGGAAAAGAGTGGAGGGGAAGGAGAGGAACTTAAGAAAACCAAATGCAATATTTGGACCTTGTCTGGAACCTGATTCAAACCAACCAACCGTAAAAACCCATTTTTGAGACAATCAAGAAAAACTGATCATGAACTAGGTAATGGAAAATATTCGATAATTACTGTTATTTGTTAGAAATATGGGTGGATGGCTATAAGGGCAAAATGATATGATGTCTGAGATTTGCTTTAAAATGTTTCAGCAAAAAAGTAGGCGGAGATAGAGAAAAGCAAGATGACAAAATGCTAGCTGTTGAAGCTGCACAAAAGTATACATGGGGTACATTATTCTATTCTCTCTACTTTTGTGTCTGTTTATAATTTTCCATAAAAATGATAAACAATAAAACAAATGAAAAAATTAATCATAAGTTAGGTCATGTCCCTCCTCTATTGAAAATACCCCAGCAGCTTCTCATGTCAGAGTGGAATCCAACAGCTTCTCCATGTACACAGAAATCTATTAATAGGTCATGAAATCAATCTAGTGGGTCATGATCAGCATTTTTATTATATGGAAGAGAACAAAACAGAACAGAGGAATAATGAAGAAAAAATACTAGAGAAGCATAATATGTATAAGAAAGATAAGTGTTGCTTCAAGAAACTTTGTTTGAGTGTGTGCTTGTGTGTGTGTGTATGTACACACACGTGCATATGCAGATATGTTTTTTTCCAGTAGATTGTGGTGGAAACTGTTTACGAAACACAGCCCTATGTGATATCCACCCTGACACCTCATATCTCTCTGCCTTTGTCTCCACCCCTCACCCGACCCATCCCATACAAACCTTCTCATCGTGCATCTGTTATGCCAACCTCCGCCCCAGGCATCTGCACAGCTTCTTTCCTCATTTTCAAGTATCTACTCAAATGTTACTTTATCAGAGAGGTTCTCCCTGGTCACCTCATACAACATCACCCTCTAGCTTCCTTCTTCAGTTTTTGTGCTTAATTCATGGTACGTGCTACCACTTGGTATACCATGTACTGCTTATGGGGTTTTGCTAACTGGCTCCCTCCTACCCTTACCTCCATTCCAGGATGGCAGTCTGATGTACAGACTACCACAGCCACGTACAAGCCACGTGACCTTGGACGAGTCATTTAACCCCTCCAAGCCTCAGTGTTCTCATCTTTAAAACGGGGATAATACTAGCACGTACCTTGGTGTCCTTGTCTGGACTGAATAAAGTGGTACAGGGAAAGAGCATGGCAGAGTGCCTGGCCCTGGGTGGTGTTAATCATCATCAATGCCATTGCATTGCTGGTGTTTTCGCTGCTTGAGCCCCTGCCCTGCCTGGTGCCCTGCCTGGCTTTACTCTCCTGAAGGAAGCTCTGCTCCCACTAGAGGGAATGGGCTCCCTGCTTTAGTTGCACTGGGTGTTAGTTGTGGCAGGCGGGCTCCTTAGTTGTGGCATGTGAACTCTTTGTTGTGGCATGCATATGGGATCTAGTTCCCTGACCAGGGATCGAACCTGGGTCCCCTGCATTGGGAGTGTGGAGTCTTATCCACTGCGCCACCAGGGAAGTCCCTGGGCTCCGTGCTTTAGAACTCTGGTATAACGAGTGTCTTGTTTTCCACCAGCAGCCACTGCCCAGGCAGAGGCCCACCACTCCTTGCTATGCTAGAGGAGGAGCCAGCCCAGTCTATCCCCCTTCTCCACCTCCGTCCCATCCCTTTGTTTTCTTTTTGTTAATTAAATATGGGTCAGCTATTTACATGAATAACTGTTGCCATGCCAGTCTGGAGGGCATCTTGAAGTGACAGCATCCTTTGCCCTCTGCTCTAGGAGAAGCTGCTCCTCCAGCCTCTCTCTCCACATCCTGAGCCTGTGTCCACGCCTCCCTCCCTCCCTCCCTCCCTCCCTCCCTCAGGGAACTGTTGTAGGTAACCCCTGTTTCCTGACAACCAGCCCCTAAAGAGAGCAGGACACAAGGCCAATAAGTCTTCCAGACAGGTCTTAAAGACCTTTTTTTTTGTAATGTTCAAAGATATCTTAGCTCTTGTTCCCACCGTCCCCCATATGTTTAGCATCTGTCAGTTGAGAAAATGCGTAACAATGAAAAGTTACTGTGAATTCCGTAATCCTTTTAACGTGCTTCATTCATCCTCGCCAGCGTGAGGAATACTGATACCTATATCTGAGAGACGTGTAATTAATTCTGATTCAGGCACAATTCACCACCTCATGGATCCATAGCTGACTGCCCTGCCTGGCATCCTTTGCTGCAATTCTGGGAAGAGCCAGAATCCTCTGTGTATAGATTAGCACTCCTCACTAGCCCCTGCCGCTCAGGTTAGGATCCTTGGACCTGTATCTCAAGCATCTTCTGGGAACTGGCTAGAAATGCAGAATCTCAGGCCTCACTCCAGACCTACTGATCAGAGACTATAGTTTAACAAGATCTCCAGGTAATTCTTGTGCACACTGAAATTTCTGAAGGCTGATTTAATATCAACTGTTAGGGTCACCTACAGTCAGTCAATCAACCAGTTGTTGAGTGCACAGGCTTTGAAACCAGCAACCTGGGTATGGATCCCAGTTCTTCATCCGTGCAACACATATTGATGGGGCTCCTCCAAGTATCAGGCCCTGGGGTGCACGCTGGTGATATACTAGAGGGAAAACCAGCTGTGGGTCCTGTTCTCTGGGCGCCCACGGTCAAGTGGGGGAGACACGTGTTAATGAACATGTAAATGAAAGGCTCTGGAAGATGTAAATACAGATCCATCCATTCATTCTATTCATTTAACAGATATTTACTGAGTGCCTACTACATGCCGGATACAGCTGTGAATGGAACGCACGGGAACGCATACAGTGGAACTTGACCTACGAGGGGTAGTCAAGGAGGGCTTCTCTGAGGAAGTGACACTTGAGTAGAGACCTGAAGGATGCGCTGGAGTTTACTGAGAGAGGAGTGAGGTGGGCAATTGCAGAGGGTTTCACGGTCAACAGGCTCAAATGTTGCTAGAAAAATAAGCATTGAGGGCTGAGAAATCCCCATGGGATGTAACACTGAGAGGTCACAATTGAACTTAGTGGAAATTATCTTGGGAGCACTTGGGCTGAAGCCAGTTTGCATGGTTGGAGGAGTGGGTGGGAGGTGAGAAAAAGGAGAGGGTGGGCAAAGCTGGACTTTTAAGCATTTTTTTCAAGGTTGTGGTGGGGGGAGAATACAGCTGTTAACGTGAAGTAGAGGGTGAGACCTATTTTATTCATTCTCTGTAACTAGGGAAGACTCTGCTTTGGATGAGCTGTGTGTCTTTGGGCATGTTGCTTACCATCTCTGAGAGCCAGTTTCTTCTTTCTCTATAAAATAGGGATGATAACAGTAACAAACCAAACCCCAAACCTTCTGTATATTAGTCGTACTGGAATTCCTCTTAGGTAGTGAAGTGCTTCTCTTTGGAGGAATGCCCTGATTGGAACTGCTGGAGGGTTCAAGAGGGGACCTGGGGCTCTGGGTGTGGGTGGAACCGATTTGCTGAGACCCAGGAAGGGAAGTGGCCACAGCTCTAGAGAGAAGAAAGCAGAGAGAGGGGACATGAGCCAGTAAACCAGAAGGAGGTGATGTCCCCAGGCTTCCCCAAATCCCCAGCAATCTCCTCTGCCCACACAATGCTTGGTGCAGGTGGATGTTTTTTCATGGAGATTCCTTGTCTGATCTAATGAGAATCAGACAGGCTACCTGGGAGGGGCAGGAGCCCAGCACAGCAATCATGGGCTGGGCTTTTTGAATCACAAGGATAGAGAAACTGAGGGCTCAGGTTAAGTTTTCCCAGGTCCCCAAGATTCATGGAGGCCCCAGCTAATGTCCAATGAAACAGGAGGAGGCACTATGCTAAGTGAGGCCGCTGCAAAGCCACCTTATCGGGAAGAGGTAAAGCCTCTGCACCCCGTACCCACCACCATCAGTGCTGGTCTAACTGTGCTCTCTTCTTTACACGTGTCTCTACTCTGGAGACTGTGCGCTCCCTTTGGGGCTTGGCTGGTCTGTGTGTTTACTATGTCTGGTGTCCAACATGGGGCTGACACCTGGAAGGAGAATTTGGCTGGAGAGGGGATTTGGCTGGAGGTGGGCAGGGGCTGGAAGGTAGGATGAAGAGAGGATTGGAGACCCGAGTGGAGCTGGGACGTGGGAACGTGAATCTGGCTGTGCCGTGTATGATGCTTTACAGGAGGAGGACTGGGGGCAGGGAGATCCACTAGTAAGGATGCCAGTGTCCCCAGCATTGGAGAGGGCACTTGCCCTCATCCTGAGTTGAGAGAATGAGGAATAAAGGAGATGGGGGAGAGACCCCAGGAAGAACTTACATAGTTTATCTCAGGATGCCCTGCATAGACCTTGTCTTCATTTTACCCCCTGGACAGTGACTTTTCAATGAAGTTCCAGACATTGGAATTTGAATATCAGCCTTCCTTTAGGGTAGTCTAATGGCTATTAACAGACATTCGTGTCAATCCTAGGTGTCTGTGCTGTGGAGAACAGTATGGAGCTTCCTGAAAAAACTAAAAATAGAACTACCATATGATCCTGCAATCCCACTCCTGGGCATATATCCAGAGAAAACCATAATTTGAAAAGACACATGCACCCCAATGTTCATTGCAGCACCATTTACAATAGCCAGGACATGGAAGCAACCTAAATGTCCATCAACAGAGGAATGGATTAAGAAGATGTGGTACATATGTACAATGGAATATTACTCAGCCATGAAATAGAACAAAGTAATGCCATTTGCAGCAACATGGATAGACCTAGAGATTATCATACTGAGTGAAGTAAGTCAGAGAAAGACAAATAGATGATATTGCTTATTTGTGGAATCTAAAAAAATAATACAAATGAACTTACTTACAAAACAGAAACAGACTCACAGACACAGAAAACAAACTTATGGTTACCAAAGAGGAAAGGTAGGGGGTAGGTATAAATTAGGAATTTGGGAGTAACATATATATACTGCTATATATAAAATAGATAAACAACAAGGCCTTACTATATAGCACAGGGAACTATACTCAATATTTTGTAATAACCTATATGGGAAAAGAATCTGAAAAAGAAAAAAAAAATATATATAGTATGTATTGTGTATATATATATATATATATATATATATATATATAACTGAATATAAATATATATATACAAAACTGAATCACTTTGCTGTACACCTGAAACTAACACAATATTGTAAATCAACTATACTTCAGTGAAAGGGAAATCCTAGGTTTCTGTAGTAGAACCTGGAAACTAGCCTACAAACAGTCAATGACAATAAAACACCAGCTGAGCAGAGCCACTTGTGGTTATCCTGTAAGACTTGATTCATCAGAGCTATGAAATAACGATGAGGGGAAGCCTACATTGGTAGAGCACATTCAAATCAGATTAATTAATTACAAATAATACCCATTAAGATCATTAGGAACACCTCAACTCGATTTAGCATCCCAGCTGTAAATTCCTCACAGCTTTTCTCAGGACTGCCTCATTCAGACAGGTGAGACCAGACCTCACAGCCTGATTTGTGAAGCTAAATTTGTAGGCCTTCATTTAATAGGCATTTATTGGGTGTCACACCTTCCGCTGGGCCTGGGACTGTAAAGATGTGTGAGATAGGGCCTTGTTCTTGAGGGGCTTGCCTTTTCCTGGTGGGGGAGACAGGCTTGGGAGTGGTTAATGATGGCTCAGGATGGGGGCTGAGCACCGGGAACTCAGAGGGAAGCACAGCTTGTTTTGGGGCCAGGGAGCCTGAAGCCCAGAGAGGCTGACAGAAACCATCACTGACAGCCATTGGCACTGCCTGCGATGATGACCATGGATACATGGCTAAAATGACCCTGAAATCCCAGTTTGTCAACTTGTGTATTCTCCACGAGGCAGAGAAGTAAGCGGTACATGTGCTGGTGGGCAGAGGGAGCCACAGTTCTGGACCCTTCTCTCTTATTACACTCAGTGTCCTCAAAGCACCAAAAGTTGGTTCAGAGTCTGAACGTTCCTTTGTTGAATAAAGGCCAAGGTGACCCCCACCCCGGAAGGAGACCCCCCCCTCTACAGTGGACATAGTGAGGGAGTGGTGGGTAGGCACACGGGGCTCCTACCTGTCAGGGTCTGGTCAACTCTATATGCTCCTGGGCCTGTTTCCTGGATGTGTACCCATCTCTCCCTTCCAGGCCTGAGACAAGAAGGAAGGAGCCTCTGGATTCAGAGAATGGCCAGTGTAAAGGCCCTGGGGTTGTGCAGAATCTGCATGTTCCAGACACGTTGGAGACCAGTGTTGCTGAACTCTGACAAGGTAGAGATTGGCCTAACGTGAGGTCAGAGAGGAGCCCGTGAGAAGGGTTTGGACACCATTCTAAGCACAACGAGAAGACACTGAAGGGTTCCCAGTAGGGCAATGATGTGGCAACATTCTCATTCTCAAAAATATCCTTCTGGGTTTCTAACTGGAGAATGGGATTGAAGGTGGGTCTCCAGACCAGAGCTATCCAATAAAACTTTCTGGGATGATGGAATGTCTATGCCTGTTGTCCAAGATGGCAGCCACTCAGCGCCTGTGGCTCTTGAGCAGCTGAAATGTGACTAGCAGCTAATTTAAATATAAATAGCCCACGTGGCTAGTGCCTAGCTTATAGGACAGCACAGCTCCAGACTTTTCTCTATACTTGGGGAGGACCCGGGAGACTTTTATCCCCAAGTCCCTGTTTGTCTTTGTCTCTAATTTCTGGTGGATACATTTGGAGAAGCACAATTGCTGGGTCGAAGGGAATGCACACTTCCACGATTTTTTGATTCCTGTTATCCAGTCACTTTCCAGAAAACATCTACCACTGCAGTGAATATGATGGAAGCCATGGCCCCGTATCCTCACCGACATTTTTTTTTTTTTTGCGGTACGCGGGCCTCTCACTGTTGTGGCCTCTCCCGTTTTGGAGCACAGGCTCCGGACGCGCAGGCTCAGCGGCCGTGGCTCACGGGCCCAGCCGCTCCGCAGCATGTGGGATCTTCCTAGACTGGGGCACGAACCCGTGTCCCCTGCATCGGCAGGCGGACTCTCAACCACTGCACCACCAGGGAAGCCCATCACCGATATTCTTATTCTCTCTTTTTTCTCTTTCACCTTCTACAGGCTTGGGGGTAGTGGTGGATGACCAGGAGCTGACTTCAAAGACAGCCTAGGGCTTCCCTGGTGGCGCAGTGGTTGAGAGTCCGCCTGCCGATGCAGGGGACGCGGGTTCGTGCCCCGGTCCGCGAAGATCCCACATGCTGCGGAGCGGCTGGACCCGTGAGTGGTGGCCGCTGAGCCTGCACGTCCGGAGCCTGTGCTCCGCAACGGGAGAGGCCACAACAGTGAGAGGCCCACGTACCGCAAAAAAAAAAAAAAAAAAAAGACAGCCTTTACGCCTCCTTCTGACGTGACCCCAGCTTGGTCTCCTCCACCCTCACCTTCCCTGGGGAGTCCACTGCAACCCATAAATCCTCCCAAATCCATTCACCATTTCCCAGAATTCAGAAAGAATCATGACGCTTACTGGGCTTCCCAGGGCACATCCCATCCCCTCCAAGGGAGGAAGCCAACTGGCATTTCTCTTCCCTTTTGCGGCTCCACCCACATTGTATCTTTTCTCGGTGTTATGTTTCAATGAACAACCCCAGTCCTCTGGATTCCAGTTTCTCATTCGCCAGGGTTATGAGTAGGGAAAAAGCTCAAACTAATGATAAATATTCGCTGCGGCTCTGTGCTCTGCCCAGGGCCCTGGCACTGCCGGCTCGGCATAATTAAAAAGCCTGCCATGTGGGCACATGCAAAGCCTGGATGCCCCCTCCGGGCACGGAGAGGACACGGGAGGCTCGTGGACCCCAAACAGGCCGTCAATGCCGGGCCAGAGCCACCAGCAAATATGGAGCAAAATAAATGAAGCCAAGGGAGAAGCCTAATAAATCTTGCCCAAAGTAGCCATCACTTGGGGCCGTGAGCTGTAACTGGGGGTGGGGTGGGACAGCCAGCCGCCTGCTCTGGAAGGTGGCTTGCTCTTGGCCTTTGCTCTGAGTGCTGATTCCTGGGTCCCTCCAGAGAGGGCGGGGGACACAGCTCCCTCTCACTTCCTTCGGATCCCACCCTGACCTCTGCCCTTTGGGGCTCCCGGGACAGCCTCGCCCTCTGTTCCTTCCAAACTCACAAAACACGCTCTTCACTCCATCCTCAGACCTCCCTCCACCGTCACCCCGACCCGCTGCCTTCCCTCCCACACGGTTTGTTTGCTGCCTTCGTGCTCCCTGTTCCCCTCCCTCTCCTAACACCCGTATCTTTCTCTCACCTTCTATGCCTTTTCCTTTTCCCAAAGCGGGTCTCCCAAGTTGCCCCCTCCCAGCAGCCTCTTCTCCTGCATCCCACCCTTCGTAGACTGTATGTTCCTTCCTACGGGGCCCCTCAGGGGTCCCAGAGGAGCTGACTTCACAATGAGCTCTGCCCTCGAGTGAGCTGTGTGACTCTGGGCAAGTTAATCCCTCTCTCTGGTCCTCGGGGTCCCCATGTGCAGAAGGGCAGCTTCCTCATAGCTGTGCTCCGGGAATTAAGTGAGATACTATATGCAGAGGGGTTTTGTACATGGTGGGTGCGCAACTAAAGTTAATGGGACAACCCTTGTATCTGCCCCTTTCGACTTGGACACAGTTCATGTGGACACTTCTTGTCCTCATGTCACAGTGGGTATGTTCTCTGTCCCTTCAGTGTGCTTCCCATCCGAATGCTTCTGTTTGTCCTTCCTTAGAGCTGACGTAGGGCTCTACAAGCTGGGGTTGCCAAATTCTTGATGCTAAGAGAGGAGATGGGTGAATTACTGGTCCATGTCCCCTTTCTCCTTGTCCCTGAGAAGCTGCCTAACCAATACCTCCAGCTGGCTGGGATCCCCCCAGAGTTATTTGCAAGGGTGGCAAAAAGGGGTTCTGGGTTACTTGCTTCTGGTCTTCAGACCTGATTTTGGGGCAGCACATTTTTCCCTGAGCCCCCAAGAGACTAAAAATAATTCTATTTCCACAACGCTATAGTCTGAGCTTCTGTGCACCTCAATCCCTGCCACACACCCACTTTCCTAAAGGACAGCGTTCCCCTACATCTCAGAATGCTCTGCCTATCTTCTGCCATTGGGTCATGGAGCCTAACACAATCTGTATTTCCAACAATAGGAGTTTCTTGAATTATAATGCTATTTATATTTTCAATGCAAAAAAGTAGGTTTCAAAACAGTATGTAAAATAAGAACCTATTTTAGTTAGGAAAAAACCCTCAACTATATTTGTATGGGCAGAAAACTGTCTGACAGAATATACACCAAGATGTTAGCAATGGTTTTTGTTTTTTTCTGAGTGGTGGGCTAAGAAGGGATATTGATTTCCTTCTTTGTGTGTATCCCTCTTTTCTCATTCGTTTACAATGAGCAGATATTTCTTCTGTCTCGACTCAATAAACAAATAAAGAAAAGCAGCACCAGTTCTCTGAGGCCTCGTTTGCATACATTTGCATGCCATCTCATCAACGCCATCCATCAAAGCTCTACGCCATCAGCCTTCAAGAATCTAGGGGCCCCAGTGTGCCAGCATCCTCTGTGGTCCTGAGGCCACGATGGCCAGTAGCCCACCCCTCTTCCTTAGGAGGGCCCTGGCACCTTCCATGTGAGACCCCGAGCCCAGCCAACCTCCCACACCAAACCCTCTAGCTAGCATCCCAGTCTTCGGGGTGACTGTGGCCACGACACCAGCCCAGAGGCAACCACAGTTCTGTTGTCACATTTCCAACCTCGAAGCCCTCTTGCTTCCGCTCCGTTGGCAGTGTTTTTGTGTTATTCTCACTGCTTTGACCTTAAGTGGTGGATTTTCCTTTCTTTCTCCTTTTCCTCGTGTTCCGCCTCTCTCCCTCCCCTTCTCTGTCTTGGCTGCGACTGTCTGAGCCAGGCATCTGAGCTGTCTCGAGCTTGCCTATTTTTGTACTTTGTGCAACCGGGGGATACAAAGGGCCAGGAGTGCAACGCGCCTCTGGGTCCTGTACTGACCTGTCTCCTCACCTTGGCTGGGGCCCGATCGCATCGCAACAACAGTTGAGAAGCATAAGCCGGGGACCATCACATACAGTCTGGTTGCTTCAAGTCTTAGCTCACCCTCCACCGTGGTAAAAATGATATGTCCAAAACCACACACACGCGCGCGCGCACACACACACACACACACACACACACACACACGACCGAAAGTCGACTGAGAAGTAACGCTGTCGCAACACCTGCTCTTCAATCAGCTGCACGAGAGATCGTATCCAGTGATTTTAGGCGGGCCAGAGACCCCGAGGGCCAGGAGCCCCCTGGATCACAGCATCCACAGTCCATCTGTGCTCGTGTTCCAGGACAGCCGCACCAGCACGTCACAGTGTGGGGGGCACTGGCTTTGCCCCTATAGAGGTGGCCTCACTCAGTCCCAACACAAGGATCGATAGGCTATGTCCTGAAACCTCACCGCCTTTGCTCAGTCCTCCTTCCTCCGCTTACAAGCTGCGTCATCCTGGTTGAATGACTCAGCATCTTTATGCCTCAGTTTCCTCATCCATCCCTAAGGACAAAATAGCCCCTGCCTCCTAGGCTTCTCGTGAGAAGCAAAGGACCTCACCCACAGAGAGCCATCAGAACAGCGTCTGACACTTGGGGAGCATTCCCTACGAGTTATTGTCCGATGTCCCCCCTTTGACAAGCCTGGGAAGTAGGGGGTACGGCGTGGCCATAGTGTCTGGAAACACAGACTCTTATTCTATTGCTCATTACGATCTCGATAATCCGTTCACTGTCTGTTCACCCTAGAGTTTACCCTCATTCCAACATGGAAAACGAAAATGGAGGCGCAATTCTTACCTGGCTGGTGAGTAGCGGGTGGTAGGATTGGCAGCCTTTTCTGTGTGATTCCAGGCCCACTGGAAGTCCTCCCTTGGGCCTGGCCTGCGTCCCCTCCTCCCGTAGCTTCTTGTCTTGTTCTGTCCTTGGCAGATGATCGTCCTGTACAGGACTGTCCTTCGAGGGCCACAGCTGGTTATCACATTCTTTTACCTCCTGTGACCCCACTTCCCCACCTGTCCTTGGGAGTGACATTTGCCTGCTCACCCTTGCTCCGGGTTCGAGATGGCGTGGAGAGAGAGCTGGGTGTTGGGGTGGGATTTCTCTTCCCTCTTCCCACGGAGTCTGTGGACAGAACACCGCAGGCCCACCTGGAAGATTTCACGTGGGTCTCACAAGCGTTTGCTGCCAGAGCTACCAGTTTGCCTGGCTGGACGGTAAACCCCTAGGGGTGGGGCTTTGTCTTCTGTGCCCCTTGTTTGGTGCCGGCCGTGCTGTCAGCACGGAGCAGTTAACAATAAATACTAGTGATGATCGTGGTAATGCGGCGGGCAGAGCCAGACGGGGCTCCTCTTGTCTCTGTTTCTGGAGGTGGATATGCAGGAGGGCACCCTCTGCCTGGAGCCTGGACAGGCCTGGTCCCTGGTGCCCAGCGGATGGGACCCCCTGTGTCTGAGGGGCCAGCAGATACGAAGCCCCTGTGGCAGCTGCTCTGTCCCTGTGTGAGGAGAGATGCTCCACAGCAGTGTCCACAGCACGACCCCTCACCTCTCCCTCCGGCTGACCACCTGCGGGACCCCCAGGCAGCCTCTGAGCCCGGCCTCCGGGAGGGATGGTCTGGGTGGAGTGAGAGTGAAGTCTGAAGTCACATAATCTAAGTCTGTGATTATGCGTGGCTCCAAGAGCAGGTCTGGGCTGGGGGAGAGCCCTTCTCGAAGGAGGGGTTTGGCTGCTGGGGGAACCTGACCCCCAGAGCGTGAAGACTCCTCCTGCCATTCTCCAGCAGCTCCTTGCTGCCCTCAGATCACGGCCCGAGGGACCTGGTGCTGCAGCCTGGATGCTCGGACCGCCTCCTGCAGCCAGGAGCCCGACAGCGTCTCTCGTTGACGAGGTGGGCTTTGCACCTGGGTCTCCTTATCAGGCGGTGCCTCCAGGTGCAGGTGCTTGATGTGAAGGGCTCACACCTGAGCCTCTCTGGCAGCTTGTTCTCCCCCAGACCCCCTTCAGGGCAGCCCAGAGCCGCTCTCTGTGGTGCAATTCACATGCCAGAGCTCCCCATGGGATCAGCTGGGGCTAGGACCCCCTCACCCCACTGACTGTCTTTGCCTCTCCACCCCCCATCCCACTTCCATCTCCGCCTTTTACACACGCCTCCTGAGATCACTGTCTTCACGAGTCATTTCACAAGAATCCCCCTCACAGGCTGTGCTGTCAGAGACCTGCCCTGAGACAACGTCCCACCGGCTCTGGAGCTCAAGCCGTAAGTTTCCATGGTCAGGGTGTGCACCCAGACCCAAAGCCCTGCCCGCCATGCTCTGGGGGAGCTGCGAATCTCAGGATTCACCAGCCTGACCCCCATCCGCCCCATCACCTGCCCCTACCTACAGCCACTCACACACATACATGAACATACAATCACACACAATGCACACAGCCACATATGCATGCACACACAATCATATACACACACATGCACACAGACACACATGCATGCACACATGATCACATATGCACATACAGTCATACACAGAATCACCAGTACCTGCACACACAGTCACACATGCATGCACACAATCATGCATACATACACAATCACACACACAGCCGCACATGCACAAATGATCACAAATACCTGTATGCACACATGCGTACACAGGCACACACACAATCTTACATACATATACACAGTCACAGTGCATGCACACAGAGACACATACATGAACACAAGTCACACATATATCATGCACACAGAGTCACACACACACACACACACACACCACATCCTGGGGTTGAGGGGCCGTGGATCCTGAGGCTCTTGGGTATTTGAAGTTTAAGAGGAGTTGATTGCCAAACCCACTGGCCTCTTCCCTGGGCCAAGGTCTTGCCGAGGGCTCAGCACCCCCTATCTCCTTTGCACTCGCACTTTCTGGGGAGAAGGAAGGTCTTCTAGGAAGTCCCCAAGGTTGGAAATTGATTTCTTGATTTCCACACGCCCTTTGCTTCCAATCCAGCATGTGGAAAGACTCAGCATCTCTTTCACTGATCCTCGTCAGGAAGCGAGTGAGGCGGTGACCGGAATCAAAGGGGACAGGGCTGCCGGGGGCTCCCCAGCATCCTGTGGGACCCAGGGAGAAATCGGCTTCAGAGCCAGTGATCTTGTGGCTTTTGAAAATGTGCAACCTGTTTCCTTTGTTTCTTGGTTTGTTTTTTTCCCCCTTTGCTGCGCCCTGCCCAGACAGGAGGGCTTGTAACCAACTGCTGTCTTGGAGCTGCATTCCCCTTGCTGGGGAGGGACTAGGTCCACTGTTTTGGATGAATAACCCATTTACTAAACATTCTGCCCGTGCTCGGAAGCTGAGAAGTAGACCCCCCTAAGCAGCTCGGGTTCCCCACTTGCCAGCACCCTCTGCCCACGTGATGAGAAGGTGTGATAACCTGAGCTCCCCTCGAGCCAAGCTCCGTCTGCAGAGCCTGTGGAGATGGAGGCTCGCAGATGTTATTCATGGACAGTATGGCAGGCATATGCCTGTGGATCTCACCGGCCTGGGGGTCCAGGGCTGGGGTGGGGTAAGGCCAGCAGCAGGAGGCCCACATCCCTTGGCCCTCGAAGCCCCAGGGCTGTCTTAGTGTTGTTTCTGGCTCTTTCCTCCTGAATCTTTCCCCTGTTTTCCTGAGCAGGTACTGCTTGCTTCGTTGTCCCAGCCGAATTGTCCTGGACGCCACCCCAGCCTTGGGGCCCCGAGACTTGCTCCTCTCCTCTGGCAGACCTCTGTACCGCAGGATGACACACCCATCCCCAAGAGGAGGGACAAGCCCTCTCGGCAGGAGACCACCGTGCAAAGAGAGAGGAGACCCAGCTTCTGAATCACAGGCGTGGGCTTCCGTCTCATTCCGGCCATTCACCAGCTGTGGTACCTGCAGTTTGTCATTTAACCTCTCTGACCCTCAGTATCTTCGTCTCTCTGTGAAAGATGATGCTAGGCCCCTCATAAGATTACACAGTAGGGATGACATAATAGTTTAAGTACCTAATAATATTAATAGTCAGCAGATAAGACCTATTTATTACATAACATCTATTAAAGTAGGTAAAACATATATGAGAAAGGGGCACGTGTGATTTTACATTCCCTTTTCCAGACTGGGGCCCTTTTTAAAGGATAACACTTGACTGTTGACAGGGCATCTTCCTGAACGTTGGGGGTCCCACAGACTCACAGCTGAGTTCCACTCTGGTTAATGGATTCAGAAAAGTTCCTGGTGGGTAATTATATTCGATAAGGGTCTGTCAATATAATTTTCTGTCCATTGTCACTTTGTGCTATGGCGGGGAGAGTGGACTCGGGGGCTGTGGAGGGTGCTGATAGTGGAGGTCAGGCCTGCTTGAGCGAGGGCCATGGGGCTCCTGACCCATGGGACAAGCAGGCTCAGCGGAGTCCTGTTGTCCCGCTAACCAGAGAAGACTGGCCGGGCAGCGCACTGGTCAGAACCTGTCCCCAGGGGCTACACAGGAACTAACGATGCCCAGGAGCCTGTGGGAATGCTGGGGACAATGAGGCAGGCCCGGGAGAGGCTCACTGTCCTTCAAGGAGAGACACTGCCTGACCCCCGACTGACCTCCCGGATGTCCACGTGAGCTCCAGCGCATCCTGAGGACCAGGGTGGGCGATTTACCAAGTTGACTGAGGTTTTATTAACCTGCCACCCACCAAGGTGAGTAAATCAAAGAAGCCCACGTTATTGAACCGCTGGCCTTAGGAACACAGACGCTGTCTTGGCTCCAAGCGCCTGGCTGTGTGACACAGCATCAAATCTCATTGCCTCTCAGCGGTGACAGGTGCAAAATCAGGACACTTAGATAATTAAATTATATTTCTTCTGGGCCTTGAAAGGCACTAGCAGACTGTTTGGGTTCTTGTTTTTTTTTTTTTTTTTTTTTTTTTAACAGTATATCTGTTGTCCTCGTTTTATTTTGCACTGAATGATATTGAAATGAGTTTTCCTTTCTGGGTTCAAACCCCCAGCTGACAAGGAGTCATCCTGGATGTGTCAGGTGGGGCTGCCGAAGAGCCTTCTCTTAAACAAGAACATGGGAAGTAGATTGCCAAAGAGTTAGCGCTCCTTCAGAGCCCCAGGCCTCTCTACGCTCTTGTGCTCAAGTAGACCTCCTTCCTTAATTATTCCTTTTTTTTTTTTTTTTTTTTGCGGTACATGGGCCTCTCACTTGTTGTGGCCTCTCCCGTTGCGGAGCACAGGCTCCGGACGCGCAGGCTCAGTGGCCATGGCTCACGGGCCCAGCCACTCCGCGGCACATGGGATCTTCCCGGACCAGGGCACGAGCCCGTGTCTCCTGCATCAGCAGGCGGACTCTCAACCACTGTGCCACCAGGGAAGCCCCTTAACTACACTTTTGGAGTCTTCCTTCCTTCTTTTTCTTCCTGATTTCATGTATCTATATGTCAGTCCATTTGGGCTGCTATAACAAAATACCACACACTGAACGATTTAAACAGAAACATTTCTTACAGTTCTGGAGGCTGGAAGCCCAAGTTCAGGCTGCCAGCATGGTCAGGTGAGGGCCCTCTCCCAGGTAGCAGACTTATTGCATTTTCACCTGGTAGAAAAGGCCAGGGATCTCTCTGGACCCTCTTTTATCAGGGCACTAATCCCATTCATGGGGGTTCTGCCCTCATGACCTAATCACCTCCCAAAGGCCCCACCTCCAAATACCATCACCTTGGGCATTAGATTTTCAGTATATGAATTCTGGAGGGACACGAACTTTCAGACCATAGCACTATATATATTTATTCATCCATCTGTCTATCCACTTATTTATCAAATCATTTTTTAATTCTTGTGCTTGGTACTAGGGATTCCATGGAAGAGGGGAAATGGCATTGCTCTGGCTGTGTGGCAGACTGCATTTGTCAAAGATGGCTGCAAAAATATACCCTATCCCATAAGCTCTTCTGCTGTGTCATCTTGCCACTCCCACATCAAGAGGTGGGGTCCAGGCCACTCTCCTTGAATCTGAGCTGGTCTCGGTGACTCGCTTGCAGCTGAAGTCATGTGACACTGAGTGGCTTCCAAGGCTGGATCAGAAAAAGCCATACACCTCTCTTTGGGGGCTGTATGTTCAGTGCCCTGAGACTGCCATGCTAGGGAGGCCAGGTGAAGATGCTCCGGTCAGTAGCTCACCCGAGCTTCCAGCAGCTATCAAGTGCGAGGTGTGTGAATGCGCCCGCCATCTTGGATGTCTAGCCCAGTTGAGCCTTCAGATGACCACAGCCCCAGCCGACATATGACTGCAACTGCATAAGAGATCCAAATGGGAGCTGCCTGGCTGATCTTTCTCCAAATTCCTGACCCACAAAATCATGAGCAAAATGCAATTGTTGTTTTAAACCACTGAATCGGCAGGTAATTTGTTACACAGCAGTCCATGACTGGGACATACTCTTGTGGAATTTACAGTCCAGTAGGAGCCACAGATATTAAAGTCTCTTCCAAACTGACATGAAATTATTATGCTTGAGGTCAGTGCTACGTTGAAAAACTCTGAGGGTGCATTGGCCCGGTGAGAGCAGGGAATCTGCCAGAGGAAGGGCTGATTGATTGAGAGCTAAAGGAAGGAGGGATTTCATGGGGGATGAGAGGAGGAGTGTTCTGGCCCGAGCAAAGTCCCTGTGGCAGGAATGAGATACTGAAAGGAGGCCAGTGATGCTGCAGGATGGGGAGCAGGGGAAGCCAGAGAGGAACACAGTGTCCAGAGCCTCAGGGCAACCCTTGGGTGCCACGCTAAGGGTTTGGACCTTCAGAAGGAGCATGATGGGAATCCGGCCACAGCTGAGCCTGGAAGCAGCATCTGTGGGCGGCGCCCGGGCTGGTGAATGAACACAGTGAGCGCCCTCCGTTGAAATGATGTGTGCAAATCCCAATCATCCAGCAGGACCCAAGTTCTCACTCGGGTTGCTTTCCTGTTAAGGGGCCCGAAGCCTACCTTTCCTAGAAAAGGCCACCACTTCAAATTTAATTGCACTACCTTGGGTAGGTCACTTCACCTCTCTGGGGACAGGCTTTGTATGGATGATTTATAGGTCCTTTCAAATTCTGTGAATCTAAGAATCAATTCTCAATGACTTTCCCATCATGAATAAAGCATTCGCTAAAACTTACATAAATAGATTAAATAGGCCAACGACATGAAATTATATTTAATATGATTCATTATCATAATGTGCTATATACAGAGCTGTCTCTTTTCTCCCTAATGCCTGCCTTGTTTTTTTTATGGCAACACAAGGGTTAGGGAAAGCAGCCACTGAGCAAATGTGCTGGGGCTCCCTGGGGAGAGTCTGGCTGTGAGAAGCTACAGCAGAGAAACCAATGCTCTACGTGTGGCCGTGGACTGGCCGTGACCCTGCCCACCCACTCACTCACCCAAAGGTGCAGCCGCTGCCTGGCCAGGGAGGCTCACCCACCAGGCGAAGACTGGTTCGCAGTGTTGTAAACAGCACTGCGTTAAGACTCAAACTCAGTACCACTGAAAATGCAGTAAGCAGCAGGGCACCCGGCTTTGACGTCATTTACTCTCTGTGACCTTGGTCCCTGCACTCAACCTCTGTAAGCAGCCATTTCCTCTAAAACGGAGATAAAAATACCTACCTCCCGACCTTAAAGGGGCGACATGGAGATTAAACAAGATCATTCCTGTCAATGGGCAATCTGCTAGGTGCCTGGCGCACAGCCTGTGCTGAATAAACATTGACCGTTGTTTTTCCAGCCTCTTCCTTATTGCTGTTCTTGGGAAACTGAAGCTACACACAATTGAGGTGACAAGTGTCAAACCCACAAATACCGAGGGTCTGCTGTATGTCTTTAGGTTTAAACTGACTGTTCGGAAAACACAGAGTAGGTTTGGCTCCGTGCCGTGAGATCCCTTTTGCTATTTTGATACTGTCCCCAGTGACAGAGAAAAGCAAAAACACGATCCTAAGTAATGTTTAAAGAGAGGTGCCCCAGCCCGGTGGCTCCAAATGACATTTGAAGTTACTTGCAGAATAACCAGCAAGGCCCCGTCCCTATTTGGAATGCACGCTTTGGGCTTGAGTGTGAGTGGGCTGACACACACGTGCTCACGCACGCACACGCACCTCCTTGCTGAGCGTGTGCCTGGAAAACTAACTCCCATTTCCTGACACAGTCCTGCTCTGCTTTCCAAGATGAAAAACACATCGCCGCCCCCAGCAGCAGCCTTGCTCCTGTGTGACGAGGGCGAAAGGTGAGGCTGGCAGAACGTGGAAAAGGCAGGGCATCCCGGATGAGACAAGGAGGGTATCGATTCTGGACCAACACCTCCGCCCCTAGCCCGCCAGGCCCCTCCCAGGCCAGGGTGGGGAGTGAGGGGCAGTGGCGAGTGTCTTCAGAGCAGGTGAGATAAAAAAAATCGTTACATCCTGAATCCATCTAGACAGTAAAATTTTGAGTCCCTATAAGCTAAAATCAATATTGGCACAACTGTGTGTCATTAAAAACTAAATGAACATGACAAAGCCAAACTGCTGCCTGTTAAACAAATGAGTTTTCTCCCCACATCAGCACCGCGGGTTATTAAATTCTTTATTACAGGAACATCACCATTTGAAGCGGGTAAAAAGCTGTCTTTATGAGTCACCTGTATGTGTGAAGCAGCCTGGCCTTCCTGTGCTCGCCCCTGAAGATGCTCTGACAGTCCCTGACCTGGTCCTCCCACAGGAGGATGCAGTTTCTCAGAGCTGCCAGAAGAGGGGAAGAGAAAAGGGTGAGGTGATGGCGGGCATTCACTCACATGGCATGGGTCCCTTCGATCTTTACTGATTCATTCAACAAGTATTTAGTGAACACCTACTACATGTCAGGCATTCTGCAGGGTCCTGGGGATACAGTGGTGAACCACTACCACCACCACCAAATAGTCCACTTGCCCAGGCCAGTCCTACCTCATTAACATATCAGCAGAGATACTGGCAACAGCATCACAGAAGACCCAACTGTATGTGACCTAAAAGCCAGTTATTTATTTTTTTCACTTAACATACAGTCTGCAGGCAAAGGGGTTCCAGAGTTGTGTCATGATACAGTCATGTGATCACAGGCCCAGGTTTTTTCCATCTTTGTGCTCTGCCCTTCTCAACATGACCCTTTGTGCCCTCATGTTGCAAAGTGGCTGCCATAACTCTGAACCTCCTGACTTCACACCCAGCCATATCTAACTGCAGTTTCTATTCCTCCATGTCATTAGATTAGGGAGTAAAACCTTTTCCAGAAGCCCCCAAAGTTTCCCCTCAGGTCCCACTGGTCACAGGTGTTGCATGTGCTCAAGCTAGCTGTAAGGGAGGCTGGAATGTGAGCCATGTGGGACATGTGTGAACAGTGGTCCACAGGCTCCCTCTACTCCTCCAAAAAGGTTTCTCTTTCTATTTTCCAGGCATCTGCGATTCTCTTGGGTCCTCACCTCCTAGTGGCCCCCACGCCTGCTTGTTCTGTTGATGTAAAGGAAGGAGAAGAAAGAGAAGACTTGCAAAGGTGTTAAGGTTAAGGAGATGGTTGGGACCCTTTCTGAGCAGACCCACCCTGTCCCTGAGGGGTGTGCAGGACTGTGCTCCTGGCTTCCACCGAGAAAGTGAGGACAGGGGCAGGTGCTCCAATCAGCCTTGGCCGCATGCCCCCAGGGATCTCTCATTTGCACTAGGAGGTCACCCGTCTTCTCTGCTTCAGCTCAGGGTCGTGTCCCCACCTCAGCCAGGAAGCAGCAACTCAGGACTCAGACAGCACTTCTGTGTATGTTGTTGCTCTTAAGTTTCACAATAGCCAATCAAAGTAGACGTTATAGTCTCCATTTTACAGATGAGGAAACTGAGACACAGAGATGGTAAGCCTCTTGCCCAAGGTCTCATAGTATTCCTAGCAGGACTTGGACCGGAATCCTACCCCTTGAGTTCAAATTCCATGCTCTTTCCTCGATGCTGTGGTTTCTGGTCTCTGCTCTGAACAATTTTGGGGACTGCAGGCTGAAATGAGAGGCTTGTTCTACTGGTAAAATAGGATAATGACTGGGTCTTTTTTTTTTCTCAGTTTGTAGTAGAATACATTTGTATGTATAATTTCTTTGATTTTTCAGCTTGGTTTCCCAATTTTTTTGGTCTTTTGACACATCATCCTATCATCAATACCAGAATCTCACATGAAATCTGATATGATTTAGCATGGCATTACATACTTAAATCCAATGTCTCAGTAGTTCACAGTGTTTTGTACCGATTATCATGTGTTTCTCTGTGCTTTATGCCCAGATTAGTGGTTTGAAAACCATTTTTCCACAATTGTTTTCAGCCTCTGAAAGGTTAATCTGGACCTCGGATAGCAAATAGTTTCATATCAAATTCTAGCATGAATAAACTGGTGGTGACTCTGGGAGTGCTTGTTGAAAAGGATGTGAGGCTGCATTTGGACTCAGGGGGAAAAAGATAGGGGCTCCATTAGTTATGCCCGCCACAGGCACGGGCGTTGGGATTGTTGACATTCTTCTGTTTATTTACACACCTTCACCCAGGCCTGTCCCTCCAGCAGAAGACAAGAAGCTGGTTTCAATCCTTCTTGGATTTTGGGCATCTCTTGGAACGACGAAGGTGTTGGAGAGAAGACAAGCTGGCCTCATTTCCCCTGCCTGTTCTAAGCGGCAATCTTGATGGCATAAAAGATGATCCCATAATATTACTTAAACATGCTTTTTAATAGCCATGAGAATGGCCAAGCTCCATCCGCAGACTGTGACCACAACCTAGTCAAGGGCAATGGTTTGGTAGGATGAGAACATTGTTGGCATGGAACCCCTCGGCCATCCTTGCTCGACGAAATCCAGAGCTGAGTCTCTCTGGAGGTAACATGGCAGTTGGTGCGGTGTGGAAGTGTAGATTCTCTGCTCCTTGGATGGAGCTGAGCTGGAGGCAAGTCCCATTGCCCAGGAAGTTTAAGGGCACATGGAAGCAGTGACCGCTTCTGGTCAACAGAGGAATCACATGGGCTTGGTAGTGAGGGTGAGGGAGAATTAAGGGTGAGCGTATGTGAGAAAGGACATGCATGACCCCACAGAGCAGGCCCTGGGAAGGGTAGGCAGATTTGGGGTAAAAAATGAGAGTCTGAAATGGGTTGAGCCTTTAAGTCAAATCAAGGGAAACTGAGTCATGTGAAGCCTCTACTTGTCTCCACCGTGGGCTCAGGAGGGAGGCTTTTATGGCATCTGATGGATGCTCTGAGCCAGAAGAAGAGAACATGAAATGTTCTGAATTCCAAGGACATGGGCTGGTGGCATCCTGGGTTGTCTCACAGCCCTGAGGTTCAGCCGAGGGGCCTTCACCACATAAGCACTGTTTCTTCCCTCTAAAGTAAGGGATTTTAAGTGATTACAGACCCCTCGGGAGTCAGTGAATGTGCTTTGAAAGGTCCATGGGCTCCACAGAAATTGTTTGTGAAATTTAGTGTGTATTATATGTACATTTTCTTTCCCTAAGGAGAAGGGTCATAGCTCCCGTCAGATCCTCAAAGGCTTCTGTGACCCCCTTGAAAGAGGATTTATTTAAAGAATGTGTCTGAAAGGAGGATTATCCTATAAATGGTATTGGGATAACTAGCTAATCTTTTGGGGAAAAAAAAGATAAAGCTGATTCCCACCTAACTATTTACACCAAAATACATTCAAGATGGAGCAAGGATTTCAACGTTAAAGAAAAAAATGAAACAATGAAAGTTATGGATGAAATGTGGGTAAATAGATTTATAACCTTAGCATTGGAAACCAGCTTTCAAAGTGGAACACAAGATCCAGAAGCCATTTAGAATAAGATTGATTAATCTAGCACAGAAAAACTAAACTTTAGGGTGAGAAAAAGGAAACAAGGGACACATTGAGGTCAAAGCACAAGGGACGAACAGGGAAAAATATTTACAGTACAAATCAGAGGACAAGAAGCGATTTATTAATGTCCAAAGAGCTAAGGCAACCATAAGAAAAAAAAATTAAAATAACCAAACATAAAGAGGTACACAGGACATGGGCAAGCAGTGCATCCGAAAAGAAACACAATGAACCAAGAAACAAATTTTTTAAATGCCCAGCAATTCATTAAATAATTAAAGAAATACAGATCAGTACCCAAAATGGGATTACCACTTTTCACTCCAAAGATTGAACAAAATTTATATCGAATCGTGTTTTATGATATGGATGCTTTGTATTTTATTTGGTTGGCTGTGTCTTAATATTTATATTGCAGCTAGTTCTCAGGTATTATAAACAATGCTGTCAAGAACAATTTTCTAGCAAATGCAAGATTATTTACTTAAGATGGGTTACTGGAGGGATCATCAGCATTTAGCATCTTGTAGAAGATCTGATTTTTTCCGAAGTGATTCGAGCAGGAAGGCTGGAGCCGGGGCCGCAGTACAGGGTTTAGAGCCCTCCTGGGAATGGCAGCTCCAGATTTGGAGATTTTAAAAAATGGTAAATAATGTTCCTTGAGCATCTATTAAGGGGAAGGAGTGTGTCAGACATTTCCACATTTATTAGGCATTTTGTTTAGCCCTACAACAGTGTTAAGAAGTGAGGCAAGCATCTTTTCCCCATTTGTACAGATGAGCAAACAAGGATCAAAAAGGCTTAGTAACTGGCCCGAGATTGCACAGTGAAGCGAGATCTGGGGCTCCAGGCACGGGTCTCTCTGGCCTGAAAGCCTAAGAACTGAAAAAGTTCTTTTTGCTTTGAACCAACCTTGCTTTGCTTCCCTCCCCAACCCTGACTTTTTAGGTGCATTGAAATGGGCCACCCACGCAGACCCTAAGCTTTCAATCACCAACATGTGTACACAAGCTGACACACAGCTCAGCAACGGAAAAGAGGCTTCTGGGTTCTCTTAAGTCCCAGGCAATTCCAGACCGGTGCTCATCTAATTGTTCTTCTTAACCCTTCTATGGGATCTTCCCCAGCAAAGCCAATTCATCTCCTCTTCACCTTTGCCCGGACTGGTCTCTCCCCAGATCATCCAGTTAAGAAATCATGTTCAGGTCATAGTCGTAGACAGCAAAGGTCAGGTCTGATGTTACCTTTTAAATAAATTCTAAAGCTCCAACCAAGTTAGAAGGAGTTTGGAGGCTCAGAGTTAATTTTCTAAGAGGAATCATTCTTCTCCACCACAGCCTTGTCTTCAGCTCTGCTGCAGCCAACGGAGATAAACGATGATTCTGAAAAGAGCCAGTGGAAGCAGAGAGATGAATCATTCCGCCATGTCTGTGATGGACAGTAACTCACTTTCCGTGCTCTGTTATTATCCTGGAGTGGTTACTGGTCAAAGTTATTCCAGAAATATTTGGCTAGTCCTAAAGACACATAGTAAGAGAGAGTGTAGAAGTATCAAAAGACTTAGAAAATGTACATCTTTAACTAAGAATTTAATTTAGCATAATTTCACTCTTATGAATTTATCTTAAGGAAATAACCTGATTTGTACAAAGATCTACATACAATATGTTCTTCACGGCATCTTTTATACTATCGGCGGACTGGAAGCAAGCCAGTGTTCAGTAAAAGAGACTGACTGAGAAAATTAATGTGGAGATTAAAAACCATGCTGTAGGAAGGATAGGGATGGGGCAGAAAGTCACAGTATAGCCTGTAGTGAGCTTGGCAGGAGAGCAAGCTGGAAAACAGCATTACAATATTAAGTATTTTAATGAAAGAAAAATATTGGGGGGAAAGAGAAAGAAGTCTGGAAAATCTATGTATCAAAAATGCTATGGAGTTTTTCTCCACATGACAGATTTATGGGCAATTTTTCTTTTCCTTGTGCTTTTTGGTTTTCCACGTTTACTGCATCAAGTACCCCTTGTCATAAGGAAGACCATTTTCAAAACGATGGTTCTGGGACTGGTGCTTTCGTGGGTGCCTGAGGATGTCTGTTTCAGAGCAAGGCAGCCATCGGGCTGCGTCCAGGATGCAGGGAGCCATGGGAGCTGGTCTGCCGGGGGCGAGGTGAGCCTGGCTCATGGATTCATCTCCTGTGATCGCTCTTACATCTGATCCACCGGGGACAATAAGTATCCCAAATACCCAGCCTGTTAGACACAGTGTTTGATGGAAGATCGAGTTCCTTGGATTAGTGCTGGGTTGAAAAATGACCCACGAGTCCCCGGAGAGAGAGCAGAGCTGGAGAGAGCTCGGTATTTATAACCCAGTCTCCTGGCTCGGGGTCTGGACACCACACAATTTTGACAGATGATTCTCATGAGAAACTTTCCGTTTCCATTTGATTATGGGCCCATAAACACAGATCGCAATTGAGCAGAGTGAGGGCTCTGCCTGCACTGGACCTGCCAGGGCTCAGGAAGCCTTTCTGGGTGGCTCTGGTATGCCTGTCACCTGCTGATGTCCCAGGATGTTCCTGGTTCTGAGCAGCTGCCCTCAGTCACACCTGTGCTCTGATGAGGCTGTTGGAAGTACCCACCTGCATCCTTTATGTGGACGTCTGCCTCTCCTGTTACCCGGGCAGGGGTGTGTCTTTCCCCTGGATCATCTAATCCTACCCAGCTTTGGGGGGTAGAGTGTGCCCAGCTGGTTCTAGGAGGCTTTTACACTGGTCTGGGGTCCACCATCCTGCTTTTTCTCTTCTTCACCCACTCATTCATTCATTCATCATTTGGCAATACTGAGCAGCTGCCACGTGTCAGACACGTGGACCTAGAGTTACCAGGTAGACCCCAGGAGTCATGTTCTAAGTCAGTGTCATACGCATTAACTTAGAAGGAAACTCTGGGAGGAAAGAGAACACAGAGGTGGAAGAAGCCGGCCTGGGCTATGAGAAGGGATGTTGGTAACTCAATTCAACAAAAGTGTCCAGAGCATCTTCACTACGCTAGTCCCCATGGGGATGAGACAAGAACAGTGAGCGACAGTGTCTCCACCCTTGTGTTGCTTATCACCATCAAGCATTGCTTCTTTCTTTTCTTTCTTTTTTTTTTTTCAGTTGGGAAAGACATTTAAAGTTTTGTTTATTTTTTATTGAAGTATAGTTTATTTACAATGTTGTGTTAGTTTCAGGTGATTCAGTATATATATATATATTCTTTTTCAGATTCTTTTCCCTTATAGGTTATTACAAAATACGGAGTACAGTTCCCTGTGTTATACAGCAGGTTCTTGCTGGTTATCTATTTCATGTATAGTAGTGTGTATACGTTAATCCCAAACTCCTAATTTATCCCTCCCTGCCCTTTCCCCTTTGGTAACCATAAGTTTGTTCTCTATGTCTGTGAATCTATATCTGTTTTGTAAATAAGTTCATTTGTATCATTTTTTAAAGATTCCATGTATAAGCGATATCATAAGATATTTGTCTTTGTCTGACTTACTTAGTATGATAATCTCTAGGTCCATCCATGTTGCTGCAAATGGCATTATTTCATTCTTTTTTATGGCTGAGTAATATTCTGTTGTATATACACCACATCTTCTTTATCCATTCCTCTGTTGATGGACACTTAAGTTGCTTCATGTCTTGGCTATTGTAAATAGTGCTGCTATGAATGTTGGGGTGCATGTATCTGTTAAGATTGCTTCTTCCTCCTTCCACGAGGGGGAAAAGATTAGGAAGTGCTTCCCTTGAGCAAGGGGACGACATGAATCCATGACAGAGTGACGTCTATGGGGTCTTGAGTCTTCAGCTGAAATTAATTCAACTAATAGTTATTGTCCATGTGCCGGGCACTGTTCAAGGCACAGGGAAGCATAAAAGGCCGAAGGAGGCAAAGTCCAAGGATTAAGGGAGCCTCCATTCTATGGGGAAGAAAGAGAGAGATGATGACCATAGCCAGGAAGACACACACACAGGAATATGTGTGTGTCCAGTGAAGATGGACAGCCTAAAGCCGAGAAGGGAGAGAGAGGGTGGGCGTGGGCATCTATTTTGTACAGGGATGATGACGGTGGCAGTTTGGACCATGGTGCCAACAGAGGAAGTTACCAGACTCTAAGTGTATTTTGAAGGTAGAGCGTTCAGGGTGAGGGGTAGAGGGGAAAGAGGGGCGTGGAGGATGATTCTCTGGTTTTCGCTTAAGAACTGTGGGTGGGATGGGGGCAGAGTTGCCGATTACTAAGATGGAGAAAGCTGGGGAAAAACCTTTGGGGGAATGTCACTTCTAACCCACAGCTCCGTCCCAGGGGCTCCCCACATGCCACCCCTACCTCATGGCCCCTTACCCAGTGCTATGATGGGTCACACTGTCTTTTTCGTCAATCCCCTACATCCTCCTGCCTTCCCTGGTTGAGGCATCATTTGCACTGTTCTCTGGGTTGCAAATGCCACAGAAAACAAGAAAGTACCTGCTCTCATGCCCGGTCCCCCCTAGCCCTTTTCCACTGTGAACTCCAGCTCAGTGTGCTCCAGCCCAGAGCCCGAGGCAACCTTCCCATGCCTGGGCTCAGAGGCCAGGCCATCCAACACCGCCTCAGGGCCCAGGCGCCTATGGGTGCTGCTTCCTCTTTGCCTCGTGCTGCAGCTCAGGCTCCTTCTCCGTAGAAACACCCAGCCCACCTGGCACGCTTTGCACCAGCCTCTTTTGTGGACCAGCTGCTGGGTCTCTGCTCTTTCATTCCTGATCCTGGGAGGCGTTGGTTCTGCTTCCTGAGCAAATGCATCTGGACTTCTCAGATCGCGCGACAGCAACATCTGCCGCCAGAAAGCCAAGGAGACAGCGGCCCATTTGTAACCACTCCTAAGTGTCTCCAGTCCCAGGGGCACTTGCATTTGGGTCCTGGATTTAAGGACTTTCAAGATGTTTCTAGAAGCGTATTATGGCCTTCTGTGGTCCAGGTGGCGGCAGGAAGAAGGGCGTAGTAGGGGTGCAGAGGCTACTGGGATTGAGCAAAAGGGCTGATGCAAATCTTTGGTCCCCAGCATCCCTTGGAACAGGACAGGCACACAAGGGCAGAAAACGAGGTGAAGTAGCAGGTGCCCACCGGACCCCTTGGCCTCACCTCTTCAGGGGTCTCCTGTTGTCTTCTACCTGCTGGGAGCTCCATCTCTTTGCTTATGGTTTTTTTCTGAAGCCCTGAAAGTTTGTTTTGCCACAGGTGGGAGCATGAACTCTCACCTCCAAAGCAACCCTTGACAGTGGCTGAGGGGAGGGAGTGTAGAAGTGCCCCAGTCGCCTTGCCCCTGGGCTGGGCTGACTCGGCAACATCCGTCCTACGGGTGTCCTGGAGATCCCCATGGGAGGAAGTTCCAGTTGCCCATGTGGGAGCTGGTGTGGTGACCTGCTCTTCTGGCTGCCTTCCCTCCCCTTCCCCTGCATCACCTCCCTCCTCTCCGCCGGAAGTCCTGCACCCCCTAAAGGCGCACCAGATCTGCCTCTCAGGAGCCGCTTTTGGCTGAACCCAGACTAAGACCAGTGATGGCAAGTGTCAGCATCTGTGGATTTACGGGTTGCTTTTCATTTTTTATTTTTTTATTTTTTATTTTTATTTTTTTGCTGTACGCGGGCCTCTCACTGCTGTGGCCTCTCCCGCTGCGGAGCACAGGCTCCGGACGCACAGGCTCCGCAGCCATGGCTCGCAGGCCCAGCCGCTCCGCGGCATGTGGGATCTTCCGGGATCGGGGCACGAACCCGTGTCCCCTGCATCGGCAGGCAGACTCTCAACCACTGCGCCACCAGGGAAGCCCCATTTTTAATTTTTTTTAAAGGGTCAAGTTTTTATTTTTAAATTTTTATTTATTGATTTATTTATTTTTGACGTGAACCATTTTAAAAGTCTTTATTGAATTTGTTACAATATTGCTTCTGGTTTATGTCTTAGGTTTTTGGCCGAGAGGACTGTGGGATCTTAGCTCCCCGACCAGAGATTGAACCCGCACCCCCTGCATTGGAAGGCAAAGTCTTTAACCACTGGACGACCAGGGAAGTCCCTATGGGTTGTTTTTAGGTCAGTTCAAACAGGCACCAAGAGTCTGTGGATGTTCTGGGGCCCCGGAAGAGGGGAGAGACACCATGGGGCAGGCTGAGCACACTGTAAGCACAGCTCCCTTGTTTAATAGTTCTGACCTGGACAAGCTCTGAATGTGACTGAAATCCAGCAAAGGCTCAGAAAACCAGCCTTTTATAAGGTGTGAAACCACCGTCACAAAGGGAAAGAGGTCCTCTGTCTTCTCCACATCCCACAAAAGCAGGATCATGCCTTCTTGTTAGGATTCTAAGCCATTGAAACCTCCATTCTCTGAGTCAGAGATTTGGGCTGGGTTAAGCTAGCTAATTTTGACATAGTATAATGTTAAAAGAAAGTGGAGAGAACTATAGGTTTCATATCAGCCAGATGGACAGGGGTCATTCTTTTGCTGTTGCCATTAGTGACATGGAACTTCTGATGTCCAGAACCCCTTAGCCCCATAATTCAGCTGATGGGATTGTTCCCTGGGTAATCTTGACATTGGCCATGGTTCAGTCCTAGAATCGTGGAGGTCAATCTTTTCATTTTACAAATGGGGGAACCGAGCCCCAGGGACCCTCTCCCCCTCCTCCAAGGTTCACGTGTTCTCATGTTCCTTTATGAATGAGCTCTGCAAATATTTATAATGTATGTCCATCCTGATAGCCCATCTCCTGCATCCTTTATGGGGTTTATCAGGGATGGCCAACGTGGAGGACCACCCCAATCCAGATTAACTGAAAGAGCCCCATGATTCAAAAGAGGGCTAACAATAGAGCAAACACAACTGAGCCCTCATGTGCAGTTGGTTGAAAGGACACATAATAAACCATTCAGAATGAGCTTTTGATCCCTTAGGCCTTGCGACCTTGAAAGACATGGAGGGGAGCCTCGCTCTCATTCCAGCAGATGGGCCTGTTTGCAAGTACACTTCCTTAGCTACCCCCAAAACACACAACCTCCTGTCCTGGGTGGGTGATTGTGACACAAGGGACTGAACAGGCCTCAAAGAAACACCTGCCACAGAAGGAGCAGCCTCTGCCTGCAGAGCCAAGAGAGCGTTTGCGCCGCTGCCTCTTGGTCTAGGGATAATCCTGTCTGGCTGGAGAGCAAAGCGGATGAGACCGATGTCTATTCTCTGCAGCATCTCTCCAGTCCGCCCCTCCTACTTCTCTCTCTCTGCTAAGCTCCCCTTAGGAGGGTGCCCCTATAAGTTATCATCTAAACTGGGAGGGACCACTATTAATAATTACACCATAACGACACACCAAGACACTTTGTCATCAATGAACGAAAGGTATAAACGGGAGGTGTCCCAGGCAAACAGGGGTGTGCGAATCCCGGGCCCCTAGGCCCTAGACTTTTGTATGGGAATGTGTATTTGTGTGTGTGTGATGGACATGTGTGCCAAGAAGCAGAAAGAGGGCTTCCCTGGTGGCGCAGCGGTTGAGAGTCCGCCTGCCGATGCAGGGGACATGGGTTCGTGTCCCGGTCCGGGAAGATCCTGCATGCCGCGGAGCGGCTGGGCCCGTGAGCCATGGCCGCTGGGCCTGTGCGTCTGGAGCCTGTGCTCCGCAACGGGAGAGGCCACAACAGTGAGAGGCCCGCGTACCGCAAAAAAAAAAAAAAAAAAAAAAAAAAAAGAAGCAGAAAGAGAAAGCACAGCCTCCTCCAACCTGGACTCCCTGCCCCCTCACCGCCCTGTGTCCCTCTGGCCTCTCCGGCCAGCTCTCAGGTGTGACAAGTACAACCGATGGAGCTCCTGGCTGAGTTGTTAAGGCTTCAGGGGCTGGAGCAATTAATTAAGCCTTGCCCTGCTCTCAGCATGGCCTAGGGCCTCTGCAAGGGCCTTCTAATTGCCACTTGAGTGGGTAGCTCTTTTGCTTCTCTCAAAGTTGAGATTCTGCTCAGCCCTAGGAGAGGGAAGCTGGCGAGTTGGTAGCTCTGATCCATCCAGCGGGTGAAGTCCCCAATTCTGAGCAGTGCCCAGGGAAACTCCCCTCCAGCTGCTGCTTCCCGGATATGCCCACTTCGGGATCTTCTGTGTTGACGAAATTCCTACCATTGAAAATGGAAGGGACTTTGGAGAACTTTGAGCCCAACTGAAGTCCCCAGAGGAGAAGGCTTCCTGGGAGTTTCCGTCCCCTGGGAGGGAGTGGAGGGGGCAGGCCGTTCCAGCTCTGGTCCCGGCAAATGTCACTGGGACCGGGATGGAAGAGACCCAGTTGCTGATGCTGCCGGCCGTGTGGGGCACAGGACAAAGGGCCAGGCACAGTGAGCACTGGCTGAGCTGCGAGCCCTGTCCTCAGAGTCCCTGTTGAAAAGCCTCGCAGAAGTCTCTGAGAAACAAGCAAGTGTAGCCCATGGAATCTGGTAAGCAGCTGCATGGAAATCAATCACCCGGAAAGCCCTTCTGAGGGGCTCGGGCGCTAGAAGAATCAGGCCGACCCCAGGAAGAAGAATCAGGCCGACCCTAGGAAGCCCCAGCAGGAGCCGCCAGAAATGCAGTGACCTTAAAGCTTCCTCTTGACTGAGGTTCTGGATGGTGATTCTGTAACAGATTCACATGTAGCCAGCGTCCAACACTGAATACCTGTGCCCCCGACCTGCCCTCACCCACACGGGGAGGTGGCCGTGCAGTTCTGCCTAAACAGCCAATAATGCAATCATATCTATGGTGGCCCAAAGCCGCCCTCCTTCCCCTTGGTCTGTCTTACACTCACCCCTATTGGGCAGGTGCCACTATGGCCCCATCCTACAGATGAGAACACTGAGGACAGAGAGGTTAATTAAAAAGGTCCCTCAGCTGGTAAGTAGCACACTAGGATTGAAGGCTTCTGTCTGCTTTTGGGGCTCCCCGAATCTGTCACCCTCGGGCAGAGTTAAGGATAGGCAAGCTTCCAGACCAGTGGGTTTTCAGCCCTGAAGAAGTTAAGAAAGCTGCTGGGAGGATGGGTTCCCACGTGTCCTTCCTCACCTGGGGCTGTTATTCATTTTCCAGGCTGGGGGGAAGCAGGGTGGGCCTTGGGACACACGGCAGCATTGCCGTTCTTTGTGCTCCTGGCCACGTGGGCACGGAACGCAGCAGGCTACTGACTCCCAGTCTGAGGGGTTTTGGTAGATGTCCCGGCGCTGGATCGATAAGGCAGCTCTACCTTCATTAAGGTCCCAGGAAGGAGCAAGAACCAACTTGCTTGGTGCCCAGGGTCCCTGGGGTCACTGCTCTCTGACCGGACGCCTCAGGGCCGGGGCGTTGAGTGCAAGGGGGCTGGCCAGGTGGGCAGCATGCATCCATGCAGAGGGCATGCACCCTGTTTTGTTTTTTTTTTTCCAGAGAAGTGCAAAATCAGCTTTCTGGTGGTGAGTGGCTGAGTCTGGCCAAGTGAACAGCAGGAGGGCAGCGGGCAGCTCCCTGGGCCCTGCACCTTCAGTGCCCGTTGAACTACGGCAAACCCTGCCTGCTCAGGCCTCCCTCCACGGAGCCCAGGTCAACAGAGGTGGGCTGGGGACTGTGCGTGGGGTTGGGAGGGGGGCTGGTGGAAGAGCAGGGAGAGAGAGAAAAAGGTTCTATCAGGCATCTTGATCAGAGGTGAAAGGAAACCCTCCTCAAAACGGCTTAAGAGAAACCAAAAGGGAGGGGATGTCTCTTCCTGATTGCTTTCACTAAAATATCCATGCCTGGCTGGATCCAGGTGCCTGCATGCTGTCATCAGGATGATGTCATTTTGGCCTGTCCCCATTTCTCAGGGAATTGAAGCAAGATGACCGCCCCCAGCTCCCTGCTTTGGGGAAAAGAGTGAGTTTTTCCTCTTCAACCAATAAAAGCCAGGTTCCAAGCCTGATTCTCTTCGGCCTGAATTGAGTTACATGGTGATCCAGGAACAAAGCCTGTATCTACTGATTGCCACTTCCTGGAACTGGAGGTGGGATCAACCCCGCAGGAAACAGGATGGGGAAAGGGTGATGTTGCCCAAGACCCGAGAATGGGACTGGGTGCTGGGTGGCCCAAGGAACCATCCCTGCCCATTAACTGGGACAATGTTAACCTGGACGGGTCAGAGAGTATTTCTTGGATGGAGGTGTGTCCGGAAGCTTGTGCCCATGGGACAGAGGAAGGAAGATGCACACGTGCAGATAGGAAGACACTGAAGGGTTTGTTCCGAGAGAGCACTGGGGTGCAGCCTCAGGAGGGCATCAGATGGGGGTCAATGGGTGTGTGTGGGGGTCAGGGTGTCCACTTGTTCCCTGGGAACATCTAACCTACAGACCCTAACAAGCCCCGCCCAGCAGTAGCTGATATTTCCCTAGTGCTTCGACACCACCAGGCTTTTCATGTCATGTGTCCTTGGATCTTCTCCATCTTCCTGGGCAGCAGGTAAGGCTGTTACCATGGAGATCTCCATTTAACAGGAGAGGCACAATGTAGCAGGTAGGCGGGCCTCCTCTAGGGCCAAGTTGTGTGGGTTGGATCCTGGGCTCTGCTGTGTGACTTCAGACCAGATGCTCAACCTCTCTGTGCCTCGGCTTCTACATTTGTTAAGAGGAGCTGATAGCAGTGCCCACCACACGGGGGTGGTGAGGCTGAGATAAATTGGTGACATGCAGAGATCGCCCCTTGGCGTGCTGTAGGAAGGATTATCTGGGATTTATATCTTGGACCATTGGACTCAATCCAGCAGCTGGGCCAGTGATTTCTGGAGCCTATAGCCCTGAGCTGGGCAGCTTCAAATAAGCCTTTCCATGGAAGTCTCTAGAGCTCTTTTGTGAACACTCCTTCCTGCGGCCAGGAGTATAAGCAAGACAGAGATCCTGTGGGACTGTCTGGCTGATGCTGAACTGGTGAGGCCACGCTGCACTGTTATTAAACAGCCCGGCTGACGCTGCAAATCTGAGTGAAGCCAGGGGTGTGGGACCTGGAGGTCCCTCTCCTGTTATTTCCGCCTGGGTCCAGGCCTCCAGGGGAGGGACACTGAGTGTTTGGTGCTTCTCTTCTTCAAAAGGGAGACACGGGAAAAAGCAGAAGATCATGGTTTAGGCAGGTGGGGTGATGGAATGGGTGCTATTTGCCTGCCAGAAAGACAGAGACCTCAGTGCTCGGCTACCCAAGGTGGGGTCCATTGTCATCACCTGGAAACCTTGTTAGAAATGCAGACCTCAGGCTGACCCCAGACTATGCATCAGAATCTGCTTTTTTAAAAAAAATAAATTTATTTATTTTTATTTATCTATTATTTTTGGCTGCGTTGGGTCTTCGTTGCTGCGCGTGGGCTTTCTCTAGTTGCGGCGAGCGGGGGCTACTCTTCATTGCGGTGCGTGGGCTTCTCATTGCATAGCACGGGCTCTAGGCGCACAGGCTCAGCAGTTGTGGCTCACGGGCTTCGTTGCTCCACGGCATGTGGGATCTTCCCGGACCAGGGCTCGAACCCGTGTCCCCTGCCTTGGCAGGCGGAGTCTTAACCACTGCGCCACCAGGGAAGCCCTAGAATCTGTTTTTAATGGGTTGTTTCAACGTTCATGTTTGCGAAGCACTGCTATGGTCACCTTCAGCCTGCGGAGGTTTCTGTTCCCCCGGCTGTGTTGAGCTTCCACGGAGGTCCCAGAACCCAAGAGAGAACCTCAGGCGCAAGTCAGACGGCTAAGCTCTAGCCCCCGCTTTCGGGCGCTGTGTTATCCAAGGCAGGCAGCAGCCACTAGTCACCCGTAGCTATTAAAGTTAAATGCAAATTAGTGGAAACAAAATACAATGAAGCATTTTAGTGGCTCAGTCACAGAAGGCACATCTCAGTGCTCCACAGCCACAGGTGGCTAGTGGCTACCATACTCGGCCATGCAGATTATAGAACGGTTCCATCATCATGGAAAGTTCTGCTGGGCAGCATGGGTCTAATGGTCATTGTGTAGCCATGGGTGATGGATGTCCCCACCCAGCCCCTGCTCTCACCGAATGGCAGCTTCCCTGTTTGGGTGGCAGGGAGGGTGGGCGTCTATGGCAAACGTGCAAGTGACAGATGCATGCGTGGGAACTCAGGAGCCTGTGAGTGGGGCGGGGGAGGGGCACGGGGCACTCAGGAAGTAACTGCATAAGAACATCTGGTGAAAAATCAAAGCTTGAGTCAGTTAAGGTGAGAAACACAAGGAGGGAGTCTAGACATCATTTAGCTTAAACCTCCACCCTCACTTTCCCACCCCCTATGTAATAGAGCAAGACCTAGAAGCTGGAGAGAGACGGGCAGCAGCCAGACCTAAAGATGGATTTTGGACTCCAAGCCTGGTGCTCCATTCGTTTTGCTAGTGTGACAGTGCGACAGAGCCGGTCTGTGGAGGCTTCACCAGGATGAGGGCGTGTGTGGTGGTGGGGAAGCGGCGGCCGTGAAAGAGGCCAGTTCTCAGAACCGGAGAACCTGCATCTACAGTCGACAGTCTTGGCAGGAGGAGGTCAGAGGGGTGCAGCTGGGGGTGTGTGGGGGTGCTGGGGAAGGACATCTTCGGTGAGGCCAGGAGACGGAGGGCAGGAGGGAGGAGGACCTGGGCTGGGAAGGGTCTGCCTGTCCCCACTCCTCTTACTCTATGTATTAGGGCTCTCCAGAGAAGAGGAACCAATGCACACATACATACATATATACTGCTTATATATACACACACACACACACACATACTATATGTATACATATATACTATGTACCCACATATATACATACATGCTACTTATATACCCACATATATACATACTATATATATACACATAGATATTACATGTATACATATATACTATACACACATATATACATACATACTACTTATATATACATATATGCTACAATATATACACACATATATACATGTATACTATTTATATATATACTGTATATACACACAAATATATAAAACCATATATATAATAACCAATAGGATATGTAACCAAAAGCATATATAATATTACATATAATATCTATATTATATGGGATATGTATATTATTAAATATAATGACATGTATTATGAGGAACTGGCACACTGATTGTGGAGGCTGATAGTGGAACTTCCCAAGACCTGCCGTCTGTAAGCTGGAGACCCCAGCAAAGCCAGTGGTGTAGTCTGAAGGCCTGACAGCAGGAGAGCTGTCAATTCCAGGTGGTGTCAATTCCATTCTGGGCCTGCAAGCCTGTGACTGGGAGCTCTGAGGGCAGGAGAAGATTGATGTCCCAGCTCAAACAGTCAGGCAGAGCACAAATTTTCCCTTCCTCTGCCTTTATGTTCTGCTTGGGCCTTCAGGCGATTGGAGGGGACCCATCCACGTGCTTTACTCAGTTCAACAGTTTAAACGCTAATCTTTTCCCCAAATACCCTCCCAGACACAACCAGAACTAACGTCTAGGCAGCCATCAGAGGGCCCACCATGGCCCAGTCAAGCCGACACATAAAATTAACTATCACACTCTGTTGCGTGACCTCCTGCATGGGGCAGAGGTTGGAGGATTGTTCACCAGTGTTCCTGCCCTCTGCCTCCTCGCCCCACATTTCTGGGCTTCCCCCATGTCTCCACCACCAGACAGGTGGGCCAGGTGACTGAGTTCTGGCCTCTGGAATCTGGGCAGAAGGGATGCTGCCACTTCCAAGCCTGGGCCCCCAGAAGGCTTCTCCTCTCCCCTGGCAGCCCAACCAGACACAGACAGCCTAGCAAAGGACTCCGCAGCCCTGGAAGACAGCTGAGGTACCAGATAAGTAAAGCCCTCAGCCCAACAACCCACCAGAAACTGAATCCTGCCAGCAACCACAGAGTGAGCTTGGAGGTGGAACCTGCTCCAGTGGAGCCTGCGGATGAGACCCCAGCCCTGGCCAAGACCTTGACTGCAGCCTTGTGAGACCTAGAGGTGAGGACCAGTTAAACCATGCCCTGACCCAGAGAAACTTTGACGTGATAAATGTGTTGGTTTAACCATTACATTTTGGGGCATTTAAAAAATGCAGCAGTAGATAACGAATATACCCACAGGGAAAAACAATTTAATGAAGGAAGGCAAATTGGTCCTGGCAGTCAAGCAGTGCAGTCAGTGATTGGGGCTGGGTTGGTGGAGATGCAGGATGTGGAGATAATCAAGGGGAACCTTGGGTGAATACAAGGGAGGTGACCCGATCACCACCAGGGACCCTCTCAGGTGGGCACCTGGGAATGACCCTGGGGGCAGCCCCTGTGGATTTGTGGGTCCTCAGGTCGGGGACAGCTCTCCTAAACCTCTGCTCCCAGGGCCGACAGGCTCTCACACTCCCCATTCTGTTCACACATACAGCTATAAATATTAAAAGGTGCCAGAGGAGAGATTGGAAAATAGGGTTGTGGGCAAAATATTGCTCTGAGCTGGCGAGAGGAAATGCGAATGAATTTCTTTCTTCCCATTCCTGCTCCAGTATGTCTACTGAAGAAGGTGATAAGGAGTGGAAGCCTTGTGCCCCGAGGGCTCTGAGGGGAGGTGTTTCCTCTGGGGTCACCTGGAGAGGGTGGGGATGGGCACCACCCGGCCTTGGGCGCTGGCATTCTTCACGCGGCCCCCTGAGGATCGGAGCCCCTCCCTGGACCAGCCTGGATGCCTGCTCCTGAGCAGAGCTCTGAGCCAACCCTGCTGGTCCACATCAGGGCAAAAATCAAAGATAAGTTAAAACAAAATAAAGTAAAATAAAAGCAAACAAAGTGCCCCCGTGGGGCAGGTGTGGGTGATTCGTGGGGCTCTCCGTGACAGGGTCTTAGCTGTAGAGAGAGGAGGAGAATCCCAGCCGGCACCTCTAGTCTTTCTCTTCACCCACTTTTCCTCCAGAACCTTCTTTCGGTCCACCGTCTTCTTTTGCATTCCTGCTGCCAGCATCCCATTTGCATACAGTTCAGTTCATCACCTCCCCATCCAACGATTACCATGGATTTCTGATGGGTCCTGCCTTGCTACATCACTTCCTATTTAAAAATTTTCTATTTGTCTCAAACCACTGGTAGGACCAAGTCCAAGAGTGTTGGCCAGACACACAGGCCCTCACGTACCCCATTCTACCAAGGCCTCTGAGGTCTGACCCCTGAGCACCCACTCCATGCCCCCAACTCCAAGTGCACCCTGAACTCTGGTCTTTTCCCACACTTCCTGTGGCCTGGCAGATCCTGACCAGCCCCCAGCCTACATTTTTCCTGCACTAATGCTACCCTTCCTTCTTCAAAGCCCAGGTCAAATCTTACCTCCCAGCAAAACCATCCCTGACAATTGAAGCCCTAAGCGCTTTCTCTGTCCTCTGAACTTTTATGCAATTTTAGCCTATGTAGTTCATTTGTTAATTAATCATGCACCATGCAGCCTTGAGACACTGTTTTTTCTCTCCTAGCCTTGCACTGATAGTTAACTCTTTGGGGGTAGTTTAAATTTTGCTTGTTTATCCCTCGGCTTCGCGTCCCCTGGTGATCTCCTTGGGGGTGGATGCTGTGATTATGCCCCTGGGCTCCCCCGCAGAGCCCAGCACTGCGCATGGCCAGTCTGAGGGTGCAAGGGGTTTTTGTTGGATTTTTTTTCCCCCTCCTTTTTGCAGTATGCAGGCCTCTCACTGCTGTGGCCTCTCCCGTTGCAGAGCACAGGCTCCGGACGCGCAGGCTCAGCGGCCATGGCTCACGGGCCCAGTGGCACGTGGGATCTTCCCGGACTGGGGCACGAACCCGCGTCCCCTGCCTCGGCAGGCAGACTCTTAACCACTGCGCCACCAGGGAAGCCCTTTTGTTGGATTTTATTCTCTCCTTGCATTGGTCCTGAGATACAACCCTAGTTTCTTCATTCATTCATTCATTCATTCACTGACAACTCCTTTGGGAAGGCATCTTTTCACGCTCGTCCTTAAATGGCATTTCCTTGGGGTTCTGCCTGAGTCCTGTGCTGCTCTCATAGTTCCACTGTCCCCCGGATAATCTCAGACATCCACTCTCTCCGCTACCATGTGCGTGCTGAGAGCATCAGGGCCCACCCGTCATTGCTTCCTAGACCTCAGGGCCCTGTAGCCACCTCCCTATCGGACCTCTCAAAGCTGAGCGTCTCCAGAGTTCAGCCCAATGCCTTTCAGAGTCAGAGCTCCATGGGTGTTTTCCTGGATGGATGAACGAGTGAGTGAATGAATGTCTGGCCTCTCTTTCTCGTGCTTCCATTGCCCATCCCGCTCAGACTCCACCATTGCCACCTGTTGCTAAGCACCTCTGGAGGCTGCTCAGTTCCTCTCTGCCCATCTCCTCCTCCACAGATGAACTTTTCTCTTCCATGCGGTGTCCCCATGCGAGCTCCTTAGTCTCACTCCTAGCCGGCCCCGCCCTCTGTTTTAACTCTCCTCCAGTGGCCCCAGGCCTCCTCCTCCCCCTTCCCGCCCCCTCCACGGTCCAGCTGAGTCCCCGGAAACCTCCCCCTGATGCGCTCCTGTTCCCACTGCCTTTTCTCTTTCCTCCCCATGCCACCTGCACACCTGCTTCAGCTGAACAGCTCCCCGCTGCTTCCTCTCCCTGCCACGTGCCCCTCCAGTCACCATCCCCGCCAGGGGCCGAGGCCTGCCAGAAGGGCCTCCTAACCTCTGAGTGTGTGAAGGGAAAGGTCCACAAGACCCTGGGCGGGTCCTGAGTCCAAGGAGGACTTCCACATGAAGCAGATGTGCCAGCCACACTCCCCGCCCCATGACACGGGGATGGCTGTGAGGGGGACAGCTATCCCCCAGACCAGACTTGAAGATGGACAGTTGGGACCCCTGTTCCAGGATGAGGTCTCGTAAGACAGACACAGACGTAGACTGTATTGATTCACTGCAGAGACAGCAAAAGTGGAGACACTCAGGTGTGAATGTCAGGGAGACCGCAGGACGGAGATGGAGGAGTGAGACAGACAAGAGAGAAACACAGCCAAGTGGACTGAAGTGCAAGGCCTGCCATTCACCTAGCTGCCACCTCCCCCTCCGGATGTACAGACCTGTTGCTCTTCGTGGGGCTTTGCTTCTGTGAGTGCAGCCCCAGCTCTACTGGACCGATCTGCTAGCATCCGTGGTTACCATCGGTGCTGTTCGTCTCTCTGGTATTAGTTCCCTGGGGCTGCTGTAGTAAACTGTGACAAACAGGGTGGCTTAATACAATAGAAATGTACTCTCTTACAGTTCTGGAGGCCAGAAGTTCAAAGTCAGCTGCAGTGAGCCAAAGTCAAGGTGTCAGGAGGACCACGTTCCCTCTGGAGGCTCCAGCGAAGGATCTGTTCCTTGTCTCCCGGTGGCTGCCCACACCCTTGCCTTGGGGGCTGCACCACTCCAATCTCTCCCCCTGTGGTCGCGTTGCATCCTCCTATTCCGTCTGTGGTCAAATCTCTGTCTGCCTCCCTTTAAACGAGTCTTATGATTGCATTTAGGGCCCACCCAGACAATCCAGGATCATATCCTTCTCTCAAGAAGGTAAATTTAGTCACATCTACAAAGTCTCCCCACCACCACCTTTTCTTTGGCTGTGTAAGGTAACATTCACAGGCTCTAGGGATTAGGACGTGGATATCTTTGGGGGGCTATTATTCTGCCTACCATTTCCCCTTTGGGCCCTACAGATTTTATGAGATGAGTGCTTCTCAATCAAAGGTTCACGGGTGGAAGTGATGTGTGTGGTAGCCTCTCTCGCTCAGTGACGATGGAGGCAGGTTTGCTCTTGTTTCCCTATTCCCCCTCTTCTCCCTCATTTTGGGGTCCATGGTACCATTTGGGTTTGGAAATGATGCCCCACGTCACTAGAATAAGCAAGCATGAAACTCGGTGCATCCCATCACTCCATCAAAAGGATTCCTACTGGGGCAGCTGGTGCCATTTTCAAATGGATGAGTCACAGTTTCCTTGGGTGCCAGGTCCCAGCCCCTTTGTCTCCCTGCGTGTTCACCAGGAAGTGAACTGTGTGGCCTGACCTCCTGTATCTATTAGATCAAAGAGAATCACTGGACCACCGCCTACCCCCCCACCCTGGCATGGCTCCTGTCTCCCTCATCCCAGCCGGATGTGACTCAGAGGAGGGAGGGCAGATGGGCTGAAGATCTGTGCCCTTCTACCACTGGGATGGCCGACCCCTCACTCCATGCCTGGGGACTAGGTCTGGCAGGACAGACAGCACGAGAGAGGCTGGGAGAGAGGAAGAGTCTAGGAGGAAAGAAGAGCTGAAATGCAGAGAGTGGACAGCGTGCATGACTTGAAGTCAAAAGAACTGGATTCAAGCCCCACCTTCCCCCGACTCTCTGTGTGACTTGGAGGAGTCAATTAACTTCTCTGAGCCTCATTCAGTTCCTCTGTCAATTGGCAAATAACAATACCTCCCTAATAGGGTGACCGTAAAGATCCATGGGATAAGGCATGTGGATGAATTTTATAAATGCTGTCTGTGTGCAAAGGATTTCTATCATTCCAGGCTCTATATCCTACCTGCTAAGATAGAAACCCACGGTGATATTTAGAGGCTTCTAGAACCAGATGAGGGTTGATGACTCTTGCCACCCAGGCTCTGAGAACCTGGAGGGAGGGGATGCTGCCTGTCGGGATGACTTGGGAAAACCCTAAACTCCTTCCCCTGTAATGAAGGGAATGAGGGAGCAAAGACTCCCTAACCTGACATTGCTGCTGTTTGTTATTCTCGGGAGGAAAGGCCTCCACCTGATTCTGCTTGAAGCAGGGCTCTGCGAGGTGATGCCTTGACAGGATGATGGATGGTGACCAGGCACGGTTTCGGACACCTCAGCACATACTCTGCATTCTTTATCTGGAGCTGCTGGTGGCAGAAGGCTGCAAATTAGCTCTCCAGTTCCAGGGATCCCTGATGAAATTCCATTATGGGCCCGGGAGACCATCAGGCTGGATTCAATCTCCCGGCCGACTGGGGAGAAGCTCGCTGCCACTGGCCTCCCCAGCCTGTCCCCGAGCCTGGGGGCTCTCGCACCGGAATTCCATAGAAGTTACCTGTCTGGGTCTGAGCCGAGACTCAGACCATCTCTGACATTCAATTGTCTTTTGCATTTGCAATTCGAGGAGAATTACGTGGGCCGTGCTGTTGCCCGAGAGGCCGAGACCTCGGTGCTGGAGTCTACTCCGTGTTATTGAGATGTCAGCCTTCCCCTCGGGGATGTGTCCACGGGAAGCCAGCTTGGTTGCCTGGCTCACTTTTTGGCCTCCAGCTGATCCATCCAGACACTTTGATGCCCCTTGGTGAATACATCACCCTCTGCCCCTCGGAGATTTCAGAAAACTTGGCTCAGACCCTCAGTGTTGTGCCTGCAGCCACCCCTGGGGACATTATCTGGGCAGAAATGGGTATAAAACCCAATCCACTGGCTTTAGGAATTTAGTGAGTTCTGTAAGACTTGAGGGATGCAGGGGGAACCTCCCGGGCTTCCATGCTCCCTGGGTCACCCCACCCTCTCCCCGATCCTGGCTCTTCCTTTTATCCTCTATCCTTGCAACCAACAAACTCCTCCTCTGTCCCTGCAAGGCGACTGTTCCCCCACCAGGCTCCCAAGATCCAGCTTCTACCTCGCGTGGCCTTACAAAGGCAGGTCTCTCCCTAAGAGGCATCTTCTACCAGCTGCTCAGGGAATGAAACAGCACCCATTCTGCTGTACAAGCTAATAGTTAATGCGCAGTGGTCCTGCCTCCGGCCAGGCACCGTGTATGGGTTTTTCATGTATGGACCCATTTGATCCTCTCAGTGACGTGGTGCCGTCCTTGCCCCATTTTACAGATGAGAAAACTAAGCCACAAGTAAAGTGAGTCCCATGGCCAAGGTCACACAGTAAACCCAGGCCATCTGGCACCTGTTCTCTTGTCACGACCATTACACTGGATGGAAATGGGCCCCTGAGAGCCCTCCCCCAGCCAGCAGCGCCCTGGGAACCCTTCCAGAGGAGGCGAGAGACCCTGGCCGACCCCAGTCACACCCCAGCTCCTGTTAAGAACTTTGGTCCCGGTCATCCCAACAACGCATGGCTTCCAAGGGCAATGGCAGCACCGGGTCGAGGCTGAGTAACCTGAGTTTGCATCCTGCCCTTGCTCCTTGTTCCCTGTTCTCACCTTGGCTAATCCCTGAAGGAGAGTGAGTATCTTCTCAGCAGGTGCATTTGAGATGTCCTGGTCTCACCTCCAAGTCCCTCGTCTAGAACGATCCTGCTGCAAGCAGGGTTTGGTGTTCTCTGCCAGGCCCCGAGCAGACTCCATCCCGGCACCATTAGAGGGAAAACGACTCAGATGAGTTTGGGGTGCACACCCCACTGCTCCCACAATTGCAATTTTGATTCAATTAGCCTTTCTGTACAGATTTGGGAGACCTACCTGCTCATCCAAACATCTCCATCAGCCCAGATTCTTGACTTCTGGTTTGTGCCCGCTCTTCTGAACCTGCCCTGACATCCTAGATTACCCATCTCCAGCCTCAGTGTGACGACTGCTAGCCTGGGGGGTCTCACCCTCCAGCTTAGGAACCTAATGGCAGAGACAGGTTGGCTTCGTGAGGCAGGAAAGAAAGAGCCGGCTAGTCAGACAAATCCAGGTTAAAATTCCTTGTCTTCCACTTGCAGACTGCAGTGCTGGAAAATCGCTCAAGAAGGCAGAGGGGCGCGTTGATGACAGCAGCCCAGTCCCCCTTCTGGGGCCGCTGTCCCAGTTGCTGCCTGAGACATAAAATGACACACATAGCAGGCCCTGCCCAAGCAGAGGGAAGAAAAAGAGAACGAGCCAGAAGCTGGGGCTCCTTGAGCGAGGGGCTGCCTGCTTTCTGCCCTGGTGACGGGCAGTGCCGCCACTGGGTCGATTAAAGGAGGGTCCCCAACAGACTTCAGTGTGGGCGTCAGGCCCTAAAACCCCGGCTGTGTGCCTCCTTTATTGTGCATTGTTATGGGCTCAGCTGTGTCCCCCCCAGGTTCACATTAAAGAGAGGGTTGAAGCCCAACCCCCCGGCGACTCAGAATGTGACCACATTTGGAGATAGGGTCTTTAGAGAGGGGATTAATTTAAAATGAGGTCATGAGGGTGGGCCCTAGTCCATATGACTGGGGTCCTTGTGGAAAGAGGAGATTAGGTCATAGACACTTACAGCAGGAAGACCACGTGAAGCCACAGGGAGAAGACGGCCGTCTGCAAGCCAAGGACAGAGGCCTCGGAAAAACCAACCCTGCCAACACCTTGATCTTGGACGTCCAGCTTCCAGAACCGTGAGAAAATTCATTTCTGTTGTTTAGGCTGCCCGGCCTGTGGTGCTTTGTGAAGGCAGCCTGAGCAAACTACTGCATCCTGACAGCTGACCGGGCCGGTGGGCTGCAACAGGTGGATGGAAAGAAAAGAGCGGAGCAGGTGGGGAGAGGTGGAAGGCCCGCTCCTACTAGCAGGACGCAAGTGTGGCTCCTCCTGGGATTAGAATAAAAACCCGGAAGAGGATGGGTGGGGAATCTGGACTTTGTCAGGACCTGCACGAGCTGGAAGACCATTGTGTGATGCCAGAGCTTGAACCCTGCCCAGTCACACCCCGCCAGGCAGGGTGTGCTGGGCCCACCCCATGGGACCTCGCTTCTCCTCTCTCACACCCTCTGGAATAAGGACAGCCTTTCCTTCATGGCTTTTTGTGTCCGTCGCGAGGAACTAGCTGTCCAGCTATGCTGGTCTCTTTCCTAGACAGCGCCTCCTCCAGCTGCCCGTCCTCCGCTTGTACCCTCAGCCTTCACCACCCCGGTTCTGGTTCCTCCCGCCCTTGGCTTCCTCTCCCATCTGGAGCCCCTCCCCTCCTCTTGTCCCCAGCCCCGCACCGCCACATCCCCTGCCCCTGCTGCTTCTGTTTCCCGTCAGTTCATCTCTGGCTCACGAGTCACTCGAATGTAGAAGTTCAGTTTCCTTCTGGGGAGTGTTCCATGCTCCTCCCGAACGGGGGGACACGGGGTGTGTTTCTCTGGCTCCATTGCACGTGGGGCCTGGTGCTCCCTGATGGCGTCTACCGGACGCCCTTCCCCCTTGCCTCCGGCTTGCATTTCCTCCTGGCCCGTCCAGTAGGATCAAGGAGCCCAGCTGTGAGCGTTCCAATACTAGTCCTTGAGCTTTTCAATTCTCTGTTTCTCATTTATTAAAAAAATATGTCTTCAGCAACATTCCCAGTTCTGTTCTCTGAAGAACTAGGAAGGAATCAAACATTTTCTTATTTTCCCTCTCAAATATAAATTTTGTGTAAACGGTTTTTACTGCCTCCTTCTCTTCCTTTTTCTCCTCTTCCTTCTTCCCCCTCTTCCCCCCTCTTCCCCCTCTTCCCCCTCTTCCTGCCTCCTTCTCTTCCTTTTTCTCCTCTTCCTTCTTCCCCCTCTTCCCCCCCTCCCCCCTCTTCCCCCTCTTCCTGCCTCCTTCTCTTCCTTTTTCTCCTCTTCCTTCTTCCCCCTCTTCCCCCCTCTTCCCCCTCTTCCCCCTCTTCCCCCTCTTCCCTCTTCCCCCTCTTCCCCCCTCTTCCCCCTCTTCCCCCCTCATCCCCCTCTTCCCCCCTTCCCTCTTCCCCCTCTTCCCTCTTCCCCCTCTTCCCTCTTCCCCCTCTTCCCCCTCTTCCCCCTCTTCCCCCCTCTTCCCCCTCTTCCCCCCTCTTCCCCCTCTTCCCCCTCTTCCCCCTCTTCCCCCTCTTCCCCCCTCTTCCCCCTCTTCCCCCCTCTTCCCCCTCTTCCGTCTTCCCCCCTCTTCCCCCTCTTCCCTCTTCCCCCCTCTTCCCCCTCTTCCCTCTTCCCCCTCTTCCCCTCTCTTCCCTCTTCCCCCTCTTCCCCCTCTTCCCTCTTCCCCCTCTTCCCCCTCTTCCCCCTCTTCCCCCTCTTCCCCCTCTTCCCCCCTCTTCCCCCTCTTCCCCCCTCTTCCCCCTCTTCCCCCTCTTCCCCCTCTTCCCCTCTCTTCCCTCTTCCCCCTCTTGCCCCTCTTCCCCCCTCTTCCCCCCTCTTCCCCCTCTTCCCCCCTCTTCCCCCTCTTCCCCCCTCTTCCCCCTCTTCCCTCTTCCCCCCTCTTCCCCCTCTTCCCTCTTCCCTCTTCCCCCTCTTCCCCCTCTTCCCCTCTCTTGCCCCTCTTCCCCTTCTTCCCTCTTCCCCCTCTTGCTCCTTCCCTTTTCAAATATGTACCTTGAGTCAGACATTTTTCTGAGGGTCACTGGCCCCATATGGAAAAAGGGTCTTTGGTTCAGCAAAATACATGATCAATTCCCACTTGTTTCTCAGACACGTGCAGCCATGGTCATTCTGACGTTTCCTGCAGGGGAGAAGGCGGGACAGAGGAAGTGGTGGTTGGAGGAGCTGGAACCCAGGCACTGGGCCCGCTGCAACCTCCGGGGCGTTACCACCTGTCACTCTGTCCCTGAGGCTCAGAACCTCTCCCTCCTGCCCATAGCCCGCGGCCCCTGCCCAAGTCCTGCCTCTGGAGCCCACACCCCACGGGGCCCTTCTCTGACCTCTGACCTGGCTGGCAGACATCCTCTCTGCCCGGCTTACCTCTGAGCTCACTACCTGGGTGCCCCTCCACCTGGGTTCAGCTCTGATGGCTCTCCATGGAGACAAAGCCACCTCCTTCTCCTAAATTGTCCTCCCGGGACAAGCAAATCGCCCGTACTTCTGGTTCTCCCTGACCCTGTCCAGCCCCTTCCTTTTCTCTTCATTAGAGGTGCCAGAAACTCCTATCTCCCTTGATGGAAAGTTTCTAAGAGGTTGAAAAGTTTCCTGCCTTTTTCCCTGGAGCCCCGAGGAGAGGAGGGGACCAAGGACCGCAGAAAAGGATGCTGGCCCTGCTCCGGCCTTGAGCACTGCAGTAAGGACCAGATGGGGAGCCACAGGTGGATGATTCCCAGATCAGCTCAGGTTGCGTGCCGCGCCCCACTCCAGCCCCCGCCCCATGGGATAGCACATCTCCCAGCCTCGCCCTGACCCTGCCTCTCCACCGCCCGCTGTCACCAGCTCTGCACAGCACAGGCGCCCGAGCAAGGGATCTAATCAGACTCTTGGCTATTAGCTCCCGAATAGTAATTGAAGTGGTCTGATTGGACCTATCTATTAGGCCCGGAGAGCTGTGGGGAGACGGTTCCCAGAGCATTTCCTCCGCCTGCTAATCTATCTGTCTGGCGTTTTATCTGGAGCTCAAAGCCCATGCTTGAGCACTCAGGCATTTTACGGTATTATTATTACTTACTACTTATAACGCACTTCATCAATGAGAGGGCCGGGCGGCCGCAGCCAGAACAGTAAAGCACGGTGCGACAGATAGAGAGATACAGATCTAGCTCGGGTCTGTGTAATATTTGATGCCTGTGTCTTTGGTCCCTTGTGATCGGGTTATTAGTTATGTCTCCTCAAGGAGAAAACCAATTGTCTTTCTCCTGATAAATGGGAGTCGGGTGGCCAGGAGGCTGGGGTTGGGGGACGTGCAGGCTGGAGGAAGGACACACAGGGGAGATCTTAGTGGGGGTCCCCCAGGGAGCCAGCCTGAGGCAGGGTGCTGAGTGCAAGGAGTTTATGTGGGGAGGTGATCCTGGGACCAGGAAGGGAAGGAAGCCAATACAGGATGCTGTGCTGTTGGGCAGGTCACTGCCATGGGCAACGGGCATTCAGCTCCACTGGGGAAGTGGGGACAGGGTGAGGGGCACCCCAAAGTTATTCCACCCAAGGATCGAGGAAGCTAGAGCTCTTGTCCTCTGATTCCGAGCTCCCAGGAGCTCGAGCTCCCAGCCCTTTGACCTTGGCGCCCCTGCCTGGGCTGAGAGAAGGCCTAGCTGGGGACTCCCAGCTGCTGGTCCAGTGGGCGGCCAGGAGATGGCAGGGCCCTGGCAGTGGCTGATGGATGGGCCGTGGGGTCTGGAAACAGGTGTTTTGATTGAAGGACAAGGCCAGGCGAGGGGCCTTCTTCCTCCCCTCGCTCCCTGCTCGCCCTGACTCTCCCTGCATCTCCATAGATTGATCCTGGCCCGATATCGTGCGGGTCAGTGCGGGGAGGACCAGGGACCCTGTCCAGCTGCTCCCCCTGCCTGGATCCTGCCCCAAGTGGAGCATTCAAGGAGAGGCGCAGAATGTGGTTCGGGTTCAAGTGTCAGTTCTGGCGCCTCTGGATGCGTAAGCCTGGGCAAGTGACTTATTCTCTCTGAGCCTTGGTTTCCTCACCTGTGAAATGGGGGCAATACAGCCCTGCAGGATTGTTTTTGAGGATTGAATGAGGTATTGTCCTCAGAGCGCCTGGTCCTTTGCCTGCCACGGAGCGAGGGTCCAGCGCGTGTCAATTTCCCTTCCACCCCTGCCCACACCGGCACCCAGGACTCCACTTCCTGTTTGGAATATTTCGAGTTACAAGAATTTCCTCCGAGGCTCACATTCCCAGGGGTGGGTGAGGGACTCCCCGCCTCCGGGACACTGTGCACCCTTTCCACGCAGAGGGCAGGGCATGCCCCTGACCGGCTACTCTGACAGCCTCCCGCCTGATGCCTGGGGTTGAAAATATCCCTGTACTCACCAGGCCAAGGCAGAACCACATGGCATCCCCTGAGGGGCCAATTTATGCAGAAGCATAAATATCTTTTAAAACTCCTTCCCATTCCTGGAGACGTGAGAGTCTGCCGTTGCTGCTCATGGCTTGAGGCTTTTCTTCAAAGGGCATCCCCCATGGGCAGATGGAAAACTTGCTAGGAAAAGCTCTTTTCTTTTTTTCTGACATATTTTTTCTCCTTCACAGAATTCTTGCTCCTGCCTCAGCCCCTGGCTTCCAGAGAGCAATCAGGGAGCCTCCGGGAATCAGACATCTCCAGCCCCCTGGGGACACCTCCTGCAGGAAGTCTTCCATAATTACCTCACCACCTCCAGCATCCCTTCTCTGCTTTCTCTTCTGCCTCTCTGGTTTGCGGGCTTCTGGCAGCCATATGCCTGACTTGGGGGATTGTCTTTAAGGTCTGAAAAGCATGTGCGTAGAGTGGGGAAATTGACATCTATCTCTCCAGAGGGATGAAAGCGTCTCAGAGGCCTGGAGTCGGGCCCCATCCTTCCTCCAAGCCTTCTGCAAGGCCCAATCCAAGGCCTGGGCCCAGGGGCAGCTGCTGCCAACTGGCAGGGCCTGGGGGCAGTGGGCAGTGTAAAGCCTAATCCAAGCCCACCATGAGGCTGCCTGCCTGGCCCAGGCAGGCTCCAGGCAGGAGCTGGTGTCTCTGCTGCAGAAAGGATCCATCAGGGCTGAAAGGCCTGGCAGCCCTTCTTCATATTAAAGACCCATTCAGTGCAGATTAAGAGGACATAGCATCCCTTCTCTTGGGTTTGGGGAAACCATCCATCCTCCTGGAGCCGCTCAGGGGCGTGGCGCAGGCTGGGGAGCTCTCGGCAGGGAAGGGAAGGGACCCAGGTAGCGACATGGTGAGAAGGAGTCCTTTTCCTGTGCTTGGAAATGAGGCCCCAGTGGGTTGTAGTGTCTGGCTCTTTGGTGGCTCTGATTCCCTGCCAGTTGCTGAGCACTCTGCTTCCTGCATGGGGCCCTCTTTTCATCCAGAGCCCCGAAAATGCTCAGGGACCCTGGTTCTTTCTTAAGATCAACGCTTTGGACTTCTTCCAAGGTCAGGAGCCTACCGCTGTCTGGGACACTGCTAGCCATCTTTCTCCTTTGTCGGCCCTTCCTGCATTGCCAGCAACCAGGGATTAGCCATGCCTTGGGGAAGGACCACCTCTCCCTGGCAGGCTGGCCGGGGAGCAAAGGCAAGGGGATGGGGGAGGGGGCAGGGATACCCTGTGTATACTTTTCTTGGGGGGAGGGCACGCGAGCAGCCTGAAGCTGGATGCTGCGCTGAGCAGGCTGAGCTGGGGTTGGGGAGAGCTCTGCTCACAGCAGGAAGGGCAGAGAGAAGGGGATGGGCATTTACTGGTCCCCTTCTGTGCTCCCGGCTCCGGGCCAGGCCTCTTTTATGCGTTATCTCCTAATGTGAATCTAGCATGGCAGTCAAGAGCTTGGGCTCCTGAGTCAGCAGAGCTGGGGTAGGATTCCAGCTCCCCTGGTTTCTGGCTGGGTGGCCCTGGGTAAGTGATTTAACCCACCTAAGCCTCAATGTGTTCATCGGTAAAGGGTGACTAATCAAAGTCCCTGCTCCAAGAGCTGCTACGTCCTAGGTCTAGAGCTCCTGGCAGCATGCCCGACCAGTGGATGCACCCCTTAAGTGTTCACTCTATCTGTTAGTAACACCCCTGGGATGCAGAAGTCACTGCCATTATTTCTGCTAGAGGTAGCCAGGGCTCTGAGATATTCAGGCTTGCTCAAGGCCACCGAGTTAAGAGGTTGGCAGGCTAAGATCCAGCACAGACATCCTCTCAGACATCCTTCAGCCTCCAAGGGGAAGGGATAAATGAGCCCGGGCCTTGAGAGGTGCCCGCCGGCCCAGCCTCATGGCAAGGGCAGAGGCAAGGCTGCCAAGCTCATGACAGCTAACACGGCCGGGCAGGGCCCTTTCCTTGGAGTCGGTGGAGAAGCTGCTCCAAAGTGGGCCCCGGATGTGGAAGGTGGTTGTGCTCCCACAGCTGCAAACTCTTTCACCTTGTGCAGGGGGGCTCTGTCCTTCAGCAGCCCGGGGAAGGGGAGGGATCCGCAGCGGGAAGGATGGCGGGGGAGCTGGGGGCTGCGGCCCCCCTTACCCACTCCCTCCCTTACTGCAGAATTGAGTCTGGATAAACAATTACAGTCTATTTACCTCAGACCATATGGTGCTGGGAAACAGGTGTGCAGGTAATGAAGAGCCCGGCTCCAATTAAGCGTCTGGGAACCCGGCCGGATTCCTGCTGCATCTTTTGCTTGGGCTAAGGCCCACTTACAAATGAGAGCTAAAAGGGACCATGGCTTAATAGAGGCAGAAATGGGAGCCCAGAGGCGCCCGAGATGTTGGACTGGACCACGCGGGTGATGGAGAGGGTGCAGGGGCAGCCAGCGGCTCCCACCCTCCATCCCGTTCCTGCTGGCAGGGAGGGCGGAGCCCGGGACCTCACCTGGGCCCCTCATGGCAGCAGCCGTGCACTTGGAGTTGTGAAGGGAAACAGTTCAGGGCCATTGATCTCTTGGCAACACCATCCTGGTACCTGCACGGGTGGGAAGCCTGGAGGAGATTCCCATAGGACGGTGGCGGCGGGGGGGCGGGGGGGACTTGGCACTCTGCCAGAGCCATTTCACCCTGCCCCTCCCACTTGCCTTACTTCCCTCTGCCTTAATTCCCAAGCACTCCACGCATCTTTCTGAGGACTTGCCGTGTGCCAGGCCGAACCAAGCCCTGGGGACACACAGATGAACCAGATAGACAAAGGCCTTGTGGTTCCATTGTGTTTATTTTATGAGCATGGAGATTTCAGGCATTTTAGGGGATGGAAGGACAGCCACTGAGTCACAGGACACACATGAGGTCATTTCGGGGAGCGTAAGTGCCACAAGGGAAGCCAGTCCTTTCTGCTGCTGGATGAAGGCCCAGCTCAGGTCCTCTCTCTTCAGACACTTCCCAGATGCCTCCAGTGGCCAGTCCCCTCCTCCTCCGGGCCCCTGGCCGTTCCTGTCCTCCCTCCTATTACTTGAGAGGTCTTGTAAACAGCTGTTTCTGCATCCCTCTCCCTCCAGGACACTGACCTTCTCCAGGGCAGGGAGGGTGTCTGGCTCACGGCTATTTCCAGAGCATGGCGCAGGGCCAGGTGGGCTGGAAGGAGGGTTTGGGGAGGGATGGAGCAGGCTGGCCCGGACCCCTGCAGTTCCATCCTCCCGGGGGATTTGTCCTGCCTGCTGAGAAGACACTGGCCACTCTGGCCTGGCCTGAGACAGTGGACAAATGGTGACTTTGGAGGGTGCCAGCTTTGGGGAGGGACCTCCGTGCCCCATCTGATCAAGAGTCAGGCAAGGTGCCCCTCACCCGTGCTTTGGAGGCTGCAAGCTGAGCCAGAAGGGAGATGAACAATGCCTGTCCCTGTGGTGGGCTGATGGGAGGGGGACCAGGGCACATGTTCCTGGCAGAGAGATGACTCTCACGTCAGGTTTTACTGCAGAGCAATGAGGCTGCACGAAGCTAGGAAGGTGGAGGATACGTTGCTTCTCCTAGAAGCCCCCCCCCCACCCGGCTTGAGTGGCTGGTGAGGAGAGAGCCAGAAAGGGAGTTTTGTTTTTTTTTTTTTTTTGCTGTACACGGGCCTCTCACTGTTGTGGCCTCTCCCGTTGTGGAGCACAGGCTCCGGACGCGCAGGCTCAGTGGCCATGGCTCACGGGCCCAGCCGCTCCGCGGCATGTGGGATCTTCCCGGACCGGGGCACGAACCCGTGTCCCCTGCATCGGCAGGCGGACTCTCAACCACTGCACCACCAGGGAAGCCCAGAAAGGGAGATCTTTTCATGCCCTTTTGCCTACTTAATAGTTTTCCTTTCTTTTACTCTTGGATTTATGCCTGGCTTTAGGATTGCCAAACCCAAATCAGCACCTTCCCAAATCTCCCTGCTGGGAGAAGGGAATGTCCCCCTGCCCCCACCCCCACCCCCCCGTGGTCCCACTCTTGCCCCCTGGGTCACTCCCATCATTCCTCGGGGACACTGGCCCGATCCACAGGGCTCTGCCCAGCTCTGTCTGATTATAAAGAGGATAGCTTCCCTCAGAAATACACAGCTGCACTATGGGAAATGGGTAACAGATAATTGCAGGGAAAATGCAGGTTTCAGATGAGGGGCTTGCTCTCTTTCTGGGTGGGCAAGGTTTTTGGAGCCAGGGTTCTGGAAGGTTCCAGGCTGCAGCCTCCCTTCCTAACACAGAAGGCAGGAAACAAAGCAAATGGTTTTTGAGATGGGAAACAAATTGGATTTTAAAAAGATGCCCTGGTTCTAATGATCGGAGGGGTTATTCATAATCCCGGAGTAGAAAGTGTGTCTCGAAATCTGTTTTGCTTTGACAGCTTCTTCCTAATGGGCAAGATCTCACACATGAGAGGGCCATAAAACACAGAGCTCTGGCGGGCCCTGCTGCTTGTCTGATAAGGGAGAGCGACTCTCTCGACTCTCTCAGTAGCAGGCAGAGGGCAGGGGACCAGAGTCCCCCACCCCACCACCCCGCCCCCGCTGGTCCAAGCTCCTGGACCTTCCCCCGACTGACCCCCAGCAGGTGGGGAGGGGGAGGGGGAGGAGGGGTCAGAAGGCAAGTCCTCGATACAGAACGATCCTTGGAGCCAGAAACCTCCTGAACGCCAGAAAGGATGCTCTCCAGAACACAAACCTCCTGGCTGCTTTGCAGTGGAAGAGTTTCATGCCCAAGTAAGTCCAGAAAGTGAGGAAATGACACCTAGCCTGCCCCCTATTGACAGCGAGTCACAGCAGCTGTGAGCATGGTCAGGGCTGCAAGGACTCTGGCAGTAAACAAGAAAGCCACGTAGTTTTGCTTAACCCAGTGGTTCCCAAACGTGTTGGACAATGAGCCGTGTTTTGACACAACACCCAGTGGATGCCCTACAGAATGAGCATTCCCCGAAAGCACAGTGGTAATAGCCATATTAGTTTCCTAGGGCTGCCACAACAAAGTACCCCAGACTGGGCGGCTTAAACAGCAGAAATTTATTTGCTCACAATTCTGGAGGCTGGATGACTGAGATCAAGGTGATGGCAGGGTTGGCTTCTCCCGAGACCTCTCTCCTCGGCGTGTAGATGGCCACCTTCTCGCTGTCCCTGTGTGTGTGTCCACATTTCCTCTTCTTAAAAGGACCCCAGGCCCCCAGTCTTACTGGATTAGTGTCCACCCATAAGAACTTGTCTTAACTTAATTACCTCTTCAAAGGTCGTATCTCCAAATGCAGTCACATTCTGAGGACCTGGGGGTTAGGACTTCAACATACAAATTTGGGGGTGACACAATTCAACCCATAGCAATAGCAATGGATCTCAGCATTGTGGTCATTGGTGGGATCCTGAAGGTGGCGGGGGGGCAGAAAGGTGGGTCCCTGGCAGAGGGGACCAGTGCTGTGCAGCCCACACCTTCTAATACACAGTAACGACATTGACAGCAGCCACTTTTGTGAGGCACTTAACAGATGCACAGTACTTTTCCATCCATCAATTATTTGTCTGATCCTCATGGCAACTGGTGAGGTGGGAGGTCCCATCATTATTCCCACTTAACAGAAGAGGACACCTACACTCAGAGAAGTTGCATCACCAGTTTTAGGTCAACCAGTAAGTAGTGGAGTGGAGAAGTAAACCCAGGTGGGCTTAAAGAACCAGGCCCGAGGGCCAGGGGCGGATGGGCCCCCCTGCACCCTGAGATGGATACGGCTGTAGCTGGCAGCAGAGGCAAGAGTCATCTCAGCACAGCTCAGAGGCCCTTCTGCCCTGGAGCCCGAGCACCCACAGGTGGCATTTATCCTGACGAGTCTGGCCCACGCGGGGGCCCACGCTCACTTTGCCAGCTCGGATGGAGAGACATCCCCTGGGGCTTCTCAAGCGGTTTCAGATGAGCGCATCCTGCCGGATGCTCTAGGCACCTGGCCGTCAGAACTGGAGGCCAACCAGGAAGAAAGAGCTGGAGAGTTCTCGCTGTCCCATGGACCGGACCAGGTTAGAAAGCGCAGAACACGGAGCACGAAGCAATGCCAGCCCCTTGTCCGTGGAGACTGAGAAACGGGTGTGTCCATCGGTGAGCTTTCTCCAGGAAGGAGACATTCAGGCGGGTAGGAGCTGACTGTAAGTGAAATCAGAGAGATCGCAGCTCTGCAGCCGGAGAGGGTGATGATCTAGCGGCACCGGGAAACCAGCAGATTCGCTTCCTGGCCCCTCGTGGCCTGCACACCTGCTGTTTGTCTCCTTGAGCTTCTCGGCAAGTTTCCTGCCAGGATGCAAGGCCTGTGTTTCATTGATTCTTCCTCTTGGCGCCTGGACAAAGTGCCCGTGGATCGCTGCTCTTGACCCTGAAACTCACTGGGCACATCTGCCGGGCATTTAGTCCAAGACGCCTGGCAAAGGCGGAGCAGCAGTTGTCCTGAGGAAGAGACAGGGATTCTAGGCCTGAGCCCCCGTTCCAGGCCGTGCAGCCTGGGCCAGCTTACTTGGTCCCTGAGCAAGTTCATCTTTTTTTCTTTTTTCTTTTTTGCGGTATGCGGGCCTCTCACTGTTGTGGCCTCTCCCGTTGCGGAGCACAGGCTCCGGACGCACAGGCTCAGTGGCCATGGCTCACGGGCCTAGCCGCTCCACGGCATGTGAGATCTTCCCGGACCGGGGCACGAACCCGCATCCCCTGCATGGGCAGGCGGACTCTCAACCACTGCGCCACCAGGGAAGCCCCAAGTTCATCATTTTAAATGGGGCTAATGAAAGAATGTCAAGGTCACTGTGAAGGTCCAATTGAAGGGGAGGTAAACACTGCTTTGCAAATTGCTAAAGAGCTGTACAGGTGATGAGCACAGCCCTAGAGGGTGAGCAAGAAGGAGGAAGGGTACATAAACTTCCAGTGACCTGCCACCGGGTGTGGCAGCAGGGGACCACCCACAGGAAGCCTGGAGGGCACCACGCTGGCGAGACTCACCCTCAGCCTCCAGAGGCTGAGGTCCATGGAAGGGACATGGAGGCCTCTGTGCTCTGCCTGGGAATACTCCCCATAACCACAGAATCTGTCCACTGCCCAGCGCCAGGGGCAACATCCACGTGCACTACGATGCTTTGTGAATAATGCAGCGAATAATTCCTAGGGAAAAGCAATTCACCACTGTGCATCCTTTCCTCTTTTCAGAATCCTCCCTGACTCTGCACCGGGCAGGGACAGTGGCCAAGACCCCTGGGAACCTATAATGGCACATGGGGAATAATAAATACAAAATTTTAAATTTACTGCACAAGCTACCTCTGAGTGGGAGGTTGAGGAGAGAGGTGGGGGAGTGAAGTATACCGGGGCCTTTAACTGCACTGATAAAGATTTAGTTCTGGGCTTCCCTGGTGGCGCAGTGGTTGAGAGTCCACCTGCCGATGCAGGGGATGCGGGTTCGTGTCCCGGTCCAGGAGGATCCCACATGCCGCGGAGCAGCTGGGCCCGTGAGCCATGGCCGCTGAGCCTGCGCGTCCGGAGCCTGTGCTCCACAGCAGGAGAGGCCGCAACAGTGAGAGCCCAGCGTACCGCAAAAAAAAAAAAAAAAAGAAACCCCTGACCCGAACTTTCATTACACAGGGAGGGGCTGGGGCTCTGAGAAGTCATGTGACTTACCCAAGATAACCTGGAAGGGTGAGACCAGAGCCTGGCTCTCCTGCTCTCCAGCCTAAGGGTTGTTTGACACTCCTCTGACCCTCAGTATCTGCAGGGCCTCTGCAGAAGAAGTCCTGTAAGACCCTTTCTGTGACGATAGCACATCATCTGTGAGCAGGAGGAAAGTTGCTGAGGGCGGGGTGGTGGTGACGGCGGCTTTGACAATGGCTTTTGCTTCTGATGGCCTGATGTGACTCGTGATTTCGGGTGGAAGTTTTATTTAATGCCATTACAGCATGTCACTTCCTGGGGATGGTGCCCGCTGGGGGAGGAAGTGTGAGTAGGGGTGCAGAGGGGAGGGGTGGGATGCAATACCCACCTTGTCTGGCCTCCCGTCTCCCATTCCTGCCCCACTTGCAACTGAGCATCGGCGAGGGATTGGGGGGTTAAAAAGTGGCCGTGAGAAGAGAGCACGAGAGGCCTGCACCAGCTAATGTGGAGTGTCTCCATTACCATAATAACTAACCACTTAATAGCTGACTTCCCCGCTAATTCTAATTGACACACGGAACGATATTTCCCGGCGGAGAGTGGCAGGCTCAAGTCTGGGCAGACATCTCCAGGGGCCCCCTGGCTTCACATGGCGAAAACCGTGCGGCCTCTTCGAGCCTTCTGCTGGAATAGACGGAGGCAGCGGCTCTTGTACGGCTGCCAGGAACCACAGCTGATGATAAAAGCCATTAAAGGTCAGCTGGGAGTAGAAAACTATTTATGTTAAATGTCACAGATGAAGCCGCAGAATGGGTCTCGGGTGGGGAGCAGAGAGTGAGGTGAGAAACACCGGTCACCATGCTTGCCTCTTGGGGGGCCTTGAAGGGGCAGGTGGTGTTGAGAGGTGGCGGACGGGGAGCGGGGGAGGCGCTTAGTTTCAGGCTTCTTCAGCCTCAGGAAGCAGGTGGATGTCGGCAGCCACAGGTGATTGGCCAGCCTGGCTGCCTGTCTAGGTTGCTAGGCGACCTGAGTGGGAGATTTGGGGAGTGAGGACTGAGCTGGTCTCCATCACAGCATAGAATGGGGCCCGGCGTGTCTCCGCAGGGCCAGTGACATGGACTCGGAGGCCAGGCACACTGCTCTCACGTACAGTAGGGACCCAGGCTGGCTCTGTTTTCCTGTGGATCATCCTGGATTTGGCGTGGGTGTGCTTAACCATGATGGAGATGTAATGTGACACAGCTGAGCCGCAGGAGGTCATGGAGAGAGGACGGCACGTTCCCTTCCCCAGGGATCCTGGACGCTGGGCTTTGAAGGACACAGGAGGGACTGCCAGCGCGTGGTGCTCTTGGGAGGGGCCTCAGGGCTCAGCAGGGTCCGGACCAGTTCTGAAGGGGCAGTGCCACCCCAGAGCTTCCCCACTGTAAATGCACTGGGGCTCCCAACCTGGGCCTGAGCCACCGGCAAGAGCCCCATTGTGTTGTGCCTGGGCCCCATCTATTCGCCAAATGCACCTAAAGGTGGAGTCCGCTGACAGGTGAAAATACCCCCTAGAAGGCCCCACTGGAAAAATTACTACAACTACTAAAACTACCTACGTGGGGATTGTTCAGTTTGCAGGTTGAGGCAGAGGCTTAACTTCTGTTAAGGGCTGGGCGTAGGGGGCGGGGGAGGCTGGAAAGGAAAGTTTGGGGAAGACGGTGAGAGGCCTTGAACGCTGTGCTTAACAAGTTAATTGAAAATTAATTCTGAAGGCATAGGAGAGTTTATACATTGGTGCTGAAAATGAGAGGACATGGCCTGGGTTTCAGAAAGAGCGCGCTCTGGAAGCGGCAGGGAGGATGTGCTAGACACGGGGGTTCCCAACCCTGAGCCCATGGGAATCACCTGGGGGCTTGTTGAAAGGCGGATACCGGGCCACGCCCCCAGAGTTCCTGGTCCAGCAGGTTGGGGAGTGGGTAGCAGAATCATGATATGGTCTTGGATTTGCTGAAGGTGATGGACAAAGGCCAAGAAGTACAGAGCAGGGAAATCGGAAGTGGGATGCAAGGCTTAGTTCCTTGGGGAACAAGGCGAGAAGCCAGATACCGGGGCTGAGGTCAGAGTTCCAGCTCAGGTTACTGAGCTGGGGCCTCATTCACCTCCCCCGCCTTCAGTTAGACTTCAGGTCTGGGAGGCAGTTGCAGCTGCAGATGGGCCTGGATTTGAAGGTCAGGAGGATGCAAGGGCAGTGAATCAAGCAGATCAGGCCCAGAAATAGCACAGGTGGGAGAAAATCTGATTCACTGTGTGCGGTGAAGCAGCAGCCCAGTGAAAACGCCCTGTTGCTGGGCCCTGATTTGCATCCCAGACCCAAGAGCATCAAAGCACCCAGCCTCCATCCGAGGCCAGACCCCCAGTGACAGGGGCCCTGCTCAGACCTAGCCCCAAAGCCTCAAATCCAGGAGCTGGCCTGATTGCCGCAGGAGGGACCATCTCCTGGGAGGGGTCAGAGCAGCAGAAGGTCCCTCCCCTTTGCTTCTGCTGTAGCCCAGGAGCAGAGAAGAGGGCTGCTAGGGAGAGCGGGGGAGCAGACAGACCTCAGGAAGGCGTGGCCATGAGTTATCAGCTAAGGGAGCCCAAGCAGACACCTCTACCCACTTCCTGGTTCTCGGGCCTCTGTCCCCAAGGCCATGTCCCTAAATCTGAGTCCTGATCCCTCCCCCTCCACTGCGTTCTTGCCTGTGACCCTCTCGACAGTTTATTTCACGTACATGAAATATTTAACTGCGATTGAAGGGAAGCTGGTATTTGGACATGCCTTAGTTACAGTTTTAAGCACAGTTTCTCAGCTCACATTGGAATGGACTCCCCAGCGAACTGGTGTCTGTGTATATACTGGCCAGCCAATAATATGCATAAGTATTACTCCAAGCCAGGGTTCTGCCTGTCTCAATCTCAGCACTGTTATTCCTGGTTAAAACGGTTCTCCAAGAGAGAACACTCATAATCCTATCTTCCCTTATTATTATGACGGTTTGGTTTTTTTTTCCCCCGGAAACACCCCAGGGCAGTGCAGTGTCTTCTCCGGGGTCGGCTGCAAGATCTCCACCCACTAAACCTACCCATTTTTTTAGCATTTGGACCCCCAGGATCTCAGGTCCTGGAATTGTTCTTGCTTTCAGACTTTCTGATCCCATGGCCCCAAGTCTCCTCACGCCCTGTTCTGCTTCACTCTCCCGCTCGTGGTCACCACTGGGGTCTCCGTTCCCTCTCTGCCTCCATCTGTGCCAGGTTGAGCAGCGGCCCTTATGCTGGTGTGCACCATCTCTCCCGGTACCCACCTTAGCAGGGACATCTGGGCTCTAAAGTCCAGTGATGTTTCACCGTCCAAGGTTTCTCCCCAGCCCACGGCAACTGTCAAGGAGGCTGTTTGGGACCCCAGGGAGAGAGGGTAGTGTCTCTGGCTGGGTGACCCTGTCTGGAGGACATTTGGAGGGCAGGAAGCAGCCCAGGAAGAGGGGAGAATGCAACAGAGCGCAGGAGGATGTGGGTGCTGGAAGGAGAGGGGCCCAAGTGCTTGCTCTCCAGCGCCCCCTGTGGGCAGCCGTTCTGGCAGGGACAACACCCATTGCACGTGGGGGGCCATCAAGGCAGGTCAGCAAAGCAAGGGCAGCCGTCAGGGGATGGCAGTCAGCTCGCCCAGGCCACCTTCTGCCTCTATTGACAGGGGGTCCAGAGGTGCTGCCATTCGGCAGAACGCACCCCTGTGCTTTTCCACTCGATTCTCTTTGACATGTTCTATTATTTTTTTTGGCCACGCCACGTGGCATGCGGGATCTTAGTTCCCTGACCAGGGATCAAACCTGCGCCCCCTGCAGTGGAAGCGCGGAGTCCTAACCACTGGACCGCCAGGGAAGTCCATCTCTTTGAAACTTTGGAAGAGCAGAGCAGGCCCCCAGAAGCATGATCAGAAGGGAAGTTAGGATTTTGATACGTTTGGGAGTAAAGGGGACAAAAGTCCTAAAACCTTCCTGCAAGGATTCCCCTCTGAGGGTCAAGGCACCAAGGCCAAACTCACTCTATTATAATCACCCCTAGAAGCTGACACCCGCTCAGCACTTACGCCAGACCTAGCACAGCTTCATGTGCACCATCCCCCGGGAGGAAAAATGATTATCATGATCAATTTGGGGATGAGAAAATGGAAACTCAGAGTTTAGCGTCTGACCCAAGTTCACACAGCAAAGACTGGAGATGGGGGCTGTCCCCTCTCAAAACCCATATTTGCAACTCTGCCAAGGCAGAGCAGCCAAATCATACTCAGCGCTCCCTGGGCTGATGTGGGTGTGGGATGCTTTCAGACAGAGATCCTCGCCCCGTGGCACCAAGGGCCACCTAAGCCAGTCACACCAGCTGTGTCCCCAACACTTAGCCTTTGGCAGGGCTCAGCAGACTGGCCCATGGGCCAAATCCACCCTGCCACCTGTTTTTATGAAGTGGTGTTGGATCACGGTTATGCCCGTTCATTTATGCACTGCCTATGCCTGCTTCCGTGCTCCAACGCTGACTTGAATGGTTGCAACAGGGACCATATGGCTCATCATACCTGCAGGATTTACTCTCTGACCCTGGACAGAAGAGCGTGTCAGCTCTCGGCCTTTGATAAAACCATCAGCTTGCCTGAGTCTCGCAGAGCTCAGCTGAGGTGATGCAGGGGGTGGTGTGCAGGTAGGCACGTACGCGCGCCAGCGAGTGTGCAAATGGCCCCGACAGCGTCGGTGACATCCAGCTCCAGAAGAGCAGGAGTGGGTGTTGTGTGGGCAACGAGCTCCTTTCGAAGGCAGCTGGGTTTAGAGGCTTTTATAGTCGGAATGGCACAGTGGCTGCTGCTGCTGCGATTTAATTTTCCCCTAATTAAGCAATTATCTCGGAGAGAGATGCTCGCATCTCCAGGAACTTTTCTTGTGGAGGGTGGCGGGGAGCAAGACAGATGTGTAGCTTTCGGGAAGGCCCGGATATAGAAACACCCTAACTGAGTTTCTCCGCCGATGGACACAGCGGCAGGAAGAGTGCAGTGGACATCAAAGGCACGCTGGAAAGTGACATGACCCGCCTCGAACCCTGCCATCCCATGAGCCAAACACGCACAAGGCAACTAATGCATCACAGGAGATCTGAGCCCACCAAGGCTGCTGAGAAAGAAGAGCTGGATTCAGGGTGGGGACAGGTCCTTTTTAATAGGCAAGGGTGAGCAAGCAAAGGCTTGGAAGTTCTGGAGGCCAGAAAGGGGGGTGGGGTGGGGTGGGCTTCAATCTTTTGTTGGGAGGGCAGAGCTGGACCACCCTGAAGAGCCAGTCCTGGGGCACGAGGCTCACCCCGTCTTCCTGCAAAGACTTCACCCAGTCACGGGTGGGAGTAGTTATGGGCTCAACCTTCCTCCAGAGGCAGACAATCCACAGATGCCCCAACCTGTCTGGAAGCTGAGCCTGCAGCCCAGGGCTGGACTGGTCAGAAAAGACAGGATGCCCCGATACACTGGAATTTCAGATAAACAACGGAAAAGGGTGTAATGTAAGTATGTCCCAATTATTGCACAGGGCATTCTTATGCCCAAAACCTACTCATTGTTTCATTGTTTTGTTGTTTCATTTAACTAGGCAGTTCTGTAGTTTTACTTGCTAAATCTGGCCTCTTTACCCAGGGTCCACCGTCTACATACCTTCTCCCCACAATTCCCAAGCAAGGAAATGATTATTTGTCCCTAGGCAGTCACTGGATCCAACCCAGACAGCCCGAGGGATCTAGGCTGGAGATCTAGAAATTTCTAGCTCAGAAGGATGTACGGAAAACCAGAGAGTTCCTCGTTAATCAGTTCGAGGTAGGTGTGTGTATTAGGCAAACCATCAAGGTGGCTTGTTGCCTTTGAATTCAGATAGAAGAAAGCTAGAAAGGAAGGGGAAAGAGGCCCTTGCTTTTTGGTGGTAATCATTTACTGTATAGGAAAATTTTTTTTAAAAAAGACAGTGGTCGACAGGGATGTTGCTTTGCAAAATGGGGTTGACAGGATCGTTCCCATTCCCTCTTCCAACAGAGTATTGGACCCTCACACAGTTCTTTCCATGGGAACCAGGAAAACAGAGGTGGTCTCTGTTTGTCCAATGTAAAACATCATCAGGGACTACGAGCCTTTGGCTCCAAGCTAGCAGGCATATGAGTCAAGTCAGGTTCTGCCTGGGGAGCCCAGGTGGGCCAGCACCAGCAAGATGGAGCTTTTTCTGGGACTGTTGAGTCCTGGCTTGAACATGGAGAGGGACCCTCATTCCCCAGGGTGGCCGCAGACCCTGCATCATTGGCCTGGCCTCTATCAGCACTGGGTCTTGACCCACAACTGAAATGTTGCAGGCATTCCTTCTAGCTGCTCCAAATCGCTTCATAGTCGAAGGGTCGGTTGGTAAGATGCAAGGAGGGGTACAGAGAGGGGCCCCAGCTGCTTCTCAAGGGAGCGTGTGGCAGGAGGGGGCAGCTGAGGACCAAAAAGGAAGCCATGCCTGGTGGGTGAAGACCCAGGGGGCCCAGAACGAAATGCATCAGGCTCAAGGGCACAGGGTGATCCCGATGCGCCCCCCCTCCCCAACTTCCTTCCACCCGAGACTGGGGTTCCAGGCAGCTCCAGACTCCACCCAGCCCTGAAGGCTCCAGCGATCAAGGCTGAGAAAAGTTACACTGCATTTATTTATTCCCAAGAAGTACAGAGGGACCTGCATAAAAGGAAAGGGCAAAGCTGTGTAGAGACCATGAAAAGAGAGTTTAGTTTTTATGCAGTGATAACCCGGGGAATTAATTCCCGGCTGACAGAGGTCACACAACAGTCACTGAGTTTTAAACAGGCAGAGAAGACCCTGGGGGAGCAGGGAAGAGGCAGCCGGGCCGAGGAGAAGCAGAGGAGGGTAGGGTGAGGGGGTGGGAGGCTGTGGGCTGGTCCTGGAAGGTGTGGGCGCTGGAGCCCCGTTTCAAAGCAAGTTAGGCAAGGGCTTTAAAGGCGGGTAAACTTAGGGCTGATCTCATTCAGCCCACATTTATCCGGCACCTACTGCGTGTCAGGACCTGGCTTGTTGCCATGGGGATTATAGTGATGGATAAACTGGGGTTCTTGCTCTCAAGACCCTCTGTCTTTGGGGGTACCAGGAATTATGCTTGCAGTGATGGGGGGCATCAGGCATGTTAGACAGAGTGTAGCCAGGGAAGCAGACCCTGCGGGTTGGAATTCTACTTCCTGTACCATAAGCTCTGCCGTCTGGGACAAGATGCTAATCTCTCTGTGCCTCAATTTCCTGACATAGAAAATAGGCATAACCAGAGTAGCTATCTCCTAAGATTGTTCTGAGGATTTATATGAATAGACGTGGCCTGCCACGTAGGGCTTTCTATCTAAGGTTCTATGAGTGCCCAGAGTGATTAATTCATTGAAGCAGTCTGGGAGGGCTTTGTGGAGGAGGTGACTTCTGACCTAGATTTTTAAAGGAAGAAATAAGACCCACATGGATGGAGATAAGGGGCAAAACTTCTTGGCAGGGGCTCCAGGATGAGCAAAACCATGGAGGTGCGACAGCAAGACTAGAGGGGGCCGCCTGGCACTGGAGGCTTGGTGTCCTGGGGTGTCTTGGCCAAATTTGGGGAGACCCTCTTAAATATGTAAGGCTGAGCTCAGGGTCCTGGGCGGTGGGCAGGCAAGTCTATCAGCTCAGCTGCCCTGTCCACGGGAACACTAAATATGGGGGAATATTTTAGCTGAATCCAGCAGTCCCCCACTTCTGAAGGCACAACGCTAACCAAGTCAGAATCCTCAGGATGGGGAGAACAATGCAGTTTAAAATTTTCCACTAGCCACATGGAAAAAGTAAACAACAAACAACCAGGTGAGATTAATTTTAATAGCATGTTTTATTTAACCCAACATAGGCAAAATACTGTCATGGTATCATGTCAGCCTGTAATAACTATAAAGGAATTATTCATGAGCTAGTTTGCATTCTCTGTTCTATACTAAGTGATGGAAATCTGGTGTGTAATTGACACTTGCAGCACATCCCTAGCCCAATGTCAAGTGCTCACTAGCCACATGTGGCCTATGGCTACCCTATCAGACGGTGCTGGAATAGAAAACTCACTGAGTGAAACTTTTCCTCTGTTGGATCCAGAGATGGTCCATTTCCCTGTGGCTCTCCAAACACACACATCTAGAAACAATGGCCAAGGGCTGCTTGCTGGTCAAGTTGTCTTATGGTGCTGGTTTGTGTTGATTCCTTTCGTGCTGGCCAGGGAGGGAAGCAGCTGGAAGTGATTGCGGGGTGGGGTGGGAGTTGGACAGCAGGAGGGGTGGGGGTCTCAGAGCGCCCCCTACAGAGCCTACTCCAGAAGTGCCTCTAATAGCCGTGCCCTTTTCAATGCCAGTACCAAGGCCACGGTTCTGGGACGGAGCTGAGGAAGCCATTAGCCTAGAGTGAGAAGCCTGGGAGATGTCCAGCTGGGAAAGTGGCAGCTTCCACGATGGTGGAGAGATCACCCATGCTTCTGGCCGTCACATATTTGAAAAGACCCAAAGCTAGAGCCCCCCTTCTCCCCAACACACGGGCACTTCCTACCGTGTACGCACATAGAGATGTGATCACAGAATCAGTTTATTCACTGCTTTCTAATGTGCGTGTTTTACACGCATGAGCGCAGGTAAGCCTCACAACCACCCTTGAGATATAGGTCCTATTATTTATTATTATCTCCATTTTAAAGATGAGAAAAAGGGGGCACAGAGAGGTTAAGCCCCTTGCCTGATGTCACACAGCTCGTCTGTGGGGTGCCCGGGATTTGGAGCTGAGTCAGGATCCACCGAGGTGACAGCCATTCACCACGGCCCTGGTAGCTGGTGAGTCTGCCGTCACCTGGAAACTACATCGTGACGAGAAGAGATGGAAAGTGGGGAGGCTGTCATTGGCGACAAAGAGGGGGAAGGCTGCGTCTGGCACCACCACGCAGCCGGTCCCAGATGGCGGAGAACCTACAGCAGCTGCCTGGCTGGGTTGGAGCAAGATGAGGCACACAGACAGGCTCTGGGATGAGGGTCTCGCGTTCCACCTGGGAGGGAGGGAGGGCGCGCAGAGGGAAGGGAAGCCTGTGACCTCACCGGCTGGGCCAACGGCCAATGACATCACCAGGAGGGCAAGGAGCCAAGCCTGGCAAGTTATTTATGGAAAAGGCTGGCGGCTAGGTGCAGCAGCTCCTGAGCTCTTTCAGACGTGGTTGGGAGGAAGCCTCCAGCTGGCCTGGGGGCGCCGCCAGGGCTGGGCAGGCGACTATGGAAGTAGGAAGGCTGGAAGAGACAGCCAGCTGGTGGGGTGGGGGGCTTCTCGAAGCCTCCCTGGGGGCGGGGGCAGGCATCACTGGGCTTCTTCTTCTTGGTGTCTACCCACTCCTCTCCACCCTTGCTCTGGGTGAGCCTCTGATCTCTGCAGCCCTCCCTCGGGGTCGCCCATTCACAGCTCAGAGACCAGATGGGCTCAGAAAAGGCAGCCTGGGGATTTCACGGGATCTGCATTTGTGCGCATGAGGGTGTGTGCCCGTGTGCATGGCTGTTGTGTGTACTTCCTTATCAATGGGAAGATTCATTCTCTGGTTCCTCGTATGTCGGTGCCTACCGTCATCAGGTGTGCAAGTAAGTTTGTGAGTGTGTGGATATATGCATCTTTGCATATTGTGCACATGCATGTGTGTGTGGGGGTGGGTGGGTGGGTGGGTGTGCCTGAGAGAGGGAGAAGGGAAGAGAGTGCATGAGAGCCAGCAGACAGGGAGAGAGGAGTCGCTGGGGGAGAGAAATCACCATAGGCAGTTGAGAAATATAATTTCAGTGGAAGATACAGAGGCACTTACAGAAGCTTTAGCAAAACTAGACAAACCTTTCAATCCATTTATCAAAAATGCCTGCAGCTCTGCTGCCTGGGCAGGTGCAACAAGAATGAAATATTGAGCAGAACCAGCAACTGTGGGGCTGGAGTCCAATAAGTAAGGGGTTACGGCCACGCTCCCCCTGACTCGGCTGGGTTTGGTGCAGCTGGTACCTCCACCCTCACGTCCAGTGGGGTCCTCTGGGCGCTGCCTGCGGCCCAGCTGCCTGCATCTCTGGGGTTCTGACAACAGGCCTTGCGGGAGGGTGACAGGGATTCATGGAGACCAAGTTGCCGAGCCCCATGCAGATGAGCTTTGGTGTGATGGCAGCCTTGCTTCTTGTGCCCCTGGGGCTTGCAAACTGCCTTCCTTTCCTTTAACATCCTCCACGAGGGAACCAGATCCATGGGATCTCAGTGGAGCTTGGGTGGTCATTCTATGGGCCCCAATGGGCAGCAGCAGGGGCTGCAAATGGGGACCAGGTTGTGACAAAGGGGACTCCTGCACCCAGACCCCAGGCTGCACCACCTACTGAGACCCCCCCCCCCCACCGCACCGACCCAATCCCATATCTTGACACCTTGGGCCTTTTGAGTGGTGGTGGGTGGAGGGGTAGACATCACGTCACATCAAGGGAATGGGGAACCCATCCTCCAATACTTCTGTACCCCCCTTTCATGCCACCCCTCCTCAATGCCAGAAAAGGAGACGTATCTCCACGCAGTAATTTTCAAACACTCCTAAAACTTGAGCCCATAAAAGAGGATGTCTGCATTGATTGGTTCACCTCCAATTCCACAAGGGTAGTGGGTTCCCCCTTCCCAACCACACACACACGTGCACAGACGCACACGCACATGCACACAACTCAGCGTACCACCCCTGCACCCCACCGCTCATCATTTGCTTTCCTCACCACTGGCACCACCACCACCTCAACGATATAACCTGCATCATTGCATCTTGATGTCAGGGACCAAAAGGGCAGGAGATACCACTGGGGAGACACCATCCAGGGCGGCAACTGCAGGAGGCCATTCTCTGAGCTCCTCCGGCTGAGACGGGGGCATGGGAAAGGCACGGCTGAGTGGCTCTCTGGGTTGCCAGACTAAATACCTGGAATGCAGGAAATAGGATTAAACCTCGGCAGGAAACAGGGAGATAAAGGTTAATGAGGGAAGAGGGGAGTACACTCAGACTGGCCGTCCCCAGGGAAAAAAGGGCAGCATCTCAGCTCCATGGGAGCAGCCTGAGGTCACGTGGTCCACTCTCCTGGTTTTACAAACCCAGCAGACGGGAGCCCCACATCTTCTAGAATGTGCCTGGAAAGCAAAAGCCCTATCCACAAGTTGCTCTTTGGCCACCTGGATCACCTGCTTCATTACAGCTTCTGCTTTTATTTTCTGTTCCCCCCAAGAGCTTGGATGATCTATGGTTCTTGTGGGACCAGCCAAGAGGCTCTCACCTCTTCTGAACCTAACCCAGGCCTTCACCTGCATCTTTGTTTTCTCATGCATCCCAGGGACGGCAGGAGGTCCATCTTAGGACCCGAGCAAGATGCAATGTCACTAGGGTCGTGTGACCTGGTAAAAGCACCGATCGCATCAGCAGCTGGGTTGAGCCTTTCACTTCTTGCTCCAAAGGCATCCTTTTCTCCTTTGAAAGGATGCGGGTGGAACAGCAGAAAGAACTTCCCAGCAGCCGTCACTCTGGAATTTTCGGGACAATTGCATCCAGGGACTTCGATGGGGATGAGCTGGGACTCAGGGAGGGGCGCTCTTGTTCTCAGGAGCTTTACTGTTTTGTCCTGCAAAATGCCCTTCCAGACTGCTGGCCCCCCGGGAGCCGCCCCTCTCCAGCCCAGTTTCCAGGCGAAGTGTGGGGAGGGGCGTGAGTAAAGTTGCCAGGGCGACCATCACACCTCCCTCTTTCCTCTGCCTTTGGAAATCTTCAAGGAGAGGAAGCAGTCATTTTCCTGGGGTGCTGGGATGCGGCCCCACGGCATCAAAACTATGCAAGGCCTACAGCGCCAAGCAAAAGGCCCTGGTCCCAGCCCATCATCTGCATCACAGCTGCCTGCATTAGTGGCTTCTTTAAAGACTTAACATCTGGGCTTCAGCCAGTGCTCAGATGGAGGGTGGAGGGGCTGCGTTTGCTGTGAGCTGGTGAGGGAAGGATGTCACTTCTTCCAGGAGGGCCTTTCACCAATCTCTTCCTTTTTTCATGGCCTTTTGCTTAAAGAGATGTGTTCAGATGACGATCCTGATGAAGACAATGATGACATTGTCATGGGCTCACTCTCTTCCCGGCGACCGTTCAGCACTTCACGTGCATTATCGCTCTAATTCTCACAGCCATGCTACGAAGTAGGTAGTTCTATCCCCATGTTTCATATGGGGAAACTGAAGCTGAGGAAAGCTATGGAACTTGCCAATGTGCACAGGTAGTAAGTGACGGATGCTGGGCCCAGACCCTGTGAGGGAAGTGGTTTAAGGCAAAGAAACAGAAAAGCCAGCCTGAGCAATTAGCTCTTCTCGGGGCAGATGGACCAGAACTTTCTGGCAGAGGATGCAAAGGAGGTGACTGATCCCAGTGGGCCTGGGACTTTTTTCTGTTTTAACACTGATAGCCCTGCATCTGAGAAAGCCCCCCGGTCCCGGGAGAACAGAGATGGTTTGTCCTTCTAGGTGGGATGCACACAGAGTGCGGGATGGGTACTTTGATGGGCCTTGGAGACCCACCTGCCACAGGGGTTTAAGGTTGTTTAAGGCTCAAGTCCATGGGCAGGATGAGAGCTGCTTGCAAAGTGTCTTCCAGACAGCTCATCTGTGGCTCTGAGGACCACCAGCTTGATCTCCTCCTTTCTCCACTAGAAATGATGTATAACTTCCGCCCCTGCAGTCTTTTACCAGGACAACACTTGGCTGCAAGTATGCTCCAAGTCCCTGATGCCCGCCACGTCTGGCCCTCACCCTGACCACACCTGAATCTGATATTCCCGTAGACAGAGAATGAGAAGAGACTGATAGTGTTTTCAGCCTCTTGTGCCCCCCAAGATCTCCACTTTCCATGAGTCAAGTCAGAGAGGGGTCACAGAGGGGGCTGAGTTCATCAGGAATGAGAGCCCGGGCTGCTGGGGACCAGGAGTGGTGGGAAAGGTGAGGAGAAGAGAAACAGGAGGAAGGCAAAACTCCCAGCAAAAAGAAAAAGTTCAATCAGATTTGTAAAGGGCACAATTTACAAATCCGTCACATATTTTACTAGGCTGGGATTTACGGATTAGCCTGTAATACTTAGGCGGCTTTTTGTAATAAAACTCTGAGCCCAGGCAGCCTTGGGGAAGTGAGGAGGAGGATGGGGCCTTCTCTCTCTATCTTGCTTTCATTTTCCCGGCATTTTTTGATCTAGGCAGACCCATTAATCTCTGCTTTATCTGCCTATGGAGAAGGATTGAGCTCTTTATTGGATTTTTGTCAAGAATAAATGATTTAGTTTGGGATATTGTGGAAACGATTTTTGTGGTATTACACCATCTAATAAATGAAACAGCAGGGATCAATTCCTTTCTTGCAATGTGTTCAACAGGCAGGGTGAAATATGCCCCACAATTATTTGGTATTGTACTCTATAGATATTTATAACTGAGTGTGACTGCATGTATATGCGTCTGCCCAGGTGTGGGCACCTATCCAGCGAGATGTGATCCATCAGCTCTAAAGCATGAGACTTGGGACCCATGTGACAGGCCGGTCAAACATGTACATCAAGTTCACTTGAGCAGACACCTGAGGCCCGAGTGCAGGCAAGGAGTCAGGCTTAGGAGTGAAGCCTGGAGCTGAGAGATGATACTTACAAAGACCCTTGGCTGGAGTGCTTTTCCTGGAGGGATGGGAAACTAACAGGGAGGGAGGGACGTCACTGCCATAGCAAGCCTGGCAAACGCCCAGTGTGAGGACACAGTGCAGAGAACCCGGGGTCTCATCCCTTCCTGTCCTGGGTGCCACACCGCCCTCTCTCCCAAGACGCCACTTCAAGGGAAGATGTCTGGAAACACTTGGAGATGGAAGCTGGCCTTCTGCCCAGGTAGGCTTACAAGGTTTACATCTCTTTACAAGGTTTACAAATATTTACTGAGGGCCTATTATATGACAGTGCTTAGCACAGCCCTGGCACAAAGTAAGCCAAAGATAGATACTTGTTCACAGATTGACTGATAAACAGAAAGCTTTCAAGATTCCCACCCCTCCCCAAAACTCACACTGTCCTCATGAGCACAAACGGGGAATAGTAAGGGGGAAGCAAGAAATTATCAGCAGGATCCAGCCAAGAAGTGGGGGAACTGCTTTCCCACCCTTCACCCAAGCCCCTCCTCTAGAGAAAGAATAGAATTACCCCAAATGCGGGAAGCCGGGAGGGATGGTCCTGGGTAACATGGACACGGACAACGGCGCATCATGCCCCGTTGAGACACCTGTGTAAGAGATGTTTGCTTATTCAGGTATCACATTCTGGACACCAGCACCTTGACTCAATTTGTCAAAAATGGTCCCTTCCATCAACTAGACTTGTAGGCACCGTCAGAGAAAATACCTGGCTTGACATCTCATCGCTGTGAACTTTGCTGTGCTTGGGACATAGGAAAAGTTCAGTAAATGTTCATGACATGACTGCCTGAAGGAATGGATATTGGTACCTAGCGGGGTTCTTTGACCTGGAGATTCTTGGAGTTGGTGAAAGAGATGGTTGAAGTCCACAGTCTTGGTCCATTCAAGCTGCTCTAATCCAATGCCACAGACTGGGTGGCTTAACAACAACAGACATTGATTGCTCACGGTTCTGGAGGTTGGAAGTCTGAGCTTAGGGCGGCCGCATGGTCCAGTGAGGGCCCTCTTTTGGGTCCCAGACTTCTCTCTCCGTCCTCACACAGCAGAAGGTGGCAAGGGAGCTCTGTGGAGTCTCTTTTATATAAAAGGCACTAATCCCATACATGAGGGCGCCACCCTCATGAGCTCATCACCTCCCACAAGCCCCACCTCCTAATACCATCACCTTGGGGGTTAGGATTGCAACAAATGAATTTAGGGGGGACACATTCAGATCATAATGATCATGGATTGCTATAACCTGCAAGGAAAGTTTATTCTATGTACTCATATAGATAACCACAGCCAACCGAGCTGTGCTGTGCTGGCAAGGTGAGGTCCTCCCTTGAGACCCCCATATTATTCTATTGTACAAGGTCTGAACTGAGCCTTCTGTCCTTGCACTGAAGCCTTTGTTATTAATCTTCGTCCCTGTTTATGGACTCAGAGTGTCTGATGCGTGAGTACTGATTTCTTTAGGGGGTTAATTTCCTCGACAGGCTCTGCCTCCCCTGCCGCGTGTTCTGTAAACGTTGGCAGTGACAGTGAGACCTTACAGCTGTCTCTCTACTCTGAGTGTTGTATTTTTGTCCTATTTTGGACTGTCTTCACTGGCTGTGTTTTTTCTGCCACAGTCAGAATTCTTGGAGCTTGGTGGTGATGGGAGGGGAGTTTTAAGTGTCTTAGGCATAAAAAGTCTCTTCTGCTCAGAGTTCAACTTGAAGATGTCTCCTCCTTCCCACCCGCTTTGCAAAGAAAGAATTAATGATGTGTGTAACCAATTTAAAAATCATTGACAATTCCCACCCCTTTCCCTGACAGTGGCAGCTCAGAGGCTTGACTCTTGGAACAATTCCCGTGCAGTCACATGGATGGGTTGTGGGCAGAAGCAAGATGTGGCTAACAGTGGAAGCTGGGTTTGAGCTTGGGGTCCTATGGTACCATTTGCCCAACTCCCAGCCAGGGGACAATTAGGAGAGGTTTCCTTCTAGCTCCCGAGTCTGACTTTTAGGAGGCTAACTGGGTCTTGGCCTTGAGCCCTTTGTGTTCTTTGATGTTTCCTCTTGACACGCTCAGAGGCTTTCCGCCCTGTTGGATATGGAAAGCATCAAGCAATCATTATTATTATTTCTATCCCAGACTCCTTTGAAAGCCCTCTCCCTTGGATATGACACCTCCCTAGCAAGGCAGTTATTATCATTCTAACGTGTTATGCTGAGATTTTGTCTTCAGAGGGAGTTGCCACACTTGTTAGAAAATAGACATTCCCTGTGTCTCCGCGGAGAAGCAACGCTGTCTTCTAGCCAGTTCCTCAGGCCGCGGCTCTGAGCTATCAGGGTTGCTTCTCTTTCTCCCACGTTCCACTTCCCACGCACTGGAAAATCCTGTTGGTTCTACTTCAGATTGTCCACAATCCCACCACTGGTCCCCTCCATTCCTACTGCCGCCATCCTGGCAGAGCCACCGGCATCTCTAGCTGGTTTTCCTGATCCATCCCTGTTCCTGGCAGCCTACAACTCAAGCCAGCAGCTGGAGCAAGCCACCCACTGATTAAAATCCCACACATCTCCCCTCTCCCCAGAGCAAAGTTCAAGTCCTCACCGAGGCCTGAGTGACAGCTCTGACCACCTTCCCCCTGCTCATCCCTGCCAGCCACACTGGCTACCTTGCCAGGATGGCCAAATAACTCAGGCATGCTCCTGCCTCAGGACCTTTGCACTGGCTGCTCCTTTTCCCGGGAATGCTTTTCTCACTGAGACGTGCACGGCCGACTCCTTTATGGCCTTGAGGGTTTTACTCAAATATCAGGCACTGTTGTATAGAGAGCAGTGGTCCCCAAACTTTTTGGTACCAGGGACTGGTTTCATGGAAGACAATTTTTCTACAGGGGGATGGTTCAGGCAGTAATGCGAGCTATGAGGAGCGATGGGGAGCAGCAGATGAAGCTTCGCTCCCTTGCCCACCGCTCACCTCCTGTTGTGAGGTCCGGTTCCTAACAGGCTGTGGACCAGTACGGGGGGTTGGGGACCCCTGGTATGGAGGATAAGAAGATAGACCGGAACCACGCCACCCTGGCTCACATCACTTTTCTGCCACTTGCCCATGCTGCCAACGTTATTTCACTTCTCTGTGCCTCAGTTTTCTCATCTGTAAAATGGGGATAATAATGGCATTCCTTCGTAGGACTATACGGAAGATGAAATGATGTAATATTGGTAAAGTTCTTAGAAACTGACACCAAGCAAGTGTGAAATAAATGATTACTAAAGGAATGAATCAAATGAGGCTGACACCGAGCACACTATTTACACATGCAGTCAGGTCCTCACCCCCACCTCCCCACCCCCAATCTCCCTCCTCTGCTGTACTTTTACTGTTTTTCCATTGCCGTGGATCCCCTCTAACTTCCTACCTGATTTGCTTCTTACGTTCACTACTTACTATCTGTCTCCCCCAAACAGAATGGCTAGAACAGAAGCTCTAAGAGGGAAGAACTCTTTGTTTTGTTCACTGATGTGCCCCTAAACACACAGCCTTCAGCAAAGTATTTGTGGAGTGAACGAATACAGTCCCTTGCGCCCCCTATTATAATCATTTTACTTACTTTTTAAAAGAAAAAGAATGTCTTTCTGACCATATAAGTAAGGTATGTAGAAAAGCTCCCATGGCAGGAAGCCAGGCACAGTTGGAGATGCCATACTGAACAGAAGGGAATTAACTGAAATTCTGCATCTTGGGATGGGGTCCTCCAAAAGCTGGCCCTGAGATAAGAAGGCGTGTGAGTTTCCTATGGTTGCTGAATAAGTTGCCACAAACTTGGGGGCGTAAAACAACACAAGTCTTTTACGGTTTTAGAGATCAGAAGCTCCGAATGAGTCTCGTGCAGCTAAAATCAAGGTATCCACAGAGCTTGCCTTTCAGGAGGGTCTAGGGAAGAATCTGCTCCTTGCCTTTTCTGGGTTCTAGAGGCTCCCTGCCTTCCTGGGCTGTGGTTCCCTTCCAGCCAGCAATCCGGTCCCTCTGCCCTCTTCATCACATCTTCTCTGAGCCTCCTGCCTCCTTCCTGTAAGGACCCTGTGATTACTTTGGACCCACCTGGGTAACCCAGGCTAAACTCTCCACCTCCAGATCCTTACCTTATTCACATCTGCAGAGTCCCTGTTACCATGAGGATAAAATATTCACAGGTTTTAGGGATTAGGAAGTGGACTCTTGGGGGGCCAATATTCTGCCTCCCACTTAAGGATTCCAGTGCAAGTCATTTATTGGCTAGAAAATATGATCTCATTCAACCTTAATTACCACTTTAAAGGTCGTATCTCCAAATATAGTCACACTGGGGATTAGCGCTTCAATGTTTGAATTTGGGGGTTGGGGGGGGACACAATTCAGTCCGTAGCAGAAACTCACCTGGGGAACCAGGTAAAAACACAAAGGCCCTGGGAGTTCCCTGGTGGTCCAGTGGTTAGGACTCTGTGCTTCCACTGCAGGGGGCACGGGTTCAATCCCTGGTCAGGGAACTAAGATCCTGCATGCTGTGGCACGGCCAGGAAAACCCCCCCAAAACACAAAGGCTATTCTGCTGCTCGTAGAAGTCGGAGAAGCCCCTGGGATAGAACACGGGCTGCAGCCCCCGCCTAGGGTGATACGGATTGAGGGCTACCAGGGTCATTTACTCTCAGGCCCTTCTGGCCTGTGCCTACCTTGCTTCCTCAATCAGAAGAAAGCTCTTGAGTGGATGGTCACAGGCATTCCCATGAACCTGGCATGTAGAGGTGAGAGCCGAGGGGAAAAGGGCGGTTCAGTGGTCTGCACTGAACATAAATTGCTTGTGTTTTCAGAAAAAAAATTAAACAATGTTTACTATGAAAAGCAGCCTGATGATGTGCTCATAAAATAATCTGAATAATAACATGTATACATGTATTTTAATCTCATTACTTTCTCTTTAGTGTTAAAATTCATATATATACACATACCTCTATATGTTATCATATGTGTTATATCTATACATACATGTGATAGGTATGCACATGTATATGCATAGGTAAATAGATATTATATATATAAAGTTCTGGAGACTATATATCAAATGACTAACAATATTTATAGCAGGGTACAGCTTTCCTTTACAATATAATTTGAATTTATTTCTACATGGAGAATGTTTTATTTTGTACTTTAAAAAGGTTTTAAAATAAAGAAAAATTTTAAACTAGAAGGGATAAAGGCAAATTGCAGGGAAGATGGATAATCTTCCTGTATAAAGAAGGAAACTTTTGGTGTATTTCTTCTGATCCTCCTTCAACATGTGGCTTGTCCTAAATATTTAATTCTAAGTTCTAGGTTTTTTTAACTTAATATTGTATTGTGAGCATCTTTCATGTCATTAAATATTCTTTGCATATGTATTTTTAATGGCTGCATAATATTCCTTCATGGCTATGCCATCATTTATTTATCCACCCCCTCCACAATTCCCCACCTCACCCTCTTCATCACTGCCCATTAATACCTTAACTACTTGGATGAGAAATAGTGGCTTTCACCGTCCCCAGTCAGTGAATGTATATCAGGAACATTTCGGAGGATATCAAAGTCGCTGCTTCATTAATATAAAAAGGACACAGACCAAGCAAATCAATATCTCCACGACGCGTCCTCCTTGGAGGAGCAGATGCCCTCAGCATCATGACATGCACTCAGATATCTGCATCATCTCACTTGGGTCTCCGTGTCTCCCCCGGTCCCACCCCCCGCTTTCCTGGCAGTTGCCCTGAGCAGAGCCAACTGACCTATTAGCTCATGAAAAAATAAATTTGGGATAAAAATACAGTTGGTATACGAGCTTAATAATTTTCCAAAAATAGACCTCCCTAGGGTTTGCTGTCTGTTCCTTTGTGGGAGAATGTACCATTTGGCCAACAAAGATGGCGTGTGGGCCGGACTGGAAATGTTGAAAGCCAGTAGAAGCAAATAGAGAAGATGTGGGTGGTGCTCATTATCTTTTTTTTTTGCGGTATGCGGGCCTCTCACTGTTGTGGCCTCCCCCGTCGCGGAGCACAGGCTCCGGACGCGCAGGCTCCGGACGCGCAGGCTCAGCGGCCATGGCTCACGGGCCCAGCCGCTCCGCGGCATATGGGATCCTCCCAGACCGGGGCACGAACCCGTATCCCCTGCATCGGCAGGCGGACTCTCAACCACTTGCGCCACCAGGGAGGCCCGGTGCTCATTATCTTAACAGAATTTCTAAGCAAAGTACTGATGCCTCCTTGCCGTTGCCCCAAGGAGATGAGGGAGAGGGGCTCGGGAGGCTGGGGAGGGGCACGCCCAGGGACAGTCTTCCCCTGCATCCTGGCATTTTACGTCCAGTTGACGACTCCGACCACGTATCTCTGGCGGCACAGAAAGAGCACTGACTGATTCTGGTTTGGTATCAATACCATCACAAAGGTAATCCTAAAAGAGCTTTCCCGCCTTCGGAATAAAACCTTTTGCATTGAGTGGAATCTGGGAGAAGAGGTTAATTGAAGATTGACTCACAATCTTAGATTTGCAAAAAAGAAGGTTAAGTGGAGCCCTTTCACAGCAGTTACTTACCTCAAAGCTCCAGCCTTTCCACCGTGTGGATTAAGCTGTCAGGGAAGACTGAGTCCTCCCCTGGCTTAGTCCTGGTACCCAGGAACCAGGATGCTGGGTCCTACCCTCAGGGAATTATAATCTGTGGGTACTTCATGATAAAGGAAACTTATGAAAACCCAGTCCAGTTTTTGGGAGACTCCAAATTTGGCATTCCCTTCTTCCCTGAGCAAGAACGTTGGATGATCTTATTAGCGACAGGGTCCCCCGGACTTCAGAATTTCATTGGGTTCAACTCAAAAAGCACATATAAAGCCAGCCACTGTTCTAGGGACTATGTGTACAGAGCTGGATAAGACAGTCTATGTAGTTGTCGGGGTCTTGGTCTAGAAGGAAAACAGACATGAAAATAATTACAGTGGGGAGGGAGGGGTACGCATACTGTTTATTCATTTATTCACCCAGCAACTGTGGTCTGCGGTGTGCCAGGCACCATGCTATGTTACGGATTCCATGTGTCACGACAGATGTGGCCCTTGGCCTCATGAAGCTTATATCCCAGCAGGCAATGGAGACACTGAACACATAAAAACACAATACATCTTTGATTTTCATTTGTGATAAACACATGAAAAGACATGCAGGGAGCTATGAGTATAATACAGGAGAGCTTGCGAGCTTAAATAATTTCCCCAAACCGGCTTCCCTAGGACCCCATCTGTCTGTGTTACACACACCCTCCTCCTCCACCAGGTCCTGACCTTTGACCCCTCGGATCCCACAGGTCCTGGTTGCCTGCTGGTGGGGGGAGCACCGCCCACAGCTTCTGGAGCCGGAATGCTTGGTTTCAGAGCCCACCAACTTGCCTCCGGGTGCCTCAGTTTTCTCCTCTGTACAATGGGGCTAATATCTGTGTGTAACAGGGTGGTTGTGAGGATTCAGTGGGTTGATGGGAGAGTGCCTCACACATGGTCTGTGGACAGGAAGCTGCTCTTCTCACTATATATTTTGCGTGATGGTTAATTTCATGTGTCCACTGGACTGGGCATGCCCAGATTGCTGGGTAAACATTCTGTCTGGGTGTGTCTGCGACAGTATTCCTGGAAGAGACTAGCATTTGAATTGGTGAACCAAGCAGGGCAGATGGCCCTCCCCAGTGTGGGTGGGTTTCCTCCAAGCCATTGAGGAGGGCCTGAAGAGAACAAAAAGGCGGAGGGCTTGAATTCATTGTCTGCCTGACTTAGAACTGAGACATCAATCTTCCCTTGACCTCGGCACTTCTGGTCCTCAGGGCTTCAGATTCGGACTGGAATCTTCATCATCAGCTCTCCAGCTCCCAGACCTTCAAACTGCACCACTGGCTTCCCTGGGTCTCCAGCTTACAGACAGCAGATCGTGGAAAGTCTCCTAATCAGCCTCCATACTCGTGTGAGCTAATTCCTTACAATTGACCTACCTGTCTACCTATTTCCCCCATTGGTTCTGTTACTCTGAAGAACTCTAACGCATATGACTTCTCCTCCAAATCCATGTGACTTAGAAGGTAGCAGAGCGATTTATGGCTTAATAGATGTAGCATTGAGTGGTCTCACCCATGGTTCTCACCCTAGAGGGCTTGTTAGAACAGATTGCTGGACCTCGCCCAGCATTTCTGACTCCGTAGGTCTGGGGCAGGGCCTGAGGATATGTGTTTCTAGTAAGCTCCCTGGTGGCGATGCCCCTGGTCCTGGTATGGGGACCACACTTGGAGGATCACTCAAACTCAGACTTTATTTGCATAAATCTAGAACTAGAGCCAGAGGTGAGCACTCACAATGCGCCTGCCCCTGTGTTAGGAGCTTTCACACAGGTATCACTTTATTTTTCACCACAGCTCAGCAAAGCCAGCTTCATTCTTCCCATTTTTGGAAGATGAAATTACCAGTGCCCAGACAAGGTACATGACTTGCCCAAGGCCACGTGACTTGGAAGTGACAGAGCTGGTCTTGAACTCTGACCTCTGGGTGTCCTTTTCAATGTTCTGCTTTCTCCATTGCTTTTGGAAGCCGATGTGGGGATAGAAACTGTAGCAGGAGGAATCTGAGGAGGAGGATGAAACTGGCTGGGAAAGGCGTCTGACAGGCAGATGAGACCACGGACGTGTGATGCATATTGTGGAGATGATAGAAACGCACCCAACTAAGAGGTCCAGACGGACTCAGCCAGCTGATCGTAGAGTCGGGATGGAATCTGCCATGGAGCGGCCCTCGGGGGCTGGAGACCCGATCTCTGGCCTGGGCAGCTCCCTGTGGCTCAGGAGTGCCACCCCGCTCCGTCCCACCCGTGGCCTGGGCCCCCCCCCCCCGACTGAGGCTGCTCTTCAGCCTCTCCTCCATCCCCGCCCTTCCTCCTGGCAGCCCAGAAAACAGCTGCTGCCCACTAACAGGCGAGCCAATCTGAAGGAACCACTGAGCCATTAAGGCCTTGACATCGTGCTACAATTCTGACAAACAGGACCCAAATGCTCGAGGTGCCAAGAGCCCCCAGTCCAGTCACATCTGCCGGCTTGAGTAAGGAAGATCAGGGAATGGGGGCGTTGGCCAAGACACGCCCGGCACAGGCAGCAAGGAGCCTGGGGCGCTTCGGTAGCCAGGCCTGGGCCCAAGGGAGCTGATGACCTGGAGGAGGAGATTCTGGGGCGCTGGCAGACCCCAACCTTACCGTCAGTTTTTAATCTCACCTGCAGGGTTGCAAGGTTCTCCCCAGCCCCGATCCCAAAAGGTGCCAGGATGCTGATTTGCGTGTGATTTGCGTGCTGGGTCTGGAGGGCCCCTCTCCCCTCCCTACCCCTTTTCTACCCTTCTCTGTGGGGCTGAGTTGGAGCAAGCTGATGATTGACCCAGGAGGAAGATGCCTCTCCTATCCTGGGAACTTGTGACCCCACATATGGCACAGCAGGGCTGATAGAGCAGGGAGGAGTGGTGGCGAGGCTACACCTCTACAGGGGATTTCCATAGCTCAGGCAAGATACTTAACTGTCACCTGGGGATCTTGTTAAATGCAGATTCTGACTCATCAGTCCTGGTGTGGGGCTTAGAGCCAGCATTTTTAACAAGCTCCCAGGTGAGGCTGAGGTCCCAGCCCACACTTGAGCAGGAAGACTGTAGGGCAATGATTCTCAAACGTGGCCCCATGTCGGAATCACCTGGGCACTTTACCAATACTGTTGCCCAGTCCCACTCCCAGGGCTTCTGATTTATTGGCCTTGGGCATCAGGTGGTTCCACCATGCAGCAAGTTTGGGCCCCGATGCTATAGAGGATGGAGTCTGGCTGTGGAGACAGACCTGGACTCATGTTGCTGATCCAGTGAGTCTCCACATATCCATCTGTAGAATGGAGCCACAAAGGTGGTGCTGACCTCCCGCTGCACAGACTGGGAGAGGTGAATCGGGAACCTCTCTTTACAGAGTAAGCACCCAGCCAATTGTACTGTAATACAGGAGATTACTAACGGAGAAGAACCCCTCTCTCCTCACCATTTCCCACACATTCCAGGTCACTTGCCAAGCAGCAAAAACATGCCACTTGACCGTAAGCTCCGTGGGTATGGACCACATTGGCTCTTGCATTTTTATATCTAGTGTCCAGTGTCTGGAACACAGTAGGTGCTGAAAGAAGGCAGCAATGGACCAACACATGGAGGAAGGGGCTTTGGCTGGTGATGGGGAGAGGGCCCCATCCTCATCCCCAGCCTGCCATGTTGGGCGTTACAATGCGGTCTTTTCTGGAATGGAAGGAGAGAAAGGATTTGTGAAAAGGACTTTTTCTAAGTGAAAAAGCATCCTCACGCCCCTTGTTAATCAAGCTTTCTTCCTTGGCAGAAAGGATGGAGAGGAAGAGAAAAACTTTCATTCCACAGAAGGGCATCTGCCAGTTTCCCACTTGGAGACGGGATTGAAATAGCTTTTTCAGATCCTCCCGTTAAGCTGACACATGGGGCCCCCTCCAATCCTCCACTGGGTTCCCTCCCAGCAGCAGTTATCTTGACTCCAACAGGACAGCTCTATCTCCCTGCAGCTTGCAGCTGTCTCCTTTCACAAGAGAGAGAGGCTCGGGCCCCAAAGAGAGCCTGATGCAAATAGCATCAGAATACAGATGGGCTGGAGTGCTGGGGGGTGGGAGGGGGAGGACAGGGGAGGGTCACCCCTCTAAGGCCGCATCAGTCAGCCTGCACCTAGGGAGGCGTCGACATCCTCCTTGGGGTACATGGGGATGCAGGAACAGTATGGGGCCAGGGCTGAGAGTGATCTGAAGATGACACAGCTAAAAAAGCATCACCTAAACTTGTGGAAGGTAAATGCCACTTCTAGGCCAGCACTGCTCCCCAGGCTTCGGAATGAGATAATGAATTATTACCCAAGGAAATGAAACTGCTAATAAATTCGAAAGCAAACCTAATGGAGGTTAAACTCCAGTTTTAAAAGGGAGCTGTTCGGCTTCCCTGGTGGCGCAGTGGTTGAGAGTCTGCCTGCCGATGCAGGGGACACGGGTTCGTGCCCCGGTCCGCGAAAATCCCACATGCCGCGGAGCGGCTGGGCCCGTGAGCCATGGCCGCTGAGCCTGCGCGTCCGGAGCCTGTGCTCCGCAACGGGAGAGGCCACAACAGTGAGAGGCCCGCGTACCGCAAAAAAAAGAAAAAAAAAATTATTAAAAGGGAGCTCTTGATTTGTAAAGTGCCCTCTCTCCTCACCTCCTGGGGCTTCATCAGCTTCCCTGTCCCCCTGTCTCTGATACAGCCTGGCCCCTGGCCCTCTGGACACATGGCCCTGGTCTCTGGCTGCTCCTTTTGCCCTTCCCCTGTGAGCCTCGCCCACCCCCAGTGGGAATGTAAAGCCCAAACTGGGCTGAGATTTGGGCCAATTGGTTTTGAGAGCTCAGTCCTCAAGGAACGACCAGAGGAAGTCTGTCTTTCTAAGAAGTCCATTCTGACCTTGGAGCCAACAAATGACAAGTAGAACCAGCTCCGAATGGACAATCAGGCTCTGGGGGGTGGCCCTGGGCAGGGGGCAGTTTCTGCAGGAAGTGACCAATCATCTTTGCCTCTCAGCGGCGGCCTTGCCTTCCGGATCTGCCCCTGTTTAGGGAAGGTCGCGGGCTGCATTTTCAGCTCTCCGGATGTCAGGTGTCAAATCTAATCCCCCCCGGGCTCCATTCCCACAATCCTGGCGCCCCAGATCTCGGCGCCCCTCCTTCCCTGCCTGAAGCCATCACCCCCAACCCCCTACTCCCACCCCCATCCCCGCTGCTTGACCTCATTGCCCGTTTCTGCGGCGACAGGCCTGTGATGTCACTCGCGGAGGCCTGTGAGCCTTCAGGTGGGTAGGACGGGTGCAGCAGGTACCCAGGAAGAGGGGAAGCACAAAGCTCTAGCTTCTATGCCATCACCCTACCTGGAACTTGGGGAGGGAGGGAGGGAGTGGAAATGGAGGAGGGGCAGATGGAAGGCTGCAGCCTTGCCTAACCTCGCCTGCTCTGACGTGGCCCTAGCTCCGCTATGGAAGCCAGAGAGCCTTCCCAAAGCCCCTGCCCCACACTCCTGCCCGGAACAGCTACGATTTAAAAGCCTCTTGAGTCCTGGAGGGACTCAGTTTCCCCCAGTGAGCCATGTCCCACAGCCTACCCTGAACCTTCTGATGGTGTGACGCAAAGGGAGACTGCCCTGGTCAGCTCGTGGGCCCACATCCAGCAGAATCAGGCTCCAGGGCTCCCTCCTCAGTCTGGGTTCTGCAGGAGGCCCCCTGCCAAGTGGCTCTCAGAGCTAGCCTCAGCTGGGACCACGGCTGCTAGTTCAGTGATAGGGAAGCGGTACCTCCACCTCCCCTAAGTGTCTCTGGTCTCTTCTGTTCCCGCCACGTTCCAAGAGGAGAATGCAGCCTCCCTGTGGAAACAAAGGCTCTGGACAGCAGGCTCTCCTTGGTCTGAAAAGCCCACTTTCACCTGAGTTTCAGGTAATTTGCTTGCAGCCTGTGTTATGTAGACAAATTAGGCTCCGTGGGACTTCAGGTGTCCCAATTACCTGAGTAATTTGCATGTTTATGAGTGAGGGGGATTGAAAACCAGCTCAAAGCAAATGGAAAATTCTGATTTTGGAGGCCCCGAAGCCCTCCTGCGCACCTTTGCTCACCACAGACAGAATGAGAGGCAGAGGAAGCCTGCGGCATCGCGTAACCCCAGAGCAGGCGACAGAGGGGGCCCGAGCCTGGTCCCCGGTGCTGGACCTTGCCTTAGCTTCTCCTTCAGGATCTGTCAAAAACCCAAAGCAACTGCCTAGAACAACTCCAAAGAAAAGTGGACGAAGAAAGCGAGAAAAATCTTTTTTATTGATTGTTTATACCTAAGGAAAGAGAGGAGAAAGGATTCCCGATAGCCCAGCCAGGAGATGAAGAGTTAATCCTATAATCTAGTCTGCTGGGGAGCAAGGAAAGACTAAAGCTATTTTCAAGCTGAAGTGTGCGTGCAGAATGCTTGATGCTTGGGGGGTGGAGCCCAGAATCCTGAGACCATTTTAAAGCATCCTTTGGGTGCTCAGAGTGTATAGAGCCCTGTTCTCAAGGTTCCTTAGAATTCCAAATTTCTGGGCCACTCCCCTATCTTTTATTAGAGAATGGACCACCGACCCCCCCTTTCAGTTTCTTCTGTGTGCCCACTCCCCTTGCCCAGGCCACAGCTCCCCGCTGGGCTCAGTGAAGCACTTGCAAATGCCTGGTGACCTTTTCGGAGTTATACCAATTACACTCCAGTGAAACAGCTTAAGAATTGCGAAGTAGCACATGCAAACTCTTCTAGTTAATCTGAGTGAGACCGGGAGCAACACTTCTGTCCCTGGCTATGTATTGGCATCACCCAGAGAATTTTTCAAACTATGGGTATCCGAGTCCCACTCCCAGAGAGTAAGATTTCACTAGTATTGGAGGCAGTGGAATTTTTTAAAAAGCTCCCCAATGACTTAAAAATGCAGCAAAGTGAGAACTGCTGAGCTGGAGGATTTGGGATTTTTGAATTATTTAATGGTGAGTCTTTGGGCTGAAATTGATCAAGTTTGATACTGTGCTAATGGGATCAGGGCACACTTAACATTCTATTTGGCTGGTAGGCTGCCATCTTGAAACAAAATAATGGTGGCAAAGTTTTCATATGGATATTATTTTATGGATTCTAATGTGAGTTGGTAGGAAGGGGTGGGATTCATAGAGAATAAAGTCTTCACCAAACTATCATTTAGTTAAGGGGGAGGCAGCAGGAGGAAATAACCGATATTTCTTGAGTGTCTGTTGTGCACCAGGAACTGTGCTTGAAAGGCTACACGGATATTTCATTTAGTCTTTCCAGCCAGATGGGTATTATCCCCATTTTACAGATCAAGGAACTGAGGCTCAGAGATGAAGACACAGCTGTTGAGTACTGGGAGACGGTCTTCTTTGGGTCTATCACATTTCTGTTTATCTTCCAAGCAGAGATGCAGACTGCCTTTGTTCTGATCTTTGTAAGGATGCTTGCATGGTAAACAGCATTGGAAGCCATATGTCACCCTCTTGGAGCCAAGGGCAGGTATGCTTACTATCCATTATAAAAGATTCAGCTTCCCTAAGCTCAAGGTTCCTCTGTTGTAACACACCCTACTGTGTATGCCCAGGTGTCACCTGGCCCTCTTTGCATTGCATTGTGGGAGCTGTGGCTTGAGGAACAGATGCAAAAACAATGACAATGCCACTCTGGCTACCACTCTTGCTGTGATAAACTGTCCTGTGTCTCTGACCCATGAGTTTCAATATCAAGGAGTCTGCTAATATCAAGGAAACTGTCTGGGTCCTGGCTTTGCCTCAGCACCCAAACCCCACTCATATTATTGTCGTCAGAAGCCGATCACCCCGTGTTACCTACCTATTTCCCAGACTGGAGAGAAATGATTTTTCTTCTGGTATTAACACCACTGGCCCCTTCATTGGTGACCATTTCCCTTTGAGGTCCGAATCTTTAAAAGACAGATTATGATCAGGCTGAGTCTCTTTCTCAGCCCTTTTCTTACTCAGTTCTTAAACCAACTAAGTTGCTAGGTAAAAATACTTTTGAAAGGATCACTTCCTTTTGTATTAATTACCTCCTCTTCTAATGAATGAAAATTTAATATGCAATGGTAATTTCTAGTAGCAGCTTCGGTATAATTTTCAGCTGCTAATTATTATTATTAAAATTATTAAAACTAACTACTATTTATATGCCAGGAAGTTTTAAAGTGCTTTATAAGGTATCTTAAATCGACTCAACAACCCTAAGTATTTTCACTCGAAGAAGCTGAGGTTTCAAGGAGGTTAAATGTCTTGTCATCGGAGCTAGGAAGTGGTAAAGCTGGAACTCAAAGCCGTGTCTATCCAGCCCCAGAGCTATACTTTTCCTTCCTTCTACACCCAACTGCCCTTTTTGTAAACAGCTTTCTGGAAATACAGTTCACCTAGCATACAATTCACCCATTTACAGTGTAAGATTCTGTGGTTTTAGTATATTCTCAGATATGTGCAACCATCACCATAGTCAATTTTAGAACTTTTCCATCACATCCAAAAGAAACCCTGTACACTTTAGTTACCACCCCCATCTCCCCACCCTCCCCCTCAACCTTAACCAACTGCCTTCTAACCAAGTCTCTTTCTTAAAAAAAGCCAAGCCTTTTCTTCCCTCTATATTAAATATCAATGGATATTAATATGCATTTGGTAACTGGTTGCCTCTTTGGGTTACTGAGAGATTGAGTCGCAAAAAAACACCCCCCAAAAAGCCCATGTGCCTTCTCGCTGATGTTCCCTGGGGTTGGTTTTTTCTTCCTCCTTCTGCCCAGAGACCACCAAGAAGAACCTCAAAAAGGCCACGGGGAGCCCCAGCTGGCTGTGTCACTGCATTTAGTACCTGGTCCCAGGAGGTAGCTCTTGGGTCTGGGATGATGGTGAAAAGGATGGGGACACCAGAAAACTTCCAGCCTGGACTCGAACCTCACATCTTAGGACAGAGAGCAGCCCTCTCTGTCTCCTCTCAGACATAGCCCATCCCCCTGAAGGAGCGTCTCATTAGTCCTTCCCGTGAAGGCTGGCTCCTTGGGGAAGCTGACCTTGCCCAAGGAGGGTCTTGTCAGTATCAGCCTAGGGCCCATCTGACTTTGCAAGGAGCGAGGTCTGCGTATGTGTTAGTTTGGGTTCCCCAAAAGGATTCAGGTGCTCGGAGATGAGTTGGGAGATACAGAGACCGCTGGTGGGGTGGGGAGGGCATGGGGAAGGGGCACAGGGACAGGACGGCGACCAGTAAGCAGCGTTCTAGGAAGCCAGCTGCCCCGGTGTGAGACCAGCTCTCGCTGGTGTAGGTAAACTCCAGGAGACACTGGGAACACACCTCAGAGTTATCCACCCCGCCCCCACCGGAGGATGAGGTGGCCCAGGGGTTTAAACACCAACTCCCAAGAGTCCCTGGTTAAGGGCTGCTCGCAGAGGGTATTCAATCCTCAGCTCTCCTGGCCTGCTGTGCTCCTGTCGCCTTACGCAGTTGTGGCAAATGCCCTCCGGACGAGACATGCAGATACTGGCCGTCAGAGGTTGGCGAGGGATCACAGAGTGGTCCGGTCTAAGGGATACAGATGGGTCCTCGCAGCAGCTGCTGCAGGCTGGCCCTGTTCTAACTCCTGCGTGCATAGGTGCACATGCACGCACACACCCACACACACACATGCATGCACACACAGTGAGAAGGGTGGGAATACAGCCTCAGTAGAGCGCGCTTCTCCATCCCCAGGCTCCACTCTTGCTGACAATAATCAGTGCTCACCTTTCCATAGTAATGCGGGGGGCAGCAAGGCGTTCCCTCCACCTTCTACCTACATCTTTTACTTCCGAAGCTGGCAGGATTGCCACCAGGCTTTGCAAAGAGTTTAGAACCCCAGACAAGATCGCATGAGGGTGGGGTTCCTCCAGAACGGAGGAAGGAATAAGCTCCATCCCTTTGGGTCCAGAGGAAGGGACCTCAGGTTTGCAAAGCTCATTAGAGAGTCTGGCTTTCAAGCTGCAGCCTGTTCCCCCGCCCCACCCACAATCACAGAGGCTCAGAGGCTGGCAGGTAGCTTGGCTGAGCTGGAAAGACCAGTCACCTTCCTCGGTTGATCCTTTCAAAGCTGAGCGCCTTGGGGGCGCCTCTTCTCCAGGAATGGAATGGAATGTTGGAGATCTGGGCAGCCCAAGGCCATGTGTACCTTGTTGCTAGTTGGCAGGATGTTCATTCATTCATTCACTCACTTATTCGTTCATTCTTGAACTCATTCATTCATCTTCATGGCTCAGGAATTGTACGTGTGAGTCCACTGTGGTCTAGACTCCCTAGCCCACCTCCTTAGCAACCTCTTCCTCTAGCTCCATGCCTCTGTGGGATTATGTCTCAGCACGTCAGTAGGCTATGAGCTCACTTAGGAGATGACCCGTGGTCCTGTTCACCACTGTATCCTCGTAACCCAGCAGCGTCCCTCACACACAGGGGGGGCACGCGATAAATATTTGTGAATGAATGGATGGATGGATGCCTTAGGGCAAAAGGCAGCTCCTTGTATGTATTTTAATGTATTTCTATGTCTCTATGTTTGGGTATCATTGCACATGTTTCTGTGTCTGTGTCATTGTTTTTTATACTTATATAACAGTGTGCATATATATGTGTGTGTGTGTGTGTGTGTGTGTGTGTGTGTGATTCCTTAATAGACAGTCTTCCCTTCACAATATTTCAAGAGAATGAACATTTCTTCTTCTGGTATCTGACTTCAAAACCCCAATCTGCATTTTCTGCACATATACAGCTCCCCAGATTTTCAACTATTTATACTCCTATATTTAAAATCTGTGAGATTTCTCTCTCTTTCTCACCCTTCCATGCTTGTGCTCTCTCCCCCTCCCTCCCACCCAGCCATCAGCTCTTCCTCTCTACCTTATTTCCTCTTTTCTCCCAAATACATATACATGTCGGTGAAGAAACTCCCAGACCAGCCCACACTTTCACTTCCAAGTTGGGGGTCACCAAGGGACACGTGTGAGCCACCACCGTGGCCCTTTGACAAATCTTGAATGTTGAGCCCAGCCAGGGAGGGGTGTAGAGACTCCAGCGCCCCTTCCCCAAACCTTGGTGGCTCCTGAAGAGGGCCTGCCCTCTGTGGGGGGAGTTTCCTCTGGCCACCCTGCTCTGGGCCCTGGGAGGCTCACCCGAATGGACCACATCCACGGGCTCCCGTGCTCTGTGGCTTCCAGCTGGGTTCAGCTGATGGAGTCCTGGCCACAGATCAAAGGGAGGGAGAATAAGGCCAGGTCTTCATTGCTTTGGCTGCCACCCTGCAGGGTCAGCTCAAGGTGCCCAGGTCCCACCACCAAAGGCCACTGCTCCTCTCGTGACAGCTTCTGCCCTAGAGATTCCCTCCTGAGCTGTGGACTGGCCCCTCCCCTTGTCCTCTCACTGCATCCATCCCTGAATCCTGGCTTCCACTTGCCCTCACCTTGGAAATTAATCCCCTTGTAAGCAAACCCTCCCCCAAATGACCTAATTTGAATGTGTCTCCAGTTGAAGCTATAACTAAGAAATAACAGGGCAGATCAGGGAACTTTGTTACCTTGGATCGGATTTGGTCAGGGACTTGATGCCAACCTGTTCATCTTCATTATTGCCAGCGTATGAGTGGATATAGGAATTCTGTCTCTACCATTTTAAGAAGTGTCTATTTACAACTCTCCCCAAAACTACAGGTTTAATAGGTTGCTAGATACACTATAAATCTGGGTTTCTCAAACTGGTAGTTGTCCCAGCGGGGCAGAAGGGGTGTCAACGGCTTATTGATCAATAAATCATTTTCAATAGTTTGTTGATAAACCACTGGATCACTTTTTGACACCCTTTTTCATCTTGAGGGGAAATCTAATAAGAAGAACCTCAGATTGTTTGGAGCTTTTATTGACCTGCTGTGACTTCTGACTTCATGGAAGTTGGTAACTGGCCAACAGTTATGAGCTTAATGGAGGCGGCTTGGTCATAGTCTAAGTGTCAGACGCAACGTGAATAGTCACCCAGCAGATCTGGGGAAAATTCTGAGCAATGGAAAAGAAGATTGTGCTCTGGCCTCTTCCTTTTGAAAATATATCTTAATGATGTGAGACTCCTTTTGGATTATCTCAATTCATGCCCTCCTCTTATAGAAAATAGAAAAAGGGTGAGTAGCTTCCTTTTTGCTTTGTTATCACTTCATTGTCACAGGACAGAAGTGGACCCAACTGATAGCAGCTTCTATTACTTAACTACTGTCAGAACAACTAGCTTAAGAATAACTAGTCTAAAACAAAGTGACTTGTGTTGGGTAGGTGTGCCTACCACCTACCCAGCAGAAGGGGTTCCTATCCCAATAGTTCTATATTCCAAATTAATTTCTTTTGTTACCTAAGGATGCATTTTGCAACTGCCCTGCAGGATTTATATTTAGCTCCATCCCTTAAAATCAGAGGAAGCGTGATCTTCATTGGAGATTTATTTATGACCATGGTGAGGACCTGGTAACTCTTGCTTTGAAAAACAGCCATACTCAAGTCATCCTGTTAAATCTTGGGACTTTGCAGGCTTTTCTTTCTTTTTTTTTTTTAAAGAAGATGTTGGGGGTAGGAGTTTATTAATTTTATTTATTTATTTTTGCTGTGTTGGGTCTTCGTTTCTGTGAGAGGGCTTTCTCTAGTTGTGGCAAGCGGGGGCCACTCTTCATCGCAGTGCGCGGGCCTCTCACTATCGCGGCCTCTCTTGTTGCGGAGAACAGGCTCCAGACGCGCAAGCTCAGTAGTTGTGGCTCACAGGCCTAGTTACTCAGCGGCATGTGGGATCCTCCCAGACCGGGACTCGAACCCGTGTCCCCTGCATTAGCAGGCAGATTCTCAACCACTGTGCCACCAGGGAAGCCCAACCTTGGGACTTCGTATGTTCCCCAGCCAGGGTAGAGCCAGGTTGTTTAGCCAGGACAGGATAGGTTATGCTGCTGTAGCAAACAACCTCTCAACCTCAGTCAATTAAAAACACAAGGGTATGTCTCCCCTGATTTACACGCCCATGTAGCCAAGCTGGGGCTCAGCCCCCCATTGTCGCCAACCTATCTGGGAGCCAGGCTGCCGGACCACCCACCGTGTGGAAACTTGCCGTCTTCACAGCAGAGGGAAAAGGGAACATGGCGAAGCGTGCGCCAGCTCCTAGAGCTTCTGCCCTGAAATGACAGTCATCCTCCTGCTCACATTTCACTGGCCAAAGCAGGTCACGTGACGAGACCCAACAGGTGGGGTACACGATCCTACCAAGTTCCCAGAGGGAGCGACAGCCCAGATGATGTGATTAGCCCCAGTGACTACAGCCCTGATGGGTTCTTAGGACAAATGCTGCCCCTGCCTATGGAGGACCTACCTGCTCCTAGATACTTCCGCTCTTTTGGGGTACTGTCCATGGTGACATTTCGGACTGGGAGCCTGACGTTTCACAAAAGGATACTGTATCTGTTTCTGAGGGCTGTCCTGATGTACCACAAACTGGAGGGCTTAAAACACCAGGGATTTATTGTTTCACAGTTCTGGAGGCGAGAACTCCAAGATCAAGGTGTCAGCAGTGCGATCAAGTGTCAGCCTCCAGGGGAGGCTCCGTGCTTGCCTCTTCCAGCTTCTGGCGGCCCCAGGTGTTCTTCGGCTTGTGGCCACATCACTCCAGTCTCTGCCTCCCTCTTCACATGGCCTTCTGTGTGTCTGTCTGTGTCCAAATGTCCTTTTGATAAGGACATGAGTCATTGCATTAGGACCCACCCACCCGAATCCAGTATGACCTGATTTTAACTTAATTCCATCTGCAAAGACCATATTTCCAAGTAAGGTCAGTTCACAAGATACAGGCGTAAAGATTTCAATGTATCTTTTTGGCAGGGAGAGGGGGCAGTTCAACCCATGGTAAATACCAAGCCTAACATCCAGGCGATTGATTTTCTTAAAATGTTAGCACATGATTTTGTTTTGTTTTGTTTTTTTCTGGTGGGCTATTCAAAGCATCCAAATCACTCGTATTCAGCAGCAGAAAATCCATACCCCAGAGCCCTGCTCGGTCAGAAAACAGAGCCTGACCTCTCTACTGCTCAGTGTTGATTAAAAGCTGGGCTGGGCCAGTGGGCAGTTCACAGAATCTCACTGGGCCAGTGGCTGGTTCCTTGTCTCAGTCACTGGCTTCAGTATTTTGGAGGGCTTTTTTTTTTTTTTTTTTTTTTTTTTTTTTGCGGTATGCGGGCCTCTCACTGCTGTGGCCTCCCCCGTTGCGGAGCACAGGCTCCGGACGAGCAGGCTCCGGACGCGCAGGCTCAGCGGCCATGGCCCACGGGCCCAGCCGCTCCGCGGCATATGGGATCCTCCCAGACCGGGGCACGAACCCGTATCCCCTGCTTCGGCAGGCGGACTCTCAACCACTTGCGCCACCAGGGAGGCCCAGGGCTTCGTTTTTGTTTTGTGGCTTAGTTATCGCTTTAGCGGAAGAAACTCTTTTTCAAATGAGAACTTAAGGAACTCGCTAGCAATCCCGAGTTATAAGATGGATAAAAGCAGAGCTGCCCTGCCAGAGGGGCTGTTGTCCCATGATAAGGAATTCAAAGTCCCTTCTCCTTTCTTCTTCCTCTCTTGGCTATCAGTTCTGAACGGGCAGTATGCATGTCTGTCTTTCTCATAGGTGTGACCCCAGTGCGTAGCACATGGCCAGCTGCGGAGTAACCATCTGAGAACATTTATTGGATAAGCAAATGAAAATAGCTGCAAAACTATACTGCTCAGTGAAATACAAAGGCTGTAGGATAAGAGTAGAGAAGGAAAGAGAAAGACAGACAGAGGGGAGAAAAGGGCAATGGGTCGAACAGAAGACAGAGGCGCCCTTTCAGCCTCAGAAGAAGGGAGTCCAGAGGAACAGACACTCTTTGAGCAGCTCCTACGTACCAAGATCTCACCTAGAGACTCTGCAGACAGCATTCCGTTTTATCTTCACAACATCCTTCCAAGGCCGGTCGGCTACTCCCACTTTACAGATGAGAAAACTGATGGTCGAAGAATCAAAATTGCCTGAAATCTACAAAACCCATAAGTAGCTGAGTCAGATTTGAGTTCAAGATCTGGGGCTTCAGAGCTGAGGGGTTGTCCTCTGCAGCACAGCGGGAAAACCCTGGAATCCAAAAGTGGCCATGCCCACAACAGGGTGACTCCGCACGCTGCTTGCCGCTTGGGTCCCCGTCCATCTGCTCTGGAATGAGATGCTGCTCCCAGCGGGTCTCCACCCACGTGGGCGGCTGGGCGAGCAGCCATGCAGGGGCGAACAGAAAAGCAGATCCGAGTGATGCTTCAGCCTTGGCACCCAGACTATAACCAGGGCCGGCTGGGGGCAGAGCAGACAGGGCACCACACCCCTCACCTTGCCAGTGAGTGGGGTGGCACTGGGGGCAATGGGGAGGGCCACGGCTCCCCCACCCCTACTCCCCCAACCTCCATCCACACCTCCTCCCAGAACTGGCTGCAGAGTAGCCAGCCAGGCTGAGCTGGAGGGTGTCAGACTCGGACTGGCCAGGGGTCGAGAAGGGCGGATACAAGCTGGGCCCCTGCTTCAGACAGGCAGCCGGAGCTGCGCACCCCAGAGTGCGGGGTGGTCTTCCTTCCTCCCAGCTGCAGCAGCTGCTCAGCTAGAAGCTGTCCCTGGTGGATTCTTGACACTTGTAATCCAGTCTTCGTGGGTGGGAAGAAGCCTCATCCAGACGCTCCAACCCAAAGAAGAAACACCAGTGTGCACTCGTGGGGTAGCAGGACCTTATTTGCCCTCCTCATGTCCTTTGATACGGGGACTCTGGGGACACTGACCGAGATTCATTTGATCCAAAGCCTTTGCTTCCAGCTGTCTCCGCCATCAACCAGAATTTAATTTCTTATGGGAAAACAAAAATGGCAGTGGGAGAACAGAACCCTTGGAGAAGTTGCCTAGAATGTAAAGGCTTAAAAATCCCAAAGTCAGTAAGGTAGAGTCGTCTCCTGGACTCGGCCAACAGTGTTGACCCAGGAGGCTCTGAGGGTTGGTCAGGGTAGAGAGAGAACCACGTGTGTCCTTGGGCCAGAGCTCACCACCCTGTTCTCTAGAACTCTTCCAACCTGGACTTAGACTCTGCAAATAAACTTGTCTTAGCTGGTTTCTCTACACTTGTAGAATCTGAGTATCTCAGATCCACCCATTTAGTAGGATTCCTGGATTTACAGTCCTCCCAGAAGTCTTATCAGCTATGACTCAGCCATCGTTTCTACACCAAAGGGAGCAAAGCAACAAATAATACACTTCGGTGTTTGCATGATGGATACAGATTTCAATCAGGAAGAACTTCTCAACGAGAAGGTCCTGAAACGGACTGTCAAGAACAGTACCGCACCTGGTCTCCAGAGATGTTTAAACTCCGAAGGATTTGTCATCATCTGGGGAAAAGCACAGAACCAGGCAGATACCCACGCTTCTTCTTGGCCCTTAGATTCTCTAGACCCACAACTTTGGCTAAAAACAAAATGTGGAGGAACGGCTGCTGTTTCTAGAACAGTTTTCTCTTTGCTCCCTGGGATCATGGAGCAGAGATCTAGCTTGGTCAGAAATATTGCCCCCTTTCCAGAGATGTTGTCAAGAGGCAATAGTCAGGGAGATGGAGAGAGAGGACGGGCGACTATGGTGAATCTCATCCAGAGCCCGAGAACCACGTGCCCCATTACGTCACACACAAGAAAGCTCAGCTATAATCACCAACCCACCTGCTTCCCTGTAAATTAACTATGTCACAACCAGTTCCTCTCGGAGGTTTAACATCGCTTATCCCCTCAGACTAATCAGGATCAGAAGGACATCTGGAAGTCATCCTGAGACCACCCACCTGGCTTAGCTTCAGAACCTCGGATCTTAAAAGCCATCTGGCCCAGCCATCCAGTGCAGGGGGGGTCCCCGCCGGAACACTCCAGCCTGCAGCATCCTGCTGTACACCTACATATCTCCAGGGAGAGCCAGAAAGATCCATCAAATGACGTGGTCCCTGTTCCCTGGGAGTCTGAAGCTTGGGTGAAGGGCCGACTCCACACCCCACCAACTCAAAAACTAAGACTCAAATCAAAAAGTGCCAGGGGATCTTAAATAGATAGAGACTGTATGACCCCTACCATAGGACATTCTGGAAAAAGCAGAAGTATGAGACAGTGAAAAAAAAAAATCAGTGGTGGCCAGGGGTTCTGGGGTTGGGGGTGGAGGAGAACAGGTGGATGACGAGGGACTTTTAGGGCAGGGAAACTATTCCGTATGTCCCTGGACTGGTGGATGCAGGACATTGTGCTTGTGTCAAAACCCATACAACGTACAACACAAAGAGTGAACCCTGATGAAAACTGTGGACCTTATTTAATAATTCTGCATCAACCTCGGTTCATCAGTTGTAACACGTGTACTACACTAATGCCAGGTGTTAATGACAGAAGAAATTGGGGTGGGAAATCTTTGTACTTTCCATACCATTTTTGTCTTCTTTGACCGCACCGCGTGGCTTGCGGGATCTTAGTTCCCAGACCAGGGACTGAACCCGGGCCCCCTGCAGTGGAAGCGAAGAGTCTTAACCACTGGGCCACCAGGGAATTTCCTCCACTCCATTTTTCTTTAAACCTAAAACTGCTCAAAATAATAAAGTCTATTAAAAAATTTTTTTAAGTGCAAGGGGAAGTGTAAGGTAAAGAAATAATGGGGAGGGGGGTAGAATTCTGGACAGTTTCCTGGAAAGGGTTGAGTTGTAAAGAGGGGGAGAGTGAAGAACAGGAAAAGGCTGGGGAGACCACTGTGATTTCCCCAAATTTCTTAAAGACACTCCTCCCCACTCAAAGCCCAAATCTGCCCCTTTCTTGGACCTGGCAAGGATTTTGTAAGTCAGAGACCCTAGAAGAAGCAAGGTGAGAAGGAAGGGAAAAGAATGGAGGGAAACAACAGCCAGGGAATAGTTCTCTGGTACAGGAGGCACAAACCACAAGTGCAATTAGTCAAAAAAGAACTTGAAATTAAAAGTGATTCCAAGCCGAGGAGGGGAGTACATAAGTTTCTGCAGCTCCAAGACATTTATGAATAATACAAATGCCGAGAGATGGTAGAGCCGGAGTGCAGTTAATTAATATGTACAGGCGGAGAGATGCACTTGAAAAACAATAGTGCTGTTTCTCCCGCGCTCGAAGTAAAAATATTTCCAGAAGAACTGACACGTTTGTTATTTTCTAACATAATTATCTTATCGTGGAGCATTTGTAATGGAACCCATTGGAGGCGCTAAGTAAACACCTGCCGGCTCCCGTTCACGCGGTCTGGTTTCAAGGTACTGGGGAGGGAACGTAGAGGCAGGCTGGTGGGGTGCGGCGAGGCAGGTGCAGGGGCGTCCTGGGAGAGCATTGCAGCTTTACACGTGCAATGCCCTTACTCCCCTGCCCTCTGCCCCCCCTCAGCCAAGCCCACCTCAGTCCTCTGCCTTCCATTCCTTGTCCTGCCTTCCTGAGCCCACCGTCACCCCGCTGCTGAGTACTTCTGCGAGCTGGTGTGGGCTGGAGGGGCAAGGATGTAGCCTTGGAACCCGCCCCCCCCGCCCCCTCCCCCCCACCCCCTCCCCCCCCCCGCCCCCTCCCCCCCCCCCGCCAGCGTATGAAGGCTGAGAGGAAGTGGCTGCCACTGAAGCCAGAGATAACGGAGGAAGCAGGATGGATGGGTGGGGGAGGGGAGCTGGAGCCAGAGCAATCAGCCCAAGTTCAAGACCAGCCTAGTGGGGAGAAAGTTCAGCCTCGATGTTGCACTTGGGATTTCATGGCAAAGTTGGGTGGGAACATTGGCCCTGGAGGCTGGGAGCCGGGGCTCTGGTCCTCCTAGCTCTTTTGGACCAAAGACCAAAAGGCACTTTGCATCTCTGGCTCTCAGTATCCTCACCTGTCAAACGGTGCCCGTGCAGGGTGGCCGGGGCACCTGGCCTCCAGCGTTCTCACGGCCCCACATTCTACACACCAGTCACATCAGACAAGAGGTGTTTCTTGTCCTCACGTCTGGCCCTTTTCCTCCGCAGTTAGGGAAGCCCGCCTTAACACATAGGCCTCCAAACTACTCTTTCCCTGGAGAGGAATGCTGTGTCTTCCCCACCATCATTGGAAACCGGAAGCCGCCATATGCATGGCGTGGCATCCTGGCCACTCCCTCCTGCATGCTCTCTGTCCTTGTCCTTGACGTCTGGCCACATCCCAGCTGTCCCACTGCTTCTCCTTGTCTCTTCCTCTCTCGACCCTTAAACACCGGCTCTCTCCAGGATTTTGCCCTTGGCCCTCCTATGGCTTGAGGGGACAGCTAAATCTCGTATCTGTACTAAAAGCCCAGCCCTTTCTTCTGAGCTGCAAAATTTGTAAATCCAGATGCCCGTGGGTTACCTTTATCTACTTAAGAATCAGTGTGCCCCAAATCAAGCCCTTCATCTTCCTGCCTAAACTTTCTTGTCCTTCTATCCTCTGTCTCAGGGACTGGCATCTTCTTGCTCCCACAATTTAGAAATCCAAGGAACTTTCCAAAATCCCTCTCCTCCTTCATGTGCCTTATTCATCTGGCCATAAAACTGATTTTATTCTTTAAATACCCAGGGCTCTCTTTTCTATCTTCACTGCTGCTGTGTGTCTTTCTTGAACAGATCTGTGGAGTAGCCTCCTACCCTCCCTATGGGTCTGACCCAGAGATGGCACTTGGGTGGATGGTAACAGAGAATTTTTTTTTTTTTTTTTTTTTGCGGTACGCGGGCCTCTCACTGTTGTGGCCTCTCCCGTTGCGGAGCACAGGCTCCGGATGCACAGGCTCAGCGGCCATGGCTCACAGGCCCAGCCACTCCGCAGCATGTGGGATCTTCCTGGACCGGGGCACGAACCCGTGTCCCCTGCATTGGCAGGCTGACTCTCAACCACTGCGCCACCAGGGAAGCCCGTTAACAGAGATTTGAATCAGTCTTATGTCTCTTCATTCCATTGTCCACTGGTCCTCATCCCAAATTCCAGAGATGATTAGGTCTTCCTTCTGCCTGAAAACCTCAAAAACTCCCTGTGATGTACAGGACTAAAGCCCCACCCTTGCGCTGTCCAATCTTGCAAGCTTTTCCCACCCTCCAACCCCCTGCGCACCAGACTCCCACAACACCAGCTCCTGTGGGTCTCTAATCACAAGGCTCTAACTCATGCTTTTGTGCTGTGCGTGTACTGTTCCTTTTGCCTGGAACACCACTCACCCACCACCTGGTCAGCCTCTGTTGTACCTTACGAACCAGTATTTTAGTTATCTATCGCTGTGCAGTGAATCACCCCAATGTAGTGACGTAAAACAATAGCAATCATTGTATTACGATATCTCACAGTTCTGGGCCTGGCTGGGCTCAGATAGCTGGCTCTTGTTCATGGTCTCTCTATGCTGCAGTCAGGTGGTGGCTGGAGCTGGGGTCCCCTTGAGGGCTCTCTCACTCACGTGTCCGAGAGTTGATGATGCCGGCTGCCAGCCTCTCCGTGTGGCCTGGGCTTCCTCCCAACATGGCATCTGCTGAACAAACATTCCAAGAGAGGCAACTGCAGAAGCTTCATTGGCCTTTTATGAACTTGGAAGTCATGCAGCATCACTGCTGCTACATTCTATTCATCAAGGTTGTCGTCACAAGGGCCTGCCCAGTTTCAGGGGAAGGAGGGCACAGGCTCCATCTCTGAATGAGAGAGTGGCAAGGTTCTGAGAAAGCATCCAAAACAGAAATGATGTTGTGGCCCCTTTGTAAAAAGACAATCTGCCTCCAGGAAGCCCTTGGATGCCTCTTTCCCTCCTCCAGGTGACTCCTGTGCCTACCTCTTGTATTCCCCACCGTACGTATTGCAATTATTTTTTATTTTTTGTCTGGTCCCTTGAAGGCATGGTCTATATTCTATTCACCCTGGTGCTTGGCCCATAGTTAGTGCTCATTAAATGTCTGCAAATTCATGACTGAATTAGTGAGAGGTTGATGGTGACCGTACCACGCTGTCGGGGGATGCTCTTTCCAGAGGAGGCCAGGTGCCTCCCAGGATGGCCACTGTTCCGGTGAACATGGCCGGAGGCCCCAGCACCTCCATGCCCCCACTGCCACCGTTCAGAGACAGCCAGCCTCCCCCATTCAAGGTCTGTGACCTGCCCTGACAGGTAGGCACAGGTACAGACCCTGCGTCCGGAATCTTCCATTCAACCCCAATATCACCTCCACCTTCTTGCTGCTCTTTTAAAATGCCCAGCAGTGGAATGAAAGCTCGTCCCACCGAAGAGGGAAAAGTTCATCACTGGGAAGCTTGGAGGGCTGGTGGAGGGCCAACCCTTCCTTTGCCCTCCCTCCTGTGCCCCTGACCTCACTGGCCCTCTGGAGCCAGGGAGGGCAGAAATAGCCTTTTTCGTTTCCCAGCATCATTCCCCAGCTGCCTGGCCCAAATTGTTGGGCCTTTGGAGCGGTTGTTTGCCGAGCCGTTCAGCAGGGCAGCTCCCTCGTGGGCACCCAGCCCCACTGCCTGACAGGCTGCATGCGAGGGGACAAGCCTGAATGACTGTAATATGAACCATGAAAGTGGATATTAAACACTTTATTACAGGGTGAGGACGGCTAATTGCGACATTCCTTTCAGGAAGCCGGAGCTGGTGAGTTTAAGTTGAAGCACCCAATTATTATAACTCTGTCAGCGCCGAGCAGGGTGGAGGGGGTGGGGCGGGGAGCCGGGGGAGGCCAGCTGAAGACACAATTACCTGCACTTTATCCAAGGCACACGCCGCCGGTCTGGAATTTTACAGGGGGATCAGTTCTGCTCTGAGCTTCCTCTCTGTCACCGCCAGGCTGCTCTTGAGGACTGATCCCCCTGCTCTGCCCTCCCTCTCCCCAGGCTTCTTGTGGAAGAGGTGGCATTTGTGAATATCTATAGGACACCCCAGCCCTCCCTGGGCCCTGCTGGTGACACAGCCTCGTGCTGAGATGAGAGGTTGTCCAGGGCACCTCGGGGTCAGTCTGTCCAGCTCTCATGTTTCAAATGAGAAAGCAGACTCCAAGAGGTTGAGGGACCAAGATGGGGGACCAGGACGAGGGACCCGTCTGGGTTACCCAGCTGGTAAGTGGCAGAGCAGGGCAGGACCCTTCTGGTCTGCTTCCGGCTTCGAGCTCTGGCTGCACCTTCCAAGAGATACGCCAGGACACGTGGGGGCAACCAGAGTCTCCTTAACGTGAATCGGCAGGTATAGGCATGGCCTACCAGGTGCGTGGGAACCTGGCTGCATCTTGGGATGAGCTCATGGAATAAGACAATGCAGTCCTCTCTGGGGAGGTTACTTGTAAACAGCACCATTAAAAGTCGTCATCACCTTGCTCCAAGGGTATTTTGCGCATTACCGTTTCAACAGTCGTGCGTTCAAATGTTCTTGGGCACCTACTGGATGCCAGGCGTGGGAGATAAAGGATACAGACATCTTTGTATGCAAGGAGCTCACAGCTTAAAAGGGTAGACACACGAGGCAGTCAACAATTAGGATACAGTGTGGAAAACCCTAGATAGAGGTGGGCACGCACACACGTCACCTTCTTTAATTTAATCACATAAATTTAAGTGACTATACATAAAAAGGGACTACAACATACGAGCTGCCTGGTGCTGAGTGAGTGGTGCAGACGGCAAAGCCTAGAACTGTTCTGAGATGGGCAAGCCCACCATGGCACACGGTGGTCCCGGCGGGTTCACTAGAAGGACAGTTTCTGATGGATGGGTGGGAGTTCAAAAGGCAGTGAAGAGGGGTGGGAGTTGGGACTGGGGAGAGAAGAGGTGGGTTTTTTTCCTGCATCAAACTCAGGAAAGTCAATACTCAGAATACTGACTCCTCTTTATCCCCACCCAAGAGCATCCAGGTTGCCTGTGCCATCGGGGAAGCAGACCAGCATCATGAGCGTGCTGGTCCATTTCCAGGGAATTCAAGATGCCCCGAAACAATGATGATAAAGAAGGGGAGGGAGCAAAGTTATGGAGACCCCACCCCCTTTCCTTGGACTTGTGCATGCCCAGAGTTAGCTTGCCTGACTAGTGTTCCCCAGCCATGGTGCTCAGCCCAAAGAAGCCTGATGTGTCCCATCGGCCAGGAGATGTGTCCTATTTACTGAGATTCAGGAGGTCAGGGAGCAGCAAGGAGGGCAAGAAGTGGATTCAGGGGTCCTTCCTTAGACATGCTAAGTTTGAGCTGCCTGCTAGATAACTACGTGGAGGTGGATGGATTTGGGTAGAGAGTTTGGGAGTTCAGGAATTATATATGGGCTGGTGCTGGTATAATGTGGGTGTCTTTGGCATACGGATGATATGTAAAGCCATGAGACTGGAGGAGACACACCTAGAGAGAGAGATGAGAGAGAGAGAGAGAGATCGGGAGAAACAGAGGGGAGACAAAGAGATGGACAGAAACAGATACAGAGAGGAGGTGAGCATACTGTTGCACTCTGGTGGGGACAGGTGCCAGTCAAGGAGACGGAGGTGGGAGGAAACACAGAGGACCATGATGGGCTGGAAGTAAAGAAAGAGATGGTTCAGGAAAGACTGGTGCTTGGGGTGGAATCCTGCAGAGACATCAAGGAAAATGAGGATGGAAGAGTGGCCAGTTTGTCAGCGTGGAGGGTACTGGGAGTCCTATCTCAGACAGCATGTTTAGAAGCCAGGTAGGAGGGATTGAAAAGTGAATGGGGCAGCAGGGGGCAGCACCATGCAAATAAGTGAAACTTGACCCTTACCTCACACCATACACAGCTCAATCAACACCAAGCAGATGCAACCACACCCTGTACTATTAGCTTTTTATGTGCAATCACTTATAGTTATGCAATTTAATTAAAGGAAGTGAGGTTTGTGTGAACACTTCTATCTAGCACTTTCTACACTGTATGATAATTGTTGGTTGACTTATGTATCTCCCACATTAAGCCATGAACTCCTTGAATACAGAGAATCTTGTCATCTTTTTATTTCCAGTGTAACTCAAAATGGATCATAGACCTCAATGCCAAATCTAAAACCATAGAACTTCTGGAATAAAACATAAAAGAAATTTTGTAACCTATAGGTAAAGATTTCTTAGGCTACAAAATATTTTTTAAAATTGATGTTATACGTCACAAAAATTTTTAAATTCTGCTCTTCAGGAACATCATTAAGAAAATGAAAAGGTAAGACAAGACTGGGAGGAAATCTTCACAACACATTTATCTGACAAAAGACTTGTATCCAGAATGTACAAAGAATTCTTACAGCTCAATAGTATGACGATCCGATAGAAAAAAAGGAAAAAGATTTAAACAGACACTTCACCAAAATAAAGGAGCACATGAAAAGATGCTCAACAATACTATTCATCAGGGAAATGCAAATTAAAATCACTATGAGATATCACTATACATATCTACTAGGATGGCAAAAATTAAAGACATACTTAGTACCAAGTGTTGGTGAGGAAGTGGAGCAACTGGAACGCTCATGCATTTTTGGTGAAATGGTCCAACCACTTTGGGAAATAATCTGGCAGTTTCTAATAAAGCCAAACATACACTTAAATTATGATCCAAAAATTCTACTTCTACATATTTAGAAATGTAAATATGTACATGTGAAAACATGTCCAAAGACTTGTATGCTAAAGTTTCTAACAGCTTGATTCATCAAACTCTCAAACTAGAAATGACTCACTTATCCACCAACAGAATGGGTAAATAACTTGTGGCATATCCACATAATGAAACTCTGCTCAACACTGCTCAGGACGAATTGCTGATGTGTGCAACAATTATACCCCTCAAAAAACATTATGCTGAGTGAAAGACCCCAGACACCAAAGAGTACATGCTGTAGGATTCCATTTTTATGCAATTCTAGAAAAGACAAAACTATCTGTGGTGACAGAAAGCAGACCAGAGGTTGCCTGGAGCTGGCGGTGGGCATGGAGATCGACTGTAAATAGTCATGAGGATACTTTATATTGTTCTTTGGTTTTTGGCGTTGTGTTGCATGGTTGTATCTATTTGTCAAAACTGAGCAAACTGAATACGTTTTGTTGCACGTAAATTGTATCTCAATAAAGGTAATCTTTAAAAGTGAATAGGACAACCCCATAGTATGATACCATATAATTTTCATATATGTGGAAATATACACATTTCCACGTGAGTACATAAATGTATAGAAATATCCGGAAAGATGCACAACAAAACGGCTGTATTGCTGACCTATGGGTAGAGAAGGGGAGAGGACTGCAATTAAGGTAAGTGGTCAAAGGGATTTCAGCGTTAACAACAGTGCTTTCATTTTTCAAAAGGAGAGTGTGCCACGTATTCCCTTGTACTCAGATTTTCAGGAAGAGTGAACAGCAGAGGTGAGCAGAGTTTGTTCCACCATCAAAAATCAGTTGACTATCTTTAACCTGTTTGGACCAGCCATTCCCTTCAATTATTTACTGAGCATTGATGTTTCTAGCAATATACGCTGAGACGGGGTCCTTTTTTTCTTGGCTCCAACTCTTCCTTTGGCTCACCCCAAAGTAGCTAGAGAGCCCAACCTTCGACACCCATCATTTACTGGCTGGGAGACCAATTGACTCAGATTTTTAAACCTTGTTTCTGCTGGATCATAATTGCATCTGTTACATAGCGCTCCTGAGGGATTCCATGAGAAAACAGAGGCAACGTACATGGCATAGAGCTTAATAGATAAGAGCTGAGATTTGTGTTTTATTATTATTACCATACTTTATTGATTTTTAAGACAGTTTTTTCATACTTTAATATTTCCGGAATTGGGCTCATTTTACAATCGCTGTCGCAATTTATTTGGCCGTATTTTTTTCTTCTCGGTCCATAAAATAATGGCTCATCTTATAATCGCTGGTGTCTCAGATTGTATGAAACATGGTGATAGCGTTTCACTCATGGCTTTCCTGTGAGGCCCTGCTGATATTTAACCAACATTAGAAACGGAGAAACGCTAATCCTACCAGCTGAGGGAGAAAGAGAAAAAGCAGGAATGGCTTAATTAAATCATCACTGCCACTACCCCAACAATAGAATATTCCATCTGGCACAGCCATCAATTTGGGGAAGGCTCAGCTGCCCAGGAGCTTCTTAGGTACCACTTTCTGGATACTTGCTATTCATACCTCGTCCCTGTATGGCCAAGGCTAGTCCCTGGCATTTTGGTCAAGTGACCTCCATCAGCCTCTTAAGCTTCCCCACCTGCAGGCTTTCCTCTGTAACAACAAATCATGAGCATCCTTGGGGGTGGTTCTTTACCCATTGACTCTGTTCCCCCCATGCCATGGACATCTGAAAATTCTGATGCCACTGTCGTGATATTCACTCACCACGAACCTTTCCAGAGCATTCAGTGGGTTCTGAGTAGCAAGCCACAGGAACCAACCCTGGCTAACTTCTGCAGAAAGTGATTGCTTTGGAAAGAAAGCAGGAAGCTCACAGAGTTGATGGGAAGGATGGAGAACCAGGCTGGGAAAATAAAGTGGAACCAAAGAAAGGCAGGCGGAACAAAACAGCCGGGGCACTGCTGCTATGGCCAGTACTTATTATATGGCCAGTAGTCATGCTGGTACCTTGGACAGCCCCACTCAACAGACTCTTAACCTAGTCAATACTTCCAGAAGCTGGAGTTACGGAGCTCACCTGAGTTACTCCCACTCATTCTGATATTCAGGTGCGGTGAGTCATCGAATCATCCTGAACCAATTGCAACAGTCCTGCTGGCTGAGCTGCCCATGGTCCTGGTAATATGGGGGCTGAGCAGGTGATAGCTCCCGTGGGGTGACAGCCCACTGGCAGGACACAGGGTGTTCCCACCATGCCCCTCAAGGTCCTTGGGGCACCCTCATTAGCATATGGCCCCTTTCAACGCCCAACCTGCAGGTGGTGGCCATTCAATTTCCATTTTCCACAGAGGCTGTGCCCTAACTGGCTTCACTGAATTAGCAGGGCTCAAAGGGAGCGCTTCAGTGAGATCGCTCCTAGATGAACATGTAAAATTTAATTACAGAAGCCCGGGCTATCGCAATGTTTAAAGCCATTTACAAAGCCTGGGAACTACAGAGCCTTCCCACTCCTGTGCCTAGGGAGGGCAGGGCAGCCCTTAGATCATTAGCCGCTGAGAAAAATCTCAGTTTGCATACTAAGGTCAGGAAATTATCCTTTCACTTTCCTCACTAAATGGCCAATTCATCATGTGGAGAAGGAGCAATTCTGAGACTCCAAGAGGATGCAAAGACCTCCAGAAGTCATTGGTCCAGGTTCCCATCGCTAAGCGGCTCAACAGTCTAATTCAATTGCCAGATAAAGGCCAAAGGTACAGGTGAGACAAAAATCCCAGTCAGTAGGGAACTCCTAAATGAATAGGGCGACAGACATATAAGCACCAATAAGTAAATGCAGGATAGAAGGGGAGATTAATGCAAGCCTTGGGGATATTCCTAGAAGGCTTCCCAGGGGAGGTGGCACTTCGGGGTTTTGAAGAATAAAGAGGAGTCATTCTTGCAAGTGAAGGAGTAGGTGGGCATGAGCCAATGAAGGACATTTCAGGCAGGACTCGGCTGGTTCTGAAATTTGTAGGAACAAAGTTTCTTCCATCCAACTTGCTTCTCTCTGGAAGATTCTCTCCTGCTTTGCTCTCTGTAGAGCTGGAGGACTGGTCAGCACCCATTCCCTAAAAACTTTAGGTTGTAAACTCCTTGATGGCTTCTTTTAGATTCCCAGCAGCATCTGAAAGGGCTGAGCCCATACCAGTGGAGCCCGTAATTGAACTTGAAAGCAGAACTGGAACCTTTAATACCTGATTTTCAGGACCCTTTTCTGCATGAGCCAACTTGTGCCCAAATTCAAAACCTTCGGAAGTCTGATTTTTTCCATCAGTTTAATCCTCACAGAATTAAGAGAGTGAGGTAGGATACGTGGATTTATGGCCTCAAATGAATTTCAAGAAGAATAAGACAATCACAATTAAACTCAAATTTCTGAGAGAGGATTTGCTCTCTTTCAAGGAAAGAGTGAGCCCAGCCTGCCGGCAGCCACAGCAGCTCCTTAATGGGAATTTAAATGCTAGAAGCCAAGAGTCTGGAGCAAACATCTGGGGAATGCCACCACCTTTGAAGCTAATTTTGTGACAGCTCTTTCACTGTGGTACCTCGGGAGACCATACACGGCTTTTAATTACGAAAGCACGAGAAGTTCCTCTTTTTAGGTGAGCCTCTACTAAACTTGCTTGCACTCACATCTCTCCCAGCTCTCTCTGCTCCGCTGGATGAGTCAGCTATTTTTCCATGGCCCTGAGGAGGATAAATGAGGGCTCCGGGGGGTCAGGGATTTGCTGTAGTTGGTTAGAAAAAACTTAACAGCTGCCAGACCCTGAGCCCTGTGCCCGAGGCTTTACACACGTTTTTCTTTGATCTTAGAACCCCCGCACCCCGCCCCAGGTATTATTTGCTTTATTTTGTAGATGAGGAGACAGGCTCAGAGAGGTCAGGAAACTAGCTCAAGGTCACCTAACTGGTGGGTGGAATTTATTTTTATTTATTTATTTTTAAAATAAATTTATTTTATTTTAGGCTGCGTTGGGTCTTCATTGCTGCGCGCGGGCTTTCTCTAGTTGCGGCAAGCGGGGGCTACTCTTTGTTGCGGTGCGCGGGCTTCTCATTGTAGTGGCTTCTCTTATGGAGCACGGGCTCTAGGCGTGTGGGCTTCAGTAGTTGTGGTGCGCGGCCTCAGTAGTTGTGGCTCACGGGCTCCAGAGCACAGGCTCAGTAGTTGTGGCGCATGGGTTTAGTTGCTCCGTGGCATGTGGGATCCTCCCGGGATCGAACCCGTGTCCTCTGCACTGGCAGGCGGATTCTTAACCACTGTGCCACCAGGGAAGTCCCAGCTGGTGGGTGGAATTTAAACCCACATCTTCCGACCCCAAAGCCTGGTGGTTTCCCATCTGCCATCCTGATGCTCAGAGGCCAAGGAGAGGGAGGAGAGGAACTGGATTCGGCTCCTTCAGGGAGTCCAGGTCTCTGGGAACTGACTGTCCACTGCTTCCCCAGCCTTCTGGAACATTCCTGGGGGTCTTCAGAAATGTGTTAGGTTCTTCCCTTTGTCCAGAAGATATGGTCTTCTTCCTCAGTTAATTCCTTATTACAGTGCCGTCAGGTGAACCTAGGGCCAGACCAGCAAGGGATTTTCTATGTTAACCTAGAAGAGCTCACCTCTCTACTTCTCCCCCAGTGGGGGGTCCCAAAGCCAGAGCCTGTAAACCCTGGGGGCTTTGCCTCCCTCCCCCAGGGGACCTCTGGGAATGTCTGGGGACATTTTGGATGTCACATTCCAGAAGGAGAGGTGCTACTGGCATCTGGTGCGTGGAGGCCAGGGATGCTGCTAAGCATCCCCCGAAGCACAGGACAGTCCCCACTGCAGAGAGTTATCCAGCCCCAATGTCAACAGTGCCGTAGGTGAGAAGCTCTACTGTAAAAGGGGACACGGGGAAGAGGACGGAGCCCCTTGATTTCAATGTCCTGGGCCTGTGGGGTGCTGACATGCCAGGCAGGACTGGCTTCGTAGCAACTTTCGTTGGGGGAGGTGCAGCAGTGTAAAATGAAAACGCAAAACCTCTCGTAAAACACGATTTAAAATTTCAAGACGGGGGCCTCCCTGGTGGCGCAAGTGGTTGAGAGTCCGCCTGCCGATGCAGGGGATACGGGTTCGTGCCCCGGTCTGGGAGGATCCCATATGCCGCGGAGCGGCTGGGCCCGTGAGCCATGGCCGCTGAGCCTGCGCGTCCGGAGCCTGTGCTCCGCAACGGGGGAGGCCACAACAGTGAGAGGCCCGCATACCGCAAAAAAAAAAAAAAAAAATTTCAAGACGGCAACACCGGAGTGTTAGAGCAAGGAAGAGCCCAGCTAAGCACGGGGCAGGTGTGAGCGCGTGGGTGCCCCCCTGCCCCCACCCCCCGTGAAGCCAGGATTGAGCTGCCTGCTTTCCCTGGGAGTCTCCGCCCGTGTCCCGTCCCTGGAACCCAGCCTGACTTTTGCCCCGATGCGCATGGCTCTTCCAAGTTAGTTCAGGCCCAGATGGCAGAGAGGGCAGTGCCTGCTGAGAATCCAAAGTGGCCTCTCCCCTTTCCTTGGAGGAGAAAAAAGTCACTTCTGCCTGGAGCAAGATAGAGGGCACAGCCTGGGAGGTGCTGAGTTGTCCCTGGTCTTACTGCTTCTTGGAAGGCACCAGGGATCAAGGTGTTGGGAGGGTTTGCCAATTCCAGAGCAATTAAGGGGAGCGGAAAAGAGAGAGAAAGGGAGGGAGTTGGGTGTGGGGAGGAAGAGACAGAGGAGGGGGGCGTGGGGAGAGAGAGATTTAGCTCCTTGGATCCTTACCTGTTGCTGGGGACCCCTAGGGCTAAATCGTGTGGCCTCTCCCCTTCCTGTGATCTTTCATCAACAGAGGTTACCTGACCCCCACCTCAACCACGACTCTAGGAAAGGAGGGGACACAAACGTGACTCAGCCTGAGGAGCAGGAACAACAGGCCACCTGGTTCCCCGCCCCCCCAGCACCTGGGAGTCACCTTCTCTGCCTCCACTTACAGCCCTCGCCCAGCTCCCCGCAGCCCCCCAAAGAGCAATCTCCTGCTGTGTACTCCAACGATGCTGCCTTCGTGTTGCTTCCTTTTTCTTACATGTTTCACAATGATGCTATTCTGCTCTGTCCCGGGTGTTTTTGCAAACCACCTCCCACGCCTCTAGGGAAGATGGTGCTGGGGGCCTGCAGAGGGGCTGCAGAGAGGCGAGGGGCCTGGATGAAATGAGTGCAATTTGTCGCTTATGGAACAGGTGAGGAGGACCCCGTGTCCCATGCTAGCAGCGCACAGGCAGACAGCTGCAGAGATGTCCCGAGGCTTGCCTTCTTTCTCAAGATCGGGACGGAAAGGACTTGAAGAAGGCCCACCGGATAATGACCACAGGTCAGAGCCACCACTGGCCACAGCTCCTGCAGCCCAGGTCTACTGATGATCAGAACTGATACTGTAAACAATTAGATGCCTTCCGTTCTCTGATATTTATCTCAGGAGTTCAAGTGGAGGGTAAGTTAAGAGCCTGGATCCTTGAGCCAGAAGCTGGGTTCAGATTTCAACTCTGCCACTTCCCAGCTGTAGAACCTTAATCCTTCTGTGACTCAGCTTCCTTAAAATGTGGGCCCGACCTCATCAGGGTCGCTATAAATGGCTAAACGTCTATAAAGTGCTTAGAACAGTATCAGGCATGAAAAACACGAGCAGGATTATTTGTTAAACAAATGAAAGGGCCAGATTTAACCCCCACGGCAACCCTCTAGGTAGGTTTTATTACAATCAGCATTTATATTTGAGGACACTTGAGCACAGAGAGGTTGAGACACATGGCCAGAGTCACACAGCTGGTCTGTGGCAGAGCTTGGATTCAAATACAACAGTGCAGCCCAGAACCAAGACTTTGTGGGTTGTGTCCTCCCTCTGAGATTAGGATGGATCTTGAGTCCACAGGCCGGATACCAGTGTCAGGGCCAGAGGCTGGTTCTGCTTGCAGCCGGCCCGCCAACTAGCTTTGGGTGTTGGTTTTCGTATCTGAAAGCGGGGTGATTCCACTGATGCTGTAGATGGCTCCTCTGGTGTCGTGGCTCTAAGAGGCCAGATAGGCCCGGGTTCTGGTCCCATCCTGGTCCCAGGCCTGGCCTCGGGGACAAGTAAGGAGCCGGAGTTGGGGGGCGGCAGCTAGCCCAGCGCAGGGTGGTCCAATGGCGGCTTTCCGGCCTGGCTCCCTGCACGTGCCAGCAGCCCAGCCAGGGCCTGGGCGACAAGACAGGCACAAAAAGGATCTGAAGTGGATCTAATCGTTGCTCTGGTGCCTGCCAGCTCTTGTCAAGTTAACGGTTCCACCTGCTTCTCTCTGACATGACAGTCTGGATGCTTCAAGGCAATGGGGCTGGAGGAGGACCCACGTCCTGGACTTGGCCCATGATGGGCCTCTCCCAGAGCACCTGCCTGAACCTCCATCCCTGACTCCTTCACCTTCTCTGCGGGACCCAGTGAGGGGCGCAGGCTCGGAGGAGTCCTTCTGACATCCTCTAGTTTCCATGAGGCCTTACTCTGGGCAGGCGTGGGGGGTGGGCAGGAGTCTCCGTCCCCCTCCTCTGTGGCCTCCTCCTTAAAGTGACTCAGGATAGAATCCCCGGGGGGCTCTGATGGTGCTTGGGGCAAGGTTGGGAAGGGAGTAGCCTGTAGCAGAGCAGGCCCCAGTCCCAGGCCCTTGAGCTCCGCCCCGCACCCACCTGCTTGCTCCTCAGCCTTCCAGGGAGGCTGGGCTCTCCCCAGTCTGGTCTCCAGCTTCAGTTCAGCCCCGCCCTGTGCATCCCTCCCCTAGGACCCGCACAGGTACAGAGGGCCCGGACTTCAGACCAGCCCAGGGAAGTGTGCTGCGGGTCTGCGGGGCCGAGACAGATGAAAGTGAAGGTCACGGAATCCCCGACACCATGCTCTGAATATCATGTTTCTCCGGCTCCGTCGTGTGCATCAGGATGCCTATGCGGGCTGTTTTATTAAAGATCCCTGGGCCTCAGCCCAGACTTCTGGAAGCACAATCTCTGGAGGGCAGGAATCTGATTCTTAAAAAGCTGTGCAGGGGATTGGTACCCACGTTAGAGCCCTGCTTCTCACCTGGCTGCCCATCAGCATCTTGCGGGAGTAGAAACAGCACCCATGTCCGAGCCTCACCCCCAAACCAAGGAAATCAGCTTCCATGCTGGGCATCAGGCATCAATATTTTTAGAAAAATGATTAAAATGTGCAACCGGGGTTGAGAGCTATTGCTTCAGCATTTGAGAACCACCTGGATCTTACCCTGGAAAACAGGAAGCAAGAGACCCGGGGTCAGCTGGGACCCTTCAGGTCAGATCTCCCAGGATCCAGTCAACCACCCACTGCCAGGCCAGTTTAAAAGAGTAAAGGAACTTTGGGAAATGGATGCTACTCCTCCAGCTGAGTAAGGGGCTTCAGGAAGTTGGAGGTCAAGGTCTTCACCTGGACAGAGGCAATGGTCTGGAGGCATGTTTCATTGTCAAATTGGGGCAGGATGCTACTGGCCTCAGGTGGGTAGAGGCCAGGGTGCCACCAAACACCCTACAGTGGGCAGGACGGCCCTGCAACAAAGAATGATGCAGCCCCCAACATCCACAGTGTCAAGGCCATGGACCCCTGGTGTCGAGAGGATGAGGGAGGGGTGCTGGGGTGCTCGGACGGGAGGAGGCCTGAGCTCAGTGGGGTCCTGGCTGAGGAGGCTGAACCTGGCCCTACGAAAGGGGAGGTTTCTGGAAGTCTCACAGTTGTGACTAAAGAATCAAAGCACGGGAAGGGGTCTGCAGGGATGAAGGGGCAAAGGGGAGGAGAAAGGCCAGTGGGGGAAAGGAAAAAGTAAAGCAAAGTGGGCTACAGTTAAAGGGCACTGGAAGTCCTTTTGCTAAGGATCTGTGCACCAGAGCTTGTCCTGCCTTCCTGCCCGCACATCGGCAGGAAAGAGAAACCAAATCCTTGTTCTCAGGAGCCTCCGGGTTGGAAAAGGAATCAGTGGCCAAACAGGGAAGACAGGAGCCCATACCCCAGCTGGCCGGAGAGAGGTCCCCAGAGGGGTTGCCTGGGGAGTTTCCCAGTGGGGATGGAGGCTGGGACAAGGCTTAGAGGGCACGGCATTTAAGGAAGCACCTTCCTCTCAGGGGCTGCCCCTCCCTTGCACAACCCTGAGAGTAAGTGCCTCCTTAAATGCTGTGCCCAAGGGGTTCCCCTTTTGCTCCCCCCCTCCCCCTAGAGTCTACTCTGAGTTGGGGGAGGGGGGTGGTTTCCTTTGTGTTTCCAGAAGTAAGAACAGTCTCCTCTTTGAGGTGCATCCGTTGTCCCCTCAACAGCCCTTGAATAAAATACACAATGAACGTGACTCAGGGCAAAAATGACCTCCCCTAATGATCTGGGGATAATGATCTGGCTCTCTCATGGCATCTTCACACCATCTTTCTCCCCTAACCTGCCCTCCCTGCCCCTTCTCGGTCTTAGCTGGTGACTTTGTCTCTTTCTGGACTGAGTGCAACTTGTTAGGAATTTGGAAAGAGGAAGGGAAGACCCAGTGGGAGGAAGCCTGGGTGGTGACACCCCCTCACCATGTACCCATCCCTGGATGGTGCCCGGAACCCGAGCTCATCTACACAGCCTCAGTGACAGTGCCTCTCAAAGGCAGGGTTCGGTGGTCCAGCCCCCTACCTCCACCCCGCACCAGGCCGAGCATGGATGCCAGATGGGTAGTCAGAAAACACGTGGGCTAACTCCTCGGGAGTTGCAGACTGAACCCCCAAGACAGCAGCTTCTCTCTGAGGTGTCTGTGGAATGAAACGAGCCTCTGTCAAACCTCCTTTCCGGCAGGATGTCTGAGAAAATCCAAAGGGATGCTCCTTCCTGTGTACAGGGGAGGGGCTGTGGAAGGGGTCTGGTCCGGTCTTCCCAAGCCACCTGGACCGGAGCCATTGAAGATGCTCCAGAGGTGCTGTACCCAGGGCGCTGATGACCTCGATTTCCTGGCTGTCTGCCTTCCCTGGCCCGTGCTGAGGTGGAGGCGACTTGGAGCTGGATGAGGTGAGGCATCTGTAGGCGACACAGCGTCAGATCCCAGAGACGCCCTCCCTCTGGAGCCCGGGCAGGGTAGAGCCACTTGGTGTCGTGAATGTCTGGCGCCTGGCATGCTGTGGCTGTTCCTCGGTTTTAAGGCGCCTGCCAGGAACAGAGGGAGGACTGGTGAGCCGAGGTGCAAGATTGCAACCGTGGTTCCATTTCTCCCACCTTCCTGCCTCCTCACCCTTTGCGGCTTCTCTCATCCAGAGATGGAATCTATCTCCCACCTGCATGTGTTTCCCAGGGCGGCTGTAAGAAATCATCGTAAACCGGGGGGCTTAAACAACAGAATTTATTCTCTCATCGTCCTGGAGTCCGGAAGTCCAAAGTCCAGGTTTCAGCAGTGCCGTGCTCCCTCCAAAGGCTCTAGGGGAGAATCTCTTCCCTGCTTCTGGCGGCTGCCATCAATGTCTGGCGTTCCTTGGCTTGTACCTGCCTCACTCCAGTCTTTGCCTCCAACGTCACGTGTCTTTCCCACCGTGTCTCTCTGTCCCTGTGTCTTTTCTTCTTCTAATAAGGACCCCAGTCATTGGATTGACGGCCCACCCTAAATCCAGAATGATCTTACCTGGAGAACCTTAACTTAATTACATCTGCAAAAATCCAACTTCCGAATACCGTCACATTCTGAAGTTCCAGGGGGAAGTGAATTTTGGAGAAACACTATCCAACCACGCTCTGACTCTGAACTGGCCTTGTATCTTGCTTTGGCCAATAAAATGTGGTAGATGTGACGATGCTCAGATCTAAGGCTGTGAAGTTTCTGCCCTTTTGCCCTCTGAACGCTGAGACCACCCGTGGACAAGCCCAAGGAAGATGAGACACAACATGGTGAGGGGCTCCCATCATCCCTTATGGCCTGGCTGGGGCCACTCTGTATTTTTTTTTTTTTTTTTTTTTTTGCGGTACGCGGGCCTCTCACTGTTGTGGCCTCTCCCGTTGCGGAGCACAGGCTCCGGACGCGCAGGCTCAGCGGCCGTGGCTCACGGGCCCAGCCGCTCCGCGGCATGTGGGATCCTCCCGGACCGGGGCACGGACCCGTGTCCCCTGCACGGACTCTCAACCACTGCGCCACCAGGGAAGCCCCTGAGGCCACTCTGAACCAGGCAGCTCCTGGCTAAGCTACCCAGCTGAGCTCCTGAGCTCAGGGAAGCCTGGTCCACATCAGTAGAAGCTCCAGACCAGCTGAGCCCAGCCCGGCAGAATCAAGACTGAATAGTTATTGTTTTAAGCCACCAGGTTTGGGGTTATTGGTTACACAGCAACAGGTGACTGATTCACAAGATGTGATTGGTTCCAGGCCAATGGAGGAAGGTGGTGCCATTTCTGGGGGCTGCTGAGTGTAACAAAAGCTGGTGGCTTAAGAGCTCGACCATCCGCTAGTGAGCTGGTAATCTGGACATCTTCTGAGCCACCCTCAGAAATAGTAACCGACGTTACTGAATCCATCAGTGCGTTCACACCCGTGCACCTTCCAGCATCCCTCCGCAGTCACCTTAATGTGGAGTCACGCACACAGTGGTGCCTATTAAAAGTATGGAGGTGCTGGTGGCAGTGGTGATAGTGACAAAAGCTAGAGTCAAAGCCGCCAAGATTCAGGAAAAAAATGAGTAGTCGCTGCCCACCAGCCTCTCCATCTTTTGGAGCATGAAAAATGTTCTATTCCTCCTGCACCCCAAAGTCACGTGGACACTGAGAAGTTGACAGTTTGAAATCCCGGAGGTGGGACCCCCCGCACACACACTTGTCCAGGGACACCGGTTAAGAGCCCAGGAGCCAGCCATCAGCAGGAACCTTGAACATGCCGGCTGAAATTAATCACTTTCCTTGCAAGGGTATTTATTTCCTCCTTTATACCTGGAGAGAAATGGGCCGTGAACTGGAAATTTCCTGAGCAGTAGGCTGAACTTTTTGTCTGAATGGGAACAACTTTCTTTTAAAGTGCAACCATTTGCTCTGTTCAATTCCACCGTTAAAGGACCATGGCCAGTTTTCTGCAGACCTGGGATGTCCGTTTTGCCTAAAGAGTGAGCATGCGGCTAATTTACTAACCTGGCAGTGAGGAGGCAGCTGGCGAATTGGAGCAGCATCTTTCCCTTCTAGCTCTTAATGAGATAAGACGGGAAATTTGGCAGTGATAGATAAGAGACAGGCAGAAAGAGACAAGACAGAGTCAGGGCCAAAGAGATGGGTGGGATGACCCCAATCAAGAGAGGGCGCCTGCTCTTTTTAATGTGATATTAAAATAGGTGTGTGTTCATTCAGTCACTTTTCCACCAGTTTCATTCAACAAGTGTTTTTGTTAAGGGATCTGCTGAGCTCAAGGCTCTTGGATGGTATCAGATCAAAGCAGACTCCAATCTTTGTGGGCTTGCCGGAAGAGGCATTTGGAACCAGTTCTTAACCTAATTTTTATTGCTTCTGCCAACTGTTCCTTACCAAACTCGTCCCCTCTCCCTCTGATCTTGTGGCTGGTTAAATGAAGGAATGACTAGGATATGGGGATTAGTGCCAGGAGGTTGGTTCTTCCATTTACTGACTATAACCTCAGGTTATTGTATAGCCTCAGTTTTCTCATCTGTAAAGTGGGACTATCACCTAACTCCAGTGATCATCTTCAGAATTAAATAAAAGTGTGGGTAAGTCTTCTGGCACAATACCAAGCATACATGAGCTAAACACAAGTGCCAGTTTCCTCTCTCTTCCCAGTTGACCTTTGCCAGGCGACATTGCTCTCTAAAATCTGTCCAGGACTTTATCGCTTCCAGAAGACTTCCTTCTGCCTAGAAGTTACTAAATTTGGGGTGGCCCTGCCCTTAGCAGCACAGTGCAGTGTCTCAGAATGAGGGCTGGGGATCAGACTTTGAAATTCAAATCTTAGCTCCCAGCTGTGTGAAATTGAATGAGATATTTAACCCTTTCATTCTTAGTTTCTCATTAAAGACAGAGTATCATTGCATGCTTCCTAGGGCATCAGGGTTAAATGAGGTAACCCATATAAAACGCTGTCCTGGGGACCAGGCACATAGTATGTGTTCAATAAATGACAGCTGTTAGCCCCCATTGTTATGACCCATGACCATGAATGAGGGCGGTTCCCTAGAGGAAGTCTAATCCACAACTGCCCTTGGTAAAGAAATCTTTGTCCTTATTTGAAAAGCAATAGCAAATCACCCCTGCCGGAGCCCACACAGACACCACACCTTCCAAGCAGAAAGAGTTTTACATCCAGGCTTAATTTGCCCAATTACCCCACCTGCTCACAACTTAGGCTCTTCCAACGCGCGCGCACACACACACACACACACACACACACACACACACTCTTTAAAGTGGGACTGTACTGGGGGAGGGAACAGAAAATGCTCATTTATCTACACACATGGCAGGGAAGAAACACTCTTTCCCTGCTGGGCTCAGGCATGTACTTTCTGACGTCCTTATTCTGCAGCCTTACCTCCTCATTCTGTTCTGCTTCCTTGAATTTCAGAATGACTTTTCATTTCCTGCAATAGCTCTGAGATAGATGGGAGGTGGAGGGGAAGAAGCCAGAGTGGATGAGCAGTATAATACCCCAGCAATACGCTTTCCAAACCCCAAATCAAGACCCCACAGCCTGAGAAGATTTGCGTGTGAGTGTATTTGGGAGGTGGCAATCTAAGAGACATTGTTTGGTTGCTGAAATACTGGAATTTCAATGGTTTATGGGCACAAAGGAATAGTGTTCTTGAAATGAGAGCTGTTCTAAAAAATCCAGGATGTGTGGGTACCATGGTAAGTCCAGGGAATCTAACCTTGAAGTTTTCAGTTTGCTGCAAAACATAAAATCAGAAGCAAGTAACACAAAACAGTGGGAGTCTCTGGGCACCCACTGAGAGCTGGGTTTGTCATAGGACATATCGTTCTCTATCAGAGTCTCTCACTGCCCTAGACATCAATGATTAGTCATTATTATTTATTAATTAACTGTCATTAACTATTGGTGTGCTATTTCCTCATGGGTGTCTTCCCCAGCTTTATCCTGAACTCTTGATAACAAGGGCTACACAGTGTCACACTCTTAGTAAGAATCTCAATAGATTTGCTGAACAAATGAACAAACGTTTATCTCTGGAACATGCTCTTTATCTTGGAAGGAAGTGGGCAGGAGAGTCAGCACCGAGAAATCTTATTATCCATTTGGGCCCCCGAGTGGCTCGCTCTGCATATGGCTGCCATACTGGAGGAATCCAACAACCACGGGGAATTGCAGTGGGAACACTCAACGCCTGCCCCAAATCCCACAGCCTGGTATACTTGGACTTCATCTATTTCCTTTTCTGGTTCCAGCAATGTAGTCCAACATGTACAGGATCCAAAAGGTGGTGGGGACCAGGACTCGGTGGGCTGGAGTTTAGCCTACTGTCCTCCCACTGCTGCCAACCCAGCCAGCAGGGGGCCAGCAGCATCAGTGGTCTCAGCCCCAGCCTTCTCCCTTGTGTCTTCTCCTCCCTGTCCTTGGATCATATTAACACCTCATTCCTTCTTGAAGTTCTCCTCTGTGTCACGCCCCCTGCATGAGCTGTCAATCTCCATCAACATTGATTCTCTAACCTGCCCCTTGTTGCAAAGGGATAGGGGAAGGAAGGGTGGATCTTGAATGTGGGGTGGGGAGAGAGAGGAGGGAGGACAAAACACATAGAATTAATTGAAAAAGCAATTATATTGAAACATGGTTATCAAATATTAAAAAAAAAACACCAAACCTGTAGCAATTTGTAGTTTGAAAAACAAAGGTATGGTAGTTCATGTGCTCTTTCATTAATACATTAAAAACAAGATCTAGCTGCAGGTCTAATAACTACCATAGTTTCAAGGTAGTGATGAGCATAAATAATATTTTGAGATACCTGCCACAGCTAGAGTATGATATGAAAATATCTGTATTTTCTGTTGGTGCAAAAGTTTCAAGTGCTGCTAATATTTCTGTGGTTTGTCACCTATATTCACAGTTAAAGGAAATGATAACTTTAATTTAAGGTTAATGAAAATAAGGATGTATTTTTCCCCAGTTAAGTTCACAGACCCCCTGAATTCTATCATGGACCCCAGGATACAAGCCCCCATCAGGTAAGTGGATCTCCTGTGGTTTGTACATAGTGTCTGTTTAGTTACTAGTTCCTAGTCACGTCACAGAGAGCAGCCCTCTTAGCCTTGGGAGACCCCAGGAGGTGTGGCTGGAGGCGGGGGTGATAACCATTCCCATCATGGAAGAATGAATGGACTCTCCAGGTTATGGTTTACCTGCTTGATTCAAAGTAGATGCCAAGCACCTGAGGATAAAGACACAGGCTGCTCAGAGATCTGGTCTACCCCCAAGCAGTAGAAATATCTGTTCTCCTGAGTCTGGGGCCACAAGCAAATAGTGAGAGAGGGGTCTCCCTCTGTATCTGTCTCTATCAGCTCCCTCACTGGCTCCCCTGGGACCCTCCCTTCCTTGAGCTCCCACATCCCAAGGGCTGCTGGCGGTTTCCGCACTACAGGGGGATATGCTTGTGTACTCTTGCATTCTCCTTAAAGCCATGCCCATGTCACGGAGCCCTCAACCCCTAGAGGCTCAGGGCTGGAGAAGACCTTAGTCTTTTTAGTCCAGCTCTGTCACTTTACACCCAGGCAAATTTGGGCTCTGAGATGTTAAGAGGTTTGCCCGCCATTACCTGGCTGACATGGGCTCTACACCATGTTTTACGGTTTCCCATCCGGGGCTCTTCCCATTCTGCCTTTGAGAAGCTGGGAAGACTCCTGAGGGTGAGGGTGGGCAGCCTGTCCTCTGAACTGGCTTCCTCTCCCTGCTGACCGTTTTGCTCCATCACCTGCAGTGGTGTAACGCATGGCATTTTCAGGACCCCCTCTGCCTGCTGTAGGAGCAGACCTACTGCTAGCTGCCCTCTGACTCTGAGCCCCCGTGAAGAAGGACAGGAGCTCCCACGCCCTCTCCAAGGTGGAGGGTGGGTGTAGGAGTTTGGGAGAAGCCCAGAGACAGGTATCTTCTCAATCCCAACCCTCTTGGGAAACGGCTGCCTGGCAGGAAGCTGCGGACATGAGGGTCCAGCAGCCAGAGGATGGTGGGAAGCGGGGACAGTGCCAGGGTAGCTTGGCACCTCACTGGAGCAGAAAGACGGAAGGGTGAGAGGAGTTCCAGGCAGTTGGGCATGTCACATAATTACAGGAGAAAAATTAGGCCAGAGCCTGGCTCTCTCTGCCTCTGTCTGAGTGATCATCGCCTTTATTATAAAACAACTAATTATTAGCCTGGCTCATTAGCAATTATAAATCTCTAACTCCAGAATTTCATTTTAAAAAATGACAAGTTAGCACTTAATTAGTTTCCCGACTGCCTCAATCATGCATGATGTTAAGGGACCCAGTTCCCGTGGTTCGTAGGAGCAGTGCTGGCCCTCAGGTACCAGGGAGGGGGTCCCTGCTTTGTTTCCCATCCAGAAACTTGAGTGTCCCTGTCTGGCTGCAGTCAGATACCCTGAGATGTGGGGAGTAGAGAAACAGAGGCAAACTGTCCTCTCCTTCTGCTTTCCAGTAAAAATAGAAACCATACATTTATTAAGCATGCCAGCTGCTTGGCACGCCGTGTCACATTTAAATCTCTCCATAACCACGTGGAGCTGATATTATTCATCTCCATTTTACTGATATAGAACCTAGGCCATGACAGCTGTCATATAGATCACAAGCCACCAGCTTGGGGAGTAAACCCAGGTTGGCCTGACTCAAAGCCAATACCTTTAACCACTCTGGTCTGTTCAACCAGAAGCCTCAAGCTGGGAGAGGCTGGCTCTGATTAAGGAAGTTCTAGGTAGGTGATGGCCAAGACTGTCTACACTCCGATTCTCCCCCAAACTTGCTGGCCGAGGGAAAGATAGTCCACTGGATCCTGGTGTGTCTTATCGGTAAACAGTGAGTGGGTGGGTAAGTGGGAGGAAGGAAGGAAAAACCCTTCCCAATTCCTAGTGCTGACATTTTTCATGATCCTACACGTAGCTTTCCTAGCTTCTTCATCCTTCCCCAGTCTTCTCCATCTCTTACCACTTCTTCCTCTTCTTGGGCAATACCTGAAAGATGTGATGACATAGAAGAGGTTGCTTGAGGACACCCCTTCCCATTTTTTGTGGCTTCCTCTCTTTTGAGTCTGAGGGAACGACTAGACCAAGAAGAGCTGCCTGAGATGGAAGAGCTAGAGGTGGGAGACCAAGAGAAGACAGACCATGAGGCCTCAGACCCACAAGAGGGAGGAAACACCCACCTGGGCTCGTGGGACCCACCCCCAAGGCAGCCCAGCGTGGTAACAGGAGCCCAGCACAAGTGAAGGGTCCTGGTCTTGACTCCGCCCTGACAGATCGTGTGATTTTTACAGGGGGAGTGTTTTCCCACCTGTAAAGTAAGGAGTATGGGTTAGACAATGCTTCCATTGCTGACTTGGATGGATGTTGCAATGGATGTTCCAGTGAAAAAACCTTCTGGTTTTTTCAAACAGTACCTACACTCTGAGGTAGGAAGCTAACACTTTAAATTACCCAGATCGGGCTTCCCTGGTGGCACAGTTGTTGAGAGTCCGCCTGCTGATGCAGGGGGCGCGGGTTCGTGCCCCGGTCTGGGAAGATCCCACATGCCACGGAGTGGCTGGCCCTGTGAGCCATGGCCGCTGGGCCTGCGCGTCCGAAGCCTGTGCTCCACAACGGGAGAGGCCACAACAGTGAGAGGCCCGCGTACTGCAAAAAAAAAATACCCAGATCACAAAATTTAAAGAAATGAGTGATTTCCATGACTTTGTGTATTTGAACCCATGCAGTTACGTGGGAGTGGAGCGGATGGGGAAAAGGAAAGATAATTATAGGATGGAAGAGTTACTCACGCCATGGGTTCAAATCCCAGGTCCATAAGGACTCCAACAACGAATAGCTTAACAAATATAAGGACCACCAGGAGGCAATGCAGAGTCTGGAGGATGTACTATGGATGAAGCCCATTCCTCTCATCCTACAGACCTAGGAAGGCTTCCCAAAGGTTGTGAACCCTCCCAGTCAGGGCCAGGTGGGCAAGCAGGTCAGCTAAAAAGGGCAGATGTCCAAACGCCCAATCCACAAGGCTCAATAAAAGTCAGTAGAATGTCACCAAGAGAGAAATCCAGGGAGGGTGGAGGGAATCCTTTGATAAGCAGCTTGGGGAGGGTGGGCACAGTTGAGTGGCAGTGATCATGAGATTGCTCTCTAAGGAGGGGGTGTGGTTCCCTGCAGGACTTCTGTATCCCTGAGGGGCATGTAAGTCTGGGGTCAGTGACAAGTTGCCACAAATGGTCGCGATATGGGCTGACACTCCTTAAATGCTCCACGTGTATTAACTCATTTAACTTTCACAAGAACCCCGATATCATCCCCATTGTACAGATGGGGAAACTGAGGCACACGGCCTGGGAGCAGGGGAGTGAGGATTTGAGCTAGATGGTCTGGCTCCAGGGTCCCCTGATCTTCACTACTAGGCTCTGCTGGGTTTTTTTCCCTTAATAAATTTTATTTATTTATTTATTTTTGGCTGCGTTGGGTCTTCGTTGCTGTGCGCAGGCTTTCTCTAGTTGTGGCGAGCAGGGGCAACTCTTCGTTGCGGTGTGCCGGCTTCTCATTGCGGTGGCTTCTCTTGTTGCGGAGCACAGGCTCTAGGCACAGGAGCTTCAGTAGTTGTGGCACACGGGCTTAGTTGCTCCGCGGCATGTGGGATCGTCCTGGACCAGGCCTCGGATCCGTGTCCCCTGCATTGGCAGGCGGATTCTTAACCACTGAGCCACCAGGGAAGTCCTGGCTCTGCTGTATCTTGATGAGAGAGCTGAGCCTGCCTGGGAGAAGGGCAAGGAAGGGGGCTCTATGGCAGAATATTGGCTTTATATTGTGCTAATACCGGCTGATATCTGCCAAGGTGCCCACACCTTCATCAGAGCCTACTCCCCTCCCACAAGATGCTCCTGGAGATGAGGGGTCCCGAGAGGAGAAGTGAGCTCCTGGTGGGTCTTGACCATCCCTGAATCCCCAACTCCCAGCAATGCCCCATCAGCGTGGGGGTGCAGGATGACATGGAGCACAGCGTCCTCTGCTGGCCAGAACAGGAACACATCCTGGAGAGCCCAAGCCAGAAGGAAGCCCAAGCTGATTGGACCTCTGGAATAATGTTCTATTAGAGAGAGGCTCCAAGAATTCCTGGGGTTCAGGAACAAGGAGAAAGTGGGGAAAGGGATAAAGATGAGATGACCCCACTGATCCTTAAAGGTGTATCCTAAGTTCAGGACTGACAGCCAGGGAGGGTATCCCAGAGTCAGGTCACCCAGGCCAGGGGGCAGCGGACATTCTTGGCAGAGAAGAATCTGTTTCTCAAGCATGAGGACCAAAGGCGACCTCCATGTAACTCCACTTAGCGGAGTGGGGAGGGGTTGCTGATGTTGACAGTTGATCCCTAGAGTTTGGCAAGGGCCACACAAGTGACCCTTGAGGGTTATAATGACACCAATGGTGAACACCATGGGCAAGACTCTGACCTGGTCAGGATCAGCCACGTGGGCCAAAGTGGACCTGGGCTGCCTCTCCACCTAGTGAGCTCCCTGTCCGCCAAGGTATTCAAGATAGGCTGGGTGACCCCTGGCAGGAATCAAGCACTAGAAAGGGGTAGGACCACATCATGATAACCAACAAATGGATAAGTTGGATTCCATCCACAGCCCATTTTCCCCTAAGGAACAGAGAGGTTAAGTAACTGCCCAAGGTCACACAGGGCTGGGGCTCCCTTTGGGCTGAACCCGACTGCAGAACCCAAGCGTTTATAGCCATTCTTGCCACTCCCTCTGTATGGCCACCTCATACTGGGCTTGAACGGTTTGGCCCACCCTGAGATGCTTGAGTTCTGTTAGAAGACCCCCAACTCCCCAGAGACCCTGCATTCTGTTAGAAGACCCTCCACTGCCCAGAGACCCTGCATTCTGTTAGAAGACCCTCCACTGCCCAGAGACCCTGCATTCTGTTAGAAGACCCTCCACTGCCCAGAGACCCTGCATTCTGTTAGAAGACCCCCAACTCCCCAGAGACCCTGCATTCTGTTAGAAGACCCTCCACTGCCCAGAGACCCTGCATTCTGTTAGAAGACCCTCCACTGCCCAGAGACCCTGCATTCTGTTAGAAGACCCCCAACTCCCCAGAGACCCTGCATTCTGTTAGAAGACCCTCCACTGCCCAGAGACCCTGCATTCTGTTAGAAGACCCTCCACTGCCCAGAGACCCCAGCCCCTTGTTGCTGCCTCCCCCCGCCCTCACCCCAGGCCACTGGCAGGGTTCTCCTTATTGGGAAAAGATGGGACAGCCTTCCCTGACTCAGGGCTGGTCAGGGTCCAGCCGTGCTTTGTCCTCCAGGGCACCTCCCTGAAGCTCCGGACCCTCGCCTCCAGCTAGAGAGAGTGCGCCCCTCCCAGCTGCCAGCTCCTCCCACCCAGCCACCCTTGCTGTCAAGTAGGGCTTCCAGAAGCCACAGCAGGTGATACCTTCCTGCTTGGGAACAGCACCTCTCAGCAAACTGACAGGTAATTCGTCCCTGAATCCCCGGGCGGTGGGGGGACACAGGGAGGATGAGGAAAAATTACGGCTGTGGAGTCTTAAAAATTATATCACCTTTGCTGACAGCGTAATTACTCCTTTTTCTTGAGACTTAGTGCAAATCTCCAATCCTTAAACAATTGAGGGGTATTTTAAGGCCTCTTTCTTTACCATTCTCTCCTTCTCCTTGGCCTCTGGAGGTTGGGTTCCTGCCATTTGCTGGCTTCTCCACCACTCCTGGGACCCAAAATGTCCTGGGTTTGGCAGGATGAAAGACCACCCAAGGTGGGAGGTGGTGATGGAGAGAAACCAGGACTCACGGTCTTAGCCAGGACTCACTGTTTGGGCCAGCTCGGGGCAGGTCCTGAATGACTCCTGGCCACCTGTCTGAATGTCCCTTAGTTTCTGGAGCCCTCCCCTAGCAGAGGTGGCCAGTCCCCCCCTATAGCCCCTTGGTCTGCTGCAGAGGCCCCCTGCAGGCAGATCCCACCCTGGCCCTGGTTTCCCATGCCTCCTGGCCTGAGGGGGTCTCTGGCATGGAGCAGCCTACGAGTCCCAGGAGCTAATTCCTCATCCTCCAGGGGCAACTCTCAGCCCAAGTGGATGAATCCGTGGAGCAACCCCCCAACCCAGAGCCCCCTCGGGATGAACCTCGGGTGACTGCTGTGGTGGTAAGCAGCTCCCTGACATTTCATCAGCTTTCCTTCCTCCCGTCTTGATATCCGTCTCGATATCACATACTTCCTGGATCGGCTACCTGCACCCAAATCCTCATCTCGGGGTCTGCTTTGGGGGAAACTCAAACTTGAGGCTCCCTCTGCCGCGGCTTGGACTGAGTGCCATGTGTGCACCGGCTTCTGTTTGGAAGCGGACGTTCTCTGAATAAAGCAGGATGGCTCGAATGGTCCAGGGGTTTGCATGCCTTCAGCTACAATGTTCTACAGGGGCAGTGTCGCTTTCTCCAAAAGTAAGGAGAAAGATTTGGGGACCTGAATTCTGGATGCCACGGATGTCTGTCTCCCCAGGAATCATCACCCTCTCTCTTGCCTCTGGATCCACGTGTGAGGGTCCCTCTGGCATATGTAGCTGGAATGGAAGATGCTTGTGACCTTAACGTCCCCTAAGCTCTCAGTAAGAGTTTACATGGGATTCAGGCCCTGTGAATAGAAGCGCCAGCCTGTTTCATGATCTGATGGGATCGGGAATCAGAACTATGAGATTTTATCTTAAAATGGCTGTCAGGACAGCACTCTGAGAAGCGAGGCAGAGGATGAGAGCAGATTATCCTGGGTCAGCACTGGCCAGGAATTGGACCTGCAGCTAGGAAAAGACATACCTTAGGAGGGTCACAAAAGTCCATGGTCAAGGGCCAGATCAGGGAGACGAAAAAGCACGCTTGGGTCAACAGACTCAAGCAGGCTCTAGAAAGCATTTTCGACATCTCTCAAGTTTGTGCCAGACCCCTGTGCTCATGGGGACACCTCGGGGAAGACAAGGCAGGAGCTGAACTGGAATTGATGTTTCCCAAGGCAGCCAGGGCTGTGCCTGAGTCACCAGGCAGAACCCTCCCACCCTTAGACCTTCTGGTCCTGGAGTCTCCATCCAGGCTGTAAGGGTGGGGGTGCAAGCAGGAGCTGCTCCCCAGCCTCAGCTCCCCGACACCTCCGTGCAATCTCATCACCACCCCTCACCATCCCCGCCTCACCAAGCACCCCATCACAACAGCTGTCACCTGACATGCTAACATCCTGCCTCTTGTAGGAGAATAATGATAACTCACATTTCCTGTGTGCCTACTGTTTGCCCAGCAGTGTTGTGAGCATTTTACAGATATTAATCCCTCTGTCCACAAAGCTGTGAGGAAGGTGGTGGTTTATCTCTGCCTTACGGATGAGGAAATGGACACACAGAGAGCTCACCTCCCTCGCCTGCAGGCGCCTAAGTCATCTCAGGGATGGGGTCTGAACTCAGGCAGGCTGGATCCAGAGGGCTAGCAACCACCCTTGAAGTTGATCTTGGAACTGGATCTTGGAAATTGGCATCTCCCCCTCCTCCTTGCTTCCCTCTGCTTAGACCTTGGGTATTTTTCCCCAGGTGGGTGTGATGCTTAATTTTGTTTCAATTTGACTAGGCCATGGGGTGCCTGGACTATTGGTCAAACATTATTCCGGGTGAGTGTGTAAGAGTTTTCTGGACGGGATTAACATTTGAGTCAGCAGACTGAGCAAAGCGGATGACCCGCCCTAATGTGCGTGGGCCTCATCCGAGCCCTTGAAGATCTAAATAGGGCTGAGTCAGAGGGCACTCCTCCAGCCTCAGACTCACCTGAAATGCTGGCTCTTCCGGGGTCTGGAGCCTGCTGGCTTCAGGCCGGAACTCACACCATGGGGTCTCCTGGTTCTCAGACCTTAGGACTTGGGCTGCAAGCACATCATGGGTTTGCCTCATCTCCAGTTTGCCGACTGCCAATCTCGGGACTTCTCGGCCTCCATAATCGTGGGAGCCAATTCCTTATAATAAATCTCTTTGCATGCGTGTGTGCGCGCGCGCACACACACACACACACACACACACACACACACACACATCCTGTTGGTTCTGCTTCTCAGAGAATCGTATCTAATACAGTGGGATTGTGTACTTTGCCTCATGAGCACCAAAGGGCTCAGCTTCCTCAAGGACATCACCACTGTCCCCGTCAATGGGACGCCACTGGCGGAGGCCTGCCCTGGAGATATGCGTCAGGAAAGAGCAGCTGGAGGTCTGACCGCGGTGACTTAACAGCCGGCACAGGCTGGACCGATCAGAGTTGACCTGGGACACAAACGCCAGGTGAAAATAGCCTTGGGGCTGCCCACCTCCAGTGACAACAGAACATCAAGGTCGTGGCTACGTGGGACCATCCAGGATCCTAATCCCCTCCCTGTGTCTGGAAAACGTCCCCAGTATAGAATGTAAACATGCCAGTAACTTACTCGCCAGCCTGCCTTGCCCAGGACCAGACTTGGCAATCAGATGCACCCTTCCGGGACTTCGCATCTGGAGTTGGCCATGCAGACAAGCAGGACGCGTGGAGAACGTGAAGTGGTGGTGGCAGCGGTCACCATCCATTTCCCGGGGGGCAGCATCGTGTGGTGGTTTCAGCGCTGCCCTGAATCCAAGGCCCACACCCCAAGGCCCCTGGTACTCCGTGGAGGTGGAGGGTCCTCACTGGACCAGTCCCGGGGTGTGACTTTGGCCATGGTTCTGGCTGCTTCATCACAAAGCCTGGCCCTCCCTGCATCCTCTCACCCAATTTCTTTGCCGCTTAAACCAGCCAGAATCATCAGTGTTGTACCTAGAACACTCATGGATGTAACCAACACTGGCCCAGGCAGTCAGCATTCTACCCACGTGATCTCCTTAACCCCACCCCCCCTCCACAGGCCTTTGAGGAAGGCAGCTGTAATTGCCACAAAACTGAGGCTCAGAGAGGTTGTGTAATTTTGCCCAGGTCACAGAGCTTTTGGTGGAGCTCTGATGCAAACCGAAGTCTAGGTGACTCGGAGTCTGCGTTTCTAGCTGCCACGATGTCCGTTTTCTCCCTGGATTCTTTCCCCACCACCTTAATTATACCAACGAGCAAAGGAGAAGGAGAAAATCCACTGTGCAGAGTTGGGCCTGGGAGCCAAATTGTTTCTGAGCTAAATACTTTCCTCCAAGCCTTCAAGGAGGTGTCGGCAGCTCCTTTAACTCCAGTTGCGGCGAGAATGCAGCCCTAATGTATATTCACAAGCCGGAGAGAAAAAGCTGCACGGGGCCCGGGCATTCAGCCCAACACGGGCGGTCCACATGGCATCCGATGAACTGCTTTAACACAGAGGTGCATTAATGCTGGAGGTGCTGGGAGTGAGCCCCAAATCCCCAGCCGGGGGCAGGTTTTATTGTCCGCCCTTACACCCCAATGGCCACTTCAATATTTCGTGGCCACCTCAGTGGCTGGTGACAGATAAATAAGTGAGTTGGCCCCGAGCTACAGGACTCGTGCCCCAACAGAAGACAGAATTTAAGAAATCAGAGCCCTCAGCCCCCACTCCGTCTCCCTCCTCACGCCCAAGGTGGGTGAGTTGAAAGCCTCTTCTCTGGTGAGGGTGAGCTGAGACAGTCATTTTTCTGGCATTGATCCTTGGATTTTTCATTTGCCAGTCGCGTTGCCAGGAGAGGCTGGAGCGAAGCGTGAGCAAGATGAATCTGGAAGGCCTTCCCCTGACACTGCCCGGGGAGCCAAGCCACTGGGGTGCAGAAGCGCAGGGCCTGGATGCAGGGGGCTGTGTGGCCAAGTTGGGGGCAGCTGGGTGCCGGGTTTGTTAGTTTTGCAGATCGCCAGAGCCCCAGGGAGACTGTGGGTCCATGTCCAGCGCCATGTGGCTGGAGCAAAGCTACAGGATGGAGGGCAGCACATCGAAAGCACTTGGTATTCTAGGAACGGGCCTCCCAAGCCCAGCCTGGCCACCCGCCGGCTCTCCCTCCCTGCCGCCCCCTCCCCACTGCCAGCCTCTGACCCTTCCGTGCTCCATGCTCCCCTTGGCCTCTCTCTTCTGATCTCTGACCTCTGACCTTCCTCACTGCCATTGGCTGCAGTTTGATTGTCCTTCTGGCAGATGCCTCCTCTCTGGTCGTGGGGGCCCTCCACCCCCGGCCCACAGAGATCTGCTCCCAGGACCCAGCTGCCACCTGCACCTCCTGAGCAAGCCTCGCAGCTGCCGTCCCCCGAGTCCTGCCTCCTGCAAAATGCGCTTCGGAATCCAGCCGGAGCGCCTTTGGTCTCTGCTACTTTGCGGCAGCAAGCCCCGGGCAGGTCACTCGGATCCTCTGAGCCTAGACTTTGCGGATGGGGCGGTGAACGGCAGCCACCTTGCGGAGCTGTAATGAGGTCAAATGAAATCATGGTCACAGAGGAAAATGTAGAGCTTTTGAGGTCAGAGGGATGAAGACTAGGAAGAGATGGGAAGGAGAAAAAGCAAAAGAGCCAGCAAGACAGAGAGGGGAGGCCTGAGCACCACCAGGGACAAAATGACTGATGGAGATCGACACTGTCGTGTTGGCCCAAGAACTTTGTGACCAGGAAGTTGCAGAGCTATTTGCGGCGCTGCTCAATTTCTCTGCAAAACCTCAATGGCTTTGAAAACCTGAAGGAGGGGGGAGGAAGGGTGGCTTTGTTTTATTTGATGGAGATTCAGAAAGGACCTGCCTGGTCCGGGACGGTGTGCACGAGACCTAGGTGGGTCTTCAGTCCAGAAGTGAAGTCAGACCCACTGAAACAGGATTCCAGAGCCAGATGGAGCCACGAGGGCATGGCTGTGGCCTCCCTTGGGTATAAAAGAGGCACAGGCCACTTCCTCTAGATTTCAAGACTCCATCTGACATCTGTTTCTTTGTCTGCTCTGTTGACCCCTGGTGACCCCTGAGGGCTCCCAGATTCTGACTCAGTCCCTCTTCCTCCTTAAAATTCAGTGCAAATGGTCCCAGGCACAGACCCGAACGCCCTTCTGGGGAGAGCGTACGTGACCCTGAATTAGGCCGGGGTAGGGGTGGGGAGGTGGGGAGGCTGACCTCAAAGGACCAGCTGCCTGGGATTCATGACCCCGGGCCCCCTCCCTGCCCCAGGTCGAGAGCCATGTGTAAGTCAGTTAAATAGACAACACAGGCCTGGAACAGAAAGCCTGTTACTGCTCCTGCTAACAGGCGATGACAGTACCAACCGCGTGGCCACCTTCCAAATTAGATGCTGATAAGTCATTAGTTAAACTTGTCAAATCAGTCAAGGGGTGCTGGGCTCTGGCCAGCGGGGAGGTGCCCCGCGGACCTGGTGTGACCCCCTGTGGTCTGACGAGGGTCAGTGGAGAAGCCGGGGAGACCCCCCTCCTCCCCCAGTACCCACACCAGGATGTGCTGTCCCACGAGGCTCACGAGGCCTCCTCCACCCTGTCCTCCCTCCTCGGCTTTCCGGCCAGCTCCCAAACTCCGGAGCCCGCTGCTCAAAATCCCACCACATCCTCCCCGCCAGCTTACCCTGTGCAGGTTAGCTAACCTCTTTATACCTCAGTTTTCTCATCTCTAACATGGGGACAGTAGCACCACCTGCTGCACGGACCTGAGGGGAAGAGGAAATGAATTCATTTATGGAAAGTGCTTGGAATCATACCTGGAAGAGAGCCCTGGACAGGTGAGGTGTTATGATTCATCCCCACCGACCTCTCTGAGACCACCCCTGCCACAAATAAGGCCAGGCTGCTGCCCGCGGGTGGGGAGGAAACGTTCTTTTTGGTCTTAGTGCCTCCTCTGAGTTGCTGGAGCAGCAGTCTGGATCCTGAGCTTTCCCTTCCTATACTGGTGGTATCATGACCACAAGCAAGAAGTGGGCATAAAAGAGCTTCATGGTCTTTAGGGGGAAAAAGGAGAACCAAAGTCAGCTCTCTGCTACCCACCCTCCAGGAAGGAATCAAAGCAGCAGAAAATGCAGGAAGGAGCAGAGAGGGAAGCTCAGCACTGCCTTCCAGCCTCTGTGCAGGTGTAGGACACTTCATTCCACCCTCCACATGGACATAGTTTTTCTACCTTTCACAGACTTTGGAGAACTTCCTCCGAATCCATCAGGGTTCTGGTTGCAAGCAACAGAAACCTAGACTCAGGGAGTGTTCTGGAAGGGTATTGGGGTGCACAGCATCACTGAGAGGATGAAGAGATACCTAGGAAGTAAGGAGCAAGGGGGTCCTGGAGGCTGGGCAGCAGGATCTGGTTGGGTGTGACACTTCTGTCACTATGGTCACTGGTCATGGCTCCTCCCCAGAGGCCACACCAAACAAATTCTAACTGTCCCTGTGTCTTTCACTACATACGCCACAGTCAAAGCGGAGTGTATGATTGGCCAAGCCTGACTGGGCCCTGGCTGTTGGGATTGGCCAAGGTACATCACTTGACTGAGCTCCAGTCATTGGGATTTGTCAAGCCAAGTCACCTGACTGGACCCTCGCTGTCAAGATTGGCTAAGCCAGGTCACCTGACTGGGCTCTGGATGCTGGGTTTGGCCAAGCCAGGTCATCTGACTGACCTTGGTTATCAGGGAGAAGTGGGAGGCCGGTGGGGGCGGGTCCCTTTTTTGGGCTGAGGAGTGGATGGAACAGAGCTGTATCTTGCAACACTGCCCACAGTGACAGCTACCCCAGATATATAAAGTGGGCTGCTCATCGAAGCTTTTCCCCTTACCGCCTCCCCAGCTGACCTGCTGGTCTGGCCAAGGTCAGCGCCCTATTAGCAACGTCCCAAGTCTTTCCCTTTAAGGCAGACAAATTGGAAACCTCCCTGGGGTGGGAGGATGGCAGGATGGGCTCTATTACAGAGCAATATTCTGAAGGAGAAGAGAGCCATTTGGACGGGAAGATGGAGCCGGTGAATTTGTCTTGTCTCCTTGTACCGGGAGCAAGATTGATTTTGTTCATGAATGTTCTCGGTGATCTTGAATGCCAAAGCAGGCTGCAAATGGCTACTAGTGAGTCCCTTTGACCTTCCCTCTGCCCACCGCCCTAACCAGACCCTGCCCCTTTCTTCCCTACTTTATCAACTTGATGTATTTCATGTAGAGAATCCTAGGGAAAGTGACAGTGAGAGCCAAGGCCAAAGTCTCTGAACGTGGTGGGGACCTCAGTGTCCCCAGACCTTACCCAGCCCCTTGAAACAACTTTCCATCTGTCACTCAACCCCACCCGGGGGGGCCCCGTCCCTGCATCCTAGGCAGTGTCCTGGTGCACTCAGCATGGTGCCTTCCTGGTGTGGCCTCGGGCCTCTGAACTCTCCCCCGTAACGGAAACCTGAGTCTCCCCACCACAGCCCAAACCCATCACAGCCTCTCCCGTCCCCACTGACTGATGAGAATAATTGTGCCTGCCCGTTCTCCACAGACCCTCTCCGTGTGGATCTGTAGACAATGGATTTCAAATTGATTTAAAGCCTGTGTCATGCTGGCTTAAAGAAAAATCCCCACAGAAATTAGCTAGTTTAACATTTGGGGGATGCTAGGCAGAGCTCAGGCTACGCAATTACAGAGGATGTGCCTTTTCCCCGGGAGGAGGGTGGAAGCGCAGAGGCGCCTAGGAAGTTCGGACATCCTCCTCTGAGAAGGCAGAGCCACTGCTCCCGTGTAAATTGCCCAAGGACGCCAGGGCATCCCTGGCACTGGCCTCCAAATCTACGTCTTCCAAGACACAGTAAAGCTGGCTCAGCTGATGATTTGCTGTTTTGCTCACTCACGCCTTCATCCATCAAGCCAGACGAGTGCACAGCGTGTGCTTTAGTCTAGACCCTCATCATCTGTTGCCGGAATTGTTTTACCAGCTGCCTGAATGACCTTCTTGTGTCCGGTCTCTTCCTCATCCCATCCACCCCCCCACACTGGCACAGGACAATCTTGGGGAAGCAAAACAAGTCACCCTCCCGGAGAAAGTCCTGGACTGTCCCCACGGTGCCTGCAGGATACAGATCCTTGCTCCCAGTAAGGCTGGAAAAGCTCTTCTCCTCCTGGCACAGCTGAGGTCCCCAGCACATCTTCCATACATACTCCCCAGCTCTTGGATATGGTGATTGAGCCACACTGATGTCTCCTACTACCAAACCAGCTGTTCCCTCTGCCTGGAGCACCGCTCTCTCCAGAGCTTCTGCCAGATTTACTTCCCTCCCAAAACCCTGTGGGCATTGCCACGTCCTTGGGGCCTCCTTTGGAAGGGATCACCACTCCCTCCTCCGTATGATTTCCATACCTTCCTATACATTCGGTCCATGTGTGTTTGCATTAACTTGCATCTAAGTGCCACGTGGTAAGCCCTTGACAGGCGAAGGCTGATATTGGCAAGGCCCCACCCAGCACAGTGCCTGGCTTATGGCTGATGACCAGACGTAGTGTTGAACCACAGGCAGCAAACTATGGATGGAGATGCATAGACACAGCCCTGCCCCTAAGGGGCTCCCCTTCTCCTGGGAGAGGAGCCTTTCTGCTCACTGTCTCCCCAGTTTACCAAGTGGCCCTGGGGGGTGTCAGTTTTGTTGGTTGTTCACCAGCATTGATTTCTTCAGTACTTGTTTTGGTGGGGACTTTCTTAATCACCACTTTGTTAATCCAGTGGTTCGCAGCATCACCTGGGAACTTGTTAGAAATGCAGATTCTTAAGACTTCTCCCAGACCCACTGAATGAAAGACTTGGGGTGGTGCCCAGCAGCTATGTTTAACAAGTCCTCCAGGGAATGCCAATGCACACTCAAGCACACAGCCCCCCCCAGAAGAATTACTGTACCCATTTGTAGGGGAGGAAACTGAGGCTCAGCCACATAGAGGGACCTTCCAGGATCCCACAAGGAGGTCATATCTTGATTGGAGCATGTGGTAGGCTGAAAAAAAAGCCCCCCAAAATAGCCACGCCAAATTTGGACCTGCCATTGTGATCTTATTTGGAAAAAAAAAAGCCTTTGCAGCTGTGGTTCAGTTGAAGATTTTGAGGCAGGGTTATCTTGGGTTATCTGGGGGTGTCCCTTACATGCCATTGCAACTGTCCTTGTAAGAAAAAAGCAGAAGGAGCTTTGACATCCACAGAGAAGAGGAGGTGAATATGAAGACAAGGCAGCGACTGGAGTGATGCGGCCACAAGCCAAGGAATGTCAGGAGCCACCAGAAGCTGGACGAGGCCAGGAGGGAATCTTCCCTAGAGCTTCCCAAGGGAGCACGGCCCTGTCAACGTCTTTTCCCCAGAACAAAAAGAGAGTCAAATTCCTGTTGTTTTTAGCCACCAAGTTTCTGGTACTTTATTACAGCAGCCCTGGGGAGCTAACGCAGACAGTCATAGAGGCTGGGGCTGCTCTTGGGGATTCGCTCAGACTCCAATGAGAGAGTAAGATGCTTGGTAATTCTCACAGGGGGTTAGCTTTGCTCTCAGGCATCTTTTTAACCCGGAGTGGGGGGCCTACCTATTCCTACTGGAGAATAATTTCCCTGAGGGCTGGACGTGGGTCCTGCTTGTCTTTTTATCCCCAGACTTTTATTAAATCATTGATTAAATGAACACTGGCATCTTGGGGCTCAATCCACAGGAACTGGCTGGGACTTCAGAGCCAATTCCTTTTCAAGGTTAAGGTTCTTGTGCAGGAAGAATATTTCTACGAAAGTTTTCTGAGGCCAGAGAAGGTAGTGAATCATCCCCCCTGAGAGAGTTCTTATACATGTTCATTTCTGAAGTAACCCAATGAACAGAGCTGCTGAAGCAGGCTTCGCACACTTTAATGTGCTTGTGGAGCCCCTGAGGGTCTTGTTAAAAGGCAGACTCTGATTCACCAGGCCTGGGTTGGGCCTGAGAGCCTGCATTCCTAACAAGCTCCCTGGGGATGCCTGGCATGCTGGTCCATGCACCAGGCTTGGACTCACAAGCCGTGAACTGTTGCTTCTGGAAGAGACTCTAAAATCACCTGCTCTGACACCCCCATGACACAGAGAAGGAAATGGAGGCCAAGGAGGAGCAGAGACTCGTCCAAGGTCACAGACCTAGGAATCAGTATTGATGCCAACCTAAGTGGTGGGCCCTGGCTTGTCAAGGTGAGAAAGAGGATGGGGGGCCTTCCCTTTGGGGTAAGAGCATGCCCCCCACCCCGAGACCCTCACCCCGCTGGCTCTGCTCCTGGTCCCCACCCCCACGTTTGTTTTTAAAATGAACGTCAGCTGCCAGGCTGATCGATAGCCCGCTCATCTGTGAGGTTTGAGCCTCTCTCCACAGACGTAATCAGGGCTCTGGAGACGTCCTGGCAGCGGCCATGTGGGGAGGGAGCACAGTAATACATTTAATCAAGAAACAGATGGGGAGCTGATAGAGTGTGAAGAAAAATCAGGTTTCTGTGATAATGTTCTCTTCCCCCACTCAGCCTCTGCAGCCCGCAGCTTCTCCACCAAGAACTGCCGGCACCAACTCCAGCCCTGCCCTTTCACAAGATGTTTTTCCCGGGAACCTCAGGGCCCCTGGAGATGCGCGTGCTGCGAGTGGGGTGGAGGCTGCTGCCTGTCGGGCCCATCCCTCCCCTCAGGCTCCCCTGTTCCCCAGCCTCCTCCACGACTCCCCCACTGCCCCAGCTCCCCGCCTCCAACCAGAGGTGGCAGAGGCCGGGAAGCCGACGAGCAGACGGCCGAGCGCCGAGTCCTCAGCTCGGAAGCGTTCAGAGATGCTGTCAGGCCCGGACTCCCGGGAGCTTGCAGAGAGGAAATGGAGCCCCTCTGTCCATTTAACCCCTCGCTCATGGCCAAGTTCACGGACCCGTGGCCCCCCACTCTTTTTCCTGCGGAGGTATCTGGGTCCAATGAGAAGATGTCTCAAGACTCTACAGCAGTGGTTCTCAAGTGAGGTGACAGCCCCCAGGGGACATCTGGCAGAGTCTGGAGACAGTTCTGGTTGTCATGACTCAGGGAGGATGCTCCTGGCACCTAGTGGTGGAGGCCAGGGATGCTGCTAAACATCCTACGACGCCCGGGGCAGCCTCCACCATGCAGGATGATCCCACCCGAAATGCCGATAGAGTCCGACTTGAGAAATCCTGCTCTTGACGGAGAGCCAGGTGCCCAGGCTGACCCCCCTCTAGGTGGATTCATCTGGTTTTTCCCATCTGCACCCGGTCCTCAAATTAGCGTGTTCACTGTCTGCCGAGGTCCTCCCATACCACGCATGCGCACACGGGCGCACGCGCGTACCAATGATGCGGCGCTAGGTGAGTGCAGACAGGGCTGGGGATTGGCTTGGGCAGGATGTTCACTTCGAGGTGGGGTAGGGGGTGGGGGGCGTGGTCTCATGTACTTACCGTGATGAAACCGCTCAGCTCAGGCTGCCCCAGCAGTTGTATGATTTAAACAGTTGGTAGGTAGTAAAGAAATAAATGCACGAGATAAATTTCCACTACTTCTTCAAGGCCTGATCTCTTACTTAGTCCCTGGAAATCCACCTTATAAGCAGGGATGTGGTGGGCGGGAGCTGGTCACGGTCATCCTCCGCCCCGCCCAGCGCCCATGCCCGCAGGCTTTGCTCTGGACCAGACATCTTTCTGTGACCGGCCCGTGGCCAACAGGCCCAGGGGGTGAGGCTGGTCTGTGCCATCTCCCTGAGATCCAACCCTCCCTGACACCAAAGCTATAGGGAGAGCAGAGACTCTGGGGTCACTGCTCAGAGCTTGGGGTGACCTCCTGTGGCAGTAGCCTTGAAACCGCACTTCTTCCCGCTTGCCCTGATCTTCCTAATAAGCTTTGACATTGATATAATGTATTGTTGGTAATAACTTAAACCCTCTTATGTATTGAGAGTTCATTACATCCCAGCCTCTGAGCTCCATGTGCTTACGTCACTGAATCTTCCCGGCCATCCTGTGATGCTGTGATCCCCATTTGACTCATGAAGAAACCTCGGCCCAGAGAGGTTACATAACTCACTCAAGGTCACAGAGGCAGTAAGTAAGCAGCATACCCAGGACTTGAACCCTTGACTGACTACAAAAAGCATCCTCCTAGCAGCCCTGCTCCCCACTGCCCCTCACCCCTCAAGGTGTCCATGACACCCAGTGTTACCTAGAAGCTTGTTAGATAGGCAGGGTCCTAGCCCACCACCAGGTACTGACTTGGAATCTGCACACGCAACTTAAAGACCCCGGGGGACTCAGCGGTGTGTTCTGGTGACAATTGTGCAGGACAGCGACCGACCACACTGCGCTATCTGCCCTCTGCCTGGGCACAGGTGCTGCTTTCCGGGAGGGTGGTGGGGCTGGGCTGGAAGTAGGGGGATGAAGATGAGTCCCAGGTGTTAAGAAACCCAGGGGAACTGGGTGGGTTCGGTGTGCATCTGGGCCAATTTGGTCAAGCTTATGGAGTGTTTTACATGCTGACCTCCCGGGCTGGACATCACCTGTGTCTGGCCTCATCCCTGCCTTCTCTCTGGATATTCAAGAAGGCTGGTTTCCCACTTGAGAAATTCCCCTCCTGGGATCCCACACCCTTCACCTGACCCCCCGAGGATGCAGCTGTTTTGTCTGCTTTCTAGGCCTGGGGAGCCCAACCTCCTGTCTTCAAGAACAAGCTTTCCCCAGATCCCCACTTTCTGAGAATTCTCCCAACTGCTTCCTGCATTTTTTTTTTTCCTTGTAGCCATCTTCCCCTCTCATTGGAAACTCTTTCATCTTCTGTTTGATCTGGGACTCGAGACTTCTCCTGGGCCTCTGAAGTGCTGTTTCTATTACCAATTAGAATATAAAAGTGCAGCCATTTATCAAAGGTACACATAAAGCAATACACGGGCTGCACTGCAGAGAGGCGTGGGTTGGCAAACCCAGATGCGGCTGCTTCCAACACCGCCACCACACGTGTCAGGAGGCCAGCAGTCGCGAACAGACATTTCCCTGCAATCCCACGGGCAGGTGGTATTATTTCCATGTCACATCTGAGCTGCACATAGGTAAGTGGCTCCCTCAAGCTCTATGAGTCACTGTACAGTTACAGCTAGAAAGAGGCAACGGCTGAATTAAACCTGCTTCCTTTTTCACTCTAAGTGATGAGGATCAGCCAAGAACTCAAGCTCTCTGTGGGGTGCCATAAGTTTCAACGTATCCAGAAGGTTCTGCGAACAGGTTGTTCTAATGAAAGGTTGCATATACTTGAGATTTATTTATCCATTTCAACCGTAGATCTGCCCAACTCTGAGACAATGAAACAGATCATTTATAGGGAGGTGACTCCGTCTGATGGAAACTTCTAGAACTCGGGTGGGGTGAGCTGCCACCTGCCCGTTAGTGATGGGAGGCAAAGATCTTCACATCGTTTTTAAAGTTTTCCTACCGCAAAGGGAGTAGATTTATTCTAAATTGTTAGGAGATTATATGAGGATCAGTAAGTCGAATTAGCAAGGAGACATTTGGATTTATAATTATAGCAGTTAACAACAGTAGGAGCTGGCATTCTTGAGCACTTATAGTGTTTCAGGCACATGGATTCTTCTCCTACCATTAAGTTTCCACCTTGGTCTAAAGATGAGAACCCGCCAGGCCCTCCCAACGGGAGTGTGTTGGGGCAACAATTTTTACTTCTCCCTAAAGATCTGCTTGGAAGGCACCTGACATCAGCTGGGCCGTGTCCCCCACCAGGGCCTGTGCTCTTTCCGTTCCCTGGCACCTCCCACCAAGAGCCTGATGAGAAGGGCAGGCCCTGGCTTGCTTTCCTGTCCCTGCCTGGTCACCACGCTTGGGGCCGGGCCAGGGCCTGGCTTCCCTCGACCAGCTGGAGGCCACCACTCTCTACCTCCTGGCGCCAGCTCTCTCTCCATCCACGATGGGTTCTGCCAGGCAGGCAGCAACACTACTTGACCAGCCAAGGTCTCCCCCCAGGCAGGACCTAAGACCTGGACTTTGAGTAGGCAGCCCTAACCTTGGCCCTGGGAGCATCCTCCGGGCCAGCTTTCTCAGGAGCCATGGGCTCTAGAGCAGGGGTCTGCAAGTATTCCCTGTCAAGGTCCAGAGAGTAAAAATGTTCAGCTTTGTGCCCCAAACAGTCTCGGTGGCAATGACTCACCTCAGTCATTGGAGCATGAAAGCAGCCACAGACAATGGGAAAATGCGTGGATATGTTCCACTAAAATGTTATTTACAAAAAAAGACAGCAGCAGGGTAGCCCGTGGGTGAGAGTTCATCCATTTGCTTTAAAGTCATTGGGCCTCAGTCGATAAGCTGGCCACTCTGACCCCCACCTGGGTCCATGAGCTCAGCCGAGAGGGTAGGTGAGAGACAGGGGCTCCTGGGGTTCAGCCTGAGACTGGAGGATGGCTCGTCAACCTTGTAAATCTCCCCAGAGCCTGATCGATTTGATTGCCCCCATTTCACAGATGAGGAAATGGAGAATGAGGCTCCGCCCTTTGCCCGGAATTCACACAGGTGGTGACATTTCAGTTGGAGCCACATCCATGGGGCCTCGAGAGCCACGTTAGTGCGGCTGTTGGGTTTCTGATGAGCAGAGGGCTCGACAAGGAGACCATCCAGCCTGGAGAGGGCTGCGTGCACTCAGGTGGGTGTCCCCCCAACCTCTCTGGACATCGTAGGGACCTGCCTCCTTGAAAGGCTCCCTCCAGCTCTGACGCCAGGCTCACCCGCTCTCTCTCCCGAGGTGCAGTTCATGCTCGTTGAGGTTGGGGACACCTACACCCTGTCCCCCAGGGGGCCTGGCTGACCAACCAGGAAATGCTAATATGGGGGAGCCGCCACTTCGAGCTCCCCAGGCCCTGGGAGTGGACTAGAGCCCCCAAGTCGGTGGCCTTGGTCCCCACCAGGGAGCCTCCACCTCCCAGGGATGGAGGCAGGGAGAGAAAAGCATTGCATTTTAAAAAGAATAACACGCAAATCGGTTGTCTGACTCCAGTACTCCCAGGGGGGAGATCCCAGCACAACCTGCCAGGGGGGAGATGGTGACAAATGCCACTGCCACACCGTCACAGCGCAGCGTTGGTTGGAAGGCGAGAGTGGGGACCTGGGCTATGACATCTACTCTGTTTTCCTAGGCGGGGCTGAAAGCTACTGAACCAGTGAACGCGGGTGATCCCTGCCATTGTAGATGCGGACACTGCTGCTCTGTCAAGGTCAGCAGTGCAGGCATCTACCTGGATTCCTGACCGTCTTGGCACGATTATAAATACAGTTAGTTCTAGAATTACTTGAAGGGGAAGGGTTCTGTCTGCTCGTCCAAGGCTGTACAGCAGCTGGCCCATAGTAGGCGCTCAAGAAACGTGCATCGAATGAATCGGTGGTGACTGAGGTCTGGAAGGGGGAGACCACCCAGCACTCAGCTCTTCCCTGCTTGCCCCCTTCCCCCACCAGCTGAGTCTAGAGTTACATCTGCTTGGCAGCCAGACACTGGGGATGCTCTAGGGGGGATGGACATGCACTCTTGTGAGTTACCCATTCACCTCCTACAAGACAATAAAAGGACTAATAAATTTAAAGCCCATGTAAGGCTCCAGCCAGGTGAGCACCACTAGTTTACAAGCCTATCTGGGTTTAAATTTTTCTGAGGGGAACGTGAGCCACTGCAGCGGGAGCTTCCGAGGGGCCGAAACAACTCCAGGTAGCCACCTGCCGGGTGGTGAACCGGGCCAAAGCAGGGTACACGGCTGAAGTAGGTCTCCCCGTATGGGGCCATTTGGCCAGAACATGGCACTGCAGCGGTGACCCAAGAGCAGACACAGCCTCGGCAGCCGACCTGCCCCAGTGGCTGATGCCATCAGCGGCTGAGCCTGTAGCTTCATCTGCAGATGGGGGCTGACATCTCTTGGAGGTCTGCGGCCCCTAGAAACTGGTCCAGGAAGGCCAGAGCTACACTTACTGACCCTGAGCACTTGACATGGGCTTCAGTTTGTCTTTAGCCTGCAGAGGGACATGGATTTCATGGAGGGCTGGGATCAAGTCCAGAATTGGCCACCCCTCACCCACTGTCCCCAGGCAAGTTATTCAGCCTCCAAGTTGCCATTTTCTCACCTGCAAAAAAGGCAATCCAGTCGACCCTTGAACAACACGGGTTTGAATTAGGTGGGTCCACCGATACACAGATTATTTTTTCAATAACTATAGTATCTGTGTTTTCATTTTACAGATCTTTAAATTTGGTGAGGTTTGTGTTCGATTAGAGATCACAATATGTGGAAGCAAAAGAACTAGGGTCTGAGTCCTGATTCTACCCAAACTCTTTCAGCTTCCTGCCCTTGGGTGAGTCATTTATCAATTCCTTTGTTTTTGAGGCAGAAATAGCAGGGCGTGGATTTTTGAGGGCATGGGGGTTGGCACCCTAACCCCTGCGTTGTTCAAGGGTCAACTCCATATGGAAGGCCCTTAGAATATTGCCAGGCAAAAAACAATCAGGCGAGAAATGCAGCCTGCTGATATTATCAGATTAATTCTCCAGTCAGTACCATGGCCAAGGGGCACAGAGCAAGAGAGCAGTCCTGTCTCTGGGGCCAGGTGCCTGTCCCTGGTTCCCGTCCACTCCCCTCGTGCCTCTTACACTGCTGGTCCCTCCAGCCCAACACCAGCTAGAGGCCCAGGGAGGAGTAGTCAATCTGTTGACAGAAATTTCCGCTCAACTTTCCCTTCTTTTCAAGGACCTCCCTCCAAGGCCGGATTTCAGGACACATCCACTGGCTGTAGCTGTGGGGACACAAAGATGCCCCACCACGGAAGGCTTGGAGCAGGACGTGCAGGCAGCCTCAGCCTCAGTGGCAGAGACCTGATGCCTTGAGGCCACCACCTTCTGGGGCAGCCCTGCATCCAACCAGATGGGGTCTAAAGGCCTGGCCACGTTGGCCCATCTTCTACCTCTGCTCCACTCTGTTTCCTCCCCTCCCTACACAGGGTTGATCCCTAATCAACATCATGTACCTCCCCCCTCAGTGTTATTTCCAGAGAATCTAACTTATGCCAGCCACCCCCTCCCAGCCCCGCCCCTTGGCGGGAAAGCCCCGTCCCAGGAGCTCCCCACCACCTCGGCAGCCCACACCCCATCCTTCTGTCTGCACCCCGAACCCCCCGGCTCAGCTCACATCTTACCTGACAGCATCTCTCTTTTCTTTTCCCTTCTCCTTCTCAAACCCCTTCATTTCCCACTGCTGGCTGTCCGAGGAATTGTTTACCACCATAAACCACAGTACAATTCCATAAATGTTATTTATCCTTCTTATTATTATTCCCCGTTATTTATTTCTGAAACTATTATTAAATAGGTAAATTGTTCGGTGATACACTGGCAATGAATGACACTATATAAAGGTGAGTTTATTGTTATTATTACTTTCTGATTAGAACGAGGAAGAGGGCTTAGGGAAGCCCACTGTGGCTCAGTGGTTGAGAATCCGCCTGCCAATGCAGGGGACACGGGTTCCAGCCCTGGTCCGGGAAGATCCCACATGCCGTGGAGCAACTAAGCCCATGTGCCACAACTACTGAGCCTGCGCTCTAGAGCCCGCGAGCCACAACCACTGAGCCTGTGTGCTGCAACTACTGAAACCCGCGCGCCTAGAGCCCGCGTTCCGCAACAAGAGGAACCACCGCAATGAGAAGCCCGCGCACCGCAACAAAGAGTAGCCCCCGCTCGCCACAACTAGAGAAAGCCCACGCGCAGCAACGAAGACCCAATGCGGCCAAAAATAAATAAATAAAATAAATAAATTTATTTTTTAAAAATAAGTAAATAAATAAAATGAGGAAGAAAAATGAACTGTATTAAATCAAACCGGATTCCCTTTTGCCTGCAGGGGCCCCTGCTTTTAGGTGAAGGACGGCCCCCGGGCCTGGGCTGGGTGAAGGCTCTGTCTTCCACGTTGGCAGCTCTCCTGGCTGGTTCCATCACAGCAGCTGTCGGTGACACTTGGGAGAACCACAGATTTGCAGGAGGCTCCGTCGCCGGGTGGAGTTTGTTCTGGGCAAATTGAAAGCGATTCCGTTTGCAATCTTACTTTTCGCCATCAGTCACCGCCAGTGACATGAAGAGGTAATAGAAGTGACCAGGAATCCTGCATTTTATTTCCACTTGGCAACGTTTCTCTTGCTGGGGAAACATAAATTCAGCCGATTTTTGTGCAGACTTTGCAAAATTAGGCTCTCTCCTTCTAGCTCTCTGTACGTACATGACGCAGGGACAGAGGCAGTGTTCTGCCCTGCAGTTGGAGATGGTCTCACCGAGGAAGCCTCATCCAGGGAGAGATGTGGGGAAGGAACTGGGGACCCCATGGAGAGATACCTGGTCCGTGCACAGGGGTAACAAGTTAGGGAGCTAGGATGGGGAGACTTTCTGCATCACCTGGCCACATCCACCCTTTAGTGCAATGGTTCTCAAAGTGTGGTCCCTGGACCAGCAACATCAGCATCACTCAGGTGTTTGTTGGAAATGCAAATTCTCAGGCCCTGCCCCAGACCAACTGAATCAGAAACTCTAGGGGTAGAGTCCAGGGATCTGTTTGAACAAGTCATCCAGGTGATTCCAGTGCACCCCAGAGTAGGAGAATCACTGCTTGAGTACGTTGGATTCAAAATGCCATCCAGTAGCAGCATCTAACCGGGAGCTTGTTAAGGATGCAGCATTGTAAGTTTCCCCCAGGACCTACTGATTCAGAATCAGCATTTCCGCAAGCTTCCCAGGTGCTTCTTTCACCCATTAAAGTTGAAGAAGCACTGCCTTAGTGTTTTTGCCACTCTCTTCGGGTCTGGTGGGCAGAAGACAGGAGCGAGCTTGTGAGAGTGGAGGCGAGGGACCGGAGCCGCGGGGTGATGGGGAAACTCGTGGGACATTTAGGGACGAAGGACCTGGGACAATTGGTTTGGGGCATCTGGGGGTCCATTAGCTAGGCACAAATCATTCAGTCTGACTTGAACTTTCCCTATGTCGGAGTTAAAGACAAAAGTCATCTCAACAGGCTGAACCTGGGATGCCTGACTCCTTAGGAGCCAAACTGACATCTTGTCATGGTTGTCAATCTTTATGACAACCCCGCCAAGAGAAAGCACAACAGAGCATACGATTTGATTATTTTGTGATAGCCTTCGGGTAATTTTATATACTCTGGGATGTCACAAAATCCTGCTGACTCGTCACCAGGTTGGGAACTGTTGCTATGGAAACCACTGGAAGGAGAGTTGAGACTGGGATTTTGGACCCCGTCCCCCACTCAGTGTGACCTGAGGCAAAGTCACCCCACTTGTCTGTAGCTGACCCCCACTTCTTACAACAGGAAGTGGTCTGTGAATTGTGGGTGAGTCGGTGTGGTCACGGGGGAAGGAGTGTCCAGGGCTGTTTATCCCACCAGCTTGCTGACATCACTTGGCTCCCACTTTTTAAATGTCTGTTCTGTCCAGGTGCAGGGATTCTCACTTCATCTTCTCATGTCTGTCCGGGGAAGTAGGTGTCATCGGCCCCATTTTATAGAAATGAAAAGGAAGGGACAGAGAGATTGGGATCTTGCATAAGGTCACACAGCTCCTGAGTGGCTGAGCCAGGGTTTGAATCCAGCCTGAGAGTTTTCAAAACCCACCATGGTCCATAAACAGTGGATCACAGGGAACCCTGATCAATATTCTGTAACAAGCTAAATGGGAACAGAGCTTGAATAAGAATAGATACATGTATATGTATAACTAAATCACTTCGCTGTACACCTGGAACTAACATAACATTGTTAATCAACTACACTCAAATAGAAAATAAAAATTAAAAATAATAATAGACAAACAAAAAAGAGTGGATCAGATGACTGCCATTCTCTCCTGCCTCAGTTTGCCCAGGTATGAAATGGGGAGAAGCATGTCCACTTTAGTTCTCCTTCCAAAGTTTGCTGTGAAAATGAGAATTCATCGTTTTTAAGGGCTTCCAGCCACAGGGAAGGCAGGGGTCCCTCCCCACCTCCTCTCTGCCCAGTCTAATGTTTGGCTGAAGCTAACCGGTGAGAGTGGCCAGTGGCCTTTCTGACTGGTCAGTCCTCGGGCCTCCCTGGCTGTCAACCCCTTGGAATATCATCTCCACCTCTGATGCAAGAGCATGTTGGGTAGACGTGAGGACATGACTCAAAGATTGCTTGGCAATTTTCTGCCTTCGAGAGAGAACTATTAGTGGTGGTGACACAGAGGGGATGAAGGCACGGTAATGTACGGAGGCTCTAAATACCTCGGGGGTGACACCGCTTGATTAACCTAAGTACTCATGGTGGCACCTCAGCTGTCAATTGTTCATTTATTTATCTTAGAAGAACTGATGTTTGCACCTACACACTTCTTCATAAACTCCAGACACTTCCCAGCTCAGGCTGGCCCGGACATGGATGCCTAGGGATGCGACCTTTCCTCACCTTCAAATGACTATCCCACCCCGACACCACCACTCCCCTCTGCGGGGAGCTGCCCAACCTGTGACGTGTCACCCTCACCCCTCCACATTCACACGCCCTCCTCATGGGCCGAGGGCCCCGGAAGCCACAGGGCTGGGCTCAGGGAGGACATTGCCAAGGTAGCTCACAGGACTGGGGTCCCCCACCTTCAGGACCTTGCGCCCCTCGAGGAGTTTCTTGGAATGAGGCCAAGTGGACCCTCACTCTTGCTGAAAGGTGGGGTAAAACGGGGCCAGGAAAGGGCAGTTCCAAGCCAACTGCTTCCAGAAGCCTGATCAGAGTCCCGATGGGCATTTCTGGAGACCCACGACTTGCCTGTGAGTGACGGCCATTGCCTCGCCTGGATCCTGAGTAATGAAAACAGCAGCTACCACCACTGAGGACACCTTGGGCCAGACACAGTGTTGCTTTCAGAGGCCCCCTAACCCTGAAGGTGCAAACTCGGCCTCTCCCGTCTCTGCTGGAGTCACAGGATCTAATTGCTGGAAGGGGGGGACTTCCCTGGTGGTGCAGTGGTTAAGAATCCGCCTGCCAATGCAGGGGACACGGGTTCGAGCCCTGGTCCAGGAAGATCCCACATGCCGCGGAACAACTAAGTCCGTGCGCCACAACTACTGAGCCCACGTGCCACAACTACTGAAGCCCGCGCACCTAGAGCCCATGCTCCACAACAAGAGAAGCCACCGCAGTGAGAAGCCCGCGCACCGCAATGAAGAGTAGCCCCCGCTCACCGCAACTAGAGAAAAACCCCCGTGAGGCAATGAAGACCCAGCGCAGCCAAAAAGAATAAAAAATAAATAAAATAAATAATTGCTGGAAGGTCTCTTTCTGGGTTAAAACTCAGGCCGTGAGCTGTGCCTATTGAGGAATTGTGTCCTAACACTGAGAGGTGGCCCTGCCACCTGGGAAGACCAGTACCTGCGGAGTAGATGCATGCATTTATTCATTTGTTCTTTCGTTCTTTTATTTTTTCATTCATGTGTTCAACAACCTTTTGTGTCCTACTATGTGTCAGACAGCCATAGGCATAGAGGATGGAGTTTGGGCCCCAGGAGAGTTAAGAAGCTAAATGACCTGCCCTGGGCTGAAAGCAAAGCCCAGGGAGGGTCAGGATTGCCTGTTAGAAAGACCTGATGGCCCCAAGTGTTTGTTAAATGAATGAAAGAACAAATAAGTTGCGAAAGAAAACCTGCTGGACCCCCAGGGGCCAATAAAATCTGGGAGGGTCTTGCCTGGTAACTAGGTTCCCCAAGGTTTGTGCCTTAAATGACCAGTACCGCGGTCCATCTCTTTGCGCCCCTGCCTTTCTTGAAATGGGACTTGAATTTCCAGGCGCTTAGTTTTCTCACCACCTGAGAGCCGGGTACCTTCCCATAGACCACCCACTGGGGAGCCCAGCATGATCCGTCACCTGCCCTGCTCAGCACCTCTTCGGCTCAACTCCAGGTTTACTGATGGGTCATTTCTCTCCTCCCTGGAAACATCTGGATTGTCGGAGTTAGCGGTGAGTTATGAGGCTGGGAGACCCTCAGTTTCTCTTCAGCTGTATTTCAACCCGGACGGTGCTGCTAGGATGTTCCCCAGCCCCAACGGGCCACATCTGCCAGAAGGTACGGGGAGCTGGGGACGGAACCCCAGGAGAGGGCATCCTCTCCCGAGTCCAGCCCAAGGAGCCTATCTTAGCTACGTGCCTGGGAAGCATGGGCGTCTGCATGGCAGAGCTGTCAGCCTCGCAGTGGATGCTTCCGGCCTTTGATGGACCCTCTCCTCTGGGAAGTGGGACCTTGCTGATAACCAAGCTTGGGGTAGGAACAGTCTCTCCCACCTGGGCCTCTCTGGGGAAGAAGCATCTGGAAAGGGCAAGTCCCCACCCCGAGGACCACATCAAGTCTCCTCCATTTGCCTCCGAGTTTGTAGTCTGTGATCCACCTCAGGGGCAGGGCTGTGCCTCCGTCATCCCCACTGGCTTCTTCTCCACCCAATTCAGACTCCGTTGCTCACGAATGCCAACCTGCAACAATAGGCCACCGGTTTCCAACCCCTGCAAGAGGAAGTTACATTATGACAGATCGACTTGGTGCAGAGGTAACAAATTGTCCGTATTATAGCACTTTACATCTTGATATCCATTCTCCTCAACGGGCTTATCTGTAAACTGACTGAATTCACACTGGGATGCTAAGAAAATAGCTGTCATATAATAGATGGGGTCTCCTGGAAAATGAACATTTACAAATGGCTGTAGCATTTACTTAAAATGTCATGCCAATTGCTTGCTGTTGTCTTTATGCAAGACATTGATTTTACTGCCCCTCCGAGTCCTTGGCCTTGATGGGTAATTTTTAATGCAGCAGGGAGATGCTTTTTGTGTTTAATCTATAAATAGTCTGCAAAGGCATGGGCTCTTTAAGGTGCAGCCTTGGAGTGGTCCAAGCCTCTTTTTCCGGGATCCTCCTCTTTGTTTCTCCCTCTTCCTCCCTCTGGGAGAAGTTGGACCTGGGCAGGGTCTGAGGTGATCTTATTCATGAATTCAAATGTATGTAGATGTATGCATTTTGGTTAACAAGTTAATTCATTTGCCAGGCCAGGCAGTTAGGGGTTTTCACAGTGTAATACCCACACTTGACTCTCCCTTCCACACCCGATTATGCCCTGGGGTTTTACTTGGATAGAGTTTATAAAGTTGGAGCCTAGGATGGGGTGGGGGAGGGGCAGCTTGCCTCTTGCAGAAAATGGCTTCGAGGTATCCTCAAGATGACACCCACACTTCTGCCTAGTCTCCCCAGTGTCCCAGAAGCCAAAGACAGCCCACATGGACATTACTTAGGAAGTTCACAGTTTACCTCTCCCCTCACCCCACTCCACCCCACAACATGGCCACTTTCTCCTCCTTTATCTCCCGAAAAGCTACTTACAATCATTCCTCGGTTGGCAGTCCCAAGATGGGGGAACACAACTTCCTGCTTGTCCCCAGACTCAATGCCCTGTGTCCCCTGCAGAACACAGCCTCCTCCTTCCCCAGACACTGTGCCCCGTATCCCCTGCTGAGTTTTGCTTCTTCCTCCTTAAGGAAGTGGAAAGGTAAAGCTGGGTGGAATAGCCCACTTTGATTCTCCCTCCTGTCTTCTCAAGGAAGATTTTCCATAGCGTTTAGGAGCCACAATATTGCCCTTTTCTATCTCTAGAACTCTGGCTGCACCTGTGGGGGAGCCACATTTTCATCCAAGTTGTTCAGAGTTTGCAGGTCTGAATAAGATCCAAGTTGCTTTTAGATGCCAGCTTTTTCTTCACAGGAGGAATTGGAAGCATCTCACTGCTTACCATCATTAATGATAATGATGTCTTCACCTGGTGTCCCGTTCCGCAGGAGAGCGTGCCTGTACATCACGCTGCAGGATCCCAAGAAGCAGACAGGGGTGTGGGCATCATCTCTATTCCTTTGCTCAACAAATATTTATTCAGCACCTACTATGAGCCAGGGGTAGTGTTGGGGGCTGGGAACAGATCAAGAAGCACAGCAGACTCGGTCTCTGCTCTCAAAGGCATCTATGTTCTGGGGGGATGGAGAGGCAAGTATTGCAGCCCTGACAGGCCGGGTACCTGCCACACATGAGCCCGCAGGTGGGCTGCTTTCCCAGCCTTGGCAGCAGTAGCTGGGGAGGGATTCAGGGCAGGCTTCCCGGAGGAAGTGCTATGGAAGTGGGGGTCTGAGGGATGAATAGGAGCTGGCCAGCTTAGGACTAAAGAAGGGCAAAATACAAAAACAATGTTTTCCGAGGGAGGGGACAGTATTTTTCAAGGAACTGGAGCTCAGAGAGAGCAAGACATTCCCACGTCACGTAACTAGGAAGTGAATATGAGACCAGTTTCTTTAACCAACCTGACTCTGGGGTCCCCTGGTGGGAAATTCTACGGATGGGGAAGCAGAAGCCATGGTCAACACAAGTTTCCTGACCCTGGGGTCACCCTTCCTCTTAGTAGGATGAACATCAACAAGCCAGCCCTCCAAAGGAAAATGATCACCACTCAGACAGATTAGACAGCTGTGGGTAGCAATGCTGGTCTGAAAACACGATTAGACAGAATCTAAATAGTGATTTAGATTAATCATCTGCAAATGACCCTCAACAGAGACAAGGAAATAATAAAGAAAGCCAATGTGTTCAGAGCATTATTAATTACTCAGATCCAGGGCCTTAATGTTCAGTAAATGGCCAAAGGAAGGAGAGACCCCCTTCCTCCATGGAGTCACTGGCCTCTCCCCCGTTCCTTGTACCAAGTACTGAAACACTCATGGTCGAATTCAGAAACTATGCACACTGTAGAGTCAACAAATTGACTCATACAAGCCTGGAGCCAAGAGACACCCAAGAGCTCACTCTGTACAACCTACTCTTTACACAGATCTGGAGCCAGGGATGGGGTGCTAGTCTGTTTGGGCTGTTATAACAAAATACCACAGACCAGGGTGCTTAACAGCAAACGTTCATTTCTCATGGTTCTGGAGGCTGGGAGTCTAAGATCAAGGTGCCGGCAGACTCAGTAACTAGTGAGACTCCTCTTCCTAGTTCATAGATGGCTTCCTCTTGCTGTGTGCTCACGTGGCTGAAGAGGAGAGGGAGCTCTCTGGGGTCTCTTTAATAAGGGCACTAACCCCATTCATGAGGGCCCCACACTCATGACCTAATCACCCCCCCCAAAGGCCCCACCTCCAAATACCATCACTTTGGGGACTGGCTTTCAACCTGTCAATTTGGGTGAACACAAACGTTCAGTCTACAGCAAAAGGGCCTAAAATCGTCAGAATTGGTGCTGGAATAAGAGCTAGAAGGAAGAGCATTAGAGTCTTTTGCACTGATCAAGCCTTGAAAACGCAAGCAGCCATGGGCGCTTCCTTGAAAAGTCCACTCCCACACCTCAAGCAGAGGACCCAGTTACCCTGGCAACCACTGACTGGCAGGGGAGACCACCCTCCTGCCCAATAGCAGTTATGGGTAAACCAGACAGAAAGGAGGCCTGCAAGGGTGCTTGTATTCAGTGCTGATTGCATCCGTGGTCTATTACTGGGTAACAAGTCACTTCAAAACTAGATGGATTAAGACAATCATCACTTTGTTATCTCTCACAGTTTCTGGGGGTCAGGAACTTGGCTGGGAAGACTAGAAGATGGGGGTGGGGGGGCAGCTCAACAGTGTGAGGCCGAAAGCACTGGGAGGCGTCTTCACTCACGGATCTGGTGGCTGGTGCCGGCTGTCAGCGGACCTCAGCTGGGCTGTCAGCCAACACACCTACGTGGGGTCTCTCTGCGTGGACTAATTTGAACTTCCAAACAGCATGGCAGCTGTTCCAAGAGCAAGTGTCTGCAGGAATCAAGGGGGAAGTACATAGCATTTTTATAGTCTAGTTTCAAAAGTCACTTGGTGTCACTTCCATATACTCTCCCCGTCAAGACGGCTAAAAGGTCCTCCCAGGTTCTGGGGGAAGTGGGGGGTGGAGTCAAGGTCAGACTGTAAAACAAAGCCTGTGGAGTGGGAGCTATTATTAGGGCCATCGTTAGACCAGGCAGTCTGTGCTGTAACAGCTCCTCCTAAGCAATCTAACCAAATTCGTTTATTTAAAAACCAATATGTATTGAGCACTTATTGCATGCCCAGTACTGCACTAGGGGCTCTCCTATTTCTTTTTTTTTTTTTTTTTTTTTTTTTTGCTGTATGCGGGCCTCTCACTGCTGTGGCCTCTCCCGTTGCGGAGCACAGGCTCCGGACACACAGGCTCCGCGGCCATGGCTCGCGGGCCCAGCCGCTCCGCGGCATGTGGGATCTTCCGGGATCGGGGCACGAACCCGTGTCCCCTGCATCGGCAGGCGGACTCTCAACCACTGCGCCACCAGGGAAGCCCTCTCCTATTTCTTAAAAGTGCCGGCTGCTGTAAGGGCGCTGTGGGGAGAAGCAGCCTAAAGAAGCTGGGTGCCGGGGGAGAGGGTGCAGGGGGGCAGTCCCTGGCCCCTGGTCTTTCCCTCAGAAGCAGTCACCTTTCCTTACATCTGTCCATCACCTTTCCTTACAAACTGTCCATCTTCACCCTTGCCCCCAGCAAGGGCAAGGTGAATGCTCCATGGCATTGCCATGACAACCTGGGGTCCGACTGAGCCTGTGCTCCTGTCACATGGCGAGGGCAGCCACTGGGTCCACGGGAGGAAGAGAAATTCTGTGTCTACAGCCTCCCGCGGAGCAGGGTCCCAGGTCCCCGCCAGCCCCTCCTACTGAGCACAGCCCAAACACCACCATTCATCTTCCCCCAGCAGAGCCAGGGACCCCTGCCGCTCCTGCCCTTCACACACAGAAGCTGGACCAAGGCTCTTCCTGGCCCCAGAAACCCTCCCCCACAACTGCAAAGGGCTGAAGCCTCGTAGGTGTGCCTGGATTTGCTTCTTCCCTCCTAGCCAAAGATTTCTGATTTGAAATTGCCATCTTTATTTTCAGTGCACCCCATTAAATCTCAAAGGCCTCTCAGGGGCAACTTGATACTTGAATACAGCCAGCCACGGGCAGCTCACTCCCACCCATGCCATTTGCAGACAGCTGCACCTCTTAGGAAGTCCTACAATCTCATTCTTTTTTTTTGAACCTTAAAGTTTTAATATTAGATTCAGAATACATGGAAGAATACTCTGACAAATTGTCATAATACCTTCTAAACACATACTCTCAATTATGTCCTCATTTTGGGGAGCCAGAAAACAATGGGTGGTGGACCAGTGCCTGTCTGTAGGCCACAGTCTACTGATACCGCTCTATATCCCTGAAAACAAAGCAGTCAGAAGAGGCCTCTCTCATACCCATCACCCATATCTACCCATGCACCCTTCCCAAATATTCTCCCTTACTAGATATAAACTATCAGTGCTTTTATAAAGAATTAAACGCTTTTGTCTACTCCATGAAATTGTTCTAGCAATTATTTTTCCTTTTTCTCAAATTCCTTTTTTTTTTAATGTCTTTATTGGAGTATAATTGCTTTACAATGTTGTGTTAGTTTCTGCTCTATAACAAAGTGAATCAGCTATATGTATACATATATCCCCATATCCCCTCCCTCTTGCGTTTCCCTCCCACCCTCCCTATCCCATCCCTCTCGGTGGTCACAAAGCACACGGAGCTGATCTCCCTGTGCTATGCGGCTGCTTCCCACTAGCCATCCATTTTACCTGTGGAAGTGTATATATGACAATGCTACCCTCTCATTTCATCCCAGCTTACCCTTCCCCCTCCCTGTGTCCTCAAGTCCATTCTCTACGTCCTGCAATCTCACTCTAAACAACACTAAACTCAGCTCTAGATCATACAGTGACAAAAGTGCCTCCCTTGCCCCATCAAAATAATTGTGGATTAAGGGATCTCCCCAGGCAGGGCTGGCACTCACATTTATATATAAATAGGGAGCCTTTAAAAAAGTTAATTGTGGTGGTGGATGATGGTGAGGACTCCCCAGAGAGAGATGGGATGGTTTTAATGAAGCAAACGTTTGCTGGGGACCCCTGAAGAGGAAGGGGGCTATGGAGCAAGAGGGTGAGTCAAGCTGATGGTCTGAGCAAGGGAGGGGGCGAGAGGGTTGTCAAGATCCAGGGGTTGCTGTTTAGGAAATGGTGATTTCAGACAGGAAAAGTAGGTCAAGGGGAAGATGGATAATTTGTTCCAGAGCAGATTTGATGAGGGGAAAGGCTAGGAGGAAGGGCGGGAGAAAGTAAATATGAAGCCAGCAGCATTCCTAGCGGTAGACGGAGGCCAGAGGGGGCTCCAGCGTGGTTAAAGGGGAGGATGGCCACTGGGGGCAGCTGTTTCCAGCAGAAGCCAAACTGGAGAGACCCAGGGATGAAGCAGAAAAGGACCTGCTCTTCCAGAAACCTTAGGTGTAAAGAGATAGAACTCAGAGATGGACCGGGAGGTGGGAAGAAGGGGTGGTGTGGCAACAAAAGCTGTAACATTCATTCATTTGTTCATTCATTCATTCAACAATCACTTACTGGGTTTCTACCCCATGTAAGCACTGGATTACTCCCCCTCCCCCGGATCTCCTCCTCCAAGCCGCTGATGGCTGCCATGTGGGGGTTATTTTCAACCCATCCGGGAGCATTAGAAGCCCACTATGACCCCATGCCCATGCCTATTCAGCTTTCAGGGGAATAAAGCTGAGATTTTGAACTTACTTTCTCTGATGCCTGGGTCCATCTCTCAACTGGTTCCAAACTCAGAGATGGGACCAAGTTTGTGACAAATCATCACTCCTCCAAGCCCAGTGGAGGTCTGGGCCCAGAAACTGCAGACCCAGCCAATAAAACCTACCCACTGAATTTCTAGGAACAGGTGACCCTACCTCCCCCCCGCTCCACCTCCCTTTCCTCATGCACTAGAGGTCAGATTTCTTCAGAGACCAAGGGCATCTCCGGTGCAGCCCTGAAGCCACAGTGCAGGGGACCAACCGGAAAGAGATTCCTTTTCCTTGTGTCTAAAGGGCGGGGATGGCAAGGATGGGGCATGAAGGAGGCTCAAAACATGCCTTTGAGAAATCTGATCAATGTGAGAAAGTTGTGCTTTCATTTTTACATTGCTCTTGGACATGAGGACACCTGCACCCTGTGGAGCCTTTACATCTGTTCTGCTTTTGGCTCCAAACCAGAGAAGGACAGATGTATGGCCAGACCAGAGCTGCCTTCTCTAACCTTGCCTGCCCTCCTCCCCCGCGCAGCCCTTTCTGCCCCGTCCCAGGCAGCAGCAGGGGCTGTGGCCTTTAACAAGCCACCTGAGAAGGGGCCCCAGGGACTCTTGGTGGAGAGGGAGAGCTTGCTGCCCCAGAAAGAGTGCGGAGCTGGTGTTCACAGCTACTCAGCCCTCGGCGAGCGCGCGGGGGACGTGGGTGAGAGCTCCCCCTCCTTCAAACGGCCCCGGTCACCGTTTGAAAGTGGCCCCGGCTTCATCAAGAAGGCAAGCGGCCCTTCTTCACCTCCCATCCACAGGGAGCCCTGGGTCGTGCCTCCAGCTCAGAGGAGCTGATCCAGCCCTGTCCCAACCGCAGCTTCTGAAACGTGAGTGTCCACCTTGTATCCCAACCAGGACGCCAGGATAAAACTCCAGCCCCGGCCACTCTCCACGTACGTCACTCCAGCCCGGCCCACCGTGGCCCAAGTATGGCAGCGAGGAAGACTCCAAGGTGTCAGTTTATTTCAGGTTCAGAGCCAGGCTGCTCAGGCTACCTTTCCAACCCCGTGGGACACTGGCCAGGAGCCGATTTGCCCCCAGGCAAGCACTTCCGGTGGAGAAGACTGGCTTCTTCTCCCCTCCCAATGGCTGGTGCTCAGCGGAACCCTCCTGCTGCTCTGCCCTGATGGAGAAGAGAGACTTTCTTTCTTTTTTTTTTTTTGCGGTACGCGGGCCTCTCACCGTTGTGGCCTCTCCCGTTGTGGAGCACAGGCTCCGGACGCGCAGGCTCAGTGGCCATGGCTCACCGGCCCAGCCGCTCCGCGGCATGTGAGATCCTTCCGGACCGGGGCACGAGCCCGTGTCCCTTGCATCGGCAGGCGGACTCTCAACCACTGCGCCACCAGGGAAGACCAGAGAAGAGAGACTTTATGAAGGCAGACAGAGAGCCAGACTTCCAGAGCACTCCTGGTCCACATGAGCCAGTCCAGCCAGGACTCAGCCCTGACTCAGCACCACGGAGCTTCTCCAAGTGCACCTTCCTCATCGGCCGGGGACGCCCATAGCCTGGTGCCGCCTGGGTCATCAGACGGTTTCCAACACACCAGACGGCTCAGCTGAGCCGGGCCCTTGCACATCCTCCCTTTACCGGGCAGGAAGGCACCACCAGAGCCACATGGACTTTAACTCCTTCCCTCCTACAAAGTCCTTCCTGGGGCTGGTTCTCCCGCTTCAACTGGTTCCCTCGCTGCTGTGAGCAAGAACATGGGAGTGGGGCATGGCAATGTGACTGGTGGCTCCTATAGGACACCGGGGACTCCAGCCTTCTCATATGCTTCCACCCCACCCTGCTCCAGTCTCTACTGTGTACCTCAGCTCCAGGAGGGCCTGGACCAAAGGAAGTGGGAACAGGACGCAATTCACAAGGTGTGTAAAGCCTCTGAGTATAAGAAGATGCAAACTTGAAAAGGCTTAGAAAGGAGAGAGTGCAGGTCATAGAGGCCTCTGAACCATTTCCCGTTTTTGGATGTGGCATTTGGCAAAAATCAGATTGGACTGGACACCCCTAAGACCAAGGACTTGCTGGCTCTTTGGCAGGATGGCGATAGCAGGACAGACCTCATCTCCAGGCTGCGAGAAAAGAAATGCCCAGGACTGAGGGTGAGTGGCTGGGGGTCATGGAACGCCCTCTCCTGAATACTGTGAGGGCTGCAGGGACCTTACTCCAGTCTCTGCTTTTCCCTTGAACTTGCGAGAGGAGGGCTGTGGGACTCGGAACCTCAAGGGACCACTTGGAGCTCACCATGCCCTACATCCACAGGGGACTCAGGAATCCAGGCCCTGGGCTGGGACCCCCAGTGCCTGCAGCCTGCCAGACCCCGCTGAGCGGGAGAGAAGGCGGTGTTCCGGGCACCAGGGAGTAGGCTAATCCACGAGCCGGCACAACGGATGGGGGCAGATCTAGTTTGAGAGTCTCCGAAGATGATATTACTCCGCGCCCTCACGCTTTTCATCTGGAACTTATTGGAAAACCTCGCTAAGGGGATCAGCTGCCTTCCGGGCACCGACTTCCAGCTCACATCCAATTGGCGTGCAGGCCCTTTAAAGTCTTACTTCTTGACACCATGAGCATTGTATGTTCCTGACAGGATAAGCCCACCACAAATTAATACCTGGGGCAGATCCTAAAACACAATTCTTCCCGGCTGCAATAATTCCAGCCAACCCCTCTATCTGCGCTGACAGATGCGGTAAATCTTTCATGGTTGCCATTCGTGCATTGCTGTTTTCCTCCGGTATCGGAAACAGCCCAAACAATAAACTTTACCTCCTGTTATGATTATCCATGTGGTTATGGGGAACCCATGCTGCACCGCCAGTGACTAGCCAAGGGCCCCTTAGCTGCCTTCAGGGAGCCTGCTAAGTTGGAGCTGGCGTCTGGGAGACAAAGGAGAGTGCGGCTTCCCGTCTCGGGGCAGCTGAGGGTGGCGGTAAGCGGGGAGGGAGAGGCGCTCAGCCCTTGTCATCCAGGAGAGATCAGGGCATCAGCCTCATGCCTGTGAGACAAGGGGAGAGCCTCAGAACATGAATGCCAGCTGCCCGACCTGGCTCTGGCCAAGCTCAGCCAGGTAGCGTGAAGAGAGGCCGGGCCCGAGGGACTCTGGGAATCACCACGCATCCTGCCTTGTTCCACATTTTGCTTGTGGCTGAGACCGGCACAGAAAGCCAGGCCTGGGTCCTATTCCCACAGGCCTCTGTTTCTCCATCTGCAAAATAGGATTGGTGACACTGGTCCTGCCTGTTCCAGGGAGCCATTGGAGGACAAGGATGCCTACTGTAAATGGTAAAAAGCCATGGCAACAGCTCAGAGGCCAGGGACGTCCCTTCTAACTGATCCTTGGAGACTTGGGGTATCCCAGGGATACTCTGCCCTGAGACACTCCAGCTCCTTGTCTGGCCAAAATGCAGCTGAGCCCCTCCACACCTTGGTCACCTGCTCTTAAAGAACCAGCCCCTACCTCCCCTCCCCGTCCTCCCCCCTCCTCAACTCTGAACTGTTCCTCCAGGGCCTATGGGGCAGTCTTAGGCGGTGCCCGGTGGGAGCCCAGTCCCAAATTGCACAGTTTAAATTATGCATTAGCTTTTTAAACAGCACTTTAAGGCTGGCAGGGAGACAGATTTTTATCAGTGGTGAATGCCCACCTAGGGCTGCTACATTTCATCTTGGGTTCATGTGATGGGTAATAACTCTCACCTCCCTCCCTCCCTCCCCGTCTCTCGGCTCGGGGAGGGCACGGTTGTGCACACACCCTGCCCCAGGTGTCAGAACTCGAGGGCATCCTCCTCCCTGTGGGCCTCCAGCCCACCCACCGCACCTTCCCTGCCATGGCAACCACTGGAGGGCCCAGGAGGACCCCACGATGACCCCCATCCGTGGGGCCCGGGTCATTCTGCCCAGGGACACAGGATGCTCGCTCTATATCACGCCCCGTCCGGTTTAATTACTGGAGAGAGGCGCTCTTGCCACCACGGCCTCACTGGGAGGGGTCTTTGTTTTCCTAACCCTCCCCCAAATCTCCAAATCTTGCCCCTCCTGGATGACTTCCGTTCCCTCCCCAGCCATGAGCTCTGAGGCCCTCTGGGGAAAATCAGTTTGTCAGAAGCGAGAGCAGACACTCCAGTCCTGCTGGCACTGTGGGTGTGAAGCCTCGGCTGAGGCTGGAGGCTTTGCCACTGACCTTGGCACTTAGGAGAGGGTGGCAGTCTCGTGGTTGTGTTCTCACACACACGAGTACCCCAGGCAGTCTACCACGTGAAAAGGCTTCCGAGAAGCTTCTCCGTCCTAAATAAGTTGTTAAAAGCCAAGATCAATTTGCCTCTGAAAATATGGTAGATCGATATGAATGGTGCTGTCTGCAGAGGGACACGTGTGTCCCTGCTCCTCTGCGCTCGGGGAGGCGGGCCCCCAGCTGCCGGCCTCACTTTCCCTCCCACCCCCCAACTCCCCTCCTACCCCATCGTATTTGCATCTGCGCTCTGTTCCCTAACTTAGCCCATCTTGTCATTCCGGAAGGGACAAGACATTCGGGAAAGGGACCTGATCCCAAGGAAGTGGGCGTGTGGTTCCTATGGTGCAGGGGACATTGGGATGCACACTTCCCAGGAGGAGGGACCCCTGCCCTGTGGGTCCCCAGCCCCACTCCTCCTCTGCCTCCCCAGGGCTTCAGCTGAATCCCAGCAGCTCCACCCTCAATCTGCAGTCTGCCACTCACCTTGGGGAGTGGTGTCTAAGGCAACTTAACGGGGAAGCCTACTGCCTGACTTAAATCAAGGTTCTGCCCTCAGCAAGGTGTGTGTGTGACCTTGGATGTGACTGAGTAACCCCACCAAGCTTTAATGTCCTTATCTAGTTATTAGGGATGATGAGAGCCTGCCTGGGTTATACTTGACACAGAGTAAGCTACCAATTAATAATATTCATAGCCAAACATTAAGCAGGCAAAGCTGATCTGAGCACTTTATCTCTAGTAACTTTTTTAATCCCCACCTCATGATTAGCCTCATGAATTACCTACCATTATTATCTCCCCATTTTAGAAAAGAGGAAACAGAAGTCCAGAGAGGTCAAGTAACTTGCCCAAGGTTGCACAGCTAATAAGTACAGAGCCTGGATTTGAACCCAGGCAGTCTGGCCTGGTACCCATGGGCTTCACCCCTGCCATTGTTGTTATATTTTGTGCTGGGTCAAGCTGGGGACACAGATACAATGTCCAAAAGCACTGGTCCAGCCCTTGCCCTCAGGAATCTTCCTCTTCCTCCAGGTGGTCTCCAGGTGAAGAGAGAAGGCTTGGGCCCTCCCTAGGGTCTTGTGTTGGCTGAAGCTCCAGCCACCAAGCATGGTTTAACCCTCATTAAGCCTGTCATTCCTGCTATACTCAGCAGCTTGGCTTGGAAAATGATGATGGAGTAAAATTTAAAAGCCTGAAGAATGGACTATTATTCTTATCAGTGCTAATAAAGGTGAAAGCGTTTTATTTCCTCATCTGCGTGTGGTTCAGACTGCAAGAAAGTCCTCCCCCACCTCCCCCCATGACCTCGCGCCCTCCCTGACTCCTGCATCCTCTGAGGTCCCCCAGGACGTGTATTCCTGAGAGGCCCACCCCTCCACGAACCCCAGCTCCCTGCAGATGTTCCCAAAAGCCCAGTGGGGTAGAGGGGTGACAAAGCAGGGTGCAGGTTCTCCCATCAGTGATTCACTCAGCAAACATTCAGCCTTTGCACACTCCATCCTGGGCACCAGGGATTCCCTAGTGAACAAAGCAGAGTTCCTGCCCTCACACGGCCTGCATTAGAGTGGGGGAGAAAGACCATAGAAATAGTCCGATATTTATATAATGCAGTGTAAGGCAACTATCAGCCTTCAAAGCAAATAAAGCAGGGTAAGAGATAAAATTGTGGGAGGAGAGGCATCTGTCAGGTATGAGGCAGGAAGCAGACAGGTCCTCAATTGCATAATAGAGGAGATTTCACAAAGGGACAAAGATGTGGGAAGGGTCAAGAGGAAGCAATCAGGGAGGGCCCATCACCCTGGACCAGTCCACTAGGGAGAGACCTGATTCTCCTCCCACCTTCCAGCGACTTCCATTGGCCAAGCCCAACTGGCAGGCAGAGGGCAAGGGGACAGTCTCTTCCATCAGCCTCCTGTGACACAGAGCAGGGTGGAAAGTATGGGGTGGGGACCTGCAGGGTCGAATGGAGAAGAGGCAGCTGGGGGCTGCTGCTATTTTGTGTAAGGTGGTTGGTGAAGACCCTCTGATGAAGTGACATTGCAGCAGAACCCGGAAATATCCAGTCTCGACCTCCCACTGACCCTCTATCCTTTATCCTGCTTTATTTCTCTCCCCCATCATGACCTCCCACAGATGCATCCTTGCAGCCCTGAAGGAAGAAGGAACCAGAATGATCTTCCCCTAAGACCAGGCTACAATGGGGATGGGTTAGATATGGGATAGACCTGCATCTTGGCTGCAAGACACTGACACGTCCTGGGCCAGTGGGAGTTTCTGTGACGCGTGAGGGTCACCACCACTCCCCTAAGCGGTCTCTGCTAATTCCCTGGAGAGGAGGGGAAGCCGCTGGGAGAAATGACCAGAGCTGAGGCTGCCACAGTCCCTTCTTCCTCTGGTCATTCGTGGAGAGCTACAGGCAGCGCAGCTGTTGCCAGAAGATTCTCTAGCTGTCCCTCTGTGCCCCTGGGGAGGTTCTACATGCAGATCTTGCCATTTCATCTTGCCCAGACTTGTCTACAAAAGTTGAGTCGATGAGACTATGAAACTTCACATAATTTCAGAGATTGGCTCAAGAAATTAGACTTCCCACCCCCAGCCACTACACGCACCCAGAGTACTTTCTAGCTCTGCAAAGAGAAGAGGGTCTTCTGAGCTGGTTCTCTAAGAGATCCTTTCCCTGGGATGCATCCCTGCATGATAACTGATGGTGCATGAGTTTGTTTTTAAGATGCTCTTTGTGCATCACCCTTTTCCTTGGAGTTGGAAACCAAATGCAAACAGCTGGCTGCATTCATGTGTTTTATTTCCATTGCTCTTGGAATAAATTTCCAATTTCTTATGGTGACCTGCAAAGCGTGTGCATGATGAACCTGCCCAGCTCCATCACATGCCCCTCTCCCTCTGGCTCACTATTTCCAGCCACATCAGTTTCCTTTCTGTTCCTTGAAAACACCAAGTCCTCTACACTTGTGTCCTTGCTCTTCTATCTGTCTGGATTCTTTCCCTCCAGCTCTTACCTTGCGTGATGCTTCATTGTCCTTCCTCAGATCTTAACTCAGACGTCACCTTTTCCTAGAAGTCTTCCTTCTCTGTCCTATTAATGAAGTCTCTCTCTGCTCTTGTCTCAGCACCCTGAGATATCCCTGACTATTTCTTTCACAGCACTTATGACCATCTGTAGTTATATTGTTGTTAATTACCGTTGATGGTACTGTGTGTGCATGAGTGTGAGTGTGTGTGTGTTTGTGTGTTTATCTGTCTTCCCCACAAGAATGCATACTCCTTGAGGTCAGGAACCTAGTCTGTATTTGTACAGTAAAGGGTTAATCTTGTCCAAAGGGAGGTCTGACTTTTGCCTTCAGTTCCTGGGAGGTCACCTCTAAGCCCTTGGAGTGTCCTGCCTGCTAAGACTGTCCTTGTTACCTGGGGACCTTGGGCCAGCAAGATAGTCTATACTTCATTGTGATTTATGGGCTGGGGAGGGAGGCTTCTGTCCCATGGTATCAGTTTGACTTCTGGGAGGCTGGAGACTAAGGTCAACCATATCTATATGACTCAGTCCCAATAAAATCTCTGAACACCAAGGCTCCGGTGAGCGTTCCTGGTTGGCAAAACTCCCTGAATGTTGTCACATATTGTTGTTGGGAGAAGCGAATGCTGTCTGCACAATTCCACTGGGAGAGGACAGTGGGAAGCTCCATATCTCATCTGTCCTGAATGTTGCCCTGTGTACTTCTTCCCAGTGCTGACTTCAATCTCCGTTCACTGTAATAAACCATAACCATGAGTCTAATGGCTCTGCTGAGTTCTGCAAGTCTGAGTTCTGCAAGTCCTTCTAGCTAATCATTAAACCTGAGGTGGGGGGGGTCTTGGAGACCCCCAAATGTTGCAGTTGGTGTCAGACAGAGGTGGTTTGGGGGACCTCTGACCTTTGCAGTATTGTTCACAGTTGTCTTCCCAGGGCCTGGGACCATGTGGGGTACATAGTAAGAACTCAAGAAGTATTACTGATAGTGAATGTTCTTGCTGGGACAAAAGCCTCCTTCATAGAGCCAGCATCCCCAGGACATGTTCTCAATGACCTGTGGCACCCTCATCCTTCTGCATTGAGTTGAACTCCACCAAGTGACTTCTCATTATCAGAAAATGCTGAGCTCTCTTAAGCCCCCAGACCTTTGTATGGACTGTGGTTTTTGTCTGGAGATTCCATGTTTTTCCTCCATCACCTCCCCAATTCTTTTTTTTTTTTTTTTTTTTTTTTTTTTTGCGGTACGTGGGCCTCTCACTGTTGTGGCCTCTCCCGTTGCGGAGCACAGCCTCTGGACGTGCAGGCTCAGCAGCCATGGCTCATGGGCCCAGCCACTCCGCGGCATGTGGGATCTTCCCGGTCCGGGGCACAAACCTGTGTTCCCTGCATTGGCAGGCGGACTCTCAACCACTGCGCCACCAGGGAAGCCCGCCTCCCCAATTCTTCATCATGCTCCCAGACCCAGCTCAAACATCACCCACCTCCCCTGAGAAAAATCCCATAAGCACAGCTCTTTCCAAGCCTGGATGAGCTCACGCCTCTGGATTCCCATGGCATCCTGCACTAACCTCAATTGTAACTCCTGTCACCTGGGCTATCATTGCAAAGGCTTCTTCTTAGCCTTCTCTGCCTAGAGCTGTGTTGTGCTTGAAGAAGATCTTCTGCCTGGATAATGGCACTTGAGCTCCTTTAAAGCCAGAAACTGTGTATTTTATCTCTAGGTCTTTACTAGCAAGCACTGTGCCAATTACATAGTAAATGCTCAATAAATGTCAATTAACAAATGGATCAACCTCTCAATAAGGAGAGGTACACAGAGAGTCAGGGACATGCCAGTGGGAAATTGTTTTAAACTGATGGCCATATAGCAGTGCTCAGCACCATTTTCAGAGACGATATTCCATCTACTCATTTTGATTCCTACAGAAGGAGACAGAGGATAAAACTAAGGAGGTCACACTGTCAAGGAGCTGCTTTGGAGTAGAACTGCTCTGGGCACAGAGAGGAAACCCAAGCCCCTAAGATTTGCAGAATGCTTACCTAGTCTTAGATTTGGGTCATTAGCAGTGGGGCTTGCTGCCCTCTCTCCTCTGTGGCAGGCTGACTCTAAGATGGACTAAGGTGATCCCCACCCTTGTGTAATCTTCTCCCCTTGAGTGTGGGCTGGCCTGGTGACTTGTTCTAACCAATAGAGTATGGCAAAGGTGATGTGATGTCACTTCTGAGGTTAGTTTATAAAGATTGTAGCTTCTCTCTTGCTAGTGGACTTTCTTCCTTGCTGGACTTCTTTGTGGGACAATGACCTGAGGGCAACCTCCAGCCAACAGCCCACTGAGAACTGAAGCTCTCAGCCCAACGACCATCAAGGATCAGAATCCTGCCAATAACCACAGATGTGAAGTTGGAAGTGAGTCCTTCCCCAGTCGTGCCTTTAGATGGGACCTCACCCACGGCTAACACCTTGATCACAGCCTGTGAGAGACTCCAAAGCAGAGGATCCAGCTAAGCCACACACAGATTTCTGATCACAGAAATTGTGAGATAATAAACGTGTGCTGTCTTAAGCTGCTATGTTTGGGAGTGATTTGTTACACAGCGACAGATAACTAATACACTCTCCCAATCTCTGATCGACATCAGGTCATATTAAACTGTATGGTTAGCAGTACAGTATAGTAGTTAATCCATGACCTCTAGAGTCAAGAGGCCTGGGCTCAAATCCCAGTCTTCTACTTAGTGCGACCTCAGGCAAATTACTTAGCACCTGCTCTCTCATTGGGGCTGTAACTGCATTACCTATGTTGTAGGATTTTTGTGAGGATTAGAGTAGATCATACATGTAACATGCTTACAGCAGTGGTAATATTTATAATATTTATTGCTGTCCATTATATCACATAAATATTGATGATGTTTGTTATTCTAAACCATTGTGGCTTAAGTTCCCAACTGTATGAGTACATACAATTGATCACACGCCACCCACATATCCCAGCTCTACCACAGGCTCATGGAGGGAAGACCCTGGGGCAGAGAGCAGCCTTCCACACCCACCCACCACAGACTAAAAGGCCAGGTCTGGAGTCCCACATCCTCAAAGCCCACCTCCTTCCCTCTGCCCAGTGTCATGACCGCCCCCGCTCTTGGCACACCAAGAGCAGAGTTGCGCACACAGGTCTAATCATTCCACTATTTGAAAACACATTTACCAACAGTCAGGATCCATTCCCCTTGATTGTTAAGAGGAATTCAATACCTAATCATTACAATTAAATCCCATTATGGATAGTTGGAACATAAACCAGTCCTCAGCAGGAACACGCCAACGCAGTCAAAAAGCCACCGCTCCGCTGCCATGGGTGTTCACAGCTGAGCGGTCCCTCCAGCCCAGAGGGCTCCACACTTGCTCTCAGCAACACAGCCACCCATGTCCAGGGAGACAATCTTCTAGGGGAAATCTCTGTGCTGGTTTAGGGCAGACTCAGCCGCAAGAGTTTGCTCTGGAGTTAGAATGCTTCCTCCTGTTGCCATCACCATAGTCCTAGGGGCAGCCTGGCAGATAGCAAAGGCTCTTAGAGCACAGGTGCCTTTGTTGGGGGTGGGGGGAAGTGAGCTGGGGAGTGGCCACTGGGAAAGGTTCCATCCCTCTTCTGCAAGGGCCTACCTTGGCTTCTGTACCTTGGGGATTTCCCCAATTTGCATTGGGAAATGTGTTCCATCCTGGAGCCAAGCTACATACAAAGTGAATGCAACCGATGAGCTTGTCTGCAGGCCAGGCATGGATGCCGGGGTTTGGATTGGAGAGGAGATGGAAATCCTGCATGACAAGCTAAGAAGGAAGAAAGCATTCTCAGAGCAAGAGTCTGAGCACAATTTATGTCCTGAGCCATGAAGATCCTGTCACTGATTTCCCCTGATAGAGTTTGACTCCCATTTACTTTTTTAAATTGCTTGTGGGCATTCAGATGCCTCTGAGGATTAGTATCTCTGGTGTCCCGCCTGGGTCTCCCCTGGGAGGTGAACGTATGTGCCTTTGTTCTGTTGTTCCCTCAAGGTGATGGTTCAGAGATGTTAGGAAATGAACAGCAGGCGAGTGCCTGCTGCCACATGGGACCCAGTGTGTGTGTGTGTGTGTGTGTGTGTGTGTGTGTGTGCATGGCTATGTGTGTTGTAGCTGATGAACATCAGTAAGTATCCTCAGGAAGATAGGATCAAATCATCACTGTCAGGGCTGTGCTCTGATTAGCTTTCTAGTCCCAAAGCTAATTGTCAAATTTAACAGGCATCTGCTCTTTTTTCATACGTGTGTTTGAATTTCACAAGCCAAGAGATTTATTTTAGCAGAGAGTCAAAAACCCGGAGAATAATACATTTCGTATTTTATCTGGCCCAATATCCCTTCTCAACCAAATGACCAAGTTATAAAAGGAAGATGAAACAGGAGTACGATGCACCCACCTACCAATCAGCCCCCTTGCTCTGGAGCCAGGAATTGTTTTCCACTTGATGAATGTGTTGATCCTAGTGTGCTCAGAGGACATCATGCCGTGCACGGGGGCAGCATTGCTCTCCCTGCAACTTGGGGCCTGCTAACAGAGAGCCGATGTGCAGCAGGGAAGGGGACCTGACACTTGTGCCGGCCCGGATCAGGTCTGAGCATGTGTGCAGTCTTCAGGAGGCTATGTTCTTTGTCTTGAGGATCTTGGTAGGCTTCACGCCATGTTCAGCGGGAAATAAGACGATACAGGTTTGCAGCTTGTTACCTCTGGCTTCCCACAGCCTTCGTACTGTGCATCTGTAGCTGAGTAACTGCCAATGGAGCAAACATCTGTAGTCTTGCAAGAAAATATCCCAGCTTCCCTAGTGTTGACCCAGTGTGCCCTTCCCGCAATGGCCAGGACGACTAAACTAAAGTGTAGTACTGAAGAGCAGGGTGTATTAGTTAGGATAGGATAGGTGAGGCTCCAATAACAAACAACTCCAAAATCTCAGTTGCATAAACACTCAAAGTCTATTTCTAATTCCTGTTCTACATCCTCTGGGCCCCTGCCCGTGCACTGTCATTGTCCTTGCTCTGGAATCCAGGCAGATGGAGGAGCCACCAACAGAAACCTTGCTGATCACCACGGCAGAGGGAAAAGAGCCATAGTGGATCTCACATTAGTTAAGTAAATGCTCAGCCCAGAAGTGACTCAACTCATTGGTCAGAAGTGGTCACCTGGGTTCATCCAGCCATAGGAGCCAGTTAGTACAACTCTACCATGTGTGCAGAGGAGGGCAGAAGCAGAATACTGGACAAATGGCACTTAGGATTATCACAAAGGTAATTAAAGCAGCTCAGAGAGACTCATTGGTGAAAGCAATGAGGTGACAGATTTGATTCTATTAAGGAAGAACTTGCAAACTTCCAGAAACTTCTATGGGAGGTGGCACAGCCATAGTTAGAGTACAATGATGTGTTTAAGATCACTTCCAAATGAATTAAATCAGCTTTCATCACTCATCTAATTTTAAATAATCCTTGTCATAAAGACTGGTCACTCGGATTCTTGTAGGACTAAGCAGTCTAAAGGAAAAGCTGAAATCAGGAGACAGGTTAAGTTCAGAGGTTAGGGTCAGGCAGGGGGCAATATACAAACTCCTGTTGTGGACTTAGTTACCCCTAAGTTGGCTCCTTCTTTATACCATGGTGCTAAGGAGGTTGGGGTTAGGCTTTAATTCCCAATCTGTGGTCACATGAGTTTGGAGTCAATCTTTCCCCAGTCAAGCCTTGAGATGAGACCTCAGCCCTGGCCAACACCTTGACTTCAGTTTATGAAAGACCTTGAAACAGAGAAGAGCCAAGAACATCTGGCTCAAAGAGCTTAGATAGAGAGCAGCAACAGGAGCTTAGGCAAAGGGGTTGGTCAGATCATCTGCCAAGTCAGGCTGGGGGTACCTTATACCTTCCCAAGACATCACCAAGGCAGAGAGGGCTGGAGTTGGATGGAGTAGTTAACCTAACTCTCAAAGGCCAGTGAGAGTCTCACTCTGCCCTACTCATAGATGGGTAAGTCAGTTAAGCCCTAATTAACTAATGGAGCTAATTACAGCTGCCATTATTGAGCAGCTACTATGGCCCAGACTCAGTTCTTTTGCCAACATGATTCAATTTATTCTAGTGACGGCCCTGAGAAGTAGGTGCCATTAAACTTATTTGAGGATTAGGAAACTGAAATACAGAGGACGAAGTAACTCGCTGAAGGCCATCCAACTTGTTAAGTGACAGAGCTGGGTTCTAACCAACGTTGGGCCCCAAAGTCAGTCCTCTTTCTACTCAAATCCCCCCACCCTCCAGGCAAGCAGAGGGGCCTTGAGAAAGTGCCACTCTTGGCTGCCTCCCTTCCATATGTCTCAAACCTGGAAAACAACTCCAAGCCAACTGTCTCCCCAATAAGTGAGGGCTGGCTCCTTCCACAACCCTGTCATAGCCAACTTGAATCATCCCTGAGCCATCACCCCACCCATATAACCTCATCCCTATTAAAAGGTGTTCCCTTGCCCCTCAGCACCCTGATTGTGAACTAGAACAAAAACACCATCTTTTGCTTAATTTAAAGATATTTACACCACACTTTGAAATGTCAAACGTTTTCATTAAAATCCTCTCACACTTTGGGCTGACAAAGGGATGCCGGGATCTTTGGGAGACACTTTAATCTCAATCAATTAGGGAGAGAGTCGTCCTAGCAGTGTGGCAATAAAAGGAAGCTTTAATTTTAGAGCTAATTAAATATCAACAATTGGAATGTGGCAACAGACACTTAACCTGCAGTAACCCATTATTTATTAGGAATATAATGCATTGACTCTGGGTATGATGTGAGTTGTAGTCATTTTAATATCAGCTGTCACAGTCTAGCGGCTCCCCTTTGTTTTGCTCCAGTACAATCATCTCCCAGGCCCTGCTGGGATCACTCTGGCACCTGGGCTCCACACAAGATTAATTAAGCTGACTGGCACGAGGGTGCCTTGGCCCCAGGCAACACAATCTGTGACCAAGGGAGGGCAGCACAGGTAAATAACAGGTAACAGTTTGGTCTAGGCCCACCTGGGCCAAGTGGACAAGTCTGGGCCTTGAAATGGACCAGGTAGGATGCTTTCAGCTGCAAGTAACAGGAAAAACAAAAAAACAAAAAAAAAAAACCTGTCTCAACCTAAAAGTACTTTAACAAAAAGGGTTTATTATCTCACATACAGAGAAGCAGGTGGGGCCAGGTGGGGTTACAAAATTGGATAGTTCCAAGGCTTGACGATATGGTCAGATACTCAGGCTCTCACTTCTCTCATCACCCTGCTGCCCTTAGCAGGTGACTAATGTCACCCTTCATGGTGTCAAGATGGCCTTGACACAGAATAAGGTCTTGCAAAGAGGAGGGTCCTTCCTTCTGTGCAACATTTTCCCCCATTCTATTTTTTAAAATATTTTTTTTTCATTCAGCATAAATTTAGATTTACTGAAAAGTGGCAAAGGTAGCACAGAGAGCTCCTGTATACACCTCACCCAGCTCCTCTTTTTTTTAACTAAACTACAAATTGCATTCGAATTGCACTCACTTTTCTGATCCAGGGTCCCATCTTGGATACTTATTGCATTTAGTCATCCTGTGTCCTCAGTCCCCTTGTGTCTGTTGCAGCTTCTCCGTCTTTCCTTGTCTTTGGCACCCTTGATAGTTTTGAGAAGCGCTGGTCTATTTTGTAGAAGGTACTGCAGTTTGAGTGTCTGATATTTTTCTCATGGTTAGACTGGACTTATGATTTTAGGAAGACTGCAGAGGTGTGGAGTGGCCTTGTCACATCATATCAGGGGGTACATGATAGCATGCGACTTATCGCTGATGATGAGAACCTGGATCACTGGGCAAGGCAATGTTTGCCAGGCTTCTCCACTGTAAAGAGACACTCCCTGGCTCTCTCCCCACTACCTGTATCCTTTTTATTATTGAGGAAAACCCTCCTCAAAGCTTCCTTGTTCATGTCCCCTTGGTCCCATGTCCATACCTTAACCAAACACCAGAGAAGGGAACCAGATAGGCTTTCCTCCATCATAATTCAAACCTTGGGAATTTGGGCCAGTGAGCAGGGATCACCACTCCTGAAAACACTTGATCAAGAGCCAAAGAATACAAAAACACTAATTCCAAAAGATACATGTACCCTTATGTTCATGGTGGTATTATTTACAATAGCCAACATACGGAAACAACCCAAGTGTCCACTGATAGATAAATGGATAAAGAAGATATGCTACAGACACACACACACACACACACAAAAGAATACTACTTAGCCTTAGAAAAGATGCAATCTTACCATTTTTGACAAGATGGATGGACCTTGAGGTTATTATGCTACGCAGTCCCCTACAGAGTGCTCACCACCCAAAATTTCATTTCCATGTATCACCATACGGTTGATCCCCTTTACCTATTTCCCTTTTCCGGCTACATGGGTCCTGAGTTTAGGCCCTGCCCCTCGCTCAAACATCACCCACCCACCAACCCAGGTCCCACCCCACCCTAAACCCCACCCCTGCATAAGTTCCACCCCCACCTAAACTCCACCCCCATAGCCAAGGCTTTTTTTTCCCTTTTTTCCTCTTTTATTTATTTATTTATTTTTTGGTTATGGAGTTGTTTTTTTTTATACAGCAGTTTCTTATTAGTTATCTATTTTTATACACATTAGTGTATATATGTCAATCCCAATCTCCCAATTCATCTCACCACTTTTTTTTTCTTTATTTTTTCCTCTTTTAGATTGGGATTCTGTTTTACCTTGTTGATTCATTGTTGTTGATCATTTATATTTTTATTTTTCCTAATAAATCTTATATTTTTCTAATTTTATTTTATTCTTTATACTTTGTTATTGTTCTCTCCTTTTGCCTTCCCTACCCTTTTCCTTTCCTTTTTCTGCTGTGGTTTTAGTTTACCTCATTGCAGCTATTTCATTTATATTTTTATTTTTCCTAGTATATTTTTTATCTTTCTAGTTTTATTTTGTTTTTTATTCTTTGATATTGTACTGCTTCTTTCTTTCTTTCTTTCTTTCTTTCTTTTTTGCCACACCACACAGCTTGTGGGATCTTGGTTCCCAGGCTGGAGGTCGGGCCTGAGCTCCTGTGCTGGGAGCTCCGAGTACAAACTTCTGGACTAACAGAGAACCTCAGACCCCAAGGAATATTAATCAGAGTGAGGCCTCTTGGAGGTCCTCATTGCAGCACCAAGACCCAGCTCTATCCAACTACTTTCAAACTCCAGTGCTGGATGCCTCAGGCCAAACAACCAGTAAGACAGGAATACAGCCCCACCCATCAAAAAAAAAAAAAGAAAAGAAAAGAAAAGAAACAACAAAAAAATACATTGCAGACAAAGGAGCAAGGTAAAAACCTACAAGACCAAATAAATGAAGACAAAATAGGCAACCTACCTGAAAAATAATTCAGAGTGATGATAGTAAAAATGATCCAAAATCTCAGAAACAGAATGGAGAAAATAAAAGAAATGTTTAAAAAGGATCTAGAAGAACTAAAGAGCAATCAAACAGTGATGAACAAGACAATAACTGAAATTAAAAATACTCTAGAAGGAATCAATAGCAGAATAACTGAGGCAGAAGAACGGATAAGTGAGCTGGAAAATAACATGGTGGAAATAACTGCCAGGGAGTAAAATAAAGAAAAAAGAATTGAGGACAGTTTCAGAGACCTCTGGGACAACATTAAATGCACCAACATTCAAATTATAGGGGTCCCAGAAGAAGAAGAGAAAAAGAAAGGGTCTGAGAAAATATTTGAAGAGATTATAGTAAAAAACTTCCCTAACATGGGAAAGGAAATAGTCACTCAAGTACAGGAAACACAGAGAGTCCCATACAGGATAAACCCAAAGAGAAACATGCCAGGACACATATTAATCAAACTATCAAAAATTAAATACAAAGAAAAAATATTAAAAGCAACAAGGGAAAAACAACAAATAACATACAAGGGAATCCCCATAAGGTTAACAGCTGATCTTTCAGCAGAAACTCTGCAAGCCAGAAGGGAGTGGCAGGACATATTTAAAGTGATAAAAGGGAAAAACCTGCAACCAAGATTACTCTACCAACAAGGATCTCATTCAGATCTAGAGAAATTAAAAACCTTCACAGACAAGCAAAAGCTAAGAGAATTCAGCACCACAAAACCAGCTTTACAACAAATGCTAAAGGAACTTCTCTAGGTAGGAAACACAAGAGAAGGAAAAACCTACAAAAACAAACCCCAAACAGTAAGAGAACAGTAATAGGAACATACATATCAATAATTACCTTAAATGTAAATGGATTAAATGCTCCAACCAAAAGACATAGGCTGGCTGAATGGATACAAAGACAAGACCCATATATATGCTGTCTACAAGAGACCTACTTCAGACCTAGGGACACATACAGACTGAAAGTGAGGGGATGAAAAAATATATTCCATGCAAACAAAATCAAAAGAAAGCTGGAGTAGCAATCCTCATATCAGGCAAAATAGACATTAAAATAAAGTCTAGGGCTTCCCTGGTGGTTCAGTGGTTGAGGGTCCGCCTGCTGATGCAGGGGACACGGGTTCGTGCCCCGGTCCGGGAAGAACCCACATGGCATGGAGCGGCTGGGCCCGTGAGCCATGGCCGCTGAGCCTGCGCGTCTGGAGCCTGTGCTCCACAACGGGAGAGGCCACAACAATGAGAGGCCCGCGTACCACCATAAAAATAAAAATAAAATAAATAAATAAATAAAGTCTATTGCAAGAGACAAAGAAGGACACTACATAATGATCAAGGGATCGATCCAAGAAGAAGATGTAACAATTGTAAATATTTATGCACCCAACATAGGAGCACCTCAACACATAAGGCAAATGCTAACAGCCATAAAAGAGGAAACTGACAGTAACACAATCATAGTAGGGGACTTTAACACCCCACTTTCACCAATGGACAGACCATCCAAAATGAAAATAAATAAGGAAACACAAGCTTTAAATGACACATTAAACACGATGCACTTAATTGATATTTATAGGACATTCCATCCCAAAACAACAGAATACACTTTCTTTTCAAGTGCTCAAGGAACATTCTCCAGGATAGACCATATCTTGGGTCACAAATCAAGCCTTGGTAAACTTAAGAAAATTGAAATCTTATCAAGTATCTTTTCTGACCACAGTTCTATGAGACTAGATATCAATTACAGGAAAAAAACTAAAAAATACAAATACATGGAGGCTAAACAATATGTTACTAAATAACCAAGAAATCACTGAAGAAATCAAAGAGGAAATCAAAAAATACCTAGAAACAAATGACAATGAAAACACTACAACCCAAAACCTTGGGATGAAGCAAAAGCAGTTCTAAGAGGGAAGTTTATAACACTACAATCCTACCTCAAGAAGCAAGAAAAATCTCAAATAAACAACCTAACCTTACACCTAAAGCAATTAGAGAAAGAAGAACAAAAAAAACCCAAAGTTAGAAGAAGGAAAGAAATCATAAAGATCAGATCAGAAATAAATGAAAAAGAAATGAAGGAAACAGTAGTAAAGATCAATAAAACTAAAAGCTGGTTCTTTGAGAAGATAAACAAAATTGATAAACCATTAGCCAGACTCATCAAGCGAAAAGGGAGAAGACTCAAATCAACAGAATTAGAAACGAAAAAGGAGAAGTAACAACTGACACTGCAGAAATACAAAGGATCATGAGACATTACTACAAGCAACTCTGTGCCAATAAAATGGACAACCTGAAAGAAATGGACACATTCTTAGAAAAGCACAACCTTCTGAGACGGAACCAGGAAGAAATATAAAATATAAACAGACCAATCACAAGCACTGAAATTGAAACTGTGATTAAAAATCTTCCAACAAACAAAAGCCCAGGAACTGATGGCTTCACAGGTGAATTCTATAAAACATTTAGAGAAGAGCTAACACCTATCCTTCTCAAACTCTTTCAAATTAGCAGAGGGAGGAACACTCCCAACCCATTCTACAAGGCCACCATCACCCTGATACCAAAACCGGACAAAGATGTCACAAAGAAAGAAAACTACCGGCCAACATCACTGATGAATATAGATGCAAAAATCCTCAACAAAATACTAGCAAACAGAATCCAACCGCACATTAAAAGGATCATAAACCATGATCAAGTGGGGTTTATCCCAGGAATGCAAGGATTCTTCAATATATACAAATCAATCAACGTGATACACCATATTAACAAATTGAAGAAGAAAAAACATATGATCATCTCAATAGATGCAGAAAAAGCTTTTGACAAAATTCAACACCAATTTATGATAAAAACTCTCCAGAGAGTTGGCATAGAGGGAACCTACCTCCATAATAATAAAGGCCATATATGACAAACCCACAGCCATCATTCCTCTCAATGGTGAAAAACAGAAGCCATTTCCTCTAAGATCAGGAAGAGGACAAGGATGTCCACCCTCACCACTATTATTCAACATAGTTTTGGAAGTTTTAGCCACAACAGTCAGAGAAGAAAAGGAAATAAAAGGAATCCAAATTGGAAAAGAAGATGTAAAGCTGTCACTGTTTGCAGATGACATGATACTAGGCATAGAGAATCCTAAAGATGCTACCAGAAAACTACTAGAGCTAATCAATGAATTTGGAAAAGTAGCAGGATACAAAATTAATGCACAGAAATCTCTGGCATTCCCGTACACTAATGATGAAGAATCTGAAAGTGAAATCAAGAAAACACTCCCATTTACCATTGCAACAAAAAGAATAAAATACCTAAGAATAAACCTACCTAAGGAGACAAAAGACCTGTATGCAGAAAATTATAAGACACTGATGAAAGAAATTAAAGATGATACAAATAGATGGAGAGATGTACCATGTTCTTGGATTGGAAGAATCAACATTGTGAAAATGACTCTACAACCCAAAGCAATCTACAGATTCAATGCAATCCCTATCAAACTACCAATGGCATTTTTTAGGGAACTAGAACAAAACATGCAGCATGCAGCTCAATATCAAAAAAAACAAACAACCTAATCAAAAAATGGGCAGAAGACCTAAATAGACATTTCCCAAAGATGATATACAGATGGCCAACAAACATATGAAAGGATACTCAACATCACTAATCATTAGAGAAATGCAAATCAAAACTACAATGAGGTATCACCTCACACCAGTCAGAATGGCCATCATCAAAAAATCTACAAACAATAAATGCTGGAGAGGGTATGGAGAAAAAGGAACCTTCTTGCACTGTTGGTGGGAATGTAAATTGATACAGCCACTATGGAGAACAGTATGGAGGTTCCTAAAAAAATGAAAAATAGAACTACCATATGACCCAGCAATCCCACTACTGGGCATATATCCTGAGAAAACCATAATTCAGAAAGAGTCATGTACCACAATGTTCATTCAGCACTATTTACAACAGCCAGGACATGGAAGCAACCTAAGTGTCCATCGACAGATGAATGGATAAAGAAAATGTGGTACATATATACCATGGAATATTACTCAGCCATAAAAAGAAATGAAATTGAGTTATTTGTAGTGAGGGGGATGGACCTAGAGTCTGTCATACAGAGTGAAGTAAGTCAGAAAGAGAAAAACAAATACTGTAGGCTAACACATATATATGGAATCTAAAAAAAAAAATGGTTCTGAAGAACCTAGGGGCAGGACAGGAATAAAGACGCAGACGTAGAGAATGGACCTAAGGACACAGGGAGGGGGAAGGGTAAGCTGGGACGAAGTGAGAGATGGCATGGACATATATACACTACCAAGTGTAAAATAGATAGCTAGTGGGAAGCAGCCGCATAGCACAGGGAGATCAGCTCCGTGCTTTGTGACCACTTAGAAGGGTGGGATAGGGAAGGTGGGAGGGAGACGCAAGAGGGAGGGGATATGGGGATATATGTATGCATATAGCGGATTCACTTTGTTATAGAGCAGAAATTAACACAACATTGTAAAGCAATTATACTCCAATAAAGATGCTAAAATTTTTTTAATTAAAAAATAATTTTAAAAATATTTTAAATACCTTCTTTAAAAAAAAAATCCTGATTCAACCTGATTCACCTGCTCTAGGATCTTGGGCAGGTGCATTATAATGTCTTCCTCATGAGGTACGTGTGCAGCTCAAATGAACACACAGGGAGTCTGTATAAGCCTTAGCAATTAAATGCTCAGCTCAGAAGCGACTCTGCTCACAATACTTACCTCGTGGATTGAATGACCACGTAATTTATTGTCCAAACTGGGACAGTAATGAGAGTTCATTACGGCAGGAAACAGGCCTAATAGGGAATCATTCCAGAAAAGTCTGAGAGGTGTGTGGTCACCTTCCTCATGGGGACATTGTCAGGATGCAAATGGGAAACACTGATCCCTTCCTGGAACTAGCTGTAGAAGCACATCTGCTCTCCCCTGCTCCCTTGTCTGCACGGGGCTTGAGGCTGCAATCACTCCCCCTCTCTCCTGCATCATCGTGCTTCCCTCTCCTGGGTCATTTCCACCAACACCAAACATGCATAAGAGCTCCATCTCTAAAAGGAAAAAAACCAGAAACTTCCCAGGTCTCTCCCCTTCTGGCTAGTACCCATCACTCTGCTCCTCTTGGGCTTCCTCCCACTCAGTGACCATCAAACTCCCCGCTCCCCCTACCCCATGACCCCCAGGCCCCACTGACTGCTGTACCCCATCTTCCACTGCCCTCCACACAGCTGACTCTGCTCCAGCCCACAGGCCTTCCACTGTTCCTCTGTCATGCCAAGCTCTTCCCCACCTCAGAGCCTTCCCCTTGGCTGTTCCCTCTGCCTGGAACACTTTTCCCTAGGTCTTCGCATGACTCATTGCCTTGCTTCCCTCAAATCTCAGCTCTAGCCCCTTCCCTCCCTAGTTCTTCAGAATACATCTACATCCTGAAATTAGGTCATGCATTAATTAATTGGATTGGGTTGGATTTTGGGTCCCTGTCTGAAAGGTGAGTTTCAGAGTCAGGGACTTGTTTGCTCACCACTGTTTCCTATGAACCCAGCACAGCGCCAGGCACGTGGCAGGTGCTCAATCAATACCTCCTGAATGAATGAAATGGTAACTAGCATCGTGGCTGTAATGATTCACGGTGTACACTTTCGTTGTTAGCAGCCACATCTGGAATGAACTGACCACTATCCCAGCACATTGGGATGTTTTCAGAGCTGATTCCTCACGCCACCCCACCCCGACCCCCACCCCGTGCCTTTTGACAGGCTTTATGTTCAGGAGGGCAGGTGTTCTCCACCTGGGAGGTGCCTCAGCCCGCAGCTTTCCAGATGGACTCGTGGCATTTCCTGGACACCAAGCTCCTCTGATGTGATTACCATAACAGGGGCAGCCACGAGGACCGTGAGCCCTGCCCATCATTCAAGGCTGGGAGCGGGGATCTCCACTGCCCGTTCTTGGTCACACACAGTCCCCTGCAGCTTCAACTGAGCATTAATTATGCAGCCAGCCTGGCCTGGGCAGAAAAGCCCAAGGCAAACTCCAGTCCAGAGGACACCGGCTGGTCTAAAAGTGGGGTAGACAAGGGCAAAGGGAAACCCAGGCCGGGGTAGTGCCGAATTGGCCAGGCTGACTCAAGGCTCTCTGGACCCACTCTAGGCTCCAGGGTTGGGGGTGGCAGAAGCTGAGATCTTGGTCTGTCTTTCTGCAGCTGAGAAAGGATGAGTCCTGGCAGGCAGGATCATTACCAGACGGGTTAGGAAGACCCTCACTTCCCTGGAGACCTCCAATTGCCTGGGTCCTCCGCTCCCCGGCCCCTCACCATCCAGGGCTGTGCTGGAACGGAGCTGGTTCTACTTTCTCCCCTCCCCCATCACAATGGCTCCCCTTGCCACCCAGCCCCTCCCATTTGGGGCCTTTAAAGCCCCCCTTCGTTAAAAAGCTTCAGGAACAAAGCTGGATTGAAATGCCACCTCTGCTTCTTTCCGGTGCTGTAACTTCAAACAGGCCTTTTAACCCAGGGGTCGGCCAACATTTTCTGTACAGGACTGGAGAGGAAATATTCTAGCCTTTGGGGGCCACACGGTCTGTTACTGCTACTCAACTCCACCTTGCAGCGTGAAAGAAAGCAGCCACAGACGGTACATGAAAGAACAGATGTGGCTGTATGCCAATAAAACTTTATTCACACAGACGAGAAGTGGGCCAGATTTACTAATCCCTGAATTAACCTTCCCGAGACTCAGTTTCCTCCTCTGTAAAATGGGGATAATGATACCGAAGTAGGTTCACTGAGAGTTGATACTGAGATGAAAGTATTAAAACTGCATGATAAATGTTTTCATTTGGTTTCATTTTGGTGGGGATTTGGTGGCAAATCCCCACCCTGTCCCCCAGAGCAGAGCAGCCACCTCTGGGTGCGTCAGTGAGCACCACAGGCGAGCACATCATTGTGACCTCTTGTCTGGGAGTCTGCAAACCTCGGACTGCTTGTGTTATTACTTATCAGCGTGGCTACTAAGCTGCTTCTCTCCGCACAGAGCGGTGATGCTGGGGATGACCTGAAAGGCATGCTGGCCTTTCCAATGAGGTGGGATTGTATTAGCTCCTGATTACACGGTGCAGAACACAATAGAGGCGTCCGGCCCGGAAAGCAGCCCCCTGCCTTTGCCTCATCTGGGCTGCTTTGTGCTTGATTTCCTTCTCTGCAGCCCCATTTCCCTTTTTCTATTTTCTTTATTTTTCTCACACTCACCCCTGCTAATCTGCTTAACAATTTGCCTCTCTCCTGCCCGCCTCCCCGCCCCTCCCCCCCCAAGCCTCGCCCACTCTTTCTGAGCGCCTCTCCGCGTCCTTAATGGCACCGCTGTTTCTGCATTTAATAAAAGCTGCTGACAGGGAAATCTGGGCTAACTGAATTACTTCCTCATTAAAGAGGCGGGCGGATTCCCGGCCCCTCGATGCTCTGCAGCCCCCCTGCCCCCTCCTTCCTGCTGGGCCCCTCCCAGCCGGCTGCAATTAGGTGAAGATGCTTTGGGCTCCAGTGGGGGCTGGGAGGGGCTGGGGGCTTCTCTCCAGGGTAGTTCCCAGCTCTCCTTACTTTCCCACCTTCTTAGATGTTCGGTTCCCCAGCCAGGGAGCTCCAGGCCAGCTGGGAGGATGAGAGAAGGGAGGTGACTTGCCCATGGTCACTCTCTGCCTCCTCCTGTTCCCAAGGGGCTTTTTGCTTTGGCCTTGGCAGGTGAGCTGGTGATGCCCAAGGCCTGCCTTTGGCTTCAGAGGAGTCTGTTTCCTGGCAAGGCTGTGAGGACATTCTCTCCAACCGGCTGGATTCCCCTAAGAAAAAGAAAAGAGGAACCAGACTCCAGGGGTCCACCCATTAAGCATCCAAAGCTAGTTTCTCTGTCCTGTCAATTCCTCCCAAATGTATTGTTTCTTTATCTACAAAGCATAAAAGCTTCCTCCTCTGCCACTTCTTAGGTCCTATTTTCTATGAGACCTTCATGTGCACAAATGAAAATTTGTTCCTTTTTCTGCTGTTAATCTGTCTTGTGTCAATTACATAATTAGTCCAACCAGAAGAACTCAAGAGGAGGGGAGCAGACATGTCCCCCTTTGGGACATAAAGTAGCCAGCTTTCTGGGGTCTCTGGGGTCAGCACAATGCCTGTGAAGGGGTTCAGGACATGCCACCCCAAAATATTGTCAAGTGTCGCCTCACTTTGTCATATTGGTTATTTTGAGCTGAAGACGCTTGAGAAATAGCAGATGCAGGCAGGGCTCTCTGACCTCTTTCCTCCTACCTAAAAGCAGGTCATAACCTTTCCCGTGAGAAAAACACCCTCCCTGCACCAGGATGAGAACATTCTTATCGCCAGACACTGGGGAGTCAATGCCGAAATGGACCCTCAAACAAACCTACTAAAATAACTGTGATCCTCCATTAGTTTCCCCTGTATATTTCCCAGTCCCTGTCCCACAAGCCACTGTGCCTAGTCCCTGTCCCACAAACCCAAGCCCCTTTGACTTTTTACATCCCCACAATTTATTGTTCTTTGTTTAAAAAAGGTATATAGGGCCTCCCTGGTGGCGCAGTGGTTGAGAGTCCGCCTGCCGATGCAGGGGATACGGGTTCGTGCCCCGGTCTGGGAGGATCCCATATGCCGCGGAGCGGCTGGGCCCGTGAGCCATGGCCGCTGAGCCTGCGCGTCCGGAGTCTGTGCTCCGCAACGGGAGAGGCCACAACAGTGAGAGGCCCGCACACCGCAAAAATAAAATAAAATAAAATAAAATAAAATAAAAAATAAAAAAGGTATATAAGCTTTAGGACCTAATTGCTTCTTTGGGTCTTATTTCCCTTATGAAGACTCCTGTGTGCATGTAAAAATACTAAATAAAACTTGTGCACTTTTCTTCCTTTAATGTATCTTATGTTAGTTGAATTATTGAGCCCAGTCACAGAACCTAAGAGGGTGGAAGGAAGTTTTTCCTCCCCAACGCTGGGCTTCCCCAGGCCTCCTTGCCCACAGACCCTCTGCTAGTTCTGATGAAAGCACGCCTGACGTCTGTTGGGAGTTTGGGCAATTGTAGCCCTTAGACACGTGGCCAGGGACCCCTCCTCTCTTTCACACTGGGCTGCAGAACAGACAGTGAGGCCAAAGCTGGCTTGAATTTTGTTTTGTCTTTTATCCATGGGCTTGTGTCTCCAGCTCCAGGTTGGCTCATCTAAAGGGGAAACCGTGGACTTCCCTGATGGTCCAGTGGTTAAGACTCTGCGCTTCCAATGCTGGGGATGCAGGTTCGATCCCTGGTCGGGGAACTAAGATCCCACATGCTGCGTGACACAGCCAAAACAATAAAAATAAAAACAAAGGAGACTGACAGATCTGGAGGGCCGCAGACAAAGCAGCTCACACTCTTTAAAAAAATAAAAATAATAATAAAAAATGAAGTGGAAAAGCTGCTCTAGTTCCAACTCTGGGCTTGAGAAATATCTTGCTTTTGTTACAGGGATATAAAAGCACAACAAGGTCACAGAAATCCATACATGGCTCTGCTCTCCTCTGTTCCCTGAGGGTGGGTTTCCTCACACGGAGACCCTGAGACAGGGACTTGAGTTTGGGCAGCTTATTCAGAGGGTGGTCCCAAGAAGCATAAGTCAGTGGGTGGAGAATCTGAGGCAGGGAGAAGAGAAAAATCCTTGTTGGGGTGGGGGGAACCACTGCGGGCACCCATGCAGATTAATTTCGTATCAACTTGACTGAACCATGGGGTGCCCCCCGGACATTTGCTTAAACATTATTCTGGGCTTGTCGGTGTGGGTATTTTGGGATGAGATTAACATTTAAATCTAGACTGAGTAAAGCAGATGGCCCTTCCTGATGTGGGTGGGCCTCATCCCATCCCTTGGGGGACTAAACAGAAGAAAAGGGCTGAGTAAGAAGGAACTCCTCCTGTCTGTGTGCCTGTAGCTGCGACATTGGTCTTTTCCTGCTTCCAACGGAAACATTGGCTGTTCCTGGATCTCAAGCCTGGTGGCTTTCAGACTGGAACTACCCCACTGGCTCTCATAGGTCTTCCTCTAGCCAATTTCAGATCCTGGAAATTGGCATCCTCCACTGTCATGTGAGCCTATTACTTACAATCAATCTCTCTCTTTTTCTCTCTCTCTCTCTATATATATCTAGCTAGCTAGCTAGCTAGCCAGATATATAGATATATACATTCTATTGGTTCTGTTTGGAAAACCCTGACTAATACAGCAACCAACTCTCAGTCCCACGGGGGACCTGCTGAGGAACCACGAAGAGGGTGCTTTGGGATTATCCACCCCCACCCCCACCCCCCCGCCCCAAGGGATGGGGAAGCCAAAGGATAATCCTCTGACTCTTGTCCTGCATTAGTTGAGGGTCACTCCTGGGGCAGTAAATCCCCTGACACTTCTAGGCTGCCCTGTACCCAAGTTGCATGTTTTGTACAAGATCCCCAGGCATTAGGGAAAGATCTCAAGAGAGCCACAGAGCTGAGGTCAGAGGCCAAAGCCTAAACAGGAGCTGCCTACCATGCCTTTGGGTGAACTTCAAGATGGGCTGGGAGGTAATGGGATGGAATATGAAGAGCCCTTGCTGTAAACCCCTAACATCACTGAAGCTGATGCCACAGAGGGATTTAAATAAACTTGGTGATGCTAGCAGAAGCACGAATAAGCTGGAAAAGCATATTCTCTTGCTTTGCTTCTCCAGATATTCCTACCATAATATCTTAACAAAGAGCCTATATGCCTGGAGGATAAATTGAGACCCACAGTTCTGGGTTTTTTAATGGGGTTGTCTGTCCAAGAGGCAGAGGCATGATGAGTTTAGGAAAATTCAGGATGTATACAATGAAGAGTTTATAGCCATAATATATAAAGACTGGCCATATTCAATAAGAAAAGCCAATCTCACAAACTGATAGAGAAAATAGTCAAAGTATACAAACAAGAGTTCAGCAAAAACAACATGCACATTGCCAATAAATATCTGAAACTATTTCAAGCTCACTCATAATCAAAGTAATTTAAAACCAGGTATGAATTTTTTTCCTCATCAGATTGGCAAAAAGTTTTTAAGTTTGTTACTAGACAGAATGGGTGAGAGTATGGAAGGCCATCTGCACTTTTTGGAAGGCGGTTTGACCATATGTATTACAAATAAACAGTGAGGTTACCCTTGACTTAGCAGTTCCACTTGTAGGAATATCACCAGACATGCACAAAGATGTCATATACAAAGAAATTCATTTCATAACTGTAACAAAATTCGAACCAATCTAAACATCTAGAGGGATGTGGTAAATTACAGCACATCCATGCCCTGACTGTACAGCTATTAAAAACAAACAAGATAGACTTATCAGAGGTCCATTAAGTAAAAGAAGCAGGTCTCAGAGTAATATTTCATTGTTATTCTGTTTTTGCAAAACAAAGAATTCTATATTTGTGTGTGTATGCCTTGAAAAATATCTGGAAAGGCACACAACTAATTGTTCACAATAATTCCCTCTAGAGAATGAAATCAGAGTGGGGACAAGCAGAGGAAGGGATAGAGGTAGGTGACAACATAGAATTTTTAACTTTATAGATTCTGATATTGTTTGTTACCTAATGAGCATGTGTTACTTATGCGATTTGATGAAAACTGATAAAATCTAAAACGTTGAAATAAGTAGAATTTAAGAGTATCCTAGCAACTCTCAGTGTCTAAATTTGATTTTTGGCTCATCATAGAACAATTCCAGGCTCCTTTCATAAATGGAATCTTGGGCATCAGAGATACAGTATCTTCTAGGGCCCAGCCTGGCTTCCTTCAAGCTGATCTCTGGAATGGCTTTAATGTATTGATAAAGGAGATATATGTATCAGTCAGCTACTGCTGCATACCAAGCATCCCAAATAGTAGTGGCTTATAACAACAACCATTTATTATTTCTCATGAGCCTATAGGTTGACTGGGCTGGGCTCAGCTGATCTCAGCTGGGCCTGCTCATGTATCTGTGACCTGGGTTGGCTGGTGGCTGGCTGGTCCAGAATGGCCTGGGCTGTGACAACTTGGCTTTCCTTCATAGACCTCTCACACCCTTCCAGCAAGGTAGCCTGGGTGTGTTGCTGGTGAAAATGCACAAGAACTTCAAATCAAGTTTACTACTGTCTCTACTGTCCCATTGGCCAAGGCAGGTCACATAATCAATGTGAGACTCTTAGGGAGTGTGGGAGGTCACTGCCAAAGTGCCTGGACACAGGGAGGCCATTCACAGGGCCATTGACACAATCAATCTACCACAGAGACCAGCTCAGGACCTTCAGAGGTCAGAGATGATTGGAGGCCCCTCCCTCCCATGACCTTGGAAGTCTGGCTGTGGGGAGTCCAAGTTCTGAGTTAGATACTGGTGATTGCAGCCTCCTCTGCAGTGGGGCTCAGCCTGGGGATAAAGAAAGCCAGTCTCTCTGCTGCAGGAATGGCAACTACGGGATAAAGCAGCGGAGGAAGCATCTCGTCCGTGATTTGTTGGAGATGAGTCACTGGTGATTAGCCACCTTCCAACCTCACCTGGGGCCCCAAGGTGAGCCTGAGGATGAAAGAATCAGGGGAGTAGAGAGGAGTTAAAACACCTGGAACAACCCCAAAAGGTCTGAGTGTTGCATGGTCTATTTGTCCTAGGTGTTCATCAAACAGCCGCCATCTGGCCTCCCCACTTTCTGTCTCCTGCATCCCCTGACCACTGCCTGGTGGGTGCATTAAACCTGGAATTCATTGTGCAGAAACTTCCTTTTTAAAAAATGTTCAGGGCTTCCCTGGTGGCGCAGTGGTTGAGAGTCCGCCTGCCGATGCAGGGGACGCGGGTTCGTGCCCCGGTCCGGGAGGATCCCACATGCCGCGGAGCGGCTGAGCCCGTGAGCCATAGCCGCTGAGCGTGTGCGTCTGGAGCCTGTGCTCCGCAACGGGAGAGGCCACAGCAGTGAGAGGGCCGTGTACCGCAAAAAAAAAAAAAAAAAAAGACACATGCACCACAGTGTTCATTGCAGCACTATTTACAATGGCCAGGACATGGAAGCAACCTAAATGTCCATCAACAGAGGAATGGGTAAAGAAGATGTGGCACATATATACAATGGAATATAACTCAGCCATAAAAAGGAACGAAATTGGGTCATTTGTAGAGACATGGATGCACCTAGAGACTGTCATACAGAGTGAAGTAAGTCAGAAAGAGAAAAACAAATATAGTATATTAACACATATATGTGGAATCCAAAAAAATGGTATAGAAGATCTTATTTGCCAAACAGGAATAGAGACACAGACGTAGAGAACAAATATATGGATACCAAGGGGGAAGCAGGGGGTGGGATGAATTGGGAGACAGGGATTGACATATATACACTATTGATACTATGTATAAAATAGATAACTAATGAGAACCTTCTATGTAGCACAGGGAACTGTACTCAGTGCTCTGGGGTGACCTAAATGGGAAGGAAATCCAAAAAAAGAGGGGATATATGTATACATAGAGCTGATTCACTTTGCTGTAGAGTAGAAACTAACACAACATGGTAAAGCAACTATACTCCAATAAAAATTTAAAAAAAATAAAGAACCTCACATCAATCTGGGACCTCAAAGAGGGTTCATTATATGAGGGTAAAGCCTGGGAGACAAGGAGGAAACGTGGTCATCTTGCTTAAACTTGGCATTGGATGGAGGGGGGGAAATAAACTCACCTGAGGCTTGGTAACCATGAGCTAGTCCTCTTGTGGGTTCGTGGTCATAATTCAAGAGACCTGTAGTCCAAGAGACCTCAAGAAGAAGATCAAATTTAAACTTGTCCAAGCTTGGTAGACCAAAGAAGAAACAAATACAAGTTCCCTCTGGGAAACTCTACTTCCACACGCTTCCTAGAATTTTTATAAAGTTCTAAGGAATATAGTGGTCAATAGTCA